>NC_071988.2:41247500-43647500 GCF_028885655.2 Pongo abelii
TTTTGGCAAAGAGAAGAAATAAATATTTTTTGGACAGTGACATAACTTGGACTTCTCCCACTTGAGACAAAACTTGAGAACTTGCTGCCAGATCTGGGGGAGAAATTACATTAAGGAGGAGGATTCCACCTCCAAAATCAGCCCTGAAAGGAAGTGATAATCCTGCCAGCATTCGCAGCCTGGACATCTGGAAACCTTGACTCTTAATATCCAGAGCTGCCTTCGCTGTTCTGACCAGAGCTTGCCACTCTAATCCTCTGATCTCTTGACAGTGGTTCTGATCCCACTGCCAGCAAGAAACAGTGCCTGCTGCATTTGGGGATGGGGGATAAGGAGAGGGCTTGGTAGACTGTCATTGGAAGATCATGAGAAGAGATCTCCATATTTTATGGTTATCTAGACAGTGAATCTGATCTCAGTTTATCAGGATTACTTGACCTCAGTGGCATGCGTTTTCTCAAAGGTGAGTTTGGAGCTAAGAAGGATATCCATTAGCTTGACTAGTAAAAATATGTTGGTTAATGGATTCTACTAGACATTCACATTCAGACTGATTACTCTGTTATACTCTTATGAAGTACAAAAAATTTACCACCTGTTCTCTGCCTCAGAAGCACACATCTGTGTTCAATAGCAATCACTATCAAGGAAGTTTCATTTGAGAGTTGCCTGGAATGCCAATTGATTCTTTTATTTTTTCTTTTTTTTGAGATGGAGTCTCACTCTTTCACCCAGGCTAGGGTGCAGTGGCGTGATCTTGGCTCACTGCAACCTCTGCCTCCAGGATTCAAGTGCTCTCCTGCCTCAGCCTCCTGAGTAGCTGGGATTACAGGCACTCACCGCCACACCTAGCTAATTTTTGTATTTTTAGTAGAGATGGGTTTCACCATGTTGGCCAAGCTGGTCTCGAACTCCTGGCCTCAGGGGATCTACCTGCCTCGGCCTCCCAAAGTGTTGGGATTACAAGCATGAGCCACTGAGCCTGGCCAATGCCAATTGATTCTGCCCTACTTCCACAAAGACACGATGCAGTCAACCAGTATACTAGTTCTTTTTTTTTTTTTTTTTTGTATCCAGTTTAGGGGGATGATTCATGCTGCGTGCTTCCCCCATGTCTGGAAAAGTGAGCCAATACCTGCATGTCTATTCATTCTCTTTAGTTTGACTCCTCCTCAGGCATCTTGTCTCCTAAACCCCTTACATTTTCCTGGCAATCCACCTCTTTGACCATCTTCCATTTTTTAAAGTCTTGTTTTTCTGTAATTGGTGCCTCCCTTCTTGGGGCTGACAGTGTTCACATGTGGCAGCAGAAAGGGTGCTGTGTTTGGAGTTGGGGGAAATGACTTTGAGTTCCAGATTCAGGCATAGTAACTGTGGCTAGAGTGAAAGAGGAAGAAATCTCCTACAGGACATTCCAATTTCATTAGACTGCTTTGGGGTCTGAGACTCAGTACTTTTAAAAACTCGCCAGGGTATTCTTATGTGCAATGAAGGTTAAGAGCCTCTGTTCTATACGATGCATTGAAGGAGCTCTTGGGGTCAGGGACTCTACGAGGCCAGGACCAGAAGAGTGGGAAAGTCAATGGTGGGGCATCCACTTGGGCTTTCACTTCAAAGGGAAAAAACCCTCTTCCTTGTGATACTGTTCAAGCTCATTGTAAATAGTGTCCTGAATGTACGCTGGAAAAGGGAAAACATGCATGAGCTCCAGTCCAGGCTCTAATATTCCAGTTTTGTGACTTCAGACCAGTCACTTTATTTCTCTTGGTCTGCAGTTGTTTAAAATCTGGCAATGTGGATGTGACAATCTCTAGCACATGGGATTGGCATGAGGGTCAAACTAATACTACTACTAATAATAATAACTGCCATTCATTGCATTCTGATTCTGATTCTCAGGCACCCTCCAAGTGCTTTATGTGAATTATCTCATTTAACTCTTGCAAAATTCCATCTAAGGTAGATCTTATGACGAAACTGTGTTGAAAAGTCCTTTGTAATTGATAAAACCTTGTGAATGTGTGATATCGTGCTCAACATAGTTTTGCAAAACTCCCTTATGTATATATTGCCCAAGGGTATATAAATGAAAAGTAGAGACACTAAGATTTATGACTGGCTCTTTTAACACCAAGGTCACTGATCTTTCCACTGTACTCCACTGGTTCCTGGATAATTGCAGATTATGTAATAGTATGTTTGAACTCAACTGTTCCTTAGTTCCTTGCTAGGAAAAATCTAATCCACCAAATCGGCTTCACCAAGATGCAAAGAAGGTTCAGAGTTTAAAATGTTTGATTTTATTCTATCATGAAGTATGGTTTCTGTATTCTGGCAGTGGGATGCATCTATTTTAAGGCTAAATGTCATTTCTTGGCATATGAAAGAGTCATTTATTTATTTGGATGTGAAGTCCTTTAGATTTGCCAAGATACGGACCAGTAGTCCTGAACTTGGGGATGCATTTCTTAACTGAGAAGCTCGTAGTTCTGCTATTACAGCTACTGCTGCTTTCACCACATTTTAGAGGAGGCAGGAATTATAAAATGACCTTTGATGAACATCTATGTAATTGAAGACTTAATACTCCCTCTGATTGTCACTAGTTCTGTTGCATTTAAATCCTGTTCTGTACAGTGAATTTAGCCTTGGTCCAGTTCACTTCATAGAGTGCCCCCAGGCCCCTCATTTATCTAGCTGGCCCTGAGACTGGATTGTAGATTAGTACTACCTTTTGCTTTATTCTGTCTCTTGATTGTCCATCTACCAGAAGGCAGGAACAAGGACTGGTTCTGCTATTTCATTGTATCTCTATAAAAGTTTTATTGAAACTGAAACTAATTTAAAATGCGTTTTATTTTTAAATTACAGATTTTATTTATTCTAGTTATTTCTGTCCTTGGTTTCAATGAGTGGACTGCCCCCTGGTGGACAGGAACTGTCAGCTCACATGAAAGTTAGCATGCTTTTGTAACTTCAGGCCATAGTCTGAATTATTTTTCTTCAATTAATATGAATTATATTCCATGAACAATAAGAATTAAATTCATAATCTGTCAAATTCAACAAAAAACAGAACTCTAAGATTCCTCCAGATATTCTTGGAATACCCTCAATTATGAGGACAGGGCCATAATCTCTGTACAGCAAATTTCCATTTTTCTAGAATGGCTGGGGAATTGTGAATTCTAATTCGGTTATCTCACAGTCGCTGATATAACTTACATAGGCTAATCATTTGCAAAGAATTATTACACAGTGTGTAATGGAATACATGGACTGCTGAATGTCAATTTCAGTAGTACTTGACAATAATAGTGAACACTTACATAATACTAAGTACATCAGGTACTTAAGTTCATTTAATTCCCCCTTTTCTATGAATAGGTATGGTTACTATTGCTCTTGTGAAGATGAGGAAGCTGAGAACTGTCACACAGCTAGAAAATGATAGAGCTGGAATTTAAACCCAGGTAATGAGTTTCCAGAGAGCATGCACTTCAACCCTATGATAAATGGCCTTGCTTATGAGTTACAGAACATTTCAGGATGCCACAGGATCTCTCTTCTGAGCATTGCTGTTCACCAATGTAGAACTTGTAGGGGATTAGAATTAACCCTATGTCAGACCCAACCCCTTTCCCTTTCCACACCTTCCGCTACCCTTATCACTGTGACGCCTATCAGAGCATTGTATGTATTAGAGGTGCAGTAAATATCTCTTATCTGTGAATTTGGATCATTCAAAGCCTTTTTTTTCCAGAAAATCTCAGCTCTCAGTTTATTTTTATTCATTTCTTTCTTACAAAATCATGGTGGATCCTACACAACCAAAATATGATTATTTAACTGTTTCATTCAGGATAACATATAAGATTCTTCACACATGTTAGACTCATATGTGACATATCCAGACCAGAGCAAGCTTTACCCAACTCAGTAAAGAAGACTACGTATCTGGTTTCACTCTTTTGAGAAAAAGTTTCTTGCTCATGCCAGATGAACCACATCTACATTTCCGCATATAACTTGTTGAAGGGTTTCTTTGACACTGGACTTAATGCAGGTCACTGCTATGGTTTGGATATGGCCTGTCCCTGCCAAAACTCATGTTGAAATTTGATCCCCAATTTCGCAGTGTTGGGAGGTGGGGTCCAGTGGGAGGTATTTAGGTCATAGGGGCAGATCTCTCATACATAGATTTATACTCTCCCCTGAGGAGATGAGTGAGTTCTTCAGGGAATGGATTAGTTTCCCCAACAGTGGATTGTTAAAAAGAGTATGACTTCCTCTCTGTTTCTCTCTCTTGCTTCCTCTCTTGCCATGCAGTCTCTTTGCACACATACCTGCTCCCCTTCCACTTGCCACAATGAGTTGAAGCAGCTTGAGACCCTCATCAGATGCAGCTGCCCAATTTTGAACCTTCCAGCCACAAGAATCATGAATCAAAAAACCTCTTTTCTTTATAAATTACTCATCCTCAGGTATCCTGTTATAGCAACACAAAACAGACTAAGGCAGGCACAAAAAGTTTTATTGAAAACTGAACTCATAATATAAGATGAGACCTTTACAACAAACTTGAATATCCTGTGAGTTTACCCTCTCAAATGTGGCTGGGGAGCATGCCTAGCCCTGAAGTGCTCCTTTTCTGGGTGATCCATGCTGTTCTTGTCCCTAGCAGTTGAGATACTTGCTTCTAGTTTCAAGTCCTCATGGACTTGCTTACTCACCCAGAGCCTGGCTTGCTGGGGCTGCAGCTCTCTGACTCTCCCATCTGACTGCCAAGGTTAATTCATCATCTTTGCAAGAGGCAAACGCTCCCTTTTGATAGGAAGAGCCACTTCCTATTTGGAGAACCAAAATCAGATGTCCTGTTACACAGAAACATGGACTGTTGACACTGCCCATGCCACTTTGTTTAATCACTACGGCTGACACTGTGTGGGTTTCTGTGGCACACTGGTCAGCACACAGTAAGTAGTAATACATTAAATTGGCTGTTGAATGTACCTGGGAATACACCATGAGCCAATTTTGTTTCTGTACAACCATTTTCCTGGGAATCAATGCAGCTCTTGGAAACTGCTTCAGGATACTACATATGAGCACACACTGCAGCAATGTTTTTGAAGATGTGAGGAGGAGGAAGACGTGCCAGTGGTTTAAGAAACAACATGGTTTTAAAATACAGCCTAATGTGTCTAGTAACACAGGTGTGCTACTTTGTCTTAAAATTAAATATTAACATGGCCAGAAATCTTCCTGTTTATTCCTGCTTCTAATAAAGCTAACTTTATGTGGTGTTTGGTTGGTTTTAATATGTCTAGAACACAAAAAGAAAAGCACTTCATCTCACAATACAACTTTAAAGCACCCTATTTTAGATACCTACAAAACGAAATTCTCATAATTATTGAGCTTCAACTATCAACATAATTAACATGGGCTTTAATTAAGTTTCTTTTTTTTTTCCCCACTAAAAAAAGAAAAAGAAAACTTACCATCTGCATTCACCCAGAAGCACATGCATGGTTGAAATCAGACCGTCTGGGTGTTTTGGACACAAAAGAAACCTTTGACCACTCTGATTTGAGCATATGAGTGTCAAGAACCCCCAGAACAGAGCCAATCCAAAACGCGCTACAGTGTTTCTATTCAGAGGCCATCAATGTGCCTCTTTAACGGTTTTTCAGAATCCCAGGAAATTGTGATTACATGGCATTAGCTTTTCATTTTCTGAAGAATGGATGAAAAGCATGAAAGTCCTCTTGACAATGTGAAGAAAAGTATTTTTGGTTCTGGTATAGTTCTGCTGTTTTCTGATAAACACTACACAGAAAATGCCTTTAAGATACCACACAATTATACATACAATTGTAACTCAGTGGTGCCCATGCTAGAGAGACTACAACCTTATCCAGGGAGAAAAAGACCCCCAAATGGCAATTATTCTCACTGAACAGTCACTTAGTCAAGGATGGTATTCATTCTAGCAATATCATGAATTTATTTTCCTTTCTCTGTGAGATGCTCTTATGTTACCATGGAAGTAATCTTAATTCAGCATTTTTTTTGGCAGGGTGGGGGTTGGCGGGAGTGATATTTCCAAGTAAATAACCGTAGGCTTTGACTGGAAATTTACTTCATCTAGCTGATTCTGTATTTGCTATATTGAAGAAGAAAGTACTTAATAGTCCATTGTGTGTACAAATTGTGAAAATAACATTGGTCTGGTTATACTACATGTGGACCAATAGTATTTACCAAATATCAATAAAAAGCACAAAGATTGGACCAGATTGTCAGTGGATTCTAAGAATATTTATGCAAACCCTAAGATTCCTGCAAGATTCAGGTAAGAAACCAAAGTAGAAATCATGGAATATTTTATGGCAAGATAAGGATTGAGGCTATCACCACTCACACTATTATCCATTAACTGTATTGCAAACTCATCAAATGATATTTAAGTCTCAGCAGAGACCTCAAAGGCTCTAAGCGTGTGCTTTTTGAATTTTAATGGTGTAAGAATTGCTTGGATAGGTGTTTATAAAAGATTCAGATTCTCAGATTTCCCTCAGAGATCGTTTTATTATATCTGGAGTGGGGCCCAGAAGCCTGCATCTGAAAAAATATACCAGATGATTCTGCAGCAGTGGTCTGTGTCGCTGTGTCACCCAGGCTGGAGTGTAGTGGCACGCCCACAACTCACTGCAGTGTTGACCTCCTGGGCTCAAGCGATCCTCCCACCTCAGCCTCCCAAGTAGCTGGGACTACAGGCATGCAGCACCATGCCCAGCTAATTTTTGTCTGTTTTATAGAGATGGGTTTTCACCATGTTGCCCAGGCTGGTCCCAATCTCCTGGGCTCAAGCAATCTGCCTGCCTCGGCCTCCCAAAGTGCTGGGATTACAGGTGTAAGTCACTGTGCCCAGCCTGTGGTTGACTCTTAAAGAAAATTTTTTAAAAGTACAACTATTGTATATCAACTAAAAATGAAAAGAAAAATACATTTAAAAAAGAAATATAACTTGGTTTTTTTAAATCCACTTGAAATATCCACCTAACCTTCAGATTGTCCCCATCTGTTGAAGTACTTGTACTCATCTTTTTAAGATTAATTCATCCCCAGGTTTGGATAAATATATATCTTTCCTGTCTCCATAGTAATGTAGTTATAAATGACCACTTCAATGTCACCTAGCTGGGAGAGCAAAGGAAATGCATTGTGACAAAACCCTACCACAGCCATACATATCTTGAAACAACTCAGGTTAGAATGGACTATCGTTGACCTTGGTATCTGCTTATTTTGCAATGATAGGGAAAATGGTATGTGATTTTTTTTCTCCCCTCTTCACCCATTTTGTATATCCTAGCTTCTCAAAGTGTGGTCTGTGGACCAGTAGCATCAGTATCACCTGAAAGTTTATTTGAAATACAGAATCTAAGGCCCTGCCCTGACCTACTGAATTACAATCTGCCCTGTGAACAAGATCCCTTGTGATCCCTGAGTATATGAAAGATGGAGGTGGTGAACAACAGCCATTTTTAGAAAGCAATAAATGAAAGAGTATAGGTTTCCTTACAGCCAAGTTAAGCATGCTGTGTGTAACATCGAAATGAACGAGTAAGTGCTATGGACTAAGGTAGACACTTTTCTTTTCCTTCTAAGATCATGTATTTGACATTACTACAAATGATCATTCTGGGCTCTATTGCCAACTTTTGCCCCTGAATCTGGGATAGCCCTGTGACTTGGGCTATCTCAGGATTCTTATTGCCATGACAGTATTTCACCATGGTTCACTGCTCTACCTCTCCCAATTCCCCTCCCACCTCCCTCCCTCCAGACACCAAGTCTCACTTCATCAGACTTGATGAGTCTTTCCTATAAGCAAGGCCCTGGGAGAGGGGCTGGAAAGAGGCAGATGCAAAAGAGAACCAAGAAGGACTCTGCCTGCTAAAAGATTGTGACAATAAGAACAAAGATGCAGGCCAGAGACAGTGGCTCACACCTATAATCCCAGCACTTTGGGAGGCCAACTTAGGAGGATCACTTGAGGTCAGGAGTTTGAGACCAGACTGGGCAACATAGCAAGACCTCATCTCTATAAAAATGTTTTAAAAAAATAATTATCCAGGCATGAAGGCACACACCGGTAGTCCCAGCTACTTGGGAGGTTGAGCCTTGAGCCCAGGAGTTCAAGGCTACAGTGAGCCATGATCATGCCACTGCTCTCCAACCTGGGTTAACAGTGAGATCCTGTCTCTAAAAAAATTGAGCCAAGATGGGGCTTGAGAGGTGCCAGGGCCCATTGTTAGCACCTTACAAGTATTAACACAGTCCATCTTTACAATAACCCTGTGGCATATGTACAGTCATTTGCTGAACACCACACAACTGGAAAGGCCACCCAACTGGGAAGGGGCAGAGGGTTGGCTGCAAAGGCTGTGCTCTGGATCACCATATAGGAAAATGGGAGCAAACTAGATGGTGACTGCTAGGGGAAGAGGAGCACATGAAGCTCCCACAAAACCCCCATCTCACAGTGTGTTAATCTTCATGTCAAGTGTGAAGCAAACACAGTTTCCTGCTTCCAAGTTCCACCCCTGCCTTGACTCCTGCACTCATTTCTCTTCAAAGGAACTACTGCCATTTCCACTGAGATTGGGTGTGTATAGAAACCACAGCACTGCAAGGCAGATAAGTGCTGTGGAAAGTAACAGCAGAGTGCCATGGAAGCGTGGAGAGCCAAGAGAGTAGTGCCCATCAGGGAACTGGGCCAAAATGAATCTACTTTGCAAATTAATTTCTAGGCTTCCTGAAGGAAGTGGCATTCGTCAAGCCATGTGGGTCATGCAGCTGGCTAAGGGGCAGAAGGCCCTCCAGGCAGTGGGCACAGTGCCAGTCAAGGTATAGTACTGGATAATGCTAAGTCATACCTAAAGTTGTGTTCAGCTGCTTGGAGGGGCAAGTGAGAGAGAGCATAGGAAGAGCAGTCACCCTCTCAGAGGTGACTTGTTTTGCTGTGTTATACAATAAAGACAGCAAAAGTCTTAAGTTCATTTCTAATTCACATGCTTGTTCATCAAGGCATGGTAACTCAACTTATAGTTTAGCCAGGAAGAGACATATTTACCATTGCATTGGAATCCCCTTCCCTGCTCAGAGGCAACTCCTACTTTGGAGCCTACCCTGGAATCTGAAAATGTCAGTTACCCACTTTCCCAGCTTCCGTTGCAGCTGGGACCAGAGATGCATCAGTGTCACTGTCTGAGGAGAGTCCATGTAGAAGACAGTGGCAGCAGAGGTGGCAGCTTGAAGAGCTGTCAGTGGCTGTGGTTTTAGTGCAAGTGTCCCCGGTTCTGTGTGAGTGGTGGGGGTCGTTCAAGTTGTGTATCTGGACCCACTACAACAGCAGTGCTGGCTTCGCAGGGCCAGTTTCAGAGCATGATCTGGGGCACGCACATACACACATGTACTGGTGCCTTCTGGCTCTATAGTCTGTAAGACTTCCTCTCCAGATGAACCGTTCAATATTCTTTAATACATTTCTTTTCTCTTTAAAACAGCCAGATTTGCTATATCTTGCTTGCAACTGAGAAGCGTGACTGATACTTTCAGTATGTTAGAGAATAAAGTGCATGCCCATAAGGACTTCAGAACTTAGCCCTTCCTTTTGTATACAGACTAGGTGATCTTGCACAAGTAATTTTAATTTTTTTTTTTTTTTTTTTTTGAGACAGAGTCTCACTCTGTTGCCCAGGCTGGAGTGCTGTGGCGCGATCTCGGCTCACTGTAACCTCCACCTCCTGAGTTCAAGTGATTCTCCTGCCTCAGCCTCTGAAGTAGCTGGGATTACAGATGTGCATCATCACGCCCAGCTAATTTTTGTATTTTTTAGTGGAGACGGGGTTTCACCATGTTGGCCAGGCTGATCTCGAACTCCTGACCTCAAGTGATCCACCTGCCTCAGCCTTCCAAAGTGCTAGGATTACAGGCATGAGCCACTGCGCCTGGCATAATTTTTTTTTTAAATGTTGGTGTTGTCTCGATTTTCTAAATCATTTGATGATAATGTTTGGACCTCATACTCTAGATTGTGCGGAGCTAGGACTGAAAGTGTGGGAACCTGTAGAACAGCTGTAATAAGAAACATAAGGAACAGGAGGAGACCCTTGTATGAAATTACACAAATCCAAGGTGTTTTCTCCTATGGGCCTTTCATGGAATTGCAAGAGGTAGAATAAAGGCCCAAATTATTTTGTTCTGTTACAAGAATACTGATTGCTAAACTCATATTCATTTAGGACTTTTGGGGGCTCCAAAATTTATCTACTCAAAATTAGCAGAATTGTATGGAGTGGTGTGAACATGGAGGCCCCAAACCAAAAGCAGCTGATTACATTTGCTATAGGTAAAACGAACTTCAGTGTGACAAAAAAGAATGCTCAAGAACATTGATGATTGTTTTCTTTTAAGCTAAGTTGCCCACTAAACTGTACCAGCAGTATACACTGCCGTATTATTGCCATAATGATCCCAGAAGAGATAGACTTTAAAATATGGTCATGTCAAGCCCGGTGGCTCATGCCTATAATCCCAGCATTTTGAGAGGCCAAGGCAGGCAGATCACTTGAGCCCAGGAGTTCAAGACCAACCTGGGCAACATAGTGAGACCCTGTCTCTAGAAAAAATTCAAAAATTAGCCAGGCATGATGCTGCATGCCTGTGATCCCAGCAACTCAGGAGGCTGATTTGGGAGGATCACTTGAACCCAGGAGGTTGAGGCTGCAGTGAGCCATGATAGTACCACTGTACTCTCTCCAGCCTGGGTGATGGAGTGAGACCCTGTCTCAATAAAATAAAATTAAATAAATATGGTCCTAAATTTATAAATTTGAGAAATCATCAAATTCACTCCTATGAGGAAAATCATTATTTCAATTGAAATATTAAATATTCAAACAACTTGACAGAACATACTGTAGAACAAGATTTATTTTTTTGTGTCCTCTACTATAATGTAAGCACTGTGATAGTAGGGTCTTTCCTTGTATATTTCCAAGATGTGCTCCCAGCCCATGGTAGGTGCTTAATCAAACTTGCCTAGAGGGAAGAGGCATCCATAACTCCCTTAGAATTTGGGAAGAAAAGTGTATTATATATAGTTTATTTTCCTGACCATATCTTTGCAGCACACTTTTATCAATGAGTATTTTTAGGTGGTAAAACAGGTTACTGTTTAGTGTCTATTCCTTTTCATTCCTACATAAATGAGTGCTAACTAACAAGTCATATCTCAGTTAGGTCTTGCTTGTTATACACATTACTTCTTATTTTAGGACTTTCTGTTTTCATTGTTGAACAGAAGTTAGTTAGACACAAAAGAACTTGACTTGGACAGTCTTGGATTTCTCCACGTAAGTCAGTATAAAGTATGTTTTATCTGATGATGTGACAGGATGTAAAGAAGTGTTTTAAATCTGGAAAACAATTTTAGTAAAGTATAAGGTTTTAGAAACCTCTATGAATCTCTAATGTTTTCCCTCTATTTTAAGCAGTTGAAGACCTCTTGAAAGATAGCTCTTAGACTTTCCAGAGAGAGTTTCTTTCTTTTTCCTTTTTTTTTTTTTTTTAAGACAGGGTCTTGCTTGGTTGCCCAGGCTGGAATGAAGTGGTGCAATCACAGTTTACTGCAGCCTCAACGACCTCCTGGGCTCAGGCAATCCTCCCATCTCAGCCTCCAGAGTAGCTGGGACTACAGTCATGAGCCACCATACGTGGCTAATTTTTTTTGTATTTTTTGTAGAAACGAGGTTTCACCATGTTGCCCAGGCTGGTCTCAAACTCTTGGACTCAAGCGAGCCACCCACCTTGGCCTCTCAAAGCACTTCCTTAATAATATGTTTCTTTTTGTAATAATACAAAATTCTAGTATGTACTGACTTAGAGCAGTGTATGTGTGTGTGTGTGTGTGTATGTGTGTGTCTCAGAAGTCCAAAGGTCAAAAAACACAAATCACCAGAAATCATCATAATTGAAATACTCTGAAACACATCTAATTCCAGTGGAATTAATTTCCTGATAGCATCTTTACATTATTGTAAAGATAATTTGGACTTTGATCCAAATGTTAAAAAATATATATAATTTTTTACATTTGGACTTTGATATTCTGCACAGGCTTATGAACCTACCCACTTCCCTTTACAAAATGATTAGAAGAAGAATTAAGTTAGAGCCAAATTGCCAAAATTTGACAAAAGATGAATACTGTAAATATTTTAAGAAAAAGTTCATGTTCTTTTACAAACAATTTTGGATTATCCATATTAAGCAAATATCTCAGGGTAGATCATTGTTCCTTATGATAACTGATTTAAGCCTTATTACTAGATGGTATAAAATCCCAGAATTGACAACTGAACCTACCAGAAGCACACAGTGATAAATTTTTCACAAACACTTTGAAATATTGATAAGTAGAAAATGTGCCTGTATTTCTCTTTTCCAATACATTTAACAGTGGTTGTATTTTAGAATGTAGGTGTTCTATTTATGCTGTTTAACTATTGATAATGTCTCTTTATGTATGAGCTGATATTTGTAAATGTGTGTATATTTATAAACATATATTTGTGTGTATATATGTACACACATAGATTGTATATATACATATTTATTACCATTCATGTCTCTTTTTGAAGAGGCTGAATTGTGTGCACAATTCCTGAACTTTTTTTTTATATATATATAGTTTAAGTTCTGTGATACATGTGCAGAACATGCAGGATTGTTACCCAGGTATACACATGCCATGGTGGTTTGCTGCACTGATCAACCCATCATCTACATTAGACATTTCTCCTAATGCTCTCCCTCCCCTAGCCCCCAAATCCCTGACAGGCCCCGGTGTGTGACGTTCCCCTCCCTGTGTCCATGTGTTCTCATTGTTCAACTCCCATCTATGAGTGAGAACATGTGGTGTTTGGTTTTCTGTTCCTGTGTTAGTTTGCTGAGAATGATGGTTTCCAGCTTCATCCATGTCCCTACAAAGGACATGAACTTACCCTTTTTTATGGCTGCATAGTATTCCATGGTGTATATGTGCCACATTTTCTTTACCCAGTCTATCATTGATGGGCATTTGGGTTGGCTCCAAGTCTTTGCTATTGTGAACTGTGCTGCCAGAAACATATGTGTGCATGTGTCTTTATAGCAGAATTATTTATAATTCTTTGGGTATATACCCAGTAATGGGATTGCTGGGTCAAATGGTATTTCTGGTTCTAGATCCTGGAGGAATTGCCACGCTGTCTTCCACAATGGTTGAACTAATTTACACTCCCACCAACAGTGTAAATGCGTTCCTATTTCTCCACATCCTCTCCAGCATCTGTTGTTTCCTGATTTTTTAATGATTAGCACTGTAACTGGCGTGAGATGGTATCTCATTGTGTTTTTGATTTGCATTTCTCTAATGACCAGTGATGATGAGCTTTTTGTTATATGTTTGTTGGCTGTATAAACGTCTTCTTTTGAGAAGTACCTGTTCATATCCTTTGCCCACTTTTTAATGGGGTTGTTTGTTTTCTTCTTGTAAATTTGTTTAAGTTCCTTGTAGATTCTGGATATTAGCCCTTTGTCAGATGGATAGATTGCAAAAGTTTTCTCCCATTCTGTAGGTTGCCTGTTTACTCTGATGACAGTTTCTTTTGCTGTGCAGAAGCTCTTTAGTTTAATTAGATCCCATTTGTCAATTTTGGCTTTTGTTCCCATTGCTTTTGGTGTGATAGTCATGAAGTCTTTGCCCATGCCTATGTCCTGAATGATACTGTCTTGGTTTCTTCTAGGGTTTTTATGGTTTTACGTCTTATGTTTAAGTCTTTAATCCATCTTGAGTTAATTTTTGTATAAGGTATAAGGAAGGGGTCCAGTTTCAGTTTTCTGCATGGCTAGCCAGTTTTCCCAACAGCGTTTATTAAATAGGGAATTATTTCCCCATTGCTTGTTTTTGTCAGGTTTGTCAAAGATCAGATGGTTGTAAATGTGTGGCATTATTTCTGAGGTCTCTGTTCTGTTCCATTGGTCTATATATCTGTTTTGGTACAAGGACCATGCTGTTTTGGTTACTGTAGCCTTGTAGTATAGTTTGAAGTCAGGTAGTGTGATACATCCAGATTTGTTCTTTTTGCTTAGGATTGTCTTAGCCATACAGGCTCTTTTTTGGTTCCATATGAAATTTAAAGTAGTTTTTTCTAATTCTGTGAAGGAAGACAATGGTAGCTTCATGGGGATAGCATTGAATCTATAAATTACTTTGGGCAGTATGGCCATTTTCATGATATTGGTTCTTCCTATCCATGAGCATGAAATGTTTTTCCATTTGTTTGTGTCCTCTCTTATTTCCTTGAGTGGTGGTTTGTAATTCTACACATCCTTCACATCCCCTGTAAGTTGTATTCCTAGGTATTTTATTCTCTTTGGAGCAATTGTGAATGGGAGTTCACTCATGATTTGGCTCTCTGTTTGTCTATTATTGTATAGGAATGCCTGTGATTTTTGCACATTGATTTTGTATCCTAAGACTTTGCTGAAGTTGCTTATCAGCTTAAGGAGATTTGGGGCTGAGATGATGGGGTTTTCTAAATATACAATCATGTCATCTGCAAACACAGACAATTTGACTTCCTGTCTTCCTATTTGAATACCCTTTATTCTTTCTCCTGCCTGATTGTCCTGGCCAGAACTTCCAATACTGTGTTGAATAGGAGTGGTGAGAGAGAGCATCCTTGTCTTGTGCTTGTTTTCAAAGGGAATGCTTCCAGCTTTTGCCCATTCAGTGTGATATCGGCTGTAGGTTTGTCATAAATAGCTCTTATTATTTTGAGATATGTTTCATCAATATCTAGTTTATTGAATTTTTAGCACGAAGGGGTTTTGAATTTTATCAAAGGCCTTTTCTGCATCTATTGAGATAATCATGTGGCTTTTGTTATTGGTTCTGTTTATGTGATGGATTATGTTTATTGATTTGTGTATGTTGAACCAGCCTTGCATCCTCAGGATGAAGCTGACTTGATCATGATGGATAAGCTTTTTGATGTGCTGCTGGATTCGGTTTGCCAGCATTTCATTCAGGATTTTCGCATCAATGTTCATTAGGGATATTGGCCTGAAATTTTCTTTTTTTGTTGTGTCTCTGCCAGGGATTGGTATCAGGATGATGCTAGCCTCATAAAATGAGTTAGGGAGGAGTCCCTGTTTTTCTATTGTTTGGAATAGAAACAGAAGGAATGGTATCAGCTCCTCTTTGTACCTCTGGTAGAATTTGGCTGTGAATCCATCTGGTCCTGGGCTTTTTTTGGTTGGTAGACTATTAATTGCTGCCTCAATTTCAGAACTTGTTATTGGTCTATTCAAGGATTCAACTTCTTCCTGGTTTAGTCTTGAGAGGGTGTATGTGTCCAGGAATTTATCTATTTCTTTTAGATTTTCTAGTTTATTTGCATAGAGGTGTTTATGGTATTCTCTGATGGTAGTTTGTATTTCTGTGGGGTCAGTGGTGATATCCCCTTTATCATTTTTTATTGTGTCTATTTGATTCTTTGCTCTTTTCTTCTTTATTAGTCTGGCTAATGGTCTATTTTGTTAATCTTTTCAAAAAACCAGCTCCTGGATTCATTGATTTTTTGATTTTTCGTGTCTCTATCTCCTTCAATTCTGCTCTGATCTCAGTTACTTCTTGTGTTCTGCTACCTTTTGAATTTGTTTGCTCTTTCTTCTCTAGTTCTTTTAATTGTGATGTTAGGTTGTCAGTTTTAGATCTTTCACTTTTTCCTGTGGGCATTTAGTTCTATAAATTTCCCTGTAAACACTGCTTTAGCTGTGTCCCAGAGATGCTCGTACATGGTGTCTTTGTTCTCATTGGGTTCAAATAACATATTTATTTGTGCCTTAATTTTATTATTTGCCCAGTAGTCACTCAGGAGCAGGTTGTTCAGTTTCCCATGTAGTTGTGTGGTTTTGAGTGAGTTTCTTAATCCCGAGTTCTAGTTTGATTGCACTGTGGTCTGAGAGACTGTTTGTTTTGATTTCTGTTCTTTTGCATTTGCTGAGGAGTGTTTTACATCCAATTATGTCATCAATTTTAGAATAAGTGCTATGTGGTGCTGAGAAGAATGTATATTCTGTTGATTTGGGATGGGGAGTTCTGTAGATGTCTGTTAGGTCTGCTTGGTCCAGAGCTGAGTTCAAGTCCTGAATATCCTTGTTAATTTTCTGTCTCGTTGATCTGTCTAATATTGACAGTGGAGTGTTAAAATCTCCCACTATTATTGTGTGGGAGTCTAAGTCTCTTTGTAGGTCTCTAAGAACTTGCTCTATGAATCTGGGTGCTCCTGTATTGGGTGCATATATATTTAGGGTAGTTAGCTCTTCTTGTTGCATTGATCACTTTACCATTATGTAATGCCCTTCTTTGTCTTTTTTGATCTTTGTTGGCTTAAAGTCTGTTTTATCAGAGACTAGGATTGCAACCCTTGCTTTTTTGTTTGTTTGTTTTTTGCTTTCCATTTGCTTGGTAAATATTCCTCCATCCTTTTATTTTGAGCTTACATGTGTCTTTGCACATGAGATGGGTCTCCTGAATACAGCACACCAATGGGTCTTGACTCTTTATCCAATTTGCCAGTCTGTGTCTTTTAATTGGGGCATTTAGCCCATTTGCATTTAAGGTTAACATTGTTATGTGTTAGTTTGATCCTGTCATTATGATGCTAGCTGGTTATTTTGCCCATTCGTTGATGCAGTTTCTTCATAGTGTTAATGGTCTTTACAATTTGGTATGTTTTTGTAGTGGCTGGTACTGATTGTCCTTTCTATATTTAGTGCTTCCTTCAGGAGCTCTTGTAAGGCAGGACTGGTGGTGACAAAATCTCTCAGCATTTGCTTATCTGTAAAGGATTTTATTTCTCCTTCATTTATGAAGCTTAGTTTGGCTGGATATGAAATTCTGGGTTAAAAATTCTTTTCTTTAAGAATGTTGAATATTGGCCCCCACTCTCTTCTGGCTTGTAGGGTTTCTTCAGAGAGATCCACTGTTAGTCTGATGGGCTTCCCTTTGTGGATAACCCGACCTGTCTCTCTGGATGCCCTTAACATTTTTTCCTTCATTTCAACCTTGGTGAATCTGATGATTATGTGTCTTGAGGTTGCTCTTCTCCTAGAGTATCCTTGTGGTGTTCTCTGTATTTCCTGAATTTGAATATTGGCCTGTCTTGCTAGGTTGGGGAAGTTCTCCTGGATAATATCCTAAAGAGTGTTTTCCAACTTGGTTCCATTCTCTCCATCACTTTCAGGTAAATCAAACGTAGGTTTGGTCTTTTCACATAGTCTCATATTTCTTGGAACCTTTGTTCATTCTTTTTCATTCTTTTTCCTTTAATCTTGTCTTCACGCTTTATCTCATTAAGTTGATCTTCAATCTCTAATATCCTTTCTTCCACTTCATCGATTTGGCTATTGATACTTGTGTATGCTTCACAAAGTCCTTGTGCTGTGTTTTTCGGCTCCATCAGGTCATTTATGTTCTTCTCTAAACTGGTTATTCTAGTTAGCAATTTCTCTAACCTTTTTTCAAGGTTCTTAGCTTTCTTGCATTGGGTTAGAACATGCTCCTTTAGCTTGGAGGAGTTTGTTATTACCCATCTGCTGAAGCCTTCTTCTGTCAATTCGTCAAACTCATTCTCTGTCCAGTTTTGTTCCCTTGCTCGCAAGAAGTTGTGATCCTTTGGAGGAGAAGAGATGTTCTGGTTTTTGGAATTTTCAGCCTTTTTGCACTGGTTTTCCTCATCTTCTTGGATTTATCTACCTTCGTTCTTTGATGTTAGTGACCTGTGGATGGGGTTTTTGTGTGGACATCCTTTTTGTTGATGTTGATGCTATTCCTTTCTGTTGGTTAGTTTTCTTTCTAACAGTCAGGCCTCTCTGCTGCAGGTCTGCTGGAGTTTGCTGGAGGTCCACTCCAGACCCTGTTTGCCTGGGTATCAACAGTGGATGCTGCAGAACAGCAAAGATTGCTGCCTGGTCCTTCCTCTGGAAACTTCATCCCAGAGGGTCACCCACCAGATGCCAGCCAGAACTGTCCTGTATGAGGTGTCTGTTGACCCCTGCTGGGAGGTGTCTCCCCATAAGGAGGCACGGGAGTCAGGGACCCACTTGAGGAGGCAGTCTGTCCCTTAGCAGAGCTCAAGCACTGTGCTTGGTAGATCCACTGCTCTCTTCAGAGCTGGCAAGCAGGAACATTTAAGTCTGCTGAAGCTGTGCCCACAGTGGCCCCTTCCCCCAGGTGCTCTGTCCCAGGGAGATGGTAGTTTTATCTAGAAGCCCCTGACTGGGGCTGCTGCCTTCTTTCAGAGATGCCCTGCCCAGAGAGGAGGAATCTAGAGAGGCAATCTAGCTACAGATGCTTTGTAGAGCTGCAGTGGGCTCCACCCAGTTCAAACTTCCCAGCAGCTTTGTTTACACTATGAGGGGAAAACCACCTACTCATGCCTCAGTAATGGTGGATGCCCCTCCCCCCCACCAAGGTCAAGCATCCCAGGTCAACTTCAGACTGCTGTGCTGGCAGCGAGAATTTCAAGCCAGTGGATCTCAGTTTTCTGGGCTCCATGGTGGTGAGATTTGCTGAGCTAGACCACTTGGCTCCCTGACTTCAGCCCCCTTTCCTGGGGAGTGAAGGTTGTGTCTGGCTGACATTCCAGGTGCCACTGAGGTATGAAAAAAAAAACAACTCCTGCAGCTAGCTCAGTGTCTGCCCAAATGGCCTCCAAGTTTTGTGCTTGAAACCCAGGGCCCTGGTGGCATAGGTACCCAAGGGAATCTCCTGGTCTGCAGGTTGCAAAGACCATGGGAAAAGTGTAGCATCTGGGCTGGAATGCACCATTCCTCACAGCACAGTCCCTCATGGCTTCCCTTGGCTAGGGGAAGGAGTTCCCCGACCCCTTGCACTTCCCAGGTGAGGTGACACCCCACCCTGCTTCAGCTTGCCCTCAATGGGCTGCACCCACTGTGTAACCAGTCCCAGTGAGATGGGCCGTGTACCTCAGCTGGAAATGCAACCCGGGCGTGGTGGTTCATGCCTGTAATCCCAACATTTTGAGAGGATGAGGTGGGTGGATGGCCTGAGGTCAGGAGTTCTAGACTAGCCTGGCCAACATGGCGAAACCCTGTCTCTCCTAAAAATACAAAATTAGCCAGGCGTGATGGTGCATGCCTGTAATGCCAGCTACTTGGTAGGCTGAGGCAGGGTAATTGCCTGAACCTAGGAGGCAGAGGTTGCAGTGAGCCAACATCACGCCACTGCACTCCAGCCTGGGCAATGAGAGTGAAACGCAGTCTCAAAAAAAAAAAAAAAAAAAAAAAGGAAATGCAGAAATCACTTACCTTCTGCTGGGAGGTGCAGGCCAGAGCTGTTCCTATTTGGCTATCTTGCCAGCCACTCCTACAGTAGATTTTTATTTTGAGACAGGCTGTCATTCTGTTGCCCAGGCTGCAGTGCAGTAGAGCAATCATGGCTCACTGAAGCCTCCAGCTCCTGGGCTCAAGTGATCCTCCCACCTCAGCCTCCCGAGTAGCTACAACTACAGGCTCACACCACCATACCAGGCTAATTTTTTTTTCTTTTTTTTTTTTTGGTAGAGATGTGCTTTCTTCAGGTTGCCCAGGCTGGTCTTGAACTCCTTGACTCAAGTGATCTGCAAAGTGCTGGGACTACAGGCTTGAACCACAGTGCCCAGCTTATTCCTGAACTTTTTAAATTATAATATAGTTAACAGAGTGTTAAATTACTGGAGATTGAAGAATAAGAGTGGAAAAAGAGCATTTGGTAATATCTTTTTTTTTTTTTTTTTTTGAGACAGAGTCTTGCTCTGTCACCCAGGCTGGAGTGCAGTGGCGCGATCTCGGCTCACTGCAAGCTTCACCTCCCGGGTTCATGGCATTCTCCTGCCTCAGCCTCCCGAGTAACTGGGACTACAGGCGCCTGCCACCACACCAAAAATACACTAATTTTTGTATTTTCAGTAGAGACGGGGTTTTGCCATGGTCTCGATCTCCTGACCTCATGATCCACACGCCTCAGCCTCCGAAACTGCTGGGATTACAGGCGTGAGCCACGGCGCCCGGCCTAGCATTTGGTAATATGTTGATGTTGCTGGTTTTGTTTTAGGAATGTGTTTCCCTCATGAATTCCAGGAGCACAGGTGGTTGGAAGGGCTCTCTTGACAGTGATTTCATAGCTCATCATCAGATCACAGCATAAGACTGAAGGCTTGACTCATCTTTCTTCTCGTCTTTAGTTTGCCCATTTGTAAAAGGAGAGAGATTTTGCTGGAGGATATTTGAGGACTCTTTTATCTCTAACATCCTGTGAGTTGCAAACATTATTAACTATTGTTACCTTTCATGACAGCAGGTAGTTGAATCCAAATTGCATTCTCTTTTCTAGTTAATGTGTTTCAGCCTTCTGCGATTTTGTATTAGACAAGAAATATATGGGATCCTCTTTTTCCTGACATGAGGGAATACAGCTGGTGGGGTAATTTGCATCTCTCTTGGGTACCTAGATATACTTTAACATCATCTGGTTTCTTCTGAAGACTTGAGGTGTCTGAACGGGATAGTACTAAAGTCACTGTTAAGTCAAGACCAGGCCAAGAAAAACTTCCTTTGTATCTGCAAAATAAAACACACAATGTTTTAATACTAAAGATTTTTAAGCCCACTCTATTGGCTAGGAATGGCTTTCTTATATCTTTTCTTTCTTTTTTTTTTTTTTTTTTTTTGAGATGGATTCTTATCCTGTCACCCAGGCTGGAGTACATGGTGTGATCTTGGCTCACTGCAACCTCTGCCTCCCAGGTTCAAGTGATTCTCCTGCCCCAGCCTCCCAGGTAGCCAGGATTACAGGCGTGTGCCACCATGCTTGGCTAATTTTTGTATTTTTTGGTAGAAATGGGGTTTCACCATGTTGAACAGGCTGGTCTTGAACTCCTGACCTCAAGTGACCCGCCTGCCTCGGCCTCCCAAAGTGCTGGGATTACAGATGTGAGCCACTGCGCCTGGCTCATAGTATCTATTTTGAAGTATAGAATTGCTGAGAGACCTTTAAACTCATCTCAGCATTTTGTGTGAATGTCTCCAGGATGCTTGCCATTCTGAGTTGAGCACTCCTTGCCCAATTTTTATTCCCCTATCTTCTCCGGCATCTACTTTCCCTCTGACACAGCCCCATACACTACAGGCTTCTACATGGCCATCTTTAATTCAATTCAGCAAATATTTATGGATGCATACAACCTGCCCAGCTCTGCGGTGGGTGTTAGGGATATAAACTTCAATATAATTAGGGACCTACCACATGAATTAACCACAAAGCACTCCTCTCGGTTATGTGAACAAATTGACCTAGGTTCGTAGGTTCGCTTAACACTGAACACTTAAAAATTAGAAAACCAATGCCTGAGATTATTTTCTTTTTTTTTCCACAGTTAATGAAAATTTCCTCACCTTGCTGACATTGGAAACTTTGTCGTGTCATGCTTTGTCTGATTCATGACAATAGAACAATTTTGTCATCTACAAGGAAGGACACTTCTATTTAAAATGTTAAGAGAAAACATAGATATTTATTTCCTTTCATCCAAAAGTGAAAACCAAACTGTAAACATATACATTAAAGGAAGTGGTGCAGATGTGGTTTGAATATATGTCCCCACCAAGTCCCAAGTTGAATTGTAATCCCCAGTGCTGGAAGTTGGGCCTGGTTGGAGGTAGGGCCTGGTAGGTCATGAGGGTCAATCCCTCATGGTGCTATCCTCCTGATAGTGAGTGAGTTCTCACGAGATCTGGTTGTTTACATGTGTGGCACCACCCCCATCTTGTTCCTGCTCTCACCATGTGAAGTGCCGGCTCTCACTTCACCTTCTGCCATGAGTAAGAGCTTCCTGAGGCCTCCCCAGAAGCAGATGCCAGCACTGTTTCCTGTACAGCCTGAAGAACCGTCAGCCAATTAAACCTCTTTTCTTATAAATTACCCAGTCTCAGGTATTTCTTTCTAGCAATGCAAGAATGGCCTAAACTGGTGCTAACACACGATATTCATAAACACAAATAAAATAATGTGGTCTGTCAAGAGGCCATTCTGCCCACCCTAGTTCTATAGATGGGTAATTAGAAGGTAGATTTGACAGAAACATTATTCATCAGAAATCCATGTCAAGTTCATACGCTCTTGGCCTAGCTGGCTCCTGCTCACCAAATCAAAGTCTGAATAAAAGTTGGAAAAAAGTTTTAATTTGCCTTGATATATTTCTTCATGAGATAAAAGAAGATATAGCTAAGTATTCAATAGCAGAATAATTATATCTGAAATCACCTTGCTTTTCCTGAAATGTATTAAAGCTGCATTTTACAAGAAAGGACTTTGACTTCTAGTTTTGAGGGTCTATCTGAAACTGCCTTTGCAAAGTTATGACTGAGACAGCGAAAGACATCTAACCTAACTGACTCCATCTTGCTTCTAAACTTTAAGCTGTACTTGTTCCTTCCTGGGCATCTGCTGAACTAACTTTGGGAGGAACTTGTATAGTTTAAAACAAAAATGATAACACTCCTCTCCCGAAACAAACCTTCTTGCCTGGGGACAAGAATGCCTTTGTAGGACTAACAAATTAGGCACAAGATTAGAAATTATGGTTTAAGAGTAATGCAGCTGGAGGCTACAAGATTCTGGCCCTCCCTAAACTGCTCCTAACATCAGTGCTTCAGATATTTTGCAGACCCTGCACTTGATGAATCAGCTGGCACACCCAGATCAATAAACTGGCTCATCTGATCTTGTGGTCCCCACCCAGGAACTGACTCAGCACAAGAGGACAGCTTCAACTTCCCATGACTTCATCTCCAACTCAACCAATCAGTGCTCTCGACTCACTGGCTTTTCCCCACCCACCAAATTATCCTTAAAAACTCTGATCTCCGAATGCTCGGGGGACTGATTTGAGTGATAATAAAATTTTGGTCTCCTCCACAGCTGGCTCTGCATGAATAACTCTTTCTCTGTTGCAATTCCCCCACCTTGATAAATCTACTCTGTCTAGGCAGCGGGCAAGGTGAACCCACACATGCAATGAACCAGTCTATTTCTACAATGTTAGATTGTCTAAACTTTCACTGTCTCATAAGGTAGTCGCTAAGTCCAGGTGGCTACTGAGAACTTGAAATGTGGCTAATCTAAACTAAGATATGTTCTAAGTGTAAAATACATACTGGATTTTGAAGACTTAAATGAAAAAGAGAATGTAGAATACTTCAATATTTTGTTATATGGATTACATAATAAAATGATATTATTTTGGATATGTTGGTTAAATGAAATGTATTATTAAAAGAAATGTCATGTGTCTCTTTTTACTCTACTAGAATATGTTACATTCATGGCTTCCATAATATTTATTTTGGACAGCTCTGACTTATAATCTATTTTAAAGTACTTCAACAAAGTCAGTGTGATTATTAGTTTTCATCCATATTCTACAAATGGACATTTGAAAGCCAACATTCTGGAGACGGCTCTAACATTTCTTTAGAGATAAAGAAATTATAACAAAGTTTTTTGTTGTTTTTTTTTTGACAGGGTTTCTGCTCTTGTTGCCCAGGCTGGAGTGCAATGGCGCCATCTTGGCTCACTGCAACCTCCGCCTCCCAGGTTCAAGCGATTCTCCTGCCTCAGCCTCACGAGTAGCTGGGATTACAGGCATGCGCCACCATGCCCATCTAATATTTTGTATTTTTCCTAGAGACGGGGTTTCTCCATGTTGGCCAGGCTGGTCTCGCACTCCCAACTTCAGGTGATCCTCCTGCCTCGGCCTCCCAAAGTGCTGGGATTACAGGCGTGAGCCACAGCGCCCGGCCAAAAATATCTTTATCTCTAATCAATCCCAGAGGGCTTATGAGGTAGATTGCATTATTGTTACAAATAAGTACAGCTATATTTGGAGTCCTTCCCTATTGGAGAACTATAGTTCCCACACTGGCTTCAGGCTTGGTCACATGACTTGCTTTGGCCACCCAATGAAATGTGAGTGGCAGTGATATATACCACTCCAAGCAGATGCTTTAAAAGTCCTCATGTGCCCTGTCCACTCTCTTTTCCCTGTGCCACAAGACCACATGTCCCATACAGGGACAATTTCCTCAGCCTGGGCACTGGAATAAAGACAACATGGAGTAGACCCTTGAGGGATATGTACCCCAAGAGAGAAGAAACTTTCCCCAGAGAGAAGCCAAAAACTAGAGAAAGAGGAGGACGTGGGAGCTAGTATGGTGTTTGTTTTCCCTTAAGCCCCAAAACCACATTTAAGCTCCTACAATTTGGCAGATGAGGGCCAGGAGTTGATATAAGTCTTTGAGAGGGACTCCAGAACTGCAGGCAGTTCTACAAGGCTATCTGTATCTAATTTGCTCACTGCTGTGTTCCTAGCACCAAACAGCGCCTGACACACAGTAGGTGTTCAACAAACATTTGTTGAATACATGAATGAAGACCAAAGGCAGATGTCGATTTTGAAGGGCTTGAAGTTCTTATATATTTGGGGATGTTCTTAAAAAAAAAAACAAAAAACTCACATTACTAATACAAAGTTAGGTTATAAAAATGAAAATTTATTTAGAATTTCTTTTTTTTTTTTTTTTTTTTGAGACAGGGTCTTACTCTGTTACCCAGACTGGAGTGCAATAGCATGATTTTGGCTCACTGCAACCGCCACCTCCCGAGTCCAAGCAATTCTCCTGCCTCAGCCTCCCACGTAGCTAGGACTACAGATGCGTGCCACCATGCCCAGCTAATTTTTGTATTTTTAGTAGAGACGGGGTTTCACCATGTTGGCAAGGCTGGTCTCGAATTCCTGACCTCAGGTGATCCACTCACCTCAGCCTCCCAAAGTGCTGGGATTACAGGCGTAAACCACCGTGTTCGGCTTAGAATTTGTTTAAAATCCAAAATATTAGCAGAGTTTTGGACTAACAAATACTACAAACATCATACAAATGTAGGTAAGTAACACATGCTTATTAATTAACATGTTTATTAATTAATTGCCTCACTCACCTCTATGATACTTTTTTCCCTACATGTTTTAGCTCCAAACTGTTTGATCTTCTCTTCACGAGACGACAATTTTAGAATATTTTCCTTTTTTTTTTCAGCCCTTCCTAGGCTTATACAATCTTATCTTCTAAAGAGAGATCAGAAAGATCATTCAGTCTTTCCTTTAGCATGACTGATTTTGTTTTGTTTTGTTTTGTTTTGAGACAGAGTCACTCTGTCGCCTAGGCTGGAGTCCAGTGGCATGATCTCAGCTCACTGGAACCTCCACCTCCCAGGTTCAAGTTATTCTCATGCCTCAGCCTCCTGACTAGCTGGGATGACAGGTACCTGCCACCACGCCCAGCTAAATTTTGTAATTTTAGTAGAGGCTAGGTTTCACCATGTTGGCCAGTCTGGGCTGGAACTCCTGACCTCAATGATCCGCCTGCCTTGGTTTCTCAAAGTGCTGGGATTATAGGCACGAACCACCACACCAGGCCACATGATTGATTTTTAAAATTATTATTATTATAATTGTTTTTGAGATAGAGTCTCACTCTGTTGCCCAGGCTGGAATTCAGTGGCATGATCTCAGTTCACTGCAACCTCCACTTCTTGGGTTCAAGTGATTCTCCTGCCTCTGCCTCCTGAGTAGCTGGGACTACAGGTGCCTGCCACCACACCCGGCTAATTTTTGTATTTTTAGTAGAGATGGGGTTTCACCATGTGGGCTATACTGGTCTCAAACTCCTGACCTCAAGCAATCCACCCCCCTCAGCCTCCCAAAGTGCTGGGATTACAGGCATAAGCCACCGTGCCCAGCCCTGATTTTTAAAATTATTATTGATAATTTAGAAAATTTCATTTTAGATTTATATGATATTATTATTATTTTTAAAATTTTTTCCAAGATGGAGTCTTGCTCTGTTGCCCAGGCGGGAGCGTAGTGGCGTGATCTCAGCTTACTGCAACCTCCGCCTCCCGGGTTCAAGCAATTCTCTTGCCTCAACCTCCCGAGTAGCTGGGATTACAGACACCTGCCACCATGCCCAGCTAATTTTTATATTTTTTAGAACAGACGGGGTTTCACCGTGTTGGCCAAGCTGGTCTCGAACTCCTGACCTCATGATCTGCCCACCTCAGCCTCCCAAAGTGCTGGGATTACAGAGGTGAGCCGCCACACCCAGCCTATATAACATTATGTACCTCACATAACCTCAGCACCTCACTTGCTGTGGAAAGCTATCTAGGCCCCAGTAAAGCAATACAGTTAGGTTTCAGCCTCCTGGGGCAGCTTAGCTGAAACATAAGGTTATTAGACCTAAGAGGAGCTGCCAAACCAGCTTGGGGCCAAAGCATGGCAGGTGATCCTTCCCAAGCCTACTATGGGATGAGGTGAAACTATGGGCCACAAGGATTTATGTAAGTTTCCTTTTCTTTTAGGAAAATTTCATTTTGCAAGAGGAAATGTTCTTAGTAGTCTACAGAAGGATTGATTTCCCAGGTTTCTGGTTATTAACAGAAATGTTAATACCCCAGAAAGGTAATTTGGAATGTTTGTACTAGAGATGTCTTGGATTTAAGTATTATTTGGTGTGTTCTCTCTCCCATGCATGCATCAGGCTTGTATTTTCAGCTTTAACTCCTGCTCTTCCTTTATACGTACATACTCAACATATTAGCTATGGAAATACCACTAGTTCCCATGCATGCAAACAATATGCTTTCAGCCTATTTATATTTATGTCCATAGTCTAAGTTCTAAATACCCATCAAGAGCTTGCTCAAATGGATCCATGAAATTCTCCCTGATCTGCCATTCCTTTCAACTTTCCAAAAGCACTTGATATGTAATTTTTGACAGCACATGTTCCTTTCTTGTTTGCATTAGCTTCTGTGTCACAGTTTGCCTACTGGATTTGAAAGGAAGATTTAGCATTGTTTTTCATTGCCCTCTCAGTACCTAATTATGTAAATAGAAGTTTTTCCTGTATTTTCTTCTAAGAGTTTTATAGTTTTAGCTTTTAATGTTTAGGTGTTTGATCTCAAAAGGTATTTATTGAGCGCTCAATCTGGATTACCCAATGATGTCTTGCATATGACACCAAAAGCACAGACATCAAAAGAAAAAATAGGTAAGCAGGACTTTATCAAACTTTTGATACACAGACTTTTGTATATCAAAAGACATTATTGACAGTGAAAAGACAACCCACAGAGTGGGGGAAATATCTGCACTTCATATATCTGATAAGAGATTAATGCCAACAACATATAAAGAATTTACACAATCTAACAACAAAAAAACAAACAATCTGATTAAAAAAATGGGTGAATGACTTTCATAGACAGTTCTCCAAAGAAGACACAAATGGCCAGAGTAGGCACATGAAGAGAGGCCCAATATCAGTAATCACTGGGAAAATGCAAATCAAAACCACAATGAGATACCACTTCACACCCATTAGGATGGCTATAATAAACAAAGCAAAACAATCTCCAGGAAATAACAGTGTTGTTGAAGAGGTGGAGGAATTGGAATCCATGAGCATTACTAATGGGAATGTAAAATGGTGCAGCTGTTATGGAAACATAGTATAAAGCTTGCTCAAAAAATTAAACAGAATTACCATATGATCCAGCAATTTCACTTCTGAGTATGTAAAAGAATTAAAAGCAGGAGCATTTTTAATTCTTAGCAAACAGATATTTGTACACCAATGTTCATAGCAGCATTATTCACCATAGCCACAAGATGGAAACAACTCAAATGTCCCTTTGATGGAGGAATGAATATAGAAATTGTGGTCTATACATACAAGAAATATTATTCAGCCTTAAAAAGGAATAAAATCCTAACATGAATCTTGAATGATGAATCTTGAAGACCTTATGTTAAGTGAAATAAGTCAGACACGAAAGGACAAATATTGTATGACTCCACTCATATGAGGTAACTAGAGTAGTGAAATTCATAGTGTTAAATCAAGTTTGGCCTAAAGCTGCCTCCTTACATATTTTAAGTTTGGTCTAAGGGTTTCCCTGTACGTCGTGAACTATAACAAGTGGAGGTGTAAACAGACCGTAACCTATACTTATGCCAATCTCTGAGTTTTGGCTGATCAAATGTAGCCAACAGTTGGAACCATGTTGAAATAAGCCAAATGCCGAGCTGTAACCAATCTGGCTGTTTCTGTGCCTCACTTCTGTTTTCTGTAAATCACTTTCCCTTTTCTGTCCCTAAATCTTCTTCTACCACATGGTTGCACTGGAGTCTCTGAGCCCACTCTGGCTGGAAAGGCTGCCCGATTTATGAATTGTTCATTGCTCGATTAAATTCCTTTAGATTTAATTCACCTAAAGTATGTCTTCTATCAATAGAGACAGAAAGAAGAATGGTAGATGCTAGAATATGTGGGGAGGAGGATTAGGAGAGTTAGTATCTAATGGGTACAGAGTTTCTGTTTGGAAAATTGAAGAAGTTCTGGAGATGAATAGTGGTGATGGTTGCATAACAATTGAATATACTTAGTGCAACTGAAATGTGTGGCATTTGAAAAATGGTTATAATGTCAATCTTATGTATATTTTACCACCAAAAAAAAAAAAGAAACCATGTGATTACGTAGAATCATTGAGAGGGCTTTGGAGACAGCTTCTGTAATTCACAGGCCTCACCTCAGGCAGAGTATACCTAAGCAATCCTTAAAAACAAGGATTTATCAAGTTTAAGAAAATTTGCCAGAAATGAGCATCTGTTACTGTTGTCAACCAAACGTCCTGGGTGAGGGGTGACTATCTGGGCTGGTGGCATGGGGGTAAAATAATTTACCAAGACAGTTGTAGGTAAAGAAAGGCAGATTTCCATTCACCATGGCCAACATGGTGAAACCCCGTCTCTACTAAAAAAAAAATACAAAAATTAGCTGGGCGTGGTGGTGCACATCTGTAATCCCAGCTACTTGAGAGGCTGAGGCAGGAAAATCACTTGAACCTGGAAGGTGGAGGTTGCAGTGAGCCAAGATCATGCCACTGTACCCCAGCCTGGGCGACAGAGCAAGCAAGAAAGAAAGGAAGGAAGGAAGATTAAAGAAAATATGAAAATACGTTCAGAAGAGGAGGTGACTGCAAGGAAATACAAGCTTGCTGGAGATTTTATAGAATGGTTTTTGGGCTGATTGATAATGCCAAGGTAGCAGGGAGCTTAACTTGCATTCTTCTGTCAGTTGAGTTGTTTGATAAATTGAGGAATTTGATGATAAGCAGGAAGTTTGTGAGATAGGTATGTTATCCGTGCAGGAGGACTACATGTCCTGGGCAACAACAACAACAAAAAGCAGACCTATAGCTTATGTTCTTCCTCTATTTGTTTACACATCCTGGACCATGAAGAAAGGTAGACCTATAGCTTATCTGCTTTATCTCTTTGCTTTCCCCAGGTCCTGCCAGCCTGACTCCTTTTCCCTAATTAGGACTGCAAGCTTAGGACATTCTTCCAGAGCAGGTGATATGGTTTGGCTGTGCGCCCACACAAACCTTATCTTGAATTGTAGTTCCTATAATCCTCACATGTTGTGGGAGGGACCTGGTGGGAGGTAATTGAATCATGGAGGCAGTTACCCCCATGCTGCTTTTCTCATGACAGCGAGTCCTCATGAGATCTGATGGTTTTATAAGAGGGTTTCCTCCTCTTTGCTCTGCACTTCTCCTTGCTGCTGCCATGTGAAGAAGGATGTATTTGCTTCCCTTTCTGCCACAATTGTAAGTTTCCTGAGGCCTCCACAGCTCTGCGGAAGTGTGAGTCAATTAAATCTCTTTCTTTTATAAATTACCCAGTCTTGGTGCCCTGTGTCCCAACAGCTCTAGCCATGGCTGAAAGGGGCCAAGGTACAGCTTGGGCTGTGGCTTCAGAGTGTGCAAGCCCCAAACCTTGGCAGCTTCCACGTGATGTTGAGGCTGTGGGTGCACAGAAGTAAAAAACTGAGGTTTGGGAACGTCTGCCTACATTTCAGGGGATGCATGGAAATGCCTGGATGTCCAGGCAGACGTTTGCTGCAGGGGTGGAGCCCTCAGGGAGAACCTCTGCTAGGGCAGTGTGGAAGGGAAATGTGGGGTTAGAGTCCCCACACAGAGTCTCCACTGGGGCACTGCCTAGTGGAGCTGTAAGAAGAGGGCCAGTCTCTTCCAGATCCCAGAATGGTAGATTCACCAGCAGCTTGTAACTTGCACCTGGAAAAGCTGCAGACACTCAATGCCAAACTATGATGGAAGCTGGGAGGGGTCTGTACCCTGCAGATCCACAGGGATGGAGCTGCCCAAGCTGTGGGTGCCCACCTCTTGCACCAGCATAACCTGGATGTGAGACATGGAGTCAAAGGAGATCATTTCAGAGCTTTAAGATTTGATGGTCCCGCTGGATTTTTGGATTTGCTTGGGGCCTATAGCCCCTTCATTTTGGCCAATTTCTGTACAGAATCAGTCAGGGTGGTGGGAGAAATTATAACGATAAAGCTATAGGAAACAGACACAAACCTTCTTGGAATGCTGGGAGGTTTGCATAGCTTCAGTAAAAGATTTGACTGAAGGCAGCTGAATTCTCTTAAAAGCTTACATAGGAATGTAGAGGAGTTTATCTAAATAGCTTGTTTACTCATATGGTCCTAAGACTAACCTTTGATTATCTGCGGTGCATAACTGCTCTCTACTTGGGAGGTTGGCAATGTTAATTACCCTCTAGTGGTGTTTACTCAAGACCTTTGTCATTTAATCTGCACTAAATAAATGCGAACTTCTCTGGCTAATTGAGGCCATGGCTGCTGACTCTTTACAGCACCCTCCTTGGGGTCTGTGAGTGGCCCGGTCCCCTAGCCCGCTCTTTCACTGGATATCTGTGTCTGAGTGCATTTGTTCATCAGTCACTGGGTCAGGGTCTGTGGGTAGGACTTGGCACTCCCATTTGGAACAAGTGTATTTACCCAATGCCTACAGCTCCATTGTATCTAGGAAGTAACTAACTTGCTTTTGATTTTACAGGGTCATAGGTGGAAGGGACTTGCCTTGTCGCAGATGAGACTTTGGACTTGGACTTTTGGGTTAATGCTGGAATGAGTTAAGACTCTGGGGGACTGTTGGGAAGGCATGATTGTGTTTTAAAATGTGAGAACATGAGATTTAGGAGAGGCCAGAGTTGGAATGATATGGTTTGGCTGTGTTCCCATCCAAATCTCATCTTGAATTGTAGTTCCCGTAATCCTTATATGTCGTGGGAGTGACCTGGTGGGTGGTAATTTAATCATGGGGGCAGTTAGCCCCATGCTGCTGTTCTCATGATATTGAGTTCTCATGAGATCTGATGGTTTTATAAGATGCTTTTCCCCATTTTGCTTGGCATTTCTCCCTCTTGCCATCATGTGAAGAAGGATGTGCTTGCTCCCCCTTCTGCCACGATTGTAAGTTTCCTGAGGCCTCCCCAGCCCTATGGAACTGTGGGTCAATAAAATGTCTCTCCTTTATAAATTACCCAGTCTCGGGCAGTTCTTTACAGCAGTGTGAGAATGGACTAATATAGCAGGGGTCCCTTCCCTCCAGCCCACAGACCAGTACTAACTGTTAGGAACTGGGCCTCATAGCAGGAGGTGAGCACTGGGTAAGCGAGCATTACCACCTGAGCTCCACCTCCTATCAGATCAGAAGTGGCATTAGATTCTCATAGGAGCTCGAACCCTATTATGGACTGCACATTCAAGGGATCTAGGTTGCATGCTCCTTATGAGACTCTAATGCCTGATAATCTCTGGTGGAACAGTTTCATCCCCAAACCATTCCCTACTCCCGTCTGTGGAAAAATTGTCTTCTACGAAACCAATCCCTGATACCAAAAATGTTGGCGACCACTGTTCTAGAGAACTAACTTAAAGTCTTCATAAACAGTTTACTTAATGTCTTCTTTTCTTTTGTTTTCTTTTAAAATGTATTGTTGAGGACCTCTATTCCATATGGCACTATGCAGGAGACATCATGGAGAAAAAAGTGGTAGCAGTATAGACAGCGGTTAAACACAGACTCTGGATTTCAATGCCACTTTTATCCCCCTGTTATCTATGGGTGCATTATTTAACCCCTCTGCATCTCAATTTCCACATATATAAAATGGGCACAGTAATACTACCCATCTCATAGAGTTTGTGCTGAATATCTTCTGTTTGCCTCTCCAGATTTGTTCTCCACACTTATCCATCCTGTTCTTGACCCTGGGAATTTGACCTGCTTGGGCTGCTTCAATGAATTTACTTTCTTTCTGGCTTCAATTTGGATTTGGCCATTGGGGATCCCTGGTAGGAGATCAGAGGGAGGTAGGAATAAAGAGGTTGGGTTTTTGTCATTGTTGTTTTTAGAGACAAGTCTCCCTGTATTCCCCGGGCTGGAGTGCAGTAGCTTTTCACAAAGGCAGTCATAGTGTACTATAGCCTCAAACTCCTGGGCTCAAGTGGTCCTCCTGGTTCAGCCTTGGGAGTAGCTGGGACTATAGGTGCAGCCAGTTTTGAGGTTGAGTTTTTTACCCTGGCTTCCTCCTTGTAGGGATGCTGCAGGAATGGCTGCCTCCCCGACCAGAGGTTACAACTATTGCCAGTGCAGCCCTCTCTACACGACTTCCTTTCTCTGAGTTTCCGTAAACATCCCCTCCCTTTACAACATGTGTTTATAACACAAAGCTGCCTGTAAAATTGAGCTGCAGACATAAATAAGCAAGCTGGAAGCTTGCATGGCTGAATGCTAGCAGCTGTTCCAATAGGAGAAGGCTACCAGGGGGCTAGGCATGCTCAAAATGGCGGCTCCATCTTCCCTTTTCCTTGCCAACCACGTGAACAGTAAGGAGCAGACAATGTGGAGCTGGTAAAGCAGAGAAGCCACTTGCATAATAGAAGACTAGGGTGGGACGGCCAACTTCCTCTTGCACTATGTAAATGTCTCACCTGGTCCAACCATTCTTTGGGCCCTGTGTAGATCAGATACCACCTCCTCAAGCCAGTCTATAAAACCCCTGTGTACTTCATCATGGGACCAGAAGACCCACTTGGGTGCCCCTCTCTCTCTGCAGAAGAGAAAGCTATTTTCTTTTCTCCTTCTTTCACCTATTAAACCTCTACTCTTAAACTCACTCCTGTGTGTGTCCATGTCCTTGATTTCCTTGGCATGAGGCAACGAACCTCGGATGTTACCCCAGACAACGATGCCACTTCACTGTGATGCCTGGCTTAAACTGGAGCTGGAGCAGCAGGGCTCCATCCACACCAAAGGCTACATGGGTTAGTTTGAGAAATGGCTGCTGGACAACCTGATCGTCATAACCAAGGTCTTTGTGAGTATCACCTTCCTCCAGATCTTTGGCATCTTTCTGGCCTGGAACCTCCTGAGTGACATCAAAGCAGTGAAAGGCAACTGGTGAGTCTGCCATGGCCATTGTCACATGTCTAGCCAATTGAGGCCTCTAGTGGGCACCCCCCCTCCCCCATGGAGGATGCTGTCCTACTGTGTTGATGATGGGCAAGGCTGCAGGAGGTATTTCTGCTTGGATCTGAGTTCTGAGTGGGGTTTGTATGTACAGGTGCACTGTCCACCCACAGAGAAATCCACTGTGGCTCTGCTGGGACTGCTTTTCCTGGAGCTGTGGAAAAGGAGGGTGTGCATGTATACACACACGTACATGCATGCACAGGAGAGCCACCGTCTCAGCTATTGTTGGGGTGGCAGGCTCTCCAGAGGACTAGAAAGGGCATAGCTACAAGGGTACAGGCGGTCGGGCAAGGTGGCTCATGCCTGTAATCCCAGCACTTTGGGAGGCCGAGGCAGGTCAATCACGAGGTCAGGAGTTTGAGACCAGCCTGGCCAAGATGGTGAAATCCCGTCTCTACTAAAAAAAATACAAAAATTAGCCAGGCATGGTGGTGGGCACCTGTAAGCCCAGCTACTCAGGAGGCTGAGGCAGGAGAATCTCTTGAACCCTGGAGGCAGGGGTTGCAGTGAGCCGAGATTGCGCCACTGCACTCCAGCCTGGGTGACAGAACAAGACTCTGTCTCAAAAAAAAAATAAAAAAAAGAAAGCAGGTACAGGCCAGGTGGGGTGGGAGGCACTGTTGTGGAGGCATCTGTCTGTCTCCCCTTCCCCCACCCCATGCTGAGACACACTTCTCTGTGCATGGCTGGATGGGGCATGGTTTGGGGCCTGCTGTTGCCTGGGCCACTGCTTCCTGCAGCTTCAGAACTGTCATCTTTATTAGCTATACCTTGAGCCTGCCAGGAGTCCACCTCCACCTCAGTGTACTAGACTCTGTAATCAGCCCAAGAATTTTTTCCCTCTCTCTCAGCATGCCTCTCAGGAGCAAACAGGATAATGGCTAGAAACTACTCAAATAAACAAAACTTTGAAAACCAGGGAAAAAAGTAGATTGTAAAATTTCTCCAGGACCCAGACAGATAAATGAAAAGGTGATTTTAAACAATTCCCTTGAATTGATTGTGGTGCAAAGTTGAGTTTCAAGTGTCAGGGAGAAGCAATCTGATCTCCAACTTTCAACCACTAGCCATTACAATCCCAGTGAGGTCCATCTCCTGTGCATGTTGAAATTTATAAGAAGATGGAAGAGACTGGGAGATAGACTCAGTTTCTGAAGCTCTAGAATATATTTCTAGTATACATATATTATTTTATGTCTAGTAGCTAAGTCTCTGATACATTTTCAAAAAAGTAAAATTTGACATAACTATGTAATCTTTATAAAATAATTATTTTATTTTATCTATAAAATAAATACATGTCAAAGATTTTGTGTAGCTCATTAATTAATGAGGGGACTGGGAAGGCTGTTCACACTGATTCAATGGAGAAGTCAAGATTACAAGTTTTTTCCTTGTTTTTTCCTTTTTTTTTTTAAGAGAGAGAGTCTTACTCTCTTGCCCAGGCTGGAAGGCGGTGGCATAATCATAGCTCACTACAGCCTTGAACTCCTGAGTTCAAGCAATCCTGGCTAGGACTACAGGCTTGCACCACCATGCTTGGCTAGATAAAAAAAAAAAAATTCTTTTTTTTAAGAGACAGGAGTCTCATTATGTTGCTCAGACTGGTCTTAAACTACTGGCCTCAAATGATCCTCCTGCCTCAGCCTCTCAAAGTGCAGGGATTACAGTAGTGAGCCACCACATCCCATTCAAAGACTACAAATTTATATAGAATAAAGGAATATTGAAATGAACTTACAAATAGAAACAAAACTGGATTTTTATATAGGAGTAGATAGGTAGAAAAGTCAATTCAGTCTCCACTTGGCAGAATTTATTTGCATGTCTATAGATGTGGTAGGCAGAATAATACCACCCTTCCCTCCCTCTCATCCCAAGAAGTCCACATCCTAATCCTCAGAACCTGTGAATTTCTTAAATTACATGACAAAGGGGAGTTAAGGTTACAGATGGAATTAAGATTACTAATCATCTGACCTTATAGGGAGAGTACCCTGGGCTATCCAAGTGGGTCCAAAATAATCACAAGTCTTTAAAAGTGGAAAAGGCTGGGCCGGGCATGGTGGCTCACCCAGCACTATGGGAGGCTGAGGGGAGCGGATCACCTAAGGTCAGGAGTTTGAGACCAGCATGGCCAACATGGTGAAACCCCGTCTCTACTAAAAATGCAAAAAAAAAAAAAAAAAATTAGCTAGGCGTGGTGGCACATGCCTGTATTCCCAGCTACTCAGGAGGCTGAGGCAGGAGAATCACTTGAACCTAGGATGTGGAGGTTGCAGTGAGTGGAGATCATGCCACTGCACTCTAGCATGCCACTGCACTCCAAAAAAAAAAAAAAAAAAGGGGGGGGGGAAGAGGATGGCAGAAGGGGGAAGAGGATGGCAGAAGAGAGTCGGAGGGGGCTGTGCCTATAGAGAAATGTTCAGAAAGATGCAACATTGCTGGCTTTGAAAATGGAGAAAGGAGTCCAATAATCAAAGGTGAGCTCTAAATCTGGAAAAGGGAAGAAAATGAATTCTCCACTGGAGCCTCTAGAAAGGAGTGGAGCCCTGCAGAACTTGATTTTATCCCAGGGAGACCTGTGTGGGACTTCTGACCTTCAGAACTATAAGATAATAAACTTGTGTTATTTTAAGTCATGAAACTTGTCATAATTTGTCACATCATCAATAGAGAGGTAATAGATAAGAAGTAGTTGCATTGCTATCATTTATTTACAATTTAAAGAGTTTAAAACATAGCCTAGTCAAAGACAAAGATACACTGATACAGCATCAGATAATTCCCAGTCTTCAGCATTCCACTGAACGTGCACCCATTCTAAAGTCTTAAAGTTTTTCTTACATTACCAATTTTTAAAGGTAACAATAATTTTCATTTCTTAGTTAAGACTTCATGCTCAAGCTATAACTGCAGAGCTTATGGAGCTTACTTTTCAGGCAGCAAATAAAAGTAGGAATGTATTACTAATGAAATGAATGACTTAGCACTTAGCAATTGCAAAGATACCCTATCCAACCACAGAATTATTAATCACTGATGGAAGCAGAAATGAGCAAATTGATGACTTGATGGTTCAGTAGAATCCCCCTTGAAAACAGGGGGAGAGCCAAGTCATCAATAACTCTGGAATCAATTCTTGTTTCATCAGCCAATTTCTAGCCAAATGGAATAATGGCCTCTTGGTAGTCAATTGCTTCAGCTTCGGCGTTTGTGTTACATTTGGATTTTCTTACCTTCAATTAAAATAAGTTAGGTAACACTTAGGAATTCACCCTGACCCTATGGAAGGAGTGTAGCAGAATCAATTTTTTTTTTTTTTGCTGTACCTGGCGTCCATACATTGTTCTTATTATAGCAACACACAGAGTGTCAAATGAGGTTCATCCAGTTACCAGCTGCGAATCTGTATCTGTATGGGTCTGCAGCAACCTCAATTCTTGCCACCTCAGAAGAAAGAATTCAACCGAGAGGCAAGTAGCAGAAAGGAATGAAAGGAAGTAACGTATACTTGGAGGAGGGCCAAGTGGGCAACTTGAGAGATCAAGTGCATGGTTTGACCTTTCAACCTGGGGCTTTGCATGTTGGCATACTTCTGGGATCTTGCATTACTCCTCCCCTGATTCTTCCCTTGGGGTGGGCTGTCTTGCTTGAGCCTACTCGCCCAACTCCTGAGATCTTATCAGGAAGCTGCTGATCACCAGTTTCAGGTATTTTCTATCTACTAGGAGACTGCCCTTCCCTGGTGCTTACTGTAACTAATTATTACTCTAGAGAGACAGTTAACAACAGCCCAACCATCCCCTGATGCTTACCCAACACTCCTGGTGTGTGTGGGGATGGGGGTGGGGTGCCCTTTCCTGTCCTCCTCATACTATGCTAGCTACCTGCTGTAATGATCTTGCATACATTCCCTTCAAAACTCTCCATTCAAACAAGAGTGAGTGAATGACCCAAGCATGGTCAATCTGTCTCTTAAACTAAATGATTGGTGTAGAAATTTTTATGGGACCAAATTTGATCCAGTGAGAATCAAGCCTGGCTCATTAAATTGAAAGTATCAAGCAAGAGGCACTTTCTACAGGCTAGTCTTACTAATCTGGTGGTATATGGACTAAAGTTGAAGAAGAATCAACTTGACAATGAAATCAACTCAGAGAGAAGCAGAGACAAGAACACAGTTTTCTTTGATGTCATTTGGGCTCTTAAACATATGCATGTCTACTAAAACATTGTCTATCTCTGATCTTTTCAGAGTAGTCATATTATTTTGCCTTTTGTCCCCCATAAGTCTGTTTGGGTTTAATTTCTGTCTCCTGCAATCAAGAGAGTCCTGACTAAGACAACCATGTATACTTGAGAAGTTATCTCATTGCCAAGAAGAATGATCAAGGAAGAAAGTAAAGAAATACAGTAGGGGGCTGGGCGCAGTGGCTCATGCCTGTAATCCCAGCACTTTGGGAGGCTGAGGTGAGTGAATCACCTGAGGTCAGGAGTTCGAGACCAGGCTGACCAACATGGAGAAACCCTATCTCTACTAAAAATACAAAATTAGCCAGGTGTGATGGCACATGCCTATAATCCCAGCTACTCGGGAGGCTGAGGAAGGAGAATCGCTTGAACTAAGGAGGCGGAGGTTGCAGTGAGCTGAGATGGTGCCATTGCACTCCAGCCTGGGTAACAAGAGCAAAACTCCATCTCAAAAAATAAAAAAGAAAAAAGAAAGAAATACAGTAGGAAAACAGTAGGAAAAAAAGACAAATTCCAATGGTTAGAAACAATAAAAGAAGAGATTCAAATATTATCTATACATTAAACAGAACACAAAACATAAAACTATTAATGATACTTCTTGCAGAAAAAAATGATAGATGTCATTGCATTCAACAGTTAAAACCAATCATTAAAATATCTTACCAGAACCAAGTATCTTGGCAAAGTGGCTTCAACTTCTTCTACTATGGCATCAGTATATTTTATATTGTATCTAAATTGCTTGAAACACTGTCCGATATCTACATCAACATTTATGGCTTTGTTTGAAACCTGGGGAAATGACACAGAAATGGGGAAAATACAGTCTGCCTTTGAAATGCTTATGCTTTAGGGGAAGAACAAAAGAAGAAGAAAATCTAGCTATCGGTAAAATTGAACACTGTAAGGATAACTGTAGTACAAATCTAACAAAGTTGTTACCTTCTGATTTTTATTCATTCAAAACAAATGATTACTTCTTAGAAGCCGTTTTAAAACCTCCATTATAGGCTCACATTTGTGGTCTTTATTAGCTTATATTCAGCACATCTGAGAATGCAGAAGAAGCAAACAGTGAACTCGAAAGGATTCCATTATTAGACTAATATGATTAAGTTGATTCAGTCAGCAAAAGGAACTCAACTTATTAAAAAGAGTTTTAATGGGGAGTATCATGTTTCAATAATCAGGCAGGGAAACTATGGACCATTTGGAAAGCAACCTGGTTTGTGCCCCTTTTTCATTTGTCTTCATTTGGCAGATTCACAGAGTCATGGCCTAACAGTTTCTACTTCAGCTTGGGGTCTAAGGTTGCAGGACAGATTGTCACACCATCCTTCTCCTGTATAGTCGTTTAGTATTTTTATTCAGCTTTGAAAGGGAAAGGAAATTTTTCAACTCATATTGAGGCAGGACAATAGGGTCTGGAGGCAGGGAACCTAAGGCCATTTCATGCTGATTTCCTAGAACTAAATTGAAAGGAAAACCCTAACTTTCCATGCCTAAGTAATAAAAAGACCAGAGGCTCTCCCTTTGCAAACCCCCCCTTTCCTGCGTGGCAGATGGGAAATTGGTTGTCGCAACCAATCTGACTGACTGAGGCTCAGTCTTTGTTAGTGTGAAAGTGCAACTTTGTAACTTCACCTTAGCCTTCACCTTTGTAACTTCATATATAGCTACGGACTAAACTGTGTTCCCCAAAATTCATATGTCAAAGCCCTAACCCTTAGGCGACTGTATGTATTTGGAGACAGAATCTTCAAGAAGTAATTAAGGTGAACTGAAGTTATAAGGATGGGGTCCTAATCAGATAAAACTGGTGGCCTCATAGGAAGAGGAAGAGAGGAAAGGGAAGGTGAAGATGTTTGCACAGGAGTGTGACCTTTGTAACTCCACTTCAGCCTCTGATTGGCTGCACAAAGCAACTGATTGATTGCAGGCCACCACTTCATTTACATGAGGTGAGCATGAAGTGGCCAGTTGGAAACCTAGAGGGTATTTGGACCCGAGAAGATTCTGTATCAGGCAGCTCCCACATTGTGTAGTGTACTTTCGTTTTCAACAAATCCCTGCTTTTGTTCTTTCATTGCTTCATTCTTTCTTTGCTTTGCTGGGCGTTTTGTCCAATTCTTTGTTCAAAATGCCAAGAATCTGGACAACTTGCAGTCAAGACCCTCTACCAGTAACAATATAACAAAAAACTAGTATCAAAACACAATTTTAACAAAAATTTTTAAAATGCCAACAAATCAATAATAATGGGCCATAATAAAAGACAAACAGCTCAACAGAAAAGAGGCAACAGAGGCCAGGCACAGTGGCTCACACCTGTAATCCCAGCACTTTGGGAGGCTGAGGTGGGTAGATCACGAGGTCAGGAGTTTGAGACCAGCCTGGCCAACATACTGAAACCCCACCTCTACTAAAAATACAAAAAATTAGCCCAGCATGGTGGCAGGCATCTGTAATCCCAGCTACTCGGGAGGCTGAGGCAGGATAATCGTTTGAACCTGGGAGGTGGAGGCTGCAGCGAGTCAAGACTGCGCCGTTGCACTCCAGCCTGGGCGACAGCGCAAGACTGTGTCTCAAAAAAAAAGCCAACAGGAGAGAAAATCTGAATGGCCAATAAAGTTGTGAAAAGATGCTCAGCCTCACTACTACTCACGAAAATGCAAATTGAAAAAATAATGACATACCATTTTATATACCTAATATTGGTAAGAACTAAAAATAGAAAATTTTGGCAGGGATTAGGACTATTCTCATACACTAAATACAACTACTTAGGAGAGTAAACTTGCAATTATTTTAATATGCAAAGTTGAAGATATGTGTCTTAGTTGTTTCACTTTCATTTTACTCTTTAACAAAAATATCAAGAAACATTCATGGAATTACACTCATTCATCAATAGCAACTGTATATTGCTATGGATATAAGAGTTCAGCAAAATCAAAAGAAGTAACTGTGAGATTAATTAGCTATATGGAATTTACAATAGAGAACATTTTCTATTTTAATATTTTTGTAATAAGATGATCCTTTAAATCAGTAAAAAATATATGTACTTACATGCATATATATAAAATATATATAGCTATGGACTGAATTGTGTCCCTCAAAATTCATATGTCAAGACCCTAACCCTCATGTGACTGTATATATTTGGAAACAAGATCTTTAGGAAGTAATTAAGGCTAACTTAAGTCATAAGGATGGGGTCCTAATCCGATAGAACTGGCGACCTTGTAAGAAGGGGAAGAGAGGAAGACAGAGATCATTTACCCCCTCCTAAATTGAGCACACAGAAAATGGCAGCTGCCGGCTAAAATGAAACTTACCTTGTTGGCACCTTAATCTTAAACCTCCCAGCCTCCAGAACTGTGAGAAAACAAATTCATGTTGCTTATGCTACCCACTTTATGGTATTTCGTTATGACAGCCTGAGTTGACTGCCATAGACACACACAAACACATACACTGGCAAGGAGACATACAATTCTAAGAAATGTTAAAAAATGTAAGTGCTATAAAAATATGGAGTAAATGATATGGGAAGAGTGCAGAGGAGGTGGCATTTTAGCTCAGCTAGGAGGATGAGTAATCCAGGCTAGAGATCTGAAGGACCTGAACTTGGGCAGTGGCCTTAGAAAAAGAGGTTTGTACTGTTTCAAGAGAACCCCATTTGATTTCTCGGCTGCAGCTGACTAGCACCTGGTCTGCCCGTGGATACTAGAGGATAACCACACATCTGACAGAGGAAGAGCATTACAGTCTCATGGTTTTCTGATAGGGTGCCAGCTTTCCCGTAGGTCCCCAGTCCGCTCCCTCTCCCTAGCCCCTTCATATTTGATTCTCAATCTACTGCTCTTCTAATGCATTTTTTTCTACACTCTTCTTCAGGTCTCAGCAGATGACATTCCCCTTCCTACACACCCATACCTGGTCACCACATCTTAGAAGCCACCTCCAAGTCATCTTTCCTCTTCTTTTCCTCGACAACACCGCCTCAATCCAGAATCTCATCACATTTTTCCTACATGTATGTGTTAACTTAAAACTCACAAGATCTATACATTAAGAAAATGAGACTTTATTTCTTATAAGGAGATACAGCCTGCAAGGTGGCCCTCTCATGGGCTGGGAAGCACAGCCTCCAGCAAGGACCAGAGACAGGCACTTTAAAGGAAGAGGGGCTGGGGTAGGAGCTTTATGCTGAATAGGTTGGCTAAACATACATATTCAACAGGTTACAGGAAGAGCTATGAATATTCATAAAAGTAGTCCTGATACATGCGTATGGAACAACATGCATGTTACATACAACCTGTGTTCACCTTGGGGTGGAGACTTAATATTTAATGTATTACAGTTAGGCTCTGTACCTCGAAAGGTGAAGCAGAGATGAAGGCACACACAAGTGCATGGCCTCTGTAAAGTGGCCAGAACCAGCCTATGGTCAGTGGTCTTATCTGGAGAATGTTACTGAAATCTTTCATTGCAATCAAAGCTTGTGCAATCAAAGCTGTAGCTATGGTTGGTATAGCAGGGGTTCAGTTAGTGTCTGTGAGCTGGATTAGTTGTAATTGTTTTAATATTGCTTCTCTCTAGGCCAGTGGTTGTTTAGCTGCCAGAGGGAAAAAAAAAAAAACCTCTTGTGGTAGAACACAGTTTATTTTTTAAGTGTGGGGGGGGGGGGGGTGCATGACTTAACCCTTGCCTGGCATGGCCTTAGGTCCTGTTTATAATTTGGTATCCTATTCCCACAAAGAGTTTGTTCTGTCAATGTTATGATCTTTATTGTAACATTAACATATTAAACATAGGCTGACTTCCTAGAACTAATTTGAAAGGAAAACGCTAACTTTCCACGCCTAAGTAGTTGCTAGTTAGTTGTGTCTAAACTACAAAAGGGAGGGGATATAATGAGGCATGTCTGATCTCCTGTCCCATCATGGCTGGGGTCCCCTTGGCCAAGAAAGGGATCTGTCCAGTCAGTCGACAGACCCCTTACTTAGGATTTTATTTTTAGTTTATATATATAAAAATGGCTTCACAACTAATTTCCTGACTTTTAATTTGCCCCTCTGTTCATCCTCCACCCTGTTAGAGACATCTTTCTAAATCTCAGGATGTCACACTTCTGATTAAAATTGTTCCATGGTTCTCTGGATTTCAGGGTCAAGTTTAGATCCTTTCCTCAGTACACCCCTGCCTGCCTCTCTAGCGCAAATCTTTCACAATCCCCTGACTGGTACCATCATTCTGGTCACACTGAACTAGTCCTCTCGCTGTCCTGTTACTTCTTGCACTTTCTGTTACTCTGTATGGAGTCCCCTTCCCGTTTTGAGGCAGAAGAATATGGTATGGCGGTAGGGAATCTAATGCCTTTTTCTCGCTGACTTCCTAGAACTAAATTGAAGGAAAATCCTTACTGTCCACGCCAAACCAAAAAAAGGGCCAGAGACTACTACCTTTGCAAGCCCCAACCTGTTCTGCGCAGCATTTGGGAAATTGAAAGTACCTCTGATTGGTTGCTTTTTGTAACCAATCAGACGTTTGCATAGAAGTGTAACTTTGTAACTTCTTCAGCCTCTGATTGGTTGCTTTGCGCAACCATTCAGACTGATTGCGGGCCACCACTTCATTTACATTAAGTGAACTCCGAGTGGCCAATGGGAAACCTCTAGGGGGTATTTGGAGCCGAGAAGATTCTGTATCCAGGGCCCTTGAGCTGCTGTCTCGAGCTACCACACTCTGGAGTGTACTTTCATTTTCAACAAATCTCTGCTTTTGTTGCTTTATTCTTTCCTTGCTTTGTGCGTTTTGTCCAACTCTATGTTCAAAACGCCAAGAACTTGGACACCCTACACCAGTAACACTTTCAGCCAACTTTTTGTCGTTCAAGATCAAGGCCCGGACTTACCTTTTCCAGGAAACCTCCCCAGATCCCTTTTGATGTAGGTACCGTCCTCTGTGCTCCCTGTGATTAAATCAGCCTCTGCACATATTACGCAATCACTATGCTCTGATTTCCGTTTACTTGTCTCTCTTTTGCAATCTGTGTCATATTCCTCTTTTTATCCGCTGTGCCAAGTATGGAGCCTGTCACATAGCAGGACTCATAAATACTTGTTGAAAGAATTAATAATAGACGTAGAACCACAGGGCTTAGTGAGCCCCTGGAGAAAGGAATCAAAGATGTTTCTGAGGCCTCTATATCAGAAAGTGCGGAAATTTCATGGTTTGAGAACGGGCAGGAAAGATCATTTGTGAGCTGTATTTAACGCAAAAGTTGCTCCCCCATCCTGATTTCTTAGCTCACTGGGCCAATCGGCTGGTAGGACAGGTGGAGCTCAAATTAGGTGAAAAAAACCACACTTCCCGTCATGCCTCTGGGCACCACTCCCGTTTCCCCCTTTTCGTCAACCGCCTCTTCCCCACGGAAATGAAAGGAGCACTTCCGGGTTCGGCAATAACCTGGAGCCGGCGGCATAGGTTGGCTCTTTAGGGCTTCACCCCGAAGCTCCACCTTCGCTCCCGTCTTTCTGGAAACACCGCTTTGATCTCGGCGGTGCGGGACAGGTACCTCCCGGCTGCTGCGGGTGCCCTGGATCCAGTCGTCTGCACCAGGCGAGCGAGACCCTTTCCTGGTGGGGGCTCAAGAGTTCCGGCAGGGTGCATCCAGCCTGTGTGTGGCGCGAGGCAGGGAAGCCGGTACCCGGGTCCTGGCCCCAGCGCTGACGTTTTCTCTCCCCTTTCTTCTCTCTTCGCGGTTGCAGCGTCGCAGACGCTAGTGTGAGCCCCCATGGCAGATACGACCCCGAACGGCCCCCAAGGGGCTGGCGCTGTGGTAAGTGCGAGGGCAGGGTAGCCTGGCTTGATTTGCAGGAGTTAGGAAGAAGCAGGAAGCGTTGCGAGTCCCGAGGCGTTCCAGAAGCTCAGTGCTTTCAGGAATGGGATTAATGAGTTGGGGTGGGGAAGTTGGAGCGGGGAGAGGGGAGGTCCTGAGCGAAGATATGGAGGGAACTACTACAGGTTTGTTTCCGAAGCGACAGTAGGCTGACCTGGAGCTGGCGGCCCTCACCTGTATGCCATGGAAATTGGGCCTTCTTTCTTCTTCTCACACCTTGGTCTTTTGTTTATCGTAGGGCCCAAGGTTAAAGATGCCACATGAGGTTGTGCCATGACACACATGATCTATGACACACACCACGTGGAGCACACGAGTGCTGGCAAAGAACGTTTCTGCCTAGTTTATACAATTGTATATAGAAATTATGCTAAGGGAGGAGAGCGATGGTCTTTTTCTTCTTCACTTTGTTCTTTATGAAGAGAAATATCATTATGCTTCTGTAATTTTTTTAAGATGCTGATCTGGAGCTAACAAGTTATTTGCGCCCGGAGCATTGCTGTCCTCTACTTTTTAATCCATAAGTAGTTAAGTATTATTCTGTGTGACCACAATGCAGTTGCCACATTTGGGAAATATTACCTAATATGAAATCCATGTGCAAATTTCCATAATTGTCCTTTAAAGCTGCTTTCTCTTCATCTGGGATTCAGTCAAAAAGCATGCATCGATGGGCGGGCGCAGTGGCTCACTCCTGTAAGCCCAGAACATTGGGAGTCCAAGGCGGGAGGATCGCTTGAGTTCAGGAGTTGGAGACCAGCCTTGGAAACATAGCGAGACCTCATCTCTACTAGAAATCAAAAAAATTAGGCGGGGCGTGGTGGCTCACGCCTGTAATCCCAGCACTTTGGGAGGGCAAGGCGGGCGGATCGCTTGCGCCCGAAGAGTTGAAGCTGCAATGAGCCAAGATCGCGCCACTGCACTCCAGCCTGGGAGATAGAGCAAAACCTTCTCTCAAAACAAACAAACAAACATAAATTAGCCTGTCGTGGAGGTGCGCTCCTATAGTCCCAGCTACTCAGGAGGCTGAGGTGGTTGTGCTTTTGTGCTCCAGCCTGGGGTGACAGAGCGAGACCCTATCTCAGAAAGCATGCATTCAATTTACTGGCCGTATCTTGTTTACTCCTTTTTAATCTAGAACAGTTCTGCCCTCTCCTCCCCTTTTTTGTCTTTTGAGATACTGATAGTTTTCAAGAGTCCAGACATGTTTTGCAGCATATATATGTACATCTAATATGTATATCTATATTATATATCAGGAAGCATTTTACATTGATTTATCCCATCATTGCAGAATTTGTTTGATTATTTGATTAAGGTGGTGTCCACCAGTGTCTCCATTGTAAAGATATCTTTTTTCCTTTCTAATTAAAAAGTGTTCTTTGACATGATACTGTGAGACTGTGTGAATATTGCTCCTCAACAATTTTTCACCCAAAGATCTAGTGATTTTTTTTTTTTTTTTTTTTTTTGCCTGATGGTTGGACAGTTTACTCTTAAAAAATGTATACCAATACACTTTCTTAAACTTTTAAAATTGTATAATATACATAAGCGTGTACAAAACGAAACCCATAGCTCAATGATTTATTGCAGAATAAACACCCTGAACAAATAGATTTTAGGGAGAATGTTCTAAAACTAACTTTCAAGCTGTGGTGCCCAGTCGTAATATTTGTTGAGAAACTGAGCACAGTAAGCTGGATTCATCCTTCACTTGATTACTGCTAATCATTTCAGTTTATTGGAGTCACAGTACGGTAAGTCTGGATTTAATGATAAATCAAAGTTGTATTTCATATTTCTGAAATTACCTACATGTGGGTTAAAAAGACATAAAATAGAGCAGCCTGGAATTTTACAATGTACTTGCATTTTTCCCTCAAATTTTTTATAGTTTTTTTTTTTCAAAAGATAATGAAATTAAATTACATAGAGCGGTGTTTTTAGACTTCAGGTAGACCCATTAGTGAGTTGAGAAGTCAGTTTAGTGTAAACACCAGCTATTTTTTAAAAATTAAATGGAAAATGTCAAAATCCATTATATACAGTAGGGTAAATATTTGTGAAACTTTTGTTTATATATCCATGTATATGGATCTCGATGTTAAAATTACGAAGATCCTAGACAAAAAATGTAAAAGCCACTTTTGTATATGAGATACATTTTAATGAGAAAACAAATTTTAAGATTCTGCTTTAGTGGTAATAGACATAAGTATTGGGGGGAAAGCAGCAAAGGAAAAGATAGAATGGGAAAAAAATGGGGAAGAAAATGGTATAGGGAAGTTTAATCTAGGACCACCGAAACTAGGGTAAGACTTGTGGGGGAACATGGAGGTGATGAAGAGAGTGGTGTAATCAGAGAGGCAGGTGGCCATTTAATACCTGTCAGCCATATTTTGAACACCTAGAGTATGCCAGGCCCTTGTGCATGTAGGCAGATTACAAGGCTAATGAGTTTAGTTGTTATTACTATCATGGTTTTATATTTCTTCTTCAAAAGGTTTCTTTAATCCAAACTGGCTTTATGTGATGTTTTACTCAGCTCTGAGACCTACCTATTCGGATTTGAGATTTTTTGCTAAGAATAGGCATATGGATCTCTTGAGAGCAATTAGTTTTTGTTTAATGTTCTTTTAAAATAGATGAAGCCAATATTACAAGTGTTAAAGGAACACAGACAATTGTAGTTGAATTTCTCTTAAGATTATTTTTTCTAATTAATTAGTCTTTGCATTGTTTTTAAATGTCAGCTGATATTTTTCTATTTATTTCTGTTTAAGTACTTCTTGTGCTTTCCACACGAAAACTATAAGGTGTTTGGACTTCTCATTAAGCACATACATGAAACATGTAATTGCCTTAGAGTTTTCGCCTAATGATCTAAAAAAACAAATGGAGGAAGATTAAAATATTTTGAGTAGACATAAAAACCACACAGTCTTGATGCCTAAAAACATAATTTGCAGGCATAGCTTACGGTATTTTTCTTTTTAAATTTAGCAATTCATGATGACCAATAAACTGGACACGGCAATGTGGCTTTCTCGCTTGTTCACAGTTTACTGCTCTGCTCTGTTCGTTCTGCCTCTTCTTGGGTATGTATTATACATATTGCTGCCTTTGATATTCAATTGTTGAGTCAGTTTATATGGAATGCCTTTTAGGTGTAAGACTTACTAACCTGTAAAGGGTTTAGGGACAAATAAAATACAAGTTCCAGCCTTAAGATACTAACAACCTAATGACATCAGTTAGAGGAATATTTTATATCTTGTGCTTTGTGAAACTAACACATTGAAAATCCAAGGAAAAATTGATGTGTGGGAATGAGATAAGTTCATGTTTTTTTCATTTTTACTTATTATTTGACAGGAAGACCCTACTTTATAAAATTCAGTTTTATAAATTGATTATAAGAAATTCAGTTGGGCATATATATGAAGTGAAGCTATTAAAAAGGTAGAATAAGTTTATGTAATTTTTTTCTATTGACAAGTGATTTAGGTGTTGTGTAATTATGATGCAATTCACAAAGGAGGAAGAGACACTGCAGTTGTTTACGTCTCATGATAACCTCTCCTCTGGTAATTTGCAGGTTGCATGAAGCAGCAAGCTTTTACCAACGCGCTTTGCTGGCAAATGCTCTTACCAGTGCTCTGAGGCTGCATCAAAGATTACCACACTTCCAGTTAAGCAGAGCATTCCTGGCCCAGGCTTTGTTAGAGGACAGCTGCCACTACCTGTTGTATTCACTCATCTTTGTAAATTCCTACCCAGTTACAAGTATCCTTTTCTACCTTGTTAACAATGAAATTGCCAACTAAGCATATAGGAGATCTCTTCTGATTATTTCAGCAATGAAGGCATTCCATGAAGCCTGGGTTTGTTCTTGGCACTTCATCCGAATGAAGATATGTTTAGTATAAGAATTTCCGACTTTAAAATGTGAAATCTAAACTTTGAAGAGCTGATTTAGGAATTTTAAACTATCTTTGTTCTTGCCTCTTGTAAGCTTCTCTGTTAGAATGGATATTTTCAAATTCCGCTTCGAAGCACAAGCTTATGCAGAACTTACTTTAATATTTACATTTTTTTCATTTAATTCACATTTTTGGCATAGTGTCCAGATGTCTTGCTTTAAAAAAGAGAGGTCCTCAGCTCTTTCCATCTTAACCCCCAGTGAACTAAACACAAATGGAATTTAACCAAGAAATAACTTATTTAAGCAGGTAATGAGATAATCAATACAAAGAAATTAATATTTGCTGTGTATAGAGTAGAAAATAAGGACACACATGGATAATCCGTGAAGCTAATGAGAAATAACTCATTTGGAATTTGTATGTTTTCACATTTCAAAGGTGTGTTGTGGGATGATACTGGGTAGTCCATAAAGGAGGGGAAAAATGGGGAAGAGGTTCTATAGTGAACACTAGGTTAAACATTTTTTTTTTTTTTTTTTTTTTTGAGACAGAGTCTTGCTCTGTCGCCCAGGCTGGAGTGTAGTGGCCCAATCTCGGCTCACTGCACCCTGTGCCTCCTGGGTTCAAGCAATTCTCTGCCTCTGCCTCAGCCTCCCGAGTGGCTGGGAATACAGGCGCCTGCCACCACACCTGGCTAATTTTTTTGTATTTTTAGTAGAGACAGAGTTTCACCATCTTGGCCAGGCCAGTCTGGAACTCCTGGCCTTGTGATCCACCTGCCTCTGCCTCCCAAAGTGCTGGGATTATAGGCATGAGCCATCACGCCCAGCCAGGTCCAACATTTTAAATAGGGTTCTTTACTATAGGGGCTTTGGTGTTCTAACGTGTGCTGTGAAACTAAGAGAGTTAGTAGCGTTTTTTAAACTTAACTTTTTTGATTGTTTTTTTTTCCTGTAGATTATCTCTGCAAATCATTTTGTGCATTGAGAAGTGCTGCTCTAAGAGCTTTTGAGTATTTATGATACGTCTGTATGTTATGTAAAGCACAATAAAATATTCCTCTGAGACTAAATATTACCTATTTAGATACCTATGCTCATGAAGTATCAAATTTTTAAATAGATTTTTATAAGTCTTAAGGAAAAGAAATAGGAGGAAACCGAAATTTCCTGAGCACCTATTTTGCCAGTATAAGAACTTGAATTTAGGCCAGACGCAGTGGCTCACGCGCGGTGGCACTTTGGGAGGCTGAGGTGGGCGGATCATGAGGCCAGGAGATTGAGACCATCCTGGCTAATATGGCGAAACCTCATCTCTACTAAAAATACAAAAAATTAGCCGGGCGTGGTGGCATGTGCCTGTAGTCCCAGCTGCTCGGGAGGCTGAGGCAGGAGAATCGCTTGAACCCTGGAGGTGGAGGTTGCAGTGAACTGAGATCGTGCCACTGCACTCCAGCCTGTGTGACAGAGCGAGACTCCTTCTCAAAAAAAAAAAAAAAAAGAACTTGACATTTAATCTTTGTAGCACTCTGAAAAAAATTGTTGTGGTATATTTTTAATAAAGATGCTGATTTGCTGATTGTCAGTATTCACTTCCCACACATTGGCTAGTAAGTAGTAATGCTGAAAAAGTCTTTCTAACTTAAAAGCCCTACCTTATCTACAGTTAGTGGGTGAGTAATACTTAAGTATACATTAAAAATATTTCTTTCTGTATGTGGGTAAAGCTGGTAATTTCATTTAAATGTTCAGTATATGGAGATTCCCTTTAAATTACTTGCTTCACTGAGATAATGTGGGTAGTTTGAAATGTAAGGATAAAATTTTTCCTGTTTCAATGCATGGGTCTGTAATGTCCCATCATAATTTGTATTGGTTTATTTTTAGGTAAAACTCATTAAATGATTACTATACTACAACTGTAAATGATAATCACATTTGTTTGGCATGTTATTGGCTTGACCAGCCTCTGTTGATTGAAGTGCTTTGCAGTCACCAATGTTAAAATTCTAGCCTTTCTGAGCTATAACGGGAAGTTATGTAGAGATTTTTGGTCATGCCTTTTAGTAGCTTAAAATTTCTTTGGAGGGAGAAATAGAAATGACAGAAAATGTATTTTAGTGTAGGGTAAACTGAATATGTCAATAATTTTGGGAACAGTGCCTCACACAGATCAGGCACTCAGTAAGTTTTGTTGAGTGAATCCTGAGGTCTTGCCAAATGAGACTCATGACTGGTGAAGAAAACCTTTCTGCTTTTTTATACAGTTGGTTATTTGGTAGCCCCTCTTTCCTGGGAATGTTGAAGATTAAGGATTTCATATTCCTTAAATTCTTACAAAGGGAATGTAGTAAAGAGTGGGAATAACATAAACTAGTAATTGGCAGCAAATGCTAATCTGCTTATTCAAGTGATATGGTAATAAATAAAAGCGGGTCCAAAGTAATATTATAAACTTGCGTTCTGATCTTTCTTCTTATAAAGGTGATATTTTGTCCTTGCTCGATTAATAACAGATAGTTAGGGCATTTCACCTCTTATCTTTTCTAAATACATTGTATTAATAGTTTAAAAGTAATGTTGAAGACTAAGATTATGAATCTCTTACCAAGGATTTGTGAATTATAGAATGTTAGACATAAAAGACTCATTGGCAATTTCTAGCTTTGATCTCTACATACTCATTTGCCAGAGCATGAAACTTGGCCTAGGAAAATTAGGTTAGTGACAGAGTCAGGAGTGGAACTCAGGTATCTTGACTCCCAATTCAGGGCTCTATTTTCACTACCTGACACTGCCCCTTTTATTGAATTCAGTCTGGATATGTGTCAAAGTTTAAATTGAATTCTTTAAGGATCGACAGTTTTATAGTGACTTTAGGAGAGTGTTGTAGCTTCCACCAGTTTCAAAGTAGTCTATGATTCATTAAAAAATTTAAAACTTTTTATATACATATATGATCTCTACTTAGGAAATGGACATTTTTCTTAATTCTTGTTAGAGGTGGGAACGAGTTGGTCAGGATATTAATTTGGAGAACTATATTAGAGAGTTAGGGTTCTTCTAATACTTGGATATAGGTTGGTATATTGCTTGTCAGTTGGAAACTGGGACCCTTGAATTCCTAAATGAGTTATGGTTATAATGAATTTGATACTCAGATTATGTTACAGCAATCACCATTTCCTGTCATATCAGACCTTCAGTTAGTATAGAAAAATACAATGGTTCATTTCTTAGGAACTGCTAATATTTTTAGGACAAGTATTTTTGCCATTTGTGATTGACTAACAGTCTATATCATTTTGTGGAACTACTTGACAATTTTTTTTTTTTTAAATCAACCTAGCAGAAATTGGGGTGGAGAATGGGGTCTTTTGAACAATTTCCATTTTTCAAAAAGTTGAATGAAAAATGTATATTTATCCATAGCATAAAGCCAAACAGTTGGACTCAAAAGGATTCTTTCCTTATGTCTGTAATTAAGCTGATGAGAGTTTCAATTGACTATATACAAAGCAAAATATATACTGCCTTTTTAATTTTTACAAATTGAGAGCATAACTGTGACAACTTGTTAGGTATAGTATCTCAAAATAATGGGAGTCCTTGTAGGAAAGAAGTAATAAAAGACCTTTAGTCTTTGGGACTAAAAATTTGGGAATTACTCTTTAAACTATTACCTTAGACTCTTTCCTCAGCGTTTGAGATTGTGAAAGCACTATAAAACTACTGTGTTTGAAGGCTAAGTTAGAGTGACCAAGAAAGCCATTGCAGGGTTAGAAGCTATGCTTACAACCCTTTGGGGTGGCCTAGATTTCAATTTAATTTAGCAAGTGTTTACATTGTTACCCAGTAGAAATGAAGGAAAAACCTTTTTTTCACTATTAATTTTTGTCATGAAAAGAACTGTGAATTGGCCGGACGCGGTGACTCACACCTGTAATCCCAGTACTTTGGGAGGCCGAGGCAGGCGTATCACCTGTGATAAGGAGTTCGAGACCAGCCTGGCCAACATGGTGAAAATCCGTCTCTACTAAAAATACAAAAATTAGCTGGGTGTGGAGGCAGGAGAATCGCTTGAACCCAGGAGGTGGAGGTTGCAGTGAGCCAAGATTGCGCCATTGCACTCCAGCCTGGGGGAGAAGAGTGAGACTTCGTCTCAAAAAAAAAAAAGAACTGTGAATTTTAGAAAATGAAATAGTTTACTTTCTTCTTTATAGTGAACAAAATTTGATTTGGCTTAAAGTGTATCAGTAAAACAAGCCATTCCACTGAATTCATTTTAGCAGATGTTTCACATCTGTATATTTGGACGTAATACATAGTCTGTTTTGCAGAATACTTGATGACTTTTAAATGTTTTCCTTAATTGTTTTCTTTAGTGAGTATCTTCCCAGTCTTGTTATTCTCTTTGCTTCATGCTGCCACATATACGAAAAAGGTCCTTGATGTAAGTAAAACTGCTCTTTGTCTGACTTCTGAATTACAGATCATTGACATGAATTCGAGTTCTAAGACATTTTGGTATTTGTCACAAAAAGTCCCTCTATACCTTACAAACTTGTTATGAATTATTTAGTGATTTGAAAGTTTTAAGTTTAAAAGTGTTTATTGTTGAAGTTTCACAAACTGGAACATTTTATAGATAAAGGATTGCACTTAAAATCACCCCCCAGTCTCCAGGGGAATTTTTCAAGTTTGAAATAGATCTATTTTTTTGAAACCTGTGTCTCTAAAGTTTGTTGAGTTGTCAGATCTCTTGTTCTGTCAATGTTTAATTCTGGCATACCTGATAAGTTGAGTGTACTGAATGAATCTCTTGTACACTAATTTTCAGAACTGCTGCTTTCCTGAAATTCTTTCTTATTGCTAGGTTGGAGCATTAAACCTAACTTGGCACTAGGCCATTTACAGCATATACTGAAATTTGAATTAAAATATCCAGGCACATTTACCAAGCATATTTACAGAAATTTGAATTGAAATAGCCAGATTTATGCTTTGTATTGGCCTTTTTCTTTATCCCTGTAATTCTTTGGTCACAGCAGTAATTACACTGCTGTATAATTCTAACATTAGCTAAGGAAGGAGTCACAGATATTTTAACTGTATTACTGGATAGTCAGCTTTTGTTGTGCTTAGAGAGAAATAACCACTATTTTTTGTTAAATAATCGTTCTTGAGAAAAAGCAGCTAAGAATGAAAAGTACTTTTACTAAAGTTGTTTTTTATATTAAGTCTAAAAATGTAAAAAAGCAGGACAATATACTATATTTGTCCTTAAATGGTTTGTGAACTTTGTACCATCATTTCCAAAGTAGTATATTTGGTTGTATTGCCTGTTGGATAGGCTATTTACCTACAGAAAGAAAATATTGTTATCAGAAATGCTTCACTTATTTCTAATGTTGGTTTTCTTTTGTTTTAGGCAAGGGGCTCAAATAGTTTACCTCTGCTGAGATCTGTCTTGGACAAATTAAGTGCTAATCAACAAAATATTCTGAAATTCATTGCTTGCAATGAAATATTTCTGATGCCTGCAACAGTTTTTATGCTTTTTAGGTAAGGAAAAATTATATTTGTTTTGGGAGGCTGAAGACTGAACGTAATAAAGATAGTAACTCAAGTTTTATTCTGTTTAAATCTGTTGAAGGTAGGTATTGATATGTAGAGCTAAATGAATCTTAGCAGTCGCCTAATTTAACCTTTGTCATTTATAGTAGAGAACTTGAAATATAGTAGACCTAGGAATTTGTCTTATTCCTTGTGATTTATCATTTGACATTTTAAAAATTACTTTCATAGTTACCACCTTTGAAAGAATCTTATGAAGTCTAATCTAGTCCATTCTGTCACTATTGAGATGATGTTTCTTCCACTAGAGAAAAACTTTTAAAATTAGGTTCTTATTTAATAGTGCCTACTATCACCTTATTTTGTTTGTATCTTAATTATAGAAGTGGTACATGAATAAAGAAAGCCATCCTTTTGAAAGTATGAATATTAAAATAGTATTGACCTCTGCATTGAAATTCTTGCATTACATTTTAAAACAATACACCTTGCTACCCAGATGATTGCTTTATCAATTTTTAGTTTTACAAGTAATGAGACATTACAGATAAAAGCTAAAATAACATTTGACTATATGAATTCTAGTTGCAATTTTGTCCTATTCCCAGAGGTGTAAGGAGTTTAATATGTGTCTATGTATGTAGTCCTTTAAAAATACTTATAGAAATTTGTAGAACATATATATTATGGATGTGGAGTTTTGTTTGTTAATTTGTTTTGTTCTTATTTTACATCAAAGATGTTATTCTGGCTGGGCACAGTGGCTCATGCCTGTAATCCCAGCAGTTTGGGAGGCCAAAGTGGGCGGATCACTTGAGGTCAGGAGTTCAAGACCAGCCTGACCAACATAGTGAAACCCTGTCTCTGTTAAAAATACAAAAATTAGCCAGGCATGGTGGTGCACACCTGTAATCCCAGCTACTCGGGAGGCTGAGACAGGAGAATTGTTTGAATCTGGGAGGTAGAGGTTGCAGTGAGCTGATATCACGTCACTGCACTGCAGCCTGGGCAACAGAGTGAGACTCTGTCTCACCAAAAAAAAAAAAAGTGTTATTCTGTACCTTTTTCCCACTTGTATGTTTCCATAACCTAATTGATTTGGCATATCCAGTTCTGTTTTTTTTTTTTTTTTTTTAGCCGTATAACATTCCAACTTATCTCCTTATCATGGAATTTGTTTCCAAATTTTGACACAGTAAATATTTTTTACCTTCTTATACTTAATGCCAGTGTTTTCTTTAACATAGATACCAGAATTGATTTTGCTAGTACAAGCTAGGTGCCTTTTGTGTTTAATGGACCATGCTAAATTGTTCTTTAAAATGTCTGTATTACCTGTTTTTCATAGTTTTGTTAGTTTGTAACAAACTGTCCTTATTGATCATATAGTTATATTTTATAATTTTAAATGTACCTTGCCTTGATTAACTAGTAAAGTTTTCATGTACTTGACAGTCACTTCTTTCCATAGCAGTCTCTTCAAACTAAGAACAGAGTTTTATAGATTTCCTTATAAATGTATATCTGTTTCATTCTTTTAAGTAGTGCTTTCTTCTGAGAACTCCAGGACTGGCTGGTGTTGCTTAAGTTGTATGGTCCCAACTAGATTTGATGCAGTTGTATTTGTAAATTAACTCTAAAACCTTGACCCTAAAATTTAATAAAAGCCTCCTCTTATCCTAGAAGCTGAAAGCATATAAAAGAAAAGCGTAATGTAATCTGGGACAACAGAAAAAGGGACAACATCAACATTCTAATATTTTTCCCACCATTTATAGGTTTTTCTTTCCACCTCTTTCTTTTGTGATCCTGATCTACACTTAGAAACTTTATTAATTAGTAAAACGAACTTTTTGCTCCCTTTTGTTATTCATTTTTCTCGGGTTTTTGTGTCACTTAATCCTGCTTTTGGGTCAGACCAGGTTCTGCGATTTGTTTCATGTAACTAGATGAAAGTTAAAATGGTAGATACCAGGCCAAGCACGGTGGCTCACAGCCTGTAAACCCAGCACTTTGAGAGGCCAAAGCAGGCAGATCACAAGGTCAAGAGATCGAGACCATCCTGGCCAATATGGTGAAACCCCGTCTCTACTAAAAATACAAAAATTAGCTGGGCATGGTGGCGTGTGCCTGTAGTCCCAGCTACTCGGGAGGCTGGGGCAGGAGAATCGCTTGAACCCTGGAGGCAGAGGTTGCAGTGAGCTGAGATCGTGCCACTGCGCTCCAGCCTGGCGACAGACCGAGACTCCATCTCAAAAAAAAAAAAAAAAAAAAAGGTAGATACTGAGACTAGTTTTTTTATATGGGTATAATTGATGTCTATATCCTGAAACCTCTAGATTCTGTTTAGTAAGCAGAGTAATTTCTTATGCTCCTCTTAAATCAGATTAAAATAATTTTAATGAAATTCTGAGATGCCATGCAAACTTAGACAAAAACTTCACTTTGGAACTATAGTGAATTTTTTGTTAGGAGCACCAGGTTTTGACTGCGCTGGTACGTTAATTCAATTGTGCTCCTTAAATGTTTAATTTAAACGTTTATTTGTACAAACTTACCGTCTTAATTTTTAAGATTACTGTAAAAAAGATGAGAATTTACCAGAAATATTTAAATAGAGAAATAATTTTGTTTGTTTGAAAAATTAAAATCAGCTTATAAAGTTGTACTTAATTCCTATTAGGAAAAGCTGTTAATGCCTTAAGTAGGTAGTTTGAATATGACCTAAACAATAAAATTAAGAACAGTTTTACATTACTGCTATTCCTAATATGCTACCCTTTGTGGTAGACACACAGTCTAATATTAGGAGGCTTTATCAAGTTATATTTGTGCCAGTAATGCTTCAAGCGCTGTATTTAAAAATTGATGCATAGTCTATGAGTTTATCTTACACATGCGTTGCACACGTGTGCAAAGACAGATAAAAGGATCATTGTGGCTTTTTTTGTAATTGACTGGAGCCACCCAAATATTTATTAGTAGGGAGTTTGTTACATAATAGTCCAAGCATTAGATGGTATATTTGAAGCTGTAAAAAAGATTGTGGTAATTTATGTGTTGTGATATGGGATAATCACCAAGATATAATAAGTTAAACTTAATTGTGTAGGTTGTTCTCCATTTATATTTAGTGGGGTGTATGTGTGTAAGGACATAGAAGTTTCTGTCTCAGTTTTTTGGGAATGATAAACCATCTCTGTCCTAGAGTTGTTAAACAGATTTAGTGAATTATAAAGTGAGCACTATCTTAATGTTAGTCATTATATACACTTGTATATATAAATTTCTGGAAGGACATATTCGAGATTGTGGTATAAGTTTGAGGAAGGGGCTAACTTGGATGATGGGAAACTTGTTTTTTAAGTGAATATTTTCTATTTATAGTTTCTATGTTGTGTCTCTTACATTTTCACTTTAAAAAGATAAGAATTTGTCAAATTATTGGGGAAAATGGATGTTGCATTTGTTTAGTGGTAAGTTTGTAATCGTGTAAATTTTTTTTGTTATGAAAATAATACAATTTAGAAGAAAAGGCTAAAAAACCTAATAAAACACATTTGCCATCTTAATATATTTCTTCCAATTTAAAAAAATACAGTTGTAATAATATGTGTAGTTTTATATTCTGCTTTTTTCAAAGTTGCTATGTAATTTTCATAACCAAGATTCCAGGTAGTTGCATATTAAATCCATTAAATAACCATAATATAAGTTGTTTAATTCTACTTCCTTACGGTTCATATTAGGTTGTTGCCACATTTTGTTTGTAGTTATTTCAGTGAATGTCTTAATTCAGATAGTTTTTCTTAGGGAAGAATTCAAGACTTGGTATTTCATAAACATATATATAATTCTTGGGATATTGTGATTGTGTTTTTTAACCAAGAACAATAATTAGTATAGGCTGTGTAGATTTACTGATGAGCCAGTGTAATTTTTTTGGTGGGGGGGAGTGTTTTTTTTTTAATATATATAAAATAAGTCACTTTTCATTTGCATATTTTATGAAGCTTTACAACTTGATTTCATCGATTAGTAATTATGGAATTATTTAACATTTTCGGAATTATTTAGTATTTTTAAAAATTTCAAAAGTAATACATATAAGAATACATTTATAAAAAAATTAACATTTTACTCTTTACCAATCATATACATTCTTTTATATCCTTTTTTAAGGATAACTTGGATTTAGACGTGATAGATTTCACTATGACCATTTGATGAATGAAGATACACATATTCTCCAGTTGAATTGCCTTTAAGTTTTGGGAGTATACACATGAGTTGAAATGTATATTTATCACGCTTGTATTTGTTTATTTCAGTGGTCAAGGAAGTTTGCTCCAACCTTTTATATACTATAGATTTCTTACTCTTCGATATTCGTCTCGAAGAAACCCATATTGTCGGTAAGCTGATGATTATTTTAGGCATGTTTTATTTGTTGAGAGTATTGTGAATATATAGTATTCGTAATTCTTAAGAGTTACTTAGCTAATGTGTTAGAATTTAGAAGCAAGCAGTGTTTTTGTAAATTTAAGTTCTAGGCCTTAGAATGTACTGGGGTTGGTGAGGAAGTGGTTGTATTTCTTTTTAGAAACTGAGACAGCAGTTATCTACGCCACCTCTAAAGCACTGCTAAAACTTAGCAAATTTTAAAATGTATAAGACATAGATTCCACTCTCAACTTTCCTAGTTGAAGAAACAAAACACGTGTCAATTAGATAAACAATGGTTAGGATACAGAATTCACAAGCCAATAGATAATGAATGCCATACATTTGCTTTGTTATATCAGTACTGCAGTCCACAGAAGGGAGAGATCATTGGGCCAGAAGATAGATGAGCCCAGGAAGGTTTCACAAAATTGAGATTGTGGGAGGAGTAAAGCTTTTGAATAGTGAAAATAGGGAAAAGCATTTTAGGTGGGGCAAGAGAGACGAGAAGCACAAGCCATATTTGAGGAACTTTATGTAGAACTGTTTTGACTCTAATGGAGATTCTGAATGGTGAATTGCTGGAGCTGAGATTAGAAAGGTATATTGGAGCCATATTATAAAACTTATTGAGTTTTAGGGTAAGAAGTTTGGAATTTATCTTTTAGGTGAATGGGAATGATGGTTTTGACATCGTCAGGATATTCTTCTGATAGCCTTGTGCCAGAAGAGTTTGAAGCAGAAAAATGGGGAAGCAGAGAAATTTTAGGGAATTACTGTAGTTTTCAGGAATGGAGGCTTAAATTAATATACACTAAATTATACATTCTGATCTCAAGCATTGGAGTAAAACTAAAATGATACTCAAATACTAATATTAACATAATCTATTTTTAAGTTTAAAATAATGTAGTAGAATTCAGCCAGAAATCCAATGAGTGCATTACAGCAATCTGTATATTTTCATGAGTACAGTAAAAAGAACTTGAATTTGAATGCTGGCCCATCATTAACTAGTTGTGTGACTAGGCAAGTTATTTAAATTTGGATTTCTTCATTGGTAGAGGAAATAACTCCTTCTGAAGGTGAAGTGAAGTAATATTTTAAAAGTACTTAGACTGTTACGTTCTTACTAGTTCATTTTCGTTATTCAATGATCTGATTTTCTGTTCAGAGTGTTTTTGTGCTCTATTAGACAATGTCTTTTTTATAATACTTTCTAAAATATAACTTATTTTAGACATTCATTCTTAGTGAGTCTCTAGTAGCAAATTAACATTCATTTTTACTTGATTTCTTGAGTTTTAGCCTTTTTTCTTTCTGGTCCCTATATTCATTTCAGACATTATCTTATAGTCTCTTGCCCTGACATCTGTTATTTTAATCAACAAATTTGTTTTTCTGTGCTTCTTTGTGCCTCCTTCTCCATTCCCATTTTCTCCACATACCCTTAAATCATATTAGTACATCTAGAATTAGTTTTCAGTGGACTGAAAAGGAAAGGATAGCAGTGAATCAAGATAACACAAATATGTGCTGGTAAACATCTTCAGAGCTGTCTTATAAGCACCCATTTTAATCAAACCAGTGGAAAGGTAATGGAAAATATTTCAGCTTCTAAATATTGCTAAACAGGCTATAAAACTACATTTTCAGTACTACACTTTTTTTAATTAAAGGTTTTGAGACCATCTGTATTCACAATTTGTACCATTTTCACCTCCGATATTTATTCTCAAGATGGTGGTTTCAGTTCTTTTTGGATCTCTAGTGCAGATTGTCTATAGCTGTGCTGTCCAGTACAGCACAGCAACCACATTTGACCATTTAAATAAAATTCATAAAACTTAGAACTCGGTTCCTTTTGAGCACAGTTCAGGTGGGTACTCAAAAGCCATGTGTTGCTGATGGCAACTGTGGGTCAGCACACATATGCAAAAATTTTGTCATTACTCAAAGTTCTGTTGTCAGTGCTATTAAGGAACTCTCTGACTGGTCCTTCAGCACAGATATGCAAAAATTTTATCATTGTTCAGAGTTCTGTTGTCCGTGCTGTTAAGGAACTCTGACTTGGTCTGTGCCAGCGATGCAGCCAGTAATAAAAGAACTAACTATGTGACTTTAGTGAAAGCGATTGACTTCATTAGTCCTCATGTCTTCTAGCTTTATTCATTTGACTGATTGGTTAAAACAGTGATTGTATGTTGATGAACTTATGTGGAATTAAAATATCTTCTTTCAGAGGTACTCACTGCTGAATAAATTAGACAGCTATGTAAGTCAGTGTGATGATGAAGGTGCTCTGAAAGCATAGAGAACAGACAGAGACAAATAAGAATTCACTGAGGAAGTGGGAACATAAGCCAAGTCTTTTAAAGAATGAGCCTGAGTTCTGACACATGGGTGCCTGAAAAGTGCTTAGCATACTTGAGCTCAGGAAGTATATAGAGAATTGATAAATGTCTGTGTCCACAAAGGTAGATGGTAGAAAGGACTAGATTATGAAAGGGTTTGGATTTTATTTTGAGGTAAGGAGAGCCTTTGAAGATTGTAACATGGAGAGGCTGGGAACCCCCATGATGAAATCTGATTTAGAAATATTCCAGAAAATGGATTGCAAGCTCACCAAGAGCAGAAAAATATCAATTTGGAGACTATTAGAGTAGTCTAGAGCCTGAATTAATCCAGTGGTAAAAGGAAAAGGGGACAAATATGAAAGGTATTAGGAGATAGGATATTAGGGCTTGAGAGAAAAGAGTAAGTTAAAGACCCACAGGTTTCTGGCTTGGAAGCCTAAGAGTTGTAATGGTGCTCTCATGAAGACAGGAGATACAGGAAGGGCAGGTTTTGGAAAATTATGCATTACTCCAAATATTATTTTTCCTGTCTTTCTGTGCAAGCATATTAAATACTTGTTTAGAAAAGTAGATTTGTTGCTTTTTTTCTAACCATAAAAGTAAAACAAGACACAAAAAGGTAGAATAGTAGTTGCATCTTTATACAGGGTGAGTCAGCACATAAGGTGAAAATTGTGAATGGTTAAAGTTACCCTTGATGATCCTTCATATCACTTATAAATGTCAGTATAGTATACATGATTTTGTGTATACTAGCCTGTATAATATATGTGATGTGTACAGTATGTAATAATACTTTGTAGGCAGCGAGCACAGTTAAGACATAGGCAAAGCCCACATGGTTTTGGGCACAAACATGCAACATAAGTTGATGACAGCAGCAAGGGCAGGGAGTGGCAGGAGATAGGGCAGAAAATTAGATTGAGACTAGATTGTGGAGGGTATTGGGTGTTACACTGAGTACTTGGGCTTTAGTCAGAAGGCATAAAAGAGTCATAGTTCAGTGTATTGATCCAACTGGGAAGTAACATTTATTGAGCATCTTCCGTATTGCATTTAAATTTCACCACAACTCAGAATTATTTTACAGAAGAGGAAATCTCTGAGGGACAATATGTACATGTAAGGAAATAGTGGGTGAATAAATATATAACACTGTCCATGTTATATATTTTTTCTTGTTCTGTTTTAAAAAACTAGTTGAAATTGCCTAAGTTAAATGTGAAAATGATGTGACTCTAAAAAATATATATATAATTTTTAAAATATAATCTGAGGTTTTAGAGATAGCCATTTATTAAATACCTTTGTTAAATGAGTGTTTCCACCCATAAAAGATGTAGGTGTTGAGTTTGAGAATTTCATGTATTTTGTGTTTTCTCTACAATGCATTCTAGTTATTCTTTTACTTTAAATTCTAATGGCTATGGTATATTCCTTCATGAGCATTTGTTTAGCATTAGAGGCATACTTCAGAAATATTGTGGGAGTGGTTCCAGACTACCACAATAAAGTGAATATCACAATAAAGCTGTCAGATGAATTTTTTGGTTTTCCAGTGCATACAAAAGTTATGTTTACACTCTACTGTAGTCTGTTAAGTGCACAATAGCATTACCATCAGCAATAAGGCTGTTCTGCTTTCTTATCATTCATCCGTTCACAGAAATGGCACTTTTAATTTTCTTCAGGAACTTTTCCTTTGCATTCACAGCTTGGCTATTTGGCACAAAAGGTCTAGCTTTTGGCCTGTCTTAGCTTTAGCCATGCTTTTTTCATTAAGCTTAATCATTTCTAGTTTTCATCTAAAGTAACAGACATGGGAGGCCTCCTTTCACCTGAGCACTTAGAGGCCATTACAGGGTTATTAATTGGCCTAATTTCAACATTGTGTCTCAGGGAATAGGTAGGTCTGAGGAGAGGGAAAGAGACCAACCAGGAATGGCCTTCATGAACTGCTTCATCTTATATTTGTGCAGTTTGTGGTGCCCCAAAACAGTTACAATAGTAACACCAAAGAGATCACCATAACAGAATAGATCACAGATCACCATAATAGATTAATAATGAAAACATTTGAAATAGTGGAAGAATTGGCAAAGTGTGACGCAGAGACATGAAGTGAGCACATGCTGTTGGAAAGTGGCACTGATAGTCTTGCTGTATGTGGTATTGCAACAAACTTTCAATTTGTAAAAAATGAAATATCTGTGGAGTACAATAAAATGAGGTAAGCCTGTGTATTGCTTTTTCCTTGTGTTTCTCAAAGAAAACTATTTTATCTTGCAGGACCTTATTTAATGAACTGAGGATTGTTGTTGAACACATAATAATGAAACCTGCTTGCCCACTGTTTGTGAGAAGACTTTGTCTCCAGAGCATTGCCTTTATAAGCAGATTGGCACCAACAGTTCCATAGTTTAACATCTAGTTAAGCTACAAATATAGTATAAGCATTATTAGCAGCTGGTACTTCTGCTAGGGGTTGTAAATTCCAGGTGTTACACTGACCTCAATCCAATTTACATAATTTATATAAATGCATCTCAGTGGAAAAATAATCATTTTCTTGGCATGTTAAATCAAGCTTAAAAAGTTTTGAGAAAATTTTACTGCGCTGTGTTGCTAATGGTTAAAGAAGTCTGTATCTAGTGATAAATGTACCAATTTTTTAAAAAAGATGCTGTTGTGCCTATATCATGAAGTACATTAATTTCTCTTGTAAAAGAAATAGCTCTAAAATTTGTTTCAACCTAATTGGTAACCTGAGTTTATATCTGGCATGAGTTCGTTATGGTGATACACATATGTGAATTCAGTACATTTTGAGACAGTATTCTACCATTCAGTAATTTTGGTTAATGATTTTAACACTTCTCAGTGTATTTAATTTCAATTTTTTTTTTAATTGGTTTTATGCTGCTTTGTTAGGACAGATGTGTTTTGAATGTACCATTATAAGAAGAATTCTGTGTATCTTAAACTATGATCTTCTAAAATTTTATTTCTGTAAGTACTTCTGTGGCCTTGAGTATTTTTTAAAAGGCTCAACTGTAAGCCTCTTAGCCAATTGGATAAATATTTGGGGTCACCTAGCCATTGAAAGCAGAAAGCAGTAGTGACACAGCTTTCCCTTCAGAGAGCCATTGAGAAACATTTCTCAAATAGGAAATCCTTCTTTTACTAATGTGGACATATAGATTATTCGTATTATAGTTTGTAGAACTACCTAGTTCAGAATCTTGACTGCCAGTTTTCTTGGTTTCTTAGGCTTGAATTTTCATAGACAATTGCAACAGTTTAGATGCCTTTTGAAAGGAATGTAACGAAGATTCAGCATCTGACTATATGTATGTCTATCCTGAAATAATAATGGAGAGTATACTGTAGATTACATGTTTACCCATCAAATCTGACTTAAAAGGTTAAATGGAAGGTTTTGTAGGTAAGGTAATTGATTGGTAATGGGGTAGGGGGAGGAGTTGTGGGGGAATAATGTGCATTTCAGTCTCTTAATGCATAGATAAATTTAGGGGAATTGGATGTATTATGCAACTTTGATTTGAGTTGTAAAATGTGTTAAATCCTGTTCATTGAACTCCCATCAACTCTTATAAAATTCATGCTGATCTTCGTTACCATTGCATGATTGGAAATGTTTAAAACATTGTACAGTTTTAGTATAGAGAAATGTAATGGTTTTTGTGACCAGTTTCTGTCTGCATGTAATTTGGATTTCTCAAATACATTCATTAGTAATTTATCAGTAACATTAGTTTTATTTTTGTTCATCTTCCTAATCTATAAAAAGGAGATATTCTTAGGATAAATACATGAAAAATTATACTTGATAGCTTAACTATAATCAGCTATTTTTGTATTTTTGTAATATTTGTCCACTGAGTTGGAGAAGCAGCCTCATACAGTTGATTTTGTGTATGTGGCTAGTCTTATTGTCACTATATAAGTAATCTAATGGTTTTAGAAACTAAACTTTCTAGAGCAATAAAATGACTATAATGTTAAGTAAACATAACGTTGATTTCTAATTATGTTTTAAAAAATGAAGTCTTGAATTATATCAAGAAATTTTGGCAGCTGAATTCATGTTTATTTTGAAGCTATTAGTTTTTTTCCTATAATTTAAAAAGATCTTTTAGATTTATAGAAGAGTCAGAAATGTACAAGAGAGTTTTTTTTGTTTTGTTTTTGTTTTTTGAGACAGAGTCTCTCTCTGTCGCCAAGGCTGGAGTGCAGTGGCGCAATCCTGGCTCACTGCAGCCTCTGCCTCCCGGGTTCAAGTGCTTCTCCTGCCTCAGCCTCCCGAGTAGCTGGGACTGCAGGCGCACGCCACCACGCCTGTAGTCCCAGCTGTATTGTAAAAATACAAAATTTTTGTATTTTTAGTAGAGACGGGGTTTCACCATGTTGGCCAGGATGGTCTCGATCTCCTGACCTCATGATCTGCCTGCCTCAGCCTCCCAAAGTGCCGGGATTACAGGTGTGAGCCACTGTGCCCGGCCAAGAAGAGTTCTTTTGCATACCCTTTACTCAGCTCCTCTCATGTTAACGTTTTACATAACTGTAGAACATTTATCTAAAGTAAGATGTTAGCCCAGAACAATACTTCTAACTGAAGTATAAAACTTATTTGAATTTCAACAGTTTTTTTTTTTCATTTCTTATTTTCCTTTTGTGTGCTCTGTTTATACCGTGATCCACGATTTTTTTTTTTATCATGATTGTCTTTTAAAGATCTGTGTGTCTCTGTTTTGAGTTTTTCCTCTTTATTTTGAAAAGTACTGTTGGTCAAGATAATTGGTCAATAATCCATGTTGGTTTTAACAAAAAGCATTTTAACATTAAAACTACTACAGTATAAAACAACACTCTGCTTTAAATCGAGGTTTTGTGTCATTTTAGCAGAATTATGATATTTCTGATATACTCATGTTTGACAAGTTGAAACAGATTTGTTTCTTAAAGGAAGGTTTAATATACAAAAAGGTAATCTTAAACTCATGAAAAAGTAAATTTTACAATTTGAGCATTACTAGATGTTTAGTTTGCATGAACTCATAGTTAGAAATTCTGCAATAGGAATATCTACAACCAGCTGATTTGGAATTTGAAATTGTAGTGTTACATGTATACCTATCAAATTAAAATTAAGGAAATACAATAGCAATATATAGAATGAATGTAGTAAGAGAAATTAACTGTTTACTGCATCGTTGAACTTATTGTTAGTTACAGGTTTAAAAGAAGTTCATTTAACCTCCAGAGTGTCTAATTCTTCTGGAAGTGGTGTAGTACCATTGTTCTTCTGGCATTTTTAAATATTAAACCTTCTTGGATAGGTGGAAACCTTATACAAAATCTACTTTATTTTAGCAAGGATTCTCTGTCCTTTTGTATAGTTGGTACCTTATTAATTTAAACTCTAATACCAATCTAAAGAGAAATTTATTAAATGCAATTTGTATTTAGTTTTTTTTTTTTTTTGGAATAAAATTCAGAGGTAGATCCTCCTGGAAGAAAGAAAGCAAGCGAACTTTTTAAAGAAAATTAGACTTGAATATTTAAGAATGTCCCTTACAGAGAAAATCAAGGCCAACTATAATACTAAGCTAAAAGTTATGAAAAATTAATAGGTTCTTTTATAGAGCTAAGAATGATGAAACTATCAATACTTCCTTCTTCCTAAAAATCCGGATCAAAACTTCAGGTTAGGTTTCTAAGTTTAGGACATGAATATTATTTTTTTCTGGAAAAGAAGATGAGTATATGTATAATAAGACAAGTAGAACTGAGACATTTAGTTGTTTTTTTTTTTAAGTTTTAGTTCAGAATAACATTAATTTTCAGGCAGAATAACATTAATTTTGAGAGATTGAGGTAAAGAACCTTAACTAATGCTAAGGAGTTTATTTTGATTAACATAGGTTATTCTGACCACCACCTCTTCCTTCCTCAGTCTCCTTAGAATCTGACAGTCTCAAAGCTGTCACACAAATTAGACTAATTTTGACACTTTGAAATGAAAACTTCAAGGAAGAAGTAGCCACGGACAGTTATGTTTATAATCAGTAGGTGGCACTCTTTCCTCAGGTAACCCCTCATTTTCACATGATGTGTTTGAAGGTTAAATGCCACCAAAAGTGCTGAGTCAGCTATAAAACTAAGTCCCTGAATTCCATGGCCCTTTTAAATACGTAATCATTCAAGACTGAAAAAAATATTAAATAAGCATTTTTTGTTTGTTTGCTTGTTTGTTTTTGAGATGGAGTTTCACTCTTGTTGGCCAGGCTGGAGTGCAATGGCGCCATCTCAGCTCACTGCAACCTCTGTCTCCCAGATTCAAGCAATTCTCCTTCAGCCCTCCAAGTAGCTGGGGTTACAGGTGCCCGCCACCATGCCCAGCTAGTTTTTGTATTTTTAGTAGAGACAGGGTTTCACCATGTTGGCCAGGCTGGTCTTGAACTCCTGACCTCGTGATCCGCCCACCTCGGCCTCCCAAAGTGCTGGATTACAGGCGTGAGCCACTGTGCCTGGCCTGCATTTTTAAAATACTGAATTATTCAAAAGAAGTACCCGGTCAATATGTGCTTTCTAGGAAAACGGTAAAATAGGCCACAATTTGGAGTGACATCATTCAGATCAAGGTCTATCCAGTTTTTTCTTTTCATGCTAAGTGCCTATATCACCGAAACGCACTAATATAAAATTTTCCTTTCTCCTTCATTTTCAGATGTGTAGAAAAATGGTACTTAAAATGTTTTCATGATCATTTTGTAGGTAGACTAGATATAGCCCGTTGAACCTCTCTTAAAATTTTAGACTTTTGATAGTAATATAAAAGCATATTGAAATTTGTAGATATTATATTAGGAATGGCACCTAGATTTGAAAGTTATGCTTGGCTTGTAGAGACAACTAGTTTTTCTCGCTCTCTTTTTTTTTTTTTTTTTTTTTTTTGAAACAGATTCTCACTCAGTTGCCCAGGCTGGAGTGCAGTGGTGCAGTCTCGGTTCACTGCAACCTCTGCCTCCTGGGTTCAAGTGATTCTCATGCCTCAGCCTTCCTAGTAGCTGAGACTACAGGCATGCACCACCATGCCCAGCTAATTTTTGTATTTTTAGTAGAGACAGGATTTCACCATGTTGGTCAGGCTGGTCTTGAACTCCTGGCCTCAAGTGATCTGCCCGCCTCAGCCTCCCAAAGTGCTGGGATTATGGCTGTGAGCCACTAAGCCTGGCTGAGACAACTAGTTTCCCTTAACAACTCATTGGAATTCTCTAGGATTAGGAGAAATCCACAGAGCCTATATGATATTATAGCTCAACATTTAGTATACCAAAGGCATACCCGTGTAAATCTAGGAGTTATTTCCAGAGATTGTTTTAAGGAGCAGTCTTATATTCAGGGTAGAAACTTATGATTGGATATGCTATTAAGGAGAAGAAAGGAGCTGCTAAAGGTTTGGGAGGTAGTTCCTGGTAGGAACTATTCTAGGAAATATTTATATTTTAAGGTGATGTTCACATGGGTTCTTTAGAAGGAACATAGTCAAGTGTGATGGATTAACTCTATATAGTCTTTCTCCTCTTGTGCATGTAATCTGACCTGCAGTGTGAGTTGATGTGACAAGAGATAAAGAAAGCACAGTATTTTAAAATCTAAAGCAGATTCCTTTCTTAGAAAACAATAGGAAAAAATTATAGGTGGATATCTTTGCTGAAGTCTAACAATTAGCTCATATTCCATGAGAAAGAATGGCCTAAGAATCATTTCATGTTACCTAGCCTTCTGAAGCTACTCACTTGATGTGCCTAGCACTTTGAAACTAACCTTTTTTTTCTTGGTTCATGACAGTTTAATCCCAAATATTTAGTATTTTCTCTTGTAACTGTTAGAACAGTTTCTTTTGACATTAGTTTTTGCCTACATATATATTTTTAAGTTGAGACCAAATCGGTGAAATGTTGAGCAAGTAACATTTATGATGTGTGTATATTGGAACAAATGTAAAAGGGTTACAAAGATTAGAAACGGTCATAAAAAATGGCTTGATTTATAAAGGCATTACTTTTGGTGCTTTATATAATGGCATATATTGAACTGAAAATTTGTATATACAGTATGTCAGCATTTCTTAGTAACTTCTCTTGAATCCATTTTTAATATCTAATATTGTACAGGTTGGGGAGTTACATTCTTCAGGCCAATACTATCCAGACTATATAAATTTATAAAATAAATTGAAAAATTCATTCCCCTGTATTCAAGACCAAAGCACGTAAATGCTAATGTAGGGCTCAGAGGGGAAATACAGTTCTCCTGCATATTTGAGAAAATGTGAAGTCCTTTCAAGAAAATCTAATAAACATAATAATCATACCCTGCTGACACTAAGGAAAAAGGACCTCATTCACTCTTTCTTTTATGCAGCGATTTACTGGTCCCTACTGATTTCCAAATTGGATCACGATAGTAAATTATCCATGCTGGTACCTGTGAAAGTAAGCCCTGGGATCCATATTTGTTTTGTGTTCTGCTTAAATCAGCAAGAATGATAAATTTGATGGTGTGAAATTGGAAGTATCAAGGGCTTTCTTTGGTGATTGAGGGAAATAATGTCTCTACTTGTAATTTATTGTGACCCTTTTTCACTGTATGTGCTTTGTATGTCTAATATTTATTTCAATGCAAATTTAATGGTTCCTTCATCTGTATTGTTATATCTAAGATTTTATTGATGTTAAAATCTAATTGTGGAATAAAAATCTCTCTGGATTTAAGCAGATATAAAAATGTTATCTTGCAAAAGAACTAAGAACATTTGTAGTTAGAAATCAGCTTTCCTTTGAGCTTAATTGCCTTTTTGTTAGAATAAGGTGAATTTGAACACACTTCTCTTATCCTCAGCCCATCACAAATAATAGAGATGCCATGATTTTGAGGTCTGATGTGAAACTGGTAAAAATGTGATCTAATGTGTAACTGGAGAAAAAAAGGGAAGAAAAATTACATTGATGCCTCAGCTGTTTGCTTGATTCTGTACTTTTTTTTAATCTAGTGAAATTTATACTCTAGAGATGAGTTATAGCCCTATAATGATTCACAGCATACAGTATATTCAAAGTCATCAGTCAACACAGGATAACAGAAATATATTTCCCTTCTAGGTGTTTAGAATTTTCTGCGGCTTTTTGACAAGTGGCATTAAGCAATACACTGTACAAGGAAGTTAAATCCTTGTCCATTTGGAGATTGTAATCTAAGAGCATTATGGAAATCAGTTGTATAAAGGCAATTCTGACAGGTGAATAAATATTAATTAGTAAATGAGTTATCTACATAAGGGGAAAAGTGGTAATGCAATAAATAGAGTTAGGAAAATTGATTTCCTAAAGATTTAATAGTGTGAGGTCTTAGGGACATATGCATTATTGATTCATAATGCTCTTTCCTTTAGCATATGGAAATATTTGGAACTGTTTATAAAATAATTCTGAGCTTTGTGAAGGGAAAAATATTTCATTACTCAAGGCTGGTTGAATGGAGAAACTCCAAGAAAATGGTGCACTGAGATCCTTGAGAATTATCAGTCTGAGCAGGTGATGTGTCAACAAAGATCTTTTAAAAGTTTATGTTATCATGGCAAATTTTGAACATGCACAAAAATAGAATAGCGTAATGAACCTCCATATTCTTATCTCCCAGCCCTCACAATCCTTGGCTATGGCCAAATGTGCCCTACCGTCATCCCTATTCACTTTCCTTTCTCCTGGTTTAAATCATTTCTTGTTATTTTAAATGACTTAGTAAAATTTTAATTATGTATCTCTAACATATTAAGATGCTTTTTAAGATCAATATAAAAAATTAACGATAATTATCATAGGTCTTCTAGGTTGGATGACTAGAAATGATTAAGAGTAATGCCCTGATAGGAAAAAGGCTTACGTGATTTTATTGCAATATATTATGAAGGGAGGGGGAAATTCCAATATTTTTTAGTAAAGGGAAGACTTCTCTCCATATATTGTTGCCCTCAGGAAAATGCAGAGATAAACATCTCCCTCTTGGGGAAGTTATAGAAAGAGATTTTGCCTTTCTACTCTTTACTCTCTCCCTCCCAGTGGAGATCGTGTATCCAACTATTTTTCCCTGAAAACCTGAGTATATGGGATTTTGGTTGGTGTCGCCAGAAACAGAATATGAGGCAGTTAAGTTCTGCAAAGGAAGGAAGTCCTGTTAACCAAAGAAGGGGGCGGGGGTAAGTTGGGGCTATGCCACTAAATTAAGATAAATTTAATATTAGTACCATTGTCTTCATTAAGTTGCCCTTAAAACAAATATTAATAAATATCAAGAAATTAGATTTTGAGTTTGTGAATTTAATCGCAGGTTTACTTTAAAATTTTATATACTTTTAAAAAATAGTAGTTTGTATCATTTTTTTAAGTCCTACAAATTTGGAGCTTTACAACCATTATTGCCTAGTGTTCCAACAGTAATAGACCATTCCACTTAAGTAACAAACCAAGACTCTGAAGACACAGAAATAAAACTTGTAGTGATCCAGAATAAAATAGATATTTCTTTTTTTTGTCATTAATTTATACAAGATACAGTCATATACTTAGGTTTCTTTAAAATAATGGGTCTTGATACTATGAATTCATAGTATTGTGTTTGGCAGTTCAACTTAGTAATATCCAAAGCATGTAATTCATCTTTTGAAGTGTTTAGAAATGGGCTTTAAAAACAAAAACAAAAACACTTTATCTGGATGGCTAAACTTCCTTTTTGGGCTCTTGTGCTGTTGGGCTTATTTTGAATTAATTTTTTTTAATGAACTTCATATTTTCCTGTCCTGAGGACAGTCCTTAATTTCAAAAGAAACATTTCTTGGAAAAATACTGAATCCGGACTTTGTGCATGGTGGTTGCATGCCTGTAATCCCAACTACTTGGGAGGCTGAGGTGGGAGAATCGCTTGAGCCCAGGAGTTTGAGACCAGCCTGGAAAACAGCAAGACCTCATCTCCTTTAAAAAACAAAAGAAAAATATTGAAACCATTTCAAGGAAAATATTTTAATTTGTGCTCTTTTATATTTTTAGTTATGTTCTTAATTATATGGATATATTGCTGGGAATAAAAAAAAAATTTCAAAGTAAGTAAACATCCTAATAACCTACCAGAGTGTTTTTTGGTGGTGGCGTTTGCCTTTTAATATTGTGGCAAAGTTATCCGTAAGGAGACTTATTACAAGTCTGTTTGGGTTTTTGTGTTCATTTTACTTATTCTGAAATGGTTTTTTGGCTGCTATAATGTTATACATACATAAAGTAGTAATATGCTTTCAGTAGCATCAGTGTTTTTAAATCTTTGCTATTAATATACTCAACCTTAAAGCAGGTTTATAAAATCATTCTTTGTTCATTTTCTACTTACTGGTAATTATCAGATTCTTAAATTTTGAAACATTAGAATTTTACCTTAATTACAAGTAAACTGCCCCCTGGTGGCAATTTTTCTGAAAAATAATTCTAGTGGCTCTCATTTTGCTTGTAACTAAAAAAATTGGGGGAAAAGGAAACAGGTTTTGACTGTTGATTTTATTTCCAGCTGGTTTTTACACTAACCTATCTAAGCAAGGTTCAAAAGGCTTCTTGGTCATGATTTTAACCTTTTCATGCTATAAAAAAAAATTTAGACCATTATCATTTGTTAATACATACTACTAGTTTTCAAGGTGCCTAAGTGAGCTAATAATTTTTTCCATTATATTTATGCAATAAGTAGAAGGACATTTTGGGGTTTCAATTTAAGACTGAGAAACTAAAATTCCACTGAGAAGTCCGTGAATTTCTTATTGATAGTTGTGAAGGAAAGCTTTAGAATACAGTCCTCATTCAGATATTGTTCACTGAAGTGTGCATTTTTTTTCGTTTTGTTTTTGTTTTTTTTTTGAGACAGAGTCTCGCTCTGTCACCAGACTGGAGTGCAGTGGCGTGATCTCAGCTCGCTGCAACCTCTGCCTCCTGGGTTCAAGTGATTCTCCTGCCTCAGCCTCCCAAGTAGTTGGGACTACAGGTGTGCACCACCACGCCCAGCTAATTTTTGTATTTTTAGTAGAGATGGGGTTTCATCATGTTGGCCAAAATGGTCTCGATCTCTTGACTTTGTGATCCACCCGCCTTGGCCTCCCAAAGTGCTGGGATTACAGGTGTGAGCCGCCGCGCCCAGCCATTGAAGTGTGCATTTTTATATGGTAAGTTACAGTGTCAGAAATGCGCCCATGAATGTTCTTTGGGATGCCATCATAATTTGGGCATTCACATGATTAGTTCTTTTTTAAAAATTTATAGAATTTGTGGAATACATTTGCTACTGGTACTGTCTCAGAAGAATGGTTTCAGATACTCTTAGATGTCTTTAGAGTTTTGAGCAAGGATAAGAGGAGATACTTTACTCTTGTAAATGAACATTTTTGACTATTAATGGGTCTCTTATAAATGGATCTTTTATGTCATGCCAAGGGGAAAAGAAGTATTGCGTAATCCATACACCAAATATTCCATTTATTTTGCCTTGAAACAATACATTATTACAGATATCAGTAGAACTTAACACTGGTTAATTATTTTATTTCTAATAATTTTTAATTTATAGACTGTCTAGCCCATCTATATTTTCACTTTTTAGTTTTACCATTAAATAGAGTATGCAAAAAGCCTTTTTGAAGAGTACAAAAGAAGTTTGGGTTATCGTAATTAACCACTTGGTAAATCTGGTTATAAATCACAGTACAAAGTCACATAGACTCTTTTGAGGAATTTTTTTTTTTTTTTTCTTGAGACGGAGTCTCGCGCTGTCACCCGGCTGGAGTGCAGTGGCCACACCCAGCTAATTTTTTGTATTCTTAATAGAGACGGGGTTTCACCATGTTAGCCTGGATGGTCTCGCTCTCCTGACCTTGTGATCCGCCCGCCTCGGCCTCCCAAAGTGGTGCAATTATAGGCATGAGCCACCGCACCCGGCCTCTTGAGGAATTTTTAAAAAATTGTTGCGATTGAATATTGATCAGGCTCTTAAGAAAAAACAAATGGCCAAGACCCCAAGTATTCAAGTAGGTGATTACTATTACCTAAGGAAAATAAACACAGGATGATGTCACACACACATGAATTGATAATATTGGTAGTAGTGGGACGACTGAACTGAGCTGGAAAGTACATGGTTTACCTAAAAGCATTCAAACTTTAAAAACGTGTGCTAATCGCACATTAGATCCAATTTAGCAGCCCAAGCGTTAAAACATTATCAAGGAGTTATAAATAATAGCATCAGGAGTGATGGCAGGAAGTCTTCAACTAGTGGTTTCAATCTGTGGACATTCTCTTAGTTTCTCTGGGCCTCGATTTTTTCATTTGTAGAATGTGGCTAGGAAACGGTTATTTGAGGTAGTGTATGTGAAAGTATTTGTATACTATAAAGATTTATATGAAAAAACAGCTATATTTTACATTATGTTATGCTTCTCATTTTACCTTTGGAGATTCTGGGACTCTTGGAATTTAAAAGAACCTCCCCCAAGACCATACTTGATGAGTTGGTATTGGCTAAAATTCGTGTGACCATATTTTAAGTCACCCTTCTGAGAAAAAATGCTTTGGATCTGTGTCACCAGTCAAATTACTTTACTCTCTTTTTCTTTTATTTCCATAGGTTTTGGGGGAACAGGTGGTGTTTGGTTACATGAGTAAGTTCTTTAGCGATTTGTGAGATTTTGTGGCTTTTGCAAGGGACAAAAAGCAAAAGGGCTATTACTTAGCAAAATCAGATTCACTTCTATAACTGTGAGAGCACTCTCCAGAAGTACATCTTCAAAATCAGGAAATGATTATAAGTCCTCTTCAAAACCATGCTCCTTCTAAACCCTCCCAAATGAATACATAAGAAGGATGCAAACACAGTCTATGAAATGCTCAAAACTAAATGTATCTGTAATGTTTAGAAAATACAGACCAGAATTACAATTGGTAGAGACTTGATTTTTATCCTGAGGCACCTAGGAAGAAGCAGGGATAAAACCATTATCATTGGAAGTCACTACAGTCACAGCTGAAGAACGACTTTCAGTCAACAATGGTGCATATATGATAGTGGTCCCAGAAAATTAAAATGGAGCTGAAAAATTCATATCTTCTAGAGGTGTCTTAGCTCTTCTAATGTTGCAGCACAATGTATTGTGTTTGTGGTGATATTGGTATAAACGTATCTACTGTGCTGCCAGTTGTATGGAAGTATAGCAGATACAGTTGTGTACATTAGGTAATACTTGAAAATGACAATAAACAACTATGTCACTGGTTTATGTTATTGGTTATTGTTAGAGTGTACACGTACTTAACAATAACAAGGTAACTGTGAAACAGCCTCCGGCAGTTTTTTCAGGAGGTATCCAGAAGAAGGCAGTGTTATCGTAGATGACAGCTCCATGCATGTTACAGCCCCTGAAGACCTTCCAGTGGAACATGGAGGTAGAAGACAGTGATATTGATGATCCTAAACCTGTGTAGGCCTAAGCTAATGGGGTGTTTGTGCCTTCCTTTTTAATTTAAAAAGTTTAAAAAGTTAACAAGAATTTAAAATGGAAAAAAGGTTATAGAATATGAGGATAAAAGGAAAGAAAATATTTTTGTACATTTGTACAATGTGCTTGTGTTTTAAGCTAAGTGTTAGTACAAAAGAGTTTAAAAAGTTGGCCGGGTACAATGGCTCACACCTGTAATCCCAGCACTATGGGAGGCCAAGGCAGAAGGATTGCTTGAGCCCGGGATTTGGAAACCAGCCTGGGCAACATAGTGAAACCTCGTCTCTACAAAAATTAAAACAAACAAACAAGCCAGGTGTTGTGGTGCACATTTGTAGTTTCAGCTGTCTGGAAGGCTGAGGTGGGAGCATTGCTTGAGCCCAGGAATTGGTGGTTGCAGTGAGCCATGATAGCATCACCGCACTTCATCTTGGGCAACAGAGAGACACTGTCTTCGGGGGGGAAAAAAGTCAAAAAGTTTTTAAAGTAAAAAAAGTTACAGAAAGCTAAGGTTTATTATTGAAGAAAGAAAAGTTTAAACATAAATTTAGTGTAGTCTAAATACATAGTATTTATAAAGTCTATAGTAGTATACAGATATGTCCTAGGCCTTCACATTCACTCACTACTCACTCACCCAGGGCAACTTCCAGTCCTACAAGCTCCATTCATGATAAGTGCCCTATACAGGTCTATCCTTTTTTAAAAAAAATCTTTTATACTGTATTTTTACTGTACTTTTTCTGTGTTTAGATACACAAATAACCATTGTGTTTCAATTGCCTACAGTCTTCAGTAGAGTCACATGCTGTACAGCTTTGTAATCTATGAGCAATAGGCTCTAGCCTATTTGTGTAGTAGTCTATACCATCTAGGTTTGTGTAAGTACACTATGATGTTTGCACAATGACTAAATCACCTAACGATGTATTTCTCAGAATGTAATCCTTCATTAAGTGATGTATGACTATATAATGTGACCAGTCTCTAGGGCTCTGAAGTATGACAGACCTGGTTGCCATCACTTTGTAGCTGTGTGACCTGTTTTTCCTCTGTAAAATGGGAATAACAATACCCCATACTTTGTGAAATGGTAAAATGAGCTGAAACATATAGTGTTTAGCATAGTATTTCACATAATGCTCAGTAATTTTGGCTGTCATCATCATCATCATCATCATCATCATCAATGGTATGGTTTGGTTTGTGTCCCCACCTAAATTTCATCTTGAATTGTAGTTCTCATAATCCCCATTTGCCATAGGAGTGACCTGGTGGGAGGTAATTGAATCATAAGGGTGGTTGCCCTCATGCTGCTGTTCTTGTGATAATGAGTGAGTTACCCAGTCTGGGGCAGTTCTTTATAGCAGTGTGAGAACAGACTAATACAGTAAATTAGTACCAGGTACTGGGGCACTGCTGTAGAGATACCCCAAAATATAGAAGCAACTTTGAGACTGGGTAACAAGTAGAGGTTGGAACAGTTTGGAGAGCTCAGAAGTCAGGAAGATGCTGGAAAGTTTGGAACTTCCTAGAGCATTTTGGCATTGACCAAAATGCTAGTAGTAATACAGACAATGAAGTCCAGGCTGAGGTGGTCTCAGATGGAGATGGGGAACTTACTGGGAACTGGAATAAAGATGACTCTTGCTATGTTTTAGCAAAGAGATTGGTGGCATTTTGCCCCTGCCCTAGAGATCTATGGAACTTTGAACTTGAGAGAGATGATTTAGGGTATCCAGTGTAAGAAATTACTAAGCAGCAAAGTGTTCAAGAGGTGACTTGGGTGCTGTTAAAAGCATTGAGTTTTATGTATTCACAAAGATATGGTTTGGAATTGGAATTTATGTTTAAAAGGGAAGTAGAGCATAAAATTTGCAGCCTGATGATGTGATAGAAAGGAAAAACCCATTTTCTGAGGAGAAATTCAAGCTGGCTGCAGAAATTTGCATAAAGAGGAGCCAAAGGTTAATTGCCAAAACAATGGGGAAAATGTCTCCAGGGCATGTCAGAGGTCTTCTGGCAGTCTCTCCCATCACAGGCCTAGAGGCCTAGGAATTAAAAATGGTTTTGTGGGCTGGGCCCAGGACCTTGTTGCTTTGTGCAGTCTTGGGACTTGGTGCTCTGTGTCCCAGCTATGGCTAAAAGAGGCCTAGGTACAGCTCAGGCCGTGGCTTCAGAGTGTGCAGGCCACAAGCTTTGGCAGCTTCCATGTGGTGTTGAGTCTGTGGGTGCGCAGAAGAAGTGAGATTTGGGAACCTCCACCTAGATTTCAGAGGATGTATGGAAATGCCTGGATGTCCAGGCAGAAGTTTGCTGCAGGGGTGGAACCCTCATGCAGAACCTCTGCTAGAGCAGTGTGGAAGGAAAATGTGTGGTTGGTGCCCCCACACAGAGTACCCACTGGGGCACTGCCTCATGGAGCTCTGAGAAGAAGGCCACTGTCCTTCAAACCCCAGAGTGGTAGATCTGTTAACAGCTTGCACCATGCTCCTGGAAAAGCCACAGACACTCAACACCAGCTCATGAAAGCAGCCAGGAGGGAGCTGTACCCTGCAAAGCCACAGGGGTGGAGCTGCCCAAGGCTGTGGGAGCCCACTTCTTGCATCAGTGTGACCCAGATGTGAGACATGAAGTCAAAGGAGATCATTTTGGAACTTTAAGGTTTAATGACTGCCCTACTGGATTTCAGACTTGCATGGGGCCTGTAGCCCCTTTGTTTTAGCCAATTTCTCCCATTTGGAATGGGTGTATTTACCCAGTGCCTGTACCTCCATTGTATCTAGGAAGTAACTTGCTTTTGATTTTAGAGGCTCATAGGTGGAAGGGACTTGCCTTGTCTCAGATGAGACTTAGGACTTGGTCTTTTGAATTCATGCTGGAATGAGTTAAGGCTTTGGGGGACTGTTGGGAAGGCATGATTGTGTTTTGGAATATGAGGACATGAAATTTGGGAGGGGCCATGGTTGGAATGATATGTTTTGGTTGTTTCCCCACCCAAATCTCATCTTGAATTGTAGCGCCCATAATCCACATGTATCATGGAGGGATCTGGTAGAAGGTAATTGATCTCCATGCTGTTCTCATGATAGTGAGTTCTCACGAGACTTGATGGTTTTATAAGGGGCTTCCCTCCCCATCACTCTGCACTTCTCCTTGCTGCCTCCATGTGAAGAAGGGTGTATTTGCTTCCCCTTCTGACATGATTGTAAGTTTCCTGAGACTTCCCCAGCCATGCTGAACTGTGAGTCAATTAAACGTCTTTTCTTTATAAATTACCAGTCTTGGGTATGTCCTTATATAGCAACATGAGAACAGACTAATACAATCTATAATTAGAACAATTCTGTGAATTGCTTTATTGAATAAATTGAGTAGTTAACATAATTTCCCACATATTTATATTCCAAAGGGTTAGAAAACAACTATTCTTCAGATACTTTCTGGTAATTGATGTTTGTAATGATGACCACCCCTGTCTTGTTCCCTCCCAGATAGTCTAAAATTTTGAATTGTCAAAATTTAAATTTTGGGAACACATGATATTGTGATATAATGGTAACAGGAATGAATAAAGATCAGATACCAGACTTCAGTATTAATTACATACAGCTCTGTGACCTTGGGTAACACATTTAACCACTCTGAACATCTGCTTCCTCTTGTAAAATTTGGAGAGTAATATTGAATGAAAATAATTTTGTGTGGTGGAAGGTTCTCTCCCCTACCACTCTCTTCCATTTTCTAGAATGTTGAATCTCTCAAGGCTATCTTAATAGAAGGGTGTGTTTTTGGCCAGAACACTGTCTCACAACTGTAATCCCAGCACTTTGGGAGTCTGAGGTGGGAGGAGTGCTTGAGTCCAGGAGTTTGAGACCTGCCTGTGCAACATAGCAAGACCCTGTTCTGTATAAAAATAAATAAATAATTAGTTGGGCATGGTGGCATGTGCCTATAGTCCCAGCTACTAGGGGAGGCTGAAGTGGGAAGGTTGCTTGAGCCTGGGAGGTCAAGGCTGCACTGAGCTGTGATTGCACCACTGCACTCAGCTTGGGTGACAGAGTGAGACCCTGTCTCAATTTAAAAAATATAAATAAATAAAGGATGGGTTTTGATATTGCCTAAGGTAGTAAAGCAGAAAAAGCATCAGTGTGATGAGGAAAAATATCTAATTGCATCAGATATTTACATGGAGGGCAGACCCCCATGAGAACTTTTCCCCTCTGCCTTATGCACACTCATGTTCTGAAACCTGACTGCTATGAATAGCAGAACCAGTCTGAGTAGAGAAATACTGACAACATCCTTTAGAGACAAGACTCAAGAAGAGCTGGAGCAGGGACTTCAAGGAAGGAGTGAGTACTGTATATCAAAAGAACTAAGAGACTGTGTGTGTGTGTGTGTGTGTGTGTGTGTGTGTGCGCGTGTGTGTGTGTGATTTAGCACTGTCCAATAGAAATATAAAGCAAGGTACTAATGTGAGCCATATATGTAATTTTAAATTTTCTATTAGCCACATTAAAAATAGGAAAAAGGTGAAGTTAATTTTTATGATATATTTTATTAAACCCAATATATCAAAAATATTATTTCAGCAGTAATTAACATAAAAGTTAATGTATTTCACATTTTTTCATACTAAGTCTTTGAAATCTGGTATGGTATTCTTATAGCATATCATATTAGAGTAGCTATATATCAAATCTTTATGTACCTATTCCATAGGTACATATGGCTAGTGGCTAAGATACTGGACAGTACAAGTATTGAGGGTATGAAGGGGATTGTTGGAGATTCTCTGGTAACCATGGTGTCACTTCACATTGCTCCCCCAGAGTCTAGGACAAACACCCTGTGTCTGTGAATGGAACTTAGGGATAAGTTGAAGAGATCAAAACAGTGATTCTAGGCTCATTGGCTTGTGGATTTGTGGACCTTGTGTGGTTTGGATTATATGGCCTGAGAATGAAATTGTGAATGAACATTCTTGGAATTTTGTGTGTATATGTAATTGGCCAACATCAAGACCACCTTTTCCTTCTATAATGTGGTGTATTAGTCATCATGGGCTGCCATAACAAAATGCCACAGACTGGATGGTTTAACAACCGAAATGTATTTTCCCAGAGTTCTGGAACCTAGGAAGTCTAAGTTCAAGGTGCCAGCAAAATAGGTTTCATTCTGAGGCCTTTTCCCTTGGTTTGTTGGGAGTTACCATCTCACCATGTGCTCACATGGCCTTTCCTCAGTGTGTGTGTATGCAGAGATAAACAGGTATCTCTCTGTCTTCCTCTTAAAAGGCCACTAGTCCTATTGGATTAGGGTGCCTAATATGGGTGTGCATCCCCACCCAAATCTCATCTTGTAGCTCCCATAATTCCCACATGTTATGGGAGGAACCTGGTGGGAGATATTTGAATCATGGGGTGGCTCTTTCCTGTGCTGGTCTTATGATAGTGAATAAGTCTCACTAGATCTGATGGTTTTAAAGAATGGGAGTTTCCCTGCACAAGCTCTCTTTGCCTGCTGCCATCCATGTAAGATATGACTTGCTCCTCGCCTTTTGCCATGAGAGTGAAGCCTCCCCAGCCATGTGTAGCTGTAAGTCCATTAAACCCTTTTTCCTGTATAAATTATCCACTCTCGGGTATGTCTTTATCAGCTGCATGAAAACAGACTAATACAGTAAATTGGTACCAGTAGAGTGGGGTGTTGTTGAAAATATACCCAAAAATGTGGAAGAGACTTTGGAACTGGGTAACAGGCAGAGGTTGGAACTGTTTGGAGGGCTCAGAAGACAGGAAAATGTGGGAAAGTTTGGAATGCCCTTGAGACTTGTTCAGTAGCTTTGACCAAAATGCTGATAATGCTATGGACAATGAAATCCAGGTTGAGGTGGTCTCAGATGGAGATGAAGAGCTTGTTGGGAACTTGAGCAAAAGTGATTCTTGTTATGTTTTAGCAAAGAGACTGGCAGCATTTTTCCCCTGCCCTAGAGATTTGTGGAACTTTGAACTTGAGAGACATGATGTAGGGTATCTTGTGGGAGAAATTTCTAAGCACCAAAGCATTCAAGAGGTGACTTGGGTGCTGTTGAAAGGCATTCTGTTTCAAAAGGAAAACAGAGCATAGACCTTTGGAAAATTTAGAGCCTGACAATGCAATAGAAAAGAAAATCTTATTTTCTGAGAAGAAATTCAAGTCAGCTGCAGAAATTTGCATAAGTTATGAGGAACCGAATGTTAATCACCAAGACAATGGGGAAAATGTCTCCAGGGCATGTCAGAGAACTTTGCAGTAGCCCCTCCCATCACAGGCCTAGGAGGAAAAAGTGGTTTCGTGGACCAGGCCCAGGGTCCTTGTGCTGTGTGTAGCCTGGGGACTTGGTGCCCTGCCTCCCAACTGCTTCAGCCGTGGCTGAAAGGGGCCAACATAGATCTTGGACCTTGGCTTCAGTTGGTGCAAGCCCAAAGCCTTGGCAGCTTCCATGTTGTATTCAGCCTGTGAGTGCACAGAAGTCAGGAATGGGGGTTTGGGAACCTCTGCCTAGATTTCAGAAGATGTATGGAAACACCTGGATGCCCAGGCAGAAGTGTGCTGCAGGGGTGGACCCCTCATAGGGAACCTCTGTTAGGTCAGTGTGGAAGAGAAATATGGGGTTGGAGCCCCCACACAGAGTCCCTACTGGGGCACTGCCTAGTGGAGCTGTGAGAAGAGGGCCACCATCCTCCAGACCCCAGAATGGCGGGTCCACCGACAGCTTGCACCCTGCACCTGGAAAAGCTGCAGACACTTAACACCAGCCTGTGAAAGCAGCCAGGAGGGAGGCTGTAACCTGCAAAGCCACAGGGGCAGAGCTGCCCAAGACCATGGGAACCCACCTCTTGCATCATTGTGACCCAATGCAAGGCGTGAAGTCAAATGAGATCATTTTGGAGCTTTAAGATTTGAGTGCCCTGCTGGATTTTGGATTTGTGTGGGGGGCCTGTAGCCTCTTTGTTTTGGCTAATTTCCCCATTTGGAACAGCTGTATTTACCCAATGCCTGTACCCCCATTGTATCTAGGAAGTAACTAACTTGGTTGTGATTTTACAGGCTCATAGACGGAAGGGACTTGCCTTGTCTCAGATGAGATGTTGGACTGTGGACTTTTGAGTTAATGGTGTAATGAGTTAAGACTTTGGGGGTACTGCTGGAAAGGCATGATTGGTTTTGAAGTGTGAAAACATGAGATTTGGGAGGGGCCCAGGCGGAATGATATGGTTTGGCTCTGTGTCCCCACCCAAATCTCATCTTGTAGCTCCCATAATTCCCATGTTTTGTGTGAGGAACCCAGTGGGAGATATTTGAATCATGGGGTTGGGTCTTTTCTGTGCTGTTCTTGTGATAATAAGTCTCACAAGATCTGATGGTTTTAAAAAATGGGAGTTTCCCTGCAGAGGCTCTCTTTTTGCCTGCTGCCATCCATGTAAGATGTAACTTGCTCCTCCTTGCCTTTTGCAATGATAGTGAGGCCTCCCCAGCCACATGGAACTGTAAGTCCATTAAACTCTTTTACCTATATAAGTTACCCAGTCTTGGGTACATCTTTTATCAGCAGCATGAAAATGGACTAATACAGTGCCATTTTGACTTCATTTTACCTTAATTACCTCCTAAAGACCCTCTCTCCAAATACAGACATACTAGAGGTTAGGGCTTCAACACAGAAATTTTGTGGGGGCCTACTCAGTCCATAGCATATGGGCTAGTGTTCAAGAAACATATGTAGAAAGTATTTTATAACTAAGAAAGTGAAACTTAGGTGATGGTGGAATCCTACTTCAGAATATAGTTGTGATGTAGCACTTTGTGAGTTACAGAATCTGGCTGTGTTCAAGGATGGATGTTAAAGTGCTTTGTAAACTCTAGTGCTATTTAAAATGTTTGGTGATACTACTAGATTACTATGTCTTGCACATAGTGCTGAAAATAAATACTTTAAAAAATGAGTTTGGCATGGTAATGATGATATATTTTATTACATGCATCAGATAGTGTTGACTCTAAAGTTCTATATCAATATATCAATGTTGGGGGTTTATAGCACCACTAATAATGTTTTAGTACATATTTCTGGCTTTTGATTCTTAGAAACCACATTAAATCATATATGCTAATTCTAGTTGTCAGAAGCATTAGGTCATCAGAATGTCCCCAAAACAATCCATGAACAAACTGTGTCAGTTATACCTTCAAAATATATTCAGAAATACCCAGGCACAGTTTGCACACATGTAATCCCAGTTACTTAGGAGGCTAAGGAAGGAGGACTGCTTGAACCCAGGAGTTCAAGACCAGGTAGGGCAACATGGTGAGACCCCATCTCAAAAAAACAGAAACAAAGAACAAACAAACACAAATCTAACATATATCCACAATCAGATTCTCTCTTCCCCCAGCTCAATTATCACTGTGAATAAACAACCTTCATGTCTTACCTCGATTATTCCAGTAGCTTCCTGACTTTTCTGCTTTTGCCTGCCTCTCCCCAATTTGTCTTGACACAGCAACCACAATAATTCTGTTAAATCATACATCAGAATATGTCTCCTTTGCACAAAACCCTTCTGTGGCTTCTACTCTCAGAGCTCTTGCAGTGACCAACAAACGCTTCTTGATCACACTTCTTGTTCCTCATCTCCTACTACTTATTCCCTCATTTGCTGTGTTCCAGCCACACTGGCTTTTTGCTCTTTTTTGAATTTGCCAAGTACAAAAGTACTCCTCCTACCTAGAATGTTGTCTTAGATATCAATTTGACTCATTCCTTTACCTCCTTCAGATCTTTATTCAAATGTCACCTTGGTGAGTCCTCTCCTCACCTCCCTATTTAAATACACTACACCCACTTCCACACTGACATTTCTTTTTTCCTGCTTAATTTTTCTCTATAGTACTTACTGCCGTATATTGCCTATCATAATGCACATAGCATTATCACACATTTGTTTATTTTGTTTCTCATTTGTGTCCCAACCAGAGTGTAAGCTTCATTAGGACAAGAATCATTTTTTGTTTTGTTCATTGTTAAAAACCAGTTCCTGGAATGTAGTAGGCACTCAATACATACACATTGAATGCTTGAAACAAAACTTACCTTAGTTAAACAGAAGAGGAATTTTTTTTAAAAGGATATTAGGTATTTAAAAGTCTGGACAGAGTAGGGAATCAGGCTTGGAAGCTATCTAACCAGGAATAATGCAGTTTCCATTGGGAACAGTCACCACTATTACTGGGACACTCCCCTGGACATGTGTCCTTACCACCTCCACTGGTTGCATTTTGCCTTACGCCTCTTCCCTTGCAGAATATGTTCCTTGAGATGCCTTACTTTTCCCATTACTTTATTTCAAATTGTAGCCTCTCATAGATATTCTGATGGTTGGTTGGTGGTTTGTCATATGCGTGGGCCCTTGCTCCAAAGGAGCCCAGGAGAGCAAGTTCCAGCCTTCTACTTTGGGGAGGTAGGCTCACAAGGTAGGACATTCCCCAGATATTGGAAGTATGTTCAAAATATGCTGTGCAGTCACAAAATATAAATGCTCTTCACTGACACGGAGTGCTATCATTAAAAAAAAAAAAAAATCTAGCTCAGGAGACCTGAAGTTATTTTAAAACTTTATGTGTAATCCAGAATCCATTTCCCATAGCAATTGTTAAACAATCTGTCTGCTTTCAAATTTATTATTCTTCATTCCTGACCTTGTTTCTAAGCTTAACCAATCACATATTTTCTCATTTGACATCCCAGTAATTAATAGCTGGAACCCATTGCCTGGAGAATGGTTTCCATTGTGAAGTGGTACTCCTTAGCTGGAAAGTGGGATGAACAGGCAACAGAATGCTTTATTTATGGAAAAGGAGTAAGAGTGTGAGTCCATTATCAGAAAATGCAGCAAGTGTGTAAAATATTGGGCTGCCATGTTAGAGCTCACCTGTTACCATAAAAACCTCTGTACTCAGCAGCTAGGTCAGTGGGAAGCCTGCTGCACAGTACAAATGGTATATTGAATTATATGACCAGTCTTGGCATCAGTTTACCATATTTTTAAATAACTTTTATTTTTTCTTCCTTTCTTTTAGTTCCTTTTTTTTTTCTTGCAAGTAGGAAGCAGGAATGACTGTTCAATTATTAGATATTCAAGTTTAGAATTCACTGTCATTACTGCACAATTCATTTGCTGAAATAACAAGTAGCAGATGCTACAGTGCAAGTTAATGAATAATTCTTATTTGTACTCTGGCCTTTCATTGCAATTCATTTGTTACATACATGTGGGCTTAGTAATTATTATTCTCACACTTTCTAAAATGTTTTTAGCTTTTTAAAAAGCATTTTGCTCATTTTTTATTTCCTTCTGTTTGTTTCATTCTATTTATTAAATTCTCCCATTTATCCCAATTGTTTGGGAAGTCTCACGGCTCTTTATGGTTCGCTTCTGAAGAGGAATATGAAATACTTCAATTGATTTGTTCCTTATTGCAAATAAGCCAAAGCCATGGCTCATTTACCATTACCGGGTTTGTTTACCATTTCACAGGCACACTTGAGGCCTCAGCTTTCAAGGGCATGTTTTCAGCCTGTTACAAACCATGCTTGGCCTTCCTTGTCTAAAGTCTGCTCCTTCCTAACCAGGAAACATGGCAGGAATGGAATTTTCTTCCCATTCCAGTTTCTCTTTAGTGCTTGTGTCCAGAAGTTGATATGGCATAGCTAAAATTAATACCTGAATTGACCCAGTTCACCTTCTGTTTAGAAACAACAACAACAAAAAAAATTGGCTAAAAAGTAAAGGCCTGGGTATTTTTAGAAAGAGCAATAATTAGTGTAAAATGTCACAGAAATATAATACATTTAGATTAATGTCAGACAAAAGTTATTTCCAGCAAGCTTCTCAAAGACAAGAAAAGGGATGTTGGAGATATTGGGAAAAAGTATAGTGAAATTGGTAAGAATAAATAAGCTGCAGTGAAGCCTGTCTGAAGCATTTGGAATATGACTGCAAGAGGCTCAGAATAGAATAGAGTAGGAATCTATCCCTGTTTATCTTTTTACCTCCCTATCCGTCTTGTATAGATATTGGAGTAAAAAGATGAGGAATGTTGCCCCTTGTTCCTCTCTCTGTGACTCACAACAGTAATGCTAACGTGAGGAAATGGCTTCAGACATGAACAGAGGTGGGGAATGGGAAAAATGGTCAGTATTAAGAGGCATGTGGCATGTGTGAAGATTTAGGAATTTAAAACACACACACACGGTGGAAGCTGGTAAGCCTTGCCTTTTATACACATTTCTGAATTTTAACTCTGAGAGAAGGAAGGTTTCTCAATAGTGGCACTATTGATGTTTTTTGGGGTATAATTCTTTGTCGTAAGAGGCTGCCCTGTGTGTTGTAGGATGTTTAGCAGCATCTCCAGCCTCAACCCACTCGATGCCAGTAGTATCCAGTTGTGAAAGCTAAAAATGTCTCCAGATATTGCCAACAGTTGTCCCAGGATGAGAACCACTGCTGCAAAGGTCACACGATGTGGTTGGGCAGGGTGAGTATGGGACCTTGAGCTGGGGTAAGACCTGAGGGGCAGAGTTGTGAGAGTTGTGGCGAACGTTTCCAATTTCTCCTATGGAGAAACGGGAAGAGATGGTGGATGAAGGAAATGGAGTGGCATGGTAGGAATGGAGTATGTAAATTCCTAAAAGAGAAGGAAAGAATCCTAAAGGCTGAAATAATTTTTTAAGACAGTAGATAAAAAGTCATGTAGCATTTAAGGAGACTTATTTTTTCTAGAAGGTTGATTTACATGTTTATTGAGAGGGAAGGAAAGTTAGTTAATCAGAAAAAGAAGGGGGAGGTGAGGATGGTAAATGAGTAAAAAAAAAAAAAAAAAAAAAAAAAAGTTAAATAATGAATAGGACTGGCCAGGCGCGGTGGCTCATGCCTGTAATCCCAGCACTTTGGGAGGCCAAGGCAGGCGGATCACAAGGTCAGGAGTTCGAGACCAGTGTGGCCAATATGGTGAAACCCCATCTCTATTAAAAATACAAAAATTAGCCTGGCATGGTAGCGGGAGCCTGTAGTCCCAGCTACTCGGGAGGCTGAGGCAGGAGAATCGCTTGAACCCAGGAAGCAGAGGTTGCAATGAGCCGAGATCGCGCCACTGCACTCCAGCGTGAGCAACAGAGCAAGACTCAAAAAAAAAAAAAAAAAAAACACACAAAAAACGAATAGGACCTACTATTTGATAGCACAACGGGGTGATTATGGTCAATAGTAACTTAATTGTATGTTTTAAAATAACTTAAAAGAGTGTAATTGGATTGTTTGTAACTCAAAGGATAAATGGTTAAGGGAATGGATACCCCATTTACCCTGATGTGCTTATTTCACATTACATGCCTGTATCAAAACATCTCGTGTACCCCATAAATATATATACCTACTATATATCCACAGAAATTAAAAATTGAAAAAAAGTGGAAATAGATTGAAAGCTCTCTCTGTAGAGTAGAAGTTGGATAGATTTTGCAGAAATAACCTTAATCCCTTATTCCTCTCAGTGAAGGAGCCTATGAAATAAAGGAGAATTAAACATGTAGTTCTTATAATTTTCATTCCTTCATTCACTTACCTATATCCTATGTCCCATGTACTATATTATACACTAGACAGTAAGGATAGAAAGATGGATGAGAAACAATCCCTGTCTAAAGATGTCCACAGTATACTAGGGTAGACAAAGATGTGTAATCAGTTTGATTGAGAATCTTACCTCAAGAGGCATAAGCTTGAAAGTCTCATCATTTCTACACTTGGTATTTTGTCAGATTTCATTGCTTCAAAGTATCAGCCTCCTTAGTTATTAAAACTTTCATTCTAGGTATTGAGATTAGGTTCTACTGATTTAAAATATTGGTCTCATATTTATTTCAAAAACTTCCTCCATGCCTTCCAGAGCAGACTAGACCTGTAGTTCCAACTTTCTTTACACACACCCCTCTTTTTTCCATGTGCCTGCTCTTCCGATGGTGGGGTCAGGAGGTTTAAGAAGGAAAACAGACAATGCCTTAAATGTCTGACTGCCGCCATGTTGCTATCTGCTTTCTGTAGGTCATTGTTAGTGAGAATGCATGGGGTTCCTAACAGCCCCACTGATAACTCAGTATCAAGCAGTCCTCTATGCTTTGATGGCCCTTTGCAAGACTTCTGCATCTGTCAGCTGACTTCCATTTGGCAGTGGTGAAACACATTCTTCTGATACATAGAAATCCCTTGTCCCATGTTATGTTCCATGGCAAGTGTGTGGGCCTTAATCTCCTGTGCTCTCTGTGATCCCAGCTCTGGGGCCTGTAGATTCCGACAAGATCCATAGTCCAGATATCACCGGATTTCTCTGTAGTCCCTACCAACTCTCCCCAGTCCTCCAAAATTCCTGGAAATTCATAGCGTAGGGGGAGTCAGCAAGCTTTGTGGCAGAGGAAACATCCAGATGGGGACTGGAGATATCAGTCTCCTCTTGAAGACACCGCAAAACTTTACTAGTATCATGTAATAGGTACAAATGTCCTGAACAGAACACGAAAGACACTAACCATTAATGAAACAAATGGACAATTTGGACAAATTCATAATTTATTTACTTATTTTTCTTTCTTTTTGAGACAGGGTCTTATTCTGTCTCCCGGCTGGGCGGGAGTGCAATGGGGTGATCACTGCAGCCTCAACTTTCAGGGCTCAGGTGATTTTCCCTCCAAGACTCTAGGCTCAAGTGATTTTCCCTCCCAGTCTCCTGAGTAGCTGGGTCTACAGGTGTGCACCATGCCCCGCTAATTTTTGTGTTTTATTTATTTATTTATTTATTTATTTATTTATTTATTTATTTATTGAGACAGAGTCTCGCTCTGTTGCCTAGGCTAGAATGCAGTGGCGCGATCTCGGCTCACTGCAAGCTCCGCCTCCCGGGTTCACGCCATTCTCCTGCCTCAGCCTCCCGAGTAGCTGGGTCTACAGGCGCCCGCCATGACGCCCGGCTAATTTTTTTTATTTTTAGTAGAGACGGGGTTTCACCGTGTTAGCCGGGATGGTCTCAATCTCTTGACCTCGGGACGCGATCCGCCCGCCTCGGCCTCCCAAAGTGCTGGGATTACAGGCGTGAGCCACTGCGCCCGGCCTAATCTTTGTATTTTTTTAGAGACAAAGTTTCACCATGCCGCCCAGGCTGGTCTCTAACTGTATTTTAAAAATACAGGCGGCCGGGCGCAGTGGCTCACGCTTGTAATCCCAGCGCTTTAGGAGGCTGAGGCGGGCCGATCATGAGGTCAGCAGATCGAGACCATCCTGGCTAACACGGTGAAACCCCGTCTCTACTAAAAATACAAAAAAAATTATTCTAAGCGTGGTGGCGGGTGCCTGTAGTCCCAGCCACTTGGGAGGCTGAGGCAGGAGAATGGCGTGAACGTGGGAGGCAGAGCTTGCAGTGGACCGAGATCGCGCCACTGTATTCCAGCCTGGCAGACAGAGCGAGACTCCGTCTCAAAATGAAAAATAAAAAAATAAGAAATACAGGCAGGGTGCGTGGGCTCATGCTTGTAATCCCAGCACTTTGGGAGGCTGAGGCGGACAGGTTGCTTGAGCTCAAGAGTTCCAGACCAGCATCGGCAAAGCAGGGAGACCCCATCTTTACAAAAAAATTAGCCTGGCGTGGTGTTGTGAGCCCATAGTCCCAGCTAAGTAGGGCAGAGGTAGGAGAATCACTTGAGCCCAGGAGTTCCAGGCTGCAGTGAGCCGTGGTCGTGCCACTGGACTCCAGCCTGGGTGAAAGAGCAAGACCCCGTCTCAAAAAGAGAAAGGAAAAAATTTAACATGAAGAACTTCCTTTCATCAAGACCCCACTGAGAGAATACGACAACCCAAGGAGTAGGAAAAGAGATTTGTAATACACATCTGCAACAATGAACTTCCTCCCAGAATACAGAGGATAAAAAGTAGCAACACTTCCGCTTGCACCCGGACGGAACTTCCTGTCACGGAAAAGAACATCCTGTCACGGAGAAGAACATCCTGCAGAATTTCCTGTCACGAGGAACATTCTGCAGGAGGAAATGGAGGCTGAAAGGCTGCGACTCCTCGAGGAAGAGGCCAAGCAGAAAAAGGTAGCCAGAATGGGATTTAATGCATCTTCCATGCTCCGAAAAAGCCAGCTAGGTTTCCTCAACGTCACCAGTTACTCCCGTTTAGCCAACGAGCTGCGTGTGAGCTGCATGGAGCGGAAAAATGTCCAAATTCGGAGCTTGGATCCCTCCTCTTTGGCGAGCGACCGATTTAACTTCATTCTGGCGAGTACCAACAGCGACCAGCTCTTCGTAGTGAACCAGGTCGAAGTCGAAGGCTCCAAGTACGGCATCATCAGCCTGCGAACTCTGAAGATCCCTTCGTTCCATGTGTACGTGCTCAGAAACCTCTACGTCCCCAACCGGAAGGTGAAGTCCCTGTGCTGGGCCTCGCTGAACCAGCTGGACTCTCACGTTCTGCTGTGCTTCGAGGGAATCACAGATGCTCCAAGCTGTGCAGTGCTGCTCCCAGCGTCGCGGTTCTTAAGTGTTCACACAAGAGTAAACCAGCCTGGCATGCTCTGCAGTTTCCAGATCCCAGAGGCCTGGTCCTGTGCCTGGTCCCTCAACACCCGGGCATATCACTGCTTTAGTGCAGGCTTGTCTCAGCAGGTCCTGTTGACCAACGTGGCGACGGGACACCAGCAGTCATTTGGTACCAGCAGTGATGTCTTGGCCCAGCAGTTCGCTAGTACGGCTCCCTTGCTGTTTAATGGCTGTCGCTCCGGGGAGATCTTTGCCATTGATCTGCGTTGTAGAAATCGTGGCAAGGGGTGGAGGGCCACTCGCCTGTTCCATGACTCAGCAGTGACCTCTGTGCAAATCCTCCAAGAAGAGCAATGCCTGATGGCGTCAGACATGACTGGAAAGATCAAGCTGTGGGATCTGAGGGCCACTAAATGTGTAAGGCAGTACGAAGGTCACGTAAATGAGTCCGCCTATCTGCCCCTGCATGTGCATGAGGAAGAGGGAATTGTGGTGGCAGTGGGCCAGGACTGCTACACGAGAATCTGGAGCCTCCATGATGCCCACCTGCTCAGAACCATCCCTTCCCCGTACTCTGTCTCCGAGGACGACATTCCCAGCGTGGCCTTCGCTTCTCGGCTCGGGGGCATCCGGGGAGCAGCACCAGGGCTGCTCATGGCTGTCCGGCAGGACCTTTATTGTTTCCCCTTCAGCTAATTCTGCAGGTTGCAGTGCGGCCGAATGTGGATTTGACTTAAGGAAGTTAAGAGTATCTTATTACCGTTTCTGTGAGAGCATTTTAAGAGACGGGTTGTATATAGATCCCATCCATCCGGCTGCCAGGGGTAAGGTGTTAAGAGTTTTATGTGGAGACATTTTTGTAAAGTTATTTCAGTTAAACTGTGGACTTAACTTGAAAGTCTTTTTCATAAAAGGTACCTGTTTCCTGTTGTTGAATGCCTTAGAACAGTTAACCACCTCCCCAACCCCCTTTTTTTTTTTTTTTTTAATAATTAAGACTTTTCTAAGGACTGAAGATTGGCAAAAACTAAAATAAATTAAAGCAGCTTCTTTCACTAGTAGCCCTTTAGAGAAGCATAATGGTGGTACCGGTAAGACTGTTTGACTAGTCATAGAGGGTCCCAGGCATCTGCGCTTGAGGAAGCCAGTGGGAGTGGAGACAAGGGAGAGGTAATTTCTCGGAGTCTCTACAGACATATTTAAGGCTGGAGTTTGGAATCATTAAATTAGGCCTACTCAAACTCAATAGCAGATCTCTTAAGATTCTCCTTTTATTGTTATCATCCATAGGCATTGGAAGGAAAAATGGATCTTTTTAAATACTTCTAAACAGTCCTTAATGTGCTTTTGTTGAGGTACCTTTCAGAATGTAAGGTACAGCAGCTCTGGTTTCTATTATGGTGACTTGAAGTTCAGATTCAAGGAATTGGCTTTGACTTTTTGTAATCTAGGAGCAGCAGTTTGTGAGAGATTTATTAAAAATGTTAAAGAGCCTGTTTTTCTACTAACAAGGAAGAAAAAAAAGTGTAATAATGTTAGTTGCTACTTCTTAATAGCCAAAGCCTGGAAATAATCTGAATTTCCAAAATGCTAAAATTCGTGCTATAATCATAAAATTGGATACTGCATAATAATAGAAAATAAGGCACACTTGTTACGTGAAACAGTATGGACCAATCTCAAAATGTTGATTGAAATTAGGTAGAAGTGAGTACAAACTGTATGATTCAATTCTAAAGTTCAAAAGCAGTAAAAACTTGTCTATGGTGATTAAAGGTAGAATAGTAGATACCTCTAGAAAGAAAGGATTTTTTTTTCTTTTTCTTTTTAGGATGTTTGAGAAGTGACATGGGGAAGCTTTAGGAATGCTGAGTTTTCTTTATCTTGACACTTGTTACAGACGTAATTCATATATCTATATGCTTCACTTTTTATAGTTTACTGTGTATATGTTATTCCTCAAAAAATAAAAATAAGCAATTAGGACACTATTGTAGTTAGTCAGGCAAGGGACAATGATGCCTTGGACCTGCATGTGAGAAGTAGAATGATCAGAAATGATTGCATTGGAAGATCATTCAAAGGTAGTATTATTGTTAAGGCTTGCTGATGAGAGTAAACTAGAAAGTGAAAGAAAAAAGATGGCAGCTTTTTTTTTTTTTTGAGACAGAGTCTCCTTCTGTCGCCCAGGCTGGAGTGCAGTGGCGCGATCTCGGCTCACTGCAAGCTCTGAGGATGGCAGCTTTTTTGTTAACTTTAGAACTGGTAGATGATGGTGTCGTTTACTAACCTGGGGAGGATGAGGAGAAAAACTTCAGGTGAAGGGAATGATGCTGAGTTTTAGACATCTACTAAACCTCCAATTGGAGATACAAAGTATTCTGTAGATCAGGGTTCATGTCACGGCTGGTAATACAAATTTGGTGACTTCAATACATAGAATTAAAATAGATGGGATAGATGTGTCTTATATGACATAGATGAGGTTAATGTAATTACATATTGATAGATGAGTAGATCAATAGAGAAGATATGGGAGTGTGGTTAGGCACAAATTTTTGGAATCCTTTCAGTCAGTTTTTGATACTAACTTGATATGTGACATGAGAAATTGTGTAAGCTTTACTTAATGTTGTTTCTTCAGTGTAAAATGTCTTAGATAATAAAACTAAATGATAAAGTAGATACAGGGTTAAAGGATATGTACCTTGTCCCTTTTACATTGTAAGCATTCAAAATAAAACAATTAATGAAGAAAAGACATTGTAATCATTCAGTAAGAACTAGCTGCAGACATATATATATATATGTCTGATACTGATATGTCATTTATTTGGCAATTGACAAAAAATGACTACATAACTTGATAAACTGTTTATCCTCATTTGCAAAGAAAACAAATGCAAAAAAAAAAAATCAGTAAGAAAAACACACCTAAAAGAAAGGTAGGCAATAGTCTTGAATGGGAGAAAAAGAGGAGATCCAAATGGCTAATATACATTTGAAAAAGGCATCCAACTTCATTTATTGTCAAGGAAATGCAAATTAAAACCACAGTGCCACACCACTTTCACTATAATGGTTAAAATAAAATAGATCAGGTGGAGTGACGGGAATTAAAAAAAGAGAAGCAAATGTTGGTGCAGTTGTGAGCAAGTAGAACTTTCATATACTATTGAGAGTGTATACTGGTACAAGCACTTGGAAAAGTTAGTAATTGCTAAAGCTAGAAGTTTGCATACTCTATGACCCAGTAATTTCAGTCCTAGGAATATATTAATCAGAAATGCATACCTGTGTCCACCGTAATTTGTTAATAGCTCCAACTGGAAACTACCCAAATGTTCATTAATAGTAGAGTGGATAAATTGTGGGATATTAACACAATGGAATCCCTTTTGCAATGAGAATGAACATAGCAGTATGGACAAATCCTGCAAACATAATGTTGAAATAAAGATGCCAAACACAAAAGAGCACATATTGTACAACTAATGCACATAAAGTCCCTAAACAGGCAAAATTAATCTATGTTCTTAGAAGCAGGATTAATGGTATAGTTGTAGGACAGAAGAGTAGTGACCAGAAGAAGATTCTAGGAAGCTAGCAATGCCCGTGTCATGCCAGACCCCTAGTGACTCCGATAGTAATGGCACTGTGTCCGAGAGTCCAAAGAAGATGCGTAGACAGCAAACAAGACTTGGGTTTATTGGGGGAACTTATATATAGGGATGGTCCAGTGGTAGTAGGCTGGACAGAAGAACCACTACTGTTTGTAAAAAGCATGCAGTTTATATAGCATTTTCATTTGCACACTCCACCTAGCAACCTCCATTTAACCCAAAGCAAAGGACCTTGATCCCCTATATTGCCTGTGTTGTAAGGGATGGGCTGGAGGTTCAGACGTCCTTCATAGATAAGGAGTGAAACTCAGGGTTAGTCGCTCCTGATTCCTTAGTTTGGGATTCTGAGCACACATTCGTTTTAGATCACAGGGTCATTTTCAGAGTATGGTTGTTATTGCTGTCAGGTGCATCCGCTGTATAGCGGGGTACTGGCTACACAGTTTTTGTTCACTAGTGATAATTCTTAGAGCTATGCCTTTAGTATATGTGTCTTGTGTGTATTATACTTCAATAAAAAGTTAAATTTTAAAAAACCTAGTAAGACTTTCTCTTGATGCCCCCACCTATGGCTTCGGGGAAGGAACTGACTCTTCACAAATGCTACCCTCTCTAAAAATATTACATCTCCATGCTCTGTCTCAGCTTAATTCTTCTCAAGGATAAAGGTTATCAAACAGTCTCTTGCCTCCAGGAGTATTTAATAACTCAATTATTCCAGCTGTAATATGAATCTTGTTCACTGCCCTCTAAGGAAAAGGTGTGTGTGTATGTGTAATTTTTTCTCCACCATACCAGGTAAGTTGCAGAAGGAGCTTTTATTGGAGAAGCTAAGAAGTGTTGAATAAGAGAGCTATGATCCAGGAATACAGTTATCATTGGAGAAATCATTCTCCTTTTCTTGGATGGAAGTGGCAAAGAGTGAACCTAAGTTTAATGGTAGTGGAATACTAAATGGCTATTTGACAAGATAATTGTGACAAAAAAAAATCCCACAAGTAATTTCATAGGATAATGTCAGGGAAAACCTGTAAGAACAAGCCACTCCTTCCTTCTCTCCTCCTCTGCAGTGCTCACTCAACCATGTAAATTGATTTGGAGTTAGAGGACCTGAGTCTGATTCCATCTTCTGTGACATTCTTGCTAAGTGAACTGTAGAAAAAACCTTTCACCTCTCTGAAAAATGGAGATGAGGATTAGCAACCTGGTCAGAAACCACAGCAGATGCTTGTTTCATTTCTTTTGCATGTTTACCTTTACAGGCCAAATGTGTCTGTGCAGACCCTTATTGCTTCTGACCATTGTTGTACAGGAGACGGGGTGTGACCAGATAATTCTTTTTACCCATGTATAAGCCACTTTTGTTTTCTGTTTGTTTTTTTGGTATAGATGGGATCTTATCGTGTTGCCCAGGCTGGTCTTGAACTTCTGGCCTCTTGCCTTAGCCTCCCAAAGTGCTGGCATTACAGGCATGAGCCACTAGCACCTGGCTATAAGCCATTTTCTTTCTTGCTTCTTTTTTTTTCAAGACAGAGTCTCACTTTGTTGCCCAGGTTGTAGTGCAGTGGTATAATCTCGGCTTGCTGCAACCCCCACCTTCTGGGTTCAAGTGATTCTTATTCCTCAGCCTCCAGAGTAGCTGGGATTACGGTGTGCGCCACCACGCTCAGTTAATTTTTGTATTTTTAGTAGAGAAAAAGTTTTGCCATGTTGGCCAGGCTGGGCCATTTTTTTATTGAAGTGTTCAGGTGGGCAAGCTCCTTCCTCCCCCACTCCTAGAGGCAAAGAAAAACAATCGCCAAAACGTAATGACAACAAATATGTCTGTGTTCAAAATTAAATTTGTGTTCTTGGTAAGCCTCATGATAGAGCCACTTACTTTATTTTGTAATGGATTATTGAAGTCAGTTTTCCAGATAACCAGACAAGTTTGTCTCAAGATCAGAATTATTTTCCCAAAGCTATAGACAGGATGAAACTAAGCAATAGTAGTTAGCTCAATTGCACAAGCAAATTTCTGAAAGATGTTGGAACTTCTTCAGAGTTAATGGAAAACCTTGCAGGAATTATGGTGTATGGTAATAATCAAATGACACTTCACTCCTTTCCCACTTCTATCTGACTTAATAGTTCCCTATATTTAGGCATCTATTTATATCATGAATCCTCATGAAACTTGGACAATTTTATACCATGTTGATCACATAAAATGAGTAAAAAATATCTGGGGAAATTCTCTCTTAACCTACATTCCAGGAAAAAAAAAAATAGAAACACCACATTATCATTCGAGTCTTTTGAGAAGACCTCACATTTTCTTCCAAAGGCAAGTACCCACTGACTTAGAAAGAGTGGTGTTTAAGAGCAAGATCCTTGTGCCTTGGTTTCTTCATCTACCTATAACTTATTTAAGGTATTATGAATGAGACAGTGTACACAGAGGGCCTGGCAATTAGTAAATGATTAATATTACTACTGCTGCTATTAGTTTTAAATTATCAATATGTTTGTTTATAAATTTGCTGCCTCTTCCAATAGAAATTAAGCCCTATGATACTAGAATCTTACCTGTTTTGTATAGGTAGGCAACGCTGAATGTGTCTCAAATGGAGCATAAAAGCAAAGTCTCTTGGTAAGGATGGGATTTAGGGTCAAAGGAAATTCCCCTGAGGAACTCTAAAACTGACATTATCTTAAGTTTTAGCACTTGGGAAGTTTCAAAGACTTTCCAAAAGGATAAGTGTATCATGATATGTAGGTATAAATACCAAGACAACCGCAGAGTTATTTTAATCCAAGTCTGTTGAGGCTTTATTATGTGATACAGCATTGTGAGTTAAGGTAACAGAAAATGATACACTTTGTTCTTCAAACTTATTTGGCAAATCAAGGGTACTGGAGGTTTATGACAATCAGTAGTGTCTAAGTCAAGTTACACCCCAACTATACCAGGAAAAAGGACAGGAAAGAACACACTGTGAAATTTTACTGTGCACCAACATTATATTTTACACATCAGGTGGGCTGTTATGGAAATTAAGAACTCTGCACAAAATGTATTTTTTTTTAAAAGTTAGAAAAGGAACATTTTCTTCTAAAAATTAGTACAGCTAAACAAAATAAAAATAATAATCCTATCACACAAATTAAAAATAAAACTTGGGAAGTTTTGATCAGGCTTGCCTAAAATGAGTTGAAACCAGAGCCATTTTAAGAATCCAAAATATGAGATTAGTTTTGTTCAAAAAGAATTGTCCATAAAAGTTAATAGATGTTTGCATAGTTACCATAAAATAAGAGGTAAGCCTTTATGTATTTTTACTTCATAAAGTTGAATTTCTATTAAAATCTATTACAAGAAAGGGAAAGTAACTTTCCAGTAATATTTAGATTTTTTAGTAATATTGAGCCTATATTTATGGGACATCATTTTTTAATGTTTGTTCACTGCATATTTTGTTATGTTTGTCATAGGAAATTAAATTTGCTTACCATTGTTAACGATAATTCTCTTTCCTCATTTGATTATGCTTATCTCAATTAGTATAAGAGACTTGTTGATTTTTTTAAAAATTAAGGACATACTAAATTTCCCCGAGATAGTTATTTTGCAGTAATATAGATAAGCGACTCAGATTAACTTTAAAACAAACCACCATACATTCCATTCAATTTATTTTTGCCAGGCATTGTTTTAGCGTCTTTATACAGCCATGTACAAAATAGACAAGATTCCAGCATCATGATGCTTATTTTCTATTCTAGGACACAAAATAGAAAAAAAAAATCTCAAATAGTGGTAAGCGTTTTGAAGAAAAGTATATAGGACAGCGGGGTAGAGAATGACCAGGCGTACCATAGCTAGGGTGGTCAAGGCAGGCCTCTCGAGTTTAAGAGCTGAATGAGCATGGCAGAGAGAAACAGTTAACGTGGATACTGTTCAGGTTTCTTTCTCCCTGGGACCAAAATGTTTCGAAGTCTCCATATCTCCGTTTACCCTAACTTGTCATGAACATAACCTCTTCTTATGTTACAGGCAAAAATCTGAGGTTCACAGATTAGTAGGGCAAGTAACTGATTACGAAGTGTGTACTTGCCTTTATGATACTGGATACACACTGGTGTTAAGGAGAACGATGTACGTGGCAGAGGTTCGGAGAGTACTGGACATGTTGATTCCAACTTGGGTTTATCCTGGCAGGCTCTAGGTAGAGAGGCTCAGAAAACCTGCGTCCATCCTTCCCATGTTTCCTCCCATTTCCGAAACCATGGCCCCGGTTTCGAGTCCAGAAAAAAGGAATAAGTAGACAGAACTCCCAAAGGACAGCTTTCCTGGCTGACCAAGATGTAAACAGTTTACGTGATGACTTCCAACCAAGCGCAAAAGTACAAGTGCAAAAGAAGACGGCAGACACTAAACTTCCCCTGCAGCCACGCCCTCCCCACTTTGGGAGTCTGGGTCCCCGGGAGGGAAGGCCTCCCTGTTGGTGTTCAACGTGTTACGTCACTTCCTCTACCTCCACGGCAGGCGTCGCTAAATGACGTTGCCGTTTCCGGGTCACCGAGGCAGCCTGTGGAGGCGAAAGCATCGGTGTTCGCTGATGTCCAGTCTATGGAGTCAGTTGGTACCGGTGGCGGCGCGGAGGCAGAAGGCGGTGTCCGAGTAGGGGCCTCTGCCCCACCAGGATGTTACCGGGCTTGGCCGCCGCCGCCGCGGCCCACAGATGTAGCTGGTCCTCCCTGTGCCGGCTCCGTCTGCGATGCAGGGCGGCGGCCTGTAACCCCAGCGACCGCCAGGGTGAGTGTCCCGCGCTGGCCGCTGGCTCCGTAGAAGCCGAACTGGAGGGCCAGGCTGGGTTCGGCGCCTCGCCTGGGGCAGTTCGCCCACTTGCCTTTCGCCAACCTCAGAATCTTCCTTTCTGGCCTCCGCCTTTCCAGTTCACCCTGCGCAGCCCGCGGGGGTCCTGACAAGTCTCTGACTCTGATGCCTTCTGCAGCCCTAGCATGGCCCCCGCGGGAACTTATGGGCACCTCGCGGGCCGGATTGCACCTCTGAAGCCCACTGCTTTGTACCAAACAAAATGTTACGTGCGCATCGCGGTGTCCCGCGGTTACTCACCTCCGCGGTGTTCCGCGGTTGGAAATTGCGGACTCCGCAAAGTTCCAGGGTCTTTGGAGCTTTCCAGCGCACCTTCATTTAGCGCTTGGTTGAGATTTTCTTGGCCGCCTTTTTCTTATTCTCCCAACTTGTTTTCTTAAATTTTCTAAAAGGAAGGAGGGGTGCTACTCAATACGGATCTTTCGGAAGAAGTACGAAAGTATCCGACAATCATTGAATGAACCCAGTTTGGGGCCGAAAAACAAAGGAACTTTCAGTTCGGCTGAGCAGTCTTTTTGGTGAAAAGGTGTCAGTTGTAATTGTAACCCAGAAAAAAAGGTGGTTGAAGAGAATTTTCGTCTCTCTCAACCTTCTTTTCTGACTCAAATTTCAATGGTTTCCAAAATAACATTGAACTTCTAATCAGGCTTACCTTCGTTTTTGCCGTAGTTTCCAAAATAACATTGAACTTATAATCAGGCTTACCTTCGTTTTTGCCGTAGCTTGACACACGTTGCTTGACACAGAACTGATAGGAACTCTGAGGGAGAAGACAGAATTAAGTCCACCCTTAATCTAATCCCTCCATTCTTGGGATGCAGAGTATTTACCGAAACATTCATGTTCGAAGCCAGGTGTGGTGGTGTGCTCCTGTAGTCCAGCTCATCGGGAGACTGAGGCAGGCAGAGCTTTTGAGCCCAATAGTTCTAGGCTAGCCTGGGCAATATAGTGAGCTGTCTCTAAAAACATATCATGTTTGAAAAAACCTGTAACATGTTTGTGACCTCCTGAAAGAAGTCGGAAGTTGCAGTCATTCGAGATTTTATGTAATATAAGCTATAGTAACTATGCTGTGGATATAAATTAGAATATATTCGTATCTTTTATTTGCAATAAATGTAAAAGCTGACTCTTAGACTATCAAACGGATAAGTTTTAACAGCACTATTCCCAGGGCTTTTTTGGTAGTGATAGAAAAGTGTTAACTGTTGAGTTTTTCCATATTGGCAATATACTGCCAGGTTCTCTTATGGACAAAATGAATCATCGGCTGGGTGCAGTGGCTCATGCTTGTAATCCTCAGGAAGATTGTAAACCTTAGGACGCTGAGGTGGGTGGATCGCTTCAGCCCAGGAGTTCCAGACTAGCCTGGGCAACATGGCAAAACTGCCTCTCAACAAAAAATTAGCCTGGTTTGGTGACGCGCGCCTGTAATTCTAGCCTGTACTCAGGAGGCTGAGGTGGGAGGATCGCTTGAGCCCAGGAAGTTGAGGCTGCAGTGAGCCTTGAGCATGCCAGTGCACTCCAGCCTGGGTGACAGAGTGAGACCTGTCTCAAAACAAAAAAAAAAAAAGAAAAGAAAAAGAAAAATGAATCATATGTTTATACTGTACTCCAGAATCCCCAAGTAAGTTTCTAACACAATTGTTTCTATTAACCAAGCAATTTTGGCATTTTACACTGAAGTTACAGTGGCTGTTAAATTTAGTCTAAACTGCCCTTTAAGTGTTGGCAAAAAGGAGTAGAAACAGTGTAATTTGTAATCCCTCTTCTGTGTAGCTGTCATCATGTTGAAAATTATATATTCTTTGTCTCATCTGTCTGTGAAACACAGATAATTATTACCTATCTTAGTGGTCAAAATGACTTTGCGAAGTTGTTTGGAATGTTTATTACTGCAAAAAATTAAAATGTTTTTTCACACTTAAAAATGCTTAGTAGGTTTTTAAAAATAACTGAAAATTTAGTTTCAGTAATGAAGCATTTCTTAAAAGGGCAACCATTATTATGGCAAAATTTAAAAATCATTTAGAAAAAGAGTACTATTTAAATTGGATGCATGTGAGAAGACTATTTGAAGAACTTTTGGAGAAAGAAAATCTAAAAACAGTTGTTTTCATTTGTCTAGAAGTAAGGTTTAGTTTATGCTTCTAAAATGCCTGTGGCTGGGAAAAGCTTGTAAAGCAGAAGAAGAGGAGGAAACCTTGAGGGATTGCTTGAATACTTAAAAATGAGAAATGCCTTTAAAGGCAAAATAGAAACTGTCTAAAAGAAATATGAGAGCCCTGTTTGTAATTTTGAGTTGTCTGATAGCCGTATTAAAAAAAGCAAAATTAAAGATGAATTAATTTTAATATATTCTAGAATTAATTTTAATAACGAAATTAATATATTTTAATAATATATAAAATTTTATACTATTTTATTAGGTATATTCAAAATATTTCAACATGTAATCAATATCAAAATTATTGAAGTATTTTACATCATCTTTTTGTACTGTCTTTAAAACCCAGTGAGTATTTTACACTTACAGCACATCACAGTTCAGACTAACCACGTTTTAAGTGCTCAGTAAACAGTGACTACTCAATTAGATAGTGTAGTTAGAGTTAGTATCTAAGTTATAAAGAATTTTTACAAACCAGTATACATTCCAGTAGGAAAATGGACAAAGGAATTGAATACAAAGTTCATAAAGTTGTTCAAGTGGCCAATAAAAATGCAAAAATGTTCCATACTTACTGAAAAACAGAGACTTTAAAGGGTTTTACTTCTCACTGCCTATTTCATTTTGGCCGAATTTTTCATAATGATGATACCTGATGTTGAGGGTGTGGGAAAACAGCAGCTCTCTTAACTACTGATTGAAAACATAAACGGTTTATGCCCTCTGACCTAACAGTTTTTACTCAGAAGGATTTACTTTAAAGAAATAATCAAAATACATATTAAAATGTTTGCATAAGTTTATTATAGTAATAAATTGGTAGTTCATAGTTATGGAGAGTTGGAAACTGAAATATATTGTGATACATTTATTATGGGCTGGTGATGTATACAACCATTTTTTTTTAAAATTATAATTCAGGGCCGGGTGTGTTGGCTCATGCCTGTAATCCTAACACTTTGGGAGGCCGAGGTGGGTGGATCACCTGAGGTCAGGAGTTCGAGACCAGCCTGGCCAACATGGTGAAACCCCATCTCTACCAAAAATGCAAAAATTAGCTGGGCATGGTGGCAGGCGCCTGTAATCCCAGCTACTTGGGAGACTGAGGCAGGAGAATCACTTGAACCCAGGAGGCGGAGGTTGCAGTGAGCTGAGATTGTGCCACTGCACTCCAGCCTGGGTGACAAGAGTGAAACTCCATCTCAAAAGAAAAAAAAAAAGAAGTTATAATTTAGAAGAATAGTGACATGGAAAATACTCTTGTGTTATTAGGTAAAAACTGTAGAAAAATACAGTAAAAATATATACTGTGATATTAACAGTGAGTTTCTCTAAAAATTTTTTTATTTGTGTTTTACAAATGATCTATAGTAGACATATACTTCTAAAGAATAAAAATGTTACTTAGTTTCTGTAGTAAGTATATCCTTTTTTATAAAAAGTTCTTTGGGTTAGGATAGAGCACATATTTCTTTTTTTCATGTATTTATACCTTGCCTCATTTGGCAAAAATTCGAGAGGGGAAGACACTTAAGTATACTAGATGAACACTGAAATTAATAAAAGTGTAATTTTTAAATAGAAAATAGAAATCAAACATACTCTGTTATTATTGTCTCTAATCTGCTAGTATTTATTGTCATAAGAAAAGTAGGCTGAGAATTTAACTTTTATCCCCAGCAGAGGTCCCTCCTCCTCCTCAACCTCTTTAAATAACTAAGAGTATTGACAGTTACAAAAGACCAGCCTCGCCAACATGGTGAAACCTCGTCTCTACTAAAAATACAAAAATTAGCTAGGCATGGTGGCGGGTGCCTGTAATGACAGCTACTCAGGAGGCTGAGGCAGGAGAATTGCTTGAACCTGTCAGATGCGGTCTCAAAAAAAAAGACCATTTAGACTGTCAATGCTCTTAGTTGTTTAAAGAGGTTGGGGAGGAGGAGGGACCTCTGCTGGGGATAAAAGTTAAATTCTTAGTCTGATTAAGAGCATTGACAGTTATAAAAGACCATTTAGGGCTGGGTGTGGTGGCTCACACCTGTAATCCCAGCACTTTGGGAGGCCGAGGTGGGTGGATCACCTGAGGCCAGGAGTTCTAGACCAGCCTGGCCAACATGGCAAAAACCTGTCTCTACTAAAAACACAAAAAAATTAGCTGGGCATGGTGGCAGGTGCCTGTAATCCCAGCTACTTGGGAGGCTGAGGCAGGAGAATTGCTTGAACCCAGGAGGCAGAGGCCGCAGTGAGCCGAGATCGTGCCATTGCACTCCAGCCTGGGCAACAAGAGCAAAACTCCGTCCCCTCACACCAAAAAAAAGACCATTTAGGCAGGCCGACAGGAAGATTCTATGCAGATCAAGTTCATGATAGAATTTATTGTACTTAAGTATAAAATGAAGCTAACTGTAGTATGTGCCTCCTAGAGTTTTTGTGAATGAGAATCATTCAGCATTAGATGCCAGGCATTATAGTTGCTGATAGTGTAGTGCTGAACAAGGTGGATGGTTTCCATCTTTCTTCCACCAGAAATAAATATATTTAAAGTGCCATAGAAGAGATAGGCAGGATGATGGGCTAGAAAGTAGCCAGGACGGGCTATTTCATTCGATAAGATGGCCTGGGACTCCAGCTTTTCTGAGGTGATGACTGAGCCTAGGCATGAAAGATGAAAATGAGCAAGCCATGTAAAGGTCTGGGAGAAAGAGCAATTTGGGAAGAGTAAAGAGGAACTGTAAAGATCAGACTAGTATGTATATATGTATGTGTTTTTGAGAAAGGGTCTTGCTCTGTCACCCAGGCTAGAGTGCACTGACAAGATCACAGCTCACTGCAGCCTTGACTTCCTGGGCTCCAGTGATCCTCCCACTTCAGCCTTCTGAGTAGCTGGGACCACAGGCTAGCGCCACCATGCCCAGCTAATTTTTGTATTTTTGTTAGAGACTGGGTTTCAACGTGTTACCCAGGCTGGTCTCGAACTCCTGAGCTCAAGCATTCCACCCATCTCTGCCTCCCAAAGTGCTGGGATTTTAGGTGTGAGCCACTGCGCCTGGCCCAGACAAATAGTTTTAAGAAGCAGAAAGAAACCTGTTGTGTCTAGGGTATGGTGGGGTGGTATGAAAATAAATTTGAATTTTTTTATTTTTTGTGGTTTTTTTTTGAGATGGAGTTTTGCTCTTGTTGCCCAGGCTGAAGTACAATGGCAGATCTCGGCTCACTGCACCCTCCACCTCCTGGGTTCAAGCAGTTCTCCTGCCTCAGCCTCCCAAGTAGCTGGGATTACAGGTGTTAGCCACCACGCCTTGGCTGATTTTTGTATTTTTAGTAGAGACAGGGTTTTACCATGTTGGTCAGGCTGGTCTCAAACTCCTGACCTCAGGTGATCCGCCTGCCTTGGCCTCCCAAAGTCCTGGGATTACAGGCATGAGCCACTGCACCTGGCCGAAATTTGAGTATTTTATGCCATAGGCTTAGAAAAAGAGGAGTGTTTTTAAAATATCACTCTTGCCCAGGCGTAGTGGCTCACGCCTGCAATCCCAGCAAAATTTGGGAGGCCAAGGTAGGTAGATAACTTGAGTCCAGGAGTTTGAGACCAGCCTGGGCAACATGGCAAAATCCCATCTCTACAAAAAAAATATTTAAAAATGTAGCCAGGTAGGGTGGCACACGCCTGTGGTCCCAGCTACTCAGGAGGCTGAGATGGGAAAACCACCTGAGGCCGGGGAGGTTGAGGCTGCAGTGAACCATGATTGCACTACTGCCCCAGCCTCGGTGACAGAGCAACACCCTGTCTCAGAAAAACACATCTGGGTGCGGTGGCTCACGCCTGTAGTCCCAGCACTTTGGGAGGCCAAGGAGGGTGGATTACCTCAGGTTAGGGGTTCAAGACCAGTCTGGCCCACATGGTGAAACTACATCTCTGCTAAAAATACAAAAATTAGTCAGGCGTGGTGGCACAAGCCTGTAATCCCAACTACTCGGGAGGCTGAGGCAGGAGAATCACTTGAACCCGGGAGGTGGAGGTTGCAGTGAGCTGAGATCACGCCACTGCACTCCAGCCTGGATGACAGAGTGGGAGTCCATCTCAAATAAATAAATAAATAAATAAATAAATAAATATGAAAAAATAGAATTAAGCAAGGCAGTAGAGATGTATGTCAAGATGCAGTCTAGGAAGTTGTCATCATCTCCTATTGTTTCCTAACTCAAAAAAAAAAAAAAAAAGATTCTCTGTTTCTTACTCTGCTCTGGAGAAAAGTTACATCAGCAGTGGTCTTCTAGACTGAGCTACTCCATCCAGGTCACACTTTTGCTTGCTACATGATTAAGGATAAAAAGGATTTTCCTGTAGTTTTGGCTAGCTGAAAGGATTAAAGTAAACCAGAGATAGTCAATCTGTTAATGGTAGACTATATTACAAATTGTGATGATGATGTTAATAAGACCTTAATGAAGTTCCAGATGATTTAGCCATGGATACATTCTTAGGGTTTTTTTTTTATTATTATGAGCATCTTTTTAATACAGGGAAAGTATAAGGTATAAAGTAAAAACTATGCATAATTCAGATATTTCACCACATTTTTAGTAGTTGAAATCATACTGTATAAGTCTCCTGCTTTTTTTCACGCAACATTATAACATGAGTGTTTTTCCTTGTTATTAAAAGTTTTTAATGAATACATAATAAAAGTATAGTTATCTGCCGTAACTTAATCATTCTTCTATTAGGGAACATTTGAGTTGTTTCTGTTTTTTCCTGTGATAAGTAATACTATGAGGAATCATCTTTGCATTCTATATTATGTATTTTAAATTCACACTTAATAACCTCTTTAAAAGGTTATATAACCTCTTAGTAACCTCTTTAACAGTTATTTAGCTTTCATATATTACTGCCTTAGAAATTTTGGGAAAGAATTATTGACATAGTCTCTTAAGTAAGGAGACTGAAATCTAGAAGACAGGCTGCAAGCTTGACTCTGGCTCTGAAATTAGCCAGAAATAAACTCACGTTGCAAGAAATCTTTTTGTTTATTTTTAGTTGTTGTTGCAGAAGCAACATATACAGTAGACTGAGTTGTCAGTTTGTATGAGAGAAAAGGAGTGTCTTTTTGTTGTTATTCGTAGCCTAAAAATGATGGCCAGATTTTCTCTGGAAGCCAGAGTAAGTGGTAGGTGACAAACCAGATTGGAGAGAGAGAGGACAAGTAGTGATCACTGGCAGTGGCCATTAGGTCACTAGCTACAGAGGCCATGAGAGAAAAATAAACATGGAGAAGTGTGGCTGTTCTGAGTAGACTGATGATAAGATACTAGTAACTCTGCAGTCTTGAAGACACAGCCCTTGTATACACAGCCATAAGAAAGTTCTTGTCCAGGCCAGTAGAATAGTAAGTGCCAGAGTAAAGACTTCGATGTGTAGCTTGTTTAGAAGTCACCTTGAAAAAACAATATTAATGGTGGGTAATATTTTTCACTATCTCTTTGCTTACTGGAATTAATGAATTCAGCAATTCTTTTTTTGTTGTTTTTGAGATGGAGTCTTACACTGTCACCCGGGCTGGAATGCAATGGTGCGATCTTGGCTCACTGCAACCTCCGCCTCCTGGGTTCAAGTGATTCTCCTGCCTCAGCCTCCCGCATAGCTGGGATTATAGGCGCCCACGACCACGTCTGGCTAATTTTTTTGTATTTTTAGTAGAGACGGGGTTTCACTATGTTGGCCAGGCTGATCTCGAACTCCTGACCTCGTGACCTGCCCACCTTGGCCTCCTAAAGTGTTGGGATTACAGGAGTGAGCCACTGCACCCTGCGGAATTCAGTAATTCTTTAACCAGTGGTTGTGTTTCTGTTGCTATGTGTTAGGTATTATATTTGTTTTATTGAGTTAAATGTGCTCCAGTATAGTTTTTATAATATACAGTATTAAAGGTGGTAAATGTATGTGCCATTTTCTGTCTTGTATAAATGCCAAATGTGTACTTTTAAAGTTGCTGTTACCTGAATTTCTACTGGTGTTAAAAATTAAGGACTTTTCAAAACAGCCAGCAAGAAAGCTATCAAAGATTGTGAAGATAGTGTCAAAAGCACTTAGGAGTCAATTTTAAGAGGCCTCTACTGGCCCAAAATAGAACAGTTTGAGCATTAGTCAGGATAATGACTAAACTAGATTGAAAAATGCCAAGTAATGTTTAAATTTATGAAGTTGTAATGATATACACACAAATTAAAAATGTGTCACTATTACAGGACCTTGGGTAATTAACGTATTATTTTGAGAACTGGTAAATAAAGGGAAAGAAGCATTTAGTCTGACTTTCCTATATGAACTACTTTTCTGAATAACCAATAAATGATGGATATTTTCTCTTTGTAGAAATATTCTGAGTAGTAAATGAAGGAGTAATAAAATTGGTATCATCATTTTGTAACCACCTAATGAATAAATGATTCTAAGCATTGAAGAACAGTAGACACTATTATCACAAATAAATCAACCAGTTACTGTGTGGTTCCTGATGAAAGAACTCATCACCACTTAACAAAGTAGTGTTGGCCTAATAAAAAGAGCCTGAAGTTAGATAAAGCCTTTACAGCCATTGATTTATAGAACATACAGAAGAATGGGCTAAACAATACCATAGGAATTCAGTCAGCAAAATTCAGCCTGGGAAACTACCAGGACAAAAATTCAGGACAAACAACCTGGCTTTTTCAACATAAAAATTGCAGTTAAAAAAGAAAAAAAGGCATTCTGTAGCTTAAAAGAGACTTAAGAGACATCTCAATTAGTCCCAATATGTGGACTTTATCTGGACCTATTCACGTAGAAACTGGAAAAAAATTGTAACATTTGTAACAAGTGGAAATTTGAAATTGAGAATATTTGATATTAAGGTTTTTTTTAAATTTCTGGTAATGGTGTTATGGTTGTGTTAAAGTTTTTGTCTCTTATAAATACATACTGAAATATTTATGGATGAAATTATATCTGAGATTTGCTTCAAATTAATATTGGTGCAGGTAGAGATGAGATGAAATTGTCCATGAGTTGATCATTGTTGAAAGTAGGCAATGGGTACGTGGCGGTTTATTGTGCTGGTTTTTCTACCTTTGCATACGTTTGAGATTTTCTGTAACATTTTAAAAACAAAAGAGAACACTGAAAAAAAATCTAGCATCAAGTCATGGAAATGGGTCGTCTTCCAAGGAAGGACTTTTAAACTGTGGAGTAATCCCTCTTTAAACATCTTAGCACAAATTCTATGAAAATATTTCATCAGTGTGTGAAAAAAAAAGTTAGTGGCATATTGTCTTTGTCAGGTAATAATTACAGAAGATATTTTGAATAGGGCTGAACAGTCAGAACACCAGTGGCCAGGATGAAGAAGATGCTTTTCTGGAGTGTGTTTCCTATGAAAATCTGCTTTAGCCCATATTTACTGTTTTTGCTAGTAGGCAGCATATTTTAATGTGTAGGAATCTTCTGCTGTTATATTTGCTTTACTGACCCTTTAAAAAATAGACACAAATGACCAAAAACATTATAGGGCCTTCCACAGTTTCCCAAATAAGTAAAAGAATCAGTTCACATCAGAAAGTTTTTCAAGAAAATAAGTTCTAGGCCTGAAACTTGAGTGAATACTTATGTTCCCTTATGCCCTTTGTGCTTTTCATATTATCTTCAACATTCACAATAATTTATGTTCCTGATGAATTCTCTCAGCCATTAAGAAATGGCTTTTCTTCCAGAATGCATATATCTGCACACACAATTCATGAATTAACATTTTTGGAAGATCATTATTAAGCAGTTAGAAAAGTTTCAACTCTTAAGTGCTCAACCCTCCATCCTTGGAAAAACTTGACTATCTGTAATGATGTAATTTGATTTCACCTAAAACTTTACAAAATATATGAATGCTATCTAGATAGGGTTTTTGGGTTCTTTCAAAAAGAGAAATTCTCAGTACTGACAGTAAAAAATAAAAGAGAAGGAGGGTCGCAGGAAGATAGGGACAAATTTGGTTTTCTAGTACTTGGGTAAATTGTGCAATATATTTTCCTTCTGTATTTGAGCCCTTCAAAGCTCGCAGTCAACCCAGATGAAGCAGCTGAAGTGCTTTGTAATTAGTCTTCTATTCTTCACTCAATTAAAATTCCCCATTTACTGAGGCATCTCACCAAATGTTGATCTAATTATCTGATTAAAAAATCGGTGACAGTATGAATGAATGATTAATATAATTCACTTATTGATTGTGAAATGAAAGAGGAATAAATCTTTAGCTAGTGGAAGAAGGACACAGGATAATTTTGTGTAGGAAGTCTTCCTGACCCAGAGTCCTTTATTCTGAAAAGTAATTATGCCAACATTTTTTTAGCTTGCAACCAGCATGCAAAATAAAGAGTATCTATTATGTACTATATACCTTTCAAAATACCTGAATAGCATAAATATTTTATTTGATTTTTTATATTTTTTAAAATTTCCAAATAAGTTTACAAGTTAGAGAAAATTAGAATGTTGTCACTAATTTTTCTTTACAAAATGTATTTCCTGTGTACCTAGAAGCAGTGAAACACCTCTGGAGAGGGTGGCTTGGCAATTAATTATGCAGCTAGGACTTGGTTTGAAATTAAAGTATATATATTTTTTCTTTTAGAGTGGCAGAATTTAGTGACATTTGGAAGCTTTTCAAACATGGTTCCCTGTAGTCATCCATATATTGGTACACTGAGTCAAGTAAAGTTGTACTCCACAGATGTTCAGAAAGAAGGACAGGGATCACAAACACTCAGAGTGGAAAAAGTACCATCATTTGAAACAGGTATGTGTAATTTTTTTAATGTACTTTTTTCTGTGTATTGGAATAGTTTGTGTAAAATTATTTGTTCCCTGGATGTTTGATTGAACTTACTTATAATACTGTCTGGACTGATGTTTTTTTTGTGGAAACTATTAAACCACTTATTTAATTTCTTTATTTTTTCTATTTCTTTTTGACTCAGTTTTATACAAAAAACTATCTACTTATCTACTTAAACTAAAATTTTAATTTATTGGTATAAAGTGTATAATAATATTCCCTGTTTACTCCCAATAGCATGTGTAGTTATGTCCTTTTTTCATTCCTAATATTTGTCTTATTTTCTTGGCTAGTCTTCCCAGAGGTTTGTCTTTTATTATTTTTCCAAGTAATTTTTTTTACTTTGAACCATTATATGTTTGTATCCTATTTCATCAATTTTCGCTTTTTAATTATAGCCTCCTTTCTGCCTTTTTTTGGGTTTGTTCAGTCATTGTTTTTTTCTTTGTTTTATTGCTTTATAACTTCAACTTTTATTTAGATTCAGGAGGGTACATGTGAGGGTTTGTTACATGGGTATTTTGTGTGATGATGAGGTATGGGGTACACTTGATCTCATCACCCAGATAGTCAGCATAGTACCAAATAGTTTTTCAACCATTGCTGCCCTCTCTCTCTCTCTCATCTAGTAGTCCCCAGTGCCTATTTTTGCTATCTTTATGTTCATGTGTACCTAGTGTTTAGCTCCTAGTTATAAGTGACAATATGTGGTACTTGGTTTTTTGTTTTCTGTGTTAATTTGCTTAGGATAATGGCCTCTAGCTACATCTATGTTGTTGCAAAGGACATAATTCATTCCTTTTTGTGGCTGCATGGTATTCCATGGTGTATATGTACCATATTTTCTTTATCCAATACACCATTGATGGACACCTAGGTTGATTCTAAGTCTTTGCTATTGTGAATAGTGCTGCAGTGAACATATGAGTGCATGTGTCTTTTTGGTAGAATAATTTATTTCTTTTTGATATACACTCTCTAATGGGATTGCTGGAGTTCTTTGAGAAATCTCCAAACTGCTTTCCACAGTGGCTGAACTAACTTACATTCCCACTAGCAGTGTATTAAGTATTGACTTTTCTCTGCAGCCTCACTAGCATCTCTTGTTTTCTGGTTCTGTCATTCTGTTATTAATTGTCAGTTAGATACTTAGTTTATTAATATTAACCTTTCCTTCCTTTCTGAAGTAGACATTTAAGCCATGATAACACATCCCACAGTTTTGATATATAATATTTTTATTATTTGTAATTCTAAATGTATTCTTATTTCTATTGTGATTCTTCTATACTTTTTAGTTGTTAACGTATCATTTTAAATTTACAGAGAGATGGAATTTTTGTTTGTCTTTTTGCATTTAATGTATTTCACAAAATGTGGTCTGTATTGATTCAGTCTTGAAATTTGTTGAGTGTAACATTTTGGTTTAGCAGTTGGTCAATTTTTCTGAATGGTTTTCCTGTGCTTGAAAATAACGTGTATTTTTAATTGCTGGTGTGGTGTTTATACACATCAATTCTTATTTTTAGTTGTTCAGTACAGATCTTTGTCCTGTTTTAAAAATTCATTATTACCAAGGGAGATGTTGGAGTATCACACTCTGATAGTAGATTCGATGGTCTTTTTTTATGGTTCTGTAAATTTTTGTTTTTTATAATTTGAGGCTGTCATTAGATACATACATATTTAGAATTATTACATAACACTGATGAATTATACCCTCTATCATTGTGCAGCTACTGTTTTTCTTTAGTGAGCTCTCCACTACATTTCTTTTGGTTACTATTTTCCCATCCTTTGATTTTAACTTAATTTTGTCATAATATGATCATCTCTGTCTTTTAACTGGAAGTTTAGGCAGTTTACATTTACTGTAATCACTGATATAGTTAAACATATTTCTACCATTTTATCATGTTTCCTTGTCCTGTTTTCTTAAATTCCTTTTTTGCCTTTAATTTTTTTCTCATTCCATCATCCTTTCTCCTCTATTCTCTTTCTCTTATTTGAAAGTTTTAGACCTGTGTCTGTACTTCAAAGCCTAAAGTTAATTGATAAATTTACTTTCCTTCTGAAAAACACAAAAGCTTTAGAGTGCTTTAATTCTGATCACCTCCTCCAACTTATGTGCTATTTGTTGGCTAATATTTTCTGTCTATTCTGCTCTTTCTCTGCTATAAAGTATACATTGTTGCTTGCTTAGATTTATTCAGAATCTTTGTTAGCCACCTTTTCTTATGTCTGATCTTCCTGTCTGATGCGCATCCTATAGAAGTTCATTTAGGTGAGGATCTTTTATGGGAAAGGCACATTTAAGATGTTACTTGATTGTTTTTTGGCTTCCACTAATTGTTGAGAAGTCAGATATTATGCCTTTGTTTGTATATTTTTTCTATTTGACAGCATTTTAAAATTTGATTAACTTTAATTTGAAAGTCTTTTTCTTCGGCATAAATGGCAGTTTTATTATGAAATAACTAGGTATGTATTTCTTTGTATTTATTCTACTTGAGATTTGTTGGGCTTCCTGGATCTGAGGATTGATATTTTTCTACAATTGTGGAATTCTACAGTTCTCTTATTATCCCTTCATATATTACATCTTCCCATTTCTGTATTATCTCCTTCTGGAACTTCAATTAGAAATACGTTACATCGGCCGGGCATGGTGCCTCACGCCTGTAATCCCAGCACTTTGGGAGGCCGAGGTGGGTGGATCACGAGGTCAGGAGATTGAGACCATCCTGGCTAACATGGTGAAACCCCATCTCTACTAAAAATACAAAAAATTAGCCGGGTGTGGTGGCGGGCACCTGTAGTCCCAGCTACTCGGGAGGCTGAGGCAAGAGAAGGGCATGAACCCGGGAGGCAGAGCTTGCAGTGAGCCGAGATAGTGTCACTGCACTCCAGCCTGGGCGACAGAGCCAGACTCCGCCTCAAAAAAAAAGAGAAATATGTTACATCATCTTATGTTTTTCATGTCTCTAAACCTCTCTATCATATTTTCTATTTCTTTACCTTTCTGGCCTGCATTCTGTATTATTTCTTCAGGTCTACCAGGATCACTAATTTCCTCTTTAGTTGCCTCTAATATGCTGGTTGATTATGTGTGTTGGGTTTTTAACTTAAATGATTATATTTTTCTTTTTTTTTGAGACCAAGTCTCATTCTGTTGCCCAGGCTGGAGTGCAGTGGTGTGATCATGGTTCACTGCAGCCTTGACCTCCTGGGCTCGACCTACCTCAGCCCCGTAAGTAGCTGAGAAAACAGGTGTGTGCTGCCATGCCCAGCTAATTTATTTTTATATTTTGTAGAGACAAGGTCTCCCTGTGTTGCCCAGGCTGGTCTTGAACTCCTGGGCTCAAGCAGTCCTCCTGCCTCAGCCTTCCAAAAACTGGCCATATTTTTCATTTCTAGAAATTGTTTTTTTACCTTGCTTGGTTGGTCTTTAATTCCTTGGTTGTATTTTCAGACTTAACTTTTATTACATTAGATACATTAAACATAGCTATTTTATATTTTTAACAGAAAATTCTGCTATATGAAATCTTTTTGTTTCTCACTATATGAGGCTTTTCTTCCCTTTTTTGCTCTTATTCATGATGTCATACCTGTGTTTTATAACTGTGAGTTGTTCATTTTCCATGATGTTTTTGTATCTTGAAAGTATTTGATGTTTATCTGGACTGAAAATGACTTTCTGCCTGGAAGGGTTTGTTTTTGCTTTTGTGTGCTACTCTCCAGTAGCATTATTGGGACCACATTAAATTCAGTTCTCTGCTTTAGATTTACATTGTGAATTCAGACTGTAACTTGTGTTAGGGTTCACTTGTCTGTAGGATTTTCAGAGGAGTATTTTTTCAGAGGAGTATTTATTTCTTCACCAAAATACAGATAGGCCAGTTTACTTGCTGTTCCCTTCTATGTGTATTATTTATTTCTAGTTCATAGTGATCCCATGGATGTGGCTTTTTACCTCAGTGTCCCCTGTTAGACTCCTTATCTTGGGCAGAACCTAGTCTTATTCTCTGGTCTTCCATGCCCCTTGTAGCTCTGGAGGTAGAAATAAGCTCAAAGAATCCAAGCTTCAGTAGAAATCGGGGGAAAGCTGGCTTTGATGTGTTCATTTATTCTGTAGAGGTTCTGCTTTCACTTCATTTTTGCCCTTTTCATGTCATTTTTTGCTAGACTGACAATACATTTAAAAAGATTTTGCTTGGGGTACAATAAAAGGAAGCATTAAAGGAAGTCCTTTATTCATTTATTCATTAATTTACTCAAGAAGTATTTATTGAGCATTTTTTGTATGGCAGCAAATGAGAATGACTCAGAGTTGATTACTGAAGCAGAAAATTAAGCAAACAAATATTGTATTGTAACATTTAGCCCTGTATTCATGTGTTCTGCATCTGTGGATTCAACCAAACAAGGATTAAAAGATTTTGGGGGAAAATGGATGGCTGCATCTGTACTGAACATATACAGACATTTTTCTTGTCATTATTTCCTAAACAATACAGTGTAACAACGATTTACTTAGCATTTGCATTGAATTAGGTATTATAAGTAATCTAGAGATGATTTAAAGTACATGGGAGGATGCGCATAGGTTATATGCAAATACTGCACCATTTTATAAGGTGGACTTGAGCATCCATGGATTTTGGTATCTACAGGGAGGTCCTGGAACCAATCCCCAAAAAATACTGAGGGATAACCATACTGTGATAGGGGAAATTCATTGTGCTGCAGGGGCACATAGGAGAGGCACTTAACCGAGTCTTGAGTGGTTAGCAAAGATTTCCATAAGGAAATGATACCTACTTGGAGACATGAAAGAAAAGTAGGTATTGGGCAGGTGTGGTGGCTCACGCCTGAAATTCTAGCACTTTGGGAGGCCAAGATGGGTGGATCACTTGAGCCCAGGAGTTCGTGACCAGCCTGAGCAAGGTGGTGAAACTCTGTCTCTACAAAAAAGATACAAAAATCAGCTGGGCATAGTGGTGTGCACCTATAGTCCCAGCTACTCAAGAGGTTGAGGTAGGAGGGTCACATTAGCCTGAGAAGTCAAGGTTGCAGTGAGCCATGGTAGTGCCACTGCACTCTAGCCTGGGCAACAGAGTGAGACCGTGTCTCAAAAAAAAAAAAAAGTAGGTATTGATATGTGGTGAATGGTGGAAAAAGGAGGTAAAATTCCTGCAATAGTGAATAGAGGATTTGGTGGTGGGGTTGGTAGTGTTGAAAGTACAAGAGACGGTGATCCAGCTTCCATATTCCTTTTAATTTTTTTCTACTGTTCTCTTGCTTGCTCATTATGTTTCAGCCAAAGCAGTCTCCCTTTTTCTCAGCCATGTTCTGAGAAAATGGCAAGAGTTAAGCAGTAGTCAGATCGGGGTCTTGTTTGGGAGTTTGGACTTGTTTTGTAGGTAGTGGGAATAACAGAGTATTATTGATACAAGTAGCGGAGGTACTTGATTAGATTTAAGGTTTTAGAAAGATAACTAGTTGCAAAATGTCAAACATATTGCAAAGGAGGGAGATTGAATGTAGTAATACAAATGAAGGTCTGGAGTAGGGTAATGATAATGCTTTTTTTTAAAGGAGTAGATGACCTTAAGAGATCTAGGAGCTGAATAATTAGGACTTAGTAATTGAATTTGAGGGATGAAGAAGAGGGTCAAGCCAAGGGCAATGCTTGGTTACTGTCTAGATGATTTCATTGATTTCTAAAATTAGGAGTACCAGAGCTGGAGGATATTTTAATGAGATGATGGCTTGGTTTGGACATCCGAATTATAGGTACCTATGGAAGGTCTTAACAGATGATGCAGTGACCAATAGGCAGTTGGTTATCCAGTGAATCTACTAGTCACTGCATCATCTGTTAAAATGTCACACATCAGGTCGGGTGCGGTGGCTCATGCCTGTAATCTCAGCACTTTGGGAGGCCGAGGCGGGCTGATCATGAGGTCATGAGATCAAGACCATCCTGGCTAACCCGGTGAAACCGCATCTCTACTAAAAATACAAAAAATTAGCCGGGCATGGTGGCACGCACCTGTAGTCCCAGCTACTCGGGAGGCTGAGGCAGGAGAGTCACTTGAACCCAGGAGAGAGAGGTTGCAGTGAGCTGAGATCGCGCCACTGCACTCCAGCCTGGGCGACAGAGCAAGACTCCATCTCAAAAAAATAAAAAAAGATGTCACACATCTTAACTACTATCCTACTTCAAGACATCATTATCTCTTGTCTGATTTACTGTGGTAGTATTCTCCTTGGGATCTCTGCTTCCATTCTTGTCCTTCTGTAGTTCATTTTTCATATAACAAGTGTGGTCTTTTTAAAAACAGATCATGTCACTTTTTTAATTAAAACTCTCCATTGGCTCTAGTTACCCACAGAACAAAGCCAAGACTGCTAGAATAAAATTAAAATTTACTATTCTGACTCTCTAAGTTCTCTCTAGCTGATCTGGCTTCCATATTCCTCTTTATTTTCTTCTGCTACTCTCTTGCTTGTTCATTATGCTTCAGCCAAAGCACTCTCCTTTTGGTTCTGAGAAAATGGCAAGCTTGTTGTTATAGGGCCTTTGCTTTAGTTGCATTCTCTTTCCAAGGTGCCCTGCTTCACATGGCTCAACCTCTTCTGGTCATTCATATCTCAGTTTAAATGTCAGCTCTGCATAGAGACATTTTAAAATCACTCAACCTAAGGTAGCCACCCAGTAAGTCTTTAATACTACTCTAATTTAATTTTTGGCCTAGGTAGCACTTACTCCTGATTGATGTTTTCAGTATTTTATTTCCTCATCACCTACATGTTTGCAAGCTCCATGACAGCATGAACCTCAGTGTCTTGCTGATAGCAGGGACATAATAAATATTTATAAGTGAGTGAATGCTTAGAGTTCTAACCTGGAACTAAAGATTTAGGAGTTTTTACCTATACATAGATGGTAACTGAAGCCATGGGTCTGTTTGAGACAGTGCAGGGAGAGTGTTTAGAGTGAGGAGAGATCTTCTAGTACAAAATCCCCCACATGGGTGAGGGACAGGTAGAAGAGGAGCCTGCAAAGAAGACTTGAGAAGGAGTGGCTGGAGAAAATCCAGACTATCTGGTGTCAGGAGAGACAGTGTTGGAAGAATAATAAACATTTCAGGACCATTTTTCCTTTAGTCAGATGTCTTTCACAGGGGAAGATTTTACAGATTCCTTGAGAAACCTGTATACATTTAATGGTTCTTTTTTTCATTCTTCTTCCTAAGCCTCATCCTCCCTTTGGGTTTACCTGTGCAATTTCTTCTCTTTCTTTTGTGGTGATGGAGAACTGCTGGGGTAAATATTGATTGAGAGTTTGATTTTGTGCAATGAAAGAATGCAGAGTGTAATGAGTCCCTAAGTTCCAGAAATAAGCATGTTTATTAGAACATAGTTAAGGGAAAAGAAATAGTGATGAAATAATATAATTAAGGGTAAAATATGTTATAATGCTCTGCAGAGGTGAACACAGACTCAGGGGAAAATATTTAATACGGTTCCACCATTCAGAATCTTTCAAATTGAAATCCATGATTAAGTTTCTTTTTTCTCTGCTGACTGGAATAAAAAGGTTAGTTTATTTTCTTATATTAGAAGTATATTGTTTATTGACAGTTTTATTTTGGGCTCAATTTTTCAGTACTTGCTTAGGCCACATTAGACCTTGTTAGCCATCAGATAGAGTGCAAGTAATTGCTTGATTGAAAGAAATTTGTATATTTAAGGATTTGAGATTGAGTTTTGAATAATTCAAATCCCATGATAAAGTCAGGAACAGCTCATTAAGAAGCAGAGACTTGCTAAGGAATCCTTAAGTTTTTAAGGAGCATTCAGATGTGTTAAATTTTAGTAAAATTAGTTTTAATTTTGCTAATGACAGCAGATGTGTGGCAAACAGCCAGGGTTTGAGCTTAAAACAAATGTCTGGAGATATTCATGGATAGAATGTTTGGTTACTGATTGAAATCATAAAGATTCTACTCCAGTGATGCAGTGTGAGTTTATTAAGTTGGTGCTATGTAAAATAAGTATTCATACATGTGTTTAAGCCATTTACTAGCATTCTTGTTTGTGCTGTATAACACTATATATTTAGTAACATCTAGACAGTTTGTAGTGAGAAGAATATCCAGAAATATACAGCTTAAAGCAACTCATTTTATATGATTAAGTTCAATAACTTTGAGCATTGTAGAAACTAGGGTTGTTTCTGAAACTTTTGACAGTAGATATCAGTTGTTTGGACATTAGGTAAGTTTTGAAAATATATTATTCCACCTTTTTCCCTTCACTCTTCTCTGCCCTGCTCTCTGTTTCCCAAAGCTAAATTGTAAGAAATGGATATGTAGGTTCTGTAGATAAAGATACTTTAGAATTTGCTTGCTGTGTAGTGAGACAAAAATAAAATCATGATAATTAAATTTTTTAAGGTCAAATGTAGTTACTAAATAGAAGTGTTTTTAAGCTTATCTTCAATTTACCAGTATGACATCGTAACCTACTTAGGATTTGGCAAACACTTAAAGCCTTTTTAGATTTTCTGTACATGCCTTAGATATCAAAACATAGTGTGTTTTGGTCAAGTGCAGTGGCTCACACCTGTAATCTAGCACTTTGGGAGGCCAAGGTGAAGGATCCCTTGAGGTCAAGAGTTTGAGACCAGCCTAGGTAACATGGGGAGACCCTGTCTCTACAAAAAATAAAAGAATTATCCAGGTGTGGTGGCATGTGCTTGTAGTCCCAGCTACTCAGGAGACCGAGACGGGAGGATCACTTGAGCCCAACAGGTTGAGGCTGCAGTGAGCCCTGATTGTGCCACTACACTCCAGCCTGGGCAACACAGCAAGATCCTGTCTCAAAAAAAAATAAAATAAAATAAACACACACACAGTATTTAGTCATTTTCCCAGTGGTTTTCACTGAAAAACAATTGCCAAGAAATATACTAAAAATTACCTGTAAAATATTTTGCTTTTATTTCAAATAGGGCTTTGCTTTTGTTAGTGCTGAATATATTGGCATTTAATTGCTTCGTACAAGCCTTGAAAGAGGTAACTCAATGGATAGGCAGAACTTCTGATCACAGTGGTATTGTGAATACATACTTTGAGGCACCTGTTCTACTAACCACTCATTGGAATAATAGATAAAGTATAAAAAGAGAAAATTGAAGACATAGTTGGACTAAAAAAAGACATGTTATATCAAAGAAATGGAACAGAAGCATCTGGACTCTGGGTCTGTAATCTGGGAATGGCAGCTAGGAGTTTGGCTTGTTTGGAGTAATATGCTACATGTGCTATTTGAATAGCAAGGTACTGGAGTCAGACTCACTATTTGAACTTATCCACCCACCCCATAGAAGGAGGCTGAAAATAGCTAATTCCAGTTGCTACCTGAGGCTGTGTCTTACAGGAAGCTGTAGGCCTAGGGAGGCAAGGAAAAGACCAGTGTACTAGTCCATTTTCATGCTGTTATGAGGAAATACCTGAGCCTGGGTAGTTTATGAAGAAAATAGGTTTAATTGACTCACAGTTCCACATGACTGGGGAGGCCTCAGGAAACTTAAAATCATGGCAGAAGGCACCTCTTCAGAGGGTGGCAGGAGAGAGAATAAGTGCAAACAGGGGAAATGCAAGACACTTATAAAACCATGAGATCTGGTGAGATTCACTCACTGTCATGAGAACAGCATGGGGGAAACTGCTGCATGATCTGATTACCTCCTTCTGGTCCTGCCCTTGACACATGGGGATTATGGGGATTATAATTCAAGGTGAGATTTGGATGGGGACACAGAGCCAAACCATATCAACCAGGAACTGAAACTTGCTGTTTCCTGGCTTAGAGACTGGATTGAAAGGGAAGGAATTTCAAACTGGCAATATGAGATCAAACTAGCAATATGAGTTTTGCATAGAGGTATTAGATTGAACTCTGAGCACAAGAATGTGAAGAGGAGAATGAAAGGATATACCCTATTCAGGGTAAGATGGTGAACTCTAAAATTTCAAAATACGTGAAGAATCCTAATGCTACGAAAGCCAACAGAATCAACAAATGTGAATTAATTCCAGTTGAAGCTAAAATAACAGCTTCAATTGCTTTAAAATAAGTTTAGTGTTCTCAAAAGGTTAAATGAAGGACTCATATTCATTAAAAATGACAGGGAGTTTTGAAACACAAACTTACAGAAATAAAACCAGAGCAAATAATTAGGAAAAGGAGACAATTAGAAATCTTAGAAATGAAAGTGTAGCCGCTAAAGTAAAAATGTAGTAGACTAAATAGTCATCATCAGTAGGAGAGTTAGTAAATTCAGATTCAGTCTGAAGGCACATAGGAAGGCAAAAAGATTTTCCAAAAATTGAAAGCATGTAAGAACATGCAGCTCTAGCCTACATTTAATAGGTAGAGAAATGGTGAGGAATCAATATATAAAGAGAGATGAGAATTTTTCAGAATTTTAGAAAAACAGGAATTCTCAGATCAGAAATATGTTTTGAGTACCAAGCAGGATAAATAAAAAGAAATCTACCCCTGACACTTTGTAGAGAAACCACAGATTTAAAAACTAAAACACGAAACAACCCAACTTAAAAGCTGACAAAGAGAAAAATCAGAATACTGTCAGCCTAATTGTTGTTCTACTGAAGTAGACTTTTTACCTGCAAAAATATGCAGAAAGCAAAGATGGGGGAGCGATTTGGAGTAATATCCAGGAAAGAGTAAGAGGAAAAATAAATGCTACTCTAGAATTCCATAGTAATCTAGATAATCATTGTAGATTATCTAGGTAATCTAGGTAATAGAAGGTAAAAATAGGAATGTTATCATACATATAAAGATGAATGTCATTTTTAAAAAAACTTATTTTCTAAAATTTTGGGAGGTACATAGTAGGTGTATATATGGAGTACATGAGATGTTTTGATACAGGCATGCAATGTGAAATAAGCGCATGATGGAGAATGGGGTATCCATCCCCTCAAGCATTTATCCTTTGATTTATAAACCAATTACATTCTGTAAGTTATTTTAAAATATACAATTAAGTTATTACTGACTATAGTCACCCTATTGTGCTATCAAATAGTAGGTCTTACTCTATTTTTTTAATCCATTAACCGTCTTCATCTCTCAAAGATGAGAGTCATTTTACTAATCAACCCCTCCGCATTAAAAAACAAACAAACAAAAAAACCTATTAAAGCACGTACTTCTGCAAGATGCAGAAGAAACCTGGAGTTACAGAAGGGATGAAATATCCAAGAGACAATGAAGAACAAGAAATGGATAAAATGCCCTGGTAAAACTGACTATTGATAATAAAGCAGTAAACTTTCTTTTAATATTAAGTGCTAAAACTATAATCAACCAGGCTCAGTGGCTGAGGCCTGATACTATAACCAGGCTCAGTGACTCAGACCTGTACTCCGAGCACTTTGAGAAGCTGAGGTGAGAGGATCCCTTGAGCCCAGGAGTTTGAGACCAGTCTGGGCAACATAGTGAGACCTCATCTCTACAAAAAATTTAAAAATTAACTTTGGTGTGATAGTGTTCACCTCTGGTCCCAGCTACTAGAGAAGCTAAGGTGGGATCACTTGAGCCCAGGAATTGGAGGTGGCAGTGAGCTATGATCTCACCACTGCACTACAGCCTGGGTGACATCGCAAGATCCTGACTCTTAAAAAAATAATAATAATAGTATGATGGAAGACATTTAGATTACTATGAAATTCTAAAGTAACATTTATTTTTCCTCTTACTCTTTCCCACATATTACTGCAAATCACCCCCTACCCACCTTTGCTTTCTGGGCAACAAGAAAAAAACTGTGGAGGAATATTACCAGACTTCAGATTATACTACAGGGCTTTAATAATCTAAACAGCATAGGTTTAGGTTACTAAACCTAAATCCTTTATGCTGTTTTCCTGGCATAAAGACAGACACATAGACCAGTGGAACAGAATACAGAGCCCATAAGTGAATCCATAGATAAACAGTGAGCTCATTTTCAACAGATGTGCCAAAAACATACATTGGGGAAAGGACTGTCTGTTCAGTAAATGATGCTGGGGAAAACTGGATATCCATATGCAGAAACTAGACCCCTACTCTCGCCATATACAAAAATCAAATCAAAATGGAGTAAAGACTGAAATCTAAGACCTCAAATGATGAAACTGTTTAAAGAAAACATTGGGGAAACTCTCCAGGACATTGGACTGGGCAAAGATTTCTTGAGTTACACAAGCATAGGCAACCAGAGCAAAAATGGACAAATGGGATCACATCAAGTTAAAAGGCTTCTGGACAGCAAAGGAAACAGTCAACAAAATGAAGAGACAACCCACAAAATGGGAGAAAATATTTGCAAACTATCGATCTCACCAGAATATATAAGGAGCTTAAATAACTCTATGGGGAAAAAATCTAATAATCTGATTAAAATGTGGGCAAAAGATCTCAAGAGACGTTTTCAAAAGAAGACATGCAAGTGGCAGAAAGGTGTATGAAAAAGTGCTTAACATCATTGATCATCAGAGAAGTACAAATCAAAACTATAATGAGATATCATCTCACTCCAGTTCAAAAGGCTTTTATCCAAAACACAGGCAATAACAAATGCTAGTGAAGATGTGGAGAAAAGGGAACCCTTGTACATTGTTGGTAGGAATGTAAATTAGTACAGCTACTATGAAGAACAATTTGGAGGACCCTCAAAAAACCAAAAATAGAACTACCAGCAATCCCACTGCTAGGTATATTCCCAAAAGAAAGGAAAACATACAAAAAATTAGCTGGGTGTGGTGGCATGCGCCTGTAGTCCCAGCTACTCAGGAGGCTGAGGCAGGAGAATCGCTTGAACCCAGGAGGCGGAGGTTGCAGTGAGCTGAGATCATGCCGCTGCACTCCAGCCTGGCGACAGAGTGAGACTCTGTCTCAAAAAAAAAAAAAAAAAAAAAGGAAATTGGTATATCAGAAGAGCTATCTGCATTCCCATGTTTATTGCAGCACTGTTCACAGTAGCCAAGATTTGGAAGCAAGCTAAGTGTCCATCAGCAAATGAATGGATAAAGAAAATATGGTCTATATATACAATGGAGTATTATTTAAGCATAAAAAAGAATGAGATCCTGTCATTTGCAGCAATATGGATGGAACTGGAAGTTGTTACGTTAAGTGAAATAAGGCAGGCACAGAAAGAAAAACGGCACGTTCTCACTTATTTGTAGAGCTAAAATTAAAACAAGTAAATTCATGGAGAGAGAGAGTAGAATGATGGTTACTAGGGGCTGGGAAGAATAGTGGGAGGTGGAGAGTGAGGATGGTTAATGAGTACAAAACGGCAGTTAGATAGAATGAATAAGATCTAGTATTTGATAGCACAACAGGGTGACTACAGTCAGCGATAATTTATTGTACATTTAAAAATAACTAAAATAGTATAATTGGGTTGTTTATAATACAAACGATAAATATTTGAGATGATCGATGCTCCATTTACCCTGATATGATTATTGCACTTTGTATGCCTGTTTCAGAATACCTCATGTACCCCATAAATGTATAAACCTACTGTGTACCCATAAAAAATTAAAATATAAAAGCAAATTTAAACAAAAACCCAAAAAATTAATAATAAAAAGTTTTTTTTTTAAATAATGTTAAACAATAGAAATATAGTCTTATAAATTCCAAATAGCAATTGGGGGATTGGATGGGAGGAGAATATAGAAAACTTTTTCAATCTAAGAGATGGAGATGGCAGGAAAAGCGAAATAAAAATAAAAGCAAAGAAAACAAGATGGTAAACTGAAAACAATAAGATGGCAGAAGTACAAATGTACCACAGTTAAGTAGTCAGACTTAGTGGTATTCCATATCATTTAAATGAACTCATAATCTAAATATGTGGAATTAGTTAATTTCTGTTTCATTCCATGTTTTCAGAGACTTATATTCTGAATCCCCTACTACCTCATCTGCTCAAGGACTTTGCTTTTGGGATTATCCTATTAGCCTACTTTATATTTTCTTTGTGGCTATTGCATCATTCCCATCTCTATGTAAAATGCAGTCAACCTTTCCTTGATTCATTCTCTTCAGCCCTGCTGAGAGTCCAAATACCGCTTCCATTTAATCTCCTATTTTCTCCTCAACTACTGTGTCCATTCCCATTCTTGTCCAGAAACCGCTGTTTTCAGGAGGTTCCAGTGATCTTCATGTTGGTAATCCAGTATCTACTCTTTTTTTACCACCTAGAAAATTACACAAATACCTACACATAAAATTAAATATTGTTTTAAACACAGGCAATACAGGAAAGTGGTTAAGAGTATAGAGTAATCAAAATAATTGTGCCTCCATGTTTAAAATACTAGCTGCGTGACTTTGGGAGAATTTACAAAATCTTTCTATGCCCCAGTTTCCTCATAATAAGGAAAACTGGCTCTGTGACTTTGGGGGAAGTTATAATAATCTCTGTGCTTCAGTTTCCTCATAAGATGAAGATAATAGTATTTTCCTCAGAGCAATTCTGTGACAATTAAATGAAATAATTTGTAAAGTGCATAGGACAGTACATGGCACATGTTAAATGCTTAGTAAATGTAGCCATTCTTCATAAACTCTGAAATGTTATTGAATGAGGATATAAATATAATGGAAAATGTTTTAAGGGTGAGATTTTTACAATATATTTGATACATACAAAAGGATATTATAATACATATGTAAGTTAAAAAACATAATAAAATCAAACCTTGGAATTTACTACTCAGGCTAAGAACTTCACTGTCTTGATCACATCCTCCTAATCTCCATTTGTCCTGTGTATCCATGTGAAAAAAAAGAGGAAATAGCTTTATACATTTGTATATAGCACTGATTGTTTACTTTTGCTTGTTTGTGAACTTTGTTGTGATAGCTTATTGTATGTATTCTTTTGTGATTTACTTTTTTCATTAAATTTAGTTGCTAAGATTTATCCTATTGATTGGTGTGTGTGTCTGGTTCATTAATTTTCTTGGAGACAATTATAGCACATACTGTTCAGGGATGTTGTATGAGTTAAATGAATTGATACGTGCTTAGAGTAGTACTTAGCACACAGTAAAAGCTCAAAGAAAGATGGCCATTATTATGTTGTTACTATTCACTGCTGTATGAAATGTTGTGTGAATATAACATGGTTTATCTATCTGTCTATCTATCTGTTCTCTTGCTAATGGGCATTTGGGTTGTTGCCAGTTTACAACAACAGAACAGAGTCCTGCTCTGAACACTCATGTACCTCTGTCCTTGTGCCCTCGTGCAAGAGTTTCTTGAAGCCAAATATATTGACCTAGAAGAATTGCTGGGTCATAAATTATGCTTGTGTTCAACTATAGTAGATAATGCCAACTTGTTTACCAAGGTATTGTGCCCGTTTATATTTCCACCAGCAGTGTATGCGTTTTCATTGTTCCATACCCTTGCCAACATTAGGTATTGTCATATTTTCCTTTGTCTTGATCTGATGGTTATAAAATAGCATCTTGTGATTTCATTTGGATTCTATTAATAATGGGGCAGACATTTTTTCAAATGTTTATTGGTTATTTGTATATCCTTTTCTCTGCAAGATTGTCCTTCCTATTTTTTTCTAATGGATTGTCATTTTTTTGATCTAGAGGACTTATTTAAATATTCTTGATTACTTTTGTTGATTCTATTTGTTGGAAATATCTTCTCTCAGTTTGCGGCCTTTTTTCTCTGTTTTTTTTTTTTTTTATGGGATTACTTGAACAGTTTTTCTGAGTTTTAATTTGGCAGAAATTTATCCAGTTTTTCTTGTGTTGTTTATATCTTGTTTAAGAAATCTTTCTGTATCATGAAAGTATTCTGTATTGTCTACCATGAGGCATGCAAATACCTTAACATTTAAACAATTAATTAATCTACTTGTAATTGTTTTTTCTTTATGGTGGGAGGTAGATTCAAATTTTTTTAATTTAATGTGTTTTTTGGTAGGTGTAGGGTTGTACAGTTGTCCCAGTCCCACTTAATAATCATTCTTTATTCATTGAATGGTATCTCTGGTACAGTTTTAAATGGAAGAACTGTGCATTCTTTTGTTCCTTAATTTAAAAATGCATTTAAGCATTCACCATTAAAGACAATGTTTGTTGTAGGTTTGTTTTACCCTTTAAAGAAATTCCTATTTGTCCTAATTTTCTAAAACGGTTTGAGATTTGCATGGATGTTGAATTGTATTAAATGCTTTTTCTTTAGCTTCTGAAATGATTGTATAGTTTCTCTTCTTTAATCTGTTAATGAGATAAATAGCTTTTGTAATGTTTAACTACTCTTACATTCTTAAGATGAATCCAACGTGGTCTATGATACATTGTCGATTTTATGCATTGCTATATTACATTGGCTAATATTAATTAAGTTTATAGATTTGTATGAAAGCAGTTGTTTAATGTAAACTTGTTTTAATAAACTTTACAGCAGAAGGTATAGGCGCAGAACTCAAAGCTCCCCTTAAGCAAGAACCTCTCCAAGTAAGAGGTAAATATATTTTATCCTTTTTTTATTATAAAGATGTTTTGAATTAAATATATAACATTGGTTTATGTAGAGCTCTTTATAGTTATATTATTCTAAGAGTATGGTTTATTTTTGCTTTTATTTAAATAGATTGACCATAAGGATTTATTCTCTTACATATAAACTAATTTTCTGTTAAATTTATTTTACATTTTTGTCACAAATTTTTTCAAAAGCCCAAAGAAAGGAATAATGGCAAATAAGAATCATCAATTGCATTATCATTTTCAGAAGAGTAAGGCAATTAAAGAACAAGAGGCCCACACTTTTCAGCTACTGCTTATTCAAATCCAGGTAGAGTTTGGCCGTTCTTGTCTGACTTTTCTTTTCTAGGAGAAATTGAAGGAATTCCTGTTTGTAGCTGTCTTCTGTGTAATAGGCTGTGGTTCCCATCTCCAAAGCAGCTGTTTCATGGAGGCAGCAACTCTATGATTAACAGCACTGTGGCTTTGGCATCAGACAAAACTGGATTAAATTTGTGGCCCCAGTGCTTACCAGCTGGCTGACCTTGGGCAATTTACTTGACTTCTCTGAGGCTTAGTTTTCTTCCCTATAATGTGGTGCTGAAAATGAGACTTCTTTTCTAGGGTAACTTTGATTAACACATGGTAGACAGTCAATTAATAATAATTAATGTTATAGCAGCCATCATTATCATTATCATCCTCATCTTCATCATTAATAAGCTGGATCAGGGTTTTTTAGCTATTTGGAAGAAATTTTTTTAAAAATTTTTTAAAAATTTAAAAGGCAGTTTAGAGACCTGAAACTCATGCAAAAAAAAAAAAATCTGTATTTCCCTATATGTTTTTTTCAGATAAGGTTTTGATTTTTTAATTGAACTTTATTTTTCAAATATTCTTATTACATAATATTTGTGCATTTAATGTAAGTATGTATTATTTTAGAAGTCTTTTTACCCACTGTAGTGATAGGTAATCTTAGGCTGAATTTGCTCTTTCAACTTGGAAGTAGAACAGAAAATTGTGAAATAATAAATATGAGAATAGAACATGAAGTGAATAGGTGACAATTTGAAATAGAACACATGAGTTTGTTATTTTGCTCTTGCACTTCAGGTATTTGCTTATTTACCTCTATCATATGACCAAAAGTCTCACCTTATAATGATTTATTAACATAGACCAATGTTCTGTAATTTTTAACTCACAGACTATAATTGATGCCAAATTAGTATTGGTATTGGTGTCGCTGGCCTTTTTATGAGCAGTTTGATACTTGACAATAGAAAAACAATTTATTAGAAGGCAATATTTAACCTATAATCTGTAATAATTTTTTTTGTAATTTTTAACTGATGAAATTATTCCGTACTTTTTTTCAGTTTTATTACATTATGTGAAATGGTCTAGTAGCTTTAAACTTTTTTGACTGTAACCCACATAAGAAATACTAATTAGCAACTAATATACATATAGATTAGTATATGTAAATGAAACAAAGGTTTTCACGAAAAAATACTTAATTGTATGTAGTAGTCTTTGATTACTTTATATTTCTACTTTGTATGAAATGCTGATTTCACCTTCACAGTTTGAAAAGCACTCAACTACTCTGTAATTTTTTTTTTTTTTTTTTTTTGGACAGAGTCTGACTTTGTAGCCCAGGCTGGAGTGCAGCGGCATGATCTGGCTCACTGCAACCTCTGCCTCCCAAGTTCAAGTGATTCTCATGCCTCAGCCTCCTGAGAAGCTGGGATTACAGGCACCCACCACCACACCTGGCCAATTTTTTGTATTTTTTTTTAGTAGAGACAGGGTTTCACCATGTTGGCCAGGCTGGTCTCAAACTCCTGACCTCAAGTGATCCACCTGCCTTGGCCTCCCAATACTCTGTAATTTTTTATCGAAACTTCAGTTCATTTTCATTTAGACCCTAAGCAATTTAAATTATACCAATATGATTTAGACAGACCAGTAATACCTATTCAAGGTGTTCATTAGACAAAGGTTGACATTTTGGGATCAGTTATAGATGACATATAGAGACAAAAGCTAGATGGCTACAAATGCAATTTCATCCTATTCTGCACTTGGATAATTTTTTCTCTGATGTCATTCAGTGAAAAAGATCAGTTTTCTGTGAAATTCATTAGTGAAGCCTCTTAAGTATCAGCCTATATTCATCTTCTCATGTGACTTTCAATGTGCATATTTATTATGTTTTCCTGTTTTTTGTTTAGTTAAAGCAGTCCTTAAGAAAAGGGAGTATGGATCAAAGTACACTCAGAATAATTTCATCACTGGAGTCAGGGCAATAAATGAGTTCTGCCTCAAATCCAGGTAATTTTTTTTAAAAATGTAGCCGTGTGTCATATCTAAATAATCTAAATAACTATTCCTTTCTTAGAGTGTGTTACCTGCTACCATCCATATATGGAAAATTTGCTACTGGATCCTTAAAATGAAGAAATATTTTTATTCAGTCAAAAATGTTAAAAATTGTTAGCAAACTAAACTGAATCCTGCCCCAGCATTAGCAATTCTAGTCTTTCTTAGTTTCTTAAACCCACAATGGTAAATTCTTCAAAACCTTTCCATCACACAAGAATCTTAGGAGTTAAATTGTTAAGTCATTGGTATGTGACAGAATTCTCAATAAGATTATTTGCATATTTGTATGTTTGACTTTTTTGGTTTTTTGGCCAGCAGAGTTGAGTACTCAATTTAGTGGGTTAAATTTATGTTCATGCTCTCAACTGTGATTTCTGTTGAGTATAAATTATTTTTACTACTTTCCAATATCTGTTATTATTAATTTTCTCATATTTATATTTATTGAAATTATGTTAGTCACAGATTTAAACTTTTCTCCCTCCTTTGTGTACCAATTAGAGAAATCAGATGATCTATCTATTTTTCAGTCTTCCTCACTGTCACAGCCACTTTGGTATATATCAAGAAATAGGTATTCTTATAATTTTTAACATTTGTAACTATTACATCAACAACCAATTATAATATTGATTTAGTTCTCACACAAATTTTGTGAATTAAGTGGATTAGGCATTGCTGTCTCCACTTTAATAGGCCAGGATGAACATAATATAAGATGTTAGTGATTGACCCAGCTAATTTAAGTGAGTCAGTGACAGGGAGAACTAGAATATATGTCTTTTGAAAGCTGATCCATACATTTTTACTAACATGTGATGGCTATTGATGTTTTTTAAATCTAGGTTTAATTTCTAGAACTTGATAACATTACATAGTCACAGACTTTTTATTTATAGGTTGTTTCATTGCTTTAACAAAATTTCCATAGGAAGATCCATGATTAAATATAGAATGACTATTTAGCAGTGACTTGATGAATATGTAAGCCTTTCAGAATTTAAGAGAAAGGAAAATAAATAACATGTAATTGACATATGCTCTTTATGACATCATACCTTTGAATGGATATTACCACTTAGTATTAACCTACATATAAACAAATAATGACTGTAAATTTTTAACTTAAATTCTTAAGTAGAGGGATGATATTCTAATCCATGTTCTTTCTTCTTTTCATTTTTTTTTTGTTTGTTTTTTTTTGAGACAGGGTCTCACTCTGCTGCCCAGGCTGGAGTGCAGTGGCACAATCATGGCTTACTGCAGCCTCTACCTCCCTAGGCTCCAGTGATTCTTCCACCTAAGCCTCCTGAGTAACTGGGACTACGGCTGTGCGCCACCACGCCTGGCTAATTTTTTGTATTTTTTGTAGAGACGGGGTTTTGCAGGTTGCACAGGCTAGTCTTGAACTCCTGACATCAAGTGATCCACCCACCTCAGCCTCCCAAAGTGCTGGGATTACAGGTGTGAGCTACCGCACCTTGTCTATTTTTCACTTTTTTTTTTTTTTTTCTTTATCTCCTAGGCCGAAGTACAGTGGCGTGATCTTGGCTCACTGTAACCTCTGCCTCCCAGGTTCAAGTGATTCTTCTGCCTCAGCCTCCTGAGTAGCTGGGACTACAGGCAGGCACCACCACACCCAGCTAATTTTTGTATTTTTTTTTAGTAGAGATGGGGTTTCACCATGTTGACCAGGCTGGTCTCGAACTCCTGACCTCAGGTGATCCACCTGCCTCGGCCTCCCAAAGTGCTGGGAGTGAGCCACCACGCATTACCTAACTTTTCACTTTTTTTCCCCATATATTAGAGATGGCAGTGGTGCGCCCATAGCAGATAAAAATACAAGCACTGGTGAGGGAATTGAATCTGTACATATTATATTGTGGTGTCTACACTGAGCATCAAGAGTAATTTTTTTTCACTGTCTCTATTTTTTGTATACAAAATGTCATCTTTAAACTGATCTTTAAAAGCCATTCACATCTATATTCCTCTAAGATGGGGATCAGTGTTGTTGCTTTTATCTGCCCTTAGTAATCCTCTTTAAGTATATAAACTATATGCACTTTGTCTGAATAAATTCAACATGTTTCTTTCTCTAGTGATCTAGAACAACTTCGAAAAATCAGACGACGAAGTCCCCATGAAGATACTGAGTCTTTTACTGTATACTTGAGATCAGATGTGGAGGCAAAGTAAGAACATAGTTCTTTCAGAATAAAAGTTCTAGCCAAATTTTGGATTAATAAAAATACATTTTAGACAGAGTCAGAATTTTTTAAATGACTTTTTAAAAACGTTATTTTTGTATTTGCAAATTTGTTTATTTGTGAGTTACTAATATGTACTCCTTAACTAAATATATGTCATAATGTGTAAGAAAATTTGCTGTTGAATTTACTCTAATTGTTTAGATTTCATTTGGAAAAGTTCCTTAAGTCCTTTATGTTTCTCTGAAAGCACCTTAGGCTTTGTTGTAAGATTCTCATTAGAGAATTTAGATTTAAATATGATGTCAATAAAGTCATTAAAATTGTTCATTGTGGTGACCATGTGTGTATGCACAGATCTTTGGAAGTTTGGGGAAGCCCTGAAGCTCTTGCCAGAGAGAAAAAATTGCGTAAGGAAGCAGAAATAGAATACAGAGAAAGTAAGTATATTCAATTTAAAGTCAAGTTAATTGAAAAATAACTTGTAGGTGAGAACTGTATCTGTAAGAACTCTCTAGTGCTAGCATACCTGTTGGCCTAGGCTCTGTTGCTTCCAACAAATGCTAGTTTCCGTTTTGGGATTCAATTATTTCACAAAAACAGGAACTGTGTTTTTGTTTTCTCCTGTATAGCTTTTTGAAGATGGTGAGAGGAAGAGAAGCTACAGTTTATAATTTTTATAAGACATATAACTATCGAAACTTATCTGATTTGAAGATTATACTTGTTATAAAAGTGATAGAATAGGAAGTAATTGCTGTATTAGTCTGTTTTCACACTGCTATAAAGATACTACCCAAGACTAGGTAGTTCATAAACAAAGGAGATTTAACTGACTCACAGTTCCGCATGGCTGGAGAGGCCTCAGGAAGCGTCCAATCATGGCGCAAGGGGAAGCAGGCGCGTCTTAACATGGTGTCAGGCGGGAGACAGCGTGTGCATAGGAGGAACTGTCAAACACTTATAAAAACCATCAGATCTCGAGAACTCAGTATCATGAGAACAGTATGGGGGAAACCGTCCCCATGATCCAGTCACCTCCCACCATGGCCTGTCCTCGGCACATGGGGATTATGGCTATTATAATTCGAGATGAGATTTGGGTCGGGACACAGAGCCAAATCATATCAATTGCTTTTTTACAGAAAGGTCTATTAACTCAGCTACATTAATTAACTCAGCAGATATTTATCCAATACCCGCTATGAACAAGAAGCTGGGCTTGGTGTTTGAAATGTATATGCAAGTAAGACTCTTAGGAGCCAGGTGTGGTGGCACATGTCTATAGTCCCAGCTACTTGCCTGTAATCCCAGCTACTCAGGAGGCTGAGGTGGGAGGATCACTTGAGCCCAGGAGTTTGAGACCACCCTGGGCAACATAGACATAAATGGGATGATAGCATACATATTGTTGTACATCTTGCTCTTTATAGATAGTGGTATAATCATAACCGTTTTCCATATCTACATATACAAATCTACCTCATTCTTTTTAACAGTTGTATAGTACCCCATTGTATGGATGTAGCAAGATTTATGTTCTTCAATTTTTCACTGTTAGAAAGAATACATCAATAAATATTTTTTTTTTAATGTGAGATAATTGTGAATATTTACATAGGATTGAGTGTTAATAATATAATTTTAGGATCAAATGGCATAGGCATTTAAAAATTTGATAGATCCTAAAGAATTACTCTCTGAAGGAAATATGATACCAATTTACATTTACAATCACAGTGTATGAGGGTGACTATTTTTTCATACCCTTGCCCATGCTGGATATTAACAAGATTTTAACTTTTTTGTGTATTTGATGGGCAACAGATGGTACCTTGTTTAATTTTGAATATCTCTGACTACTACTGAGGTTATCTTCTATGTATATTGGTTTTTCTTAGTTCTTCTGTAATAATTTTTATATGTTTTGTTCACTTTTCTATTAGATTGTGTGTCTCTTAAAATTGATTTAAATAAGTTTTTGGTGGATTTTAACCAAAATCTAACCAAGTCAGTTTCATATGTTCTAAATATTTTCTAACAGTCTATCTTGAAATTTGGTTTCCCCTCTTTTTAGTAGGGAAATTTCAAACATATTCAGAAGTGCAGAGAAAAGTATAATAACCTTTTAATGCCCATCATCTGGCTTTACAGCTACCAACACATGGCCAGCCTTGTTTAATGTATATCCCTCTCACTAACCTTCACTCTACTGGATTACTTTGAAACCAGGTCCAGACATTGTATCATTTTATTTATAAATATTCCAGTATATATTACAAGGTCAGGATGTTTGTTTTAGTCAGTTCATGTGATGGTGATGGTTGAACTGTTTTAGAAAAGTTAACTATCCATTGCCTGTAGTAAGCTGTCAGTCTTAATAATCCTCTCATTTGCCCTTTGGTTGAAGGTCTAGGATGTTCTCAAATAGCTTTAATTCTGACAAAGAAAGTGATTGACCTGTTGATGATTCCTTTTCTTGACAAAATTGAAAATAGTATGTCTCTTTTCAGCCAACCTAGTCAGGAGGAATAAGGAGTATATTTGAGATTCTTGTGACCTGGAATATATAATATTAAATCATCTAGATGTTGAATAAGTATAGTTTTCCTTGTAAAATCCAAGTTCTTTAAATCATTGGTTTGGCATTTTCAAAAGTTTGAAGGAGACAGTGAATCCTAGTATCAAAGGATTTTTGGCTTCAGAAAAAGTTGTTGCTTATTTTTATTTTATTTTATTTTATTTTTTCGAGACAGAGTCTCACTCTGTCACCCAGGCTGGAGTGCAGCGGCGCAATCTCAGCCCATTGCAAGCTCTGCCTTCCAGGTTCATGCCATTCTCTTGCCTCAGCCTCCCAAGTAGTTAGGACTACGGGCGCCCGCCACCACGCCCAACTAATTTTTTGTATTTTTAGTAGAGACGGTTTCACTATGGTCTCGATCTCCTGACCTCGTGATCCGCCCGCCTCAGCCTCCCGAAGTGCTGGGATTACAGGCGTGAGCCACCGCGCCTGGCGATTATCTTTTTTTTTTTTAAGAGATGAGGTCTCACTATGTTGCCCAGGCTGGAATACAGTGGCTCTTCTCAGGTGCAATCATAGTGAATTATAGCCTTGAACTCCTGGGCTCAAGTGATCCTCCTGCCTCAGCTTCCTGAGTAGCCAGGACTACAGGTGTGTGCCACCGTGCCTAGCTGACTATCCACAGATATTATAAAAAGGGCTGCACTTAAATTAACAGAAGTGAAGTATTTACTTTCAATGGAAGAAATTACATACTGGGGACAGATAGTCCTGGAAATTCTGGTGTACTATTCAGTTAATGGTTTCCATTGAGTTTCTTTATAGGTAATACAGGTACTAATACAGGATACAATCAGATAGGGCATATTCCACTGGGGAATTAGATATTGCCAGTGCAGTTATATAGTTCTTTTACTCTTGGGCACTTACATATGGTAATGTATCAGGATTAAAGTAGAGATTGATGTGCTAGTATTTATGAAAAATGGATACATATTTTTCTTTGATAATCAGGCTGACTTTATTATCTGTTAAACAACTAACAGATTTTATTGAGCATTGTGAGGTTTCTCAGAAGAATATCATTGCTGCTATTCCCTTTCTGGTTTGATAGAACAATTTATTTTTTAGTGTTCATACTTCTTATCAATGACACTAATTTTTATTAGTATTAGAAAGGGACTGCACTTGCTTAGGGTTTGAGAAGTTAATAAATTTTGCCTTGTATGGCTGTTTTAAAAGCCCTAAGTTTGTTCCTTTTTTTTTTTTTCATCTTCTCTTTTGATTTCTTGACAATGCATTGCAATTTAGTTTTTCCAACATGAACTAACTGCCAGTTCATTTTAATCTTTCTTACCACCCTATTTTTAATTTAAGGCCCTTTAACCAAAGAGAGCATAAAGGGTCCCTTGGCATTCTACATCAGGGTCAGTGTCCACATATTGTTTATTTCTAGAAGTCTAATTCTAAAATTACCTATTAATTATGTGGGGTTTTTTTTGTTTATAGTTTTGGATCTTAGTGTAATCAGTTTTAATAGAGGATGGCTTCCTGGATAGCTTACAACAACCTGTGTCCCTGGCTCTTAATAAATAACTTTTGCCGGTGTTGTGGAATCCATCTTCAGTAGCCAGAGTTGGCTAACTATGGCCCGTGGAACAAATTGGTCCGCCGCCTGTTTTTGTATAGTTTATAAGCCAAGAGTGGTTTTCATATTTTTAATGACTGACAAAAAAGCAAAAGAGTAACAGTATTTTGTGACAGATGAAAATTAAATGAAATTTAAATTTCAGAGTCCACAAATAAAATTTTATTGGGACATAGCCATGATCTTTTATTTACATATTGTCTGTGGCTGCCTTTGCACTACCAACAGCAGAGTTGAGTAGCTCTGACAGAGACCGCGTGTGGTGCTCCTGTCACTTTGCACTGCTACTCAGTTACAATTCAGTAACAGTTATAATTCAACAGTATTTCAAATGTCATAGGTATCCTTGTACATGACCTTTTTTTTTTAGTATGAGTGCATACCTATCTGGTGAGTAAGAAAAGTAGACATCTAGTGTTGTGCTTTTAAGTCACAGTTGAGCATGGATTATTTTTTATTGAATTAGATGGCAAAGTACTGTGTCTACTATGCAGTGACACCATAGCTGAGTTAAAAGAATACAATATATGTTGACATTACTAGATTAATCAATCATCACAGTATTCCCAACTCACAGGAGTGTAACAATCAGAAAAACTAGAAAATTTAAGATGGAATCTATTACAGCGGAATTTGTTCACAAAAATAGAAAATGAAAATGAGGCTGCAACCAAAGTTTGGTTTCTGAATGGCTTATTAGTCAAGCAAAGAAAGTGGTTTTCTAATGGTGAGTAAATTAAGTCCTGTTTAATTTGAGCAGCTGAAGAAACGTATCCAGGACTAGTAGTCTTTAGGCACGACTAGTTGCTTCAAGAGTTGAGGACACTGGGGACAGACATCAGTAGTCAATTAAAAAGCAAGGCAAATGATTTTGAATGATATTCCTTGGCTCTTGCTAAGTTGACCTATGTACCAATACTATTTGAGGCGTGAGTGCTGAGTTTGAAGAGACTGAAGAATTACCCTTTGTGAATATTCTGTGTGGAACAACCACAAGCAAGAATTTTTTTTTTTTTTTTTTTTTTTTGAGACGGAGTCTCACTCTCTCACCAGGCTGGAGTGCAGTGGCATGATCTCAGCTCACTGCAACCTCCTCCTCCCAGGTTCAAGTGATTCTCCTGCCTCAGCCTCCCCAGTAGCTGGGATTGCAGGTGCGTGCTACCACGCCCAGCTAATTTTTTTTGTATTTTTAGTAGAGACGGGGTTTCACCATGTTAGCCAGGATGGTCTCCATCTCCTGACCTTCTGATCCTCCCTCCTTGTCCTCTCAAAGTGCTGGGATTATAGGCATGAGCCAGTGCGCCCAGCCACGTGAGAATATTTTCAAAGAAGATGTGAAAATACTAATTCAGTAAACCTGATGTGGAATCTGCTAAGATGTCTTATATAGATGATGGTGGTAAAAATACGTGTGGAGCAGAAAAAGCCTTAGTTGGACAAATTTATAAAGGTTGTGAAAACATAATATGTTTAAAGCCTTTTCATCAGTAGATACTTCCCAGAAAATATTTGTCATGAGTAGGAACTTTGTGGAAAATACTTAAATCTCATTTGCTATTGAACCAGTAGTATCACCTTTGAACTTGTGGACTTAACCACTGAAAGAAATAGAAGCTGATTATCCTGACTTGTCCTTCTACACTGCATTTCAGTGGTTTAGCAGTTTTACTGCCATTTTTTGAGCTCAGGATTGAAAAATTCAAAATGGAAATTTTTCTGAACAAGAAGACCCACCTGTCAACCACTAGTATCAAACGCTGAATGGCTTAGAAAATTAGCTTTTGCTGCAGACATTATTTTTCTTAATGCATTCAGTGTAAAATTACAGGGGAAAACAGTGCTTAAATACAAAACTTACTCTGCTGTAAAGTCATTTCAACAGTAGATTCATTGTTTGAATCAAAGTAATGTCAGTCAGCTTTATGTACTTCCCATGCTGTTAAAAGTTTAACAGAAGCACTCAGATCCACAGTGGCAGTGGCGTGTCCTGTCTGAGGAGAGCCAGGCCAGAGACAATGAGCAACACCTCAGAGAACACCAGGGCGTGCCCCGAAACCGCCCACCCTTCCGACTGCAGCAGCTGCTGACCCGCTGTTGCCATGGCCTGCAGGAAAGCCAATGAGGAGGGCAGTTGGAAGAAATTCTTCTGGAACTCAGAGAAGAAGGAGTTTTTAGGCAGGACTGGTGGCAGTTGGTTTAAGATCCTTCTATTCTACATAATATTTTATGGCTGCCTGACTGGCATCTTCATTGGAATCATCCAAGTGATACTGCTCACCATCAGTGAATTTAAACCCACATATCAGGACCCCACCAGGATTAACACAGATTTCTCAGATCCAGCAGACTGAAATTGCCTTTCATCCTAATGATCCCAAGCACTGTGAGGCGTATGTGCTGAACGTAGTTAGCTTCCTGGAAAAGTACAAAGATTCAGCCCAGAAGGATGACATGATTTTTGAAAATTGTGACAATGTGCCCAGTGAACCCAAAAAACAAGGAGACTTTAATCAAGAATGAGGTGAGCGAAAGGTCTGCAGATTCAAGCTTGAGTGGCTGGGAAATTGCTCTGGATTAAATGATGAAACTTACGGCTACAAAGAGGGCTCAAGTGAGTTCTAGGCTTCAAACCTAAGTCTCCCGAGAATGAGTCCTTGGAGACTTACCCAGTGATGAAGTATAACGCATCTGTCTTTCCTGTTCAGTGCACTGGCTAGCGAGATGAAGATAAGGATAAAGATGGAAATGTGGAGTATTTTGGACTGGACACCTACCTTGGTTTTCCTCTGTAGAATTATCCCTACTATGACAAACTCCTGCAGCCCAAATACCTGCAGCCCCTGCTTGCTCTACAGTTCACCAACCTTACCATGGACACTGAAATTCGCCTAGTGTAAAGCGTATGGTGAGAACATTGGGCACAGTGAGAAAGATGGTTTTCAGGGATCCTTTGATGTAAAAATTGAAGTTAAGAGCTGATCACAGGCACAAATCTTTCCCACTAGCCATTAAATAAATTTTAAGAAAGATACAAAAGCCTGTTAGTCTTGAACAAACTGTCATATGTATGGGACCTACACTTAAAGCATAATCTATATGCTTTACACTTGCTTTCTGCATTTAATCGGTTAGAATGTAATTAATGTAAACTAAAGTGTAGCAATAGCAACAAAATATTTTACTGTAAGTGACAAAAGAAAAATTGAGCCTTGGGATGTGTTCATTTTTACTGTAAATTATGATTCTATAAGTGACTTGTAAGCAATGTTTCTGGCCCCTAAGTATTGCCTCCTGTATTTTATTTAATGTATAGTACTATAGGTGCATACTCTGGTCGTTTTTCAAGCCATGTTTTATCGTATCTGTTTTGTACTTTATGTGAGCAGGTTTTGCTGTCCAAGGTGTAATATTCAATGGGAATAAAACTGGCATGGTCTTTTTTTTTTTTTTTTTTTTTTTTGGCTCTTTCAAAGATAATGGCCCATCAATGAGCATCTTTAACATATTCCATAGTCTTTTCCTGTGGTGTTAGGTCTTACTTTATTATTATTTTTTCTCCTGGGACTGGGACGAGGTTTTGTCATGGGGGAACTGCCCTTTAAATTTTAAGTGACAGTACAGAAAAACACGAAAAGGTGATGGGTTGTGTTGTGCTTGTTTTCAATGCTGTCTTGACATCTCTTCCCTTGTCCTCTAGTATGTTCTAAAGCTGTGTCTGAGATCTAGATTTGCCCATCACTTTAGCTAGTGACAGGCCTAATAAATTTGCTTTGTACATTTTCTTTTACTTTCCTTTTTTCCTTTCTGGAGGCATCACATGCTGATGGTGTGTCTTTATGAATGTTTTAACCATTTTCATGATGAAAGAATTTTTTATTTATGCAGTTGTACAGTTTTTTTTTTTCTGCAAGAAAAGATGTAGTGTATGAAATAAACCACAGTCACTTGTTTGAAAATAAATCTTTATTTTGAACTTTATAAAAAGCAATGCAGTACCCCATAGACTAGTGTAAAATGTTTTCTACCATGCAAAGTCCATGTTCTAATAATTGCCAGGAGTACAGTGCTCTTGTTGATCATGTATTCAGTCAAGTTAAAACAATGGACAATAAAAGAATGAATACATGAAAAAAAAAACAGAAGACATCTGCAGCAGATATATTTTCCAAGCCCAACCTATAGTTCCAGAAGTGTTTTTCAGATTTCCATGCAAGTGCAGAGGAAATTTACATACTTCAAAATCCGTTAAATAGTGCAGTTGAGCAGTTTTCTGCCGACTTCAATTGGAAGTGATTAGTCCTCAATGTAAGAAGATGCTAAAAGGCAAATATCAACAAGAATTTCATAGAATTCTATAAATGCTTCCAAAGCAATGAATATAGTTATTTAAAATCACGTTTATAGATTTATATCAGCATTTGGCAGTACCTATGTATAAGATTTCGAATATGAAATAGTAAAATATCAGATCATCATCAATAGATGAACATTTGCAATTAATTTTGATGATAAGGAATACTAACTGAATCCCAATTAAGTGAAATATTTTATCCTATTCCCCCAAAAAGAATTCTGTTCTTCTCATTAGTAGACCTGTATTACAAAGAGTTGCACTCACATATTTTTATTATATTTTAAATTTTGTCAAAAAATTTCATGGAAATTTGTAGTTATTTCTTATTATACTTTCATCATATCCTTTATATTACCTCTTGGCCTCCAAAGCATAAAATATTTGCTATCTAGCTGTTTAGTCAGTTCTCGCATTGCTATAAAGAAATACCTGAGACTGGGTGATTTATAAAGAAAAGAGGTTTAATTAGTTCACAGTTCTGCAGGCTGTACAGAAAGCATAGAAGCTTCTGGGGAGCCTCAAGAAGCTTCCAGTCTTGGCGGAAGGCAAAGATGGAACAGGTGTCTTACATAGCAGGAGCAAGAGAGAGATGGGGGAGGCGCCTCACACTTTTAAATGACCAGATCTCATGAGAACGAACTCACCAGTCGTGAGGACAGTACCAAGAGGGATATTGCTAAATCATTCATGAGAATTCACCCCCATGACCCAGTTACCCCCCACCAGGCCCCATCTCCAACAGTTGGATTTCAATTTGACATGAGATTTGGATGGGGACACAGTTCCAAACCATGTCACCAGCCCTCTTCGAAAAAAGTTTGCCAACCCTATTTCAATGGTTTCGTTAGGATTCCACCCCATTTTATTTATTTTTGTTAGTAGTAACCTGGAAAGAAGTTATGAAACTGGAAGGATGTAACTAGAAGCCTTGGAGTATAAATATTTAGGAGGATTCTAAATTATTTGACTATCTCAGTTCTGCACAGGACCAAGGCTTAGAAATGACAATATTTCCTTCTCCAGATGAGTTGGCAAAATTTCAAAGTGGAAACTGTGAGACAGTTATGGTCAATAACCCAGGGAGAAAAGGGATGGAGAGAGTTTCTTGAGAGTACAGGAGTTCATTACCAGGAGGGGAGCAGTGGGATAGGAAGATCAGGGAAGATGGAAGAGGGAGAAGAAGATATGCAAGGAAAGAACAGAGTAGCAGTGCTCAAACTGTCCTAATGTTGGTCAATGGAAGCACCTCAGTTGGCTCCTAAGTCCCTTTGTCATAACTGTAGTATCATGGCGTCCTCACTTTCAGGAATAATATGTTTCAGACTCATCTTGTACATTTCCTGTCCTGGGTTGGTAATCAACTATATCTAAAAGGAGCCACTTTTCCTTTTACTGGAAAATGAAATCAAGTTAAAGTAATTACATACTTGATTTATTCTATGTCTCTACACACATAGAGAATAACGTGTAGTTTCAAATAACAGTATTAATACTAACAATGTAATTTAAGATTTCTTTGCTTTTCTTTGTATCTTTAGTATATATATCCCACTAGAGATGTATAGTTCAATTTCTGTGTGTTAAAGTCACTTAAAATTTTTCTATGTAGAAATATCATCAGTAGATATACAGTTAGGCTCATTTGTTTCATTTTGCTTCTGATTTTTAAAAATAATTTTGTTTTTATTTTATAATTGCCTAAAAATTTACATGATTTCTTAGTCAAACCTACAGAACAGATATTTCAGAGAACTCTAGCTTCCATCTCTGTCCTTTCCACTCTAAGTCCTCTCTCCTATATAAGTAACTGTTTTAAAGTTTTGGGGTTTTTTTTTAATACTTAAAATATAAGAAGATAAAGCCAGGCTCCGTGGCTCATGCCTATAATCCCAGGACTTTGGGAGGCTGAGGTGGGAGGATCACTTGAGACCAGGAGTTTGAGACCAGCCTGGGCAACATTAGCGAGACCCTTTTCCTTACCAAAAATTTAAAAATAAAAATAATATTTTTAAAAAAGCATACATATTTGTATTAAACACCATACCCTTTATAAATAAGGCATACTATACATACTTTCTGCTCTTGCTTTTTTTTGAGGCGGAGTCTCACTCTGTGGCCCAGGCTGGAGTGCAGTGGCACGATCTTGGCTCACTGCAACCTCTGTCTCCCGGGTTCAAGCAATTCTCCTGCCTCAGCCTCCCAAGTAGCTGGGACTACAGGCGCATGCCACCATGCCTGGCTAATTTTTTGTATTTTTAGTAGAGACGGGGTTTCACCATGTTAGCCAGGATGGTCTGGATGATCTGACCTTGTGATCCACCCGCCTTGGCCTCCCAAAGTGCTGGGATTACAGGCATGAGCCACCACGCCCTGCTGCTCTTGCTTTTTTTACTTAACTCTGTCATGAGGATTATGCCATAGCAGTAAATAAAGACATTTCTTCATTTATTTTATAATACTCTGTTTTTTGATATACCGTAATTTATTCAATCATTCCCCCATAGGACGTTTCTAGGCTTTTGCTATTAAAATGATACCATGAGAAGCCTTGTAAATAAAAGTTAAAGGAATTTTTTATAATGCAAAAATTTGAGAAAACACAGTAATAGAAAAATACTCTCTCATTTTTTCAACTTTGAGGCAAAAATGAAGGACTTGTTTTTATATCAGGCTTAGTTAACTTTTATAAAGGTAATATTGAGAAAAGAATCTTACCAAACTGTCTTTATCTCATTGCAAATCCAGATTTTCCTGCCTCCTTTTTTATTGTGGTAAAAAACACATAGCCCAAAATTTACCATCTTAACCATTTTTAAAGATACGGTTCATAAGTGTGTAAGTATATTCACATTGTTGTGAAACAGATCTTCAGAGGTTTTTCATATTGCAAAACTGAAACACTATACCCATTAAATAACTACCCCCCATTTCCCTGCCACCCCCCCGGTCCCTGACAACCACCATTCTGCTTTTTGTTTCCATTAATTTGAATACTTTAGATACCCCATATAAGTGGAGTCATACAGTGTATGTCCTTTTGAGATGGGCTTATTTCACTTAGCATAGTGTCCTCAAGGTTTATCCATGTTGTTGCATGTGACAGGATTTCCTTTTTCAAGGTGAAATAATCTCTATCATCATATGTATATACCACATTTTGTTTATCCATTCATTCATCCATCCATGGACATTTGGGTTGCTTCACCTCTTGACTGTTGTGACTACTGCTGCTATGAACATGGGCATGTAAATAGCTTTTTGAGGCCCCACTTGATATTCTTTTGGACGTATGTCCAGAAGTAGGATTGCTGGATTATCTGGTAATTCTATGTTAAAATTTTTTTTAGGAACCTTCATATTTTTTTCCATAGCAATTGCACCATTTTATATTCCTACCATCAGTGCAAAAAGGTTCCAGTTTTGACACATTGCCAATCCTTGTTATTTTCTGTTTATAGTTTTTTTAATAGTAGCCATCCTAATGGATGTGAGGTGATATCTCATTGTGGTTTTCATATGTATTTCTCTGATGATAAGTGATGTTGAGCATCTTTCCATATGCTTGTTGGTGGTTTCTATATAATCTTTGGAGAAATGTCTATTGAAATCCTCTCCCCATTTTTCAATCAGGTTACAAATCCAAATTTTTTATAACTTAATATTTTTGCTGTTAGCTAGTAGCGCATATTTAACACAGTCCTAAAGAGAATATCATGTTAATCTAGACTGTGACTGATAAGAATATCTATGACCTAAATTTATTTTGTCATTCTTACAGGGCTATTTAGAAACCAAAAAATATTAAGAGAATACAGAGATTTCTTGGGAAATACCAAGGTAAGGATATCTTTGTAATAATGTGTATGTTTGCGTTGCACAGCAAAATTCTAATATCAGTCCACTGTAAAATTCTAGCATGTCTGTGATCTCAATCTAAGATTTTCTTGAATACATTGTAGTTCACTGAATTATAGTCTATTCATTCATTTCCGTCTGATTTTCCTTTTTTTTTTTTTGAGACAGAGTTTCACTCTTCTTGCCCAGGCTGGAGTGCAGTAGTGTGATCTCGGCTCACTGCAATCTCTGCCTCCCGGGTTTGAGCGATTCTCCTGCCTCAGCCTCTCGAGCAGCTGGGACCACAGGCACGCCACCATGCCCAGTTAATTTTTGTGTTTTTAGTAGAGACGGAGTTTCACCATGTTGGCTAGGCTGGTCTTGAACTCCTGACCTCGGGTGATCCGCCTGCCTCGGCCTCCCAAAGTGTCGGGATTACAGGCGTGAGCCACCGTGCGTGGCCTGATTTTCTTGAAATTTAAAACATTTGTACATAAGTTTTCTTTAAAGTCATAACCATGTTATGAACCTTAAGCATGTAGATATAGATGAGGAAGACTTTATTTTCTTAGGTTTTAGTGAGATTTATATCTGTCATACACATTCGTAATTTTCTTTAGCCTCTCTCTTTCTGTTCCTAACTCTGGTTCAGCATTCAGACTGCCAACTCTGTGCTTGTATCCAAGAAGCTTAGCCCTTGGAGAACAAAATTACACAGCCAGTGTGATTGTTCTTTCTTCATTATATGACTATACAAAATCAATGGATACTCAATATTATTTGACAGTCTTACTAAACTTCCAGAGTATGTTCATCTTCCCACTCTTTGAAATAGCTATTGCGTATCTTTTTCTTTCTTCCCAACAGCCTCACTCTTTACCCTTCAGCTGTTGACTTTACTTCATATTTTATTGAAAAAATAGGTGTAATTTCATAAAAGTACCTCATCTTTTTCATCACCTCATCTTTTCATCACCAAATTTACTAACTCATCTACACATGTGACAAAATACTCTGCTTTCCTTCCTACTAGAAGGAAATTAATATTGGGACACATATAGAAAGTTGGCCTCTACTGTTCTACCTCTTATTTTCTCCTGAACCTAATCCAATTGGGCTTTCAACCCCACCACCCCACTGAAATGACTTACCAAAGTCCCCAGCACCTTTAAGATGCCAAGCAGTCTATGGCCAAGTTGACTTTCCATTTAAACTTGGCTGGGAGGAATCTCCTGTCAAGAAGTTAATGTCATATTTGGATAAAAGGCTACCTATGCACATTTTCTTCTCTCTGGTGGCATTTGAGACATTGCACCCGTTTTGCAAAGTTTAGACATTGGCAATGATGATAATTTTAGCCAAATCTTATTTGATATGCTTTCCTTTTCCATTTATATTCTTCAAGACCTCTTAATTTTCATTTCACCTTTGATCCCTGCATTTCTGGCACCCCAGTACTGCCCTGAAGATGTGGACTCTCCTCAGGTAGAGCCTTCATATGTCTTGTGAGCCAGCATTTTCACTCTCATGCCTCAAGGGCTATTGCCATTGCCTCTTGTGCTGGGATAACTTAGGCTGGTGAGACCTGCCTCCTGGGAAGATTCACTCCTCGCCTTCACAACTGTTTCACATGGAGAATCATCCTCACCAGATTTTCTAATAGTAGCTGTTGACTAATGAAATCTTTGTTACTTTAGAAGATTAATACTGGTCAGCTTTTGAATATTCCATGTTTTGAATTGATTTTTTTTGCTATTACAACCTTTTTTTGCTGGGACATTAGGATAAAACTAGTATTTCATTTCCCTCTACTGTACCCCTATTCCCTTTAGGAATGGTTGTTCTCCCACTGAAAATGGTTGCTTTCCTTCTCTAAAACATAGGACTAATCCTGTTTGCAAAAATTAATGCCTTTTTTTGTTGTTGTTGTTATTTCTGACCCAGACACTTGTTTTTCCAATATATTCTTATCTCATGAGAACTCCAGTAATGAGATATATGAAATCACAGTGTTCTGGGTCTGCTCCTCTGGTATTTAATTTCTTATATAATAATTTCCCCTTTAATACATTTCTACTTTCCCATGCCTTCCCTTCTATTTCTAATTCATGGGTTTCTTGATATAGTACTTCAGAGAATTGGAAGTACCTTTATCTCTGCTTAATATATTTAACTCCACAATAGTATCACCTTGAAATGCACCAATAATGCTTTGAACAATTTATGCTCCTTTTCCTGGTAGTTGTCTCTGAAATCTATCCAAATTTTCTGTACTTGTCCCAATATTAAAGAACCTTGTTTATTGTGAATGTTCTCAAAGATATATAAAAATAGAAAAAATAGATATTGGCTATCTAGTTTCATTAATTTCTAACATTTTGCTGTCCTGGTCTTCAAAAAGGGGCAGTTCTCCGATTGCTCTGATTATGGAATTTTTTTATATTTTATTTTATGTTATGTTATGTTATGTTATTTTTATTTTATGTTATTTTATGTGATGTGATGTGATGTGATGTGATGTTATGTTATGTTATGTTATTTTATGTTATTTTATTTTATGTTTGAGACAGAGTCTTGCTGTGTTGCCCACGATCTCAGCTCACTGCAACCTCTGCCTCGTGGGTTCAAGAGATTCTCATGCCTCAGCCTCCTGAGTAGCTGGGATTACGGGCACCCACTACCACACCTGGCTGATTTTTTTGTATTTTAGTAGAGACGGGGTTTTACCATGTTGCCCACACTGGTCTCAAACTCCTGAGCTCAAGCAGTCTGCCCATCTTGGCCTCCCAAAGTGCTAGGATTACAAGCGTGAGCCACTGCGCCCAGCCTGATTATGGAATTTTTGAGTAGCTTTTACAGGAAGCTTCCCAAGTGGGTTGTGAATCCTGGCTCCTTGTGATCTCTTATTTTTCCAGATTTTTATTCTCTTGTTAGAGTTCCTTGGGCCTTATCATTATTTCTAGTTTCTACCAACACATCTTCCCATTTTCTACAGCCTTCTTTATTAGAGTGGTTTGAGCCCAGTGAATCTTTTTCCTTATTTTTCTTATTATTTCTTATTCTGATCTTAAAGATCTCATTTCCTTTCCCTGTTTTGCCCCTCCCATGAGTTCCCAAACCTTTCTTCTAAAGAAATCTTATTTTTCACCGTAAGCAGCATTCTATTGTTCCCATAATAATTTCATTGAATTTTTTCTCTATTCAACCAAATAATACAATATATTCTTATTTTAATAAAACATACATTCTGTTTGTTATCAATAAACAGTATAATTCAGAAATCTAGACCCATAGTCAGAGTTTATGGCTTACAAATTGAAGTAAAAGTTGAGATCACATGGACAAGGTTTATCCCTGTGTAGTTCCTTCTCTTAGCTCTGAAGGCAGGTCAGTACAGAATTTGGGGTGTCTGATTTCACACATTCTTAGAGCATATGAATTTCAGCTCAGTGCACTTTTCTACTTTATTACTAGTTTTTATATAGCCAACTCAGATCCTTTCTGGAAGTAGGCAGGACATGAATTACAAGGAAACAAAACAAACAAGTTTCTGGAAAGAGAGCCAGATATGCTTTCGGTTTTAATCTTTCCACTTTCTAAACAAGAACTTCTAGAGAAAAATAAGTAAACCTAATTCAGAAGTTTTGATAGAGGAAAATGTTCTGGTCTGTCAAAGCCACCAGTTATAGTGCTTCTCTGCAAAATTTTGGAGGTATTAAAAAAAGTTTTTGTTTTTTTACAGCCACGCTCCAGAACGGCATCAGTGTTTTTTAAGGGACCAGGAAAAGTGGTGATGGTTGCAATTTGCATGTGAGTACTGAAAAATAAGCTTTGCGAAATAGAATATATTCTTTTAAATATGTATATCCTTAAATATATAAATTTATTACATGGTAGCTAGCTATAGAGTTTGAGGTTTATTTTGTTTTAGGAGGAAATTGAAGAAGTCTTTATTATTGTCAGTAAAGTGGTGGGGAAAGAGCATGAATTCATATAGACACCCATGCTCATTCTCTGTATATTTTTGATGTAGTTAGATCTAAGAATAGTTGCTATCTGAAAATCCTTTCTTATTTTTCTTGGAGTTGATAGAAGTCTTTTTTAAAGAAGTTAGCTAAACCAACCTGGGTTACAGCTACTGAAGAATATCTTTGTGCTTATTATCTTTATTCCACTTATCTTGGAAGAACATAATTGTTATTTTTGCCGCCTCTTTTTTTTTTTTTTTTTTTTTTTTTGAGGCAGAGTCTTGCTCTGTTGCCAGGCTGGAGTGCAGTGGCGCAATCTCAACTCACTGCAATCTCTGCCTGCCGGGTTCAAGCAATTAACTGCATCATCCTCCCAAGTAGCTAGGATTACAGGCGCACGCCATCATGCCCAGCTAATTTTTGTATTTTTAATAGAGATGGGGTTTCACTATGTTGGCCAGGATGGTCTCAATCTCCTGACCTCGTGATCTGCCCGCCTCGGCCTCCCAAAGTGCTGGGATTACAGGTGTGAGCCACTGAGCCCGGCCTTGCCTCCCCCTTTTTCCCTCTATCTTCTTGATTCCTATTGTTTTGTTCACCTTTTATCTGTTTTTCTGACTAGTCTATTTTAGGATGTATGAAATCATTCAATAATTCATTAGTTCTTTTATTCTTAAATATATATGTAAAATATGTATCAGATAGTGTGATATGATCTGAAAATATAAAGATATAATACATAATTCTTTAAGGACTGGAGGGACACTAAACTAGAGGAAGGCATTTATAATACAGACAAGGAATAATGATGTCATAACTATCATAGTGGTGGTACAGATAGACATAGTTTCAACTTCTTAGAAGGTATGTTCAAGGATAGTGACCAGGTTTCTGGCTTGTACAGTTGTGTAAATAATGTACCATTCACTGAGGAGAGCACTGGAAGGAGGAGCAGGGTGGGAGCAGAGAAAATGATGAGTTCATTTTTGAGCTGGTGGTATGTTTAGGGCACCCAGGTGGAGATAGTCAATAGGGTTCTTTTCACCAATAATACAGGGATAGTGATTATAGCTTTTCTTATTGGAGGGATGTATGTGTGAAAAGTGCTTAACATAGTACCTGCTCTAAGATATGTACTTAAGAAGTATTGTTGTTAATATATATTGGTCTGAAGCTCAGGAGAGAAATCTGAGTTAGAGGTTTGGAGTTGTTAGTTTTTAGTATATAGATGATAACTAAAGCCATAAAAGTAAAGATCACCTGAGGAATGTATGTATATATAGTATCAGGAATAAAAAGTCCTCAGGAAAAATTCCTTGAAGAATGTTAACATTAAGAAAAAGGTGGAGGCTTTGGGAGGCCGAGGTGGGCAGATCACGAGGTCAGGAGATCGAGACCATTCCGGCTAACATGGTGAAACCCTGTCTCTACTAAAAATACAAAAAATTAGCTGGGTGTAGTGGTGGGTGCCTGTAGTCCCAGCTACTCAGGAGGCTGAGGCAGGAGAATGGTGTGAACCCGGGAGGCGGAGCTTGCAGTGAGCCAAGATTGCGCCACTGCACTCCAGTCTGGGCAACAGAGCCAGACTCCGTCTCAAAAAAAAAAAAAAGTGCCTGCAGAGGAGATTGAGGAGGAGTAAGGAGAAAAGTAGAAAGAAAACCAGGGGTGTATTAGTCCATTTTCACACTGCTGATAAAGACATACCCGAGACTGGGCAATTTACAAAAGAAAGAGATTTAATTGGATGTACAGTTCCCATGGCTGGGGAAGCCTCACAATCATGGTGGAAGGCAAGGAGGAGCAAGTCATGTCTTACACGGATGGCAGCAGGCAAATAGAGCTTGTGCAGGGTAACTCCCATTTTTAAAAACCATCAGATCTCGTGAGCTCATTCACTATCACGAGAACAGCATGGGAAAGACCCACCCTCATGCTTCAGTCATCTCCCACTGGGTCCCTCCCAAAACATGTGGGAATTATAGGAGGTACAAGATGAGATTTTGTGGGGGACACAGAGCCAAACCATATCAAGGAGTGTCAAGAAAGCCAAGGGAAGAAGCGTTTGTTTTTTTTGTGAGACGGAATCTTGCTCTATCACCAGGCTGGAGTGCAGTGGCGCAATCTCGGCTCACTGCAACTTCTGCCTCCCAGGTTCAAGCGATTCTCCTGCCTCAGCCTCCTGAGTAGCTGAGACTACAGGCACACATGTTTTAAGAAAATAGCAGGCCTGCTACAGGCTCACACCTGGAATCCCAGCACTTTGGGAGGCTGAGGCAGGAGGATTACTTGAGCTCAGGAATTTCAGACCACCTTGGGTAACATAATGAGACCTTGTACCTACAAAAAATTTTTTTTAATTAGCTGGGCATGGTGGGTGATGTGCGCCTGTAGACCTACTCAAGAAGCTGAGGCAGGAGAATCATTTGGGCCCAGGAGTTTAAGGCTGCAGTAAGCTGTGATTACATCACTGCACTCCAACGTGGGCAAGAACAAGACCCTGTCTTTAAAAACTAAATAGCCAGCTGGGGGGGTGGTGGGCAAGATGGCTGGATTGGAACAGATCCTGTCTGCAGCTCCCAGCGAAATCCATGCAGAAGGTGGGTAACTTCTGCATTTCCAACTGAGGTACCCGGCTTATCTCATTGGGACTGGTCAGACAGTGGGTGCAGCCCACGGAGGGTGACCCGAAGCAGGGTGGGGCATTGCCTCACTGGGGAAGTGCAAGGCGTTGGGGAACTCCCTCCCCTAGCCAAGGGAAGCCATAAGGGACTGTGCCGTGAGGAACGGTGCATTCCAGCCCAGGTAGTACACTTTTCCCATGGTCTTCACAACCTGCAGACCAGGAGATTCCCTCAGGTGCCTACACCACCAGGGCCTTGGGTTTCAAGCACAAAACTGTGCGGCCATTTGGGCAGACACCAAGCTAGCTAGACTAGTCTTTTTCCAGTGGTGCCTGGAATGCCAGTGCAACAGAACCTTTTACTCCCTTGGAAAGGGGGCTGAAACCAGGCAGCTAAGTGGTCTAGCTCAGCAGATCCCACCTCCAGGGAGCCCAGAAAGCTAAGATCCACTGGCTTGAAATTCTGGCTGCCAGCACAGCAGTCTGAAGTTGACACGGGATGCTTGAGTTCGGTGTGTGTGTGGGGTGGGGGTTGGGGGCCACCATTACTGAGGCTTGAGTAGGCAGTTTTCCCCTCACAGTGTAAACAAAGCCATCAGGAAATTCGAACTGGACAGAGCCCACCATAGCTCAGCAAAGCCACTGTAGCCAGACTGCCTCTCTAGATTCCTTCTCTCTGGGAAGGGCATCTCTGGAAGAAAGGCCCAGCAGGCTCGGTCAGGGGTTTATAGATAAAATTCCCATCTCTCTGGGACAGAAAACTTGGGGGTAGGGGCGGCTGTGGGCGCAGCTTCAGCAGACTTAAATGTTCCTGCCTGCTGGCTCTGAAGAGAGCAGCGGATCTCCCAACACAGCGCTCGAGGTCTGCTAAGGGACAGACTGCCTCCTCAAGTGGGTCCTTGACCCCATGCCTCCTGATGGAGAGATACCTCCCAGCAGGGATCAACAGACACCTCATACAGGAGAGCTCCAGCTGACATCTGGCAGGTGCTCCTCTGGGATGAAGTTTCCAGAGGAAGGGACAGACAGCAGTCTTTGCTGTGCAGCCCCTGCTGTTAATATCCAGGCAAACAGAGTCTGGAGTGGACCTCCAGCAAACTCCAGCAGACCTGCAGCAGAGGGGCCTGACTGTTAGAAAGAAAACTAACAAACAGAAAGGAATAGCATCAACATCAACAAAAAGGATGTCCACACAAAAACGCCATCCAAAGGTCACCAACATCAAAGACCAAAGGTAGATAAATCCATGAAGATGAGGAAAAACCAGTGCAAAAAGGCTGAAAATTCCAAAAACCAGAACACCTCTTCTCCTCCAAAGGATCACAACTCCTCGCCAGCAAGGGAACAAAACTGGGCAGAGAATGAGTTTGACGAAGTAGGCTTCAGAAAGTGGGTAATAACAAACTCCTCCAAGCTAAAGGAGCATGTTCCAACCCAAAACAAGAAAGCTAAGAACCTTGAAAAAAGGTAAGAGAAATTGCTAACTAGAATAACCAGTTTAGAGAAAAACATAAATGACCTGATGGAGCCGAAAAACACAGCATGAGAACTTTGTGAAGCATACACAAGTATCAGTAGCCAAATCAATCAAGCTGAAGAAAGGATATAAGAGATTGAAGATCAGCTTAATGAAATAAAGCATGAAGATAAGATTAGAGAAAAAAATGAAAAAGAATAAACAAAGCCTGCAAGAAATATGGGACTATGTGAAAAGACCAAACCCACATTTGGTTTGGTGTACCTGAAAGTGACTGGGAGAATGGAACCAAGTTGGAAAACACTCTTCAGGAGATTATCCAGGAGAACTTCCCCAACCTAGCAAGACAGGCCAACATTCAAATTCAGGAAATACAGAGAACACCACAAAGACAGTCCTCAAGAAGAGCAACCTCAAGTCACATAATCATCAGATTCACCAAGGTTGAAATGAAGGAAAAAATGTTGAGGGCAGCCGGCTGGGCACAGTGGCTCACGCCTGTAATCTCAGCACTTTGGGAGGCCGAGGTGGGCAGATCACAAGGTCAGGAGATCGAGACCAGCCTGGCTAACATGGTGAAACCCCGTCTTTACTAAAAATACAAAAAGATTAGCTGGGTGTGGTGGTGGACGCCTGTAGTCCCAGCTACTCAGGAGGCTGAGTCAGGAGAATGGCGTGAACCCGGGAGGCAGAGCTTGCAGTGAGCTGAAATCGCGCCACTGCACTCCAGCCTGGGCGACAGAGCAAGACTCCGTCTCCAAAAAAAATAAAAAATAAAAAAATAATGTTAAGGGCAGCCAGAGAGAAAGGTCAGTTTACCCACAAAGGGAAGCCCACCAGACTAACAGTGGATCTTTCTGCAGAAACCCTACAACCCAGAAGAGAGTGGGGGCCAATATTCAACATTCTTAAAGAAAAGAATTTTTAACCCAGAATTTCATATCCAGCCAAACTAAGCTTCATAAGCGAAGGAGAAGAAAAGACAAGCAAATGTTGAGAGATTTTATAACCACCAGTCCTGCCTTACAAGAGCGCCTGAAGGAAGTACTAAATATGGAAAGGAAAAACTGGTACCAGCCACTGCAAAAACATATCAAATTGTAAAGACCATTGACACTATAAAGAAACTGCATCAACTAATGAGCAAAATAACCAACTAGCATCATAATGACAGGATCAGATTCACACATAACAATATTAACCTTAAATAGAAACGGGCTAAATGCCCCTGTTAAAAGACACAGACTGGCAAATTGAATAGAGTCAAGACCCATTGGTGTTCTGTATGCAGGAGACCCATCTCATGTGCAAAGACACACATAGGCTCAAAGTAAAGGGATGGAGGAATATTTACCAAGTAAATGGAAAGGGAAAAAAAAAAAAAGCAGGGTTGCAATCCTAGTCTCTAATAAAAAAGATTTTAAACAGACAAAGATCAAAAAAGACCAAGGTCATTACATAGTGGTAAAAGGATCAATGCAACAAGAAGAGCTAACTATCCTAAATATATATGCACCCAATAGAGGAGCACCCAGATTCATAAAGCAAGTTCTTAGAGACCTACAAAGAGACATAGACTCCCACACAGTAATAGTGGGAGACTTTAACCCCCCCATTGTCAATATTAGATGGATCAATAAGACAGAAAATTACTAAGGATATTCAGGACTTGAACTCAGCTCTGGACCAAGTGGACTAATAGACATCTACAGAACTCTCCACCCCAAGTCAACAGAGTTTACATTCTTCTCAGCACCATGTCACTCTTATTCTAATACTGACCACATAATTGGATGTAAAACACTCCTCAGCAAATGCAGAAGAACAGAAATCAAAACAAACAGTCTCTCAGACCACAGTGCAATCAAATGAGAACTCAGGATTAAGAAACTCACTCAAAACTGCACAACTACATGGAAACTGAACAACCTGCTCCTGAGTGACTACTGGGTAAATAAATTAAGGCAGAAATAAATAAGTTCCTTGACACCAATGAGAACAAAGACACAGTGTACCAGAATCTCTGGAACATAGCTAAAGCAGTGTTTAGAGGGAAATTTATAGCACTAAATACCCACAGGAGAAAGTGGGAAAGATCTAAAATTGACACCCTAACATCACAATGAAAAGAACTAGAGAAACAAGAGTAAACAAATTCAAAAGCTAGCAGAAGACAAGAAATAACTTAAGATCAGAGCAGAACTGAAGGAGACAGAGACACAAAAAACCCTTCAAAAAACCAGTGAATCCAGGAGCTGATTTTTTGAAAAGATTCACAAAATACATAGACCACTAGCCAGACTAACAAAAAAGAAAAGAGAGGAGAATCAAATAGACAACAATGAAAAATGATAAAGGGGATGTCACCACTGATCCCACAGAAATACAAACGACCATAGAGAATAATATAAACACCTCTATGCAAATAAACTAGAAGATCTAGAAGACATGGATAAATTCCTGGACACACACACCCTCCCAAGACTAAACCAGGAAGAAGTTGAATCCCTGAGTAGACCAATAACAAGTTCTGAAATTGAGGCAGTAATTAATAGCCTATCAACTGAAAAAAAAAAAGCCCAGGACTAGACGGATTCACAGCCAAATTCTACCAGAGGTACAAAGAGGAGCTGGTACCATTTCTTCTGAAACTATTCAGACAATAGGAAAAGAAGGACTCCTCCTCAACTCGTTTTATGAGGCCAGCATCATCCTGATACCAAAACCTGGCAGAGACACACAAAAAAAAGAATTTCAGACCAAAATCCTTGATGAACATCAATGCAAAAATCCTCAATAAAATACTGGCAAAGCAAATCCAGCAGCATGTCAAAAAGCTTATCACTACCATCAAGTTGGTTTCATCCCTGGGATGCAAGGCTGGTTCAACATATGCATCAACATATGCAAAATAATAAGTGTAATCCATTACATAAACAGAACCAATTACAAAAACCACACGATTATCTCAGTAGATGCAGAAAAGGCCTTCAATAAAATTCAACACCGCCTCATGCTAAAAACTCTCACCTTAAACTAGGTATTGGTGGAATGTATCTCAAAATAATAAGAGCTATTTATGACAAACCCACAGCCAATATCATACTGAATGGGCAGTAGCTGGAAGCATTCCGTTTGAAAACCGGCACAAGACAAGGATGCCGTCTCTCACCACTCCTATTCAACATAGTATTGGAAGCTCTGGCCAGGGCAATCAGGCAAGAGAAAGAAAGAAAGGTATTCAAATAGCAAGAGAGGAAGTCAAGTTGTCTCTGTTTGCAGATGACATGATTGTATATTTAGAAAACCCCATCATCTCAGCCCAAAATCTCCTTAAGCTGATAAGCAACTTGAGCAAAGTCTCTGGATACAAAATCAATGTGCAAAAATCACAAGCATTCTTATATACCAATAATAGACAAACATATAGCCAAATCATGAGTGAACTCCCATTCACAGTTGCTGCAAAGAGAATAAAATACCTAGGAATACAACTTACAAGGGATGTGAAGGACCTCTTCAAGGAGAACTACAAACCACTGCTCAAGGAAATAAGAGAGGACACAAAGAAATGGAAAAACATTCCATGCTCATGGATAGGAATAATCAATATCACGAAAATGGCCATACTGCCCAAAGTAATTAATGGAATCAGTGCTATCCCCATCAAGCTACCATTGACTTTCTTCACAGAATTAGAAAGAAACTTCTTTAAATTTCATATGGAACCAAAAAAGAGCCTGTATAGCCAAGATAATCCTAAGCAAAAAGAACAAAGCTGGAGGCATCATGCTGCCTGACTTCAAACTATACTACAAGGCTGCAGTAACCAAAACAGCATGGTACTGGTACCAAAACAGATATATAGACCAATATAACAGAACTGAGGCCTCAGAAATAACACCAAACATTACAACCATCTGATCTTTGACAAACCTGACAAAAGCAATGGGGAAAGGATTCCCTATTTAATAAATGGTGCTGGGAAAACTGGCAAGCCATATGCAGAAAACTGAAACTGGACCCTGTCCTTATACCTTATACAAAAATTAACTCAAGATGGATTAAAGACTTAAACATAAGACCTAAAACCATAAAAACCCTAGAAGAAAACCTAGGCAATACCATTCAGGACATAGGCATGGGTAAAGACTTCATGACTTTCACACCAAAAGCAATGGGAACAAAAGCCAGAATTGACAAATGGGATCTAATTAAACTAAAGAGTTTCTGCACAACAAAATAAACTATTATCAGGTAACCTATAGAATGGGAGAAAATTTTTGCAATCTATCCATCTGACAAAGGGCTAATATCCAGAATCTACAAGGAACTTAAACAAATTTACAAGAAAAACAAACAACTGCATCAAAAAGTGGGTGAAGGATATGAACAGACATTTCTCAAAAGAAGATATTTATGCAGCCAACAAACGTACGGAAAAAAGGTCATCATCACTGGTCATTAGAGAAATGCAAATCGAAACCACAATGAGATTCTATCTCACACCAGTTAGATTGGTGATCATTAAAAAGTCAGGAAACAGCAGATGCTGGAGAGGATGTGGAGAAATAGGAACACTTTTACACTGTTGGTGAGAGTGTAAATTAGTTCAACCATTGTGGAAGACAGTGTGGCGATTCCTCCAGGATCTAGAACTGGATTTGCCATTTGATCCAGCAGTCCCATTACTGGGTATATACCCAACAGATTATAAATCATTCTACTATAAAGACACATGCACATGTATGTTTATTGTAGCACTATTCACATTAGCAGACTTGGAGCCAACCCAGATGCCCATCAGTGATAGACTGGATAAAGAAAATGTGGCACATATACACCATGGGATAATATGCAGCCAAAAAAAAGGATGAGTTCATGTCCTTTGCAGGGACATGGATAAAGCTGGATACCATCATTCTCAGCAGACTAGCACAAGAACAGAAAATCAAATACCACATGTTCTCACTCGTAAGTGAGAATTGAACAATGAGAACACATGGACACAGAGCGGGGAATATCACACACTGGGGCCTATTGTGGGGTGGGTGGCTAGGGGAGGAATAGCATTAGGAGAAATACCTAATGTAGATGACAGGTTGATGGGTGCAGCAAACCACCATGGCACATGTATACCTATGTAACAAACCTGCACATTCTGCACATGTATCCCAAAACTTAAATTATAAATTTAAAAAATAAATAAACATTGTTTAAAAAAAGAAGAAAATAATGTCAGATGCTCCCAGGAGGTTAAGAGAAATACTAAAATATTTCTAGGAATTTAGTAGTATGGAATGGTAGGTGGTATTGATAAGATGAAAACGGTGACAGCCAGAATAAATGTGATGTTTTTAAGAAGTTATCTGAGGTGGAGGAGATGGGAAAAGGGTAGCTAAAAGGGGACATACAGTTCTCTCATTTATAAAATGGGGGTGTTAATATTTGTATAACAGACTTGTAATACAACATGGTAACTCACCAGCATAACGTCTGAGATAAATCATGTTAGTCATTACTGTTGGTATCTGAGCAGCTAGTTTCCTCAGAGTTAACTGTGTTTATTTTGGCATCTAGCTGCTTCTAGTATGACTCTGAGACTGCTTAGAGTCACCTCTGGCATCTGCCTCCTTAAGTAAACAGACTTTCACTGAAGTCTTGCCTTTGACATTGGCCCAATGGACAGTATCATGTGCAGATCTGCTTTTATCTGCCTAAAACACATAATTTTCTTTTAAATTTTATCTTGTCCACATATAGAAGACCCTCTTTTCTCACCAGTTTTCAAAATATATTTAAGTAATTTGCTTACACATAGCATGCCTCTTAACAGTACATAATCTATATTTTTTCAGATTTTTACTCTTGTTACCTAAACAAAGTTTTTTAAGGCTGGGAATTCTTTTAATTGTACTTGTTTTTTGTTGTTGTTGTTGTTGTTGTTGTTTTAGCGATGGGGTCTCACTCTCTTGCCTAGGCTGGAGTGCAGTGGCACAATCATAGCTCACTTCAGCCTCAAACTCCTGGGCTCAGATGATCTTCCCACCTCAGCCTCCCAGTAGCTGGGACTACAGGCGTGTACTGCCACACCAGACTAAGTTTTTAAAAAATTTTTTGTAGAGATGGGGTCTTACTTTGTTGCCCAGCCTGGTCTTCAACTCCTGTCCTCAAGCCATCCTCCCACCTCAGCCTCCCAAAATGTTGGCATTGTAGGTGTGAGCCACTGTGCTTAGCCTAATTTTACTTTCAACAGAATCTAGTATAGAGGTAAACAGCTGATTGAGTATGCTTTTGGCTTAAATTTTTATCCAAACCTATGCTAAATTGTTTTCTCTTTCTCTTCTAGCAATGGATTAAACTGCTTCTTTAAATTTCTTGCCTGGATTTATACCGGTTCAGCAAGTATGTTCTCAGAAGCTATACACTCATTATCTGATACTTGTAATCAGGTGAGGACTAAAGCTTTTTTATAAATCAATTTTAAAGTAATAGTTGTAGGCTTTAATCTAAAAGTTGATCTATTTTAAAACTGAATGATTCCAGTAGTTGGCTTGTGGGAGAAAATAAAAGTTTGCTTTTCAGCAATGAAGTGCATAGAAATTTAATCATAGTATTTTAAAGCAGATTGTTATGCTTTAAGAACCTCTGACAATGGAATGTGAAGTATAACATTGTCAGTCACTGAGCAGAAATCTGGTCTCTGAATATGAATTCTTAATGACTGTAATAGTCAATGAATTTAAACTTTTGGAATATGTAAAATCATATGTAATTGGTTAAAATGCTTTCACATTAGATTCATAATTTGAATTACTTTCCTTGGCTTTGCAAATGGAGAAAAATTTTTGTATTAATAAAATTAAAATACCTTTTAAACCCCCTGTGGCCCAAATTGTGAAAACTAGAAACCCAAACCTTTTGTAAGAATATAATAAGAATTTCTGTGTGTGCATCCTATTACATTTTAAAGAGTGTGGTATATTAAGAGGATACCTTTTCAATATATACTTATTTTTAGTCCTGTTATGTAAAAACTGATTTGGGAGAACTTCAATGAAAGACATAGGTAAAATAAGAATATTTAAGACAAGGATAGAAATAACATGAAGATAAGGAGCAAGGAGAGCAATATTAATTAAAAATTAAGCCTGAGAACTTGTCTCACTCACTGTCAAATCAGATGGATTAAAACCCTTCATAAAAGTAAGGAAAGAAGACAAGCGTTTGCCATTAGTACTAAGTATTTACCTTGAGCTTACTCTTTATACTCAATATATACTTAATAAATACTGTCTCTATAAAATTTTACCATTCAACTGTGGCATGCAGTGGGAGGAGAGGGGATAGGGAGAGATATGTAACTTACAATCTCTATTTTCTTGTAAGCTTATCAAGGAAAGTTGAAATACAGAAATATTTGTCCATATGGCAAGGAGATATGTATGATGTTATTAGTTTCAATATTTTTATTTCAATCATTGAAGACAATGTTTAAGTGTTCATACTCTATGCTATTCAGGCATTTAAAAAGAATGTAGTAGATACCTGTGTACTGACCTGGAATGATAACCAGGATAAATTGAGTAAAAAATCAAGTTGCAAAATATTATGTTCAGAACTTCTGCTTTCACCCATGACAGACTAACAGGGATTGAATTTAATCTTTTGCCATAAACAACTAAAAAACTAGACAGTATATTGGACAATAGCGGCATAAGACCATGATCTCTGACAGATAAGAAACAAATCATTTGAACTCTATGATCTCTCTGGCTTTTTGCTTGAACGCATATTTGGGATAGTGGAGCAGGATGGGAAATAACAGTCTCATTAAGTTGAGAAGACAGAAATCAGTGTTCAGGGCATCTGAGGTGGCTAGAACTTACAAGGCAGAGTTCCACAGAGGAAGGAGCTACAAAGACAAAAAGCTATAGAAGTCTACATGGGGATTTCCTTGAATTGAATGTTTGCTGAATGTTAAGTTACACATGTGTAAGATGTGAGCATCAATGTGGGCAGAGAACCGGCAAGGAGCAATAACTGACTAATTCCCACTGCTCACACAAAGCTAGGATACATTCAGGTTCTGACTAGCTGAGGTAAGAGAGTTCTCATTGATTATCGAGGCCAATAGAAGGCTCGCCTTAGGAGTAGGGATAAATTATTCTTAACGTAAAGGCTGTTCTAAAACCCTCCCTAACAAGTCTTCCTAAAAATTCTAAGGGATCAAGCTGATCTTCAAATAATTTAATCACTTGCCAGAACAAAGCCTCACATTCTTTAATAAAGGCAGCAAAATCCAAATACTCAGTATAACATTCACAGTGTTTAGCATCCAATAAAAAAGACTAATCGCCAGTGTAAGAAGCAGGAAAATTTGACTCATAACCAGGAGAAAAATCAGTTGGAAGCAGACTAAACAGATGATAGAATTAGCTGACAAGGATATTAAACAGCTATTTCAAGTACAGTCATGTATTGAAAGGAAAATATGAACATAAGAGAAATCAAAGGTATAAAAAATAAACCAAATGAAACTTTTAGAGCTAAAAAAATATATCTGATGTGAAAAATTCACTATATAGAATTAACAGCAGATTAGACACTGCAGGTAAAACAGTCAGTGAACTTGAATATGTAACAGCAGAACATATCCTTACTAAAGCCACAGACAAAAAAGATTGAAAAAAATGGAGGAAGCCTCAGTAACCTATGGAACAATATCAAGAGTATTCTGTCAAGCATTTAGGGAAGAAACAGTACTGAGTACACAGACTTTCAGAAATAGAGAATGAAATGTTTTTCTACTGCTTTAATGAGATGAGTATAACCCTGATCCCAAAATTTTACAAAGTCATTATGAGAGGGAAAAAACCCTACAGACCAGTTATTCCTCATGAACACAGATATAAAACTCCTTAAAATATAATCAGATTGAATTATAAATATATAAATATGATATATATAAAAATGATATTATATCATAATTAAGTGAGTAAGATTTCAGGAGTGTAAAGTTGGTTTAACATTCAAAATCAGTAAGTATAGAAGGTTAATATGAAGAAATTAATTGCATTTCTACTATCAGCAAATAAATGGAGAAGGAAATTTTAATAAATTCCATATAAAGTATTATCACAAAATATTAAATACTTAGAGATAAATCTAGCAAAAGACACACAAGACCTTTACACTGAAAATCATAAAATGTTGCTGAGAGAAATCAAAGAAGACCTAAATAAATGGAGAGATACAATACCGCATTCATAGATTGGATGTCGTAGATCTGTCAAATCTCCCTAAATTGATTTACAGATATAATGGAATCCCATTCATAATATGAACAGACTTTTCTGTACTATTGACGAACCGAATAAATTCCAAAATTTATATGGACATGCAAAGAACCTGGAATATTCAAAGCAATCTTGAAACAAGAAATTTGGAGAACTTCAAGACATTATAAACCTATAGAAATTACGACAGTGAGTTACTGGCATAAGGATTGACAAATCAATGGAACAGAGTTGAGGGTCCAACAACAGAGCCACATTTACATGGCCCGTGACTTTTGGCAAAGGCATCAAAGCAATTGAGTGAAGAAATGAAACTTTAAAACAAATAATGTTGGAAAAATTGGATCCATATGGGGAGAAAAAGGACCTTGACTCCTACTTCACACACTGTATACAAGTTTGAAATGGATCATAGTCCAAATATAAAAGTTAAAACTATGAAGATTCTGGAAGAAAACCTAGGTGAATATCTTTTAGACCTGGTAGGCAAAGATTTCATAAATAGGACATAGAAACAATATCATAAAATAAGATTTACAAATTCAACTTCATCAAAATTAAAAACTTTAGCTCATTGAAAGACATCGTTAAGGAAATAAATAGGCATAGATTGGGAGAAAATAGTCACAAGCATTCTGACAAGGGACTGGTATCCAGGATTAAGAACTTCCACGATTCAGTAATAAAATGAGAACCCAGTTTTTTTCCCCCCAAGGATAAAGATTTGGGCAGGTACTTCACAAATAAGGAAACATGAATGGTGGCCAGTGGACACGTGAAAAAGTGCTAACACCATTAATGATCAGGAAATGTATATTAATACCACAAGACATCTCTGCATATCCACTATAATGGCTACAGGTAAAAACCTGACAGCCAAATGTTGGTGAAGATGTAGAGCAGCCAGATCTCCCAGTCATTGCTTGTGTATTAATAAAATGGTACAACCACTCTGGAAAATATTTGGCAGCTTCCTATAAACATATACTTACCCTGTGACCCACCAATTCCACTTCTAAGTATTTACCCAAGGGAAGTGGGAATGAATGGTCCCAAAAGATTTGTATAAGAATGTTGGCTGGGTGCGGTGTCTCACGTCTGTAATCCCAGCACTTTGGGAGGCCAAGGCGGGCAGATCATCTGAGGTCAGGAATTCGAGACCACCCTGGCCGAGATGGTGAAACCCCATCTCTGCTAAAAGTACAAAATAGCTGGGCGTGGTGATGGGTCCCTGTAATCCCAGCTACTCGGGAGGCTAAGGCAGGAGAATCGCTTGAACCCGGGAGGCGGGGGTTGCAGTGAGCCGAGGTTGCACCACTGCACTCCAGCCTGGACGACAAGAGTGACTCGGTCTCCAAAAAAAAAAAAAAGGAATGTTTATAGCAGCTTTACTTATAATGGCTGAAAAAATTGGAATCAACCCAAATGTTTATCAGCAGTACAGCAGATAAACAAATTGTAGTATACTCATACAATGGAATATTATCTGGCAATAAAATGGAATGAACTACTTTTCTGACTGGCAACATAGATGTATCTCCAGCAAGGAACTTTAATTTTTAATAGTTTAAAAAACTGGGAAAAATGGTTGCGTCTGATGTCGGGGAGGAAAGAGGCACAGGGAGCTTTTTGGGAATGATGGAAAGGTTCTGTGTCTTCATAGGAGTATATGTTTCAAGGGTATGTGTATTTGTTAACAACCAGAACTGTACATTCTGGGCCAGGTACGGTGGCTTATGCCTGTAATTCCAGCACATTGGGAGGCCGAGGCGGGCAGATCACTGGAGGTCAGGAGTTCGAGGCCAGCCCGGCCAATACGGTGAAACCCCCGTCTCTACTACAAATACAAAAAAATTAGCTGAGCATGGTGGCACATGCCTGTAATCCCAGCTACTCAGGAGACAGAGACAGGAGAATCACTTGAACCGGGGAGGCAGAGGTTGCAGTGAGTCAAGATGGCACCACTGTACTCCAGCCTGGGCGACAGAACTAGACATCTCAAAACAAAAAAACAAAACTACATTCAGGATTTGTGCATTTCATTGTATGTGAATTTTACCTCAAAAAAATTCTCCCTATGCGGAAATATGATTACTTAGTAGATATTTGATAATAGTAAGGAATTAGTATTGATTTTTTTTTTTTTTTTTTTGAGATGGAGTCTCACTCTGTCGCCCAGGCTGGAGTGCAATGGCATGATCTCAGCTCACTGCAAGCTCCGCCTCCCCGGTTCAAGTGATTCTCCTGTCTCTGTCTCCTGAGTAGCTGGGACTACAGGTGCCCGCCATCACGCCCAGCTAATTTTTTGTATTTTTAGTAGAGACGGGGTTTCACTGTGTTAGCCAGGATGGTCTTGATATGGTCTTGATCTCCTGACCTTGTGATCCGCCTGCCTCGGCCTCCCAAAGGGCTGGGATTACAGACATGAGCCACCGCACCCAGCCAGGAATTAGTATTGATTTTTAAAAGTCTGATAATAGTCTTGTGGCTGTGTTTTCTAAAAAGCCTAGTTTTTAAAGAGATTCATCCAAAATATTTAAAGATGAAATGGTACAATGCTTGGAATTTACTTCAAAATATTCATGAGGGAGTAGATATGGATGAAATAAAACATATTTGGTTACCTATTTATAATTGTTAAAGCTTAATGATGGATGATTTGAGTTTTTCAAAATGTTCTATCAGTGCCGGGCATGGTGGCTCATGCCTGTAATCCCAGCACTTTGGGAGGCCGAAGCAGGCAGATCACCTGAGGTCAGGAGTTCAAGACCAGCCTGACCAACATGGCAAAACCCTGTCTCTTAGAGTTTTCAAAAAGGCTTCAATGAAAAATATTTCAACTGGACCTTTCTGAATAGATGGAAATTGTATTTCAGAAAGTTGTTTCTTTCGAGACCTATAATGTTTTAAAAATTTTAATTCATTGTAATATTTTTGTGCCATATGTTTTCCCTCACTTCTTGAGAGACTTAAGTACCTCCAACTTTTAAATTAGACCTGTGTCTCTAATTATAATGTAGTTTTTTATTTATTTATTTACTTATTTTTTGAGACAGAGTCTCACTGTATTGCCCAGGCTGGAATGCAGTGGCACGATCTCGGCTTACTGCAAGCTCCACCTCCCAGGTTCACGCCATTCTCCTGCCTCAGCTTCCCGAATAGCTGGGACTACAGGCGCTCGCCACCACGCCCGGCTAGTTTTTTGTATTTGCAGTAGAGACAGGGTTTCACCGTGTTAGCCTTACAATTTCTGTTACAGTTCATTTTGGAAAACTTTTCTGTTAAATAATGCACTTCATATCATTTAATATCAACTCAGATGAATTTGTTGAGCACCTGAGTTTGCAATGTAGCAAGTGTTTAGAAGAAGACATGGTTCTTTCTCTGTCTTCTTTAAACAGGTTATATGCACATAAAACAACTAGAAAGATCTTCTAAGGTACCATTTATGCAGGTGCTAGATAGTATGATACTTAAGGAACACCAGAAACGTGAAGGGTGATCATGGAGTAGAGAGCATTTACAGTACTTCTTAGCCACTAGATGTTAATGTTCGTTATGCTGCAAACTAAACAAATGCTCTGTAGGTTATATATACGTAACTGATAGAGATTTATGTTGTAAATGTGTAGAAAAAGGTCTGGAAGGATACATATCAAATACAACTGTGATTCTGTCTTACCTCTGAGGAGAACTGGTTGGGGTGGTCTCATTTTTGTTAGAATTAATAAATGTGGTCCATATTCAGTTTATAAAATAGTTGATGGTATCTTGCACTTAATTGCATAGCCAACTGAATATTAATGATTTTTTAAATAGTTGAATGTTTATTGAATATTTTTAAAATAATATAAATACATATCTATGTATACATATATACACATAATATGAAGTAATAATGACTGTCACTTTTAATGTACAGGTGTGTATTAGTCCATTTTCATGCTGCTGATAAAAACATACCCAAGACTGGGCAATTTACAAAAAAAAGAGGTTTAATTGTGACTAGGGCAGGCTCACAATCATGGTGGAAGGTGAAAGGCATGTCTCACATGGCAGCAGACAAGAGAAGAGAGCTTGTGCAGGGAAACTCCCCTTTTTAAAACCATCAGATCTTGTGAGACTTATTCACTATCACAAGAACAGCACAGGAAAGACTTGCCCCCATGATTCAGTTACCTCCCACTAGGTCCCTCCCACAACATGTGGGAATTCAAGATGAGATTTGGGTGGGGACACAGCCAAACCATATCTTTCCGCCCCTAGCCCCTCCCGAATCTCATGTCCTCACATTTCAAAACCAGTCATGCCTTCCCAACAGTCCCCCAAAGTCTTAACTCATTTCAGCATTAACTCAAAAGTCCATCCAAGGTGTCATCCAAGACAAGGCAAGTCCCTTCTGCCTATGAACCTGTAAAATCAAAAGCAGGTTAGTTATTTCCTGGATACAATGAGGGTACAGGCATTGGGTAAATACAGCCATTCCAAAAGGGAGACATTGGCCAAAACAAAGGGGCTACAGGCCCCATGCAAGTCCAGAATCCAGTGGGGCAGTCAATTCTTAAAGCTCCAAAATGATCTCCTTTCACTCCATGTCTCACCTCCAGGTCATGCTGATGCAAAAAGTGGGCTCCCACAGCAATGGGCAGCTCCACCTCTTTAGCTCTGCAGGCTATAGCCCACTTTTGGCTGCTTTCAGGGGCTGGCATTGAGTGTCTGTGGCTTCTCCAGGTGCACTGTGCAAGCTGTCAGTGGATCTATCATTCTGGGGTATGGAGGGCAATGGCCCTCTGCTCACAGCTCCACTAGGTGATGCCCCAGTAGGTTTTCTGTGTGGGGGCTCCCACCCCACATTTCCCTTAAGCACTGCCATAGCAGAGGTTGTCCATGAGAGCCCCTCCCCTGCAGCAAACTTCTACTTGGGCATCCAGGTGTTTCCCATACATCCTCTGAAATCTAGGCAGAGATTTCCAAACCTCAGTTCTTGACTTCTGTGCACCCACAGGCCCAACACCACGTGGAAGCTGCCAAGGCTTGGAGCTTCCACCTGCTGAAGCAGTAGCTGGAGCTGTACCTTGGCTCCTTTTAGTCACAGCTGGAGCAGCTGGGATGCAAGGCACTAAGCTCCCAGACTGCACACAGCAGAGGGACCCTAGGCCCAGCACACAAAACCACTTTTCTTCCTAAACCTCCAGGCCTGTGATTCAAGGGGCTGCCACAAAGTTCTCTGACATGCCCTAGAGATATTTCCCCCCTTTTCTTGGTGATTAACATTCAGTTCCTCATTACTTATGCAAATTTCTGCAGCTGGCTTGAGTTTCTCCTCAGAAAATGGAATTTTCTTTTCTATTGCATTGTAAGGCTGCAAATTTTTTAAACTTTTATGCTCTGTTTCCCTTTTAAAACTGAATGCCGGGGCTGGGCACAGTGGCTCATGCCTGTAATCCCAGCACTTTGGGAGGCTGAGGTGGGCAGATCACGAGGTGAAGAAATCGAGATCATCCTGGCCAACATGGTGAAACCCCATCTCTACTAAAAATACAAAAATTAGATGGGTGTGGTGGTGCTTGCCTGTAGTCCCAGCTACTCGGGAGGCTGAGGCAGGATAATCGCTTGAACCTGGGAGGCAGAGGTTACAGTAAGCCGAGATCATGGCACTGCATTCCAGCCTGGCGACAGAGTGAGACTTTGTCTCAAAAAAAAAAAAAACTGAATTCCTTTAATAGCACCCAAATCACCTCTTGAATGCTTTGCTGCTTAGAAATTTCTCCTGCCAGACACTCTAAATCATCTCTGTCAAGTTCAAAGTTCACAAATCTCTAGGGCAGGGGCAAAATGCTACCAGTCTTTTTGATTAAAACATAACAAGAGTCACCTTTGCCCCAGTTTCCAACAAGTTCCTTATTTCCATCTGAGACCACCTCAGCCTGGACTTTATTGTCCGTATCACTGTCAGCATTTTGGGCAAAGCCATTCAACAAGTCTCTAGGAAATTCCAAACTTTCTTACATTTTCCTATCTTTTTCTGAGCCCTCCAAACTGTTCCAACCCCTGCCTGTTACCCAGTTCCAAAGTTGCTTCCACATTTTCGGGTATCTAGAGCAGCACCCCACTCTACTGGTACCAATTTACTGTATTATTCTGTTTTCATGCTGCTGATAAAGACATACCCAAGACTGGGCAATTTACAGAAGAAGGAGGTTTAATGGACTTACAATTTCACATGGCTAGGGAAGCCTCACAATCATGGCAGAAGGTGAAAGGCACGTCTCACATGGTGGCAAGACAAGAGAAGAGAGCTTGTGCAGGGAAACTCGCCTTTTTAAAACAATCAGATCTCATAAGACGTATTCACTAGCAGAAGAACAGCATGGGAAAGACCTGCCCCTCTGATTCAGTTACCTCCCACCAGATCCCACAACACTTGGGAATTCAAGATGAGATTTGGGTGGGGACACAGCCAAACCATATCAGGGTGTAAGAGAGTTATATCTTCCTTTGAATTTCTTCTCATTCTCTTAGTTTAATTCCCTGAAAAATCATATATATTTTAGGTGGTTTGCTCCCTTTTCCCATGGAATCCAGTGGTAAAAGCTTGTAATATTCTGTGTATTTAGGGTAGGGTTTCCAATATTAAGACCTAAAAATATATTTGTATTAAATATTTTCAAGTTTGTTTAATCTCTATTTTTTATTAGAAAAAAAATGTGTCTATTAAATTTCTTGTAACCTAAGGGAAACCTCATCTATGAAGAAGTCATTATCTAGAAACTTTACTTATCTGATTATTTGTGTGATGCTGAAAAAAGGAAAAGCCTCAGATTAATCAACTAAAATTACATAGGGAATTCACTCAGAGGCTTTATATTTTTATGAAATAGTTCTAATAAGGTAGTCTTATGATATGATTTCTAGATTCACATCAAATTAGGATGGAAAGGACTTACTAGGGACAAGCATACTACTATTGAGAAGTTCCAGTGGATAACTCTTTAACAAAGGACAAAACTTTAAAAACCACCTAAGTGGAAATGAAAGAAAAAAGGAAGAAATGGTGAAGGCAAGTGAGACAGAGGAGAGGGAGTAAGAAAGAAAGGAAAAAAACGAATGTGATATATAATTCCTGTGCATGGTTTTGCAGTTTTAATAGAAATGTATGTGCCCATACACAATATATATATTGTTTAAAGTTTTTATTATCTTTTACTTGTACAGCTATACAAGTTATTCTTCCTGTAAAAAGTCAAATATTACAGACTACCTTAATTCTGCCTCTCTACAGAGATACAAACGTAGTTACATGCATGTTCTTTTTAACCTTTTCTGTGCTTTACATTATATGTAGTTTATAAAAACTACAAAGCGTAAGTTCTGTACTGTACATACTGTTCCTAACTTGCTTTTTTCTCTTCTTCCACTTAATGGTATGTCTAGGAGCTTTATCCATGTCAGTATAGAAAGCTCTACTCTAACTCTATTTTTTTAACCTACTGTAGAAGTAATTTATGGTTTATCATTTATTTTGTCATTCCCAATTGCTGGATTTTTTTTAGGTTGCTTTCATGTTTCTCATCTTTATAAACAATGGTGTTTTGAACCCCTTTGAGTTCATCTTTATTTTTTAAGGTAAGTACTAGAAACCAGAATTGCTGGGTCATTGGACATGCATATGTTGAATGTTTCTTTGTCATTGTTAGCCTGCACCCTCCACATTGGCTTTACCGTATTATACTCTCCATCTTGCTAATGATTATTCACCTTTTTTTCTTCTTCTTCATAGGGTTTACTAGCATTGGGCATCAGTAAGTCTGTTCAAACACCAGATCCTTCTCATCCGTAAGGACATTCCCTTATTTTGTTTTTGTTTGTTTTGGCAATAAGTCATTGAAATAACTAAATTTCAGAAATCTCCTGCAATTTATGTACCTGCAGTTCGTTAAAGATTTGGTCATTTCTTCCACTGTAGTATCTAAAATGCAGAACTTCCCACTGTGTCAAAGTAAATTCGAGGTATAATTTGAAAATGGAGTTCAAGTTATTTTTATGCTTTGTAACACAGCACGGAGATCTTGTTTTCTCCATATTTGATAATAATAAAGCACATATTTTGATCTTAGAGGTCTGTTTTATTTTGGTCCAAGGAAACATATATTCTAGATTTAGACTCATAGGCTGCCCAATCTAAAATTTTGATGATAACTTGTATTAGATACACACTTATTTTAATCCTCCTGTTGTGATTTGGAAATAGTATTTTGTTAATATTTCAGAATTATTTATTTGTAAAATGAGTATACTTTTTAGAATGTATTATTTTGAATCATAGCCATTATTTGATAGAGATTTTTTCTATTGCTTCTATTAACATAACCATCTAACACTTTTGAATTCCACAAGCATCATTTTAAGACTAGCTTCAGTAATATAATTTGATAAATCTTAAGACCAGAAAAATTGCACTTTTATTTCTGTAAAGGAGTCTACCTCTATTCTTTAGAAATGCCTTTCTTTACTTGAAAGCAATACTACTGTTTTCCCAAAAATAACATATTTGAATGTTGTATAACTGTCAAGCTAGTATAGAGAATAGCTCTCTAGTGTGTTAATTACACATCATTACAGTGTTTTACCATCTTAAGAAAAAAATTTTTTTTCTTGGCCAGTTTTATGTACAAAAGATTTTAAAACAGAAGGTACAAATTTTAAATTTTAGGTTGTGAAGATTTCTTTTCAAGGTATTTTTATAGTCTACTTTAGTGCTGCCCAACAGAATTTTCTGCAGTGATGGAAATATTTTATATCTGTCCAGTATGGTAGTAGCTAACTGCATGTAGCTATTGAGCACTTGAAATGTGGCCAGTGCAACTGAAGAACTAGATTTTAAACTATATTTAGTTTTAATTTATTTAAATTTAAATTGCCACATGTGGCTAGTGGCTCATCATATTGGACAGTTTAGACCTACATGATCAAAATTTTCAATAAGAAGTTAATAATTCCTTGAAATCACCTGAAGTGTAATACCATTTATTTTAGATCTTAATTTACTTTAACGTGAATATATATTCATGTTACTTTAGAAGAAAGTAAATTTTTCTGAGTGAGCTGATTGTCACATTGTCACATCTATAAACTGGTGGGAATTCCCCATGGCAGGATTACTCTTTGCAAAAAGGAATTCCAAGAGCAGTTTGATTAAGAATTCTTGTTGAAAGCCGGGTGCAGTGGCTCATGCCTGTAATCCCAGCACTTTGGGAGGCTGAGGCAGGTGGATCACCTAAGGTCGGGAGTTTGAGCCCAGCCTGACCAACATGCAGAAACCCCGTCTCTACTGACAAAACAAAAAAATTAGTCAGGTGTGGTGGCACATGCCTGTAATCCCAGCTACTCAGGAGGCTGAGGTAGGAGAGTCGCTTGAACTCAGGAGGCGGAGGTTGTGGTGAGCCAAGATCGCGCCATTGCACTCCAGCCTGTTCAACAAGAGCGAAACTCGGTTTAAAAAAAAAAAAGTCGGGCGCGGTGGCCCACGCCTGTAATCCAGCATTTTGGGAGGCCAAGGCAGACAGATCACCTGAGGTTGGGAGTTCGAGACCAGCCTGACGAACGTGGAGAAGCCCCGTCTCTACTGAAAATACAAAATTAGCTGGGTGTGGTGGTTGCATGCCTATAATCCTAGCTACTTGGGAGGCTGAGGCAGGAGAATCGCTTGAATTCAGGAGGTGGAGGTTGCAGTGAGCCAAGATCCTGCCATTGCACTCCAGCCTGGGCAACAAGAGCAAAACTCCATCTCAAAAAAAAAAAAAAGAATTCTTGTTTAAATTTGTATTTCTCAGAAGAGTGCCACTGAGTTTGGGTTTGGGACTAAATTTTCCAGGAAATATTTTTATTAATGAGTGATTCTTTTCCTCCTCTAGTATGTTATTAATATATTTTTGAGCACCTTTAATACTAAGTATTGTGTCAGTACTTATAATAATACAAAATAATGTACATATTGACGAAGCATGCTTGAAAAATAATTGAGATTTTAGCACCATGAAAACACCCAGAAAACTGAAGGTGTTAGTTCTAGTAATAGTTGAAAGTGGCTGTGTGCTAACCTATTCAGAACCAGCAATAAATTATGTGTTGTAAACTTCTGTATCCAGCATCAAATTATAGGTATTATAAATAATAGACTGGCTGCACACAAAGATGAAAATATTCAATTAGAAGCTGCATTACAAAGAAATTTAAATGTTATCCTGTTCATTAAACATCTGAATGCATTTTTTAAAAGATTAATTTTACCAGGATCTGTGGTACATAATAGTAAAGTAGCTCTCTAAATCAAAATAGGCTGTTTGGAAAAGAGATCAGAAAATACCTGAATTAAATGGTATTCACTTTATTTTTATGTATTTTCAAACTTCTTACAGTTTCTTCCACTTTACATATTGCTTTTCAAGTTTGGCACTTAACATCTTACTTAAATATAAAATTATAACATCTTGATATTCTTAGTCTTTTTCATTGACCTATTAAGCACATATATTTTAAAAGAAACCATTTGTATTTCTTGCAAACTATATTCTTTTCTATTTTTCAGGTACGGATTTTCAAATATGCGCTATATTTCTTCGCTAATTAGTGGTGTTGGTATTTTCATGATGGGTGCAGGACTATCTTGGTACCATGGAGTCATGGGATTGCTTCATCCTCAACCAATAGAATCCCTTCTATGGGTAATCTTCTTTTTTTCTCCTCAGTTTTGATGTCTTATGACATAGTGATTGTGTACACTAGAAGGCCTTTGTCATATTGGTGTTAAAGAAGGGGAATGACATACACCTTCTTGACTGTGTATTGTAGGGTTATATATCTATAGTTTAATTTTTAGAACGTGACTGGACATAACCTCTAAATCCATAAGATTCAATGATGTTGAACAAGATCTCTGTAGGTACCAATTATCAAGCCCTGCTCCTTGGTTAAAATCTTGGGCAGTTCCACTAATTTCTCCAGTTACTGTTGAAGAACAAGAAAACCTCTGTTCACTTTTGGTCCCAAGAATAGTCTCATTTCAGTAATTAAAATATTCAGACCCATGTAATAGTCATAAGTTGGATCTATATTTGAAGTTAAAGCTTCTCTTTTCCCGCATCCTGGGCTTCCTTCAGGTAGGAAGCCTGCACTGGGGGAATGGGAGGATAGCAGGATGATCACCCGTATGATCCCCTCTAGGGCTTCTGCCCCTCTCTCCTATTCCCTGGGAAGTGTTGAAGGTTTGGATAGGGGATAAAAACATACCACTTTACTGACTACAGTGTTATTTTGCATTGGTTTCCTCTGGCCTTTGTAGATGTTTAAAGCTGTCTTTTTTTTTCTCATGGGCACTTCTTGGAGATTACCCTGCTTGGCTGCTCTGGCTATGGCTGCCCAAATTGATCACGTAGCCTACCCTCTCAGCTTCTGCATCTCATGGTGTGGTTTCCAGACAGTGCTGAAGTTGTCTTGCATTTGGAAAGAATGCCCTTTGAGCAGTTGATCTCCTTATAAAAGACTCCTAGGGACCTGTGTGTTAAAACAGACATCTTTAACACACTTTCTGTGGGAGTGCAGGTTTTTTTCTCAAGCCCAATGATCTATTCTGCTGATACAGCCAATATCAGTTAGTAGGCTTGCATATGGATGTATCACTCAGGTATGCATCAGACAGTTTGCTGTGATGCATATATCCCGGGGGGACACACATCAAGGCTACTGAACAATCTTGGTAGCTCAACAGCTTTCACCAAAGAAATCTTCATTTTTGGCCTCCTCAATTTCAGGTCTTCTTATGTGGTCTAGAGGATGTGGAGCTAGCATGTAGTCTAGTGGGTAGAGGCCCCAGGTTTGGGCTACCTTCTGTGCGAGGCCTGAATAGATGGTATAACACCTCCTTTTGGAATGTGGGGATACTTGTACCTATTTTCTTCTCTATTTTGGATTGTAGTCAGAACTAGACAGAATCAATCTGTCTACTTTTTTAATATCCTGTTATATCATGCAAATCTACTTAATAACAAGTGCATTAAACTAGGCTTATTTGTTATTCTCTAGTTTTCTGTAGTTTTGATTGACTAGTTTCTTACCATAATACGTCTCATATAATTAAAACAAACAAATATATTTCCTCCATTCTGAAAAGATTTGGCCACTTTATGGGTACTTCATTGTTCTAGCATTCTTCTAATTTGTATAGCATCACTTTATAGAGGCAAAGCACTCTCTGGAGTTAGAGATTAGGTAATTAGTTAAATTTTCAGTTGAGTATAAGTTTTAAAACTTCTAAAAGCTCTTGTGTCTTTCAGTAACTAAATGGGTTTCCATGAGACTATGGCCCTTTTTAAAATTGTGTTGGACTAGGTTCAAAGTTTTCAGACCTCTATTTTAGGAAAGCCTAGGGTTCTAAACATTGTTGAAAATTCTGTAGATGTTTGGTTTGAATTTCATTAAAATAAAAAAATGTGTTGCTAGGTTAACTCTTTTTTTTTGTACACCCCTGTCTAAAGCTTTTCTTACCATCTTTAATTGAAGAGTGTCCTGGGATTGCAGGGAATGTGGTATTACCGAAAAACAAAAATTGGTTACTGTTTATAACTACTTATCTTTCTGAATCAGGATTTTCTTGGTATTAGGCATGGAAGCAAAATCCAGAAGTTACTTGAGTTTGGGTGTGGATCTTACTGTATCTGGTGTCTACAACTCCTGATATCAAATATTGTATTCATATCTCATTGTCCTCCTCATTTGAGTTGTTTCCCATTAGTAACCTTACTGTCTGGCTTAAATTTGAATTCGTGTTTTTGTTTTAGACATTACGGACTTTATATATGAACAATTGTGATTGGAAGTACTTAATTTATGCTTTATTTTAATATTTCTTTTTTAGGCATATTGTATTTTAGCAGGATCATTAGTATCTGAAGGAGGTATGTACTGTCACAAAGTATGTCTCTATTCTTAATTTAGTAATATATATTCAGCTGTCCATTATTATAGTTTGCTAAGTTCTGTTGATTAAAGAAAAGCAAGTGTGGGAATAGGCATCTAAGCTTTCTCTACTTTTAGGGAGTAAAGTCTTTGTATAATGTACTGTGGTTGTTCCTGTAATGGATAGCTGTGGGGGGTTGTGTAAGTGTGCCCTGCCATGGGATGGCATCCTGGCTAGGCCTCATTTCTCTTTGTGTCCTGAGCTGCTAGGATAGGCTCAAGTAGGTGACTATCAGATAGATGCAGGACAATAACTGATGTGGCATGAAAGCGCTTAGCAAGCCCACCATATTTGTGGTTATTTTTAAACTATGTGGTGGTAAGAGGTGTTCCTTACAATTTTCACTTTGCAAACGTTATTCCTTTTTTGAACCCACTACCACTACTATCGCTGTTACTTGCTGATTCACTAAAAATTGGATAAATAATTATTTTACTTATTTAAAAGGGAAAGTATGTTTCGTTTTTGAGTATCATATCACAATACTCAAAACATTTGAAATGGAGTATAAAAAACATAATTAAACTGAACTTTTAAAATTAGAGTTTAATAATATTCACCAGAAGAAGCCTGGCTCTTGTGATACAAATATTTCGAAGTTTTTGAAATACACAGCTATAGCAGTATGATGACAGAGAACTGCTAATATCAGTATAAAACTGCCTGATTCACTGCTGTGCTCATGTTTACTTCTGAAACATTGTAACTTTCTATGTATAATGTTCCCTTCATCTATTTTTAAAATTAACATTTTTTATTGACAGATCCTAATTATATATGTTTATGGGGCCCCTCATCTTTGAAAGTCTATGAAATGGTTATAACACAACCTGCTTCAAAAGATTGGGAGGCTCAGAAATGAATGTGGTTAGTGTGGTGCTGCCAAATAGCAGCTCCTCAATAAGCTAAAGCTGTTGTTATTAGTAATTATATTTAATTATTATGGTTTAGAATTATGGGGTTCATTTTATTATAATGATTAATTGATAATAACTAATTAACATAGAACTTGTCCTTATTGCCAACCCTAGTTTTAAAATGTTGTGCTTATTCGTTTATCTTTTGAGATGCCATCTTTAAAGTTTGGAGGCATGAAGTTTCTGTCTTGCTGATATGAATGCTTTTCTTTTAGCAACACTTCTTGTTGCTGTAAATGAACTTCGCAGGAATGCTCGGGCTAAAGGAATGTCATTTTACAAGTATGGTATGTATTTTAGAAACCAAGTGTTTGTTTCACCTCCCTTATTTGCTTAAAATTACTTAGTACTGTTGTTGCTTTGTTCCTAATAGAAATGTACAAAATATATCTGAATATCATCCCTGTGTGGCTCTTACATATCCTTCAGCCCTTATTAAAAAGAAATGTAGTATAGAAATTTGAACATGGATACTTTATATTTGGATTTGACTTAAGTGAACTAAGGTATTTCTTTATATGGTTATATAACTTGAGAAAGTAATTTGACTTTATCAGTTATTGTTGACATTTAAGCCAAGAAATTATGTTTGCATTGAACAAGGTTTTTAAAATCATAATCTCTCATATACTTTTTTATCTTAATTTATATCTTGATTTTAAATGGATACTTATTAAAATGTTACCTGATAGTATCAAGTTAAGATTTTAGAAATTTTCTTTTCTTGTCTCTTCCCCAATGACTAGTAATGGAAAGTCGTGATCCTAGTACAAATGTGATATTATTGGAGGATACTGCTGCAGTCTTGGGAGTTATAATAGCAGCCACTTGCATGGGCCTTACTTCCATAACAGGTAAATATTTCTTAAATTACAGATGATTTATTTGTCCTACTTAAATAATTCTCTAATATGTGCTAATTTTCTCTCATATCATTGAATAATATTAAACCAACAAATTGTTAAATATTAATTCCATCCTAATCATTGACTTATGTAAGACATTTGGTCAGCAGAAGTATTCAGGTTTATTTGAATTAAAAATGTCTCTAAATTAGAAATAAGGAAGGCTATTTGTAGAGGATTTCTGTAATGCTGTAAGTCTTTCTAGCTGTGACTTAAAAAATTGTGCAATCACTCTGAACTTTTTATTTACCTATAAAAGTGTGGATAATATTTACCTTGGTAACCTGTTAGGTTTATTAAGAAAATATGAGAGTTTTAATAAACTCTAAAGTTCCAAACATATATACATAGGTCCTCAAATAACATTGTTGTGTTCAACTTGATTTTGTTATAATATTGTTGCGAAAAATATCAATTCCTAACTGGAGCTACCATCTCTGTGGAGTTTGCTCATTCTCCCTTTATTTGCGTAGGTTTTCTTTGGGCACTCCAACTTCCTCCCACATCACAATGCCATGCATGGTCAGTGAATTGGGGTGTCTATAAATAGTCCCAATCTGAGTGAGTGTGGGGGTGTGTGTAAGTGTGCCCTGCCATGGGATGGCATCCTGGCCAGGTCTGGTTCCTTCTTGTGCCCTGAGCTGCTAGGATAGGCTCAAGTAGGTGATAATCCAGACAAATGCAGGACAATAACTGATGTATGAAAGCGCTCAGCAAGCCTACATATTTGTGGTTGTTTATTTTTGAATTATGTGGTGATAATAGGTGTTCCTTACAGTTTTCACTTTGCAAACATTTATTCTTTGATTTAACCCACCACCCTACTATTGCTGATACTCACTGATTCACCAAAAATTGGGTAAATAATTATTTTACATAGGTTTTATTAGTTTTTAAAAATGTATATGTAGCCCACATTTATTTCAGTGTTCAATATTAGACATGTTTTGGGTCTTAGAAGTTCAGTGATGTTTTTGTGACCAGAAATATGCCATAGGAACTTAACTCTTTTTTTTTTTTTTTGAGACAGAGTTTCGCTCTTGTTGCCCAGGCTGGAATGCAATGGTGCCATCTCGGCTCACTGCAACCTCCACCTCCCGGGCTCAAGCGATTCTCCTGCCTCAGCCTCCCGAGTAGCTGGGATTACAGGCATGTGCCACCACGCCCGGCTAGTTTTGTATTTTCAGTAGAGACGGGGTTTCTCCATATTGGTCAGGCTGATCTCAAACTCCCGACCTCAGGGGTGATCCTCCCACCTTGGCCTCCCAAAGTGCTGGGATTACAGGCGTGAGCCACCACGCCCGGCCGGAACTTAACTCTTGTTTATATCAGTTAGCTTATGGTAAAATTGGTTTTCTTATATGTTGTTCCCTATAAAGTCGCAGTTTCTAAGAACCTATTGACAACATGAATGAGGACTTAACCATATATTGTGACTCTTGTTCATTTGTCTTTTTCCACCCTTAATGCCAATAATAACTACTGTTGCCTTCCTATTTCTTTAATTCTAAGTTGTTTCTGTCCTCATTTTGGTAGCTAATTAAGTGTTTTGAGGGCTAATAAAATACAGGTAAATGAAAAGACAGAAATTCTATTTTATTTTTATTTTCGAAAACAAAAGAACCATTTAGCATGAAAAGACTCAATTTATGAAGTTGGAATTCTCTTGGAAAGGAACTTCTTCCATTCTTCTCTATTTGTCCTTACATATTTAAAATAATTTTAGGTGACAAGCTTCCACAGTTCTGCAGTGTTTCTTCAAATAGTCTGAAATATGAATACTTCTCATTCTGAGTGTGCATTTTAATACCAAACCAGCATTCTCTGATGTTTATTGTGATCCAAAATATTTGTAAAAGTGTTGATTGTTTTTCTGGTTGACCATATAGTTTTAGACTGTTTTTGAACATAAATTACTAGCAAAATTTTAGGCTTAAGAAAAGTGTGACTTGATGCAGACGTCAACTTTGAATAATTTATTTTCTTTTACATAATAATAGAAACCAATCAAATCAAACTTACAAAAATATGTAATGTATTTTACATGAATTAAATTTTTCTTAATTAGCTAATTTATTCAAATTAAATTAAATAACATGCCAAGAAATAAAAGTTTTCTTAAAAAAGGTATTTTCTTTCAGCTAATATTCCTGTGATTTCTTTAAGAGTACATGAATGTATATATTTAAATAAAAATAACTCTTTACATTTGGATTTCTAAAGAGCAGTATTTGATTTTGAGCTCTATAATTACAAAACTTCTAATGGATAATGTTTTACAAGCAGATCATTTTTAACACTTAGTATAGATAAATGAGTTTGCTTTTTAGTGTTATAGCTTAGCAAAATATATGTTTTATCAAGCATTAAAAGAGTTAAATATATTGATGACATTTCATCTTTGGGATAAAAAGACTTGTAGTCATAAAAGCCATGTGTAAAATTTATTATAAAGATTTAAAATGTATTTATTGGTGTCTATTATATAAATATTACCTATACATTCATAGATGATAAATCAGCCTTTCTCATTGGTTCTGGGAGAGAAGCCCTGACAACCTAAGGCAAATATTAGAATCAGAATCACCTGAAGGGCTTGGGGAAACACAGAATGCTGAAACCCACATCCAGAATTTTTTATTCAGGGGTCTGAAATGAGGTCTGAGAATTTGCTTTTCTACCAAGTTTTCAAGTGATGGCTGCTGGTCCAGGAACCACACTTTGAGAAGCACCACCTTGAGGCACCTATGGCATGTAATGAATTAAGTTCTCTCCTTTTTATCTAGAATGATACTAGCTATATATCATCCTTGGTTGGATGAGAAGAGAGTCACCCATATTATTTTCTGTAGGGCTTAATTCTCTTACAGAACATTAGTAGGAAGAAGATACAGGAAAAGGTTTCTTTCAGCTTTTGATTTCACTGTTATTTTGTCTGTCTGGTGTAGGAAAATTGCTATGGATATATCTAAAAGAAACGGACTCTTCATTATGTCATTTTTTTGTATTGGTGTCTCTAACCTAAATGTGCTCAGAAACTTCACATATGTAATGACAGGTACAAGTAAGAGATGTTAATTATGTCACATAATACTCTTATGAAAGCAAGTTGTAGCATCCTCATTTTGTAGTATATTAAAACTATTAGGAGTCATTAAAGGAAGTAATTAAAGAAATTAGGAATAAATTTCAAGTGCCTTGATTTACTGGTTCTGGTTCTTTGCTCTCTATAAAGTTCACTGAAATAATATAAACTGTTAATTTATTGATTTTTTTATGTGCTTTATTTAGGCAATCCACTGTATGACAGCCTAGGTTCTTTGGGTGTGGGCACCTTATTAGGCATGGTCTCAGCATTCCTCATCTACACTAACACAGAAGCACTCTTAGGGCGGTCCATCCAGCCAGAACAAGTACAACGGCTCACTGAACTCCTGGAGAATGACCCATCAGTAAGGTCAGCCTTATTCCAGTAATCCTGTTAAGGCTTACAAAAACATATTAAAAAACAGAAATGCCTGGTTTGTAAATACTTCCAGAGGAAGTTTTGGATTCCTGGTCTTCAGAACGTTTTAGTCTGTAACTTTTCAGAATTATAATCCTGGAAGGAAGAAAGAATACACTTAGGAAACTCCTTCTAAGTTTCCTTTTAAATTTTCGATACTTCTAATTTTTAGAGTAAGGAACAGTCAGTTGATATAATGAGAATAGAAGTTTGCAAAGTAGTTGTCTTCTTAGTGAAAATACTTAATATGGAACCTGTAGAGTTGCCTTATATTCGCATTGCAATTACAAATTGAATATATTAAATTTAAAAAGATTTTTGTTCATTGGGCAATGATTACCAAATTAAATATAATTTATATTTATTTTGAAAATAGACTTTGTTTTAGCTCATTTTAAGTATTTTTCTTATAATCTTTATCTTTTAAATTATGTAAAACTAAAGAACTGGAGACTTAGGAGATAATAAGCAGAAGAGATACAGAATTCTAATAGTGCTTTTCAGTGAAATTCCAGCAGCATTGTGGTTTTATAATGAAATAAAAGAACAAACCTTTAAAAACCCAGTTTTTTACTAACTCGCTCTGTATTTTTTCAAACTTTAAAATAAGATTTTTTTGTGTATTGTACTTGAAGTCTTTAAGTTAAATCTTTTTAAAATGACCTGTATATCTGAATTAGTAAAATATATTAATGATTACTAGATTTATATTCTATGCCCTATATGTTTAATCTTGAAAAGTAACTATCTCATTGGAACAAGATTAGAAATTGAGAGATGGGCACAGTGGCACATGCCTATAGTTCCAGCTACTTGGGAGGCTGAAGCAGGAGGATCACTTGAGGCCAGGAGTTTGAGGCTAGTGTGCAATGATCATGTCTGTGAATAGCCATTCACTGCACTATAGTCTGGGCAGCATAGCAAAACCCTGTCTCAAAAAAAAAAAAAAAAAAAAAGATTAGAAGTTGAGCATTATGAAAATCGGTATTAGAGTTATTAACATAATGTGAGATAATCCAAATTAATATCCTTTCCTTGTGATGTTCTTGTCTGGTTTTGCTATTAAGATAATACTGGCTTCAGAGAATGAGTTGGGAAATGTTCTCTCCTATTTTTTTGGAAGAGTTTGTGAATAATTGATGTTAGCTTCTTTAAATGGTAGAATTCAAGTATCTGGATACGAGCTTTGCTGTGTGGGTAGTTTTTTGATTAGTAATTATATCTCTTGTTATGGATCTGTTCAGATTGTCTGTTTTTTCTTGACTTAGTTTAAGTAGCTTGTATTCTAGGAATTTGTCTTTTACTTCTAATTTACCTAATTTATTGGTATACAGCTCTTTATAATATTCCTTTGTAATCCATTTTATTTCTTTAGTGTTGGTACAAATGTCTCATCTTTCATTTCTGTAATTTGAATCTTCTCTTTTCTTGGTCAGTGTAGCTAAAAGTTTGTTCATTTTCTTGGTCTTTCTAAAGAACCGGCTTTTGGTTTAATTGACTTTCTCTGTTGTTTTTCTATTTTCTTTTTCATGAATTTCTGCTTTAATCTTCATTATTTTTTTCCTTCTGCTTGCTTTCAGTTTAGTTTGCTCTTTTTCCACTGTCTTAAGGTTAAGCTTTTAATTTGATGTTTCTTCTTTTTTAAAATAGACAATTACAGCTACAAATTTTCCTTTAAGTATTGCTTTCTCTGCATTCCACACATTTCCATATACTGTGCCATTTTCATTCATCTTATAGTATTTTCTAATTTCTTTTTTTATTCTTATCAGTTATTTAGGGGAGTATGTTACTTAATTTTTACGTATTTGTGAGTTGCACAGATTTCTTTCCATTATTGATTTATTGTTTTGTTCTATTGTGGTCAAAGAATATATTTTATATTAGTTCTGTCCTTTTAAATTTACCAAGGTTTGTTTTATGGCCTTACATATAGTCTTGGATAATATTCATGTGCACTTGAGGAGAATATATATTCTGCTGTTGTTGTAGAGTGTTCTGTAGATGTTTGTTAGGTTTAATTGGTTTATAGTGACTTCAATTTCCCTAATTATCTTCTTGCTGTATTGTTCTATCCTTTTTTTTTTTTTTTTTTTTTAGATGGAGTTTTGTTCTTGTTGCCCAAGCTGGAGTGCAGTGGCATGATCTTGGCTCACTGCAACCTCCGCCTCCCAGATTCAAGTGATTCTCCTGCCTCACCCTCCCAAGTAGCTGGGATTACAGGTGCTCACCACCATGACCAGCTAATTTTTGTATTTTTAGTAGAGACAAGGTTTCACCACTGGCCACGTTGGCCAGGCTAGTCTCAAACTCCTAAGAGACGAGGTTTCATCACTGGCCATGTTGGCCAGGCTGGTCTCAAACTCCTGACCTCAGGTGATCCACCCGCCTCGGCCTCCCAAAGTGCTAGGTGTGAGCACTGCGCCCGGCCTCTGTATCTGTTATTGAAAGTATCGAAGTCTCTAGTTATTGTTGTTGTATTATCTGTTTCTCCCTTCATTTCTTCTCGGTTTTGGCATCATATATTTTGGTGCTCTGTTGGTACATACGTGTTTATAATTTTGTATATATTGTTTAATAAGTAATGTCTAAAAAAGAGCTATAAACTGAAAGACTGGCAAATTCGAAATTTTCTGGAAGAGTGAAAATCTGTGGATTCAATTATTGGAAAAAATACATTAGTAATCCAGAAAATTCATACAATTTTTTAAACAGTATATTAGTTACCTACTGCTGTGTGACAAATTGGCCCAAAACTTAGTGGTTTAAACAACATATTACCATCTTACAGTTTCTTTGAGTCAGGAATCAGGGCACAGCTTATCTGGGTCTTCGACTTCAGGGTTTCTCATAGACTGTAATCAAGGTGTTGACTGGGATTATAGTCATCTCCTGGGGAAGGAGCTGCTTCTAACCTTACTCACAGGATTGTTGGCAAGATTTAGCTCCTTGCCAAATGGGCCTCTTCAACATGGCAGCTTGCTTAATCAAAGCATGCAAGTTGATAGGGCAGTAGTGTGAACAAGACAAAAGTCACAGATTAGTCACCTGGTCTTGGAAATGACATCTCATCACTTTGCCATATTTGGTAGGTATAGCCCACATTCAGGGAGAGGAGATCACACAAGGGCTTGCGTATAGGTGGCAGGGATTGATCATTGGGAGCCCTCCAAACAGTTTTCTGTCTGTAGTTAGTTATATGTAAGAACATAAAGAAAAAGTATATCTGAATATATTTATTAGTTGCTACTTACATACCAGCCAAATAATGAAATGTGTTAATACTCTGTGAAGACTAAAGTAGAAATGATTTTTAAAAATGAATAAATATGTTCTGTGAGTTACCAGGAGAGGAAAAAAAAAAAGAATAAATGATATAGCCTCTTGCCAATCTGAAAAAGTTTTAACTTGAGCACATGTAACTATAAATATTAAAACATTAATTCTTATTTCACCCTTGATGGTTGATTAAAATATAGCTTCCTTACATGGATAAAAAATTTTGGACTCAGTGTTTAGTAACCTGCTCAGGATCCCTCAGAAATTAGGGTCTAATGTTTTAAGAATACTTGGAGTCTTTACGTAGGCTTGTTTTTCTAGTAAATCTCCATGTCCTCAGAATTCAGAGTGTTTTGTTATTTCTTATATATGCTGTACAGAAAAGATCTTACACTGATCACTGTAGAAAGAAGAGAATTTCTCAACAGTTTCTAGGGAAGATTGATTACTGAGGGTTAGAGCAGGAGGGGTGAAAAGTAGTTATGCTTGAGTATCTGCTTTCCTGTCTGGGAGGCAAAAGGGTATGATGCAAAGACCACTGGGCTTGGATATCTGAAGAGCTGGGCTGGGGAGTCCTAGTCTGCTGTTTACTAGCTGAATTACCTTGAGCAAGTCACTTATGCCCCTCTAGGATGGTTTTATCATGTGTAAAATAAAGATGTCACCCTATCCACTTATGAAAGCCATCCATTAAATGCCTGCCTTATAGTTCTTACTATATTAAACATTTTATATATGTATTAGCTCATTATTCCTCACATCAAGTCCCATGTGGCAGTTATTATTAACCTCATTCTAATAGAGAACTTCACAGCATTGTATGAAAACTTTTAAAGAAGCTAGTGAACATACAATTGGTTAATATACTCTAAAACACCATTATAAATTAAAACAAATTTTTATATGGCATTTAGGAAATTGATAAGTGGATATATGGGGACAAAGGCTTATGAGATAACATGACATTTTAGAAAATTGATTTAGAGTTAATGAAAAAAAAATATATATATATATATATATTTTTTTTTTTTTTGAGACAGAGTCTTACTCTGTTGCCCAGGCTGGAGTGCAGTGGCACAATCTGGGTTCACTACAACCTCTGCCTCCCAGGTTCAAGCGATTCTCCTGCCTCAGCCTCCCGAGTAGCTGGGATTACAGGCACGCACCACCATGCCTGGCTAATTTTTGTAGTTTTAGTAGAGACAGGGTTTCACCATATTGGCCAGGCTGGTCTCAAACTCCTGACCTCAGGTGATCCTCCCCCCTCGGCCTCCCAAAGTGCTGGGATTACAGGCATGAGCCACTGCGCCCAGCAGAGTTAATGAATTTTTAATACACGAGCTTTATAATTCATATATATAAATTACCATAAAATAATATTCGTTAAGTTTGCACCTTTGTATGATATCATGCCAAAAAAAAGCTAAATGGACGGGCCTTGGAAAATGATAGGTGGTACTTAATGGTGAATACTCTGAAGCCATCTTAGTCCATTCTCGTAACTAGTGGGGAATAAACAATAATTCAAGCCTTTGTGCTATTAAAGTATATATATGTGTATGTATGTATAAATAAATTTGTATGCATTGTTATTGATTGCAGGGCAATTCATGATGTTAAAGCCACAGATCTGGGATTAGGTAAAGTAAGATTTAAGGCAGAAGTAGATTTTGATGGGCGAGTTGTTACAAGATCATATTTGGAAAAACAAGATTTTGACCAAATGTTACAAGTAAGTTTATTTATTGTTTTCTTACATAACTGAGGGTTAGAAAAATGCTTTTAAGGTAAACAAAATGAATTTTTTTTTTATAGATCTTAAAGGCACTTTAGCTCTCCAACTTCTTAGGTTCCAAAATTTAACAGAGACCTTTATATTTACTATGGAAGGGTTCAGAGGAGACAGCGGAAGAACAAACTTCTGCTATTACATGCTTGCTATGTGCATTTAATCTTTTTTTATCTAATTTACCCTCAACAACCCTGTTATTTCAACAATGAAATAACATTTTTATTTTAACATATATAGAAATTGAAACACAGAGAGATTAAGTAACTTGCCTTAAGTTGTAGTGCCATAGAGATGGAGTCATATATGAATCGAGATCTGCCTGACTCCAGAATCCATTTTTTTATTAAGAATAGTTTAAAAGATAATTTATAAAACAGAATATAATGAACAGCACAGATGTTACCACTTGCCCCTGTCAAATCTTAACATTTTGCTATAGTGTGTTTGCTTAAGATCTTAATAAAAGAAATAATTACAAAAACAGTTCAAGCCCCCATTTTCTCTTTCTATATTTCATTCTTCTTCTTCCATCCCTAGAATTAAACATTATGCTGGATTTGGTACCTGTCTTTTCCATTCAGATTTTTATACTTTTCAGCATTTTTTAGTATAATATGTAACATTTTGAATGTTTAAAAATTGGTATAAATGGTATCCTACTGTGTGCATCTCTACAACTGACATAACAACATATTTTTTAGATTCTTCCATGTTAATTTATATATCTCTAGTCAGTTTACTTTCATTGTTTTAGAGCATTTCATCCTATGAATATGCTGTAATTTATTTATTTTGTCTCCAGTTGATGGACATTTATATTACTGTTAGAAACAATGCCATGGCCGGGCGCAGTGGCTCACATCTGTAATCCCAGCACTTTGGGAGGCTGAGGTGGGCAGATCACGAGGTCAAGAGATCGATACCATCCTGGCCCACATGGTGAAACCCCGTATCTACTAAAAATACAAAAATTAGCTGGGCGTGGTGGCGCGCGCCTGTAGTCCCAGCTACTCGGCAGGCTGAGGCAGTAGAATCGCTTGAACCTGGGAGGTGGAGGTTGCAGTGAGCCTAGATCGTGCCACTGCACTCCAGTCTGGGCAACAGAGCGAGACTCCATCTCAAAAAAAAAAAAAAAAAAAAATGAAAGAAACAATACCATGATTGCATTCTTACATGTTTCCTTGTTCACATATATGAAAATTTCTTTAGTATGGTGTATATATAGATAGCTAGATTTTAAATAGGTGGGCCATTGGGTGTACTTACCTTCAGCTTGCCTAGGTCTTACCAAGTTATTTTCCAAAGTGTGTCAATTTAACTTCCATCATTGTATATCAAGGTTCTTGCTTCATATTCTTACATGATTGTATTAATAGAGTTATTAAATTTTTGCCAGTTTGATAGGTGTGAAATAGTATCTTGTTGTAATTTTATTTCTTGGAGTATTGAGGTTAATAAATATTGAAGTTCATTGACCAGTGGGATTTCCTCTACATTGCTCCCTGGTTTTTCATGTTTTAAGTTCATTTGTATTACACTTACAGATTTGAAAGGTCTTTATTTTATTGTATTGTATTGTTATTTTTTGAGACAGAGTCTCGCTCTGTTACCCAGGCTGGAGTGCAGTGGCGTGATCTTGGCTCACTGCAACCTCCGCCTCTCAGGTTCAAGCAATTATCTACCTCAGCCTCCCAAGTAGCTGGGATTACAGGTGCCTGTGACCACACCCGGTTAATTTTTCTATTTTTAGTAGAGATGGGGTTTCACTATCTTGGCCAGGCTGGTCTTGAACTCCTGGAAAGGTCTTTATTTTTAATATCTTGGATGCTAATTCTTACTTGCATATATGCAATTATTTTTTTCTAGTTTATAACTTCCTTTTCTTTTTGTTGTTATACAAAATATTTAATATGATTTTTAATTTTAATGTCAGATTTGTAATCTTTTCCTCTGTGCTTTTTATTCTTTTGCATGAAAAATCCTTCCATATCCCATTATCATAAAAATATTCTCTTCTCGTCTACTAGTTTTGTGGTTTGTTTTTTACCCTTATGTCTTTCATCTACTTCGAATTATTTTAATGGTCTTACATAGGGATTCAATTTTTTTTCTTAAGGGAAAATATTCTAACACTATTTATTGACTATATTATTTCCCCAGTAATTTTGTAGTGCTACCTCTGTGTAGTATTATACTCAGTTTTCTTGATCTGAATTGTTTTGGAAATAGGTAATCCATTGCCTGTGGCTTAAAGTTTTAAAAATGTTCATTAAACTTAATGGTGTTTGTTATAGGTTTTTTTTTTTTAAGGAGTCATAAGTGTACCACTATGGTTTTTAAAAAATTTATTTTCCTGTTTTCATTTTCTTTATAGGAAATTCAAGAAGTGAAAACTCCTGAAGAACTAGAGACCTTTATGCTTAAACATGGAGAAAATATTATTGATACTTTAGGAGCTGAAGTAGATAGACTTGAGAAGGAACTGAAAGTAAGATGTATTCATAAAAATAACATAATGATAATGGCAGCTATTTTTTTGAGTACTTACTCTACAGCAGACACTAAGTGCATCCATCACATGCATGCTTTAACCCACTCATAACTCCACAATGTGTAGGTATTTATAAGCAAGAAAATGACTGGGTTAGATAAGTTGAATAATTTACCCAAGGAAATAGGGAAATTGTGATTTGAACCAGATTCTTTACTTTTAAACACTACTTTATGCAGCCTGCTTAGTTTCTAAAATAGTCAAAGGGGGTTTTTCTGTTTGTTAATAAATAAGCATTTTCAAAGTTCCTAGAGAAAGATGAAAAGGAAACTTTAGACTCTGGTCAAAAGTTAGAAAAAATAGAATGTGTATCTTGCTTTTAGTCCATTTGAAATTATTTTCTGTTTTTGTTTGTTTCTATTCAGTTGGAGGTTACTGTAATTTATTGATTATGTTACTGAAATATTACCTGATCCTGATCAGGTTGTCTTTTAAAATGTCTCAGTGTTCTCAAATTGCCATTTATTGGCATTTGAATTCTGTTTGCAATGAATAAAAACTTGTAAATGTTCTTTAATGTATATAATTTGTTGAAGGCAGTGCTTTTTCTTCAGTTGATATTGACCATTCTTTAATTTTGTAAAAAATTGAAGAAAAAAAGGTCCATCTCTACTTTACAAGTTTTCCTTTGAGAATCTGGATATCTGATTAGATTAATGCAAGTACTTCAAATAAGATTTTGTTAATATTATAGTTCATGAGCTTTATCTGACGTAATTTTTGAATTTTCTAGATGAGCATTTCTCAAATATTTTGGTCTTAAGACTCTTTCATTCTTAAAAATTATTGCAGACCCCAAAGAGATTTTATTTATTTGAGTTATAGTTATTGATATTTACCAAATCATGCATGAAAGTAGGTAAATTTTAAAATATTTATCATTTACTTTTAAAAACATACACCTATTTAATATAAATAACTTTTTTTTTTTTTTTTTTAACTAAGATAGAGTCTCACTCTGTTGCCTAGGCTGGAGTGCAGTGGCACGATCTGGACTCACTGTAACCTCCGTCTCCTGGATTCAAGCAATTCTCCTGCTTCAGCCTCCTGAGTAGCTGGGACTACAGGCGCCTGCCACCATGCCTGGCTAATTCTTGTATTTTTAGCAGAGATGAGGTTTCACCATGTTGGCCAGGCTGGTCTCAAACTCCTGACCTCAAGTGATCTGCCTGCCTTGGCCTTCCAAAGTGCTGGGATTACAGGAGTGAGCCACCCCACCCAGTCACTTTTTTTTTTTTAATTGAGACAGAGTCTCGCACTGTCGCCCGTGCTGGAGTGCAGTGGCGTGATCTCAGCTCACCGCAGCCTCTGCCTTCCAGGTTCAAGGGATTCTATGTACAGTATTACTCTCCTGGCAATGAAGTGTGACAGTAGCATGACATGTTGCCAACCAGGAAGCTCATCTGAGACTTGGTGACCAGAGATTTTATTGAGGCTCCATAGTTGACTGCCTAAGTGGCTGACCTTTTGTCTCTAGCCCTTCTAGAGGTAGAGCAGATACTATGTGGCCAAAGGCCCCCATCATATATCACATTCTAAAGTTAATGCCCCCAGATAAACAAAGACACTCTTAGGCAGGACATGTCAAGGGCCTAGAAGTTCCCTCCCAGTTATGGAGAACAAAAGCCAAACCTCCCTTTGGGTAAGATTAATTCTCTACTATACACTGTTATATTTAAAATCTGTTGGTCTGTCTTTATACTCTGAATGAATCTTTTACCCATGCATGATTCTATAACATTATGAATTAGTATTTTGGAAAATACTGGTTCACAGAAGTATATAGATCTTTCAGATGTTGATACATTTCTAAATATGGGTACACTCTCAGGCTGATGGGGTGGATATGTTTTTCAACTTAAATTTCCACTTAAAAGCTTGCATTTTATCATTAGCAACAAATACTGTTGTTTTCCTTGAAATAAGACTCATTTTGTTCATTTTTTAGGAGATGCCTGCCAAATACCCAAATTTGAATAAACCGAGTTTGTTAATCTTTCAAATAAAAATGTACTCTAGATTAAAAAGCAGTTTATTCAGCTCACAACTTAAGCAATCAAAGAAGTACTTTTACATACTTTCCATTTTGTCACAGTATTTTTAAAAGTGAACTCAAGGGTTGAGGTTTAATAAAATGGATACATTTGCTATTTCATGAAAGACTTTTTAAAATGAAACTGGCTTTTTTTTTTTATGTCAAGTGTGGGACAGTAGAGACAATGACTACTGGTATTGTTTGATGCCATTTGCGTTGAATTGTGCAAAGGTGCAAGCAGTTTTACCCACCATTGTTTTTATGCCATCAGGAAATGTCAGCATAGTGAAAAAAACAAAGAATGTGTCTTACAGTTACTGTGAAAATAGTTCTGACCTTAGAGTCCCCCTAAAAAGGTCTCAGGACCCCAGCAGTCCTTGAACCGCACTTTGCAAACAACTAATCTATATAAAATGTGAGATGATGGTTATTTTTGTGCAAGGTAGCACGAGAGTGAATAAACTTTGCTCTTTATTCTATTTGTTTTTATTTTGCTGGCAAGGAGAATAATGGACTAAATATTTGCTTTACATTTTAGTAGATACAAGAAATCAGAAGCCAGATTTAAGAATAATCAACAAATTGGTCATTGTCACCTACATTTACTCTTACAACAATCAGACCTTATTGTTTTTGTTTAGCTAACTTTGAATTTTAACTAGAGGCTATTAAATCATTAATAATGTTTTTGAATTATGTAAGTCTTTCAAACCAGGAAGCTAAGTATAATCCATACATTCAGGTGGAAACATCTTTGGCTAAGATAATAAAGCATGGCCGGGCGCACGCGGTGGCTCACGCCTGTAATCCCAGCACTTTGGGAGGCCGAGGCGGGTGGATCATGAGGTCAGGAGATCGAGACCATCCTGGCTAAAATGGCGAAACCCCGTCTCTACTAAAAATACAAAATATTAGCCAGGCGTGGTGGCGGGCGCCTGTAGTCTCAGCTACTCCAGAAGCTGAGGCAGGAGAATGGCATGAACCCAGGAGGCGGAGCTTACAGTGAGCCGAGATCGAGCCACTGCACTCCAGCCTGGGCAACAAAGTGAGACTCCATCTCAAAAAAAAATAAAAATAAAAATAAAAAAATAAAATAAAGATAATAAAGCATAATTAATCTTAAGTCAAAGGACATGTTCATAGTTGAGGTGCCAAACCAAAAGGGAATGCATGAATGTAATTGTTTTTCTTAGTCATGAAAATAAGCTGATTTTCTTTTGAAAACTAAAACTTTGTTCACTGGCATATTCCTTCATTTTTAGTATCTCAGTTTAAATTGTAATTATTATTGGATTATTTTGGAAGGTCACACTCATTTATATAATTCTGTACCAGTGGAGTCATCTCTGATGAGTAATGCCATTGAGTGTTGAAATAGATTATATTTTTGGCTTAAAATTCCAGAACTTGTGGCTGGGCGCAGTGGCTCACGCATGTAATCCCAGCACTTTGGGAGGCCAAGGCGGGTGGATCACCTGAGGTCAGGAGTTCAAGACCAGCCTGACCAATATGGTGAAACCCTATCTCTACTAAAAATAGAAAAATTAGCTGGGCGTGGTGGCGGGTCCTTCTAGTCCCAGCTACTTAGGAGGCTGAGACAGGAGAATTGCTTGAACCTGGGAGGTGGAGGTTGCAGTGAGTCGAGATTGTGTCACTGCACTTCAGCCTGGGCGACAGAGCAAGACTCCATCTCAAAAAAAAAAATCTAGAACTTTTGTATAGTTATTTGTAAAGGTGTTAAAAATAATAGAGACTAATTCATAGATTCCCATATTACAAGATAGGAACTACAAAATTAATATAAAATATATCTTTGACCTGTTAAACATTTTTTTGTCTTATCTCTGTATTTCAGAGTATAGATAAACCTTTCTCCCATCCCTTCATTAAGTTTTTTGTTTATGATGATCAATAGAATTAGTTCATTGGGAGGCTGCTGTAGCATTCATAAATTCCTTATAAATAATGTCTGAATTAAATGCTCTGTTCTTTACTTTGCCTTGGTTTCTCCAGTTTCTCTTAAAGCATTGTTTTTAATGAATCTGCAGCATTGTAAAATAAATTATGTAATTTGGGCTTTAACTCTCTGCAAGTATTGGAATAAAATCCTCATGGTGTGTAAAATAGCCTAATCGGTATTGAGCAATGCAAGGAATATAGATTTTAAAGTACTTGTTGAATAAGTGGATGAAAATTTTAAGTTGCATACCAACTACTGATTTTCAGTTCTGTTCAATAAATATTAGTTTCTACTATACACATGATATCTTGTTAGGCGGTAAACATTGAATTTTAAGGATATTAATCATATATACTCATTCATTCAGCATATATTGTGTGCTTTGTATTGTGCACATATACTTTTACAAATTTGATTAGTTCACTCTCAAAACTTGATTTTAAAAAGCAGAGCAAATTTTTAGGCTTTTTTTTTAGATAAAGCTTTTATTAGTACACATTTGTTTATATCATGCTTTTTAGACAGAATAATGTCAAACTTTTAATGAACAGGTAAATTTTTCAAGTCATATTAGGATAGGTAAGGGTTGATTGGAGTAGGAAGATACAATTTAGTTTCATTTCTGTTTGGAGAATTTTTTTTTAATTCCATATTGAGTTTAAGGAGTTCTAGAGACGGGATAGTTTTAAATAAGGAAAAAGTTGGGAACAAAAGTGTGCCCTCCTTGTTAAAAGGTCCCTGGTCATTCCCACATTAGGATCTAAGAGGAAAGTACCCCCAGGCACACCTGAGCGACACTAGTTATAAGAAAAATCCCTGTGTGCACTCAGTAGAGTGTTCTTGCTGGAGCAAAACTCCAATATTCTGCCAGATTTTGTTTTTATAACTGGATGCCTTTAATACGAGTAATATGCATATGGTCCTAGGATATTTTTAAGCTAGGAATCCTAACTGAATCATTTACAGGAACTTTTCTCCCCTTTTGATTTATTTTTGCAATTTTTATCAATAATGCACAAAGTTTATAAAGTCAAATAGAACTGAAAAGATTGTAACAGAAATAACTATCACTGCCTCACCTGCCTCAGTACTTATATTTTAAGAGATAACCATTTTTAATACTTTTAGTATGTCTTTATTTACTGCCATATTTCTGCATAAAAGTCTTATACTACTTCTCTTGATTTAACAGTATTTCCTCTATGATAGGTGTAGATTTAGTTCTTTTATACACTACTTTCTGTCCTCCCTTCTCACAGTATTAATATATTACATTTTATTATATTTGTAATTCCCCTCAAGTTGATTTAGGTGCCCTTCCTTTGTGCACTCACAGGAAAAAGAAATCCAAAATCTTTACTTTGCTCTGTGGTAGCCGAGTGTTGTAATTGCCTACTTAATTTACCTATATCACCTCACTACCAAACGTAAGTCCACTGAAGGCAAATACTGTTTGTTCCCAGCTCATTGTCATATACACTTCAATGCCTGGCACAGAGTAGGCATGTAATAGTAGACAGTATTGGTTGTTATTGAATTGAAGTTCCCTAAGCTAGCATATAAGATTTTTAACAACCTGATTTCTGCCTGTCTTTCCAGCCTCATTACCAACCCTACCCTTTTTGCAGCTTCTGTGCTAGCTATACCATAGTGCCAGTGCACACTTTGCAGGCTGTCTGACTTTGCTGATGTTGTGTTTTCTGTCTAGACACTCTTCATTATCTACCTGGAAGGCTCACCATATGCAGACTTAGCTTAGATATTATATCCTCAGTGAAATTTTCTAGATCTCATGAGCAAAATGGCTGTCTCATTTTTGCTCCCAGTGTTATTATTTAGTACAGTGTAATAGGAGCTTGGGGTCTGGAATCAGGCCTGGAGTCAGGCCTGGAATCAATCCTGGCTCCATCACTTACTAGCAGTGTGACTTCAGACAGGTTAGTTAATTTCTTCATACTTCAGTTTTCCCATGTATAAGATGGAAATAGTAATTAGGTTATGAGGCTTTTAAAACACACATACATGTGCACATGTAACACAGTACTTGATAAATGAGTGAGTAAGCAATAAATGTTAACTTTTTATTATTAGCTCTAATACTTTAACTTGTAGATGGTTACTGCTATGCTTGTCTCCCTAGCTAAACTGAGTCACTCAGGGTCAGGAACAGAGTCTTATTTAATAATCATAGCTCTGTTTTCTAGCATAGGGCCCAGCCCACGAATATATGGATTGTTGCTAAAGTATATAAAATGAGTGGTTGTCAATTTACTCTTTTTGATTATTATTGTTTTGCAGTGATTTTCTTTTCACCACACAAAAATGTGTATTTCCAGTGCTTTGCAATGCTTGGCATGTACTAGATCCTTAATGCACTTTTGTATTAACAAACACATGAACAAACTTAGGAATGTGGGACTACTTATTGTACTGTTTATAGTATGTCTATTTACCTATTGATCTTATTTTTTTTCTTATGCAACTATTTCTCTCATTAGTATGCTATAGTGAAATAGTTTGCACATGTTTTCATTGGCTCTAATGATCAAAAGGAATAAAAAGAAACAAGATTTTATTTTGCTACAAATAATGTGGTGGTGATTTTTCTTTCCAGAAACGAAATCCTGAAGTTCGACATGTAGATTTGGAGATACTGTGAGTTTGATGGAATGAATCACCTGGGTGGGGACCTTGGAAACAAGTTTGTCCGTCCACTCTACAAAATTTCCTCCTCTCCTACACTGAAGGACTCAGTGCCGTGCAGAAGCCTTTTTTTTAAGATGAAGGAAATATTTTATGTAAAGAGCAACTCAGTAGGACACAGAACTAAAACTACTACTTACATCTAAGAGACACACTACAAGTTGAATCAATTTGAAAATCATGTTTTTATGCTTCCATAGGGAACATTTTGGTTATTTAAATTGTTCATAATATCCCATATTTCACCTGTTCAGTGTATACTGTACTTTGCAATCATCTTTCCTTTTTTCACATTGGTAAAAATAAGTGGCATCCATAGGATCATGATTTTTAATTTGTTGCCTCTGAAGATTTCACTCCATCAAGATCTGCCAATCTTGAATATTCTGGCTAAATCTTGGTATGTGGTTTTTAAAGTCACTCCGTTTCAAAGTCTGTCTTTCCTTATACAATGTGGAAATTATTTCTCCATACCTTGTGATTTTGACCTGAGTGCTAAGAGAATCACTCTCCTTACCTAGTTATCTACAAATGTTCATTCCAGAAATGTTTAGTTACTGAATTGAATGAAGACATCTCAGTATACTCTTTTAGGTCATAGTAGTTGCCATTTTGTAAAATTTATTTTTTCTTCTTTGCTCTTTTCCCCTTATTTGGTTTAATTTTTCTAATGTTAGGAGATATAGTCCTAGATATTTCCATGGGCCAGTGTGATGACTTTTTTTTAAATGAGGTTCAGTACCATAATGTTTATTTACTGGGAGATAATGCATTTATAAGCATTTTAAAATTCTGTAAAATGGGTTAGAAATATTTATAATTTTACAGGCAGGACAGCATTTGACTTTTATTTAAAAGGCGGCACTACTTATGTAAATCTGAGCTGTGGGATATTTCTGGCTTTAAGAGAGAGACAGAATCTCTTACTGAAACTCATGGTCGTGATTTTGTATAATATAGTTCATACTGTGTCTGTGAGTTTCTTCCAGTTACAAATGGGCATTTAGCATAGTTATATTGACTATAACATGTAAGTAAATAGCTTTCTACTGACCCTAAGTTATCAAGGTGAAAAAAACATGCAATTCAGTAATTGAAAATGTGGTGAAAAGCTGCAGCTGTCATCATCAAAACAACTCATAACGTACTTTAAAATGTTCAGGTAGCAGTGAGCATTGTTCATATGAGAATGGCGGCTGGGTGATCTCTTTGCTGAATAAATGAGTTGTTAACATGTGGACCCAACTGCGTGCGTGAGATCTGTCTTAAAACTTACTGAAATGGAAATTTATGAATTATTGCAAATTGTAATGCTGGAAACAAAAAATAAATCCTTGGTTAAAGGGTTTGTAATGGTGATTTCTGATCCAGAAATCTCATTTACTGGAAAATTGTGAGACTTTACGTTGGTGTATTTTTCTTTTTTCTGTTTTTTTTTTTTTTTTTTTTTTTTACTATTACAGAGTATTTTGCATGCTGTACATTTTAAGTGAAGTAACATTCCAGTTTTATTTTTAAGATAGAAAATTGTTTTATATATATATAATTTGATACTCTATTCTTACAGTTTCAAATTCCTTACCCCTTCTTTACAAAAAAAACTTTGTTTTTTTACCTGTTATGATTCACTCTATACTTTTTTCTTCTTCCTTCCCCTTTCCCACTTGCCATTTGTTACTTCATGTCATTGCCATATGAGAAAGTACCAAATTATATCCAGTTTCCTCCTAGTGATATTACTCTGAAAAATTTCACAAAGCCAGACAATAATAATTAACTCATTTTTTTTTCCCAAGACGACCCTCAAAGTTAATGTGCAGCGGGTATTCCAAATGGTAATTTTTTTTTTAGGATTCCCTAAAAAAAGCCAATTTCTGATATTTCTTTTTAAATCTGATTTTGGTTGAGGTCATACCATTCTTAAATAATAATTGAAGGTTTATGTTGGCATCTTTTCTAATTCTGTCTTGCACTGATAAACTTACATAAAGTTTGTTTATGTAAAATAAGACATAAAGGAGTACAACATATCAAGGAATTTGAGTATTTATGTGGAATCAGGAAATTTTTCTAGAGTCATTGAATTTTAAAATCAGAGAATTTGGGCTGGATGTGGTGGCTTATGCCTGTAATCCCGGCACTTTGGGAGGCCGAGGCAGGAGGATTGCTTGAGCTCAGGAGGTCAGGACCAGCCTGGGCAACACAGCGAGACCTCATCTCTAGTAAAAAAAAGTTAGCCATGTGTGGTGGTGCTCGCTTGTGTTAGTCCATTCTCATACTGCTATAAAGAAATACCTGAGACTGAGTAATCAAGAAAAGAGCTTTAATTGGCTCATGGTTCTGCAGACTGAACAGGAAACATAGCAGCTTCTGCTTCTGGGGAGGCCTCGGGAAACTTCATTCATGGCAGAATACAAAGGGGAAGCAGTCATAGCCAGAGGAAGAGCAAGAGGCGGGGGGTGGGGTGGGGGGGGGTAGGTGCCACACTCTTGTGAACAACCAGATCTCATGAGAACTGACTATACAGTACCAAGAGGGAAAGGTGCTAAAGTATTCATGAGAACTCCGCACCTGTGATCCAGTCACCCCCCACCAGGCCCTACCTCCAACATGGGATTACAATTTGACATGAGATTTGGTGGGGACACAGATCCAAAGCATATCAGCACCTGTAGTCCCAGCTACTTGGGAGGCTGAGGTGGGAGGATCACTTGAGCCCCAGAGGTGGAGGCTGCAATGAGCTATGATCATGCCACTCCAGCCTGAATGACAGAGTGAGATCCTGTCTCAAAAAATCAGAATTTGGATCTCTTTCTCCAAAAATAAGGCTATATTTAGTTTTTCAGGTATCTTGTTATTTTAGCAAATTAATGTTTCTTACTTTTATCTACTTTGGCATATAGCACTTGAGTATTAAAGCATATAAATCATTTTTAAGGAAAATATTCTCTGCAGGAGAATAATCACAAAAATAATACTGGACAGAGGAGGGGCAGTCAAGGGTCTATGATTGATTCCTTCTTGACCAAAACTAAAATCTAGGATTTATCAAAGGTGAGGTATACAGTGGTGCCTGACTTACAATGGTTGCACTTAAGAATTTTTATGATAGGTTTATTGGCACATAACCCCACAATAAGTAAAAAGCATCTGTACCTACTTTTAGCTTTGGGTGAGACTGGATCTCTAATTCACTGTGAGTAGCAGGCCCCAAACTATATAAGGGGGCACAGTTTTCATCATGGCAGTGGGAGGATGAGGGGTGGAGATTTTTTTTTTTTTTTTGAGACGGAGTTTCGTTCTTGTTGCCTAGGCTGGAGTGCACTGGCACAATCGCAGCTCACCGCAACCTTCGCCTCCCGATTCAAGTGATTCTCCTGCCTCCTGAATAGCTGGGATTACAGGCATGCGCCACCACACCTGGCTAATTTTGTATTTTTAGTTTAGACAGGGTTTCTCCATGTTGGTCAGGCTGGTCTTGAACTGCCGACCTCAGGTGATCCGCCCTCCTCGGCTTCCCAAAGTGCTGGGATTACAGGTGTGAGCCACTGCTCCGGTGATCTGTTTTTAAGTGGAGTATCCTGGGGGCCTGGAGTATCCAACTCCAAAGAGGTAGGTTCCTGAACATATACTAAAGAACCTGTGAGAGAAGATCAGATGGAAAAATTTTCAAATTTTTTCAAAAGCAAAGGTAATCCCTGCATACATCCTCCTACACACACACACATACTGCAAAGTGAATAATAAAATGTCATAAGGCTTGAGTTTTTGGTATATGGCTTTCAGTGTTACCTTATCTCATAATTTAGGTAATGATTTTTGCTAAAATGATACCATCTAAAGAGTGCCTACGTTTTAAATCTCATAACTTTTTGAGGAAGAATGCTGGGAACTACAGAAAACTGCACAGGCATTTAGAATTTGTATTATCTTCTTAGATTGCATTTGTCAAGCTTTGGCAGCATTTCTTTTAAATGTGATGACCCCCAATTTGCCAAACAGTCAGAAGTCAGTGAAGCAAAGAATCGAAGGTAAAATGTTGATTCAAAGATTGTCTCCCCTAAATCCTTCATTCCTGTCTCTGAAATGGAATTTTGGAAGGCATTTGTATAGAAGATTAGTCTGACAGCCTTTATGTTTGCATGTAAGTTTACTTGCATCCTTAGACTTGGCTTTATGCAAAAAGAAAATTTTTATTCGTTATATTGTATTTCATCTGTCTGATTTCCCTGGCACATTAAGATGGTCCTGGTCCCTCAGGATACTTTTTCTCTTAATAAGTGTCATATGTAAATAAAGGCAACTCATTTATTAGTTTGGGATTTTTTTTCCCTTGAGAAATAAATGTTCGTTGAACATAAATTCTTCTTTACCTCATGTGCTAAGAACTAAACTGTATAATCTGATATATTTTTTATGCCTATGTTTTTGAACAGAATTTGTTACTCATTCAGTGTGCCTGTTAAGTTTTTTTTTTTTTTTTTTTTTTGAGACGGAGTCTCGATCTGTCGCCCAGGCTGGAGATCGGCTCACTGCAAGCTCCGCCTCCCAGGTTCACGCCATTCTCCTGCCTCAGCCTCCCGAGTAGCTGGGACTACAGGCTCCCGCCACCATACCCGGCTAATTTTTTGTATTTTTAGTAGAGACGGGGTTTCACCATGTTAGCCAGGATGGTCTCGAACTCCTGACCTCGTGATCCACCCACCTCTGCCTCCCAAAGTGTTGGGATTACAGGTGTGAGCCACCGCACCCGGCCGCCTGTTAGTTTTTAAGTTTTTTTTTGGTCGTACAAAACCTAACTATAATAACTCTTAATCATTTTATAATCTGTTTCACTTTAAAGAGAAATACTAATTTTTTGGTTTCATAAAACCAACCTATAATAACTTAATCATTTTATAATCGGTTTCAGTTTAAAAAGAACTATTAATATACTGTTTATTAACATTAACTATTATTAATATGTTTGGTAAAACAAAATCTGGAAAGTTATATTCCTTAGTGATATATATTATCAGTACATTTTGACATAACTAGATTATTAAACATTTAATTAGGCTGTTTTGTTTCAGATGTGTCTACAAGAGTATATTTAGAGAAAAAAATACAAAGCATGGAAACATCAAAACCCTAAACCTAAGGCCAGCCTGCACTGTGATCTAAATTGAACTCTATACTAATCCTGTAGGAATTCCAACTGTATTTTCTTTTTCATGAGAAACTAAACCAAAGTAATTTGGTATTTTGAGAGGGTAAAATTCCCTCCCAAAATTCAAAACCTATTGAAAGTAGAACCACTACAGTTCATGATTTGCACAGGAAAATAAAGAATTGTATGTGTCATTAGGGCCCAAAATAAAACCCTTTTAAAAGGTTTTTAAACGGCCGGGCGCGGTGGCTCACGCCTGTAATCCCAACATTTTGGGAGGCCGAGGTGGGCAGATCACGAGGTCAGGAGATCGAGACCATCCTGGCTAACACAGTGAAACCCCGTCTCCACTAAAAATACAAAAAATTAGCCGGGCGTGGTGGCGGGCGCCTGTATTCCCAGCTACTGGGGAGGCTGAGGCAGGAGAATGGCGAGAACCTGGGAGGCAGAGCTTGCAGTGAGCCGAGATTGTGCCACTGAACTCCAGCCTGGGAGACAGCAAGACTCCGTCTCAAAAAAAAAAAAAAAAAAGTTTTTAAATAGACTGAAATATATACTTGTTAGTATTATAATAGCTATTAACAGAATATTTTGAGGTCTGTTTGCCAGGTACTGTTTTACAAGTACACTTTTTTGTTGTTGTTTTTGAGATGGAGTCTTGCTCTGTCGCCCAGGCTGGAGTGCAGTGGCGCGATCTCGGCTCAGTGCAAGCTCCGCCTCCCGGGTTCACGCCATTCTCCTGCCTCAGCCTCCTACCTATGACTACAGGCGCCCGCCACCACGCCCGGCTGCTTTTTTTTTTTTTGTATTTTTAGTAGAGACGGGGTTTCACCGTATTAGCCAGGATGGTCTCCATCTCCTGACCTCGTCATCTGCCAGCCTCGGCCTCCCAAAGTGCTGGGATTACAGGCATGAGCCACCATGCCCGGCCTACATGTACACATTTAATCCCCACAAACAGCCAGTGAAATGTGGTCTGTAATTCACATTTTTGCAGATAAGGAAACAGATACAGTAGTTAATATTAGTGTCTGAGACTACTCATCCAATAAAAGGCAGAGTCAGGATTTCAACTCTCAAGGAAGCATTCTGCTGAACAGAAAAGCCCAAGAGAAGTAACACTGTATAAAAAGTAGAAAGGAAATATTCATTATATTGTTATACAGTAACCTAATTTATATTCAGTAGTCAGAACAATTAGCTAAATCTAACTCAGACTGCTTGGGACAGGGGGATGACGGGTAGGGTAGGGCATGGATCAATGAGTTGTTTTTTTTTGAGGGGGGGGTGGTGTTTGGGTTTTTTTTGTTTGTTTGTTTTCTTTTGAGACGGAGTCTCACTCTGTTGCCAGGCTGGAGTGCAGTGGCACGATCTCGGCTCACTGCAACCTCCGCCTCCTGGGTTCAAGCCATTCTCCTGCCTCAGCCTCCTGAGTAGCTGAGACTACAGGTGTGCGCCACCACACCCAGCTAATTTTTGTATTTTTAGTAGAAACAGCGTTTCACCATGTTGGCCAGGATGATCTCGATCTCTTGACTTCATGATCCGCCCCCTCGGCCTCCCAAAGTGTTGGGATTACAGGCGTGAGCCACCATGCCTGGCCCTCATTAAGGTTTTTATGGACGCTGAGGTCTTGTCTGTTACATTAGGCTATTTTTCTTTTTTTTTTTTTTTTTTTTTGAGATAGAGTCTCGCTGTCTCCCAGGCTGGATTGCAATGGCGTGATCTTGGCTCACTGCAACCTTCGCCTCCCAGGTTCAAGCGATTCTCTTGCCTCAGCTCCCCAAGTAGCTGAGACTAACAGGCACCTGCCACCTTGACCAGGTAATTTTTGTATTTTTAGTAGAGACGGGGAGACGGGGTTTCAACTTATTGGCCAGGCTGGTCACGAACTCCTGACCTTGTGATCTGCCCACCTCGGCCTCCCAAAGTGCTGGGATTACAGACGTGAGCCACCGAGCCGGCCTATTTTTTAAATGATATTTATTTTTAACTATTACTACCACTGGATAAACATATCCAGAGGATAATATTTTGTTCAAATGTCAGTCATTGATTTGAACCACGCAGGAAAGAAATTCAGGGAGCGGTGTGAAAATTAGAATTAGTCAGAAGTTTTAAAAATATAGTTATCCCAGCCAGGCGCGGTGGCTCACGCTTGTAATCCCAGCACTTTGGGAGGCTGAGGCAGGTGGATGATGCGGTCAGGAGTTCAAGACCAGCCTGGCCAACATGGTGAAACCCTGTCTCTATTGAAAATACAAAAATTAGCTGGGCATGTTGGCGGGCACCTGTAATCCCAGCTACTCGGGAGACTGAGGCAGGAGAATTGCTTGAACCTGGGAGGCGGAGGTTGCAGTGAGCCGAGATCCTGCCACTGCACTCCAGCCTGGGCGACAGGGCAAGACTCTGTCTCAAAAAAAAAAAAAAAAAAAAGAAAAGAAAATTTATATATATAGTCATCTCTTGGTATCTGTGGGAATACCCTGTGGGGATATCCCTGGGATACCAAAATTCAAGGATGTTGAAGTGTCCTATATAAAATGGCATATTTGCATATAACCTACACACATCCTCAAATATACTTTAAATAATCTCTATTATAATACCTAACACAATGTAAATGTTATGTAAGTAGTTGTCATACTGTATTGTTTAGGAAACAATGACAAGGAAAAAAGCCTGTTCACGTTTAGTACAGACACAATTTTTTATTTATTATTTTCGATACGTTGGTTGAATCAGAGATGCGAACCCATGGATACGAAAAGCTGACTATATTTTAAAATTGTGCTTGAATAGATAAAACATTCACATGATTCTAAATTCAGAATGTTCAAACAGATTTATAGGAAACATTCTCTCTCTCAACCTTGCTCCCAGCTATCCATTTTCTTTTCCCAGAGGCAACTAATGTTATAAGCTTGTGATATATCCTTATAGAGATATTTGATGTATATATTCACATATACACACGTTTATTATATGTATTTCCCCTGTTCTACAAAGATGATAAAATAGTATATATATTAATGAACCTTCTGATAATGTAAGTACACAGCCATTTTCCAGAGTTGTGTTTACTGAAAATTACTACATCAACAGGACATAACACATAATGTGCTTTACCATATGGTAGCCACTAGGGACATGGGGATATTTAAATTTGAATTAATTACATAAAATAAATTCAGTTCCTCAGTTGCATTTGCCACATTTTCATGTGCTCAGTAGCCACATGTTGCCAGTGACTGTGTTGTACAATTCAGATATAGAACATTTTCATTATCACAGAAAGTTGTTTTGGACAGTCCTAATGTGGTGGATTAAAGTAATCCTAGTCTCTCTTTAATATTTGAGAGTGTCTTTACAGTGTACAGCATAAGAGTGCCTGGTTTCTGTTGTTGGAGGCAGGAGGATAAAATTCTGGCTTAGCTCTTAGAAATGTATCAATACAAATAGCTCTTGGGCTATAACTTAAGGCTACCAACTGGTAAGTGTTACTTTCAGCAGATAAATTTCTCATGTTCAAAATGAAGAGTTTGAATTTGACTTCCTGTCATTCAAATGCATAATATACATTCTGAACATTAGGGAACAACTGAACCATACAAAAGTGTTCTTGAGCCATCAAAAATTCTTACCTAAGTTGATAAATTATGTTTCTGAATGTTCATGTCAGTTTATCTTGTGGCCCAGCAAAGGGCTAAATAAGTATGATACCATTCATCACACAAAGGTCTCAGAGATCAAAATATGGGATTCGGTGGGCCCAGGTGGTGAGAAAGGAAGGAGTTGCGGGTTTGTCACACTTTATACAAGAAATAAGTTCCTGGGCCAGGCGCGGTGGTTCACACCTGTAATCCCAGCACTTTGAGAGGCCGAGGAGGGTGAATCACGAGGTCAGGAGATGAAGACCGTCCTGGCTAACATGGTGAAACCCCATCTCTGGTAAAAACACAAAAAATTAGCCGGGCATGGTGGCACGTGCCTGCAGTCCCAGCTACTCAGGAGGCTGAGGCAGGAGAATCGCTTGAACCTAGGAGGCGGAGGTTGCAGTGAGCCGAGATTGCGCCACTGCACTCCAGCCTGGGTGACAAGGCAAGGCTCCGTCTCAAAAAAAAAAAGAAAGAAAGAAAAATAAGTTCCTGGACATTGTGTAAATTAAATATTTCTAAATCTATAAATTAAATATTTCTAAATCTATTTTTAGATGCACTAGAAGAGTTCACAATTTAAAGAACTCCTCCTGTAATGTATGATTATTTAAATTATGTTAAATCCTATTCAAAAGAGATTTTATAAAATGACTTCTAGATTACTCCTGGAACTATGGCAGATCATGTTGAGGTTAAAAGAGCATTAAGGGATTGGGTGATAGATGGTCTAATATCATCACTGCTTGAAGTTCCAAGGAATTACTCAAATTGATCCAATTTCCTTATGACATTTTCTATATGGATTGACAGCCCATGTCAATTATTGAATACTTACTATATACAAGCTATGATATACTAGATGCCCGTGAGGGCCTTCTTAGAAGAAGGAAGATGATGGCAGTGTTGTCAACCAGATAATCATTCCTGATGATCAAGGTGGGGGATGTCCCATCCGGATAATCCCCTCATCCAATAACCAGGACAGAATTACTCATGGTTGTGGCATCTTGTCCTTCTTGGGGTCAATAAGGCCTGCCTTGATCAGAACCAAGCAATTGTTTACCCATCATGGGCCAGTGATTTCAAGTATAGAAGATGCTGGGACCCTAATCTGAGTCCACTTAATGGGAGGTATCCTGGGAAATGTCCATAATTAATTTGTGTTTACTTTTCCAGGTTTCCTTAAGCTTCCTAAGTTTCATAATGTATAAGATATTTACGGAATTCCTAAATTTTTGTAAACATGTTGTTATTTCTCCCATCTTAGAAAAACAGACTAAAACATCACAACCACACCCCCACACATAAAATGCATAAAAACAAAAAAATCCTTCACTTACTTTCTTATTTCTTTACTTCCCTTCACAGCAAAACTCAAAGGAGTTGTCTGTATTTGCTGCCTCTCTTTCCTTTTCTCTGAAACCCATTCCAATCAGGCTTTTGTCACTCTCTCCACTAACCCTGTCCTTGACTTCCATACCACTAAATACAATTGTCAATCTTAGGTTGTCATCTTACTTGATCTGTCAGCAGCATTTGACACAGTGAATCTGGCTTCCAGAATTCTACTTTCTGGGTTCTCCACCAACCTCTGTGGCCACTCCTTTTCAGTCTTTTTTTTTTTTTTGAGAGAGAGTCTCGCTCTGTTGCCAGGCTGGCTACAATGCAGTGGCATAATCTTGGCTCACTGCAACCTCCACCTCCCGAGTTCAAGCGATTCTTCCACCTTAGCCTCCCTGGTAGCTGGGACTACAGGTGTGCATCACTTAATTTTTGTATTTTTAGTAGAGACGGGGTTTCACCATGTTGACCAGACTGGTCTCGAACTCCTGGCCTCAAGTGATCTATCTGCCTCGGCCTCCCAAAGTGCTCAGATTACAGGTGTGAGCCACCATGCCCGGCCTTCAGTCTCTTTTTGTAGGCTTCTCCTCATTTCCATTACCTCCAAACATTGGCATATCCCAGGACTATGTCTTTTCTTTGTCTATATTCATTCACTGAGTGATTCAGTCCCATGGCTTTCAAAAAAAAAAAAAAAATTTATTGAAACCTTGATTCTCTACTTTGAATCCCAGACTCAAATGTCTAGTTGCCTACTTGACATCTCCAGGTTTGTGAGATAGGCATTCCAATATGCTGCTGATGGGAGTGTGAAGTAGGCCCAGCTATGTAGGGGGTACTATAGCTGAAGATATTAAGAGTCTGGAAAAATATGTCTGGGAGTGGTGACCCATGCCGGCAGTTCTAGCACTTTGGGAGGTGGAGGTGGGTGGATTGTTTGCTTGAGGCCAGAAGTTACCAGCCTGGTCAATATAGCAATGCTTTTTCTCAAAAAAAAGAGTCTGGAAAATAGCCATGTCCTTTGACCTATTTATTCCACTTCTAGAAATACAGCCTAATAATACAGTCTTTGGAGGCATTTTTTGCAGGATATTTAATACGGTAAAATGCTTATGATAGAGAAAAATGTAAAAATATACATCTTGGTGCTGGGCGTGGTGGCTCACACCTGTCATCCCAGAAGTTTGGGAGGCCAAGGCAGGAGGATTGCTTGAGCCCGGGACTTCGAGACCAGCCTGGCCAACATGGTGAAACCCGGCCTCTAAGACAAAGAAATACAAAAATCAGCCGGGCATGGTGGCACACACCTGTAGTCCCCCAGCTATTTGGGAGGCTGGGGTGGGAGGATCGCTTGAGGTGGGAGGAGGTGGAGGTTGCAGTGAGCCAAGATGACACCATTGCACTCCATCCTGAACGACAGAGGAAGACCCTGTCTGAAAAAAGAAAAAAGAAAAGAAAAGAATGTACATCTTGCAGTTCAAGTTGTTACTGCTAAGGTTTGAAATTGGAGTGGGACATAAAAAACATTTTTATGAACAGGTATTAGTTTTTTAAATTTTAAAAAGTGCTTAAGATTCATTTTCTAGTGAAAAAACAGGATACATAACTATATTCAGAATAATTTCAATGTTGTGTACATAGAAAAAGGATTGAAAGCAAATACACTAAATATTAATTTCATACGTGGATAATTTTTATCTTCTCTCTTTTTCTGTCATTTACAGATTTTCTACAATGAGTTTGTCTTTTATAATAAAAAGTTAATTTAAAAGGACAAGCAATTCAGGCTGGGCACAGTGGCACACACCTGTAATCCCAGACCTTTGGGAAGCTGAGGTGGGTGGATCACCTGTGGTGAGGAGTTCAAGACCAGCCTGGCCAACACGGTGAAACCCCGTCTCTACTAAAAATACAAAAATTAGCCGGGCATGGTGGTGGACACCCGTAATCCCAACTACTCAGGAGGCTGAGGCAGGAGAATCACTTGAACCCAGGAGGTGGAGATTGCAGTGAGCTCACACCACTGCACTCCAGCCTGGACGACACAGCAAGACTCTATGTCAAAAAAAAAGAAAAGAAAAAAAAAGGACAAGCAATTCTTCAATCTTGGGATAACTGAAGACATTGATTGGAGTGTCATAAAACTAAGGTGTGAGAATTTTTGAATTAGAATTTTAATTTTAATACCTACTTTCAAGAGGAGGTAAGAACCAAAAGTTTTAAAGGGAAAAGACTGAAGATGAGCATGTTTCTTTGAATTATAGAACTTGGGTTTAATACCACTAGACTCTAAATTTCCAACCCTAGTAATATGGCATATGCTGTTGGAACTCAACGTGGTCGTTTGCGTAACTTTTTGTTGATATAATCTGAAATGATCTTAAATCTCACTGTGGAGCATCATAAAAACAACCTATTTGTCAGAGAAGAGTAGGACAATTGTCCTATTAAATTGGAAAACTGAAAAAATTTAAAAACAGACTTCCATTATTGCATTCACATGACAAATACTTTTTGAGTGTCTGTGTCACTGGGCACTGTACTATCTCGTAACAACCTAGGCAGTCGGGGTAGGGAATCCTCCTTGGGGAAGTACGCTTTGTAAGGCCAGGCACAGAGAAAAAGGAGGGTAAAGAGTGTGCTAGGTAGTAGGTAGAGGACATGTACAAATAGATGGCTACTGATTTTCAGTTGATAACTATGTCTAATTAGGTGAATACCATCTTATTCTAGTAAGAGTATCAGAGTGCATTCATTCCTGAGGACCCTTTCCCTGGTGTTGAAACAAATTATCTCTAGCCATCAATATGAAATAAATTCCCTTTTGCTACATTCCTGCCAAATCTGAAGAATCACAATGGATGAGTCTCATGCCTATTTCAAAATGGTATAGACTCTCTGGGGGTTCAGTATATTTAACTTGTTTCCTCATAAGTGTGACTTCAACATATTGTTTCATGCTGGAATTGTAAATTGTGATTTATCCATTCTCTGTAGAAATATTAAATAAATCTGAGAAAACTCCAAAACCCATTTTTATTGTAATTTTTCTTACTGAATTTTAGATACAGCTTTAAGATTATTTGGTAAGAGATGAAAGGAAAGGTGGATGTTAAACTCAGACTGAAGCAATTTAAAATTTTACAGGCAGTTATATTTGATATAGAACTTCTCAGTTTATTATAAAGTGGGAAAAGGTTGGATCTCTAAAAGGAAAAAATATATGTTGCAGCTGTTTCCATCTTATTTGTTCCATGGGACTCTCTTACGGCCCCAGCCCTGCAAGATTCCTCCAGGGATCTCCAGCTACCTCCACTCCTCTGAGGACTTTCTGTGTACAGAAGACAGGCCCAATGTTGCAACAGGACCTCCTATCGAGGCTTGGCAGTGTTTTCAGATTAGAGTTCAATTTTCTTTACTTAATTTCTTGATACCTATCTCCAATCCAAATAAACTTAGCTACAATATTTTTGAAGATTTACATTCCTAAACACTTAATTCCGGAATTAATTTTTCCTTAATAAAATAAGCTTCACTATTTTTTAAATTTTTATTTTTAATCAACTCATAATTGTACACATTTATGGGGTACTATATGATGTTTCAATACATGTATACATTGTGTAATGATCAAATCAGGGTAATTACCTTACCCATCACCTCAAACATTTATTGTTTCTTGGTGGTGAGAACATTCAAAATCCTCTTCTAGCGATTTTGAAATATACATAGCTAACTATAGTTATCCTACTTGCAATAGGACACCAGAACTTATTCCTCCTATCTAACTGTAACTTTGCATCTGTTGGCCAATTTCTCCCCATCTCCTCCTCTCCTCTACCTTCCGCCCTTCTCCCCCCAGCCTCTGATAACCATGGTTCTACTCTCTACTGCTATGAAATCAACTTTTTTAGATTCCACATATGAATGACATCATGTGGTATTTGTCTTTCTCTATCTGGCTTATTACGCTTAACATAATGTCCTCTAGTTTCATCCATGTTGTTGCAAATGACAGCATTTCCTGTTTTGTTATGGTGAAATAGTACTCTATTGTGCATATATACGACATTTTATCTATTAATCTGATGATGAGTACTTAAGCTGATTCCTTACCTTGGCTATTGTAAATAGTGGTGCAATAAACAGAAGCATGCAGATGTCTGTTTCACATACCGATTCCAATTCCTTTGGATAAACAGCTAGTGTTGGGATTGCTGGGTCAGGTGGTAGTTATATTTCTATTTTTTTGATAAACCTCCAAACTGTTTTCCATAATTACTATAATAATTTACATTCCCACCAACAGTGTGTAAGGGTTTTTTTATTCTCCACATCCTCACGAACACTTGTTATTTTTTGTCTTTTTGATAATAGCCATTCTTACTGGAGTTAGGTGATATTGTGATTTTGACTTGCAGTTCCCTGATGACTAGTGATGTTGAGTATTTTTTCATATACTTGTTGGCTATTTGTAAGTCTTGTTTCAAGAAATGTCTATTCAGGTTTTTTGCCCATTTTTAATTGGATTTTTTTTTTTTTTTTTTTGCTATCGAACTCAATAGTTTGAGTTCCTTATATATTCTAGATATTAACCTCTTGTCACAAATGTTTACAAATGTTTTCTTCCATTCTGTAGGTTGTCTCTTCACTCTGTTGATTGTTTCCTTTGCTATGCAGAAGCTTTTTAGTTTGCTTTTGTTGCCTGTACTTTTGAGGCAAAAAAAAACTCCTTGCCCAGACCAATGTCATGAAACATTTCTCCTGTTTTCTTCTATTAGTTTCATAGTTTCAGGTCTTACAGTTAAGTCTTTAATCCATTTCGAGTTAGTTTTTACACAGTAATCCCCTTTTCCATACGGGATACATTCCAAGACTCCCAGTGGATGCTTAAACCATGGATAGTACTAAATCCTATTTATACTAAGCTTTTTCCTATATTTACATGCCTATAATCAACATTTAATTTATAAATGAGGCACAGTAAGAGATTAACTATAATAAAATCAACCAATTATGAAAATATACTGTAATAAAAGTTATGTGAATGTGGACTCCTTCAAAATATCTTACTGTGCTGTACTCACCCTTCTTGAGACGATGTGCAATGATAAAGGGCCTACATGATGAGATGAAGTGAAGTAAATGACATAGGCATTGTGCCGTAGTATTAGGCTACTACCGACCCTCGATGATAGGTCAGAAGGAAGATCATCTGCTTCACTGATCCTGGATCATTGAGCCACGATGATTTTGATGACAAATAGGCAGGTAGCATATACCATACAGATACACTGGACAAAGGGATGATTCATGTTCCTGATGGATGGCATGAGATTTCATCACACTACTCAGAAGGGTGAGCAATTAAATCAAAACCACAATGAGATACCATCTCACACCAGTTAGAATGGCAATCATTACAGAGTCAGGAAACAAGATGCTGGAGAGGATATGGAAAAACAGGAATGCTTTTACACTGTTGGTGGGAGTGTAAATTAGTTCAACCATTGTGGAAGACAGTGTGGCGATTCCTCAAGGATCTAGAACCGGAAATACCATTTCATCCAGCAATCCCATTACTGAGTGTATACCCAAAGGATTATAAATCATTCTACTATAAAGATGCATGCATACTATTTTTATTGCAGCACTGTTTACCATAGCAAAGACTTGGAACCAACCCAAATGCCCATCAATGATAGACTAGATGAAGAAAATGTGGCACATATATATACACCATGGAATACTATGCAGCCATAAAAAACAATGATTTCACGTCCTTCAGGGACATGGATGAAGCTGGAAAGCATCATTCTCAGCAAACTAACAAAGGAACAGAAAACCAAACACCGCATATTCTCACTCATAAGTGGGAGTTGAACAGTGAGAACACATGGACACAGGGAGGGGAACATCACACAAAGCCTATCGGGGGGTGGGGGGCAAGGGGAGGGATAGCATTAGGATAAATACCTAATGTGTGCGGGGCTTAAAGCCTAGATGACAGGTTGATGGGTGCAGCAAACCACCATGGCACATGTATACTTATGTAACAAACCCGCACGTTCTGCACATGTATCCCAGAACTTAAAGTATAATTTAAAAAAAGGGTGTGCAATTTAAAATTTATGAATTACTTATTTCTGAAATTTTCCATGTAATATTTTCAGACTGTGGTTGACCGCGAGTAACTGAAAGCTCAGAAAGGAAAACTGGAGGCTGGGCGTGGTGGCTCCTGCCTGTAGTTCCAGCACTTTGGAAGGCCAACGCGGGTGGATCATGAGGCCAGGAGTTCAAGACCAGCCTGGCCAACATGGTAAAACCCCATCTCTACTAAAAATACAAAAATTAGCTGGGCATGGTGGTGGCGCCTGTAATCTCAGCTACTCGGGAGGCTGAGGCAGATAATTGCTTGAACCCGAGAGGCGGAGGTTGCAGTGAGCCAAGATCACACCACTGTACTCCAGCCTGGGCGACAGAGTGAGACTGTCTCAAAAAAAAAAAAAAAAAAAAGGAAGGAAAACTGGGATAAGGGGGGGGACTATGTTATATGGTGAGAGATAGGGGTCTAGTTTCATCCTTCTGCATGTGGGTATCTAATTTTCCCAGCACCATTTATCGAAGAAACTATCCTTTCCCCAAGGTGTGTTCTTGGCACCTTTGCTGAAAATCAATTGGCTGTAGATATGTGGATTTATTTCTGTACTTTGTTTTTATGCAAGTACCGTGCTGTTTTGGCTACTATAGTAGCTTTATAGTATATTTTGAAGAACATGAAGTAAGAACATTATCTTAAAAATGTTCATAGAATGGTTAGGGCTTCTACAAAATGTACTGGTGAGTCACAAACAAAAAATAAATTTTATTACAGTGTTCCTTATTTTTAACCCAAAATAATAATAGCCAGTTTATCAATCTACCATATTCATCAGTTGTCAATCCAACTAGTTTTAACTGCTTCCAAAAAATCAAATTTATCTTCAAAAGATAAAGATATCCATTATTCCATCAAGCCTATTTTAAAAATTGGTCCCACATACCTCAGGTAACTCGCAAGCAGTATTTCAAACATATCCTAAAGATGATGATATTGTTAGAAAAAGATGATAGTCTCGTAAGAGATTATTTTTAAAGGAATACTTAGTTGCTCTTCAATGTTTGTTAAAAATACTACTGATGTTATTTTATGATCATACTTTGGATACAATTACAGATTTACCCAAAAAATAAAGTAGGTAAGAATGTATTCTTTTACAAGATAATTCATAGTGATCTTTCTTTAAAAAGTTGTTTCCATTTTACAACCACAATAACTATCCCTACATCTTTAGAGATGCATCTATTATAAAAGATGAGCTTTTCTTGAGCCAGCAGGCTGGATATCCACACATTTGAAAATAATCTTAGTTCTTAACACTCAGTGAATTTGCCAGAAACATAGGATCTCAGACTCCACTCCACACCTATTGAATCAGAAAATCTGCATTTAACAAGATTTGCAGGTGATTTATAAGCAGGTTAAAATCTGAGGAGCAGAGCTCTTGCTCATCTTATGAAGAGACATAATTTATAACACCAATGAAACAACTATTGAAGATGAGAAAACTTTTTTCTGATAGAATACACGATGACCTTAACAAAGCCATATAAATATAAATTTGCTCAAGAATGTAAATGAAGATATAATAAGGACAGATGTGACACTCTCTCTGTCATACACTGGATAGAATTACTAGCAGATTAGGCACAGCAAAAGACAAGATCAGTGAACTTGAAGCAAATACACATTATCCAAAATAAAGCAAAGACAGAAAAGAAAGAAAGAGTCCATGTGATCTATGGGAAAACATCAATCAGTCTAATATGTGTGCGTACTAGTTCGCTATGGCTACTGTAAAAAATTACAACAAATTTAGCCCCTTAAAATAACACAAATTTATTTTATACTTCTGTAGGTGAGAAGTCCAACTAGGGCCTCACTGGTGTCAACAGGGCTGCATTTATTGCAGGAGGCTCTAAGAAAGAACCAACTTCCTTGTCTTCTCCAGCTTTTAGAGACTCCAGTATTCTGTGGCTTGTGGCTTCCTTCCTCCATCTTCAAACCCAGCATGGGGTCCTCACACTGCATCACTCAAACCTACTCTTTTTAAGACCCTTGTGATTACTTTGGGCCCTCCCAGATGATCCAAGATAATCTTCCTGTAAGATCCTTCCTGCCCTGCAATCTAACATACTCACAAATTCTGGGGATTAACATGTGTGGACATCTTTGGTGAGTCATTATTCTGCCTTCCACAACATGTAATTTGAGTGCCAGAAAAAGAGGAAGAAGGAAGACAGAAATTATATCTGAAGAAATAGTGACTGAAAAATTTCCCAAATATGATGAAAAATATAAACTCACAGATCCAAGAGTTCAACAAGCCCCAGTAGAAGAAATTTAGATAAAACCACACCAAGGCAGATCATAATCAAACTTGATAAACACTGATAACTTCTCAATTACTGATACTTGAAAGAAATGGCATCCTTTATACTTTTCACCAGTATTAAAAATTCTTCATTAAACAAATGTTTGTAGTTCCCCATAGATTCATGAGGATTTTCCTCATTATGTATCCTTAAAGAGAAATGTGAAAGGATTAGTAAAAGCCCCAATCTTTACCTATTTTAAAGCTATCATAGACATACTTCTGCAAAAAAAGGTCCATCCACTGGGTGTAGTGGCTCATACCTGTAATCCCAGTACTTCAGGAGGCCAGGGCAGGAAGATCACTTGAGGACAGGAGGTTGAAACCAGCCTGGGTAACACAGTGAGACCTTGTCTCTATTAAAAGCAAAAAAATTAACCAGGCATGATGGCACACACCTATAGTCCCAGCTCTTCGGGGCTGAGGTGAGAAGATCACTTAAGCCCAGGAGTTCAAGGCTGCAGTGAGCTATGATCATGTCACTGCACTCCAGCCTGAGCAATATAGCAAGACCCTGTCTCAAAACACATAAACACACAAAGTCTATCCAAATATACACCAGAGAGTGAATGGGTAATTATTTAGCACAAAATATTAATAGAAAACACAACTTAAGCCAAATCAAATAGAATTATTATATTTTTATATTGAATTGAAAATGCTTCTGTGTTGCTAGGAAGGAGAAAGAATCATTGTCACCGGTACAAAAAAAAAACTAGAATACACGTTTATACCCCTTTCCTCATCTCTTGGCAGGGCCTGCGTTTCTCCCCAGCATCTGGTGGAGAGTGAAAAGTCACTATTTAAGCCCTTATTTTGTCTGGAAGCAAACCCTGGGTTTAAAAAAAAGCCTGTATCTCCAGTTACATTTGCTGGTACCCCTGCTTCTATTCAGTCACACAGCCTACTCTTCATTAGTCGTGCGTTGCTCAATGATGACGACAGGTTCTGAGAAATGTGTCATTAGGTGATTCTGTAGTTGTACAAATATCACAGGGAGCACTGACGCAAACCTGGATGGTATCGCCTACTGCATACCCAGACTCTATGTACAGCGTATTGCTCCTAGGCTGCAAACCTGTACAGCAAGCTTCTCCCCCGTGGCCCACGGGGCTTTGAATGACGGCTTTGAATGCGGCCCAACACAAATTTGTAAACTTTCTTAAAACTCTATGAGTTTTTTTTTTTTTTTTTTTTAGCTCATCAGCTATCATTAGTGTATTTTTTTTTTTTTTTTTTTTTTGAGACGGAGTCTTACTCTGTCACCCAGGCTGGAGGGAGTGCAGTGGCACGATCTCGGCTCACTGCAACCTCCGCCTCCCGGGCTCATGCCATTCTCCTGCCTCAGCCTCTCCGAGTAGCTGGGACTACAGGCGCCCACCACCACGCCCGGCTAATTTTTTTGTATTTTTAGTAGAGACGGGGTTTCACCGTGGTCTGGATCTCCTGACCTCGTGATCCGCCCGCCTCAGCCTCCCAAAGTGCTGGGATTACAAGCGTAAACCACCGCGCCCGACCTCATTAGTGTATTTTATGTGTGGTCCAAGACAATTCTTCCGATGTGGCTCAAAGAAGCCAAAGGATTGGACATCTCTGCTGTACCGCCTGTGACTGTGCTGAACAGTGTAGGGAACTCTAACAGTGGTATTTATGTATCTCAACAAAGTACAGTAAAAGTACAGTATCAGAATCTTATGGGACCACTGTCATATGTACAGTCTGTCACTGAATAAAATGTCACCATGTGGTGCATAACTATATTTCTTCTCTTTCTTCCTCTTCCTCCTTTTTTTTTTGAGGCAGTCTCTCTCCGTTGCCCAGGCTGAAGTGCAGTGCCGCGATCATGCGCTACTGCAACCTCAAACTCCTGGGCTCAAGTGATCCTCCCACTTCAGCCTCCAGAGTAAATGGATCTACAGGTGTGTGCCACCATGTCTGGCTCATTTTTTTTTTTTTTTCCTTTTTTTTTGTAGAGACAGGGACCTCGCTATGTTGACCAGGCTGGTTTTGAACTCGTAGCCTCAATTGATCTGTCCACCTCAGCCTCACAAAGTGCTGGGATTATAGGCGTGAGCCACCGCTCCCAGCCTGTATTTCATTTTTATTATGTTAAACATTCTTAAACGAGAATGTTCTTAAGCATTCTCATGCCTCAATGCATTTTTATTTTTGTAAAAAAAATTTGCATCAATTTGGTCTATAAAATGTTTGTGAAATGACAATGAATGTTTACCTTAAAGCTGTATTTCAAAACCATGGTTTAACCCAATTTGTGAAAAATATACAACTGGTAAGTACAAGCACTAAGATATTCTACTTTAGATGTATTTTATTCTACCGCAGCTTTTTAAGGCTACAAGCGTATTTCTCTTCTTTCACATCAATTTTATATCTTTTTTAATTTACAGATAAAATGCAGGCATGTTTCTTAAACATTAGGACCAATGATTACAGGCACTGAGACCATATCTCTACAGAGCATTAGGACTGAATCAGAACCAAGAGATGGCCACATCTAATAGATGGCTTCATCTAATAGAGACACGGATTCACTGGCACATATTTTTCTCATTTTATATGATTCTGCTTAAAAAATTTTTTTTAAGAGATTGAGTCTCACTGTGTTGTCCAGGATAATCTCAAACTCCTGGCCTCAAGCAATCCTCCTAGCCCAGCCTCACTGGGATTATAGGCATGAGTCACCACACCCAACCTGATTCACCTTTCTGAATACAGGTTTATATGGGGGAACAAGTTGCCCAGTGAAGCTTGGGATTTTCTCGTAATTAACAGCTCTTTTGTCATTTTTCTTCAAATAGTTGCCAAGCCATTGGCTGTATTATAACAATGCCAGGCACATCAAGCTCTTGACAAATATATTGTATGAATGTATAATAAATTTAGAAGTGATTATATCATCCTATATTTGGTTCCTTCATTATGTAAATCATGCACTGAGCAGCACTCTCTAAAATTGCCTACATAGTATTTTAACTATTCTGGACTTTTTATGTAAATGGAATCATACAATGCATGGCTTTTTGTCTGGCTTCTTTTACTTACCATAAAATTTGAAGGTTCATTCATGTTGTAGTACGTATTAATACTTCATTCCTTTTTAATGGCTGAATAATATTCCATTGTTTGGATATGCATTTTGTTTATTCATTCAATTGATGGACATTTGGGTTATTTCCACTTTTTAACTATTATAAATAACGTTCCTATAAGCATTTGAGTACAACTTTTTGTGTAGACGTATTTTTAATTCTTTTGAGTATGTACCCATGAGAAGAATTGCTGGGTCCTATAATAACTCTATGATTAACTTGTTAAGGAACTGCCAATGCGTTTTCCAAAGTGTGCCACTTCATATTCCTACCAGCAATGTTTGAGGGTTTCAACTCTCTCCACATCCTCAACATTGGTTACCGTCTTTTTCATTTTAGCCATCCTAGTGAAGTGGCATCTCATTGCAACTTGATTTACATATCCCTAGTGATTAATAGTGTTGAGCATCTTTTCTTGTGTGTATTGGCCATTTGCATATCTTCCTTGGGGCACACATACTCAGATCTTTTGCCTGTTTCTAATGGGGCTTTTTGTTCTTATTGTTGAGTCTTAAGTTCTATATACTCTGGCATCAGTCTCTTACGAGGTATACAATCTGTAAGTATTTTCTTCCATTCTGTGGGTTTTTTTCATTTTTCATGGTGTTCTTTGAAGCACAAAAGTTTCATTTTGTTGAAATCCAATTGATCTACGTTTTTTTTGACACTAAAGCGTTTGGTGTCATATTGAAGAAACCTTGCCTGATCCAAGATGAAGACCTTCCTGTGTCTAAGTGTTTTATAGTTTTAGCTCTTAGAACAATGATCCATTTTGAGTTATTTTTTGAGGTTGAGGTAGGAATCCAACTTCATTCTTCAGGATATGAATATCTTGTTGTCCCAGTACCATTTGTTGAAAAGACTATTCTTTCTCCATTGAATTGTCCTGGCACTCTTGATAAATGTCAATTGATAATAAATGTAAGAGTTTATTTCTGTTGGCTGAGTTCCTTGTATTTCCATATAAATTTTAGGATCATCTTGCCAATTTCTGCAAAGAAGCCAGCTGAGATTTTGATAAAAATTGCATTGAATCTATAAATCAATTCGGGGAATACTGCCATCTTAACAATATTAAGTCTTCCACTCCATTATCATGGGATGTCTTTCCATTATTTGGGTTGTTTAAAATTTTTTCCAATGATGTTTTGTAGCTTTTCAGTATACAAGTTTGGCACTTATTTTGTTAAATTTATCCCTATTTTATTCTTTCTGAAGCGACTGTAAATTGTTTTCTTAATATCATTCAGATTGTGTACCACTAGTGTATAAAGGTACAAGCGATTTTTGCATCTTGATTTTGTGTTCTGCAGCCTAACTGAACTTGTTTCCAATACTCTTTTTTTTTTTGAAAGTGGGTCTCACTCTGTCCCCCAGGCTGGAGTGCAGTGGTATCATCGCAGCTCACTGCAACCTCCACTGCCCAGGCACAAGTGATCCTCCCACCTCAGCCTCCAGAGTAGCTGGGATTACAGGCATGCACCACCTTGCCCAGCTAATTTTTATATTAATATTTTTAGTGGAGATGGAGTTTCGCCATGTTGCCCAGGCTGGTCTCAAACTCCTGGCCTCAAGTGATCCACCTGCCTTGGCCTCCCAAAGTGCTGAAATTACATGTGTGAGCCACCACACCCAGCCTGTTTCTAACACTTTTTAATTGGTAGCTTTACCCTGTGTGTGCTTTGCTACAAAATATCCAACAGCTCATATTACTTAATACTCCTCTTCTAATGCTTCAGAAAAGCTTTAATTTCTTTTTAACTGATATTCTGATTCTAACAAAAACTATTTGGACTAAAGTATTCCTTTTCCATCCAAAATTACTGTCTAGGCTGGGCATGGTGGCTCATGCCTGTAATCCCAACACTCTGGGATGGTGAAGCGGCAGGATTGCTTGAACCCAGGAGTTCAAGACCAGCTCAGGCAACATGGTGAAACCTCGTCTCTACAAAAAATACAAAAATTAGCTGGATGTGGTGGTGTGCACCTGTGGTCCCAACTACTCGGGAAACTGAGGTGGGAGGATCACTTGAGCCCAGGAAGGTCAAGAATGCAGTGAGCCATGATTGAACCACTGGCAACAGAGTGAAACCCTGTCTCAAAACAAAAAACAAAAACTCTTTATCTTACAGTTTGCATCTTCTAGGGCAAAAATAAAATACCTTTATGTTTTCCCTAAAATGAAATAGTGTGTTGTCTTAGCTTTTACTTAGTCTGACTTAACAGTTACTCAATTATGCTGTTTGATAATGATTATGTCAGATTTATATTTTATGTAATAACTAGAAGTGGGAAGCCACAACCACGTACCCTTATTTAGCCACAGCTATTCTGCCTTTGTACGCAGAACACTGCTCAAAAACCATAAATAATCAGTATCTGTTTATTTTTTAAAGTCATGGGTAGCAGCTATAGGTTTTTTTCTTCTTCCTGATGGAATGGTACCATGAATAGCAAGCATGTGTGCTTTATGTGTGAATGTATAAAATACCGTATGAAAATCCTCTTGGACTACATGTCACTCTGAGCTCATCACTGGCTGTCCCTTTCATTCACTAGATCAAATGAATTTCTGGATGATTTTTGGTCACTTTCCTGACAAAACTGAGCATCTTGTATTTGGATATTAAGCATATAACATTTTCCTGATGTTCAGAGACAAGCAGAAAACTCTTAGCTTCAGGGAGTGAAAAGTTATGTATTCAAAGAAACAGAAAAGTATTTACAATGAATCGGAAAGATGCAAAAACCAAGTTAAAACACTTAACAGAGACTTGACATTTATTGTGCAATTTTATCCCCAACAGAACACGTGGCATTCTAGAGGTATATGAGGTAATAAAATCAACACTCCAATTAGAACACCTGAAATAATTGGCTCTAGTAACAAATGTCTCTTATAATTAAAAATATTGAATGTTTAAAAAACTTTTATAACATTTTAAGTTCCTAAAAGAAATGAGCCTAACACTTAAAAAACAACTTACTCTTCTATATAAATTGTTCACAAAAAAATCTTGCTATTCTATATTACACTATGCATTTGTAGTTTTATTAACATATCCCTAGTGGGTATTAACTCTACACAGTACAATCAAATAAAAATTATTCATAGAGAATCAACAAGACTCCAACAATAAAAATATCAGGATCAATGGATTTGTCACAGTTTCTCCACAAGTATTCATCATAGAAAATAGAGTAAAGGCAACTTGGCCCCGGTGTTAGGCTGCTACATGAAGTTCCAGAAAGGAGAGACATAAAGGCAATGCTTAAATTGGGCAGGGTTGGGCTGGACCAGTGACCTTGAAAGCTTCATGACCCACCTCTAGCATGCCCTGTTCCCAAGAAGCACAAGCCAGGACCCTCATGGCCTTGGCATGCTCTTGAACTTAAACACAGCCAAAGGGATGTGAAAGCCAAAACTACAGGAAAGAATCAACAGATTACTGTATTTTCTTACAAAATTTTCACAGCAGTTCTCACAGTGACATCATAAATTAAAACTCTCTCTTCCAAACCAATCAGACTCATCAGCTCTAAAGCTACAAAGACACAAACGTGAAAAGTGAATTGAACGTTGGCTACCTGATGCCCCGGTGCTATTTCTAACATCTAGGAGTTCCCAAAGACTCTCACTTCACTGAGTTCAAATGTTTGCTTTTATCTCCCTGCATTTTTGCACTAGGAACCTATGAGATAAATGTGAACAAACTCGTGATTTTAATTTTAATTTACCTACTTTTTAAAAAAGTTTTCTGGTCTTCATCATAGGATCTTATGTAGGTCAAGCCTTATACAGAAACCTGGGCAGATCCCAGAGGATATATGGTTTGTATGTTCCTACTTAAGTATCGACATACTTTAGAAGTAGTTTTTAGCAATACACAAATATCAACTCTCCCTTGATGGCATAAATAAAACAACAAATCCGTTCCAAAGTGTTGATGGGCTTTGAGAACTGTGCTCCAACTACTGAGGAAGACTGAACTCTTCATTCTGCTTCCTATGCCCAAAGTGATCCTCTTCTTAGCTGAGTACCTTGGGCAGTTTCCTTATCAATACAATGGGGGATAAGAACACTAACAGCCTCATAGGGTAGCTGTGAGGATTAAAATGAGAATGCATTAAAGTACTTATCCAAGTAACTGTCACACAATAACTCAATAGATAGATATTAACTATAGTTACTACTGTTGTTGCAATTAAGTGGTTCTGAATGGGCCCAAATAGTTTTCCAATGTGGCCAGGATACATCTGGCCACTTGTACTGGCCCAATTATTCCAAGAATAAACAGGTTTTCAAATGAGTCTTACTAGCAGACATGCTTTCACTGTAATTTGCGGATCTGTGATTCAATAAAAACACAGCCCTTATATCAGACACCTATAGACAGTTATGAGGAAAATTAATCTGGTCACCATTACTGCAAAGACTTGGTAATTTAGTGCCTTCAGAAGTCAAATTAACCAAGCTGGTCATTAGATGAGGGAAGTCTCAACCTCTCAGTGTTAACCTGCAACTGAACATATTGTGGAGTGTGAAAGTGGTCTCTAATGTATACACAGATCAGTTCAACTTTTACATTTTACATTTAGAAGGCAAATATTGATGGGTTATTATTTTTGCACTCCATGTTGTCTGATGTCAATTCTTCACTCTCCTCTTAAAAAAAAAAAAAAAAAAAAAAAAAAAAAAAAAAAAAAAACCCCAACATAAATAAAAGAACCAGTGCCACTGGCTGACAATGTAACTTTGCAGAGGACTATCCATCCGCTGGGTGACATTTTCCTACATTACTCCAACTGAAGTGGTTATTTTTATCCAGTACTTACATGACTGAAAGAAGCCATCACTATGTTTACAAAAATACATCATAATGATACATACTGCTGTTTAGACACATTTACATTAGAGTTCTGACTCAAGCACTCCATTTGACATGTTTTGCCAAACAGTTTTGGCACGTGTTGCCACATTAAACATACACCAGCAAGACTTGCACCATATGTGCAAAATCATTTTCTATTACATTTCTACAAATCTGTATATATGAGCTGTCAAAAATTAACGCAGATCTGTACTGTGAAATGACATAGCACTGAATGAGGAAAGTTAAACATTTAAATCTTTTCTAAAATTGAAGCTATTATCCATGGATGAGATTTTTAAAAATAATTGAAACCTAAGAAACTCAGGAGGTAGTCAATGGGTATTAGGTTTAGGTTCTAGAGCATAAATTGAAGGATGGAATCTAAATGGGGACCATGGATGTTTGCTTTTCTGAACATATAGTGCACGTTTCATCTTTACCTGATCTGCATCTGTTTTCTGAGAGCAACAGAAGGGAGGCAACAAGCCAGTGAGAGCGGCAGGGGAATGCAGGAATCACAAACTTGTAGATTCCAAGTCTGGGTTATTGCCTAATTGGGGTAAACATCTGATACTGCAAGAATAGTTACTGGACTTAAAAAGAATCCTATCAACATCAGTTACTACTAGTTGATGGGACATGGAGTAGTTGGATCAAATAAAAAATGGTTAATAATTTATCTCTCTTTATAATCCCGAAGGAATCTCTTATGTCAATGTGTCTGTCACTGACAAACGGGATAAGGAACAATGCAGAATACACAATCACCCACTAACTCTACAGCTGTGAAGTAGCTACATATATGTCTCGAATCCCCTCCAAAAGGAGATAACAATTTTCTGCAAATGCTCTAACATTATCCCTACATTCCTAGTGAAGCTTAATGAAACATAAATGGTAACGGTCACCTAAATGCTGTGGTGGAATGAGGAAAACCAAAAAAGTGATGCCCGGGTTCAAGGGCTAGAGGAAATATTTTCAAGTAAATAAGGAAAGTACTTGTAAAATGTTCAAGTGAAACGAGAAAGTAATTGTAAAAGTGAAACGGTTACAGTTTTTCTTGAAAGCGTTTAACAGTAACGTTAAGCCGTGAGATTTTGAACAATACACCGTCAAGAGTCCGTGAGAAATGTGACTTTAGTAACTGCTTGCAAAATACTGGTCCCCTCCACAGGCTCCTGGCCTACACTATCCAATACACATCATTGAGGGTCATCCTGAGCCTAGCTGGAACTGAGCTTGGGGCTTCAGCTCACTGTGAAAAGCCAGCATGATCTTTGTAACAAGATTTTAATTTGGAAAACACAGGACACTTGTCACTTTTTGTACGTATGGCTCTTCTGCTTATGGACCACACCCAGTCACTGACAAAAAAGCCACATTTAGTCTTTGTTGTCAAGCCAGCCCCGTGACCTCCTCCTCTCACCAATTAAGTGGGGGCATAGCTGCATCCTGAGCTGTTTTAACTCAATCTATTTTACACCACCAATGCTAACATGACTCAAGAAGGACTCTAAAAGCTGACATGACTAAGTTTCTTGTGAGAGCAATCTGTCCATTTGCCAGATAAAGACGCAGAAAATCAAATCAAAATAATAAGCAACACCTTCAAGTCTCCAAGGATTTCAACTGAAAGGCTCACAGAGCAATGACAGCATCTGATCTTAGTGAGTGAGCTTTTAATCTGGCTACATAGAGGCCCAATGGGCCTTGTCAAAAAACAAATGAACATCCTTTGTAGGTCCTGATTTAAAGAAGAGGAGACCATGCAAACAACCACTGTGAACTTACGTACATACTAGCCTTAAAGGTGAAGCTCAAGTAGCAGTGTGGATATGTCCCAAGGAGAGGAGCCAGCAGTGTCCACAATGATGCTGTATCATAGCCTCAGTGGCTGCTAGTGCCTGCGTCAGACGCTAGGCTTGGCTAAAGGAACCCAGCAGTTACACAAACAGTAGAAGTACAGTGCAATATCTCACTCAGGGGCAAAAGTCGCAGGAACATCTCACTCAGGCAGAAGTCGTAGGTCCTAGACCCAGGAGAGGAGTTAGAACTGGCTGTGTGATGCTGAGTATGGAGTCTGTCAGCCTTGTGCAAAAGAGATGCCCAACAATTAGTCTCAACATTCAGAATTTGTTGATGGAGAAACAGCTGATAGAGAAATGATTAACCTGGAATGGGTGCGAGGGAGGAAGAGACCATGTGTAACTTTGGAACAAAGGTGGTGTGCAAACCTGGGACAGCAGCCTTCTCAGGAGATAACAGTGACAGCCAAAACACAGGCTGCTGTCCCCTGCCCTTGCAGCAGTGGTGCAGGTGCGTTGTCATGTACGGCCATGGAGCACGGGTGCAGAAAGTGCTCTCATCAGCCTCAGCAAAGACCAGCACGATAGGGCTCCAAGATGATATTTGGATATGAAGAAATATTCAGGACCCTCAAACTTCCAGAAAAACAAGAAGGGCTAGTCTGTTTTTCTTAAAGGCAGTGATCAAATATTGTTGCTTTAGAAAAACAGAACAATGTATTCAGCAGTAAGGACAACTTAAGGCCAATGAAAAATTAAGTTAAGATGGAGAAACAGATGAGGCTATGGTGGTGTTTTTCTTCTAGCAAAGATGTCATGTTTCAAAGAATCTTATAAGACAGACACTGACTTCTCGGACCTCTAAAAATGCTTTAAGAGGTATCTTTCTTCCTTGGATAGCTGAAGATACTGGTCTCATGGTTGCCGTAAGAACATGGCATTTGCCCATATCATTTCTTTTACTTCCAAATTTTAGCTAATTTGCCCCAAATAGGATTGAATATTAGTTATCCCTATACCATTGAATAGATCTGACAAATTTTAGTTAATTTTCTCAAAACAGGATTGAAATATTAGTTCCCACTACATCACTGAGCAGATCTGACAGATGACCATCTCCATAAACATTAAACTTTTCAATGGATGAATTCTAGTAATACAAAAAAGCTAATAAACAAAAGCTACAGAAAGACCTGTTTCTAGGACTATGTATATAGTGAATGCAAACTAAATATTAAATCTAAAGGACAATTTATGAGTTTATGTTGACAAAAATAGCCCAAAAACCCTTTATCAATGGATGCTCATTAACCTGAATCTCCAACCAATTTTCAAAACCCTTGGTCATGTCTGTAGATGACATTAGTAGCCTTCAATAAACGCTGTCCATTTAGCCCTTTACTCTACAAAGAATGTAGTAATCTGGACTAGTTTGGTAAAGAAAGCCTCTACTGAGTCCAAACAGGAAGCCCTCAGAAATAATGACTCTAGCACCTCTATAGCATTTGCCAATATGGAAAGGTTCCAAAGATACCACTAATTTCACATATGGAACTCAACAAATTAACCAGGGGATAGTGGGTGGGAGCGGCACAGTGCTGACTTAGCCATAGCTAAGGGGAACATTGGGGAAAAGGAGGCACGGAGGGGATGAAACGTTTTCATCAAGGACAATGGGAAACAAGTTTCACACAAATTCTAAAGATCAGCTCAGCAGAGAAAGACCCTCAAATTTCAGAGCAATTACTGACAAGCCCATTGCATAGTTGTCAGAATGGCCTTGAAGCTGTGTGTATACAATGCCAGAACATCTAGTCAATTGAGCGAATACCATCAGTCACACCACTTGTTTGGTCTTCAGTGCACCAAACAACTAATTGCTTTAAATTTTCATTGTTCTACCCATCACTTTGGCATTGTGTCAACAAAGCCTGATTTAAGGCTATGGAAACTACGGATTTATTAATCTACAAAACTGAGCATTTGAAAATGGTTTTGGATCTTTGGATGTTTCTTGACTAACAATGAAAAACGACTACTGTTTGTAAACTCCAGAGATCAAATAGTGCCTTCTTGATCAACACAGTGGTTTTTAAACAACAGAAAAACAGCTGACCTGTAATTAATCACTGTCTGTAGAAGTTGCCTCTGTTCTCTGGTTTCCTTTTAGTAACAGACATTATTAATGTCAAAATGGTATATGATGTCATCTATCCTATGTCTTTGCCGAGAAATATGAAGTCAAGTCTTTGGAAAACATAAAGACACACTTATTTCAATTAAGAGAATGTTTGCTTCTTGTCCCTTAACACAACTCTATGTCTCCACCTTCTCCCATGGGCAGAAACACTACCCCAGCCTACCTTGAGGACTATCTCTGCCCAGGTAGCAGAGTTTGAAGATTTCAGAAAGGTAACTAGGAGCTCACCTATTTTTTCACCCTCACCACCTAGCTAGTAATCATTTAAAAATCAGATGTAGTTTTTTCTTTTTATAATATAATATTCCAAAAGTCTGTTGTAGGTGCCATAGACTTCCCAAACAACCCTAAAATGGATTTCTATTTGGGTACTGTGGCAGCTGAGAATGTGTAGAGTATGGCAGAATGACAGGCTTTGGACTCTCAGGTGACAGGAACAGGACATTCACAATTGGAACTCTTGAGAGGACCAGCTGCTACAACAGGAAGATTCTGTCCACTAATCCCCAGATCCATCCTGGGAACTTTTATTGAAGACTTCATCCTGAGAAGCCTGGTGATCGATCCCTTCATAAAATGAGCCACCGTTGTGCAGGAAAGTCCCCACCGCCCGCCCCTGTCGGGCGTGACCGACAGCGTCGCTGAACACTTTGTTTATCTGCTCCTCCGAGGGCATCCACCAATCGGGGTTGGAAGTACAATGCATCCTAATGAATTCTGCAGGAATATACACAACATCAAAAAGAGAGAGAGAGAAAAAAACAGCTGGTTTTTGCAGAAGATGATAGGTCAGGCTGCTCAAACTTTAACAGAAGCTCTATAAGAAAAGCTTTATGGGAAATCCAATGCAATGCCATGATGATGTCACTCATTAGACCCAATTTATTCCATACAAATTTTCTTCTCATGTGCAAAAGTAAAAAAAAAAAAATTGCATAAGTAAGAGGGTAATCCCTCTAAGGAACATTTGCTGTTGAAATAAAAGGTAAATTTGATTTGTAAGGCATGGGATGCACCATGTCTGGTGTAAGTCAAGGAGATAGATTTCAAAACCCAAGTTGTTACCTGCTCACATTTTGAGAATGTTACTATCTCCAGAAGCACAGCAAATACCATTAGCATGGTATTCTTTAACCAGCTACTAATCTGAAGATGGAGTACAATAAAATTACAGTCTTAATGACTGAGGAGGTGCCTAAGTGTTAGTTCGGAAAAGGTACCCATGTTCTGAGAATGTTGTGCGATTAGCTATACTTATTTCTGAAAATGTCATTTCTATACATGGGCTGACAAATATTTTTTACATGCTATCTCCTCTAAATATTTAATTTTACCAAAAAGCAATTAACATGCCCGGAAGAGTGAACTGTCGCAGCTGCCTCCAACACAATCACCATATCTTGACTACGTATTTCCCAACCAAAAGCTGGATGGAGGTCCACTCATTGTGGCCCTAAGTGAAAAATGAGCTGGAGACAGCAGTCTCTGGTTAGGCAGCCTGGACTGCATCAGGCGTCAGTGTGACAGTGGCTCCTGCAGTGTTTCCAGAGCAGCAGCACTAGTTCTCTGGGATGTATTTTAATCCATCAGTTCTAATGACTTGCTATAGAAATGTAAAATGTTGAGTAAGAATTTCTGGAAAATGATACAGCAATGAGACCCCTTATTTGGCTCCTTTATAAGCCCAAAGGCAACTCCCTTGAGTACACACAGACAGGACATCGGTCAAGCCCCCAAGCTCAACACTGCCTCTTGGTGAGTAACTCCATCATCTCTGATGATGTCAGGGAATACAGAAAACTATGGCTAGTTTGGCAGGACAGACCCTGGAAATTTCTACCACCTAGTCACTCTGATTAAGTGGAATATTCAGACCAACTACTAGGAGGTGTGCTGGAGCACTTGTGCCTAGTAAATACAGGCATTTTCATCTCAGATGGCTTCCTGAATCGTGGGCCATGTGTGCATAATAAGCACCTAAGGTTGTCTTGATCTAGGAACCACACATGCCTGCCCCATCCCTTCTGAATCAGAATGTCTGGCGGTAGGTCTAGGCAATCTCAGCTGCTAACAAAAACTACATATGCATCCTAGGCACATAATGTCCAGAATCACCGTGGGAATCTCAGGAGGGAGTGCAGAAGTAGAGTATTCTTTCCAATAACCAGGGCCTTAGCAGTGATAATCCGGCTTTTTTTTTTTACTGTGATTTCCTCACCAGGAATAATTTTTATCCCTATTTGAGTAAATCAATATTAAGTCTTTCCAGCCAATAAAACTGCCACTGAACTGTAGGTTAATATTGAGCTTTTTGATATGGATTTTTCAGGTATGAACAATGTTTTGTTGGCACTATAACACTTCTATTTGTCTAGGTCTGTATTTGCACTTGCTGAATCAACTGGATACCTCCTGATTCCTCCTTCCCACCCCTCTGCCTGGCCTACAATAGTGCAGATCAACTGCAAAGTAATCAGCTATTAATACTGCTGAAGTCGTATTATCTCCGCAGTACATTTAATTTAGAAGCTTTTTTAACCAAAAGAAAAATGTTTTACTGGGCAAGGTGTATTTTAGCATTAAGGAGAATTAATCCTAAACAAATTGAAGGAGTTGGACCAAGTATTCTTGAGAAGGTATTAGAAGGGGACACAAACTAGAACTGGAAATGAGGTAACATTTTACCCATTAAAAAAAATTTCCATGCCTTCCCTTCTTCTGTGTGTTCCCCTATGCTCCAGTTTTGCTGGAGGTGGCCTTCTCTGGCAGCAAAGAAAATCTGAATTTGAAGCGTGAAACATGAGGTGCTATGCGATGCTTATGTACCACTAAGTGAGAACAACAACGCTAAGGCAAACGGAGGTTTTTAAAAGAGCTTCTCAAGACTGAGTAGATGGGCCACATGAAGCCTAGACGTTCTCAGCAGAAAGAAATCAAAATACAGAAGGCTGAACACTTGTACGGGGAGAGCCACAGCCAATGCGGTGAAATGAGATCACAGATGGTGACACTGAGCGGAAGGATGCAGTACCTCGGAGGCATGTTACTTTAACTGGATCCAGAGGGCGTCTTTCGGGACCTGTCTCTCCTGACTGCACTGACCTTTTCCTTTTCCCAAGGCCGCATGAGTACTTAAGCTCATCGGTTGTGAAAACAAATCTGATGAGGTATCGAAGGAGCCGTCTCCCATCTTTCTTTGAAGAATTTACAGCCTCATCCCACTGTTTGCTCGTTATGTAGACAGGATAGTTGTTCAACAGCTGCTTGCTTCCCTGGAAAAGCGAAATATTTTCTCATTACCCACCAAGCCAGCCAACCAGAAGCAGAAGTGATCTCCATTTCAAAGGCAAACATGCTTTTTAACCAAGTGGCTATGCTGACAATGAACCAGGTATTGAAGTGCGCAAGTAATTGCTCAGACTCAGAAGGGGCACTTTTCAAGTTACATTTGCATTTTCTGTAACAAGAGCCAATGAGGTATAATGAACACCTTTGAAAGGGGAGCTATTTATAACTTACATTTTAACAGGTAGGTTAAAATGTGTCAAGATCCAATGACAGGGAACACTATTTAAATCTAACCTGTAACTTTCCTTTTCAGTCTATTAAAATATGCAAAACTTTGAAGAGTGTGATCAAACAGGTCTCTTCATTCTTTGGTTACTCTGAAGTACTTTTAGAAATGATGCTGGTGATCTATTTTAATAAGGTTTTACTTGTGTTTAATGCACCCAATACCCGGTAGTCACTGCATTACAACAGAAACATTAAAAAGCAAATTTTAAGAAGGGAGAATTGTGGAAACTGAAAAAAAAAATCACTAATAATCATGCAAAACAGGTTTCCTCAAATTATAGCTTCTGCAAATGCCACTATGTCAACTCAAAATTTTTCTTACTTTTCACCTTCATAATTTATGTCTGCTATAAAATTCCCGGGCTAAATAGCTGCAGTGGGACTAATTACGGGAATTTCCGTAACATTCATAAGCCATGTTTAATCAATTGCACCTACACAACCATTACTTTAGTTCTGGTTGTCCATAAAATTCTGCAGTCCAGGACAAATTAATTAACCCATGATCTTAGTTTTAATGTACTCCTTCCCCAGTAATTAAGGTGTACAAAACAAAGAAGGGAAAACTCATTCATTTTACAACTCAGCAAATTTACTACAGGTTATAAATTTGGCACCATTTGGATCTGATAGAGTTTTATTTCAAAAAGTGCTCTGTTGAGTTGAACACTGAGAAGGGAAAACGGCACAGGAACCAACAAGAGGGAGGCAGCCCGATGCGGCTAGGAAACTGGCACTGAGTTCTGCGCGTGGAGACTCATCACGGCAGCATTCACACTCTCCTCAATGAGCAACAGCAAGATGTGGTTTCCTTTCCTAAGGAAGGCAACTGAGGCACCTAGTTTGTGCTCTGAATTTAGTCAGGCTGGGTTTGAATTGAATCTTGGTTCTGTGTCTTATTAGACTAACTTGAGCAAGTTACTTCAAGTTGTTGGACCAAAGTTTCCCTATCTGTACAACTGAAAGGAACTGAATAATCATGAGTACAAGATGTGACCATTTGGGAGCATGAGCCAAGCCTTGGCTGGGTACAGTGGTGGACCCTGTGTATAAGAGACAATCAAAAGATGGGCAGGGGCCCAGAGCTCCCAAAAAGTCCTTCAGCCCCGGTTGCTGTTTCATTGCAGGAGGTGAGAGACGGAGGTCTGAATCAAGTCTGTGCAGGGCAGAGAGAGGTGTGAGTGAAAGCTGTCAAATCGAGGGGGCCAGGCAACCAATTCCATGGGCCAGGGTATGTACAGGAGACTGAGGAAGCAAGATAATCCCCAGGTCAACCAGTGGTGTCTTTCACAAAAATGAGGAACAGAGACTACAGCTGGGAGGAAAGCAGCAGCAGGGAAAATAAATCCATTGCTTCCCAAGCACTGAGAGGAATGGGCTCCTAAGGGCTCTGAAGGGTTGACCCCCGGCCCTCAGGGAGGCTGGGTGGGCCGGAAGGGGGGTGAAATTCGGGGGCTGCCTGACTCAAAACCACTCACTGTGTCACCAGTCCTTTTGTGGAGGAAGCTTAAAGCTTAGTAACTGTCACAGTTTATTGAGCAACTGATGACCAGCCAGAAGCACCTGCCCCAAGCACTTTGCACACTTCCCTCCTTTCTCCTCACAGGTGGAGGTACTAGGTCTATTCTACAGCTAGGCTCTGGGTTCAGCCTTGGGCAGGTGACTTTTCTAAACTTTGCTCCTTTCTGTTAAAATACAGATGATAATCCCAGCTTGGTGGTTGTGGTGAGGAGACCAGCTGTCTTCCACTAGAAGAAAAGCTTATGAGGGCTGGGACTGTTACCTGTTTGTTCAATGCCAGACTTTCAGGGTGGCATTGCAGGTGCAATAAACATTTGCTGAATGGCTTGATGCAGTAGAGCACGGGCCTCTGTGGCTGGCACACAGCAGGCACCCTGTAATGGTGGCTACAATGAAGAATTCTTACTTTTTTTTAACCACTGAATAAAAATTCGCAAAGTTAAAGAACTTTAAGGAGAGCAACATAGATGAGGAGCCACTAAAAAGGAGACTTCTACCATCCTTAATTTAAAAAATGAGACTTCCACCATCCTCTTAGTTATGGTCCCTGTAAATATTCGTCAGCCTTAGAAAAGACTGTCTAGCTGCTTTTTAAGCTGTTTATTTGACACCATATAAGCTGTTTATTTGACACCATATAATTTTTAAAAGCTGTTTTGCTCAAGAGAGTGAGCTTACCTGGTAAGTCAGGATTACAGCTCTATCTTACCAAGGAGGTCAAATCCATTTCCAAGGCCTCACAACTCAAAGGGATGGGGCTGGGGATGCCATCCTCAAGTTCAGAGTTCACCCTGTAAGTGATGCTTTACTGTGACCCTGAAAATGGTCTATTTCAAGATGGGATGGACTAGTGATCTGGCAGCTGACAATCCAGGAAAGGAGCTTTCTCAAAACCTTTGAAAAAATCCACTGAATGCAGCAGCTCTACATAAAATGTTGGTCTCATAAAATGTAGGAATACCATTTGGAGGTAATTTTCATCAAGAAAAAGGGAAAGAAAGAGAAAGTAATTTATAGCCCAAAGCACAATTCAGAATGCTCTCCGGGTTATGGATGAGATTTATAAACCTGTTTTAGCATAGTTAACAGAAGTAAAATATGATAAATAATAAAAACGAGAAAATGCTCGTGTGCCTGAAATGACAATATAAAGAGTCATAATGATGATGAGTCATAAAGTTTAAGTAGTCCTATGTAGACATTTCCCCTATCTTTTCATTTTTGTAGAATTCTGGTTGTATATTTTCTTCAGTTAGCTACCCAAAGATTATTAAACATTGACCTATTGTTGAGTCACTGAAAAAAAAAAAACATAACAAATCACCCTTAATTAATGGGTTACTTAAGAGTCATCATCAAATGGAAGATATAGGTGTACATTTACTGTTAAGCAAGGTAACTAGTTCTGAACTAGACTTATGAACAGTGTGCCACACAGGCACAAAGCAGGGGTGTGGCAGTAAGGGAGAGCTTCCTGGAGGAAGTGGGCTTTTCAGCTATGCTTTTTGTATGACAGTAATGTCAAGTTAGGAAATATGGACTTAGTTCTAGGGAGCAAAGGATTTTAAGCATACATTTACTTTGGATCTGTAATTCGGAAAAAACAAACCAACCAACAAACAAAAAAACAACTTTCCAGTGTGGAGAATAGAGAAGAAAGAAGCTGCTGCAATAGTCAGGTGAGAGTCAACCTAGGAAAAGAGAGACAGTTCAACATGGCTGTAGAATTCTTAGACGTAGAAAATGAGGGGGTCAGTGATGTGTCAGAAACTTCTACCTGGGGTTGGTGGGGACTTTACTGAAAACAGGAGGAATTGCAGATAGGTATTCAGAATAGGTGTGGTGAGATCAAGCAGTGTATGGGCAAACCACTGTGGGCCAGGCAGTTGGCACAGTGGTCTACAATGAAGCCACAGGGACTGGTGCTCTAGGTATGCATGTGGGACTTGTTAACACACATGTAGTGAATGTTATAAGAAACATAACTGGGCACAGGCTCATGCCTGTAATCCCAACACTTTGGGAGGCTGAGGCAGGAGAATCACTTGAGCTCAGGAGTTCGAGACCAGCCTGGGCAACATAGTGACACCCTATCTCTATAAAAACTAAAAGTTAGCTGGGCGTGGTGGTACACACCAGTAGTCTCCGCTATTTGCAGGGCTGAGGTGGGAGGATCACCTGAGCCTGGGAGGTCGAAGATGCAGTGAGCCATGATCACGCCACTATACTCAAGCCTGGGCAAGAAAGCGAGATCCTGTCTCAAAAATAAATAAACAAATAAATAGGAAACTTAACTGATGAGAAAACGCAATAGAAAGAGAGAAAAAGACGAAGCGTGACCTCTGGAGAACAGTAGATGGAAAAACTCATGAAGGCGTCATAGGAAGACGGGTAAGGAACCAGAAGAAGGTACTGACACTAAGGCTAAGGACAAGAGAGAGCACGGAGGAGGAGAGGTGAGGGTCTGGGGTGACCAGAGTGGAAAAAGGGTCACTGGACCAGACAACTGGAGAGTCACCAGGGGCCTCTTGCAGAAAACTCTGGTAGCGGTGGAAGTGAAGCCAGATTACAGCGTGGAAGAGCAAATGGAAATTAAAAGAGAGAAGATAATGAATACAGACCAGCTTTTCAAATGTTTAATCATTAAAAAAATGAGATCCCCATTCAGCAATCATGAATTGAGTGTCTTCTATGACACTAGAGATGAGACCTGGGCCCAACTTTCAAGAAGCAAGATGTGCTGTAGTGTAGAATGAAGGTGCTGACCCAGGATACTTTGGGAGCCTGGAAGGAGATGGAAGTAGAAAGGAAGGCAATGATGGCAGAAGAGAAGGAGAATCCAAGGAAGGCTTATTTTTAGGCTGGGGGAAACCTGAGAGCTTCCCCAGGGGATTCTCATGGGGACTGTCCATGGTTCTCACGTCTCGTATCGAAGTCATATATTCAAAACTGAGCCTTGAACATCTTGTAAGTATGTACCATCTTTATTACTATTAAAACACATCATTTCTTCTACAGATTGGGAGAGACTGTGGTTTCTTCCATTTAAGTCCAGGTGAAAAAAATAACCCATGTCCAAGGGCCCGGACACCTGGAAAATGCCTATCTACACACCGGAGAACCGTGCCCAGTGTGTGAGGTGCCCAGAGTGAGGGGCATGTGGAACACAGACTTTGTCTGAGGGAATGACAAGTTGGCATCTCTCATTTCAGGCAACTCTGTGCAAACAGAATGGTGGAAAAATTACCCATGCTATTTAAATTGTCATTATCTGTCTTTCCCCACTCAGTACACGAAGCTGAATCTCTGTAGTTAAATATATGCGTGCTCTTTCTCCACAAATTACGTACTTACAGGTAACAGACCCACAAACCTCAGTGAAAAACTATTTTGCTAGCCAGTCTGTTCTGGTATATACCGATAAGTTAATCAAGAGACTTCATCTTAAGAGAATTCCAAATGGAACATTCACCTTTTTACTAGAGACCTACCTCTGTCGGCTGGTCAGCTGGCTGTGGTATCAGGAGTTGGTTGTGGTGCTGCAGAACCGTCTTCAAGTAATCTAAAACGGTCTGGCAGGGCACTGGGTGGAAGAAATGGCAACAATTACACATTGGCTATCCCGTAACATATTTATTTAGCATGTTTATTAAACATTTATTTTATTATGTTTATTAAACATAAAATAAATAACATATTTATTAAACATATTTATTTAAAAAATAAATCTTTTAAAGTTTTTTCTTCTTCTTTTTTTTTAACAGAGGTCTTACTGGCACCCATACTGGAATGCAGTACGGTGATCTCGGCTCACTGCAACCTTGAACTCCTGGGCTCAAGTGATTCTCCCACTTCAGCTTGCCCAGTAGCTGGGACTATAGGTGCGCACCACTGCACGCAGCTAATTATGTTCATTTTTTTGCAGAGACAGGGTCTTGCTATGTTGTCCAGGATGGTCTTGAGCTCCTGGCCTCAAGTGATCCTTCTGCTTTGGCCTCCCAAAGTGCTGGGTTCACAGGCGCGAGCCACCGCACCCGGCCTCTAAAAAGATTTTTGATGCAAACTTCCAAAAAAAAAAAATTTTCTAAAGGAAATAGAATCTTCTTTCATTTGACATCCGTAGTTATTTCAGTTTGTAAATACAGAACAGATGCTATAGTTTGGAAAGAATTTTTAGGCTCAGCACAATTCACTGAGAACTTTCAAGTCAAACTTACTCCAAGATGAATTTGGGTCAACAATCATGATCACAAAGAACTCACAGAAGAGACGTGTCTTGACTTATTTGACTCAGGTTGCAGCAGTAGCACCCAATGATGCTTTTAAAAATTAAGGTACTGAAAACTAAGGTTTTGCTAATTATTAATCAATAATGTAAGTGTTTCTAAAGATGGATTCATTCCTAGTTCTTCAGTAAGCAGAATTCCATACCATTAGACTTGCTTCTCAATGCATACACACTTGGCCACACAGTTCTTCCCTAAGTGTCCCAAAAAGAAGCTCAATTGATTTGATCCCTTTGGTTATACATTTCACTATTACACTATTTTTTGAGGCTTTGTCTTATAGACTCATTGAATAATCATAATAAAAGTGAATAGATATTAACCCAACATAGAGCATGAGATTTTTTTGTACCACTACATAAATAATGCCTACATCTTAAGATTTACATTACAGTCCTTTCAGGAGTAGTAACTAATTGCCTTTAAAGGTCTTGGTAAGCTTAGTTAATAACCTAATTTATATGAATTGTTGCCACTGTATTTCTTAGCTGTGTGTTTTCTTAAGATGTTCTTGTCACGTTCAAGAAAATAATAAATATTTAACCTAAGCCCTAATTTTAAAGTATCACCACCAAGTTGTCTAAATTTCATTTTTCTCACCCATTTTTTTAAGATAGCAAACAGGAATTATCATTTTATGCAGTGCTAATATAACAGCTTTGGATTTTTTAGGCGATTATCACAATGTAACATAATAAATCAAAAACTACTTCAACATCCTTTAGAAGACTTTGAATAACAGGAAGTAGGAGTAGGTTAGAAAATTTTTCCTCTTCCCAGAAAAGTATTTTCTTAAATAGTCATCATCCTTACAGACCTGGGCTGTGGCCATTTGTGAACAGTTATATGGATATATTCTCCAAATTGAAGAAGCACTTGCTGAACAATGAGGTCAACCAAAATAAGTCACATGTGTATCAGAAGTAGGCCTGTTATTAAACCAAAGTTCAATAAAACCTGTCAAATGGCCCTAATTTCACCAGCTTCTTAAAAGTCCAACCCTTTTTACTGATGCCACAGTGAAGAAGAATGTGTCTCCTGACACTAAGCATTAATTGCTGGAAAAAAACCCTAAGTCTCGAGAAACAAATGGAGACAGGAAACAGGTATGCATTTTAGTTCCGGGTTTTTCACTGACTGTGTGACCTTGGGGACTTCATTTACTTTCTATGTATGAATCCCTTCTACACAGGGCTGAGTATGAGGCTCCAAAGCAGCATTCTGTTCTTCACAGTTTATGGTTAAAATAAAATGCAAGGGTACATATGTCACTGCTTTGTCAAGTGGCATGTGCAAGATACTACCTTGTATTTTGCTTGGAAGTTTTAGAGAAATTGTAAAGACTCACTGACCAGGATTTGGATAAACTTTTTTTTTGATCCCTCACCCGTATTTTAGAGTCATTAAGATGTTGCCAGGCACGGTGGCTCATGCCTGTAATCCCAAAATTTGAGAGGCAAAGGTGGGAGGATCGCTTGAGCCCAGGAGATTGAGACTAGCCTCGGAAACATAGCAAGAACATATCTTTACAAAAAAATCAAACCATTAGCTGGGTGTGGTGCCCTGTGCCTGTAATCCCAGCTACCCAGAGTAAGCTGGGAGGATCACTTGAGTCCAGCATTTCAGGGCTGCAACAAGCCATGACTGTGCCACTGCACTCCAGCCTGGGCAACAAAGCAACACTCACTCTCTAAAACAAACAAACAAAAAGATGTATATGGAAAAATTTTTATAATAAAGAGTAATTCACGACAAATCCACAGCCAATATCATACTGAATGTGCAAAAGCTGGAAGCGTTCCCCTTGAAAACTGGCACAAAACAAGGATGTCCTCTCTCACCACTCCTATTCAACACAGTATTGAAAGTTCTGGGCCAGGCGCAGTGGCTCATGCCTGTAATCCCAGCACTCTGGGAGGTCAACGCAGGCCGATCACGAGGTCAGGAGATCAAGACCATCCTGGCTAACACGGTGAAACCCCGTCTCTACTAAAAAACACAAAAAATTAGCCAGGTGTGGTGGCGGGCGCCTGTAGTCCCGGCTACTCAGGAGGCTGAGGCAGGAGAATGGCGTGAACCCGGGAGGCGGAGCTGGCAGTGAGCCAAGATCGCGCCACTGCACTCCAGCCTGGGCGACAGAGCAAGACTCCGTCTCAAAAAAAAAAAAAAAAAAGAAAAGAAAAAAAGAAAGTTCTGGCCAGGGCCATCAAGCAAGAGAAAGAAATAAGGGGTATTCAAGGCCGGGTGCGGTGGCTTATGCCTGTAATGCCAGCACTTTGGGATGAAACCCCGTCTCTACTAAAAATACAAAAAAAAAAAAAATCAGCCGGGCGTGGTGGTGGGCGCCTGTAGTCCCAGCTACTCGGGAGGCTGAGACAGCAGAATGGCGTGAACCCGGGAGGCAGAGCTTGCAGTGAGCCGAGATTGTGCCACTGCATTCCAGCTTGGGCGACAGAGTGAGACTCCATCTCCCAAAAAAAAGAAAAAAAAAAAAACTTATTCAAATAGGAAGAGAGGAAGCCAAACTGTCTCTGTTTGCAGATAACATGATCCTGTATATAGAAAATCCCATTGTCTCAGCCCAAAAGCTTCTTAAGCTGATAAGAAACTTCAGCAAAGTCTCAGGACACAAAATCAATGTACAAAAATCAAACAAGCATTCCTATGCACCAATAATAGACAAATAGAGAGCCAAATCATGAGTGAACTCCCATTCACAACTGCCACAAAGAGAATAAAATACCGAGGAAAACAACTAACAAGGGAAGTGAAGAACCTCTTCAAGGAGAACTACAAACCATTCCTTAAGAAAATCAGAGAGAACACAAACAAATGGAAAAACTATTCCATGCTCATGGATAGGAAGAATCAATATCATGAAAATGGCCATACTGCCCAAAGTAATTTATAGATTCAATACTATTCTCATTAACCTACCATTGACATTCTTCACAGAATTAGAAAAAACTACTTTCAAATTCTTATGGAACAAAAAAAAAGCGCCCATATAGCCAAGACAATCTAAGCAAAAAGAACACAACTGGAGGCTACCGTAGGCAAAACAGCATGCTACTGGTACAAAAACAGACACACAGACCAATGGAACAGAACAGAGAACTCAAATAAGACTGCACATCTACAACCATCTGATCTTCAACAAACCTGACAAGAACAAGCAATGGGGAAAGGATAGAGAATCCTGGGAGAACTGGCTAGCCATATGCAGAAAATTGAAACTATACCCCTTCCTTATACCTTATACAAAAATTAACTCAAGGTGGATTAAAGACTTAAATTAACTCAGGATGGATGAAAGACTTAAATGTAAAACCCAAAACTATAAAAATCCTAGAAGAAAATCTAGGCAATACCATTCAGGACATAGGCACGAGCAAAGATTTCATGATGAAAATGTCAAAGGCAATTGCAACAAAAGCAAAAACTGACAAATAGGATCCAAGTAAAAGCTTCTGCACAGCAAAAGAAACTATCATCAGAGTCAACAATCTACAGAATGGGGGAAAATTTCTGCAATCTATCCGTCTGACAAAGGTCTAATATCCAGAATCTACAAGGAACTTAAACAAATTCATAAGAGAAAAACAAACAACCCCATTAAAAAGTGGGCAAAGGACATGAACAGACACTTCTCAAAAGAAGACATTTATGTGGCCAACAAACATATGAAAAAAGTTCAACAACACTGATCATTAGAGAAATGCAAATCAAAACCACAATGAGGCCAGGCGCAGTGGTTCACGCCTGTAATCTCAGCACTTTGGGAGGCCAAGGCGGGCAGATCACGAGGTCAGGAGACCGAAACCATCCCGGCTAACACGGTGAAACCCCATCTCTACTAAAAATACAAAAAATTAGCCAGGCGTGGTGGCGGATGCCTATGGTCCCAGCTACTCGGGAGGCTGAGGCAAGAGAATGGCGTGAACCCGGGAGGCGGAGCTTGCAGTGAGCCAAGATCGTGCCACTGCACTCCAGTCTGGGCGACAGAGCAAGACTCCATCTCAGAAAAAAAAAAACACAATGAGATACCATCTCATGACAGTCAGAATGGCAATTATTAAAAAGTCAAGAAACAACAGATGCTGGAGAGGCTGTGGAGAAACAGAAACGTTTTTACACTGTTGATGGGAATGTAAATTAGTTCAACCATTATGGAAGACAATCTGGCAATTCTTCAAAGACCTAGAACGAGAAATACTGTTTGACCCAGCAATCCCATTACTGGGTATATATCCAAAGGAATATAAATCATTCTATTACAAAGATACATGTACACGTATGTTCACTGCAGCACTATTCACAATAGCAAAGACATGGGATCAACCCAAATGCCCATCAATGATAGGATAAAGAAAATGTGGTACACAAACACCATAGAATACTATGCAGCCATAAAAAGGAAACGAGATCATGGCCTCTGCAGGGACGTGGATGGAGCTGGAAGCCATTATCCTCAGCAAACTAATGCAGGAACAGAAAACCAAACACTGCATGTTCTCCCTCGTAAGTGTGAGCTAAACAATGAGAATACGTGGACACACGGAGGAAAACAATACACACTGGGGCCTATTGGGGAGGGGAGGGCAGTGGGGGAGAGCATCAGGGAAAACAGCTAATGCAGGCTGGGCTTATTGCTTAGGTGATGGGTTGACAGGTGCAGCAAACCACAATGGTACACGTTTACCTATGTAACAAACCTGCACATCCTGCACATGTATCCCGGAACTGAAAATACATAAAATAAAATAAAATAAATTTACATGAAGTCCCAAAATGTTTACAAGGCAGCATATAAAACTGTTCACCATGACCTCGACCATGTTAAATATAATTATGTGCATAGAAAAGAGATAGGAAAGAATATAAGCCAAAGTGTTAATGATAATAGTTAACAATGATTACATTTTAGTTGTGGGATTAGGGTAGTTAAGACCTTTTAAAAACCCAATTGTAAAAAGTGTTTACAGTGGGTATAATAGTTTTATACCAATTTAAAAGTTGTTTGAAAAATGTCTACATCACCATTGTCTCCCCTTCCTTGCTATTACTTCAGTGTGGAGGGGACAGTCCTGGAAGGGCTTACAGGCTGGCTCTCTTTCTTTCCACGCACAACATTTAGGCAGCAGTGTTAAGCTATGACCCAAGCCGGTGGATGCACACAGGTTGGAAGGAAATGCAGTGTTATGCGTCTTTACCGGCCACAGGTGGCTCTATTTAAGGCAAATGGGTCCTGTACATTGATACCTGGGCACAGGCTAAGGAACAGGAAGACTGAAGACAAGGCTCATATTTGGTCAATTGTTTAAAAAAAAAAAAATAGCCAGAACTGCCCCAGGTGTTCTGAGTGCCTCCCTTCACCAAATGTCCTCCCATCCTCCCAATCCTGGTCCTACAAGGCAGGGACCTTGAAGCACCCCCAGCCAAGGCCTGCTGCAAAGGATTTGGAACATCACTCTTGACTGGGGGCTCTCTGGATAGATGCCTAGATTTACATAGGGAAGCTGTGGAATCAAGTGAAATATTTTCTGTGGGAAAAAAAAAAAGTCAAACTGGAAAATGGAGATAGGTGCGTCTAAAAAAGTGGGAGTGAAATTTATGATCCTGACCCACAGCTACACCACACTGCCCGCCTGGAGGTGCATGGGCACTGAAAAGGAAATTGTGGAAAACCTCCTGTCCTCGTGTCCCTCTGTTCTGTTAACCTAAGGTTCTGTGGTGGACTGTGGAGTTTCTGAGTGAGGACTGGCCTTCACGGGTGGAGTGAGTGGCCAGTGCTGCAGGTGTAGCTGTGTGTAGTCCAGGCCACCACACCACTCCCTTGGCCACCAAGGGAAGGGAGAGTGAGTCTTGGCTTTCAGCAGCAAGAGGTCAGGGGATCGTCGAGGAGCTGCTGATGCCCCCAGAGGCCTTCACAGCCAACTGCCTCCTCGTGCAAATTAGAATTTTTTTTATTTTATTATTTATTGATTGATTGATTGAGATGGAGTTTCAGTGCTGCTGCCAAAGCTGGAGTGCAATGGTGTGACCTCGGCTCACTGCAACCTCCGCCTCCCGGGTTCAAGAGATTCTCTTGCCTCAGCCTCCCAAGTAGCTGGGATTACAGGCGTCTGCCACCATGCCCCGCTAATTTTTTGTATTTTTAGTAGAGAGGGAGTTTTACCATGCTGACCAGCGGGGTCTGGAACTCCTTACCTCAGGTGATCCACCCGCCTCAGCCTCCCAAAGTGCTGGGATTACAGGTGTGAGCCACCGCGCCCAGCCTAAATTAGGAATTTTAAACAAGTCACTCTCACGGTGAAACTACTACTTCAGACCCATTGGGCGTGTTTTACTCATTCATTTGTCCATTCTGCAGAACAAAGTCTGACGAATCTAGTAGGTGTAATGAGAAAATAAACGAGGAACCAAAAATGAAACTTCTATTACAAGGAAGAATGGCTATAAAGGCAGCTAAAACGTACCTACTACCTATCATGATATTGATATTTATAATTTTTTTCTCCTCTATGTAACAGAATTTCAAAATGCATCTTGGATAATCCTGGAAACAGTAAAATACTTAAGAGGAAGAAAGGAAATAAGGAAGGTCTTTTGTGTAAATAATACATGTAAAGCCAAAGGCACCCAATAAATACTGCCTAGTGTAAACTATTGTCATTTTAAGATTGGTTGTCTATGAATCATCCACAGAGGCCACTAACATGATTCTGTTGACTATGCTGTCTTCGCAGCTGTACTGTCTAAGCAGCAACAGACAATATTGTCTAAGCAAAGTAAACATGGAGAGGGATGGGTTACAATGTTCCACTGGGTATGTAGGATATCTAGATGGATGTCCTGCTCAAGAAAAGGAAAGCCCCCAGGAATGTTATTTAAAGCCACACACATAGGGTCTTTAAGACATTCTACGGTAACACTAGTAGACACCAATTAACTGACAAAAAGCCTTGGATATTAGTCCTAAAGTAACTCTTGGATACTATTATTTTTCAGTGTACTGACTCTGACACTTATTAACCACGTGATCCTGGGCAGGTTACTTAACCTCTCCCAGCCTCTGTGATCTCACCTGTAAAACTGGGAAAATGGGCTGGGTGCGGTGGCTCATGCCCGTAATCCCAGCACTTTGGGAGGCCGAGGCAGGTGGATCATGAGGTCAGGAGATCGAGACCATCCTGGCTAACATGGTGAAACCCCATCTCTACTAAACATACAAAAAATTAGCCAGGCGTGGTGGCGGGCGCCTGTGGTACCAGCTACTTGGGAGGCTGAGGCAGGAGAATGGCATGACCCGGGAGGCGGAGCTTACAGTGAGCCAAGATTGCGCCACTGCACTCCAGCCTGGGCGACAGAGCGAGCCTCTGTCTCAAAAACAAACAAACAAACCTAGAAAATGACCTACTGTATACAGTTATTGTGAGGATTACTTAAAACAATACATGTAAAGCAAAAGGCATCCAATAAATATTGCCTATTGTAAGCTACTGTCATTTTAAGATTGGGAGTCTAGTGAATTCGTCATTGAGGCCACTTAATTGACTCTGTTGACTGTGCTGTCTTGTATGAGAAGCTGGTAAGTAAGACTACTGAAATGGTCTTCCTAAATACTTTTCCTTGGGGAAAACTGCTCGGATTCTGGTTTTGCCCATCTTAAGGGTGCTTGGTCTCTAGTTCCTAATTTTCATTGCATTAAAATCTTGATCAGAGTTTCTCTCTTCACCCTTCAAGCACTACTTAATCTATCTTGCTATATAGTTGTTTTCAAGGACTTAAAACATCTCAAAATACTCCACATACACTTTCACAGGGCAACTGAATTATTTACTGTCCTCTGACAACCATGGCCATCTGTGTCTTTAATCATCTTTACGTGCCCTATTCACATCATCTCTGCAAAGTATAAGCTCCTGAATTGTAAATATCTAGAAATAAACAATGAGCTTTATTAGTCAGCCTACAGATGCATAGTTATATTTTCGTTCATGTCAATATCCTCATTTCATTAATTCAATTCAATTGACATGCAGATGTTACAACATGCCTAACAGTGGGCTAGGAAAGAAGGGACACAAAGATGACTTTGAGCCTCTGTCCTCAAGGACCTCCATGGCCTGTCTCTCTTCATATCAGGACATCAGGAGACACAGACGCATATAGAGTAACAATTTCCCATGGTAACGATAACAGAATCTGCATGATGTGCTATGAAAAGTGTTTGCTTGCAAACTGTGGGAAGCATTTGTTACAGTGTCACCTGAGCTGGGTACTAAAGGATGAATAGGAGTTTCTCAAGTGTAGAGAAAAGAAGTATGTTCTCAGGTTGAAAGGAATAGCAGGAGTAAAGGAAGGCCAGAAGTATGGAAGTGTTTGGCTGTTCAGGGATTCACAAACTGTCCAATGGGGTTGGAACACTTGGTGTCTGGTGGGCACTGAGGGCTCAGTCTCCAAAGACAGACAAGAAAAGATCCAGGAATTGAAGAACCTTTTGTGTCACACTGAGAATGCTAGAATTTACTCCATAGACTATCTGAAGCCCTTAGAGGCTCTTTGGCAGTGGGTGACCTGGGGCTGTTTGGGGGAGACACCAGAGTCTGGTATGGGAGGGACTGGAGTCTGGGAGGGGAGCTTAGTGACTCTTGCAACAGCTCCAGTTATGAGATCAGCCTGGTTGACACCAGTGGAGAGAAAGCAGAGGTCCCATTGATGGGTGTGTAAGAGGTGGCACCCAGAAGAACGGAGGCTGATTGGGAGTCGGAAGGAGAGATGAGCTCTGGATGGATCTGAGGTTCCCCACCTGGCCAACTAATTGAATGGTGACACTTTTGTAAGGTAAGAATACCAATTATCATAAGGAAAACAACTTACGATTTCTGGAGCACTAGGCACAGAATAATTTCCTCTTTTTCTTAAAGTTTCCATTTATTGAGTGCTTACTGGAAGACTAGTAGGTACCCAACCATGGCTTATTGCATTTGGTACTTTCAACATTCCTACAGTATTATGGCTGGGCGCGGTGGCTCACACCTGTAATCCCAGCACTGGGAGGCCGAGGCAGGCAGATCACTAGGTCAGGAGATCGAGACCTTCCTGGCTAACATGGTGAAACCCCGTCTCTACTAAAAAAAATACAAAAAATTAGCCGGGCATGGTGGGGGCACCTGTAGCCCCAGCTACTCAAGAGGCCGAGGCAGGAGAATGGTGTGAACCCGGGAGGCAGAGCTTGCAGTGAGCTGAGATTGTGCCACTGCACTCCAGCCTGGGCGACAGAGCAAGACTCCGTCTAAAAACAAACAAACAAACAAACAAAAAAAACATTCCTAGAGTATTATTAACCTCACTTTAGAGAAAGGGAAACTGAGATTTGGCATGATTAAAGCGATTTGCCATTAACAATCACAGATACCAAGTAGCAGGAGAGGAGATTCAAACATGGCTTTGACTCCGAATCCATTCTCTTTACCTTCTGTTGCTCTGCCTCCCTCAATGTCACTGATAGCTGTAACCAAGAGCCATGATGATGTTCATCAAATTCTCAGTGAAAGAACTCAATTGTTTATTCCTCTGTCCCTATCATTCACTGTAATACTCCGAATGTATTAAGTTCTTTTCATCCACCTCAGAGCCCCCACTTTACATATGATCCGTGAGTTTCTCAGGATCAGAAACCGACCTAAGCATTTTCCCTCCCACAGGCCCTTGTGGGTATTTTCAAGTTTGAAAGGTGGTGAGGGCACTGGAGCATACTAGCACATGTCTACACTGCATCTACTCTAAGGGCGTTTTGTTCTTGCAAAATTCCTGTTATCCAAAAACTGACATGATTGATCATTTTAAAACCTTCTTGATTAGAAAATGTCAACAGTGGACTAACATGATCAGAACTGCAGAATCCAAGGTTAGTTCTCCAGTTTGTAGCTTCCAGAGTTGGTACAGTGGATCCTCATCATTCACGGATTCGGTATTTGCAAATTTGCTTTACTTACCAAAATGTATTTGTAACCCCCAAATCAGAACTTGTGGTGCTTTTGTAGTGATTCACAGACATATGCAGAGCACTGAAAACCTGACATGCACACATTCCCAGCTGAAGCTTAACAATGCAATGCTTTTCATTCTTGTTTCAGCTCTCATAACTGTAAACAAGTGTCCTCACCATGGTCTATTATTTGGTGCTAGTTTTTGTATTTTTGTGACTTTTGTTGGTGATCTCACTGTTTCAAATGGCCCCAGTTGTAGCACTGAAGTGCTGTCTACTGTTCCTAAGCACAAGACGACTGTGATGTGCCTTACAGAGAAAACAAGCATGTTAGATACGCCTCATTCGGGCATGAGTTACAGTGCTGTTACTCAACCAGCATAATTATTAAATAAGGTCTCTTTAAATAAATATGCACATAAAACAAAGTTATATACTGATCAGCTGACAAAACTGTTGTGAGCAGAGGCTCTTAGGAACCTAGCTCTGTATTTCCCCTAGGGGGAATGCTTTAATATTCTCAGTGTGGTGCTCACGGTGACGTTACAGAACACAACCATGGTGAATAATGATAATCAGCTGTTTTGAGGGTGGCGAGGGTTAACAAACTAGATCTGGAGTCAGAGGCTTGGATTATAATCCTAAGTTTCCAACTGACCTCACTGTCCAGGTCTCAACCTCCTTGTTTATAAAATAGGAATGGTATTAATATTTGCTGTGGCCCCATGGAGTTATGAGGATAAAATGAGAAAATTTAAAAATGCACTTTTTAGAAAGTAGAGGGTTCTACAAAAATATTAACAATACTCTTCAACTAAGGGTGTGGGAAAACTGGATTTCTACATGCAAAAGAATGAAATTAGACCCTTGCCTTACAGCATACACAAAAATAAACTCAAAATGGATAAAAGACCCAAATACAAGACCAGACACTATAGAAGTCCTGGAAGACAGAGAACACAGGGGAATGCTCCTGGACACTGGCCTTGGAAATAATATTTTATGTATCATAAAAGCTCAGGCCACAGAAGCAAAAACAAATAACCCAATGTAACAAATTTGTACTGTTCTTTAGATTAAGGATATTGAGTAGATTTTAGCAGCTCATACTACAAGAACAACAACAAAATTTTCAGGCCACAAAAGCAAAAATTTTAAACATGGAATTGCATCACACTAAAAAGTTTCTGCATAGCAATCAACAAAATGAAACAGCAATCTATGGTCTGAAAAAAATTTTGCAAACCATGGGGTTAGTATCTAAAATATATAAAGAACTCATACTCCTCACAGTGGAAAAACAAACAACCCAATTACAAAATGGGCAAAAGACCTGAATAGATACTTCTCCAAAGAATACCAACACATATATAAAAATGTACTCAACACCATTAATCATCAGGTAAATGCATATCAAAACCACTATGAGACACCACTTGACACCAGTTAGGATGGCTGTTAGCAAAAGATCAAAAGATAACCAGTGTTGGTGAGTGTATGGGAAAAAGGAAACCCTTGTACACCATTGGTGGGAATATAGAATGGTACAGACATTATGGAAAACAGTATTGGAATTTTCCTAGAAAATTAAAAATATGACCCAGCAAACCTTCTCCTGGACATATACCCAAAGGAAATGAAATCAACATCTTGTAAAGATGTCTGCACTCCCACGTTCATTGCAGCGTTATTCCCAATAGCCAAGACATGGAAACAACCTAAGTGTCTGTCAACAGACAAGTGGATAAAGAAACTGTGGTATATTATTGGATAGACTATTATTCTGATCTAAAAAAGAACAAGATTTTGCCACTGCCACAACATGGGTGAGTCTGGAGGGCATTATGTTAAGCCAGACACAGAAAGAAAAATATTGTAAGATCTCACCTACATGTGGAACCTAAAATAAAGAAAAATTCAAATATACAGAGCTAGAACAAAATAGTAGCTACAAGGGGTGGGGAGTTGGAGTGGAAATGGGGGGATATAGCTCAGAGGTTACGAAGTAGCACTATGTAGGATGAATAGGTCTAGAGATCCAACACAACATGAGGAATACACGTGACAAATTTGTACCGTACTTGAGATTAAGGCTATCGAGTAGATTTTAGCAGCAAGAACAACAATAAAAAAATGGGTAACTATGTGAGATGATAGACACAGCTTCAGTACAGTAACCCTTTAACTATACATCCTCTAATTTCATTTTGTATGCTCAAACTTTACAAAACAAAGTTTATTTAAAATATCAACAATAAACAGATCCTCCCTGTATTTGACACTTAGAAAATTTCAAGGTATTTTTAATGTGTTATAATTATTTTACTTTGGACTTTTCTTAGCAAAAATTGCTATATTTTATGATTGTTAAGACCCAGAGTTTTTCACATTTAGTATCTATGGACTTTGTGTTCAAAGATAATTATAATGTACAATTATGATTTCTTCTTTCTTAGTGGAACATAAAGATTGGTGTAGCTTACATCCACTGGCGTCTTAGATTAGCTGAAATATGGTATTTTATATTTGCCCTCTTTTACGAGTTCTCCTTAATGTTGACTAAGCTTCCTAAGTACATGTGACTACTCTAAGCTGAAACTCTCCAATGAGAACTTCTATGCATAATTTTCCTTCTTTTAAAAACCTCTCATCCCTTCATATTCCTGATCCAAAAGTCTTCTGGCTTTTGTGGTTTTTTCTTATAAAATTTCACTTTCTTTTCAAAAAATTTAACTTCTAAACAGACTTTCTAATTTTCTAGTGTGGTGATCTAATACAAAAGAAAATGTGCTAATGCTATTTCATTGGGATAAAATTTGAATTCTCTACACCTGCAACTGACTCTGAAAAGTTAGAGAGAATTTTCCAGAAGCCCCTGCCTTGCATGTAGCTGGTCATCAAAAGACTGTGTTGGATATTTTACAAATAATACCATAACACTGCCCCTCTCAGATCAGTGCCAGAAATAGTGCCTGCCCACAACTTCTTTTTTTTTTTTTTGGTATGGTCTCTCACCTTTTCCCTTGAGAGGTGTCCAAGTGAAATCATTTTTTCTTGTAGACTGATAGGCTTGTTTATTTTTAACTCTCATTTCAAGAACTGCTCCCAGGTATAAAGGCTTTATTTCAGAAAAAAAAAAAAAAAAAAAAAAATCCTCAACAGCACTCCTCCGGAAAGGCAGAGAAATGACCGAGGAATGCTGCCTGGGCTCTGACCTGCAGCAGCTGACCCATCTCCTTTTCAACCTTATTTTCTGTGCTAACTGCTGAGCGTTGCCTTCTCCTTTGTATTCATCCATCCTGCTTGGCTGTAAAAGGCTATAAAAAAGTGATTCCCACAACACAGGTAGATTCTACTAGAAGAAAGCCCCAGGTCCTTCCACAGAAATGTACTGGCCTCTAGAAAGATGGGGTCCTGTTGAGACCACTGCTTAGGGAAAATCCATCCCAAATTATGTAGGAGGGTTACTGTATGACAAAATATTTTTATTCTATGCAAAACCAGTGTACCATGTACTGCACTTTTCTTCAAATGGTAACAGATACCCCTCCACCCAAAATGCACAGCTAATCAAGTAAAAAGTGGATTCTTGGGTGTCACTCACAGGCTGGTTTATTGTTTAGGTAAAAATGGGCATTGAGAGGTAAGGGCAAGGGGGCAGTGACTTCTCCCTTTGATCAAGTTTTCATCTCCAAGTGACACTTTAACCTGTTTTCCAATATTAAAGTGTCCCTAGGTCATTAACACATGATAAGTACTCACAAACAAGCTAACATTTTCTTCATTGTATACTACTTTTACCATGCATAATTAATAAACTGGCTTTTCACCCATATTGTTGGATGTATTTCTTAACGTAATCAGTTATCCATGTGAAATGGTTGCTGGTTCAAGTTCGGGGAGGGGACTGTCAACAGGGTTGAATGTTTACAGTAATAGGACTGATCATTAGCCTAATTTCAACCAGTGTCAATTCAATGTTTGATCACCAAGAAGGCTCAAGAAATGGCAGCATCTGCACCTTTCTGGGAAGTACAAAAGACAATGATTAGCGGCAGGCCAACACTGAGTTAACCCCCCTACCACAGGCACCTGACCTGCTATGGGTAAGTGACGGGGGACTGAACCCCAAGTTTGCTTAGGACACACCAAGGACATACAGCTTGCCAAATATTTAGGATCAGGAATTAGACAATAATACTTGGGACATTTGTGTCACCTGTCCTTGCACTCTGAAACTCTTTCCCAAGATGAGATCAAGGAGTGCCACTAAGCACTTCAGCAGCTAGGAAGGCTCCTTTGGTTATGGTTCTGAGTGGAAGTCTCTGTAGCTGGATGACCTCTAGGACACTATTTTCTGCCCCAGTTAAGAGGGGCAGTGGGGGTGACAACAGAAATACCCCTAAGAGATAAACCCACAGTGAACTAAGCACGGGTTACATAGCTGTGAGACTTGTAAAATCCCACAGTGTGCTAGCTGCAACCATGTTTCGGACTTAGGGAAACCAGGAATGATCTGGTTCCATTACATTCTTCTGGGTTCTACCCAGTGTCTGTCTTGTAGTCAGTGCCTGCCTGGCGTGGAAAAACACTACTCGTCTGCATCTAACCCCAGGGCTCCAATGCAAAAGGAGAAAACGGATTTGCTGCACCTCTTACTTCCTCCCCTCCACAGGACAATTGCACTTAATCTAATTCCAAAATGTTCTGAACCAAACCTCAGCTCTATTTGGAGAATTATTTTAAATGATAAACCTTCTTTTTGATTCCTTTGTCTACTAATAAACAAGCGGGTAGCTTTCTTTAACATTTCCTTCTTTCTAGATCAGCTGCCAAATTGAGTGATACAAACATACTGTATTAGGCAAAGAATATAGCTTATATTGGCCTGGTGCAGTGGCTCACGCCTGTAGTCCCAGCACTTTGGGGGGCCGAGGCGGGCAGATCACCTCAAGTCAGGAGTTCGAGACCAGCCTGGCCTATGTGGCAAAACCCTGTCTCTACTAAAAATACAAAAAAAAAAAAAAAAAAAAATTAGCCAGGCATGGTGGTGCGTGCCTGTAGTCCTAGCTACTCAGGAGGCTGAGGCAGGAGAATTGCTTGAACTCAGGCAGCGGAAGCTGCAGTGAGCCAAGATCACGCCATTGCACTCCAGTCTGGGCAGCAGAGCGAGACTGTCTCGATTAAAAGAAAAAAAAAGGATATAACTTATATTTATACATATGTATGAGCAATAAAATTTTAAAATTTCCTATGTATGATTTATTTTGAACCCCAATATGTTAGAATAGTAGTACGTGTATGCAATTAACCAATAAATGTGTAGATTTGTGGGCACAAGCTTAAACACTTTTTTTTTTGAGACCGAGTCACCCAGGCTGGAGTGCAGAGGCACAATCTCAGCTCACTGAACCTCCACCTCCTGGGTGTTCATGCCATTCTCCTGCCTCAGCCTCCCAAGTAGCTGGGGCTACAGGCACCTGCCACCACGCCCGGCTAATTTTGTGTATTTTTTTAGTAGAGACAGGGTTTCATCGTGTTAGCCAGGATGGTCTCGATCTCCCAACCTTGTGATCTGCCCCACTCGGCCTCCCAAAGTGCTGGAATTACAGGCATAAGCCACTGCACCCGGCCTCAAGCTTAAACACTTTTTAGTAATGACTGCACAATTAAAAAGGTTTGAAGAGATTGTTCTTGTTAATGATCTTAATGTCTTCTGTAAGCCACAGACGTACAGGAATGAATTCAAAGATAAAAGTAAAATCAGGGCTGGCGCAGTGGCTCATGCCTATAATCCCAGCACTTTGGGAGGCCGAGGTGGGTGGATTACCTGAGGTCAGGAGTTCGAGACCAGTCTGGCCAACATGGTGAAACCCCATCTCTACTAAAAAAAAAAAAATAATTATATATATATATATATATAAACTAGCCAGGCGTGGTGGTGGGCGCCTGTAATCCCAGCTACTAGGGAGGCTGAAGCACAAGAATTGCTTGAACCCAGGAGACGGAGGTTGCAGCGAGCCGACACAGTGCCACTGCACTCCAGACTCAGCGACAGAGTGAGACTCCGTCTCAAAAAAAAAAAAAAAAAAAATTAAAATCAGTACTTTACCAAACAGTTTAAAAAAAAAAAAAACTTTTCAACTCAGAGAATGTCTTGCCAGAAAGATGATTTTACTACTCTGAAAATCTAGTGTCTCTAAGAGGGAGGAAATGCCTTATGTTTAGTCAGAGCCAAGAAATGGTTTGGAGCTGGCTAATTACTGGTCTATCTTTGACCTATTAGGACAGTGTATATGCTAAAGAGGTTATGCTTGCTGAAACTTAAAAGGCAGGGAAAATTAATGAAATAGAAGAGACCATTTAATTTGTTCAGTACTACTTGAGTCCTGCCTCTCAAAGTATTTCACTTTAATTTCTATCATTGACTAATAAAATGCATAGGATCAAAGTTTTTAAAAATTCAAAACCCATTTTAAAGGAAGAGGACCACTTTTTAAGAAAACAGGCTTATAGCACTTGACCTATTTCAACGTCAAAGCAGCACATCTAGAAATTATTTTTATATTGATAGAGACACCTTCTAATGGGACTATGGTGTTCAGGTCTATACACAAGAACACGGTAGCTGGAAGTAAATAGGCTAGTGGCTCCTCCTAAAATTTATGTTTGGCACCAGACGGGCTAAGAAGCCCTTGAGCATGTCTGTTTTTTTCCAACTTCTCTACACCGCTGGCCAAAACACAAAAAAAGCCCACACATACATATACACATACACATACATGAGTACAGAAATACAGACAGAGAGATGAGACAAGTGAAAGAAAGAAGGGTTGCAGTTGTCTTGCAAGGAATATGGCAGGATACCTGGGATGCTCTCTAATTTCCTTCTGAGCTCTTCATTTTCCTGTTGCAGTGAAATAACCTCCTGCTCCAGCTCTTGGCATCGAGGACAATAGCCTTCCTCTTCCTCCTCCTCCTCCTCTTCTGGCAGTGTAGATGAAGATGGGTGGCCATGGGATTCGGACGTTGCTGGGGAAGTCCAGCCACCTAATGTATGCACAGGAGAGGTTGACAGAGGATCCACGTCGGCCAGGTGGCCATATTCACTGGCTGACGAGGGGTTTGGAGTCGGAAAGCTCCCCGAGAGCAGGTAATTTTGTAGAGAGTCAGTGAAAACCCTCAAAAAGGCAGAAGTTTGTTGTTTCCTTTGCATATATTGCATCTCTATGTCTACATTGTCTGAGGTCTGACTGTGGACCCCTTTCCCAATGTGACAGTGCTCCTGTCTTTCGTTGTAACTTGAGCCTTCCTGCTTTACGCAAGAAATCATGGACTGAGAATGGTTGGAGTCCAGGAGTTTTCCTCCACAATTTAAGAGGCTAAGAACTCGACTGCACTGCTGGGCAAAGGCATCCAAGATCATTCGACTCTCTGAAACAAATGAAAGGACACATCAGTGACCAACAGCCAACGGCAAAAGGTAAAGTCCTCAATTTTCAGCTTAACATTCAAACATGTTAAAAATATGTATTTTTACTCTCGGTCATAAACCAAGATGACACAGTAAATCCACTGTGAATAGAATGCATAGCTTCCTGTCGTTCTGCGACTGCGGGATGCTTGATGAGTCACACCCAGTCTCTTGCTCTAGGAAATGGCTGGACTGTGACTTTGGGCACCATATAGAGATTTCCCTCTCTGCGGCATTAACCGGCTGCACAGGTCTGAACTCACACCTTTGGTTTCATTAATATCCTTACTCTAACGAATCGAGCCAGCCACTGCAGACTCAATTCCTCATTGATAGGAGGGCTTAAAGCAATCATTACTTCTATTTCTGGAGTGCCCTCATGCCCTTGCTATTAATCAGCTGATACAATCCCTGCCGAGAGTACATAGCTCCCAGATGCAAACTGGAGAAGAAAGATAAGTCTTTTTGAAGAGCTCACTAGAAATTTAAGGTAAAACAAAGAGTAGACCTACGGTCACAGGATGAGCACAAAACTGTATGTGTCTTCTAACATCGGTGTTCACTATTCCTTCTTTTCATTTATTTGCTAACTTGGATTTCTCGTCAAGGCCAATGTTTAGGCTGATCTGTATCATTTGAAAATCAGTAGTATCACTTCTTAGAACCTCTTCCAGTAGGTTGCCAAATATCCTAAATGGCACGAGGCATGGGTGCCTCTTAGCCCATGTACATGAATTCTAAAGCATATTGTCAACCACTGAAAGCAAAAAGCAAACAAAAGCAATCAACTCACTGCAAAAAGAAAATGTAATTTAATGATATTGAAGGATCTTGAAAATTTACCCTAAATATAAATGTCACAAGGTAGATTTGCTTCTTTCCTGATTGCCACCTAGAATGGGCTATTATAAATACAGAGAGGGGCACTTTTCAGAGCTGACACAGAAGCATGAGGATGTCTCTTATTTCCTCTCCCCTTTCCCAGAATAATGGCAACAAACAAAATATTCGAGATTTTAGATGCCTATAACTATTGTTTAAGCTAAAAATGCAACTAGCACTAGCTCTCTCTGAAAATGTTGACTAGCTGCATTTTTTTCTGGAGGAAAAAACCTTTCAGAAAAAAGATGGTGAGATGTTCAAGGGCTGCTATGGGAATAATAAGCTAGAACAGCTTCAATAAGAAATCCCCTAGAACACACCCAGGATGTAAGACCAAGGAAACCACACTTCAGGAGAACCCATGCAGTGCTCAACATTCCACTGTGTTCTTTTTTCTTATTATTCTTTCATGAAATAACTAAGATAGTCAGAGAAGAGGGGTCCAAGTGCTCTTTTCCAACTTTTTAATAAGAATATATATATAAAGCAGCCGGGTGCAGTGGCTCACACCTGTAATCTCAGCACTTTGGGAGGCCAAGGTGGGCAGATCACGAGGTGGGAGATCGAGACCATCCTGGCCAACACGGTGAAACCCCGTCTCTACTAAAAACACAAAAATTAGCTGGACATGGTGGCGCACACCTGTAGTCCCAGCCACTCGGGCAGCTGAGGCAGGAGAATCGCTTGAACCCAGAAGGCGGAGGTTGCAGTGAGCCAAGATGGTGCCGCTGCACTCCAACCTGGCGACAGCGAGACTCCATCTCAAAAAAAAAAAAAAAGAATATATATGTAAAGCCCGTATAGCACAGTGTTTGGCACACAGGAAGCATCCCTTACATCTCCCAAATGCTGAATCCCGCTGAAAAACTGCAAGTCAGAACAGAGGCCAGATCTCTTCTACTCAGTAGAGGATCATAAACTGCACTGGAGAGTGAGAGGCCAGCACAACACCTTGAGAAATAGTTACTGAACACACAGCAGGTACTCCTGTACATACATAGAGCATCTTAGTTTATAGCATTTTCAGATTTACTTGACTGAGGTAGGGGTAGCTAGCCCACCCTAGGCTAGTTGAGAGTCCATAGGACTATTTTCTTCTTAGAATAGTACTTTCTTACTCTTAGGAGCAGTATTACCCTCAGACCTTGGCAGCAGGACCGCCACCTGACCTTCCTTCTCCACCCAATCCTGTCCACATGGCCAAGTACCCCAAGATCCAGGAATTCCCCACTCAAACTGCTTTAAGGATCTATGCTGCCATCTTCTCTGAGCCATCAATCCAAAGACAGAGACCATGGTGTCAGATACTGGAAGTGTGGACTGGGACCTCCACATATGTGTATGTGAGGTCCCTCCTAGTGGAAGATAAAGCTGGGAGTAGAGAGAGAAAGACATGGGTTGGCTGTAAATTCCAAACCTGGTTACTGTGAAGGTGTATTTGTCAAGGTAGGTGGACTGAACATATTTTGTTAAACAATTTGTTAGCTTGATTTATACTTTGTAATTATCTGATATATGCTCTGTGAGGCACCACTTATACTCTTATCCGGAGTCTCACAAAAATATTTGGATGCCATTTATTTACAATGGCCAAAACCAAATAATAAGAAAGCCAACAGCTGAACTATACAAGTAAGAGGTTTAAGATGTTACACTCATTTTTTTTACTTCCTGGTTTCTATTCTTTTATTAGTAAAATCAAAGGATGATATTGATTGGGAATTTTCAATTCTAGCACAACAGCAGTTTTCATTCATTTTAATCCTATAATCCCATTCTAGACCTGAAGTTGTATTTACTGTTTGCACTTTAATCAGCATAGTCCCAATTGATTTACAGCCTATACACTTTTAACACAACCTTGATGAAAGGGACAAAATATGAAAGTCTAAAACAGAATTGGCTAGTAAGAACTGCTTGAAGGTATTTGTTCAGTGTCCTACAACACACTCAGTAGTTTTAATCATATTGATAAATCACATTAGAGCATAGATTTTAAGGGAAAAAAAACCTGACTTAGGGACAAGCATGATTTGTTTTCTTAACTGAAGGATAAACTTGTAACATGCTGAGAAAAAATCATTATGTAATACACTACATTATGAAGATAATCTATTAAAGTGCACTCAGAATATGAGAGAATAGTTACAATCATAAAGTAGTTCTTGCCTGCAGTTTTTTAAATGCTTCATTCTGAATTTGCTTTCAGACATGATATGTACAAAAATGGCTATTGTCACCCTTAAAGTAGAATTTTTTCTCTTTTCATTACCTCGAATTATTTGAATATTATTTTAACACTGATACATGGAAGAGTGTGATGAAAAATATTACCGTTACATTTGGTGGAAAACAGCAAATCTTTCCACTAAACACACATTGCATGCAGCAATAGTTTAGCCTTCTAGACAGAATATAATTACAAATCCAAGTACTGTGTGATGCCCATTATCACTAAGAAATGAAGAAAAGTTCTGTGTTCATACGAACACAATTGAATGGCTACTGATCTATGATTCTTAATTCAGCAAACTGTGAACATGTATTATGATTTTTTTAACTTTTTTTTTTTTTTTTTTTGTTAAGTCATAGAATGCTCCACTCAAGTGACGGCAGGGAAAGAGAAAGTCAACAGTTTACATAAGGGCTACTACTTTATCCCTAACTTCCCTAAAATTAAACACCATAAAATGTTAATAAATCACAATCACAAAGCCCTCTAAAATGCCCACTTCTCTCTTATTTTGCTTTATTGTGCAGCCTACTGGGAGATAATATCATGCTGCAAATTGTGCCTTGTCCGATTCCAAAATCTAAACCCATGATTTTTTTTTAATTAAAAAATTCATTTTGGGAAATACATCTGAATTTAAGAGGTTTAATCCATCCTATATCTGATAAGTGAATAAGAAGAGGGATGGGAAGTAGGCAATCAAATAGTCTCCCCACTTTACCGCCCTTCTTTGTAAGTAAAGCCTTGAATGGAATTTGCCCATCACAGCAGATCCCCAAGAGAATTCTGTTTCTATGAAGGAGATCACAGTAGTCAAGATTAGTGGTAACCTTTTGATTTTAGCCCAGCAAAGGGTGAAATATATTAATATTAAAAATGCAGAAGCAGAAATTTTTTTTAGTGACCTACTATCATGTATTCATATATTCTAGCTACCCAAGGATTTCTAACTAGTTCAAAATAGATGATTTCCTTAAAACATTAACTTATTTTTAAGAGAGGACTTCATGGCATAGAAAATAGAACTTAGAAAATGAAAGCATCTTTGGAAGCACCACCCTTGTCTTAAATCAATGAACTATGTCTTTTTTAAAAAATGCCATCCAATTTTTTTCATAATGGCAAACATCAACACAGCAAAACAGGATGCAATTTTTCTAAATAAATAAATCAATGATGTGTCAAAAATTAACAGATGAGTTAATATACTCGGTGCTATCAAAACCAGATGGTGCTTCCTAATATTCATCCTGCTCAGTCAATCCCTGAATATTTTCTGGACCATCGGTATATAAAATAGGATGCTGCTATTTGTGATGGCAAACAAAAGCAATCATGCCTGCCAAGCACATACTATAACAGGCAGCATTTCAGCTCTGCTAGACAGAAAGTAATTAGAATGCTTTTAATGTCCAAAAGAATGATGCTGATAGGCTGCCACAGATGTGTAGATTTATGAATATTTATATGGTGGTTTATAGCTGACACTTTTATCAGTTGAAGAAGATAAAATATCTGCCTGACTCAAAAGCTTGACAGTCAGGTTAATAAAATCTCATTAAAGAGAATGACCTATGCAATTATATAGGATTTATTGTAATTCATTTTTGATTGTACTCTGCTTAAAGATGCAATTTCCCATTTACTGATGCCGAATTCAGGCTGCATATCCAGATCTACGTGGGTTTTAACTCTAAGCCTCCCACAGAGGAAAAAGATGCTTTTAAAACCATGGTGTATTACCCCTTTTAAGGAAAATTATACTCTTCATGAGATTTTATAAGAATGTTGAAAAAATCTATTTTTAATCACATATTTCTCTTCTTAGTTATGGCCCTTAATGGCAAATAAGATTCACTTCAACCCTTTCATCTTTTCACTGCATTTACTCTGGACACTCAGTTATGTCTCTTTTTCTGTCCTTGACTCATTTCATAACATGAATATTTTGACTATTTTCAGTTTACTAGGTAGCCTGAGACACTGCAATTACACTTTTGCGAGGGTGCAACAGGCAAAGCGCCACTCCCACCTCCCACCCCACCTAGCATGCTTAAATGGCCATGGGTCTGTGCACACATGCTCATTGGTTCAAAGTGGAACGACTAGTTTCTCAAAGAACCAATCAGCTCTTCAGGTGGCTGTTCCTCTGATGGCCACTCACATCACTGTGCCTGTTAAGAGATGGCTTTGTCCATCAGTGATTAATATTATGACCACAATTCATGATGTCTAGTTCTATGGCTTTTTTCCCCCCAGACTATTTTCCTCACTGCATGGAAGAAGCCTACCATCCAATTCCCATCTTTCCAACAAGCACGAGGGATCCAGCCCTTGGTGCTATCAAGCTTACCCCTCTCTATGACCTCCCTTTAAAACAACAAAAGCAGCCGTGAGAATAAAAGGAAATATAGAAAAATTCGAAGGGCATCAAAAAAGCCCCTCTTCACTCCTTTAGATTTAGTGATGTTATAATTTCCATCTGGGAACAGAGACAAAATAAACAGGACATTAGAAGGAACACTGAAAGAGAACATTTAGAACAAGGTGAGAAAAGGAATGAAAAAAAAAAAACTCCACATGAATGAAGGACAGCAAGGAAACTGCCAGGGTAGAAGTAACCAAGGAAAGAACAGCAAGTGACTGGTGCAGAAAAAAAGAAGCAATACAGGAAATATATAGCCGGCTAAAACTATGGATGAAAATGGAAATGAGACGGGGGTAAATTATAGTGTATAACAAGAAGTAAAATATGGAAAGACAGTCAACAAAGGCTGGAAGGAGAAGCAAGAGGAGATCAAAGACTGACCCGGGCAGATAAAGAGGGGAAAACCTCAATGAAAATGATGGAACTGAGGCTACGCAAAAGAGTAAAAGCAAAACACAGAAAATGGGAAAAGGACCCAAATTGCTGGCAAACAACATAAAAATACAGGATGATAAAGCTGAGCCTAGAAATAAATATATGCCTGAACAAGTAGTAGTTTAGGAGAAAATAAGATCCCAAGCCAGAAAGAAAAAAAATGAACCTCCTTAAGAAGGGGGGAAAAAGAAAAAAGTAAGGAGGAAAATCAAGTGAGCCAACTGCCTAACAAAGAATATAAAAACACAATGGAATATTGAGGCAAGAGCAACTGAAAAAAAACACCCCACAAACAATAAGGAAGTCCACCTAAGAACCCCACTGAAAGCAATCAAACATCTTCAAATCAGTGAGAGATAAGGCAGATCAAGTCTTCACTATAACCTGTAATTAGGTTTTCTTTTCCAAAACCAATCCTTCATGTGTCAAAATATTGACAAACAACAGAATTATTAGTGGAGGCATCTATAACTCATTTAGACACAACACTCTTCTATTTTCCACAGGGGAAAAAATAAGTCTCAGATTCACTGACATGCAGGATTTGGGGGGCTTCAAAGTGCTATAAAAGGCCTTGGCAAGAACTTTTAGTTCTAATGAGTGGATAAACGTGGCTGCACCCACTGGGAGCTGGTAGAGAGGTCCGTTGGGCGCAGGCCTCAGGCTGTGGCCTCGCAACCAGCCCATCTCGCTCCCTGCAGGCAGGCAGTGGGCTGCTTTGCCCCGGCAGCGCCCGCAGACTCGAGATAAAGGAGAGGAGTCGCGGACCCCAGAGTGGGCGCTTCCCACGAGGCGTTTCTGTAAGGCTCGGGCCGAGATGCTCTGGAGGGGCAGGACCCCGAGACGCGGCAGCGTCCCACGGACGGGGACGAGGGGATGGTGGGGACGACGACGTGGGCAGTGAGAGCCGAGTGCCTGCGGCTCCCGGAGCAGGAAGGAGGGGCGGCATGGTTCCCCGCGCCCGAAATCCACGGCGTGGCGGACGCGGAGGAGCCCCGAGTCTCACAACCAAGGGGTAGGAGGGATAAGGGACAGAGCGAGACAGAGCGCCCCCGAGAAACACAGGCGCACAGAAAAAGACAGAAGGAAAAACGGAGCTGAGAGCCAGCCAGCATGGACTACGACAGCACGAGAGTGCATCAAAGAGGTGGCGAAGAAAGCACCAGAAAGCAAAGATGTGGACAGAAGAAGAAACAAATGGAGGAAGAAGGCGAAAGAGAAAAACCAGACGGAAAAAGTGAAGCAGTACGAGGGCGTCCCAGCGGGGCGGCCCGAGAAACTCCAGCTTCTTCCCGAGCGGCCGCCGCTATCCCCCGCGGGGCGTCTGGCCCCACTCCGGCCCACGCCCGAGCGATCCCGGCCGCCGACCACCACAGCCGTCCTTCCCGGCGCGGGATCCAAGCCGCGGAGCCACCTGTTAGGCGCGCGCCGTCGGAAGCCCAGGCGCGGCGGCGCTGGAGAATCCTCCCGAAGTTTCAGGGCGCGCGGGGAGGCCCCAGATTGCGCCCCGACGTCCCGACTCGGCCCAGCACGGGAGAGTGTCGGCGGCCCCCCGCTTCTCCTTCCCAGGTCCCCTCCCGCTGCCCCCGGCCGTGGCGGGAAGGAAAGTTGTGCGGAGAGTTGGTACCTGCGCTGAGCTCCAGGCTGGCGCTGTCGCTACCCGTGCCGCCGGTGCCGGCGGCCGCCGCCGCGCCTGGGCCATACCTGACGACAGCGGCGAACGAAGACGACGAGGAGGCGGCGGGGGACGCGGGCGGCGGCTGCGCCGGAGTCCTCAAGTGGCCCTGGGATGTGGCGGGCGTGCAGGACGGCGACGACGACGAAGCGGTGGCGGCGGCCCGGCCGGGCCCGGGGGGGTAGGAGCTCTGCGCCTGGAACTGCTGCGGCGGCGGCTCGCTGCTGCTGATGGAGACGGCGGCGTGCGGCGCGAAGGGCGGCGGGGGCGGCGGGGGCGGCGGGGGCGCCCGCACGTGCGGCAGCTCCACCAGGGTGGGTCGCTCGTAGCGCTTGGCCAGCGCCGGTCTCTTGCTGGGGAACGTCTTGAGGACGCTGTAGGGGCTGCGCTGCTTGTAGATTTTGGGGACGCTGGGCCCCTCCTCTGCCGGCTGCATCTCTTCCTCCATCCGGCGCCTCGGGGCCGGTCCCCCGGAGCACGTCCCCTCCCCGCCGGGCGCCGGGCTCCGAGGGTGCCTCCGCCGCCTGCCCGCCGGCTCTGCCCTGGTGCGCGCGTGTGGGAGGGTGTGTGTCTGTACCGTGGCCGCCGCCGCCACCGCCGCCTGTCGCTGAGGCTGGCATCGCCGAGCCCCCGCGCGGGGGGCTGCCGCCCGAGCTCGTGATTGACAGGCCGCCTCGCCAATGCCTGGAGGGAGAAAGGAGGTAAAGAGCAAGTGTTTAGGGTAATATCTGCTAATGATAATGGGGGCGGGGCGGGGCCTGGCGCCGCAGCCGCCCGCGGGGTCTGCCTGTCGGCTCCGCGCCTCCGACGGGGAGGGGGGGGGGGAAGGGGGAAAGCGAGGACCTGGAGGGCGCCCGGGAACTGGTGAAGAAGGTGGGGATCCGGGATCTGGGTACGGCGAGACTTTAGAGACCCAGATGTGGACTCGAGGCTTCTGCGGCTGCGGTCGGGGTCCGGCTTCCGAAACGAGCTCCTGGCGCCCCCTTCATGACCCCAAACTCTCAGGGTTGCACAGAGGAGGGGCTAGTCGTTGGGGCGGGGTCGTCAGAGTACGTATGTATATTACCGCAAGTTCTTCTACCAATCGGGAATTGCTCTCCAATCCTTCTGAAAAGAACATCTTGAAGATCTTGGTCCCGGTGGTCGCGCGGTGTTTACGGGGCTTTGGGGTCCTGCTTTTCCCGAGCCTCGCGGCCTCTGAGCTCATGCGGAACATAAAAGCGCGCAGGGCGTAGAACTTTTTCACGTTTTCATTTGTTTCCCCTAGGGGCACCGAGAACGTGCATGACATCATCATTTCCCACCATTATAAAGATGAGAAAACCGAGGCTCTGAGAGGTTGAAGGGAATTGCCCAAAGTCAGACACTCGGGAGTGTGTGGCTGTGTTGCACTGATGCATCCGGGTTATTTGAAGTCAACTCCTCACTTCCCATAGCCAGTAGACTGTGCAATTGAGTGGGGAAATAACCTGTTACCTCCCTTTGAGGTGATGATTACTTTCAACAGTGTCATTTTTAATATATGTATATGTACTTGCAAGACCAGGGTAACCCGAGAACTCACTCCTTGCATTGTCTTACTCACTGCAACTGGCGCCATCCGGCGAGAGTCTGGGAGGGTGCCCAATTTCAGTAGCCGTTTGAATGAGAGATCTCAGTGGTTGGGAGGAAGATCCTCCATGGGGTGCAGATGTCCTGGTCTCTCCCAGCCACTTTTTGGGGCAGAGGGTACATTGCTCCGTATCTCAAACCACCCCTCCTCTAGGCCAACCAGCATACCCTGCCCCAGGTTTGCTTTTCAGCCTTCCTTTTTCATTCTCCAGGTCAGAGTTCTGGATGCTCCTTGATGTAGGACCCTCATCTCTGCACTCTGAAGTTTGTTTCCTTTTCAGAGCCTTTCTTTTATTCTTAGGAAGGTGACCCATTTTCTTCTGGGGGTTCACATCTTTTGGCCTCTCTTTCTTTCCCTGGTCTCCTTCCCTTTGGAAGCTTTTTCTATCTGCCTTGCTGGTTCAGCTTCTGTATTATTCCCCCCTAGATTGTCTCCCTCTCTCCTCCAGCTTGCTCAGATGGTGCTGTGCCCCCCCCCCATCCATTTATTAGAGATGAAATAAATAATGCCATAAATATAAGTATTTGGGAGTCCAGGAACTGTCAGGGCTGATTAGGGCATAGAGGACATTTTCTTTCTCATTATGCAAAAGCATTTCATGGGGAAATAAAAGAGGTTTCATTGTAACTCATGCATGTCATATTTCAAGGAATTCAAGATATTAATCATATTTAACATTATTTGCAATGTTTCTCCCTGGCTTCTGAAAACTGCTAAATGAGGACACGTGGATCACTAGGAAAAGGAGACAAGCATGAGAGGGACAGTTAAGAAATAATGAAATGCTGGTGAAAGACAGAGAAAGAGAATGAGATGCCAGGGAGATGTTTCTTAGGCACATAAGTGAGAAATGGGGGAGCTACTTCTGAGACGTGAGACAGCTGAAATTGAATGATATACTGGGGGAAATAAATGATAACAAAGCTCCCCACACTTTCCTTTCTATAAAGCAGTTCTGAATTTTGCATTGAAATGTTTTCCTCCCACTTTACTCCCAGATAATTTGCCAATAAGTCCTGGCTTTTGAAAAGAAATTGGGGTTGTGGCAGTGTGGGGAGTTTAGAGGAGAGAAATCTTTTAGTTCTTCTGAAGAAGTAATTTCCTGTACCTGGGGGCTTTCTCTTCTATGTAGTTTTAAATGTATATCCTTCTCACCACTTAAACACCTTAAGAGACTGGGAACAATACTTCTATTGTATATTTTCTATTGAAAAGGATATGCTGTCCTTTACATCAAAAAGTGATCAGTTCTATAAAACTGAAATAATCAAATTAGTCATTTAGCTTTTAAAAGTGGGGGGAGGGGGGAGGGGAAGGTGGCCAGAGGAAAAATATTTGAAAGTTTTAAATGATCAGCTTTCAGATTTTCATGTGGGCAGTCACCTATGTCTGCGTCCTGGGTTCATAGAAAAATGAAGTACTTAAGGATCACTCTTTAAAAAATAAAATGAGCATTTACTCTTAAGTGTGGAGTTGAAGGCAATTTTAAAATTATAACTGACCACTAATCCCTGCCTGAGATTGTATTTAACTGAGTATTGAACATAGATGTAATGTATTTAAGTGTTCATAAAATTACTGGTAGCACTCTGTGAGCATCTTGCTCTAAATTGTGGCCTAAATTATCAGATAGTGACTTTGCTGATATCTTCTCTTGGGGGTCTCATAGGAGCTGTTAGAATAGTAATTACACCCATGCTTTAAATCTTTTTAGATATTTACTCTTATCTCACAAAAAAAAAAAAAAAAGAGAGAGAGAGTGAGAGTGAACTTTTAAAAGCCAAGTGGCTATTTATGGACAGGGTAATTTTTTGATTGGCAGCATGTCAATTCCTTGAGCCATCCAGAATATAGCTTTTAAATAATAGCTCAGCCATGGGAAATGCTTTTTATTGCACCAATTTCAATGATATTTAATGAGCTTCTGATTGACTGTTTGATCTCCCAATGTTTTGTGCTACTTTTAATTCATTTCGTATAATAGAAAAAAAAAGTAATTGGAATAAAATTTTGTGACAAGATAATGACCTTCCACTTTGAAATTAAATGTCTGATTAGCTTCAACATTTTAATGCCAAGATGATATTGCAGCAGGAACAGGAGTATGCATACTATCATTTCGTACAAAATGACTGAGGAATACTCCTTTGCTTTTCCCATTGCAAAGCAAAAAAGGTGTGGTGGCCATATAATCGTAGGTACATAGGACTAGAAGGGACCTATGCAGTCTTTTATTCTTGTGACTGAGCCTCTGCCCATAGTTTTCGATGGCCCTGGCAAGTGGTTGTGCAAACCATGTTTAAATGCCTCCACTGATGGGGATCTTGCTACCTTCAGGGACCTTATTCCCCCAGGTATTTATTCCACAAATATTTATTGAGTGTCTACCATGTGCTAGGTACCTTTCTAAGCACTGGGGGATATAATGCTAACACAGATCACAAGGTCCTACTATTATGGATTTGCGGGGAGCAGGTAAACAAATAAACTAGTAACTAACTGAAAAATATTATTTCAAATAGAAGTAACTATGATGAGGAACAGGCGCAGTGGTTCATGCTGGTAATCTCAGCACTTTGGGAGGCTGAATGGGGAGGATCACTTGAGCCCAAGAGTTTGAGACCAGCCTGAACAACATAGTGAGATCCCGTCTCTACAAAAAAGTAATAATAACTGAGCATGGTGTTGTGCATCTGTGGTTCTAGCTGCTTGGGAGGCTAAGGCAGGAGGATCACTTGAGCCCAGGAGTCCAAGGCTGTAGTGAACTGTGATTGTGCCATTGTACTCCAACCTGGAGGACAGAGCCAGGCCCATCTCTAAACCAACTATGATGAAAAACCAGGGTGGGAGACTGGGCGCAGTGGCTCATGCCTGTAATCCCAGCACTTTGGAAGGCCGAGGAGGGAGAATTGCTTGCATCCAGGAGTTTGAGACCAGCCTGGGCAGCATAGTCACACCCTATCTCTACAGAAAATAAAAAATTAGCCAGGTATGGTGGCTAATAGCACCTGTAGTCTCAGCTCCTCAGGAGGCTGAGGCCGGAAGATCACTTGAGCCTAAGAGGTTGAGGCTGCGGTGAGCCAAGATTGTGCCACGGCACTCAGCCTGGGCAACAGAGTGAGACCCTTTCTCAAAAAAAAAAAAAAAAAATAGGGTGAGGCTGTTACTTTTGATAGAGTGTGACTGAGAGGATCTCTCTGAGGTGGAACAATAGAGCTGAGAGTTCACTCATGAGAAAAAGCCACCAATGAGAAGAGCAGTCCAGGCTAAGGGACAATAGGTGCAAGAGCCATAAGATGGGAATAAGCTTGATGTTCTGAGGGAGCTGAAAGAGGGGAAGCCATGGTAATTGCCCTGGCAAGGGGCAGAGCAAGGAGGAGAGGAGAGAGGCGGGCTGGGTCCAGGCTGTGCAGGTCCTTGTACATCATGGGACACTTGGGGGACTTATTCTAAAAGCAGTGGGAAGTCTTGGAGGTAGTTACGCAGAGGTAATGACATGACCAGATTTATGTTCTTAAAAAATGATGTTTTCAGAAAAGGTAAAATCATGACTCTCACACAGACATAAAAATAAGCACGTGTTAAAGATTGTATTAAACATAATTATTTAGGGCCCTTACAGTGTTCAAAGGGAAGCACAGATCGGTATGGAGTAAAGGAATGTTGAATTGAATGTGTAAATGGTTTTTCCATGGAGGTGTGCAGGTGGAGGAAAGGGAACCTATACCACATGGGACAGTTTGCATGTCTGTCAGTTACCTAAACTTGCAGAGTTTAGAACTTGTAAAAATAGTTCAAAAACAATGAAAGAGTAGAATCAGATAACTGAGAAAGGTGTGTTGTTGCTTGTAGGCAGTTCATAGTTTTCCATTGAAACACAATTTATTTTCTACAGTGCTTTCTTTAAAACAACTTTCTATTTTGAAGTAAGTACAGATTCACAGGAAGTTGCAGAGAGGTCCCAGGTACCCTTCTTCCATATCCTCCGATGGGTGCATCTTATGTCACTAGAGTTATGTGAATGGAATCATGCAATATGTGATCCTTTGAAACTTTTCACTTAATTGAATGCCCTTGAGATCCACCTGTGTTGTTGTGTGCATCGGTAGTTTGTTCCTTTTGATTGCTGAGTAGATTCCATGGTATGGATGTACCACAGGCTCTTTAACCATTCATCTATTGGAAGACATTTTGGTTGCTTTCAGTGTTGAACTGTTAACAACTATTGCTGCTCTGAACAAACACAGGTTTTTATGTGGACATGAGTTTTATTTTGGGGGGAATAAATGTCTGGGAGTGGATTGCTGGGTCATTTCATAGTATTTTAAAAGATTCATTCTGCTTTGTGGACAATGAACTTTAGAGGATCAGATTGGCAGCAGGGAGACAATTTATTTTCAAAACAGCGGCTGAGTGATCCTTCTAAAATATAATCATGTGGGCCGGGCGTGGTGGCTCACGCCTGTAATCCCAGCACTTTGGGAGGCTGAGGTGGGCAGGTCATGAGGTCAGGAGTTCAAGACCAGCCTGACCAATATGGTGAAACCCCATCTCTACTAAAAATACAAAAATTAGCCGGGTGTGGTGGCATGCACCTGTGGTCCCAGCTGCTCGGCAGGCTGAGGCAGAAGAATCGCTGGAACCCGGGAGGCGGAGCTTGCAGTGAGCCGAGATCACGCCATTGCACTCCAGCCTGGGCGACTGAGCAAGATTCCGTCTCAAAAATAAAAAATTAAAAAAAAATAATTTTATATATATATATATATATATATATATGATGTGGTCTCCACTCTGCCTTCTCTTGTCTTCCTCCTTAAAGTAAAATGCAGAGTCCTTAAAATTGACAGCTTAAGGCCTCTCATGATCTGTCGCTACCCTTTGCCTCTGGGACCTCATTTCTTGTACTCCTGTTATGGTGGTGGGGGTGGGTGGGTCCTTGCTCCCAGAGCTCCCAAGATGGTGGCGGGCCGCTTCCAAGATGGCGGCGGGCCATTTCCAAGATGGTGGCAAGCCTTGTGTTCTCTGACCTGGGGTTCTTGGCCTCATGGATTCCAAGGAATGGAATCTTGGGCCATGTGGTGAGTGTTACAGCTCTATTAGAAGCTGTGGGTCACAGAAGAGAACTGTGGAACCCAGTGACTAGTGTTCAGCTCGATTAGGACGAACCTGGGCACTTAACCATGCAGGAACAATGGCAAGCCTTTAGCCTGATCGGGAGTGGCAATGGGCACCTCGCTGGATCAGGAGCACAGCAGACACCCTGCCAGATCCAGAGGGATGGAAGTCAGCGGCAGGTCTGCGACGGCGGCAAACAGCAGTGGTGGACAGCGAGCGAAAGCTCAGCTCGAGCTGTAACAAACATGGACCAGAAGACAGTGCAGTTGCAAGATTTAATAGAGTGAAAACAGAGCTCCCATACAAAGGGAGGGGACCCAAAGAGGGTAGCCGTTGCCAGCTCGAATGCCTGGGTTTATATCCTGATAGTTGTCCCTCCAGCTGTGCTCTCAGGCAATAGATGATTGGCTATTTCTTTACCTCCTATTTTTGCCTAATTAGCATTTTAGTGAGCTCTCTTTACTATCCGATTGGTCGGGTGTCAGCTAAGTTGCAAGCCCTGTGTTTAAAGGTGGAAGTGGTCACCTTCCCAGCTAGGCTTAGGGATTCTTAGTCGGCCTAGGAAATCCAGCTAGTCCTGTCTCTCACTCCTTCCCTCCCTCACTCCTCTCCAGGCCTACTGGTCTTGAACAGGCTAAAAATGTCCTGTGTCATGCAGGTTTCTTGCTGTCACTACTCCTTCTGCTTGAAATACTATTTCCCCAGATACCTGTATAGCTCTCGCCCTCATCTCCTTTGGATCTTTGCTCTTGTATCCCTTTCTCAGTGAGGCCTGCACTGATCACCTATTTACAGCTGACTTACCTGCCCCTCCCTGCCCCCCCCATATCCTTTTCCTGTCTGGCACCTATCACCATCTGTCATGCTGTATATTTACTTATTTATTATTTGCTTCCATTGACTAGAATGCAAACTCCCTCAGGGCAGAGATTTTATCTGTTTTGTTCTCTACAGAGTCCACAGCATCTAAAATAATGCTTAGCACATAAAAGAGGCTCAATAAATATTTGCTGACTGAGTGACATGATGAAGCCCTGGCAGCAGTCTAAATGAGAGCCAAGACTGCTTGGACCAGTGTAGCGGCAGTGACGATGGAAGGAAGTGGGCAGATCCGGAATGCATTTAAGAAGCAACCTGTTCTGCTTTATATAGCTCTCAACAGTGGAAATTTTTTCCTTGTGTTGAACACAAATTTACTTCTTTGCTTCTCAGAACTGTTGGCCCTTGTGGCTATTCAGAGGAAGCTTAATCCCCTCCATCCTCTCTTTGGAATGAAATCTACAACAGTTTTATCTTTCCTTCTGGGTTGGGAAAATCTCTAACTGCATTTTTCTTCTGCTCTCACACCACAACACTCATCAACATAGAAGACTTCTGTGACCAAACATGGGGTTTTCTCCACCACCAAGCACCGGACACCAGCTGGTGCCACTTCAGTTCTGACACCATCTACCTGGAGATAGCATCAGATCACACAGGATGAAGGCTCAGTCCCCAAGACTGCCCCCTCCACAGACACCAGTCGCAAGTCCGGGCCTCCGGAACTTCAGACCTACTGGCTTCACATTGGGGTTCCTATGACCCCCTCTTTGGGTTCAATTAATTTGCTGGAGCAGCTCACAGAACTCAGGGGAACAGTTACTTACCTTTGCCAGTTTACTATAAAGGATATTCCAAAAGGTATAGGTGAAGAAACGTGTAGGGTGAGATATGAGGGAAGAGGCTCAGGGCTTCCATGCCCTGCCTGGGCATGCCACCCTCCAGGAACCTCCACGTGCTCAGCTATCCAGAAGACTTTGGAACCCAGTTCCTTTGGGTTTTTATAGAAGCTTCATGATGTCAGCATTCCTTCTCCCAGTGTATAGAGTGGGGCCCTCTCTGGCAAGGGTATTAAGACTCACAGTCCTGCTTCTCAGAATAGGAGATTTGAAAAAACAAAAAAAGACCCACAGTCAGAAAGGTGGGGGGAAGATTAAAGTTCAGCCTTGGGGCAGGTGAGAAGAGGGGCAGGGCAGAGTTTGCGTTTCCTGAGGCCTGCCCCTGAGCCCTAACATACTCAACATTGTAACAAAAGATTGTAACAAGGGCTATGAGAGTTATGAGCCAGGAACAGTGGATGAAAACCAATATATATCATAACACTACACCTTTCTATGATGGTTTCTAAGACGTTTTTGGAATTCTTTTAAAAAGTAGAAGAGGACAGTCATCTTTGATCTAATTACTATTTTTTTTCCACTAATAGAATCCTAGAATCATTAGGACTCTTTTAGTAGCAAGTGACAGAAGTCCACTCAAATGGACTTAAGCAAACATGTTTATAGCTTGAATAATGCAGAGCTATATCTGCAGGCATGGGTGCTCACATGGTGTTAGTAATCTACCCCTGTCCATTCTTGCCTCCAGTTTTCTTTGTGTTGATTCATTCTCTGGCAGGTCTTTCCTTTACAGTGTCTATCTGGCCACCAGCAGTTGTCAACTGTGTGCAAGAGATTATCTCTTTCCCATCAGCTCCAGAATTGACTATTGGCTAATTGGATCTTGGTAATGGATTAGTTTATTTGTCCGTTGACCCTTCCAATATTATGACGTTGTGGCTATTTCTCTTCAGAGAACTGAAGAAATTTCCCCAAATCACCAAGCAAATTATTGAAGAAGTTAGCCCAATATTCTTCTCTTTATCAGTGTAGCAAATGTACCTTGTCAAATTTCGTAAATTTAACCTTTTATTCTCTATTCTTCACTTTCTTCCAACTCCTAAAGAAACATTCCTCCCAAAGAGCTGAAAGCACCGTGGACATAAGTATGAGCTTAAGATATTTAATTTTATTTTTTTATTTCATTATTATTATCATTATTATTGGAGACAGGGTTTCGCTCTGTCACCCAGGCTGGAGTGCAGTGGTGCAAACCTGGCTCACTGAAGCCTTGACCTCCTGGGCTCAGGCAGTCCTCCTGCTTCAGCCTTACGTATAGCTGGGATCACAGGTTTGAGCCACCATGCTCAGCTTTTTTTTTTTTTTTTTTTGAGAGATAGGGTCTCACTTCATTGCCCAGCGTGGTCTTGAACTCCTGGGCTCAAGTGATCTTCCTGCTGTGGCCTCCCAAAGTGCTGGGATTACAGGCATGAGCCACTGCACCCAGCCACTTGAGATATTTAAGAGAATAAAATTGGATACTAAAGCCAGGAAGAAAAAAGGAGAAAAGAGTTAGGAAGAGAAAGTTGAGAAGATACGATAACAGCAAGTCAAACTGTTGGGGATTTAATTCCTAAGAAGAGTTTGCAGTCTTTTCCAGCAAGATCCATTTCCATCCTGGCCACTCTTAACTTTCTCTGGGTACTGTGCTACAATAGGAAATGATTGGTTCATAATGGTAATTGGTGTTTAAGTCAAGGTTTTATTCCATACCATCACAGGAGGGCCATTTCCATAGAGAAGCTTCTGAAATGAGCCACTGAAATATAATCTTAAATATTGGCAACTTGAGGTTTTGTAACATCACACATTATACACTTTGTTAGAATTTTTATAAATTAATGCATGCCATTTGCCCCCACCCAAGAAAGCAACTGGATTTGTCTGGTGTTCTGGTTGCCTGGAGTATTTTATGGTTTACTAACAAAGCTTCTGTAAGCACTAGTTTTTGGAAACCAATAGAAATATGATTTCACTTCTAAAATTGTGATAAGTGTCTAACTGACTTATATAAGAAATGTCCAGGCAGCGCTGGACTTTTTGGATGTTTTCTAGGCTAGGAAAGAACAAGGACTTTTATTTTTTTTAACCTCTTCTTTGGTCTCCAAAGAGTAGCTGGTAACAGACTTTATATATTGCATGAAGACCAACAGTGATCCTTTAACTTACTGATTTCAGGTAATTCAAACTTGTGGGTCTTTCTCCCCACCACTCAGCATCAAAAGTGAATGACTACAAAGTCACAGATTTTTCTTTTCCATAAGGGAAAAGAAAAGGCTGCGATATCACAAACGGAATGGCTTACCCAGAAATTTATTGTCTCAGAGTTCTAGAGGCTACAAATCCAAGATCCAACCAAGATTCAATCAAATGGTGTCAGCAGGATTGGTTCCTTCCGAGGGCCATGAGAAAGAATCCATTCCATGACTCTTTCTTACCCTCTGGTGTTGGTTGGCTAGCAATCTCTGATGTTCCTCAGTTTGTAGAAATACCACCTCAATCTCCATCTTCATCTTCCATGACATTCTCCCTATGTGCCTGTCTCTGTCCAAATTTCTGTTGTTTCAGCCACCCAGTTTGTGGTATTTCTTTTTTTTTTTTTTTTTAGATGGAGTTTCACTCTTGCTGCCGAGGCTGGAGTGCAGTGGTGTGATCTCAGCTCACTGCAACCTCCACCTCCTGGGTTCAAGTGATTCTTCTGCCTCAGCCTCCCGAGTAGCTGGGATTACAAGTGCCCGCCACCACGCCTGGCTAATTTTTGTATTTTTAGTAGAGATGGGGTTTCACCATGTTGGCCAGGCTGGCCTCGAACTCCTGACCTCAGGTGACCCACCTGCCTCGGCCTCCCAAAGTGCTGGTATTGTAGCACTTTTGGCATGAGCCACCATGCCCGGTGTGGTACTTATTGCAGCATTAGCAAACTAATACATATACATGGTACTTATTGCAGCATTAGCAAACTAATACATATACATGGTACTTATTGCAGCATTAGCAAACTAATACATATACATGGTACTTATTGCAGCATTAGCAAGCTAATACATATACCATATACGTAGGTGTATGGTATATATACATATATGATAATCATGTACCGTATATAGGTTATATGATAATCTCTGTTTATCAGAATGAGTTAAGCCAAAAAGGTCAAGTATTTGATTTTTTTGCAAGTCTATCAGAACTTGTATGATTTCATACATATTGACAGAAGACTTAAATATACACAACAGATATGTACACTTGGGCATGAACAGTGGATTCTTAGGAGACCGCAGAACAAAGGGCCAATGTGTGGCTATTAAGAACAGGGTCTGCGCTTTGGGAGGCTGAGGTGGGCCGATTGCTTGAGCTCAGGAGTTCAGCTAGCCTGGGCAACATGGCGAAACACTGCCTCTACAAAAAATAAAAAAAAGTTAGCTGGGCATGGTGACATGCACCTGTGGTCCTGGCTACTCGCAGGCTGAGATGGGAGGATCACTTGAGCCCAGGAGTTTGAGGCTACAGTGACGCGTGATCGCGCCACTGCACACCAGCCTGGGAAACAGTGAGACCCTGTCTCAGAAAAAAAAAAAACAGGGTCCCTTGCTCATTTCCATCACATCTCTGGAAATGTCCAATATGCTTTAATGAATTCAAGCACATCCCAGGAAATGGTGAATAACAGTTCCATAGGGCTAATGCCTCCAGGCTTTTTCTGACACTGCCACCAAAAGCATGGACAGAGAACAAGTTACTCTAGTTGAATCACTCATAAAAATTATTAAAGACACATACAAACATATTTTTAGTCAGCCAATCTTAACCTCGGCTGACTGAACCTTGGCCAGAAGAATTTTGAAAAATACTGATACTTGGGCCCCTCTCTTGAGCAATTAACACAGAATTTCTGAGGTGAGACCTTGATATTGGTGATTCAAACATATCTTCAGGTGATTTTAATATACAACTATCTTGAAAACTATTGCTTGAAGCACTGGCAATGTCACTAGAATAAACACATCATGGTATGAAGGTTACCACGTGGAAAACAAGTACACATTGGGATGCCTGAGCATTTTGCTATTTATGAGCAAACTGAGTATCTTCCTGTCTCCCCAAAGACAAAGTAAGTTAATGCAGTTAGAAAGCAATCACATCTGCTTGAAGTCTGGGCTAAGTGGGAAGTGAAAACGAAAAAAATGGATTTAATGTGAAGAGGACTGAGGCTAGCAAGATGACAAGTTTACTGGATATAAAAGAAACTCAGTCCTTTTTAAGAGAGGGAAATACGTTTAACTTATGCAGACACCTTCTGTGAGAGGTTAAGGAAGAGATTTAAACTTGTAGTCTTTTACATTCTGACTCTTGGTTGCAAGTGACAGAAATCCAACTCAAACCAGATTAAGTACAAAGGGAAATTTATAGGCTCGTTCAACTTGGAAGAATGCCAAGGTTCCTCACAGGAAAGGAGGACTGAAGGAATTAGAGTTTTTGGGATGAAAAATGGGCTCACTGATTCCAGAATTTTCTCTCTCTCCATCCATTTCTCACCTCTCCGTGTTGCAGAAAAGATGGCCTCCAGCAGCCATAAAGTGTCATCTTCCCAGCTTAAAACTCACAACAGAAAGATGACTGTCACATGCTATCCTTGGACCAGGTATCATTGCCTGGGAGAGCATGTCCTGTTATGAGCTACACTTGGGCCATAAGACACCTCCAGAACTGCATATAGGAGGAAATGGTTCTCTAAGGAAGGGATGCTGAGTAGACAAGAGCAACTACTCTCTTTTGCATCTTTAAGAGTGAGTTAACTAATAGCTCCTCTTTCAGCCTTTTAATAAAAGCCATTTTTGTGGGATAAAAATATTCCTAAGTCAACTATAAAACCTTCTGTGAAATTGGAAGGGAAAAATGAAAGGACAAAGTCAGACACACAATCTTGAATGTCAAAAGTGATAGATGACTTTATGCTTTGCTATCTCTCTTTTCTAGTTGACAGAATTTAGAAGGATTGCTCTGGACAGACATACCTGCAACAAACAGTGACTTGAGACACACCGTGCTCTATGAATCAAGTCATGTATTTTCTATAATATGCATGACAATAGCTTTACTTAGGTTACTTTCCCTTTAATGAAAGATCTAGTTTTTATTTTTTTCCCAAGTGGACTCCAGGCTTTCCAAGGATAGTCATCCATGAATTCAGGAGATAAGGACAGACCCATGGGTATGACTCTTTCCATAGGGAGCCCACCCCTTGAACCTGTGAGGGCTTGCATTTTCAGCCTGTTGAAATAATCACAACCATTCTCGATGTCTAAGAATACAGATCTGGTTTCAAATATAGATTTTTTTCAATTGAGTAAAGTTGAGAGAGATCCTTTTTTTTTTTTTTTTTTCCAAGAAACTTGTAAGCTGCTTATGTCCCAAGTGTCTCGTTGTTGCCAATAGGAGGGTAACATGAATGTTTTTCTGAATGAAAGTCCAGGTCGTGCAATCTAGAATTACAAGGTTGTGGACTGTGTTAACTACTCATTATAGATGTGCCAGAGAAACAGGAACACTTAGAGGTTAAGGGCATGGGCTCTGGAGCCAGTTGCTTGGATTTTTGATGGTTTTTTTTTTAAGGCAGGTTCTCATTCTGTCACCCAGGCTGGAGTGCAGCGGTGCGATCATAGCTCACGGCAGCCTTGACCTCCTGGTCTCAAGCAGTCCTCCTGCCCCAGCCTCCTGAGTAGCTAGGACCACAGGCACATGCCACTGTGTCCAGCTTATTTTTTTATTTTTATAGAGATGGTGGTTCTCCCATGTTGCCCAGGCTGATCTCAAACTCCTAGGCTCAAGTGATTTTCCCACCTTGGTTCTAACCAAAGCGCTGTAATTACAGCCTAGTTGTTGGGTTTTATGTTGACTCTTTCACCTACCATTTGTGTATCCCTGTGTCAGTAAGTAGGCTTCCCCATCTAAAGAATGGGGATAATAATAGTGCCCACTTAGCAGCATTGCTCCGAGAAATAAAAGGATTAATGTGTGTATACAAACCATGCCTGGCACACAAGAAACACTTGATAAAGATTGGCTTTTACCATCATCATTAGATAGAATCAGATTAAGTCCTCTGTATATATCTTTTTTTTCTTTTCCAGAGAGAGTCTTGCTGTGTCACCCAGGCTGGAGTCCAGTGGTGCAATCTTGGCTCACTGCAACCTCCACCTCCCTGGTTCAAGCAATTCTCATGTGTCAGCCTCCCAAGTAGCTGGGATTACAGACGCACACCATCATGCCAACTGATTTTTGTATTTTTAGTAGAGACAGGGTTTTGCCACATTGGCCAGGCTGATCTGGAACTCCTGACCTCAAGTGATTCACCCAGCTCAGCCTCCCAAAATGCTGGGATTATAGGTGTGAGCCACCGCACCTGGCCCCTCTGTATGTATCTTAATCCAAAATGAGCAACTGCCCACCAGAGGGATCTTCAAAGCTTAGTGTTCTCTGTTGGCCTCTCCCCAAGCCACATGAAGAGCACAGACCTTGGAACCCTGGATCCAAATTTTTTTTTTTTTTTTTTTTTTTTGAGACAGAGTCTTGCTCTGTCACCCAGTCTGAAGTGCAGTGGTGCAATCTTGGCTCACTACAAGCCCCGCCTCCCGGGTTCATGCCATTCTCCTGCCTCAGCCTCTCCGGTAGCTGGGACTACAGGCGCCCGCCACCACGCCCGGCTAATTTTTTGTATTTTTAGTAGAGACAGGATTTCACCGTGTTAGCCAGGATGGTCTCGATCTCCTGACCTCGTGATCTGCCCGCCTTGGTCTCCCAAAGTGCTGGGATTACAGGCATGAGCCACTGTACCCAGCTCCCTGGATCCAAATTTTTGTTCCACTGTTAATGTGTGGGACCCTAGGCAAGTTGTGACCTCTGAGTCCCATTTTCTCCAGCTGTAAAAACAGGATAATCACGACTAACTCACTCCTCTGCCAGGTGGGCAGATCAAGCAGGCCAGGTTTGCCAGCTGCCCCAGGCCCGAGCTTGGCATTGATGGGGAAGCACAGGGAAGGTGAACTAGCCGGGGAGTGGCTCGGGTGCACCCCAGTCTCTCTTTCCCCCCGCTGACAATGATTCAGTAAATTCACTGTAACTTATTCTTAACTCTCCTGTTTTTTTCCCTGTCTCATTCTCAGGTTTTTGCTATTCTGGATTTCAGAAATAGTTTGGTTGCCAAAACTGGTTGAATGAGCTACTTTTAAAATTAATCAACTGATACTAAGTACTGCTTTGCACAGTGGTTCTAGCAATTCCCCTCCTCAGAACCATCCTGTAATTGAATGTTTTGACAAAATGGGAGGATTTCTAAAATTCACATTATGAGAACGACTTTTACCATCCATATCCAGGAAAATCCCAATGTTGTATACATCTTTCTTCCTAAACCAGAGCAGCAAGATAAATCAAGATGTGGATCATCACCGAAGAATCTTACATGGAGGTATCCAAAAATAGACATTTAAAGTTCATTATTACGCACACCAACGCAAGGTCCTCCTTGGGCTACTGGTTTAGTCCTAGCTGGATGGCCTCAGGCTTTAACTTTAGCTGTTTAATTTGAAGTTGGCCCAGTAGCTCATGTTTATGGATAAATGAGCAAAACATTAAAGATCAAAAGCAAAAAATAAAATTACTATGGAATTCAATATTTCAGAAGCCGGAGCCAGGTAAATGTTACTGAAGTGTGGCAGTCAAAACGAAAGGCCCCCACTTATGATAATGCACCTAACAAGGAAATGAGATTGACACAGCAATTCTCTGTTTTGTTGTCCCCTGAGGTTAGAGATTATGCAGTGCATGTTTCTGTTTTTAGTTTCTTTGGTAATTCCTGTGGTGAGAGACTACACTCTGCATATTTGTCATGGTTGCACTTCTCTCAGGTGCTGGGGTCTTTGAGGTAGCGCAGGAAATGCCGTTCTCATCTGAGCCTTGAATTCCCTTTCTCCCCACCTCAGTCGCCCCAGGACATCCCCTTCCTATGGCTGATTTCTTTATTTATGTTAAGTTGCCAGGGAATTCCACAGGGGAAACATGAGTCTATCTTAACAACAGTTGTTGCTTTGAGAAATGTTGTTCAAGTGGGGGGCCCAATGACAAAATGTTTACATTCTTTATTTGACGCCCCATTGTAATCCTGAGGCCTTTCAACACCAATCAAAGGTAAATTAAGAACAGGCAGCCAACCGGGCGTGGTGGCTCACTCCTGTAATCCCAGCACTTTGGGAGGCTGAGGTGGGTGGATCACAAGGTCAGGAGATGGAGACCATCCTGGCTAACATGGTGAAACCTTGTCTCTACTAAAAAATACAAAAAAATTAGCTGGGCGTGGTGGCGGGCGCCTGTAGTCCCAGCTACTCAGGAGGCTGAGGCAAGAGAATGGCGTGAACCTGGGAGGCTGAGCTTGCAGTGAGCCTGGGAGCGCCACTACACTCCAGTCTGGGTGACAGAGCAAGACTCCGTCTCAAAAAAAAAAAAGAACAGGCAACCATGGAAGATCAGCATGGAGTTGAATGAAAAATAAACTTGTTAGGCCTCTTTTATGACAAAGAAACATAGTTGGGATCCACTGACTCTTTGGTTATGTTTATTACAGCTGAATCCTTGGGTACAAGTGTCATCAGTAAACCCAACTGCATTAGTCAGGGCTTTCTAGAGAAATAGAACATAATAGTTAGACAGATACATCTATTATAAGCAATTGGCTCACATGATAATGAAATTGAGTAGTTTCGTGATCTGCTGTCTGTAAGCTGAAGACTCAGGAAAGCTGGTGATGTAGTTCCAATATAATTCCATAGGCTTGAGAACCAGGAAAACCAATGGTGTAAGTTCCAGTTCAAGAGCAAAAGAAGACGAGTGTCAGAGCCCAAAAACAGGCAGAGAGCGAATTCTTCCTTACTCCCCATTTTTATTCTGTTGAGACCTCCAATGGATTGGATGGGGCCCACCCATATTAGGGAGAACAACCTACTTTACTCAGTCTCTTGACTCAAATGCTAATCTCAGCCAGAAACATCCTCACAGACACACCCAGAATAATGTTTAACCAAATATCTGGGCACCCTGTGGCCTAGTCAAGTCGACATGTAAAACTAACCATTACGCCAACTCAGACCAGCTTAAGGAGAAGAGGAATGTATTGACTGACATAACTGGGATAAATGCGTGGCTAACAATCACTGTAGCAGTAGACTTGGTGTTGGCATCCACTCTTCCTCCCTGCTTGCCTCAGTTTATCTTTGAGAATCCATCTCAGCCTCTCCTACTGCAGATTGACCCTGTCCACACGTCAGAGCCCACAGCTTCAACTTAGTAGCCTAGCACAAGAGAGTTCTTTCATCACAAGCTTGTATATAAATCCTAGGGGAGGACACTGATTTGCTTTACTTTGGGACATATGACTACCCTGGGACCAATCAATCTCTGCTGCCAAAGTATGGATATTATGATTGATTGATGTGAGTCCAGCGTTTACCACTACAGCCAGGGCAGAGGGTGTATTTCCGAAGGAGGGGATGTGATAGTTGTCGTTAGAGACCAGGACAGTCCATCCCTTGGCTGCCTGACACACATACGCATACAATCAGAAGAATGGATTCATTTCTTATAACTGCCCCATGTTCAGCCAAAACGTACTCACCCATTTCCTATGAGAGTAACAACTTAATGTCACATCCAGTTATTGCATCTAGCTCCAAGGATAGGATTTCTGGGCAATGCCTTTTCCTCTTGGTCAAGTTCAAATGTGGCTCTTTATAGTCCACCAACCTATGCCTAATTATCTCCAAAATATCCAGCATATAATAATGGAGGTAAAGGAGGATAAATGCAATTAAAACCCCCAGTTAGGCCTCAGTGCAGTGGCTCATTCCTGTAATCCCAGCACTTTGGGAGGCCGAGGAGGGAGGATCATTTGGGCCCGGGAGTTTGAGACCACTCTATGCAACATAGTGAGACCTCATCTCTACAAAAAATAGCCGAATGTGATAGCGCTTGCCTGTAGTCCTAGCTACTTGGGAGCCTGAAGCGGAAGGATCCGTTGAGCCTAGGAGGTTGAGGCTACAGTGGGCAATGATTGCGCCACACTGCACTCCAGCCTGGGCAACAGAGTGAGACTGTCTCAAAAAAAATTTTTTTTTAAATGCCTGGGGAACATAGCGAGACCTCGTCTCTACTAAAAATCAAAATATTTAACTAGGTGTGGTGGCATGTGCCTGTGATCCCAGCTACTCAGGAGGCTGAGGTGGGAGGATTGCTTGAGCCCAGGAGGTCAAGACGGCAGTGAGTCATGATTGCACCACTGCATTTCAGCCTGCATGAGAGAACAAGGCCCTGTCTCGGAAAAAAAAAAAAAAGAGTTAGAAAAAGGGGCAGATGGAAAGCAAAATGTAACAATCAACTTTTCTGTATCTTGCTAGACAGGGGTAGCAAAGAGCCCTTTCTCTAGCAGTGAAACCCCTCCAAAAATCTAGTCACTTGATTTGAAGTGGTTTTACGGCAAGCTTATAATGAAACAACAGGGCGGACATAGCACATTTTCTTAAAAAGATGTGGAAGACATTCTCCCATCCCTGATGCCCATGCCATGCTCAAACCAGTCTGTTTAGGGTTGGGTGCCGTGCAGGTCATATATTCCAAAACCGAAACCAGACTTCAAGTCTGACTAGAGATTCAAGAACTGCTTCCACGCATGTCATTTAGGTGACAAAACATTAGCTTTTCAGGAACAACTTTCTCATTTGGACCATTCATATTGGTCCAAATATCCTTTTTACCATATAACACATACTTCCTTGCCTTGAAAGATACGAGCAATCCACATTCGTTGTTTGAAAAGGAAAAAAAATACAGGTGAACAACAATAAAAATATCCAGAGATAGTGACTGTCAACACTTTGACTTACATTCTTCTTAATGTTCTTTTTTAGTATATGATGTGTGTTTGTGTGTATGCATGTGTGTGTGTTTTAGTATATGCATGTGTGTTTTTGTATGTTTGTGTTTTAGTATATGCATGTGTGTTTGTGTGTATGCATGTGTATGTATGTTTTTTAGCATATGCATGAGTGTTTGTATGTGTTTGAAACATGGAATTATATCATGCAACTTGTCTAAAGCCTGCTTTTCTCCTCCTGCCTTCCTGAAAGTTGATAATGGATGGCTCAGGAGTGAGGCCAGGGAGTTGGCTCTTTTTGAATGCCTGGGCCCTGGGGAGCATTATGTGCACGAATTATCTTTTAAAATCAGGATTACCAACCCAGAAACATAGAAATAGTGGTCCCAGCCCAGAATTTGATGCCCTTGCACTACCCAAACCTTCCCTTGTCCCCCTCCTCATCATCCTGAGGGTTGATTCCTCTTGATAGAAACCCTCTTCTTCCAGCCTCCCTTCTCTTTCTTCTCTCTGTGACAGAGACTCCTGTTTTCAGCTTTATGGGAAGTTCTTCATGAACATTTTGACGGTTTGTGGGACCAATGGGACGTAATATATGAAATCACAACTGTCCTGGAATCTCCAGAGCCAGAGGTCACCATCAGACATCAGAGTAAGTGTTTAGATCCTGACCGATCCTCTCTGGACCAGGACCTAAACACTTACTCTGATGTCTGATGGCGACCCCACACTTGCGTCTGTGGGCAATAACTCCGGGTTCTTTCATGAAGACTGAATTTTAGGATTGGAGTCAGGACAGTTTTTTTGTTTCTTCCTTTCTTCTGCCCTCACGTTCTTCTGGCCACGGCACCCCCAAACCTCCAATAGGACGAAAACTGAGTTTGGAGCATGGCCCAGCAGCTGCAGACTTGCCCAATATGCATAACCTGACCTGTCTTGGGGAGACAGTACTTTATCCCATCCCGCACTTCCTCGTGCATCTCTGCTGTGCATCTCTGTTGTATGTTTAAAGTGACAGAAATGCTGTTTTATGCATTTTCACAAAATGATCTCTCAGCCCAGTTTTGAAAATCTCAGTGGCAATATTGAAGGTGAGTCAGTAGATGGATAAGAACTCTGTGGAAGTTTAGGTCTTAATCTTTTTTTGTGTGTGTGGCTTCAGGTCAAATAATATCCAGCACTGGTAGTGCTACCACCAGAGTGATCCTTTTTAAAAGTGAGTCAGCTCTTGTCGGTTCTCTGCTCAAATCCATCAGTGGATTCCCCTCTCACTCAGGCTAAAGCTCACACACACCGCAGAAACCCTTATGATCGCCTCTCTTTTCGCCACCTGTGTGACCTCACCCTCTTGTGCTTACCCCACTCCATCCACACCAGTCTGGCTGTTTCTGGAGCCCTCAAGGAGCAGCCTCGTTTCAGGATCTCTGAGCTTGCTGTTCCCTCTGCCTGGAACTCTCTTCCCCTCAGATCCACGGGGTTGCTCCTTCAGCTCCTTTATGTCTCTGATCAAATTCTCAGTGTGAGCAAGTATGCCCTGAGGGAGAGATCAAATGTTGCTTTCTCAGTGAGACCCTCCTGCCCTGTCCTGCCCTTAACACTCACTAACACCCTCCGCTTTCTCTCTGCAGCATTCATCACTTTGCAGTATCCCTTCTGCTTGTTTCCTTTGTTCATTGTCTACCTCTCACTAGAATGTAGACTCTGTGGAGGCAGAGACTTTTGCTCACTGCAGTATCTCCATTGCAGACAAGAGTGCCAGGCTCGATAAATATTTGTCAAATAAATAAATTGAAGGCAATTTCCTCAGAGGCTAAATAATCATCATCTAGAACTCCTTCTCTTTTTAAGTACAGATGCCCACTCATTAATGCAATAGATATCTCATAAGTTGGCCATAACATAAAATCTATTTGTCTCTTGATTTTCATTATGGAATTAAAGATGCATTTCTATGAAAGAAAAAAAAAAACTCCCAGGAGATTAAACAAGGATTAGGAAAACTTCCAAGCCTGTAACATTCCGGGCGTCATTGTCATGCTGTATACTTGCTGCCTTGGCATTCACCTATCAGTTCCTGCTCCTTTGTAACATTGCAGCCCCTATCTTGGTTTCCAAGGAGGCTTTTTTTTTAATGCCAGGATCCCCTTACTCCATACTCACAATGTTCTGAACCTCTTTCTCTTTTCTTTCTCCTTGTGCCTAACGTGTAATGCTCTTATCCAAAGGTTACAAAGCACACCACCTTACAAATACAAATGAAGTCAGAACATTAGAAATGCAGATATCCTCTTTTATCCTCAGACCCTGCAGCATCTCTTGCCCTGAAAATACCTCACCTAACAAAGATTTCTTGGAGTCCTCAAAGGGCCCCACAACTTGAATGTCACCTATGGACACCATTTGGGGTCCGCCATGCTCTTTTTCTCCTGCTTAGTTGGTACCCAGTGCCAAAAACACCACCTGAAGGCTCTCATCATTATCAGTGGTGGTGGCTGTCTACTGGGAGCATGCCATAGCGTATAGGCTAAGGGTGCCATCTCCTGTTGCTCCCAAGGCTGCCAGTTCTCCACACATCGCTCTAAGAGAAGGACAAAAGTCCCAGTGCCAAGTGCATTGCTGCATTTGGTCCTCTGGGCATTGAGGAGCAGCACTGCTTGTTTTCTTTTTGGTGGTTTATCATCTGTCTGAAGCTTTGGAATGACAGTTGACTTCTCCCATTTCTACCAAGGTTTCAAAAATCTCAAGGTCAAGTTTTGATTAGTACTCTAGCCCAGGATTCCATGGGTTACTGCTGCAAGGATCTGAATTATCCCCGGCAGGAAGTTTGGGAATGGGAATCTTGAGAAAATGATCCACATCTTGCTGCAAGGATCCCTGTTTTTTTCTGTTTCTGTTTTTTTTTTTCTTTTCTTTTCTTTTTTTTTTTTTTTTTGTGAGTCGGAATCTCGCTCTGTCGCCCAGGCTGGAGTGCAGTGGTGCGATCTTGGCTCTCTGCATGCTCTGCCTCCCAGGTTCACGCCATTCTTCTGAGTAGCTGGGACTACAGGCGCCCACCACCACGCCTAGCTAATTTTTTGTATTTTTAGTAGAGACGGAGTTTCATCGTGTTAACCAGGATGGTCTCGATCTCCTGACCTCGTGATCCGCCCGCCTCGGCCTCCCAAAGTGCTGGGATTACAGGCGTGAGCCACTGCTCCCGGCCCTGTTTCTTTTTTTTTTTTCCCCCTCTAACAAAGCTGGTCTCTACAAGTATTCATGATGGTGCACTCCAGCCTGGGTGACACACCAAGACTCCGTCCCCAAAAAACCCCAAAACCTTGATTTATCAATTGCAAAATGGTAAACTCCAGCATGTTAACTTCAATTTAAACATGAGTTGTAGTCATGTCCAAAATAACCCATCTTATTCCCAGTGACTCTGGCCACATTTCTTTGGACCTGATTCCTGCTCTGGTAAGACCTGTATTAAGTGAATGTTAATATGCCCACCAGGACTCCTTTGCTGAGCCATTTTTGTGTATCTAATTTTGTTTATTTAAATCATTTCCAGAAGCAGTTTTTTGCTTAAGCCATGGCATTTTCTGGTCTCTCTCTGTGTTTTCAAAGTAGTCCTCAGCTTCATGCATTGGTGGGCTGGATCAGTCAATGGATAGCCCCTAAATGTGTATATAAGCTTGATCCGTGGATCCTGAGACACAGGGGAAAGAAAAAAGATATTGCATAAGAATGATGCGGCAAGAATTTCAGGATGGAGACTCTGTATGTCAGGCCTGGGGGATGCAGATTGATGGTGACCATAATTAATGTTCTATACATGCTATAAACTGTTTCTGGGAGCTAACATGTAGTTTATTTGGGCTGCTATAAGAAAATGCCATAAACTAGGTGGCTTATAAACAATCAACATTTATTTCTCATAGCTCTAGAGGCTAGGAAGTCCAAGATCAAGGCACTGGCAAATTCGGTGTCTGATGAGGGCCCACTTTCTGGTTCATAGATGGTGCCTTTTCACCGTGTCCTCATATAGTGGAAGGGGCTAGCTAGCTCTCTGGGGTCTCCTTCTATAATGACACTAATCTCATTCATAAGAGCTTTGTCCTTATAATCCAATCACCTCCCCAAGACCCCACCTCCTAATGCCATCACCTTGGGGTTTAGGATTTCAACATATAAATTTTGGGAGGTTACAAACATGTAGACCATAGCATCACATGACCTATCTGGCAGGGAATGGGGTAGAAGCAAGAAGCTAGGGACCCTCTTTGTGTGGGGATCTTTGGACCTGGTGGATTTTTCATACCTCATGGACCACAGACTTGGAGGATACCAGGAAGACACACCTAGCAGTAGCCTACGAATCTGTCATTCTTATGTCCTTTTTGAGGCCCTGTGAAGCTTGTGATTACAAATAATCTGCATTTATGAGACCAATTTCATAATCCATTCACAAACTCACCTGTGCTTCTCCTGAATCTAGGCCTAAGACACAAAATTTGTGTGTTCAAACAACTTGTACTTTTGGGTATTATCTGAAACCTTCAGTCACCCTTTTTTATGTCGGTTTTGACACCGTTCCCATAATTGTCTATGGAATGGTACAGGCATACCTCATATTGTGGGTTCAGTTCCAGACCACTGCAATGAAGCAAATGTTGCAATAAAGTGAATCACGTGAATTTTTTGGTTTCCTAGTGCATGTAAAAGTTATGTTAACACTATAGTCTATTAAGTGTACAACAGCCTTATGTCTAAAAAAAGCAATGTACATTCTTAATTTAAAAAATATGGGCCAGACACAGTGGCTCACACCTGTAATCCCAGTACTTTGGGAGACCTGGGTGAGTCTTTGGGTGGGTGGATTGCAAGAGCCTAAGAGTTTGAGACCAGCCTGGGCAACATGGTAAAATCCCATCTCTACAAAAATACAAAAATTAGCTGGGCATAGTGGCATGCACCTGTGTTTTCAGCTACTTGGGAGGCTGAGGCAGGAGAATCACTTGAACCTGGGAAGGTCAAGGCTGCAGTGAGCCCTGATTGTGCCACTGCACTCCAGCCTGGGTAACAGAGTGAGACTCTGTCTCAAAAAAAAAAAAAAAAAAAAAAAAATACTGCCAGGTGCAGTGGCACGTGTCTGTAGTCCCAACTACTCAGGAAGCTGAACCAGGAGGATCCCTGGAGCCCAGGAGTTTGAGAACAGCCTGGACAACACAGTGAGACCCCATCTCAAAAAATTTTTACCTGATTGCTAAAAAATACTAACAATCATCTGAGTCTTTAGTAAGTCATAATCTTTTTGCTGATGGAGGATCTTGCCTCAATGTTGATGGCTGCTGAATGATCAGGGTGGTGGTTGCTAAAGGTTGGGGTGGCTGTGGTAATATCTTATAGTAAGACAATGAAATTTGCTGCATCAATTGACTCTTCCTTTCCTGAAAGATTCTCTGTAGGATGAGATGCTCTTTGATAGCATTTTACCCACAGTAGAACTTCTTTCAAATTTGGAATCAATCCCCTTAAACCCTGCCACTGCTTTATCAACTAAGTTTATATAATATTCTAAATTCTGTGTTGTCATTTCAACAGTGTTCACAGTATCTTCACCAGGAGTAGATTCCATCTCAAGAAACCATTTTCAAGCTGAGTATGGTGGCACATACCTGTAGTCCCAGCTACTTGGCAGGCTGAGGTGGGAGAACTGCTTGAACCCAGGAGTTTGAGATTAGCCTGAGCGACATAGCGAGACCCTGTCTCTAAAAAAAAAAAAAAAAAAAAAAAACTTTCTTTGCTACTCCATAAGAAGCAAGTCTTCATGCTTTACAATTTTATCATGAGATTACGGCAGTTCTGTCCCATCTTCAGACTTGTCTTCCAAATCTAGTTATCTTGCTATTTACACATTTGCAGCTACTTCCTCCACTGAAGACTTGAACCCCTCAAAGTCATCCTTGAGGATTGGAATTAATTTCTTCCAAATTTCTCTTAATGTTGATATTTTTACCTCCTTTCATTAATCACAAATGTTCTTAATGGCATCTAGAATGGTGAATCCTTTCCAGAAGGTTTCCAATTTAGTTTGCCAAGATCCATCAGAGGAATCACTATCTATGGCAGCTACAGCCTTACAAAATGTGTTTCTTAAATAATAAGACTCAAAAGTCAAAATTACCTCTTGATCCGTGGCTTATATAATGGGTATTGTTTTAGCAGGCATGAAAACATTAATCTCCTTGTACATCTCCATCAGAACTCTTGGGGGACTAGGTGCATTGTCAATGAGCAGTAATATTTTGAAAGGAGTCTTTTTTTTCTGAGAAGTAGGTCTCAACAGTGGGCTTAAAATATTTAGTAAACCAAGCTATCAGTAGAGGTGCTGTCATCCAGGCTTTGTGGTTCCACTTATGGAGCACAGACACAGTAGATTTAACATAATTCTTAAGGGCCCTAAGATTTTTGCAATAGTAACTGAGCACTGTCTTCAACTTAAAGTCACCCCTAACAGAGAGTCAGCCTGTCCTTTGAAGCTTTGAAGTCATTGACTTCTCCTCTCTAGCTAGGAAAGTCCTAGATGGTGTCTTCTTCTGATAGAAGGCTGTTTCATCTACATTGAAAAACGCATTGTTTAGTGTAGCCACCTTCATCAATGACCTTCGCTAGATCTTCTGGATAACTTGCTGTAACTTTTTCATCAGGACTTAATGCCTCACCTTATACTTTTATGTTATAGAGATGGTTTCTTTTCTTAAACCTCATAAACCAAACTCTGGTAGCTTCATACTTTTCTTCTGCAGCTTCCTCACCTCTCTCATCTTTCATGGAATTGAAGAGGGTTAGGGCCTTGCCCTGGATTAGGCTTTGGCTTTAGAGAACGTTGTGGCTTGTCTGAACTTCTATCTAGGCCACTCAAACTTTCTCCATAGCAGCAATAAGACTGTTTTGCTTTCCTATCATCATGTGTTCTCTAGAGTAGCACTTTTAATTTCCTTTAAGAACTTTTTCTTTGCATTCACAACTTGTCTAACTGGTGCAAGAGGCCTAGCTTTCAGCCTGTCTTGGCTTTTGGCATATTTTCCTCATTAAGCTAATCATTTCTAGCTTTTGTTTTAAAGTGAGAGATATGAGATTCTTCCTTTCACTTTAGCACTTAGAGGCCGTTGAATGGTTATTAATTGGCCTAATTTCAAATACTGTGTCTCAGGGAGTAGGGAGGTCCAAGGAGAGGGAGAGAGATGGGCCAGTCAGTGGAGCAGTCAGAACACAACATTTATCAATTAAGTTTGTCATCTTATATGGGCATGGTTTGTGGCACCTCAAAACAATGACAATATTAATATCAAAGATCCCTGATCACAGATCACTATAATAGATATAATAATAATGAAAACACTTAAAATACTGCAGGAATACCAAAATGTGACCCAGAGTCATGAAATGAGCACATACCGTTGGAAAAATGGGACTAATAGACTTGCCTAATGCAGGGTTGCCACAAATCTTCAATTCATAACAAATGCAATATCTTCAAAGTACAATAAAGCAAATCACAATGAGACGAGGTGTACCTGCATTCACTTACACACATACCACAGTTTTCACTGTAGAGATTTAGAACTGCCTCGAGAACCTTGCATAGCTATCTCCTTCATTTATTCAACCTGCACTATTTATTGAGCAGTACTATGTGTCAGGTATTGTATTTGAGTAGGTAGTGAACAAACATTTTCTATCCTAGGGAGTTCACATGGAACTGGGAGAAATAGGCCATGAACAAGTATGTATGTGTAAATAGAGAAATGTTTCAATAACAGTGCCAAAAAGAAAAATTGGTAAGGGGTGGAGTAATGGGGATGGGAGTGTACTACTTTGTACAGTGCAGCCAGCCAGGATAACTTTTCTGAGGAAATAACATTTTCTTAGAGATGTAAAAGAAATAAGGGAAGGAACCATGGGTTTTGTGGTGGAAGAGCCTTTAGATAGAGTGAACAGCAAATGCAAAGGGACTGAGGAACAAGAATGTTTGTCTTGTTCAAGGAATGATTAGGGCAGTAGCAGCAGCGGTATTGTTACTTGTAGAGAGTCTTGGCTGCAAGTTGTTCAGGCTCTTGGCATTTCGAACAAAGAATTGAACAAAACGCATAGCAAAGCAAGAAAGGAATGGAGCAATGAAAGCAGAGATTTATTGAAAATTAAAGTACACTCCATAGTGTGGGAGCCGGCCGAGCAGCAGCTCAAGGGCCCTGATACAGAATCTTCTGGGGTCCAGATACCCCCCTAAAGGTTTCCCATTGGTCACTTGGTGTTCACCACCTGTAAATGAAGTGATGGCTTGCAATCAGTCTGATTGGTTGCTGCTCGCAATCAGAGGTTGAAGTGAAGTTACAAAGGTTACACCCCTATGCAAACATCTGATTGGTTGCTGAAAGCATCTAATCAGACGCTAAAGTGAAGTTACAAAGTTGCACTCGTATGCAAATGAAGACTTGGCCTGCAATCAGTCTGATTGGTGCTGTCCGCCACCAATCAGAGGCTGAAGTGAAGTTACAAAGTTACACTCCTATGCAACCAGTCAGAGGTACTTTCAATTTTCCTTGTGTCATGCAGAAAAGCTGGAGGTTTGCAAAGGGAGTGGTCTCTGGTCCTTTTGTTACTTAGGTGTGGAAAGTTGGTGGGGGTGGGGGATTCCTTTTGATTTAGTTCTAGAAAGTCAGGATGAAATGGCCTTAGGTTCCCTGACTCCAGACCCTATCTCCTGCCTCAGTGTGAGATGTCAGGGTGGTGGCAGGAATGGGATGGCAGTGGGTGGGAAGGAATATCTTTGGGACATCAAAGATTGAGCGGTAGTAGGAGTCCAGAACACGTTGGGCAAGGCATGGATTTTGGATTTTAATCTCTGTGTGATGGGAAACCATTGGAGCGTCTTGAGCCAGGTGTGACATGATTTGATCGTTTTATTTCAGAGATCTCGGTGGTGGCAGAGACCTTAGCTGGTGGGCTGGGGTTGGTTGCTACTAGAAGGCTTCTAGGTTTCCCATCTCCTTTCAATCTGGGCAGCTTCACCTTGATCTATTTTGCATATTGGGCTTCTGGATAGATTGTTGTTCTTTTTTAGACGGAGTCTCGCTCTGTCACCCAGGCTGGAGTGCAGTGGCGCGATCTCGGCTCACTGCAACCTTCGCCTCCTGGGTTCAAGCGATTCTCCTGCCTCAGCCTCTCGAGTAGCTGGGACTACAGGAGCCCGCCACCATACCTGGCTAATTTTTTGTATTTTTAGTAGAGAGGGGGATTTCACCATGTTAGCTAGGATGGTCTTGATCTCCTGACCTCATGATCCGCCCGCCTCAGCCTCCCAAAGTGCTGGGATTACAGGCTTGAGCTACCACGCTCGGCTGATTTTTTTTTTTTTTTTTAAAGAAAGATTTCCACAACTTTAAAAACTTTGGAAAATGACTTTTATATTGCCTGTTATATTTATAAAAACCAGTGGGAAGTGGAAAAATTAAAGTGATAGCAAATAATTATTTCATAAATTTTACTCCATTGAGACAAAGATGGAAACCACAATAGGGCAAGAGGTGGTAAATCTTAATCTCAGCCGGACCATCTGTGTTTAAGCTAGTTGAATTCTTCTTTTGTGTTAACTAGAAAGGAAAAAGGGCAAGATTAAAGATGAAGATCATTTGGGAATTTATAGTACTTTTTAGTGGGATGGAAACAGAAGTCTGTTCAAAGTGGTGTATTATTCACACCCATCTTTAGGAACACGTTGTCATAGTCAAGGCAGCATTCATTGCCTGTACAATGCAAAACTGAGGTTGAAAAGCATACATTGTAAATTTATTTACCATTTTAAATGAAACTTATTTTTGCTTCTTTCCCTTTGCATTACATTGGTGAATGGGAAATATATATATATACATATGTGTGTATATATGTCTATGTATATGTATGTATATGTGTATATATATATAAAATGTTTGAATTTTTAAGAATTGATATTGTTAGAAGTTTTCATGAATCTTAAAATTCTTTACCCAACAGAGGCATTACCTTATTAAGTTGTTGCCTGACATTTATTCAATGACGACAATGTGCTAGGGCTTTTCTTTTCTTTTTTTTTTATTTTTATTTTTGAGACGGAGTCTCGCTCTGTCGCCCAGGCTGGAGTGCAGTGGCGCGATCTCGGCTCACTGCAGCCTCCGCCCCCCGGGTTCACGCCATTCTCCTGCCTCAGTCTCCTGAGTAGCTGGAACTACAGGCTCCCGCCACGACGCCCAGCTAATTTTTTGTATTTTTTAGTAGAGACGGGGTTTCACTGTGTTAGCCAGGATGGTCTCAATCTCCTGACCTTGTGATCCGCCCGCCTTGGCCTCCCAAAGTGCTGAGATTACAGGCGTGAGCCACCGCGCCCGGCAGGCTTTGATTTTAAATATGATTTATTTTAAAATTATCTTAAAATGATTTTTAAAAATAGGATTTATTTAAAAATCATTATTCCTTTAAAACTCAAAACCTCGTCCCATTCCAGCAGGTGTAGCTAAAACAACAACAACAACAACAACAAACCTCAAAACTTCAGTAAAAGTATGTGAAAGTATGTGAATGCTCTTATGTTGAGCATTTTGCATGCATTTACTCTTTTAATCCCCACAACAACTCCAAAACCTGGCATTATTTTACCGATTTCATAGATAAGGAAACTGAATCACAGATAGTGAAGCAGTTGACTCAGCGTCGTAAAGCAAAGTGGAAGAGCTGAGCTTAGCAGATGGATCTTTTGGTTTCAAAGCCTGCTCTTTGGCTGCTGTGGGGAAGGGAAACCATCATCCAGGGTGGGGAAGGTGGTTTATCTAGAATGATCTAGGCAGAGGTCTACATCTAGGTAACAAAGAGAAATTTCACATCCTTTACCCCTTCTGTGAAAACACATCTAATTTATACTTGAGCCCATCGTCTGGCCACCCCACAGAAACTGTTCCTAATGCTGTGAATTACAGAACTTTAATTTATTTGCATTTCTGTGTTCTTTTGGGAATGGATTTACTGCTTGAAATATATATATTTTTAATTACATAATAAAACTTCAAAACTTTGAAATCCATAAAATAAGTGGTGCTTGTCAACAAAGTGTGTTTCTGGATGTGAATCCCTGATTATAAGATATGTATTAAAGTCTTTTTTCTTCTCAAGGAATGGAGAAGTCTAGGAATATTAATCCTTAGGATGATCACTAATAAAATTTATTTCATAGTTCTGAACACATAAAAGCTTTGTCTATATTCTTTGGATATTAAAGTGTAAAAAAATTGTAATTGATTAAAAGTTGGATGTTGACACTAAATGGGAAGAAACTGACATAATTTATGTGAATGTGCTTAGGTCACTTACAGTGCATTCCATAAATGATAATGGAATCTAAAGATCTTCAGCTGGAGAAAATGAGGCTAAGGAGGACCTTAAATGGCCAAGTTTGTCTTCAGTGTCTTCTCTTTGCCTTCTCGCTCTTTCTATCTCTGTGTGTTGCTCTCCCTTACTCTGAAAAAACTAAAGGCAATAGGGTAACAAACAACATTTCAGAAAAGTAGGATTAAAAGTGTAGTCTTAGCTCAGCAGATTTTAAAACATATTGTAAGGTTACAAATATTCAAACAGTGCTTGGCCAACAATTAGGCAGCAGATGATGAATCAGACTAGAAGGTCAAACAACAGACTTGCTTCTCATTAAAAAGGGGAAACATAATCAATTTAGGAGAGACTGGATGGATTATTCAAAAACTAATTTTTGTATAATTTTCTAATTACTTAGAAAAGAAGAATACCAAAGTATCCCCTCACTGCCTACGTCAAAATAAATTCTATGTAGATTAAGATTTTAACATAAAAACAAAATTCCATAAAATACTAGAACAAAAATAATAGTCTTAGGATGACATAGGGGTTTTCAAAGCATAATTCTAAAGCAGCAATAAGAAGGGTTGGCTGATTTTATTAAATTTTAACTAAGAACTTCTGTATGATTAAAGATATAATACCCAATTGAAAGGTTTATAAACTTGGACCAAAATGTGCAGTCATATATAAAGAGTTAATAACTCTATTAAATAGAAAGGACTTACAAATAGAAAAGGTCATCACCCCAAGATCACAAGTGAAGCTCATGAATAGATAGTTCACTGAAGAAACATAACTGTTTAGTAATTTTTTTTAAAAAAACACCTTTAATGTCACAATTAATCAAATACATACATAGTGAAACAAAGAAATGCCTTTTTTTGATATTAGACTTTCAGAGATTGCAAAGCACCCCAAAAGTCCTGAGCAGGGTATAGGGAAATTGGCATGAGAGGGTTGTATTTTTCTGGTAAAAAAAATTTAGCAATGGGCATCAGAAACTGAAAATGTTTATAGCTTTGGAGTCAGTTGTTTCACTTAAAGTATTTACTCTAAGGAAATCACTGGAAATACAGACAAAAACTTTTGTACGATAATATTAGTTATGGCACTAACAATCACAAATATTTAATGCTATAGGAAATTGCTTACGATAAAATTATAAGTAAACAAAGATGATCTCAATTTTGATTAAGAGAAAATATATATCAATTATACCTCAATAAAGTGTTCAAAAAGAACATATATACGTGTATCAACAAATACATACAGATACAGAAAGAAAATACGTCGAATTGTTTTGTTTTGTTTTGTTTTGCTTGAGACGGAGTCTCGCTCCAGCCCAGGCTGGAGTGCAGTGGCGCAATCTCAGCTCACTGCACACTCCGCCTCCTGGGTTCACGCCATTCTCCTGCCTCAGCCTCCCTAGTAGCTGGGACTACAGGCACCCGCCACCACGCCCAGCTAATTTTTTTTATTTTTAGTAGAGACGGGGTTTCACCGTGTTAGCCAGGATGGTCTCGATTTCCTGACCTCGTGATCCGCCCGCCTCGGCCTCCCAAAGTGCTGGGATTACAGGCGTGAGCCACCACACCCTGCCAACTTTAGACAAATTTAAAGCAAATCATCTTTGGTTGGCTGCCTAATTAAATGGTCAGCCTTTGGTGCTGCAGTGTGAGTGAGTTCGTGTATCTTTTCCTATGTAGCTAAGGGAAGGGCCCTTGGCAACGTAATGAGGGAGGGACAGATCTAGGCAGGCTGCTTTATCCTCTGAGCACTTTTGCTTTTGTGGGCCGCCTCCTCCAAACAAACAACAAAAAATCAAAAGTTACATCTTACAACCGTGTTGGCGTATAGATCAATATAATCCAGGCTGAGTTATATTTATTTTTTCTTCTGATTTTAAAACAAATTAATTTAAAACCTTTTTGTGGACTCCTAAGGGGAGCATGGCCTAGGCGCTATACTAACCAGGCCACGTGGAGTAGTTGTCTGTGGGCCCAGGTGGGAGGCTCAGGGACAGGCCAGGGATTGAGGAGATACCACAGTGGGGGGATAGGATTCTAGAAGGCAGGATGGAACAATGCCATCTACTCCGTCAGTGGCCTTGAGCAGCTGTTGTTTATTGTTCGTCCTTGTGAGAACAATCAAATTTCAGGTTACTAGGGAGCCGTCGTCAAACCCTGCTCTCATTTGTGCATCACATTTCCAAGGCCTTTTATGGGAAGGCATGTTAGAAATCTCTGTGACTGTCTGTTTGGGGGTAAGAGGGCTTAACAAGAGGCAAGGTGACTCCCAGGTTTCTGACAAGGGCATCTGGGTCAGTGGTGGGACCATTCTCCAATGTGTAGGTCATGGAGGAAAATTTCTATTTAGATACCTCGAATTGTAGGTGACTTGAGCACATGGAGGAGGTGGGAAATAAAGCCCTAGGGATGTTCTAGACTCAGAGGAGAGGTGTATGTTCGATTGGTGGACTTAGAACATCCACGGGCAGGAAGTGCCTGACGCCATGAGCATGGATGAGTGAAGGGAGGTGGCAGGACCCAGGATTCCTGGAACACTTTCAGAAGATGTGGCCGAGGAGACCTGGCAGCAGAGAAGAGGAAAACCTCAAGATAGTGATGCTGACACCAAGAAAGGATGCAGTTTCTGAAGAAGGATGTGATTTGCGGTTTCAAAGGCAATACGGAGGTTTATCAAGATCAAGATTAAAAAGTAAGATGATTTAAAAGTTAGGCAGCTGTTGGTGAACTTACTGAGAACATTTGGTGCCAAACCAGATTAAAGTGTGTTTAGGAATAAATGGACAGAGAAATAAAGAGAAAAGACGCTCTTTTCAGAAGCTGGATGTGAAAGGGAAGAAAGTATCAAGGTTATAGTAAATGTTACTATTCTTTAGCTTTATAGTCATGTACTGCATGACGACATCTCAGTCAGTGACAAACCACATATACAACATTGGTCCCATAAGATTATAATACTGTATTTTTGCTGTACCTTTTTATGTTTGATATGGTTTTCTGTGTCCCCATCAAATCTCATGTTGAATTGTAATCCCCAGTGTTGGAGGTGGGGCCTGGTGGGAGGTGACTGGCTCATGGCGGTGGTCCTTCATGAATGGTTTCAGCCCATCCCCTTGCTGCTGTTCTCGTGATAGTGAGTTATTGTGAGATCTGGTTATTTAAAAGTGTGAGCACCTTCCACATCTCTCTATTTCATCTCTCTCATGGCTGCAGCCTTGTGAGACGTGCCTGCTTCCCCTTCACCCTCTGCCATGATTGTAAGTTTCCTGAGGCCACCCCAGTAGCAGAAGCCATTATGCTTCCTGGACAGCCTCCAGAACCATGAGCCAATTAAACCTCTTTTCTTTATAAATTACCCAGTTTTGGTAATTGCTTTATAACAATGGGAGAACAGACTAATATAATATTTAAATACACAAATACTTACGATTTGTTACAGTTGTCTGCAGTATTCAGTACAGTCACCTGCGGTACACGTTTGCAGCTTAGATACCGTAGGCTGTATTATATAGCCTAGGTGTGTAGCGGACTCTACATTTAGGTTTGTGTAAGTACGATTAAATCACCTAATGATGCATTTCTCAGAACATATTCCCATCAAGTGACGCACGACTGCATTTATAAGAAAGGAGACGGTAGAGTATGTTTATGTTGAAGATTATGAAAGTGCATGGGTTGAATGGTGTCACCCAAAATTCATTTGTTGAAGTCTTAACCCCCAGTACCTCAGAATGTGACCTTATTTGGAAATAAAGTCTTTGCAGATGTAATTAGTTGAGATGAGGTGAAACTGGAATAGGGTAGGCCTCTAATTCAACGCGACTGCTGTTCTTATAAAAAAGAAAAATTTGGACACAGACATGCAAACAGAGAGAAGGCCATATGAACATGAAGGCAGAACTCAGAGTGATGTGTCTAGAAGCCAAGGAACGCCAAAGATTGCCAGCAACCACCGGGAGCCAGGAGAGAGGCCTGGAAGACACCCTTCCCTGGCACCTTCAGAGGGAACTTGGCCTTGCTGATGTCTTGATTTTCTTTTAGTCTCCAGAACTGTGAGACAACACATTTCTGATGTTTAAGCCACTCCATTTGCGATACTTTGTTACAGCAGCCCTAGCCAACTATGAGAGAGAAAGAGAGAGAGAGAGAGAGACTTCTGAATAAATCCCAATTCTTAGGCTCTAAGTGGGGTTGTTGGTGCAGCGAGCTGCTTAGTGACCACCATAGGAAATGGGTTAAAGACTACGTGGAGGCTAGGTGCGGTGGCTCAAGCCTGTAATCCCAGCACTTTGGGAGGCCAAGGCAGGCAGATCACGAGGTCAGGAGATCGAGACCATCCTGGCTAACATGGCAAAACCCCATCTCTACTAAAAATACAAAAAATTAGCCAGGCATGGTGGCGGGCACCTGTAGTCCCAGCTACTCAGGAGGCTGAGGCAGGAGAATGGCGTGAACCCGGGAGGCGGAGCTTGCAGTGAGCGAAGATCGTACCACTGCCCTCCAGCCTGGGCAACAGAGAGAGACTCCATTTCAGGAAAAAAAAAAAAGAATACATGGAAATGTCAGCACACCAGACTAGGTACCTATTAAGAGGGTCACATCCAGTTTTTTAGTTGTATGTCTTCAACCTAGAAGCCATTGCTACACACTGCCTGCTGGAGACAAAAATCATTGTGAGCTTTTTAAAAAAATGGATCACTTCTCTATTACATAAGTTCAATAGAATCTAACATCACAAGGCATAATTCATAGTGCTCTCAGAGCCAACAGTTACAGTAACTTGGCAATATAAATCTTGGTAGTATTGACAGAAAGTGTTTATATAGATATTTCCAAATACCTCAACTTAGGCAGAAAAGTGGGAGTGAAAAATTAACAAATTGCACTCAACAATAGTTTAACAAATTGATTTCCACTAAAATGAAAATGAAAAAAGATTCATATCTTGGCTGAATATTAATTTGTATGTTCTTTATAGAGGGTCAAATTCATCTTTAGGGTGAAATTCATAAATCAACCCAATAAAAACTATATATATCAAGAAGAGCTAGAAATTTGTTCCTTGAAATGAAGTTGTTGCTCACCTCTAACTTGATCTTCATTTATTTGTTTTTTGGGAGCGAATGCATCATCAGACAATTGCTATCTTATTTACTTTGTAAATGATTTTAGATGATGTTGATTGTGCTAAAGGGATATAAGTTATACAGTAAATGGGAGAAAGGTTGTTTTTTGTTTATGGATTGCCTAGGATAAGTGGATATAAGACGTGGGAATGTTCAATGATGGAGTGTGGTGTGAGGAGAAGGAGAAAGTAGGAAAGGGGCAGTAAATGGACAACTTAAGCTGTGTGGCCTTGGGTAAACCTTTCAGGCCCATTTCCTGCTCTCTGACAGAGTTAGTAAGACCTAGCTCACTGTTGTATGTGAAAGCACCTGGAAGAGTGTCTGAGGCAAAGTCAAAGCACAATTGATGTTAGTGGTGTCTCTTTTTGATCGGGATTTGCAGTGAGAAGCAATGTGGTGGAGTGAGAAACCTGGATTTTGGTACACACTGATCTGGAAGCAAATTTCAGCTTAGCTTCTTGCCAGTGTGTGGTTGACTCTTAATCAGTTAGTGAACTTCCCTGAGCTTCGTTTTCTTCATCTTATGATTTTGTAAGGTTTTATGTTGATTCAATGAGATAACATAAAAGAAAGCATCTGGCATTGTGACTATTACGGCCACTACTGGTGTATATGGCAACTTTATGTGAATTACAGAAATAAACTCTTTTTTTTTTTTTTTTTTTTAGGCAGAGTCTCACTCCGTTGCCCAGGCTAGAGTGCAGTGGCGTGATCTCGGCTCACTGCAAGCTCCGCCTCCCGGGTTCATGCCATTCTCCTGCCTCAGCCTCCCGAGTAGCTGGGACCACAGGCGCTCGCCACCACGCCTGGCTAATTTTTTGTATTTTTTTAGTAGAGACGGGGTTTCACCGTGTGAGCCAGGATGGTCTTGATCTCCTGACCTCGTGATCTGCCCACCTCGGTCTCCCAAAGTGCTGGGATTACGGGCATGAGCCACTGCGCCTGGCCAAAAATCCACTCTTTCTTCAGGTGATTTTACTTCTGCTTATTAGAAAATTGTCCTAATATACTGAAAATTGGAACAAGACGTTTAACTGCCATCTGCCAGAAAACTGTCAAAATATATGTACAAATCAAGAAGTAACCTAAGTGTCCATCAACAGACGAATGGATACAAAAAATGTGGTACGTATACATAATGGAGCCAATTCAGCCATAAAAAAGAATGAGATCCTGCCATTTGCAACAACATAGATGAAAATATGGATTTATATTAAGTGAAATAAGTCAGGCACAGAAAGACAAACTTTACATATTCTCACTCATTTGTGGAAGCTAAAAATGAAGACAATTGAACTCATGGAGAAGAGTAGAATCATGGTTACCAGAGGCTGGGGAAAATAGTGGGGCGGCGGGGAGTGGTGATTGTTAATGGGTACAAAAATATAGTTAGATAGGATGAATAAGATCTAATATTTGATAGCACAACAGGGTGATTACAGTCAGTGGTAATTTATTGTACATTTTTAAATAACTAAAAATCGAATCAGCATGTTTGTAACACAAAGAAATGACAAATGCTATAGGTGATGGATACCCCATTTATCCTGATGTGATTATTACATGTTGTATGTTGATATCAAAATATCTCATGTATCTCATAAATATATGCACCTGCTATGTACCCATAAAAATTAAAAACAAACAAAAATCAAATCTCTGGTGTCTACATGTGGAATGTGGTTCCTTTGTGCAGTACACAACCTGCAGAGACTTAAATGGCAAACAGCCCCAAAATATGGCACATAATAGGTGATGGTTTAATGCATATTTCCTCCTCTCCTCTCTTCCTCTTTCTATCTCTGTCTTCCTTTATTTTTACAGCCAGGGCACTCCCATTGGCAGATCTTACAACTTTACCTGGGCAGTCTGCATCCTAAATGGTGTTGCCACAACTCCTAATGAAGGGTCTCCATGGGGAGCAGAAGTTATCAAGACTGTACCCCTTCAGTAATTGACTTTTCCAGTCTCCACCCTTACTCAGGGTTGACATATCCATGCTGTTTCTCATTAGCCCACCACCTTTTTATCTCCTCAAGACTGTGAAACTTGAGGAAATCAAAAGGAGCTCCTCAGTATAAAAAGGCAGCTGAATGCTGGGCTAGAGTAGCTAAATGGGGAAGCAGTCGGGCAAAGGCGAAGTGAGGCTGGACGAGTGCTACCGAGTCTGCCCTTTAATCTTACTTCCGCGATCCCTCCTTATCCTCTTTTCTCTGTATCTTACAGCCCCCTTCTGCGCTTTCCTTCCCTCATTATCCAACTCAGTGTTCATATCACATGTCCATGGCCAACAGTCTCCTAGTCACCCCAATGCTTCCACACATAATTGATGACTTCAACTTGCAAGAGTTGGCCGGGCATGGTGGCTCACGCCTGTAATCCCAGCACTTTGGGAGGCCGAGATGGGCAGATCACGAGGTCAAGAGTTCAAGACCTTCCTGCCTAACACGGTGAAATCCCGTCTCTACTAAAAATACAAAAAAATTAGCCAGGCATGGTGGTGGGTGCCTGTAGTCCCAGCTACTCAGGAGGCTGAGGCAGGAGAATGGTGTGAACCCGGGAGGCGGAGCTTGCAGTGAGCCAAGATTGCGCTACTGCGCTCCAGCCTGGGTGACAGAGCGAGACTCCATCTCAAAACAAAAAACAACAACAAAAAAACTTGCAGGATTTGACCCATCTAACACCTGGCTCAGTGACTTTCATCTCCATTCTATTGCAGCTACCATACTCATCAGCAAATATTGCAACATTTTCAAAATCACTGCTCCACTCACCCCACTCTTCAGTTGAAACCTCTACTTCTAGTTGTCTTGTTCAATTCTCTGCTGTAACAATTCCTTGGTGTCATTAAGATTTCTGGTCCACTAACCATCCTCTTTTCTCTGTATCTTACAGCCCCCTTCTGCCCTTTCCTTCCCTCATTATCCAACTCAGTGTTCATATCACATTATTATAATTGGTGTATTATAGATAACTGGAATTCCCTTGATTCTCTCATCTTTTGTCACATTTACCTGGCAAAATCCTAACCCAGGATGAAACAGCATTCACCTGAGCACCTGGGCGTTGCCACATTTATACTATGTTGCAGTCCTACCTCAGACCTCAGGCAAGCTTAGTTTCCCACTGTCCCAGTGACTTTTGTATGACTTGCTTGTCAAACTTCCCACCCCTTCCTTCATTTCTCTCAACTGATTTTCAGCTGACGAACTTATCTTCTTTGAGAAAACAGAAGCCATATGGTGGGAACACCTTAGTCTTTCCATCTCCGTATCTACAGGCGTTCCTGTGTCTTCATTCACCTCTTTGCTGTTCTCTTCTAGAACATCCCCCCTTCACATATTGTCTTTGTGCCTTCTCCTTTTTCCTTACCTTGCTGTCATCCCCACCACCACCCTTGCTACTGGATCATACAAGCATCCTCAAATTCCTCCCCTGATCCAATCTTTTTTTAGTAATTGCTCCATTTCTCTGCTTCTCATCATTGTCAAACTTCTTAAAAGAGCTTCTGGCTTTTATCTCTACAGAAAAAGAGTATTTTACTCTTGTCAGTTTTCACTGACTGCCCAACACGATGGACCCTCTTCAGTCCTCATTTTAATTAGCTTGGTAGCAGCAGTCAACAAAGTAGGAAACTCCCTCTTCTTAAAGCACTTTCTTCTTTTGGCTTTTGGGTCACCACCCTCTCCTAGTTTTACAGCTACCTTCCTACATCCTTCTGCTCTATTCTACCTCTAAGTATTAGATTTTCTCATGGGTTGGTCATAGGCCTCTTTTTCTGACACTCTCTTTAGGTCATTCTCGACATTCCCGTGTTTTAAAATACCCTCTGTGCAATGATGCTTCCAGCCCCAACTTCTCTTCTGAGCTCAAGATCTAATGGCTTCCCCAGCCCGGCCAGTCACATGGCTACACCCAAACACAGGAGAGGGAGTAAGAACGATCCTACCATGTGCCTTGAAGAGTAGAAAACCAAACATATTTGGCTGATTTATCCATGACTAAAAAATGTGATAATGACAAGAAATTAGGTCATGTATGGTGATCAGTTTTGCATACACAGGCTATTAGGCCACCCTCAAGTTTTACTACATGGATAGTCATAGAGCAGCTTCCACGTAAAAAATGTAAATGCTTTAGAGGCCTATGGTGATATCCTGGGATGTCAAAGGAAGAGAAGGAGAAGCAATTGCAAAAAAAAGAAAAAGAAAAAGATTGAATGGCTTACTTAACATCTCTGCTTGAATATTTAACAGATATCTTAGGCATGAAATGTCTATAAAATTCTCAATAATCACTTCACTTCCCAAAATGTTTATCCCAAAGCCTTCACCATTTCAGTAAATGGGATCATCCCGTAGCCCAAGCCAGAAACCCGAGAGTCATCCTTCATTTTTCTCTCTCCCTTACTTCTCAGATCTAATCCATCACTAACATTTTGGACTTTACTTCCAAAACATGTTTCCAGTTCATGCACTTCTCTCCATTTCTACTGACATCAACCAGGTTCAATCAACATCATCTCTCTCCTGGGCAACTGCTCCTAACCTGACTTCCCAATTCTACTCTTGTGGACTTTCTTTTTTTTTGAGACGGAGTCTCGCTCTTTCGCCCGGGCCGGAGTGCAGTGGCGCTATCTTGCCTCACTGCAGGCTCCACCTCCCGGGTTCACACCATTCTCCTGCCTCAGCCTCCTGAGTAGCTCGGACTACAGGCGCCCGCCACCATGCCCAGCTAATTTTTTGTATTTTTAGTAGAGACGGGGTTTCACCATGTTATCCACGATGGTCTCGATCTCCTGACCTCGTGATCCACCCGCCTCGGCCTCCCAAAGTGCTGGGATTACAGGCATGAGCCACCGCGCCCAGCCTCTTGTGGCCTTTCAAACCGCATTCCACCCAGCAGCCATGGTGGTTGTTATACAGTGCAAATCTCATTATGCCATTTCCCTGATGAAGACTGTTCAGAGATTTTCCATTGCTCTTGGAATAAAAGCTGAATACCATTTCATGTCCACACAAGCCGACCCTGTATAGTTTATCTCTTTTCATCTTTCCACCCTCATTTCATCCCTCTTGCTCCTCACTCACTGTTCTTATGTCCTCTTCCATTTTCCTCTACATGCCAAGTCTTCTCCTTCCTTGGGGCTTTTGTACATGCCCTCTATTTGGAATTTTCTTCCTTTAATCTTTGTAAGGCTGGTAACTTTGAGGTTTTCTTTTACTTATTTATTTATTTTTATTTATTTTTTGAGATGGAGTTTCACTCTTGTTGCCCAGGCTGGAGTGCAATGGCACAATCTTGGCTCACTGCAACCTCTGCCTTCTGGTTTCAGCCTCCTGAGTGGCTGGGATTATAGGCGTGCACCACCACGCCCAGCTAATTTTTGTAGTTTTAGTAGAGACGGGGTTTCATCACATTGGCCAGGCTAGTCTGGAACTCTTGACCTTGTGATCCACCTGCCTTGGTTTCCCAAAGTGCTGGAATTACAGGTGTGAGCCACTGCGCCCAGCCGGGGTCTTCTTTTAAATTTCACCTTTCCTGTCCACCCTATGTCAAGTGGGTGATATTCTCTCTCTCTCCTAGTGCCCTGTTCTTTTTCTTCACAGCCCTTATCACTATTATACTTTCATGTTTATTTCTTTGTTCATTTGTTTATGCCTGGTTCTCCTACTAGACTGGCAGCCCCATGAAGGCCGGTACCATGTTGGGTTGTCCTCCACTGTAAGCCCAACACTTAGCATAATGCTTAGCACCTAGCAGGCACATTTGCTAAATTTTTTATTGAATAAACCAGTAGTTACATTTTGGTTAGGTCCATTATTACTTCTGGACTTTAGCTTCCTCACCTGGATTACCTAAAGTATCACTCTAAGGTTAATAAAATGATATAAGAAACGTTATGAGTCATTGTGTTTTTAAAACCGTGTGTTTCCATTTTAATTAGTACCTATTAATTCCCTGCTAGGAAAAATGAGGAAATTAGCACTCCCACTTCCTTCCGCTTTCCTCCTCTCCTGTTTTTGTTATATTATTTTATTAAATATTGGCAAAGTGTATAACATTAACACCTGTTTTGTAGCTCTTATTCCCTTAATGGCTTAATTTTAATTTTCTATTTAAGTGGATTAATTGCTTACCATCTGTATACATTTAGGTTCTTGGTTTTATGCAATGAAAACCAATTTTGGTTAACTTAGAAAAGGAATTGATCAAAGGATATTGGTGGTTCACAAGTGGGAAGACCAGGGAATCCTATTCCGAAGATGGGCGGGAACCAAGCAGTGGGCTTGGTTCTGAACCTATTCAGAAGATGGGGGACTAAGCAGTGGGAAAACTCCCCTGGGGACCTGCCATGTGATTCTCTGGTTAGGCCACACCCAGGACCCACCCACTGGGCACTCTCTCCCTCTCTTTCTCTCTCCTTCTCTCTCCTTCCTTCCTCCTTTTTCTCCCTTCTTCCTTTGCATTTCTTCTGCCTCCTCCTTTGCTGTGGTATGGTTTCTTGTCATCTCATTTCCTTTTTCTTGTGCTTTCTGTGAGCAGATTTTACAAACTGTCTGCTCTAATAGAGTGTAGATGAATCCCTGTTGACCCTTCCACTGTATCTAAGCCCTCATCTTTTCCTACTCTGAGTTGTTAGAAGACTGGACGTTTTGTTTTCTTTCTGCTTTTTGTTTTTTGATTGATCTTTGGGAATGGGTAAAGCAGAGGAAAGATGGGGAAGAGGCAGCTGAAGCTCTGGGAGACCATCAGAAGACCCACACTCTGTTCAGTATTCTGATTTTATCAAGTGCCTTCTATGAGAATTTACCCCAGCTAATTGTGGTGGATCATATTCTTATGTGCCGGAGTCCCCAGGCTCCAGATTACCCCATACCCCCTCACCCCACCTGCAGCCCTGATTCACTAATGGCCTTGAAACCTTCATTTCTGGCAGAGAAATGGGCCTTTGGTATCTCCTCCCATGTCATCTATCTCTACTTGTAAGCCATTTCTATTCTTTCCCAACTGAAAATAAAGGTATATCCTCAAGTCACTGCTTTTCAGATTGGGAATAAAGTGGTTGCAGTTTAGGATTTTTTTTTTTGAGATGGAGTCTCACTCTGTTGCCCAGGCTGCAGTGCAGTGGCACAATCTCAGCTCACTGCAAGCTCCGCCTCCTGGGTTCACACCATTCTCCTGCCTCAGCCTCCCTAGTAGCTGGGACTACAGGCGCCCGCCACCACGCCCAGCTAATTTTTTTTATTTTGAGTGGAGACAGGGTTTCACCGTGTTAGCCAGGATGGTCTCAATCTTCCGACCTCATGATCCCCCCACCTCAGCCTCCCAAAGCGCTGGGATTACAGCCGTAAGCCACCACCGTGCACGACCGCAGTTTAGGATTTTTTTCACTCCCTGTGGGGGAGGGGCCTGAAGTGGGGCTGAGGCCAAAGGTCAGGCTCAGGGCTGTGCTAGGCCAGAAACTTCTGCTTTGTTCCTTAACTGCCCCTTGCTTGGTTATCACTGATGAAATTTCTGCTAACTGCTTGACTTTAAGCATTAGAGGAGGGAGATTCTGTGTCTACTTTTATTGGTCTAAGCATCCTGATAATAAACTCCCTATCTGCTTATTCTGTTTCCAGTTAGATTTCTGTCACTTGTGAACCAAACAGTGCTATAACAAATACAATGCCATAGATGTGGCCTTTTCTGGTGAAAACTAGGAAGTCCAAATTGTATCTTATCAAGTCTCCTACATTTTCTGAACAGAAGAGGGCAATAAGGGGTCTATAGCTAGGAGTATTTCTTTCTCTAAGGTCAATATTAGGTCTATAATTTTGCAGTCTCATAAAACTATAATGTTAAATGTCAGATCCAGTTTAGACTGGATAATTTTAAGATTAGTATGATGGTTAATTTTATTGTCAACTTGGCTAGGCTATGGTACCCAGGTGTTTGGTAAAACACTAGTCTCCATGTCGCTGTGAAGGTATTTTAAAGATGTGATTAACACTTAAATCAGTGGACTTTGAGTAAAGCAAATTACTCTCCTTAATGTGGGTGGGCCTCATCCAATCAGTTAAAGGCCTTAAGAGAAAAAAGACTGACTCTCCCAAGAACAAGAGTATTCTGCCTGAAGGCTGCCCTTGGACTTGAGCTGCAACATCAACTCTTCTCTGGGTGTCCAGCCTGCTGATCTGTCCTGCAGATTTTGCATTTGCCAGCCCCCACAATCACGTGAACCAATTCCTTAAAATTAATCCCTCTCTCTTTCTCTTTCTTTCTCTTTCTCTTTCTTTCTCTTTCTCTTTCTCTCTCTCTCTTTCTCTCTCTGTTGCCGACCTCTATAGGATCCACCAAGATGAATTTGTGGCAAAGGAAAGAGGCAGATTCTGGAGTCAGACTGCGTGGTTTCAATCCCCAGCTTCACGACTTACTTTCTGTATGATGGGCAATTTACATACCCTCTGTGTGCCTCAACTTCCTCATTTGTAAAATGGGACAGAAGTTTGACATGTATCTCACAAGATTATGTGAGAATTAATTGAGATATTAGACGCAGAACATTTAGAATAGTTTCTGATACATAGCAATTCCTTAATAAATGTTGGCTATTATCAAAGGTTCACATAATCTCATGTCTGAAGCCTTAAGGAGCATGTACTATATCTATATAACACTACCATTGGGTTCTTGGTAGCCCCTGATAATCACACACAGTCATATGTATGCAGTGAAATGCACTAGGAGAGCCAAGGAAATATCATAAACAACCTCATATGGGTTCAGGTCAGGTTTTGCTACCAAATGAGTTGGGGAGAAAACTTGGTTTTCAGAGCTTTCTGGATTTTGGAGTTGTAGATAAGGGATTGCAGACTTGCATGATACAGTTATGCTTTCAAGACACCTGAAAACAAGTTAGCTTGCTGGGTGAGCCTAGTTAACATTTCACACTTCAACACTGGAGCATGTCTATCATAAAAATAATTTTTCTTTAGGCCTAATTGATAAAGAGCTATTTTTTAGACTCAATTAGGCTATGACATCAGTTGCTTTGGAGACTTCCCTGGGTTTTTGAGACTAAAGCCATGATGTCAGGGTGGAGAGAATTCTTGCTGTGCTGCTTGTCACAGCAGGGGGTGTGCCCCCACATCACACTAAATCCTACTTGTTCCTTACACAAGCTGCTAGTATGAGAGACCCAGACTGACAATGTGCTGGAAGGAAGCCAGGGGCCATAGACTCTTGGTGAAATGGGGGGAATGATCATATTCTTATATCCATTCAACATATTTTTTGAGCACTTACTCTTTGCCAAGTATTATAAACTTTCCATATAGCATTTTATTGTTTATGCAGTGTTTCATGTGCATTGCCTCTTTTAATAACCCTATGAGGAAGGTAGAATATATTGTTATCCATGTTTTACTGGGGAAGAAGCAAAGTCTTACAGAGTTTAAGTGTCACTTTAAGGTACAGAAGTAGCTGACCTGGGACAAAAACCCACTTCTTTACTTTCTTCTGAGCCACGAGTAATAGAGGTTTGCACCTTATGAAAATAGGGGTGAATATACTTTTTAATAAAAGCCATAGGAATAAACTGTTTAGTAGTGATTGGTATCAACCATCAGATAGCATTTAAATAGCATTTAAATAGCTCAAGGAACGTGTTGCAGCTTAAGGCAGTTAATCAGATATTTCCCATTGCAAAGAGTTTTCATGTGTCTGGGGTGCTGTGAGGCATCACTCAGATTCCCCTTTTAGGACTAAGGGACTTAATTCCCTTAACTGCCAGGAAGGTTGTTGGCTGATGTCTTTCTCTGGAAATTACCATCAGGTGGAGAGAGAGCATTCTTGTTCAAGGTCATCCCCATTCCCCCACCCCCCACCCCCATCCCCGCCCCCTTCTTGGGGCAGCCCACGCCCAGTGATTGGCCACTACTGAGGTATAAAAGCCCAGCCCCTTTGTCCAGACCTGGGACAACTCGGAAGAGCCATGCCTGCTCCAGACCTCCCTGTGGGGTTGGCTGAGACCGTGTTGTGGTGGCACTGCAGTCCAGCCTCTCTCACTGCCACTTCCTTTCCTCTGCTCCACTGGTGTTGAATCAAGAACATTCCCCAGCACACCTCTGCACAGAAATCATCTGAGTCCAACTTGCAAAACTAGGTCTCAGTGTGAGATGGAAAGGAGGTTGTTCTCAGGTCTTTATTGTGTGAGAAAATACTCACCTTTGAGATCTTCTTTCTTTGATCCTTAAAAAGGAAATCCCCAAAAATTGACCCCCTTTGAAAGTCACTACATTCTTTTGCTGAACGAGACACTCTGCCATTTGTTATTTCCCTTTATTTACTAACGTTCACTCTAGTTTTAATTTGTCTCAAAATGTGAATAGCCAAGCCTACTTGAACCAATTTTGCAATTGAAATTTGTTGCAGAACAGAAAATTACGTGAGGAACTTGAAGGACGAGGCATTTGTTGGAACAGGAAATGCAGAACATTATAGCAGACTGGAGTACTTTTGGTAATGATGCATGGGACTGAAATGATGTGAAAGGGAAATCATTTAACCATGTAAATTGAACAAAGGAGAATTCCGTGATAATGACCCCAGGCCCCAGTATTCAGGAAAAGAAAATGGTGGGCATTGGAATGAGGTCACCCTGACGCATGTGGCATTGCATCTACCACTTTGCTTTGGTTTGGCAACCTGGTTTGATTCTCTGCCAGAGCATAAGTTGGTTTTCATCTCAACAGTCCTTTTGCTCCTTGAAGGGTGAGAAAATAGGCCCATTTTACAATATACCACAAAATATTTTAGGGTGAACTATTTTAGGGAAGGAGGATTTTAACAAACAAGTTGGCGACTCAATTTGATCCAGAGTTTCCAGGTTGAAGCAGTTGCATTTGCTAGAGAAAAGGAAGAGGAGGAAGGGCTGTTATTGTTGTCATTGTTTTTTCTAATATTTCCTACCAAGCAACTGCTTTGGGATAATAACAAAATGATTTTGCTATGGAAAAAATGCAGAGAAAAGAAACTGGGGCTCTTTGATTGGCTAATAATGAACATAAAGGACTTCATGCTTGTTGAATGGCAGATTGAAATTCAGTGTGTATTCATGCAGATCTTATGGGGGTGGTATTGGATTGGACCACAAATTAGTGCTGGCATTAATGAGATAGAAGCTGTAAAATACAGAGAGTTCCAATAACCATGATCTCTGATAAGGCCCAATTGAAAGCACCCAGACCGTTCAGACAAGTTCTATGTGAAAGTAGAGCAATAAACAACAAAGAGACATTCAAAATGCGGGAAAAAAACTGAGGATTATATAACTGACTAAACTGGTATCAGAGTGCTTGGTTAAAACATTAATGCACAGCTGAGTGACAAACATAGACTTGCATAGAATAATGATTTTTAGGAACAGACACTGTTCGGCTGGTTGTGGTGGCTCATGCCTGTAATCCCAGCACTTTGGGAGGCCAAGGCAGGTGGATCACGAGGTCAGGAGTTCGAGACCAGCCTGGCCAACATGGTGAAACCCCATCTCTACTAAAAAATACAAAAAGTAGCCAGGCGTAGTGGCACGTGCCTGTAGTCCCAGCTACTCAGAGGCTGAGGCAGGAGAATCGCTGGAACCCGGGAGGCAGAGGTTGCAGTGAGCCCAGATCGTGCCACTGCACTCTAGCCTGGGTGACAGAGCGAGATTTGGGAAAAAAAAAGAAAGAAAGAAAGAAAGAAACAGACACTGTTTAGATGCTACTCAAATGATCAGAGAGAAGGATTATACCTCTTCATTATAGGGAAGTTAGTCTAAATCTGGAACTGCACTGTGACAATACCACTACTTCTAGTGCTAACACCAATATGCCTTCTGTGTGGTGGGTATCATGATTTATGGTTTACAGCGTCTTTTCACATGTGTTATCCATTTGATCCTGATGGTATTTTCACACTGATAGTTGCATACATGTTTGTGCACCCAGTTAGCTTCTGAATTCCACGGCTGCAGGAACTGAAGTCTTATTCCTTTTATGAAGCACCCCCTCTTTCCATTTAATTGTTCATGAATTCTCCTAGGCAATTTGTTTCAAACAACATTGACAGATGGCAGACACCCTTTTTCAGCATTTCTAGGGTTACCTGGCATATAGAACAAGCACCATTATGGCAAAATTACATAATTATATTAAGCTGATAAATGAATAAAATATACCACATAACATATTAACATGGGTGGATAGTATTTGGATGGCATTGGAATTCTTGGATGGCCACAGTCTGCAAAACTCATCCTCAACCACTGTCCCTGTATTCCATTATCCAAGTAGGCTAACAAAGTCTTGGTGAGTATGTGTGTGTCTTTATCGAACCACTTGGCTTCCTGGAACTCCATTGGTAAGCTTTCAGGAATTCCTTCTCAGTTTTGTCTGAAGATGAACCGAATGGTTCCTCTCCTCTTAGTGCCACCATTCTTATTTTTTGCTCAATCTCCAACTTCTTCTTTTCTGTCCCTCTAGGGAAGCCCTGGGTCATGAAGCAGCTATTGCCCGTCCAGCCTGCTTTTTGTTCAAGGTACACACAGTGGTCTAAATATCCTGTTGCTGTGGTGCTATGGGGGACAAGATTGGTGGGAGACTTTATTTCATTTTTCTGATGGTCACCATCTTGCTTTTATTCTTCTACACCCTCATTTTCCATATAACCTGAGAGTTACTTCAGTGCCCTTTGGGTCTTCAAGGGCCTTTCTGGGAATCCTGTCCTTTCTCCTTGCCTTTTTGTAGTCTGTCCTTGCTATTACAGTTTGATACATTTGTGTCCAGCACAGAGCCTGACATACAGTAAGTGCTTAGACAATGTTGAAATGAAGGAAACTACCCTGCAAGAGAGAGGCCCTTCTGTATTCATTGTATATATGAGGAGCAGTACAACCAAGAAAAGTTACATCTACAATTTTAGGTTGATAAAAGTGTGCAGCTGAGAAGATGCTTAGAGATCAACTAAGCCTCCCCTGCATTCCCATTGTTTGTATTCAGAAGAAAATTAAGTAAGAGGTGAATCAACTTTTCCAGTATCTAGTAGTTAGTGGGTAGTTTACTAAACACTGGAACTCTGAGTTGTGGTCAGTGTCTGTCTCTTCACATGTTTTTCTTTTTTAAAAAAATTTATTGGCCGGCCGCAGTGGCTCACACCTGTAATCCCAGCACTTCGGGAGGCCGAGGCAGTCGGATCACAAGATCAGAAGATCGAGACCATCCTGGCTAACACAGTGAAACCCCGTTTCCACTAAAAAATACAAAAAATTAGCTAGGTGTGGTGGCGGGCGCCTGTAGTCCCAGCTACTTGGGAGGCTGAGGCAGGAGAATGGCGTGAACCCAGGAGGTGGAGCTTGCAGTGAGCCGAGATCATGCCGCTGCACTCCAGCCTGCGCAACAGAGTGAGACTCCGTCTCAAAAAAAAAAAAAAATTATTAAATTTAGAGACAGAGTCTTGCTCTGTCACTCAGGCTGGAATGCATTAGCACAATTATAGCTCACTGTAACCTCAAACTCTTGGCTCAAGTGATCCTTCTGCCTCAGCCTTCTGAGTAGCTGGAATTACAGGTGTGTGCTACCATGCCCAGCTAATTATTTAAAAAATTTCTTGTAGAGAAGATGTCTTGCTGTGTTGTCCAGGTTGGTCCTGAACCCCTGACATAAAAAATTCTCCTGCCTCAACCTCCCAAAGTGCTGGGATTACAGGAGTGAGCCACCATGCCAACCCTCGTATGTTTTTCTTACCGGTAAAGACAGTAGAGATGCTGCTGTGTACATAATCTTGATCTGATGTCCCAGTCTTTCTGCCAGGCATGGCATGTGGATCTTCTTATTTATATTGCTTGATGATGACTTCTGTCTCTCCATGCTGAGAATTTAAGAGATATCATTGCGGGAGAGGCTGGAAGTCCTGAACTGGTTGGGACAGAATCATAGAATCTAAAGGCCAGGGAGAGTTTACAGCTTCCTGAGGCCAGTCATGCTCTGAAGTTTAAATCTTCACCTACAAAAAATGGTCAGCCAGACTCTGTTAGAACCTTCATGGTGTCTGTCGTTAGGTAGTGCTGACACTTGGTTTTGACTGGAACCCATTTGAGGATCCAAGTCCACCACTGTGGAGATACTCAGAACAGTTCTCTAAATTGCCAGTTCCAATTTAGGTTTTCATGATGTTTCTCCTTCTCCATTAACAAGTCTTTTAACCCGTGTTTCTCAGTCTTTTGAACACCAAGGCAGACATTGAAAATGATGATATTTGCATGGCACCCTGGGTTAAACCAGAGGGGAGTTAAGGATGTCTGTCTGGGGCTTGGTGAAAAATATTACATTTTTCTTTATAGTGTATAATTATAAGAAAATAAAATACAAAATATTATGAAAGATGTTAAATACTGAATTTGTATAAAACTTCCAAATAAAATCTTTTCAAATGTTTGAAAGCAAAATTTAGCTTGCTTCCATGAACATAACTTTTAATACCAGGTTTTATGCTTGAAATGGCTGCATGAAATTCCTGATCAAGACTTGTTAATAAAGATTTATTCAAATTCTTGATAGCCATGATGGTCAAGGAACTATGATTAAAAATTACATTACCATTTTTACAACCTTTCAAAAATGTGTAGTAGTTGAAGTTATAGTTAAAAACTCTAATCACTCTTTCTTTACTTTCATTGACAAATGTAATGTTGAAATTTCTAGTGTTTATGAGAAAGGATTTCTAATCCAATTAAACTTTTTAATATTAAGTATTCCAAGGCCAGGCACAGTAGCTCATGTCTATAATCCCAGCACTTTGGAAGGCTGAGGTGGGCGGATCATTTGAGCTCAAGATTTGAGACCAGCTTGGGCAACATGGCCAAACCTCATCTGTACAAAAAAAACAAAAAAACAAAAATTAATTGGGCATGGTGGTATGGCGCCTGTAGTCCCAGGTACTCAGAAGGCTGAGGTGGGAAGGTCGCTGGAGTCCAGAAGGCGAAGTGTGTTAGTCCATTTTCACACTACTGATAAAGACATACCCAAGACTTGGAAGAAAAATAGGTTTAATGGACTCACAGTTCTACGTGGCTGGGGAGGACTCACAATCATGGCTGAAGGTGAAAGGTGCTTCTTACATGGCAGCAGCAAGAGAGAATGAGGCAGAAGCGAAAGCGGAAACCCCTTATAAACCCATCAGATCTTGTGAGACTTATTCACTACCACAAGGACAGTATGGAAGAAACTGCCCCCGTGATTCAATTATGTCCCACCTGGTCACTCCCACAAGATGTGAGAATTATGGGAGTACAATTCAAGATGAGATTTGAGTGGAGACACAGAGCCAAACCATTTCACAGAGGTTGCTGTGAGCTGAGATGGCACCACTGTACTCCAGTCTGGGTGACAGAATGAGACCCTTTCTGAAAAGAAAAGAAAAGAAGAGAAGAGAAGAGAAGAGAAAAGAGCAAGGGAGGGGAGGGGAGTTCCAAAATACGTTGAAGCTCTGTTTTGCAGAATGCGTGCATGTTGTTAAAGCAGCCGTATGGATGCCTCCTGTATGGCTGCATCAGCCACATATGTCAGAAGCAGATTTACTGTGCATTGGTTACCTCTTTAGCCCATTACATCTTGGGCAGCAACTTCTACTACTTGCACAAGTCTGGTGAGACAGAACACTTACACAAGTTAAGCAAAGCAACTTCATTTATTTATTTATTTTAGAGAGAGTGTCTTGCTCTGTAGCCCAGATTGGAGTGCAGTAGTACAATCATAGCTCACTGTGGCCTTGAACTACTAGGCCCAGGCAATCCTCCTGCCTCAGCTTCCTGAGTAGCTGGGATTACAGGCATGAGCTACTGGGCCCACTATGCAAAGCAACTTTATCACTTACAGTTAGGCAGCAAGAGCCTAAGCCTAGCATTCATGGTGAACCAGTCCCCCAAGGCTTAGGAAATCTGCACAGGATGGATGGGATCTTGTCTGCATGGTCTCTACATGACATTACAGCTGAGGGACTCCAAAAGCAGTCGATTCTGGGTTTTATACCTGGAGACAATAGATCTTGCTAAGCTAAAATGTTGCAGGACACCCTATTTTAGCGGGAACATGAACAGAACCCAGGCTGTTCTGGACAGTTACTCCTTATCTCAAGATGTTGTGTTCCCCACATATTTTGCAGTTATTCTGAAAACTACAAGGCAGAAAGTGGGGAAAGAGCTGGGTTTCTAAGGGGACTTGTCCTGCAACATGGAGAGAGACATTTGATATATGTGAAGAAAGAGGCTGTGGGCAGCACCAGAATCACATTTCTGCCCAGTTTCCATTCCCCACCTGCACCCTCCAACCAACAACACCTAAGGTGACACACTGTGCTCTTTGGCCCCCTGGAATATGAACTACTTCAGTAACAGCTCTTTGACCCCACTTTCAAGATGGGCAGGAGTGTCCTATGCTGCTGTTTGTGAAGGTTTGTGTCTCAGATGGTAGAGCATCTTCTTGTCCATGATCAGTACATCCAAGCGGAGCAGGTGTTTTCCCCTTGGAGAACCATGAAGGGCATCCTCAGACCTCACTATGCTTGGATAATGTTTTGCAGAACCCCTACTAAGGCTACCTGGGCCAAAGCTGGCTGGCATGGGGTCTTTGGTTGTCCCAGGTCCTACTGAAAGGCTGAGGTATCCAGCAGCTCCAGGCAAAGCTCTCAACAATTCAGAGCACACCAGGATGCCAAGGCACACGGAAGATCTGCTCTTGGCCATTGCTTCCGTGATGCAGATTCAAGTTTTTTCATCATCATTGTCTTCCTCTGATGGTCATGTCTGATTAATATATACCCTTTCCAAAGCATAATGTTCATACCTGAACCCCAGGTGCAGCCTAATCAGCAAAGGAGACTCCCAGGAATACTCACACTCACCTCTCTTGACATAGATACTGTACATTTTTTTTTTTTTGAGGCGCAGTTTTGCTGTTGTTGCCCAGGCTGGAGTGCAATGGCGCGACCTCGGCTCACCACAACCTCCGCCTCCTGGGTTCAAGTGATTCTCCTGCCTCAGCCTCCCTAGTAGCTGGCATTGCAGGCATGGACCACCACGCCCGGCTAATTTTTTATTTTTAGTAGAGACGGGGTTTCTCCATGTTGGTCAGGCTGGTCTCAAACTCCCAATCTCAGGTGATCCGCCCACCTCGGCCTCCCAAAGTGCTGGGATTACAGGAGTGAGCCACTGCGCCCAGCTGACATAGATATTGTACTTCTAAGGTGAATTTCTGGCATCTACACAATGCTGCTGACTTGTATTACACTTCTTGAATTTTATAGACTTTAGGTGGATAAACTTGTCTGCAAACAAAGCTTCATCCGGCTTGTTGCCAAATTCCGATGGGCAAGAAAGCTTTCAGTAAGGACCCCACACGTTGAATGAATAAATGATACTTTTATTCCCAAAATAAACTTAGTGAATATACCTTGAGCAGTACTGGACAACGTTGACCATTCCATTCTTTATTAATCTTTCATTTCCTTTGGCTGTCCTGACACCAACCTCTTCTGGTTCTCATCCTACCTTTCTAAGATTCCTTCTAAACCTTTTTCCTTATTCCTTGCCTACCTGTTGAATATTGACGTTTTCTCTCTCTGCTTTTGTGATTTTTTCATCTGCACCCTCTTTCCCCCATGCCCGCCATTTCTACTTCCATTTGTATATGGCGAATTCCTGAACCTGTCTCTTGCCGAAAACTCTGTTCTGAGTTCCAGACTCATTTATCCAGCTGTTCATTTTTACCTGGAGGTCTCACAAGCCCCTCAAACTCACCCTGTCTAAAATTGAACTCATGATATTCCACCAACCCAAAAATATTTCACCTCAAATCATTTCTAAATTGATAAAAGACACTGCCATCTACAGGTCACAAGACGGGGAAATCATCCTCCATTCCTTTCTCTCCCTCACCCCTCCACATCCAGTCAGCCACTAGGGATATTGACCCTGCCTCCTTTATGTCTTTAAAACCCCTTCTCCTCTCTTGCCCTTGGTCTCTGAGTTCAGTAAGGTAATGCTTGCAAGGTGTTGGCCCTGTGCCTGGCACATGGTACCTACAGCATACATGACAGCTGTTCCTGCTATTAGCAGTTGCTCCAAACCCTTGTTACCATTCACCTATACTGTCAGGAATTGTCTCCTGTTCTCATGCTTCCAGTCTTATCCCCATTAAACCCATACCTTAAATTCCTTCAATCACTATTAATTTTTCTCACAGCACATATCTTATGATCTCTGTTCCTTGCTTACAAACCCTTCAGTGGCTCCCTACGGCCCATTGATTGAGTTTCTATGCCTAGCATACAAGGTCCTCCAGGATCTGGCTCTTATCCGCAGTTGAAGCCATCTTTGGCTGTTTCCCCATTTCAGCCCTATATTCTAGCTGGAGTAAATGCCTGCCGCTTCCTGAACACAGCAAACAGTTCCATGCATTTATGAAGTTGCACACACTCCTCTATACGCAGTGTGTTCATGCCTCCTTCTCTCTAACCCCAGCTCATCCTTCGAGACCTCACCAAGTGACTTCTGTTACCCATCGCTTTTCCTGACCTCAGATTTTCCAGGATAGCTGACCAGCCGCTCATTTGTGCTACTGCTACTTGTACGTTATCATAGTTAATCCAGGTCTCCAATCAATAAGGTAGAAACCGCTGACAGCATTTTAAATGGAAGTTTTTCCAGCATCGAAAACAAAATAAAATTGTAGGGTCCAGCCTCCAGAAATCCTGTCATAGTATCATTTTTTTTTCCAGATTGCTTTATAATTATTTCTTTAAATGTCTGCCTTCCCATTAATATGATGTGTGGGGAAAGGCCTGGGTCAGAGTCTTTGTCTCCACAATGCCTGGCATGGTGCCTGATACTAAGTGTTTATTGAGCACCATTTGTGTGCCAAGGACTGCTCTAGGGTATGTGGAAACTATAAGGGACAAAATTCCTGCTCTCCCTGAGGGAAGCCTGTGCACTACCCGTCACTTTCCAGTCTCTTTCCTACCCAAAGGCTGATGTTATTCACTGCATTTTCTGTGATTAATAACATAAAGGGGGAAAAATCATTCAGAGAGAAAATATGAACTGTCAGATGAGAATGAAATTATAAGTGGTAAGAGGAGAATTAAATTAAGAGCAGTAAGCATCATGGATTTATAAAAACAAGTCATGTCAGACAAACTTAATTGCTTTTCCTGATAGAATTACCAAATTAAGGGATGGCGGGATACAATATCCTGAGAGCAGTTTCCTTCAATGACCAGGTAATGAATATTATTTTTGAAGTTAGCAGAGCCTTTTGAAATAGAATCTGTTGAAATTATACCAATTGAATTCAAATTGACTTTGACGTGAGTCTGGTTCACTGACTTGACAACAGATTGGAGAGGAGAAAAACTAAGGCAACTACAAACAATATGGTGCTGAGCTTCAAGACACTGCCCAGCAGAAGCGTGGGGATCCTTATTCAGATGGATTTATCACAATCATTATTGGAGTCAAAGAATGATTTTTGTGGCATTTAAAAGACATCAAGAGAAAATCACAGTACTTGGGGGAAATCACTGCATGGAGCACAGAAATGAGATGCTTCTACACTATCATTACAACAGTGTGGCCCTTGGAGTGATAATAACCAATATTTTGCATAGTGCTTTAAACCTCTGCTACCCAAGGTACAAGTCTGCAGACAACAGGAGCATGGGGGAGCATCTAGGAGCTTCTTAGAAATGCAGAGTCTCAGGCCTCACCCCAGTGAATCTGAGTCTGCATTGTAACAAAATCCCAGGTGATTTGGATGCACGTTAAAGTTTGAGATGCATTGCTGGGTTTATTTTATATTATCCTATACAATTTGATTTTTAGATCTTTCTCAGAGGGGCAAGACTTTGTGTTGATCTAAAAAATCAGGGATTCAGCCCCAGTCTTAGCAATTCCATTATTTACTCTTTCCACCTTCCTTAAAATCAAGCACATGAAGCTGATGAAGTTGGTCCCTTGAGGAAGTTACTTAACCTCAGCGGGCCACACTGTGTTTATTTGTAAACAGGAGCTAACAACCTGGGCACCATTACAGTGTTTTTACACGTTTACACGCCACATGTGTATATAATACTTTCGCATCTTTTAACATCACTGAGTATATTATTATTCCCATTGCACACATATGGACACTGACATTTGGAGTGTTTATGTAATTGGCCTAAATTCATATTTTATTAAACAGCAGAGCCAGGATTTAAACCTAGGTCTGTCCGACTCCCAAAGCCACGTTATTTCATATACAGTATGAAAAGGGCTGTATCATAGCTATGAGTGACAGAGATTTCAGAAGCTGGGGCCAAGAGAGGGGTTTAATTAGGAAATATTTGTTGAGGACCTATGACGTTGTAAGAACCCCTGAGAATATGCATTAGGGAATAAAACAGAACTGGGCCCTGCTTTTTTAAGTTTATGATCTAATGGAGATGGAAAATTTATGTGTGTGTGTGTGTATGTGTGTATTTTGAGGCAGGAGATATTACTTGCAAACTTTTTTGTTGGGATAATGCAGACATTAAGGATGATGGAAAATTGCTGTAACTCTAAGCAACTGGATAATTTTTAGAAATGAGGGCATGGAAACAGATAAAAATATATAACATGCTATTGAACTGTTAATGACAAACTTTTAGCCAATCACTTTGCCTCTTTAAAATTTCTTCCAACCTTATTTAAAAAAAATAACTTATAGGGCCCTTAGAGAATTCTATTATTCCCTGTATGCCAATAAGAGCTTTGGAAAGAAAAGATAAAGCAAGAGATTAAAATGCCATCTCTTTTATCACTGACCTTGGCCTAGTATCTAGGTCCCACTCTCTTTGGTATTCAGATTGAATTAAGAGAAAGATACTTGTCTTCTGTGTGAGGTTGGTCTCCAGAAAACTTCTTGGTGACAAGCATTAAAGAAATTCAAGAGCCCAGAGAGTTCTTAGTGGAGAGATGGAACATTGAAAAATCTGAAACTGACCAGGCACAGTGGTTCACTCCTGTAATCCCAGCACTTTAGGAGGCCAGGTGGGTGGATCACTTGAGGCCAGGAGTTCAAGACCGGCCTGAGCAACATGTTAAAAACCCCATCTCTACAAAAAATACAAAAAACTAGCTGAACATGGTGGTGCATGCCTGTAGTCCCAGCTACTCAGAAGGCGGAGGTGACAGGATCACCTGAGCCCTGGGAGGTCCAGGCTACCGTAAGCCATCATTGCACCACTACACTTCAGCCTGGGTGACAGAGCAAGACCCTGTCTCAAAAGAAAAAAAAAAGAAAAATCTGAAACGAAGCCTCGCCCCAAAGCATCTCTTCTAGTAAACTCTCCATCATCCCTCCAGTTTTAGCCTAAATGTCCCTTCCTCAGAGAAGGCTTTTCTGATCCGGAAGATCTGGTTAGGAGAATCAGAATCAGTGTCTGCTAAATGTTCCTGCGCAGCGTTCGTTTTTCCTTCAAAGCTCTCATCCAATTGTAATGGGTTTTTTTATATCCCTCTGTCTCTCCTAACTCTCGGCTCTGTGAGGGTAGAGCCTGTGTCTCTTGTAACAAATGCTGTATCCCCAGGATCTAGCAGAGTGCGAGGCATATAGTAGGTACTTAGAGTGTTACATCAATGATTCACCAGTCATACTATTCACATATAAACATCAGATTTTTTTTTTTTTTTTTTTTTTTTTTTGAGACAAAGTCTTACTCTGTCGCTCAGCCTGGAGAGCAATGATGCAGTCTCGGCTCACTTCCACCTCCCGGATTCAAGAGATTCTCCTGCCTCAGCCTCCCGAGTAGCTGGGATTACAGGCACCTGCCACCACGCCTGGTTAATTTTTTTTTTTGAAACGGAGTCTTGTTCTGTCGCCAAGTCTGGAGGGCAGTGGTGCAATCTCTGCTCACTGCAAGCTCCACCTCCTGGGTTCACGCCATTTTCCTGCCTCAGCCTCCTGAGTAGCTGGGACTACAGGCAACCGCCACCACGCCCAGCTAAATTTTTGTATTTTCAGTAGAGATGGGGTTTCACCGTGTTAGCCAGGATGGTTTCGATCTCCTGACCTCATGATCCACTCACCTCAGCTTCCCAAAGTGCTGAGATTACAGGTGTGAGCCACTGCGCCCAGCCAATTATTTTAATTTTTAGTAGAGATGGGGTTTCACCATGTTGGCCAGGCTGGTCTTGAACTCCTGACCTCAAGTGATCCACCCACCTCAGTCTCCCAAAGTGCTGGGATTAAAGGCGTGAGCCACGTGCCCGGCCCAACATCTGATATTTTTTAAAGTATATTTTTACCCATTTTAAATGTGGTGCGGTAAGTCTCTTTTATTATTATTATTTTTTGTATGTGGTAAAACATACGTAACATAAAATTTACCATCTTCACTATTTTAAAGCATACAGTTTGGTGATACTGAGTACACTCACATTGTTGTGCAACTATCATTACCATTTACCCATAGAATTTTTTTCATTTTGCAAAACTGACACTCTGTACCTCTTAAAAAATAACTCCCCATTTCCTTCTCCTCCCAGCCCTTGGCATCCATCATTCTACTTTCTGTTCTACGAATTTGAATACTCTAGGTACCACATGTAAGTGGAATCATACAGTATTTTGTCTTTTCTTTTCTTTTCTTTTTTTTTTTTTTTTTTTTTTTGAGATGGAGTCTTGCTCTGTCTCCCAGGCTGGAGTCCAGTGGCGCCCTCTCAGTTCACTGCAACCTCTGCCTCCTGGGTTCAAGCGATTCTCGTGCCTCAGCCTCCTCCTGAGTCGCTGAGATTACAGGCACCCACCACCACGCCCAGCTAATTTTTTGTATTTTTTAGTAGAGACGGGGTTTCGTCAAGTTGGCCAGGCTGGCCTTGAACTGTTGACCTCAGGTGATCCACCCACCTCGGCCTCCCAAAGTTCTGGGATTACAGGTACCCGGCCACAGTATTTTTTCTTTAAAGGCCTTTTATCTTTCTGAATTGGTAAAGGACACAAACTTATGTGGTCTTGTTTGGTAGAGTGAGGTTTTTAAGACTCTGATTCAAAGAGAACTCTGGTTATTCTTGGCCTATTTGTATTTATAGAATCAGAGATTAATAGAAGAGGAAGAAATATAACAGGTCATCTACTTCAGACTTTTAAGTCCCAAGTATAATATTTATTGCTAGACTGAAATTCAAATGGTGCAGGAATGGTGAACCCAGTATTTCCCCCGTCTGTCAACACACAGAATGTGGTAATCCAAGGCAATGCGATTAAGACAGTGGTTCACCCAAACATTACTTATTTTCACATCTTATCAAGGCTGCCAGTGTAGTATTGGAGGGAAAGTGCAGAATCAACCCAAGACACACAAATAAGAAATAAAAACAGGACGAATGTGGCAGACATCATCAGGTGGCCATTTAATACCTGAATCTGGGTCACAGTGAAGGAACTGGCTCTAGTCTCTCACCTAACAAGCCTGGTCAAGTTATATGATTTCTGTCTCCGCTTTAGCTGGAAGATACTCACCAAACAAACAAACAAACAATGAATCTTAATGGCTTGGAGGCAACAGAGAGGGAGAGGGCTTGCAAAAATTCAGATCCACATATGCAACATCTCTTGGCAGGTCAGTGAATTGGCAACTAACAGCAGTACAGTAAGATTTCTGAGACAAATATTCAGATTACTATCGATACGACTCAAATGGTCCTCCTGCGTGTTGCAGGGAGGAGGAGGGGGAGAGGTAGAAGTGTTCATGGTGGCTTAGCAACATGGCCAGGGGCTAAAATGGGAGCCTCCTTTGAGGCTTTAAGCATCACCAGATTCTGAGGAACATGCAGAGCAAAGAACTAAGACCCCAAGTCTTGCAACCTAGTTTGGTACATGGGAAGGGGTGCAAAATTTAAGGAGGGATGCAGATCGTTATTGAAACCAGTAATTTGAAAAGTAAGGGATTAGCAAGCAGCAGTTCAAGCATAAGCAGGCAGAGGTCTGGGACAAGAGCCAGGCCTGGGGTGTTTGTGACCATGGCCCAGGTATGGGCCATACCAACAGGCTTAAAGGACTAGGCATAGGAAGACATACTTTGTGCAAATGGCTAAACAGATTGCATTTATTTGACTATATAGATTTGTTCATGTAGACTATGTAGATTTAACTGTGTAGATTTGTCATGATCTTCTTTCCCTAAAACCTGCTTCCTCCATATCTTAGATGTTGGCCAAAACTTTGTGGCCAGCCTAGTATCCTGATTACAGATCAACCACCTGGATGCCAAACAGTGTACCTGTGGGAACTTTTGCAAGATGTGCTCTCTACTCCCAATGATTTGGCCTGGAATTAGAAATGTGAATTCCACTTTGAGAATTTTGCAGGTGTCTGGGAAGCGTTGGGTCCCGTACAAAACCATTCTCATATCTTCAACACACATTTATCTTTTACTTATGCAGAGATGATAATGGGCTGCCATTCGTTCCTTCAATTTCCTTTGACTATTGAAAGAAATAGTTCTATTATAGAGTTTGTTGAGAATCTTTGTAGTCCAAGTTCAAGTAAAAACACATTATATCACCGATAAAATGGTTTCAGAAATCAGTGGACAAGTTTGTGTTAGTTTTTGCAACCTCAGGTCCCACTGCCAGGCCAGGTAATGCTTTCCTTCTTGGATCCCATGTTGTGTGCTCAGTCTGAATAACATTAAAAATATTTCTCTTAGCAGGATGCAGTGGGGTTGTTTTCTTTTTTAATTTCAAATAACACCACTCCTTGAACTGGGAACAAACAATTCACTTGCAGCTCGGCTCTGCTTTTATTTGTAATTTTCACATAAATCAACTTATATGAAAATGTATTCATAATTTGAGCTTTCTCTATAGCGATAAAATGTTTCTGCGTCTGTGGTAGAAAATAGCTTATTATGCAAACAACATTGCCACTCTTACATTATGCATGGGATTTACCTGGAGAACATCACAAAAGCTTCAGGAAAAAAAAAAAGCCAAGGAGGGTGTAGTAGGGTGCTTCGTTTACTGCACCATTTACCTATAATAATTAGCTACAAATGAACTAATATCTGTATTTAGCAACTTATTTAATATTGCTTTGGTTAATTCAGTGAAACAATGGAGAAAAAGAAAAAAATACAAGGGAGGTCTCCTGACAAATGGTGCCTTTCAGGATGTCAGCTCCATGAAAAATGAGATCTGGTGGTTTCAAACTTAGGCCAGTGGTGGTGAGTAATTAATGGCCAACTCATTTGAACTTGTGTGCTTGATCTAATTTGGGATATTGGGAGTTCACACTGATTTGCCTTTAAAAAGAATGTCACTGTCAAATAAGGTGATTGTATAAGATTGATATGGAGAACTTGGACTTGGATGTACAGCACATTTTATATTTAGAGAGGCAGCAGCAAACAGTGGGATTACTAAACTTGTGTGCAATGGGACCACCATCCCGGAGAAAAAGATGGTGTCCTTTCTACATAGGATTCAAGCAGGGATCACTTTAAGTATAAATGGTTTATGATATTTATTTTTTTCAATCATAGAACAAATATGTTTTGAGTGTCTTCTCATTATGTTCAGGCCTGTGGATAAAACAATAATGCAATATGGCCCCTGCTCTTATGTTGCCTCCATTGTAGTTGGGGAGTGGGGCTGGCAAGCAAAGAACAAGTAGCACAAATAAATAAAATAATTGCAATAAGAATGATAAATGCTGTGAAGGAAATACACAAGGAGCATAATTCAAGGGGTTATGGAGTGGTCCAGTACCCCCGGGATATAGAGTATAATCTTCGACGAATGATTTAACCTACCTAAATTTATCATGTGTAAATTATAAAGAAATATGTGTGCATGAATTATCATTACTTTAGGTGTTGTCAACCAACACACAGTTGCCCCTTGTGAGTCTGCCATCTTAAATCACTGGCAGTGGTCTGTTTGCTCCATCTGGACCATCCCATTTCAAAGGATCAAATACCAAGGAGATTATTCTGTAGTTGTAGCTTTCCAGCAATTCATATTTCTTCTTTGCAGGGCTTGTGGCTGCTCTATTGTGTGTTCTCCAAAGGGCAGCTTTCTTCTATTGGTTCTGCTACAGGACTTCTGCTCACCCTTGTTTAAATCAGGATTTCAAGATCCTCCCTGGAAAGATGAAGTAGTAGTAAATGATAGACCACGCACCAGGCCTCGAATCAGAAGCCTGGTGTTCCACTCCCAGCTTTATTTCTTAATGGGTGCCTGACTTTAGTCAAGTTATATTCTTTTCAGAATACCAGCTCCTTGTCATGATTAAAAGGTATGTAACAACAATATCTTCTCTAATACTATCTAGTAATACCTAAGTTATTGTGAAGTAAAATGAAAATTCATAAATTATTTAAATAATTTCAGGCCACAGGGAAAACAAAGGACAGTTCATTCGTTCACTTTACAAAGCTAGGATAATCTGATAATTATATGTTCACTTATAAATGTGGATGGAAAAAGTCTGACTAAAACATTAGTTTATTGAATGTAGCATTGTATAAAATGAATGACACACCATGACTAGGAGGGTTTATTTTTGTAAGTAAAGCTATTTTGATATAAGAAAATCTACAAGTTAATAATTCTTCAAATTAAACTAAAAGAGGAAAAAGAGTAATAGGATTAAATCATTAGATGCTATAATATAATTTTGTAAAATTAAATAGCCATTCTTTTTAAAAAAAAATTTCACCTTTTATTTTAGATTTAAGGGGTACATGTGCAGGCTTGTTGCGTGACTACATTGTGTGATGCTGAGGTTTGGGATATGGATGATCCTGTCACCCAGGTAGTGAGCATCATAGCCAATAGGTAGTTTTTCAGCCCAATCTCCCCTCCCTCTCTTCTCCCTCTAGTAGTCCTCAGTGTCCCTTGTTGCCATCTTTATGTCACATTATGTGGACTCAATGTTTAGCTCCCACTTATAAGTGAGAATATGTGGTAGTTTGGTTTTCTGTTCCTGAGTCAATTTGCTTAGGATAATGGCCTCCAGCTGCATCCACGTTGCTGTAAACGACATGATTTTGTTCTTTTTCATGGCTGTGCAGTATTCCACAGTAAAAATGTGCCATATTTTCTTTAGTCCACCATTTATGGGCACCTAGGTTGATTCCATGTCATTGCTATCATGAATAGTGCCACGATGAACATGCGTGTGCATGTGTCTTTTTGATAGAATGATTTATTTTATTTTGGATAATAGCCAGTAATGGAATTGCTGGGTGAAATAGTAGTTCTATTTTAAGTTCTTTAAGAAATCTCCAAACTGCTTTCCACAGTGACTGAACAAATTTACATTCCCACCAACAGTTTATAGGCATTTCCTGAGTAGTGTGAGATTGTATCTCCTTGCGGTTTTGATGTGCATTTCTCTGATGATTAGTGATGTTGAACATTTTTTCATATGTTTTTTGGCCACTTGTATGTCTTCTTTTCAGAAGTGTCTGTTTATGTCTGTTGCCCTTTTTTTTTCCTCTTTCCCAGTTACATGAGAAAGGAAATGTTGACCATTTTTAAATGGGGTTATTTGGGTTTTTTTTTTCTTGTCGATTTGTTTAAGTTCTTTACAGATTCTGGATATTAGATTTTTTTTTTCTTTTTTTTTTTTTTGAGATGGAGTCTGGCTCTGTCACCCAGGCTGGAGTGCAGTGGCACGATCTTGGCTCACAGCAACCTCTGCCTCCCAGGTTCAAGAGATTCTCCTGCCTCAGCCTCCTGAGCATCTGGGACTACAGGTGCGTGCCACCATTACAATTTTTGTAATTTTAGTAGAGATGGGTTTCATCATATTGGTCAGGCTGGTCTCAAACTCCTGACCTCAGGTGATCTACCCGCCTCGGCCTCCCAAAGTGCTTGGATTACAGGCATGAGCTACTGCGCCTGGTCAGATTTTTAATTTTAATTTTTATTTTTTTGACGCAGGGTCTTACTCCATTGCCCAGGCTGGAATGCCAGTGATGTGATCTCAATTTACTTCAATCTTCCCTTCCCGGGCTCAAACGATCATCCCACCTTAGCCTCCCTAGTAGCTAGGACTACAGGTGCGTGCCACCGCACCCAGCTAATTTTTGTATTTATTTTTTGATAGAGATGGAGTTTTGCCATGTTGCCCAGCCTGGTCTTGAATGCCTGGGCTCAAGGGATCCTCCTGCCTCAGCCTCCCAAAGTGCTGAGATTACAGACATGAGCCACCACACCTGACAAAATTCGTAGGAATAATTTGATAAGATTCATAACCCCTGGCCAGGTACCGTGGCTCACACCTGTAATCCCAGCACTTTGGGAGGCTGAGGCGGGTGGATCACCTGAGGTCAAGAGTTCAAGACCAGCCTGGCCAACATGGTGAAACCCCGTCTCTACTAAAAATGCAAAATATTAGCCGGGCGTGGTGGCAGGCTCCTGTAATCCTGGCTACTCAGGAGGCTGAGGCAGGAGAATCACTTGAACCTTGGGAGGAGGAGGTTGCAGTGAACCAAGATCACACCATTGAATTCCAGCCTGGGCAATAAGAGCAAAACTCTGTCTCAAAAAAAAAAGAAAAAGAGAAAGTTAAAAAAAAGATTTGTACCCCTCTAAAAAAACCTTTAAAAATCATATTGGATAAATGGAGAAATGTATAATCATTGACATGGATCACTCAAAACTGTAAAATTTTCAATTTTTTCAAAATCAGTAAATACATATTTGCAGTTACATTGAAAATCTTAATGGAAATCTTAAAATAGTTGAGAAAATTATGGAAAAGAGGAATAAGAAATACCTTACTGGATATTAAAAGTAACTTTAGGGCCGGGCACGGTGGCTCACTCCTGTAATCCCAGCACTTTGGGAGGCAGAGATGGGTGGATCACTTGAGGTTGGGAGTTCGAGACCAGCCTGACCAACATGGAGAAAACTTGTCTCTACTAAAAATACAAAATTAGCTGGGTGTAGTGGCGCATGCCTGTAATCCCAGCTACTCGGGAGGCTGAGGCAGAAGAATCGCTTGAACCCGGGAGGCGCAGGTTGCGGTGAGCCAAGATCGCGCCACTGCACTCCAGCCTGAGCAACAGGCTCCTCTAATCAGGTAACATTTTTCCAAATATACTCCAGGAACTAAGACTTCAGAGTCCTAAATGTCCAGATCTTCACATCCCAAGTATTTCTCTTCAGACTCAAATGATCAATGTCAAAAAAAATTACATTAGACAATGAGAACAATTTATGAAACTTAGATTAAAAAGCCCCTTGATTGTGAAGTGATGTGATCCAAGCCCCTTGGATGTGAAGTTAGCCTCCACAAGGAAGAAACTTAGGACCTATGAAATTCTTAAAGGACACACCAGTCTCACAGCCTGTGATGCTGTGATGTAAGGAGTCTCACATCTCCCGAATTAAAACTCAGCTCTCGTTCCACTGCCCCCACACTACCTCGCAATACGGGCAACAGAGGCTAAGCTTATTCCAAATGGAAATGTTTTTTTCTCCTATGAATTTATTTACGGGCTGTTGTAATGAACCGTAAGTATCACACAGCCCTGAAAATGTTCTGCTGTTTTAAACTCTTAGTTTTCAAGATAGAGTAAACAGAAATTTTCATAGGCTTGTAATGACCACATCCTGCAAGACCTGGCATGACTCTTAAAGTCAAATTGATGCTAACTTCTACCCATTTCATTTTACATTTTACTGCCATCCAAGCAAAAATTAGGAACAGTTTGCAGTCCAGTGTGAACTAGAAGCCTCCTGGTCCAACGCCACTGTTCCCTAGGTGTCTGACGGAAGGCAAGTTATTTAGGAGAGGCAAGCTGGTGGAATGGACAAAGCACACACTTAGGAATTAGGGAGCAGCTGTAGCTCATGACTTTGTGTGTCTCTGTTTGCAAGGCTTAGAAGTGTGTAGATAATGATCACAAGCACTTTCTGTTGTTTGCAACCTGTGAACAAATGCCAGCAACTGACTGACTGGCTGAGCTAGATGGGTCCCCCAGAGGATGAGTCGCTGGCAGCAGTTCCTGGTGTATCTTCATGCATAGTTACTTGTGATAGAAGAAATAAAATTGGAGCAAGAGAACAACTTGGCTTCATTCCTTTGGTGCTGGGAAAGGGTTGTGTCTTGAACTCATCTGTCTGTATCCTGTTAAGAGTAGCTCAGATGTAAATTTCAAATTAAATAAGAACGTCTAAGAGAATGCATTATGAACTCAGTGCTCAATGAACAAAATAAAAATTATTGCAGTCAACGGAGTTAATTTTACTCTGGGGATGAGTTTATATTTTTTTCTCTTTAAGCATGCTTGAAATTCAGTCCTGGGAGTCAAATATTGACATTTACAAGATGACTTCTTATACTATATGGCAGTGAGAATGAGTGACTCTAACTGCACACGACAGTTGGAACAGATCTCGCAAAGATAATGTTTAGCCAAACAAGCCAGATGCAAAAGAGTACATTCTGTGATTCTATTTACAGAACATCCCAAAACAGGCAAAACTCATCAATGGTGTGAGAAGTCAGGAAAATGATTGCCCACGGGGGCAGGAGTGACACAGGAAGGAACAGGGAGGGCTAGGGGTGCTGGACAGCTGAATGTGATCAATTTCTTTTTTTTCTTTCTTTTTTTTTTTTGAGATGGAGTCTTGCTCTGTTGCCCAGGCTGGAGTGCAGTGGCACAATCTCGGCTCACTGCACCCTCTGCCTCCCGGGTTCAAGCAATTCTCCTGTCTCAGCCTCCCGAGCAGCTGGGATTACAGGTGCCCACCACCATGCCCGGCTAAGTTTTGCATTTTTAGTAGAGATGGAGTTTCATCATGTTGGCCAGGCTGATCTCAAACTCCTGACCTCAAGTGATCTGCCCATCTTGGCCTCCCAAAGTGCTGGGATTACAGGCATGAACCACCGCATCCTGCCAATTTCTTGGTCGAGGTGCTGAGTACATGGGCACGTTCAGTTTTTTATTTTATTTTATTTATTTTTGTTGTTGTTTTAAGACAGAGTCTCACTCTGTCGCCCAGGCTGGAGTGCAGTGGCACGATTTCGGCTCACTGCAAGTTCCGCCTCCCGAGTTCACGCCATTCTCCTGCCTCAGCCTCCTGAGTAGCTGGGTCTACAGGCACGCACCACCATGCCCAGCTAATTTTTTGTGTTTTTTAGTAGAGAAGGGGTTTCACCATGTTAGCCAGGATGGTCTCGATCTCCTGACCTCGTGATCCACCCGCCTCGGCCTCCCAAAGTGCTGGGATTACAGGCATGAGCCACCACGCCCGGCCGCATGTTCAGTTTTTAAAAATCTCATCAGCCTGTACACTTACGGTGAGTATACTTTTCTTATGTATGTCAATAAAAAGTAAAAACAAAAAAAAAATCAATTTATTGTGCCCTTCTTACCTTCTCTTCCTTTAATTGGCATCAAGTGTCCTTGGTAGATGGCAACCATTCTTCCTCCTCCATCCCACTTCCATCCTATGGGTAAACCTTTAATAAGGGCTATAATTGATTAATATTAAACTGGAGACCTTGACTGCTTACAGAAAGTTCATTTATTATAGTCTTTTCTACCTAATATTTACTGAGGGGACAGCCTGATAGAACAGGTGCAGAGAGTTTGAAATAAATGTTAGGCATTAGGAAAATAAGGCCCATTAACCCCACACAGTGAAGGGTGGTGTAATTATAAGTAAAAAGTCAACTTTCACCCTTTTCACAAATTTGTGGAGGCCTGGTCATCTAACCAGGCGTTTAATCTCTGTCGTGGGTAGTTTGTTCGTTTATTCTGTTTAGAGGCAGAACATTGATTGGGAAACCTCTGGAGATCTTTTCCGGCCTTTTGGTTTCAGATAATTAAGTCTATTAGGGGTGATACATATGAATAGCCAAGCCATACAATTTTTCAAGCATGGTTAGGAGATGAGGACAATGTTCTCAAACAAGTAAGACCTTCAGCCTCCTGGGGCTGCTAGTGAGACCACTGCTGCTTGTTCTTCAGGAGCAGGGAAAAAGCAGAGATTACACGGGGATGAATGAAGATGCAATCTGCATGGTTGGCCCCTCAGAACATCTTCAGGCTCGGTGGCGTCTTTTCAGTTCCTGTCCACCCACCTTCGTCCTGAGGACACTCCCGCTGCTCATGGCCACACAAATCTCTTATTTCGCCCCCATTTCTGTTGTGATCTCCTAGTACCCACCCCCTGGACCAAACCATCTCTTGCCACTGCATTTCATTCCCAGGTGCCATTTTGGACCACTTCTCTCTTTGAGGGATGGCATCCACCATTTAGCACTTTCCTTACGTTACCGTGTCTCCTTTCTCCAAGAAGACTCTATCTCAGATTACCTTCAAAAGTTTCCTAATTAGAGATCTTACTGCCTCTTTTCCATGGATCGCTGGCCTTAAAAGGACAAAGAAAGGCCAGGCGCGGTGGCTCATGCCTGTAATCCCATCCCTTTGGGAGGCCAAGGTGGGCAGATTACTTGACGTCAGGAGTTTGAGACCAGCCCGGCCAACATGGCAAAACCCTGTCTCTACTAAAAATACAAAAATTAAACGGGCGTGGTGGCATATGTCTGTAATCCCAGCTACTTGGGATGCTGAGGCACGAGAATTGCTTGAACCAAGTGGAGGTTGCAGTGAGCCGAGATTGCACCACTACACTCCAGCCTGGGCGACAGAGTGAGACCCTGTCTCAAAAAAAAAAAAAAAGAAAAGAAAAGAAAAGAAAAGACAATACACTTTCTCGTTAAAAAAAAAGTACTAGTCTTTCTTAGCATGCCTCAGTTCAAATGTTACTTCCTTCTAGAACACTCTCTAACCTCCCTTTCTAAAGTGAGTTCATCATTTTCATCATATCACCTTGTTTCTTTTCCTAATTACTACTGAAATGATCTTATTTGTTTACATGTTTGCTGTCTAATTCTCTACTTCCTCACGAATGTCATCTCTGTGAAGAAAGCCTTACTTATCTTATTCACTGTAATATCCTAATGTGAACAGGACTTTGCACCATGGTAGGACTCAATTAATATTCCTTTTTTTTTGAGACAAGATTTTGCTCTATCACCCAGGCTGGACGGCCAGTGGCACAATTGCATTTGCCACCCACTGCAACCTCAAACTCCTAGACTCCAGCAAGCCTCCCATCTTAGCCTCCCAAGTAGCTGGGACCACAGGCATGAACCACCACACCCGGCCAATTTTTTATTTTTTATAGAGATGGAGTCTTGGTATGTTTCCCAGACTGGCCTTAAACTCCTGGCCTCAAGTGATCCTCCCACCTCAGCCTCCCAAAGTTGGAGTTACAGGTATGAGCCACTGTGCCTGGCCAATGTTCTTTAAATGAGCAAATGAGTCATTAAATACACTCTAAAGCTTGAAGAAAGTTTGAGTGACTCCCACTTGGGGTATAGTATATGAAAGTTAAAATAGCCTTAATTAGTGAGACAAATTCTTAGACATGTGATTTTCTTGCAAAACCCAACTGGCCAAAAACCACAGAACACTCACTTGGATTAGTTACACTGTGATGCTGATGTGAACTTTCTTGGGATCATTGTCAATAACTGGTCTGTGATGGAGGGAGATGTTACTTCCAAAGTCCAGCTTCTGGTTCCTCACTCTGGAGAGAAGTGTGGCTTTTAGCTAGTCGAGTTGGCAAGGCCTGCAAGGTTAATCTTGAGTTAAGCTTTAGAATCTGACTCCCCAGGGAGACCTAGGAAAAGCTAAGATTTTACATTAATATGTAACCAAAACTTAAACTCATATTTCAGCAACAAAGAATAGTAAATAATGTATTGCTTCATGAAGATTTGCTTAGTTTATTTACTTACATTATTTATAAGTTATGTTGGGAATAGACTTGGCCTGCTCTGCTTTGTTCACAGTAACATTCCATAAATATAACAGCAAGCAATAAAATAGTATTGATTCCAAAGTGAGCTCATAGCTTCCTATAACATCAAACATAAAAGCTGTGTTACAATGATAAATACTAAATCTTTAAAATATCTTTAAAATATCATTGGCTTTTTACTACTATTAGTAATGCAGTATGTATTTCAGATTTTCATATTCAGCATTGTACTTTTTTGCATGTGAATTATGTCCTGAAGCTTTTGGTGCCATCTATATAAAACAGACGTTTTGAACTTTTGGATGAGTGGCAGAAGAACTTGATTCTGATTCAAAACGTCATTCTAAGTTGTCTACAAAATTTCAGGAGGAGAATAAATGGCAAAAAAAACAACAACAACAAAAAAAAACTTAGCCTTTTTTTTTCTATGAGTGTGAAGTTCAAGCAATCCAGGCAAGAAAGTGGGAGCTGAACAGAAAAGTCTTCTATTCTTCCTGTGATAAGAAACATCCTTGACGGGCGCAGTGGCTCACAAGCCTGTAATCCCAGCACTTTGGGAGGCCGAGGGGGTCTGATCACGAGGCAGGAGATAGACACCATCCTGGCTGACACGGTGAAACCCCGTCTCCACTAAAAAAACATACAAAAAAATTAGCCAGGCGTGGTGGCAGGCACCTGTAGTCCCAGCTACTTGGGAGGCTGAGGCAGGAGAATGGCGTGAACGCGGGAGGCGGAGCTTGCAGTGAGCCAAAATCGCGCCACTGCACTCCAGCCTGGGTGACAGAGCAAGACTCGTCTCAAAAAAAAAAAAGAAAAAAAAAAAAAGGCCGGGCGCGGTGGCTCACTCCTGTAATCCCAGTACTTTGGGAGGCCGAGGCGTGTGGATCACGAGGTCAGGAGATCGAGACCATCCTGGCTAACACGGTGAAACCCCGTCTCTACTAAAAGTACAAAAAAAAAAAAAAAAAAAAAATTAGCCGGGCGTGGTGGCTGGCGCCCGTAGTCCCAGCTATTTGGGAGGCTGAGGCAGGAGAATGGCGTGAACCCGGGAAGTGGAGCTTGCAGTGAGCCGAGATCACGCCACTGCCCTCCAGCCTGGGTGACAGAGCGAAACTCCGTCTAAAAAAAAAAAAAAAAAGAAAAGAAAAAAGTCCTTGTTTTCTTGCTTGGCTTGTCCTAGAGTTTTCTTAAGGTTCTGAGGTCTCTGCATGGCTTCATATTGGTCTGATGGAATCCAATACAGGGGTTACTTTGCAGTCGATGAGATATAGGTATGGAGCAATGTTAAGGTCTGGATCTTGGAATTAGGTAGATCTGGGCTCAAGTTCTGGCTCTGCTTGTTATTACAAGTTGTGTGTCCTTGGGCCATTGACATAACCATTTGTGCCTCAATTTTCTTGTCTGTAAAACAGAGACACAAATGTAAGTATTAGGTATAAGACGTTATACCTAAAAATGTAGTGAGGATCCAATAAGATAATATTTATCGAGCGCAGTCTCTGACACATACTGAGGACCTGTGAATGGGCTGATACAGAGGAGGTAAAGGAATCGTGGCTGTGTAACTAAAACAAGATTTGCAAATTATCTGACATTTATGATGGAAATAGCTTATTTGAAATGGTCATAATTATACCTTGAAACCTCACCCTAACACTATTTAGTATAAGGCATGTCTGTCTTGGACCCTTTTCAAGGAAATATTTTTAAACTGGTTTAACAAAAAGACCTTGTCATAAAGCGGATTTATGCATGTCTGTTTCTATGGCAAATGCTTGAGAGCAGTGTGAATATTTTAAAAACACAATCTGTGATCTAGGTGAGTCTCAGTGTTGGATGATTCTCTCTCTCTTTTTTTCCACTATGAAGGCACAGCTGTGTTTTCAGTGTAGCTGTAGACTGGAACAGGGATGAGATGGGGGGATGCAAGCCCAGGGAGGGGTGGAAAGTGAGGAGGGCTGCACGTGACTCCAAAATGGAACCAAGTTAAAGCAAGACTCATTTTATGGGCCACCACTCTCCACCCTGCACATCGGGTAGGTCTGTTTTTGACAGGCAGATTGGAAAGCAGTCACTCAGACGGTTAGATCCCCCTTGTGAGGTGACCTAAATTACAGCCTCAGTGTGCTGAGACATAGGGGATTTGTTACAAAATTATTTTCTATCTCTTATGACATCCTCAAGACTTATTTAATCCTCTCTCAAAGTTTCAAGAATACATAAGAATTATGGTATCTTGTTGGAGAGGATCTCTTTTTTAAAATTTAACCTTTTAATTTGAATTTTTTCAGCCCTACTGAAAAGTTGCAAGAGTGATAAAATCAGTTGTCTTCACCTAGAGTGATCCATTGTTACTATTTTGCCACATTTGCTCTATAGATGCATGTCTATGATATGATACATGATATGTAACAAATTCTATTTTTTGCAGAACCTTTGAGAATAAATTGCAGAGATCATAATGGTGTCAGCAAATATTTTCTAATAATATTAAGTGCCTTGGCTGGGCATGGTGGCCCACGCCTGTAATCCCAGCACTTTGGGAGACCGAGGCGGGCAGATCACCTGAGATCCACTGAAGTCAGGAGTTCGAGACCAGCCTGGCTAACATGGTGAAACCCCGTCTCTACTACAAATACAAAAATTAGCCAGGTGTGGTGGTGGGCGTCTGTAATCCCAGCTACTTGGGAGGCTGAGGCAGGAGAATAGCTTGAACGTAGGAGGGGGAGGTTGCAGTGAGCTGAGATTGAGCCATTGCACTCCAGCCTGGGCAACAAGGGAGAAAATCCATTTCAAAAAAAGAATATTAAGTGCATCACATCATAAACTTATCAAATCTAGGATATTTCACATTGATTCAAGGCTATTCTTTTTTTTTTTTTTTGAGACGGAGTCTTGCTCTGTCGCCCAGGCTGGAGTGCAGTGGTGCCATCTCCGCTCACTGCAAGCTCCGCCTCCTGAGTTCACGCCATTCTCCTCCTTCAGCCTCCCGAGTAGCTGGGACTACAGGCACCTGCCGCCATGCCCAGCTAATTTTTTGTATTTTTAGTAGAGACAGGGTTTCACCGTATTAGCCAGGATGGTCTTGAACTCCTGACCTGATGATCCACCCACCTCGGTCTCCCAAAGTGCTGGGATTATAGGCATAAGCCACCGTGCCTGGCCAAGGCTATTCTTAAATATACCTTCCGTATTAAAATTTTTACCAGTAATGCCAGAAGTGTCCTTTCTAGCAACTGTTTTTTTCCATTCCAGGGTCATACTTTTTTTTTCTTTCTATTTTTTTTTGAGACAGAGTTTCCCTCTGTCACTCAGGCTGGAGTGCAGTGGCGTGAACTCGGCTCACTGCAACCTCTGCCTTCCAGGTTCAAGCGAGTCTCCTGCCTCAGCCTCCTGCGTAGTTGGGATTACAGGCGTGCACCACCATGCCTGACTAATTTTTGTATTTTTAGTAGAGACGGAGTTTCGCCATATTGGTCAGGCTGGTCTCGAACTCCTGACCTCAAGTGATCCAAATGACTTGGCCTCCCAAAGTACTGGGATTACAGAGGTGAGCCACCGCTCCAGGCCCCAGGGTCATACATTCTTTAGTCTCCTTTAATCTGCAACCATTCCTTGGTCTTTCTTTCTTAGTATTTCATGAGATTGACAGTTTTGTAGAGTACAAACCCCTGAGGTTCCCCCAATTTTGGTTTGTCTGATTGTTTTCTTATAATTTGTTTCAAGTTATGCATTCTTGCCAGGAATACCACGGAAAAGATGTGTCCTCAGTGCCACTTTGGAGGGAATACGCAATGTCAGTTTGAAAATGTTCATGGGCGTTAGAATGTATCTTTCATTGTTTTCCTTCTTATTTGTTAAAATGAAGCCTACAGAGAATTTCTTACTTGGAAATTGTCCTTGAAAATCTTACTACATGAAACAATAGAGCCCTAAAACCTGCCATGTTTTTTGGAAAATGGTCATAGATTCTAGATTCAGCTTTCTAGTCTTTATCACAAAATACAGTGGTGCTGATGTGTTTGAATGTTTCAATATCTCAGGTACTTCTCTAAGAGTCCTTGTTATCAGGACAATTCAACTGTGTTGGAGATCTGAGGGGGCTAATTAATCACCCTTCCTCTTCTACAGGCTCTTGACCAATTGAGATGCTGATCAGCTTTATTAGTAGCAATGCTGGAGAATGTGGCTAAGCCTTCTGCCTCCCCCTCCAAAACACAACCTTCCTTACCCTCCCATTCCTGACCTAACCATTCTCAGCCCATCTTGTAAAGGTGAAGACCTGACCAGGCCTACCAGAAGAAGACCCGATTTGACTGTTTATTAGCTGGGGGAGGAAAACAGTTATTCATCTCGTTGGGCACATGCAGATTTGTGAAGCTGAGCTGATTGCAAATGTGAAGGAGTGAACCAAAGCTGGTCTCTGCTTCTTGGAGGAGGTCCTGCCTCACGGATAACATGGGCTGTGACTGCCCTGCCCTTTCCCATCTCTCTGTCACGTGGAATGAGCCACTGACAGAGGAGAGAGAGAAAGTACAGGTGTTCTCAATTCTCTCACCTAGCAGACAGGAGATGGTGTCTTCTCTGTGGTTTAGGTTAAGAACATGGGGATGGAAGGAAAAGTGCTCTTCCTATGACATTGCCCACATTTATTTCTTGGGATACACCAAGTGGGAAGGAAAATAAGAAGTCTATTTGCAAAGTGAGGTCATCTTTCTGTTGAATGTTGTAGATTACCAGGGATGTTAACTTCCCTTTTTAACTATGGAAAACCCATTGAAGAGAGAAACATGTGTCACTTTGCCAACCTCGTTAGACAGTTACGGAGACAGTCTCTCCTGCACTGTTTTTTGTCTTTTTTAAAACATAGATTTTTAAAGTTACACATTTTACAAAAAAATGATTTTCAGCTTTTTCCTCTGCTGCTCTGAGGCACCAAAGTTAACTGTTTCTTGCCCTCTGACATTTTAACAAATCTATTCCCAAGTATCTGTGCCTCAAGCATTCATCTTTCAAACACATCATGATCGCCTGGAGCCTCTTCACCCTTCCATCCCTTCTGTCCTCCTTGGTCCCAGTCTTTTGATATTCCAGCCAGGTCCTGAAGAGAGGTTAGCACTACATGAGGGGAAGATTTTAGATATATGTGGATGTACATTTTGTGTGCCTGTAATTTCAAAGTCCAATATAAATGATTTAAGAATTCCTCATTTAGTCAATAAATCAATTGCATTTATTATTCACTTATTGTGTGCCAAGGTTGACACAAAGAAGTACAAAGAAGGATTCACTGAATTTAGAAAGCTTGAGAGTTTAGCTGGGTAGGCAAAGTGAATAAAACCATTTGAAAACAACTTCTGAACTGTGTGGCCTTGACTGTGGGTACTGAGGTAGTCCAGAGAGTGGAAAGATGAATGTGGACTGGAGTATCTGGGGAGAGCTTCGTGGAGGAGGCAGCATTTGGACTGGGCTTTGAAGGACAGGTGGTGTTCAGCAGGTCCTGGAGAGGGCTGGCGTCCTAGGCACAGCTATGTAAGTCACTCCGGCCTCCTCACTATTTCTCCCGCACCGGGCTCATTCCTGACTCTGGCTGCTGCCTCTGCCTGGATGTTATCCCCATATCTGCCTAACTTATGCCTCACCTTTGAGTCACTGTTCTAATGCCACCTGCTCCGTGAGACTTATTCTGACCATCCTATTTAAAAATGGAATCCCCCTCCATGCTTCAAATCATGCTTCAAATATCCCTTATTCTGCTTTTTTTTTTTTAAGTTTCTAAGATGTATTATTTAATTTTTTTTTTTTTTTTTTTTTTGAAATGGAGTTTTGCTCTTGTTGCCCAGGCTGGAGTGCAGTGGCGCCATCTTGGTTCACTGCAACCTCCGCCTCCCAGGTTCAAGCAATTCTCCTGCCTCAGCCTCCCAAGTAGCTGGGATTACAGGCATGTGCCACCACGCCCAGCTAATTTTGTATTTGTAGTAGACCGGGATTTCACCATGTTGGCCAGACTAGTCTTGAACTCCTGACCTCTGGTGATCCACCTGCCTTGGCCTCCCAAAGTGTTGGGATTACAGGCATGAGCCACCGTGCCTGGCTCATTTAATTTTTAAAATGATGTTTGTTGTTTGTTTCCTGTCTCTCTGCCCCCAGCCTTTTCAGTTTCTAAGACATTTTATCATTTAATTTTTAAAATGATGTCTGTTGTTTATTTTCTGTCTCCCCCACCTAGAAGGTAAGTTCTATAAGGGCAGCAATTTTTGTCTGTTTTCTACCCCAGCACCTAGAAACTGGCCCAGAGTGGGGAATCAGTAAATACTTGTTGAATATATGAATGAATAAAGCTATTCCTTTCTTTCCCATACATAGAAGTTGAGGAGAGAGGGGTTCCATGGGAAAAAAAATCAGGTCATCCCTATGAGCTCCAGACTTTTCTTTGCATGTCTAAAGGAACAGCTATTAAAGGGATACGGCTCAGAGCTGGGCCTCTTTCTTATTTTCTGCAGGCCTGAAGACATACAATTTGGAAGTAGGAAATGAAGGAAAGAAAGTAAGCAGTGTTCTGCATATTAATGTGACACGCTGACTCTGTTGAGAGAGCAGCACTTTGAAATGTATGAGCAGTTAGAAAATTATGTCTCATTACCTTCCCAGGTTTAGATGGTGCAGATGAACTGCATTCCCTCCCTCCACCAGCTTGTCCAGCTCCTCTGTGGTAAGTCCCTCTCTACATGGTATTGCTGATGCTGGCAGCTGCACTTGGATGTCTTCTCTAATCTTCCCTCCTCTGCCTCACCCCCTGCTGCTGCCCTAGTCTTAACCATCCCTGTCAATGGTGCCATTGCATATGCAGCTGCTCAAGTACCAAACCTCCCTGTCATCCTTGATTCCTCTTGTTTCCATTCCTCACATCTCACTCCCTGGCAAGTCCTGTGAGTTCTTCCTCCAACATATACTACACCCAACACTGTTGTTCACTGTCCGTCTCCAGCCAGCTCCAAGTCCCCATCTTCTCCGCTCCGGATGCTCCCAGAGGCTCCAATGGATCTTCTCGCTTCCTGTCTTGTCCCCAAGAATCCATTCTCACCGATCGGCCAGAGGGAGTGCTTTCAGAGGTGTAAAGCTGATCATGCCACCTTCCTACTTAAATCCCTTTCGCATCTTCACATTGCCCCACAACAAAACCTAAACTCCTTCTGAGATGGTTTGGATTTGTGTCCCTGCCCAAATCTCAGGCTGAATTGTAATCCCTAGTGTTGGAGGAGAGGACTGGTGAGAGGTGATTAGATAATGGAGGTGGATTTTCTCTTTGCTGTTCTCTTGATAGTGATTGAGTTCCCATGAGATCTGGTTGTTTAAAAGTTTGTAGCACCTCCCCCTTCGCTCTTTTCCTCCTGCTCCGGCCATGTAAGATGGGTTAGCTTTCCCTTCCGCCATGATTGTAAGTCATGATTGTAAGTTTCCTGAGGCCTCACCAGAAGAAACCTGTACAGCTGCAGAACCATGAGCCAATTAAACCTCTTTTCTTTATAAGTTATCCAGTCTCAGGTAGTTTTGTATAGCAGTGTGAGAATGGATTAATACACCTTTCCATAGCCAAGGCTCCACCTGGGCTGGCTCTTGCCTGCTTCTCCACTTCATCACGTATCACACTCCTCCTCCTTCTCTACATTGGCCTCATTTTCCTTCTTAGATGATGCAGAGCTCATCCTGCTTCTGGTCTTTTGTGCTTGCTTTTCCTTCTGTCTGGAATGATCTCCCTCAGAGAATTGCTGACCCTTGTTTATTAGTCAGATAACCTACTCAAAGAACCTTTCCTAACCACTCTTACAGTGCCTTCCCCTCCACAATCTACCTTCTCTTACAATAACTAGATTTTATAAGCAGTCTTATGGATCATTTTGATTATACATCTACCTCCCTACATCAATGGAGTTCCAGTAGAAAACAACCCACTCAAATGGGATAGTTGAGGAGAGGCTGGTAAAGTGCCTGTTTACCAAGATGTGGGCAGGTAAGGGAACCCATCGAGGGCTGATGATGCTCCTTTTAACAACAACAAGAAACTCTTACCACCCTAGGCCTGAATGGGGTGGGGCAGTGAGCAGCTACTTGAGCCTGGAGAGAATAGCTACAGTTTATAGGAGAGCCCACCTGCCAGGGCTGTGACCCAGCAGGGAGGGTGTTGGGGAATAAACATGCAGACCTCACGCTCCTGCTTCAATCCAGTCTTCTGCTAGTGCTTCTCATTGGCCTTACCCAACCAGAGACCAAAGGGCAAGGCTGCCAATGGATATAGTTCATAAAGGTCAGTCTCCCAAGACACAGAGTAGGGTTGCAAAGAGTGGAGAGGGGATCTGGCCAAGCACACAGAAGATATCCAGCACACGCCTCTGCTAGAATGCAAGCTTCACAAGAAGAGCGACGGTCCACAAAGTCTAGGAGAGTTCTTGGGAGGCCAAGGCAGGTGGATCACAAGGTCAGGAGATAGAGACCAGCCTGACCAACATGGTGAAACCCCATCTCTACTAAAAATACAAAAAATTAGCCAGGCGTGGTGGTGGGCACCTGTAGTCCCAGCTACTCAGGAGGCTGAGGCAGGAGAATAGCGTGAACCCGGGAGGTGGAGCTTGCAGTGAGCCCAGATCACGCCACTGCACTCCAGCCTGGGCGACAGAACAAGACTCTGTCTCAAAAAAAAAAAAAAAGTTTAGGAGAGTTCTTGACACACATAATAACCCAATACAGGGCTGGGCGCAGTGGCTCACACATGTAATCCCAGCACTTCGGGAGGCTGAGGCGGGAGGATCACAAGGTCAGGAGATTGAGACCATCCTGGCTAACACAGTGAAATCCTGTCTCTACAAAAAAAAAAAAGAAATTAGCTGGGCATGGTGGTGGGCGCCTGTAGTCCCAGCTACTCGGGAGGCTGAGGCAGGAGAATGGTGTGAACCCAGGAGGCAGAGGTTGCAGTGAACCGAGATTGCGCCACTGCACTCCAGCCTGAGTGACACAGCAAGACTCTGTCTCAAAAAAAAAAAATTAAAAAATAACCCAATACAGACTGGGCGTGGTGGCTCGTGCCTATAATCCCAGCACTTTAGGAGGCCTAGGTGGGGAGATCGCTTGAGGCCAGGAGTTCAAGACCAGACTCGCCAACATGGCAAAACCCTGTCTCTACTAAAAATAAAAAATTAGCCGGGTGTGATGGCACACACCTGTAATCCCAGATACTTGGGAGGCTGAGATGGGAAGCTCTTTTGAACCTGGGAAGCAGAGGTTGCAGTGAGCAGAGATTGTGCCACTGCACGCTAGTCCGGGCAACAGAGTGAGACTCTATCTCAAAATAATAATAATGATAACCCAATACATGTTTGCAGAATAAATGAATGAACAGATGAGATTTTTTTTTGTCTTTGGGGGATGTGTTTATTTAGCCCAACAGTTATCAACTATAAAGTTGGGAGAATAATTAGATGTGCCTTCAGTTTATACTGATGGGGATGGTGAGGTCACACATGGACTTGCTTTGCAAGGTCTGCGCCCTCCCTATCCTGGGCTGTGCTACTAATGTGCACCTAGGGGCTGGGCATGGTGGCTCACACCTGTAATCCCAGCACTTTGGGAGGCCAAGGCGGGTGGATCACCTGAGGTCGGGAGTTCGAGACCAGCCTGACCAACATGGAGAAACCCTGTCTTTACTAAAAATACAAAATTAGCTAGGCGTGGTGGCACATGCCTGTAATCCCAGCTATTTGGGAGGCTGAGGCAAGAGAATCACTTGAACCTGGGAGCAGAGGTTGTGGTGAGCTGAGATTGTGCCATTGCACTCCAGCCTGGGCAACAAAAGTGAAACTATCTCAAAAAAAAAAAAAGCACCTAGGAGTCTCTCCCTTCCAGCCCTCCTCCTGGTTGAGGTGTTTCTGTGTACTTAACTACTGAGACTTGCAGGAATATACCTCAGATTGGGGCATGAGAGGGGATTGATTTGGGATTGAGACCAATTTCCAAGAGGAGGGGCTGAAGTTTCCCAAAAGATGGGTTGAGATTCATGAGATGGAAGCATGAAAGAGGTACTTTAACAGGAATGTGCAAACCTGAGGATAGAAGGTTCCCAGGAAAGATTTTCTTTTGAGATGGAGTCTTGCTCTGTTACCCAGGCTGGAGTGCAGTGGCACAATCTCGGCTCACTGCAACCTCCACCTCGGAGGTTCAAGATTCTAGTCCCTCAGCCTCCTGAGTAGCTGGGATTACAGGTGCCTGCCACCATGCCCGACTAATTTTTGTATTTTAGTAGAGATGGGGTTTCACCATGTTGTCCAGGCTGGTCTCGAACTCCTCACCTCAAGTGATCTGCCCGCCTCAGCCTGGGATTATAGGTGTGAGCCACTGCACCTGGCCCCCAGGAAAGATTTAATTTCTCATATTAACCTCTGGATGGGGCACCTGAAACCTTTTAACAGCCTGTTACGCAATACTTCTTTTTTTTTTTTTTGAGACGGAGTCTCGCTCTTTCACCCAGGCCAGAGTGCAGTGGCGCTATCTCGGCTCACTGCAAGCTCCGCCTCCTGGGTTCACGCCACTCTACTGCCTCAGCCTCCCGAGTAGCTGTGACTACAGGTGCCAGCCACCACGCCCAGCTAATTTTTTGTGTTTTTAGTAGAGACGGGGTTTCACCGTGTTAGCCAGGATGGTCTCGATCTCCTGACCTCGTGATCCACCCACCTCGGCCTCCCAAAGTGCTGGGATTACAGGCTTGAGCCACGACACCTGGCCAAAACTTTTTCTTTTAAGTCAGGAGAGAGGCTATTAACATTAAAACCTTTTTTTTTTTTTTTTTTGGTGAGACGAAGTATCGCTTTGTCACCAGGATGGAGTGCAGTAGTGCCATCTCAGCTCATTGCAATCTCTGCCTCCCAGGTTCAAGAGATTCTCCTGCCTCAGCCTCCTGAGTAGCTGGGACTACAGGCGCACACCACCAGCTAATTTTTGTATTTTTAGTAGAGACGGAGTTTCACCCTGTTGGCCAGGATGGTCTGGATCTCTTGACCTTGTGATTCGCCTGCCTCGGGCTCCCAAGTGCTGGAATTACAGGCGTGAGCCACTGCGCCCAGCCTAAAACCATTTTTATTCATAATGATATGCCAAGGGTCACTGCATGCATACTTTCATTAAGGGATAATAAATATTATACGCAGATTTGTTATTAGGAATTCTTCTCTTGATGCCTCCCAATAGATTTAATGAGAGACTTGTCCTTTTGTTTAAGATCTAATGGAATTTCACCAGCGCAATGTCTAATGGAGCTTTGTCACAGGCAGAGGCCTAATGGAACCTTTCTTAGGCAAAGAAAGGTTCATTGTGGGCATCTCAGTCTTTGCCTGGGAAAAGGTTAGAAACGATGGGCTGGGAAGAGAGGAAAAAGGAGAGAGGAGGGGAAGAGGGAGACGGAACCACCTTTTCAGGAAGGGGAGATAAATTTTACATGTCTTCTTTGTGCTGTTTCATGTATATATTTTCATTTATTCCTTATAACAATCTTACGATGTTGGCAGTATTATTGTTTCCTTTCTAGAGATTGGTAGACAGAGACCCAAGGGATTAAGTATGTCGTCCAAATCACATATCTGAGAAGTTGTGGAACCAGCCCCCTGCCCCTAGGCTTATACCTCTCAAATCCTTTTTTCCCACTAGAAAAAAATAGATTAGCTATAAAGAATTAGAATGAAAGGGTGCCGGGAACTTGATTGTGACATGGAGGAATTTTCCTTTCCTTCCCCTTTGGCTTGACTTTCCTCTGCTACAGTAGACTATTCCCTGAACCAGCTTCCAAAAGAAAATGAAGGACTGATGGGGCCACTGAGCCCAGAAGGTCGGGGAGGAAGGGAGAGACTTCTGGCTGTGAGTAGCGAAGGGAGCTGGTACCTTTTGGCTTCATACTCTTTCTAATATGAAGAACATGAAATCTGTTTTAAGTTTAAGAAAAATCTTAAGAAAATTTTCTGCTTTTAAAGAAGGGATAGTGAATTAGGGTGAAAAATATCTTCCTAACCCAATTATGTCAACAATGTTTAGGAAACAATATGGATAATGCACTGGTGGGTAATCAAGAATGAATATTGCATAAATCACCAGAATGATCATCATTTCTTAAATTTCAAAAGGGAGACAGGAGAGAACTTTCTTAGTGAACATGGAAATACTGGCTCACAGGATTCTCCCCATTGCATGATGTTTTTGCAGTCAGAAAACACCCTTTGTGTAAAGGAAACTGGGGGTGGGATAGGAGAGGAATATGCTCACCCAAGACCTTTCTAAATTAATGAATAAAAAGGAGAAAGAAAGCAAAAGAGGAAAAACTGTTGGGAGAAAACTTAGGTCTGTGCAGAAAGGAACACAATGGCACCGTTAGACGTATCTGGATGATATCTAATGTTGAGGATGCATTTATCTTCAGTCTGACCGTGTCCACAGAGCACAAGGCAAGGGAAGCCAACCCACGTGTCATGACACTCTTGTTCTATGCTCTACCACATTGCCTTTGAAGTCTAAAGAAGATTCCGGCTGGGCACGGTGGCTCATGCCTGTAATCCCAAGGCTTTGGTAGGCCGAGGCGGGTGGATCACCTGAGGTCAGGATTTCGAGACCAGCCTGGCCAACATGGTGAAATCCCATCTCTACTAAAAATACAAAAATTAGCTGGATATGGTGGCACACCCCTGTAATCCCAGCTACTCAGGAGGCAGAGGCAGGAAAATCGCTTGAACCCAGGAGATGGAGGTTGCAGCGAGCAGAAATCACACTGCTGCACTCCAGCCTGGGTGACAGAGCAAGACTCTGTCTCCAAAAAAAAAAAGAAAAAAAAAAAAAGAAGAAGATTCCTCTGGTCCCAAACTAAGCCAGCACTTAATAGTTGCAGCAGACATTGCTAATGTTTCCAGTTCTCCTCCCCTCCTAGAACATACAGAGGACTGTGATTTCCTGCCCCTCCACTAGTTGGATGGCACGATGTGACTCGTTCTAGCCAACAGGCTGGGAATAAAAATGACGTGTGTCACCTCTGGGGAAAGCATTTAAGAGCTGGTATGTTACCTTCCATCTTATTTTCCCCACCATGGTGAACCAGGAAGGATCATGTTAGGATGGAGACGCCCAAGATTGAAGCCTGGAATGTGAGCCACCACATGGAAGACGAGTGTCCCCAAGAACAACCTGAGCCTGTTCTGAAGCTGGGGTTGAGGTACTTACAATTCCTGTGTCAGGATCATTTATAGGCAACCAGAATTTCGCCCCTTCCCCATGAAGATGGCTTCCTCTTAGTAGGGAGTCTGATATGAGGCTGAAATGGATTTAGTGTGAACAACAAGTAAACGATTGTGGTGTCAACACCTTGAGATTATTTGATGATGATGCCCAGCCTAATTTAGCATATCTTGACTAATACCAGTATGTGGGTAAATACATGCTTACATTCCCAGAGAAAGTCAAGAGGAATGAACAAAATGGGCTGTTGGTTCTCGTTCTAATTCTATTATATCTTCCAACATAGACGAATTACATAGATAATAGGAGTTCAGGCTGGGCACCGTGGCTCACGCCTGTAATCACAGTACTTTGGGAGGCAGAGGTGGGTGGATCATGTGAGGTCAGGAGTTTGAGACCAGCCTGGCCAACATGGCGAAACCCTGTCTCTACTAAAAGTACAAAAAATCAGCCGGGCCTGGTGGCACATGCCTGTAATCCCAGCTACTTGGGAGGCTGAGGCACAAGAATAGCTTGAACCCAGGAGGCGGAGGTTGCAGTGACCCATGATCATGCCACTGTACTCCAGCCTAGGCGACAGAGTGAGACTATGTTTAAAAAAAAAAAAAAAAAGAGAGAGAATAGGAGTTCAAGGGTGACTCCTCTCCTCTGCCTGTCCCCACCAGCCACTCAACTGGGGCACTTGTAACCTTGGCTCTTAGGGACCCCTTGTGGTTGCCTCTTAGGTCACTGCTCACACTCAATCTCATTGACAATGTTCAAGCTCCCCTTACCCAGGGTCTGACAGCATGTCCTTCCCAGCCCTTGCTGTGCACTGTCAGCCATTCCATTTTGTTCTGAGGATAGGGTGGAAGTACTTGTGATTCCTGTGTCAGGATCATGGATAGGACAACCAGAATTAACCCCCTGTGAAGATAGCTTCCTCTTAGCATGGGATCTGAGAGCTTGAGGCTGAAAGAATCTAGTATTCTGGATTGTCTACACTGTGCCTCCAGAAGAGGGGTTCATGTGTATGAGAGGTAGTAAGAGGAAGGACAGCCCACCTTTCCCACCACGCTGAAAGACAAGAAAATAAGACTTATATTTGCATCTCTGGCAGGCCCCTGTGGACACCCAGTAAATGTCGGTAATGATGGAGCATGACTTCTCATTTACACGGTCTCTTTTAGTTTCTGCCCTAACCTGAATGTGGTGTCAAGGGAACTATTAATGGCTGCTATTCAGAGACATGTGACTTGGTATTTATATATTACCTGCCCACTTCATAAAATGTTAATGAATGTTTGCAAAGCTCTTTGAAATACTCTGGTGAAAGGTGCAACATTAAGTGAAAAATGTTATTATTATTATTATTAGAAGGTAATAGACAGCTTTGAGTGATTGGTCATAAGAATAATTGACATAGCATTAAAAGAAGTGCCAGAAATCATCCAGATGGATTCAGCTTCTCCAGCCCCATCAGCCCCCACATTACGTATATTACACTGTTTCCCTGACACCTGTTCTAATAACCATATAATTCACACATTAAATCACCACTTCTAGGGAAAGGTTGAGCTCACTCATAGCTCTATTGATAGTGACACTGAGAGGGTGTTAAATGTTGAAAGGTCTAAAATGGAGAAGAAGTGCTCTTAGATGGAGAGGCCAGATCCAGTTGCTGAATGGCCACCACATTTAAGAGGGTGTGAGAGAGGAATGAGTCAGAAACACTTTGGAAACAGAGAGGAAACTTTAAAATAGATGTACGATTAGAAAGCCATGAAAACAATAAAAATCTAAATAAGATGGGCCAATATCTGGCAATAGTCTTTATTTATTTATTTATTTTATTTTATTTTTTCAAGACAGAGTCTCGCTCTGTCACCCAGGCTGGAGTGCAGTGGCGCGATCTCGGCTCACTGCAAACTTTTGACTCCCTGGTTCAAGTGATTCTTCTGCCTCACGCTCCTGAGTAGCTGGGACTATAGGCGCATGCCACCACGCCTGGCTAATTTTTGTATTTTTAGTAGAGATGGGGTTTCACCATGTTGGTCAGGATGGTCTTGATCTCCTGACTTTGTGATCTGCCTGCCTTGCCCTCCCATAGTGCTGGGATTACAGGTGTGAGCCACCACGCCCAGCCAATAGTCTTTATTTTTTATCATATACTCTCTCTGGTTTGAAAAATAGTGGTGCACAAACTGATTATGCTTTTCTAACTCCTTTAATATGGAGTTGTTTAGTATTTCTCAGTCTACTGCATAAAATTCAGTGTCCATCATGGTTGGCAAATTGGGTTGAACTTATTTGCTAACTCTAGTAGGATGACAGTAGCCACCTGAAGTCCAGTGATGAGAACTGTGGGCTCATTTGGACTCAGCAGAACAGACTGCTATGATCCATTAGCAATGTCTGCCCCTGGGAGGGGAAGGGAGTGGGTGGCACGTATGTAGGCTAGGCCTGACCAGGTGTAAGGGTGAGTGAAGAGGGCAGTTTGGACTCAGTTCAAGGTTGCTCTTATTCTGACTTACAATCAAAGCTGCTAAATAGCAATGTAAAGGATTTACTCTTGATAAAGGTTTAGATGGAAAGAAATGGCTTCTCTCTGCCTTGTTTTCTCATGGAGGATCAATTCAGTCTGGTGGCCTTGGCAGCCTGCATGCAGGAAGATGACCCCAGGTCACACAGAGTACAGAGAACTGTGGGCCTATGTCTCTTATGCCCTGGCTACATCAGCACTTAGAGACAACTTATGCGACCTACTAAGCCTTTCATTCTGTCCCTCTGCAAGCTGCATCTCCCACGCCTAATGTCTGGGTTATGGGACCTCTGCTACAGGGTCTGAGAACTCTCCACTTACATCCACTACCCATGGGTAGGCTTGATGATGGCTCGCCACAAACCACACTGCACCACACAGTGCCGATGCCACATCGTGGCTCTCAGAATGGCATCCAGGAGATCTGTGAACCTTATTTGGATGCAAAGCTGCTTCTTGAAGTCTAATTGATTGTCATAAAGAAGTTCATATATCAAACAATTTTGTTTCTAGAAGTTCAGCATTTTCTGATTTTCATTTGGCTTAGAAAAGTGGGATCGCCTCAACATTGTTTTATCAGCGGAGAAAGGAAGAAGTGGGGGCAGGTGGCTCTTTGGGATCATTTTCTCAATAAACCTTCATAATAATGGTAATTGCTAACATTTATTGAGCACTTGCTATGCATGAAACATTGTCCATTTTATAGACGAAGATGCTGAGGCTTAGGAGAGGTTACTTTCTCAAGGACACACAAATAGAAAGTTAAGATTAGATGCGAAACCAAGCCAGTTGGACCGCAGCACCCACACCCTCACTCCCTGCTCTGCACTCCTCCCAGTGTTGTGCACGTATGAATAATTGTTCCAGCAGATAAGGTCAAATTCTTTTGATCCTGCCTGGTGGTCTGTGAAACAGTCTTCATAGAGAACTAAAATAAAATATTTTGGTTGTCCATTCTCATCCTTTTATCTCACATGTGACCTTCGGATAATGTGAGCACTGCAAATGTCATATTTACAGATTATTCAAAAGGTTTAAAATATTGCATAATATTTCCCCTCTACTTTTCATTATTTGATTTAGAAAAAACTCATAATGAGACAAAAGAAATTGGTAACCTCTAACATCAATAAACTTTTACTTGATGCCAGATGTCTCTTTTATTTAGGTTAATATATAGAAGCAATAGATATGTTAATTCTCTTTCTCCTTTAGGTGATATATTGTCATTTAAACTACAAGAGTTCAGTATCCACTCTTATTAGCATCTTGGATTCTTTGTCAGTTGATTTTACTTTGTTGCCGCAGCAGGCAGCCTCTCACGTAACTCTGTGTTCTTGGGTTTTATTGCTAGAAATGCACTGAGCACTTTTATAGTTTTACTGTGCATTCTCTTCAAGGCAAAACTGTTATGTCTATACTGATATGCACTGTGTATAGGACATACCATTAAAAATCAACTTGTCACTGAGGAGCCTGAATCTGGGAATATAATTACTAATGTTTCAGGATTCTAGTGAGGATCATGGAACAAAATTTGGTGATTTCAAATTTGGGTTATGAATGCCTTTTAGCCATGTGCAGTTAAAATGGTTGAAATTTGGTAGTGTAAAAAGTTATCGGTTTATTAAAAATGGGTTTTTACCAGGACTCTCCTTGGTTCCCTTTGGTCAATTCCATTAGAAAATCATGAGCTGTTTACATAAATAATTGCAAACTGCTAACAGGTAATGTGGAGATCTTGATCTTTTTTTTTCAAGTGGAACTTAAAATGTATGTCTAGATAAATTTTTCTCTTCTTTTCTCCCATCCACAATCCCTGCCCCATTTGCCTACTTTAGACAGACAGCAAGAAGAAACAAAACCAGAGGAAAAGAATGAAGCTGGACTGTCTGTGAAGACCCTGCCAGGCTGCAAGGCAGCTGCACTCATAATGCAGAGAATGCAGCTGGAGGAGCTCTTTGATTTAACTGTTGTTACTGAAATCTGTGTAGCATCAAGTGACTTACAGCAGGAAGTTATCTTAGAATTCTGGAAAGATTCAAGGTGATTAGACAGTTGAGGAGTGAGAGTTCAAAGCCGGTACCACTTATTTCAGGCAAGGTTTGGGCAGTGACATAAATCCTTAGCCAAGAGGTATAATAGTTTCCTTCAGGCTCCTTGAAGATAGGGGGCAGATCTTAATCCTTTCTGCATCTACAGTGAATTGTGTAGAACAATAGTAGGTGCTTCATGAATAGCTGTCAGATGATGGCTTTGTATATCACCAAAGGATGGGCCTCTCTGTCCCCTTGCAGCTCTGGTGCTCATGGATTAAATTGTTTGGTCCCTTTCAGTTCTTTCTATACCTGGCTTATTAGATACTCTCAACTACATAGTTGGAACCCTCCTTTTCCCATGCAGTAGTGTCTCCCATAAAGACTTTTTGGCTAGATTCTGTAACTTGTCAGCAATTTTGATTACAAGAATGGCTCTTATTCTATTATTTAAGACTCATGCCTCTTCATTTTTAAAATTCAGTTTTGTATGTGATTCAGATCTTGAGCCCTCCCCTCTCTCCAGCACAGGCTAGTGCTGTGTTCTAAATGTTTGTGTCCTCCTGAAATTCATATGTTGAAACCTAATCTCCAATGCAACAGTATTAAGGAGTAGGGTCTTTAGGAGGAGTTCATTTGCCCCTTTCCCCATGTGAGGACAGAGCTACAGGCGCTATTTATGAAGCAGAGAGCGAGCCCTCACTGGACACCAAATTTGCTGACCTCTTGATCTTGGACTTCCCAGCCTCCAGAACTATGAGCAATAAATTGCTGTTGTTTATAAATTACCCATTTGCAGGCCGGGCCCGGTGGCTCACACCTGTAATCCCAGCACTTTGGGAGGCCGAGGTGGGTGGATCACGAGGTCAGGAGATCGAGACCATCCTGGCTAACAGGGTGAAACCCCGTCTCCACTAAAAATACAAAAAATTAGCCAGGTGTGATGGCGGGCACCTGTAGTCCCAGCTGCTGGGGAGGCTGAGGCAGGAGAATGGCGTGAACTCAAGAGGTGGAGCTTGCAGTGAGCCAAGATCGCGCCACTGCACTCCAGCCTGGGTGACAGAGCAAGACTCCATCTCAAAAAAAAAAAAAAAAAAAAAAAAATTACCCATTTGCTACAGCAGCTCAAAAAGATTAAGACAGCTACAGTTGTGGCTTTAATCACTTCAAGTGTGTGTATGTGTGTCTGTGTCTGTTGATACACATGATGTGTGTGTGTAAGTGTGCATGTGTGTGTGTTGGTATACATGTGTATAACTGTGTGACTTTGTATAGGTGTAGGTGTGTGTGCACGTGACTATGTATTTATGGCCAGGAGTTGGTCTGGTTTTCAGACATCTCCTCCCTCTTCTAAGAGCTAACTTTTCCAAGGAACTGAGGGAGGGGGAAGAAAAGGGTGAACATCTCTCTGCTGTCCTGCATAAGTTTGCATGCTCCACTTGATTGGCTGTGTTGCTCTTTTTTCTCAGTGTCCATGTAGGAGTGATAAGGATGATGGTCATTGTCAGTTTCCACTGACCAGGGACTCGAATTCAAGTAGTTCCCCAAGTATTAGCAGGTCCTTTCAAGATATAGCTGGATCTTGCAGCAGACCCCTGGCTGGTTCTGTTCCACTGCATTTCTCATTGTCCTTCCTGCGGTGACAGTACCTAATCTTTGCTACCATCTGGAGCTAACCCAGGGCAAGATCCATCCTCTATACCCTTCTCCTCCAGGAATTCAAGGGGGGTGATCTTGGCTTCTTCTTCCCTGGCAGTCTCATGCCTGCCTCTCCTGCCCTGTTATGTCACATCTCCATAATTCTCTTTTACATGGTCGCAAGCACTGGTGACAGATCATCACATCTTCTAGCTATGCAGTCATCTGACCAAGGAATGAAAGGCTGATCTCCTCTTCCTTCATTCATTCCTGTATTGACCAGTGAGTCTCTTGAGGCCCTTGATTGGATGAGCAGAGGGGATAGTCTCAAACACTTCACTCCCGCTAGCGCCACATCCTTGCTCTAAATACCCGCTTTATACTGACTGGGGGATTGCAAGGGAGGCAGTTAGTGATAAGGCAAGTCCAGAGGTACTTCTTGGTACTTCTCATAAGCTCTGGAGTGAGATGACCAGCCCGAAATAATGGCACACTTAGAATGTGACAAATTAAGTACCTTTGGTCCTAAGCGTTGGGGCTTAGCTGCAATTCTAAGACAATAAGAAAAGTCTTGGTATATTTTTACACAGACTTTAGATGTGCATTCTAACTGTTTGTAGCCAAACTACCCTTACCTAAAAAAAAGCACAACATAAGAACTAAAATGAAAAGCAAAAGGTAGATAAAGAATAAAATGAAACAAATACAAAATGAAAAGCAAAATATTAATATGTTATTTAGTACAAATACCATAAACTTGGTTCCCTTTTAATGATAATAATAGATTATTATGTGCCAAGTACTGTTCTAAGTACTTGACATGAATGATCTCATTTAATCCTTGCAACAATACTATAAGTTCATTTATTATTATTATTATTATTATTATTATTATTGAAATGGAGTCTTGCTCTGTCACCCAGGTTGGAGTGCAGTGGTGCAATCTCAGCTCATGGCAACCTCCTCCTCCCGGGTTCAAGTGATTCTCCTGCCTTAGCCTCCCAAGTAGCTGGGACTACAGGTGCGCACCACCACACCCTGCTAATTTTTGTATTTTTTTTTTTAATTAGAGACAGGGTTTCACTATATTGGCCAGGCTGGTCTCGGACTTCTGACCTCATGATCCGCCCGCCTCGGCCTCCCAAAGTGCTGGGATTACAGGCGTGAGCCACCACGCCTGGCACAATAAGTTCATTTATTATTAGCATTGTAAAGATGAGCAAATGGAGACAGAGAGAGATAACCTGCACTTGGATGCCAAAGAGTGCATCAGCAACAAATACAGTAAAAAGATATCAAGCTGCTTTTCCTAATTAGCACTCTATGGGTGTGTGATGGTTAATTTTATGTGTCAACTTGACAAACATGGGATGCTCAAGTGTCTTGTTAGGCACTATTTCTGGGTGTGTCTGTGAGGGGTTTTTGGAAAATAATAGCATCTGAATCAGACTTAGTGGAGCCTATTGCCTTCTCCAATGCGGGCGAACAACATCCAATCCACGGAGGGCCTAAATAGAACAAAAGGCAGAAGGAGGGAGGATATTTTTCATTCCTGCCTTCGTGCTTGAGCTAGGACCTTGGTCTTCTCCTGCCCTTAGAGTGGGATTTATACCATTGGTTCCCCTGGTTCTTGGGCCTTTAGACTCAGACTGAAATTACATCATTAGTTTCCTGGGTCTCCAGCTCATAGACAGCAGATTATGGGATGTCTCAGCCTCCATAATTATGTGAGACAATTCTTCATTAGAAATATGTATATGCATATATTCTATATATTATATAATATGTACATGCATATATATTATATATAATATATGTATATAATTTTGGTTCTTTCCAAAGAACCTATTACAGTGTGCCAATTTCCAAAACAGCTTTTAGGTAATTGTAGCAAAATCTAAAAATTTTACTTGTTTAGCATCAAATCCTTCCGAAAGACAGCGCGCGTGTAGTGGTTAAGAGCATAGATTCTGGAACTGGACTATATAAGAGCACATCTCAGCTCACCTTCTACTAGCTGGGTGGCCATTTATAGCTGGGGTCCAACCACCTCAGTTTCCAGTAAGTAGTGTTAATATTTAGCCTAAAGCGTTGTTGGCAGAATTAAGAGAATTGGTATGTCTAGAGCCACACTGTCAAATAAAAGTAGTCTGTGAGGTGTAGATGTAATTTAAAATTTTCTAAAGTAGCCACATTAAAAAACAAAAGAAGGAAAAAGAAACAGGTGAAATGAGTTATAATAGGTTTTACTTAACCCAATATAGGCCTACCTCATTTTATTGTGCTTCGCAGATACTGTGTTTTGTTGCAAATTGAAGGTTATGGCAACCCTGCATCGTGCAACTCTATTGGCACCACTTTTCTAATAGCACATACTTACTTAGCAACTCTGCGTCACATTTTGGTAATTCTCATAATATTCCTAAACTTTTCACTATTATTATATCTGTTATGGTGATTTGTGATCAGTGATCTTTGATGTTACTATTGTGTCTTTTTTTTTTTTTAGACATTGTCTTACTCCATTGCCCAGGCTGGAGTGCAGTGGTGCAATCTCAGCTCACTGCAACCTGCATCTCCCAGGTTCAAGTAAGTCTCCTGCCTCAGCCTCCCGAGTAGCTGGGATTACAGGCGTGTGACACCACACCCTGCTAATTTTTGTATTTTTAGTAGAGACAGGGTTTCACCATGTTGGCCAGGCTGGTCTCTAACTCCTGACTTCAAGTGATTCACCCACGTCAGCCTCCCAAAGTGCTGGGATTACAGGCGTGAGCCACCGCACCCGGCCACTATTATAATTGTTTGACAGCACCACGAACCGTACTCTCATAAGATGGGAAACCTAATTGATCAATGTTATGTGTGTTGTGACTGCTCCACCAACTGGCCATTCCTCCATCTCTCTATCCTTTACCTTGGGCCTCTCTATTCCCTGAGATACAACAAAATTGAAATTAGTCTAATTAATAACCCTATAGTGGCCTCTGAGTGTTTAAGTGAAAGGAAGAGTTTCATGTCTCTTACTTTAAATCAAAATCTAGAAATAATTAGGCTTAGTGAGGAAGGCATGTCAAAAGCCAGGATAGGCCAAAAGTGAGGCCCCCTGTGCCAGTCAGTCAAGATGTTAATGCAAAGAAAAAGTTCTTGAAGAAATTGAAAGTGCTACTCCAGTGAATACATGAATGATAACAAAGTCAACACCCTTATTGCTGATATGGAGAAAGTTTGAGTGGTCTGGGTAGAAGATCAAACTATTCACAACATTCTCTTAAGACAAAGCCTAATCCAGAACAAAATCCTAACTCTTCAATTCTATGAAGCCTAAGAGAGGTGAGGAAGCTGCAGAAGAAAAGTCTGGAGGTTGGTTCATAAGGTTTTAGAAAAGAAGCTGTCTCTATACCATAAAATTGCAAGGGAAGCAGCAAGTGCTGATGTAGAAGCTGCAGTGAGTTATCCAGAAGATCTAGCTAAGATCAATGATGGGCCGGGCGAGGTGGCTCACGCCTGTAATCCCAGCACTTTTGGAGGCCGAGGCAGGCAGATCACCTGAGGTCAGGAAACCAGACTGTCCAACATGGTGAAACCCTGTGTCTACTAAAAATACAAAAATTAGCTGGGCGTGGTGGCGGGCGCCCGTAATCCTAGCTATTCAGGAGGCTGAGGCATGAGAATCGCTTGAACCCAGGAGGCAGAGGTTGCAGTGAGCCGAGATCACGCCATTGCACTCCAGCCTGGGCAACAGAGACTTTGTCACCAAAAAAAAAAAAAAAAAAAAAAAAAAAATCAGTGATGAAGGTGGCTACACTAAACAACAGATTTCCAATGTACACAAATCAGCCTTCTATTGGAAAAAAATACCATCTAGGACTTTCACAGCTAGAGTGGAGAAGTCAATGAGTGTTTTCAAAGTTTCAAAGGACATGCTGAGTCTCTTGTTAGGGGCTAACGCAGCTGGTGACTTTACGTTGAAACCAATGCTCAGTTGCTATTGCAAAAATCCTATGGCCCTTAGGAATAATGCCAAATCTACTTTGCTTGTGCTCTATAAACGGAACAAATAGCTTAGATGACAAAACATCTATTTATGGCATGGTTTACTGAATTTAAGCCCACTGTTGAGACCTACCACTCAGAAGAAAAGATTGCTTTCAAAATATTACTAGTCATTAACAATGTACTTAGTCACCCAAAAGTTCTGATGAAGATGTACAGGGAGATAAATGTTGTTTTCACGCCTGCAAATACAACATCCATTCTTCAGCCCACGGATCAAGGAGTCATTTTGATTTTCAAGTCTTATTATTTAAGAAATACATTTCGTGGCTGGGCACGGTGGCTCATGCCTGTAATCCCAGCACCTTGGGAGGCCAAGGCAGGCAGATCACAAGGTCAGGAGTTTGAGAACAGCCTGGCCAACATGGTGAAACCCCATCTCTACTAAAAATACAAAAAGTAGCCAGGCGTGGTGGCGCACACCTGTAGTTCTAGCTACTCAGGAGGCTGAGGCAGAAGAATTGCTTGAACCCAGGAGGCAGAGGTTGCAGTGAGCCGAGATCGTGACACTGCACTCCAGCCTGGGTGACAGAGCAAGACTCCATCTCAAAAAAAAAAAAAAAAAGAAATACATTTCGTAAGGCCGTAGCTGCCACAGATCATGATTCCTCTGATAGCTCTGGACATAGTAAATTGAAAACCTTCTGGAAATGGTTTACCATTCTCAATGCCATTAAGAACACTTGTGAATCATGGGAGGAAGTCAAAATATCAACATTAAGAGAAGTTTGGAAGAAGTTAATTCCAGTCCTCAAGGATGACTTTGAGGGGTTCAAGACTTTAGTGGAGGAAGTAACTGCAGATGTGGTGGAAATAGCAAGAGAACTAGAATTAGAAGTGGAGCCCGAAGATGAGACTGAATTGCTGTAATCTCATGATCAAACTTGAAGAGATTAGAAGTTGCTTCTTATAGATGAGCAAAGGAAGTGGTTTCTTGAGATGAAATCTACTCCTGATGAAGATGCTATGAACATTGTTGAAATGACAATGAAGGATTTAGGATATTTCATAAACTTAGTTGATAAAGTCGTGGCAGGGTTTGAGAAAAATGACTACAAATTTGGAAGAAGTTCCACTGTGAGTAAAACGCTATCAAACAGCATCACATGCTACAGAGAAATCTTGTGTGAAAGCAGAGTCAGTTGATGCAACAAACTTCATTGTTGCCTTTTTTTTTTTTTTTTTTTTTTTTTGAGATGGAGTCTTGCCCTGTAGCCCAAGCTGGAGTGCAATGGCATTATCTCGGCTCACTGCAAGCTCCACCTCTTGGCTTCAAATGATTCTCCTGCCCCAGCCTCCTGAGTAGCTGGGATTATAGGTGCCCGCCTCCACACCCAGCTATTTTTTGTATTTTTAGTAGAGACGGGGTTTCACCATGTTGGCCACGCTGGTCTGGAACTCCTGACCTCGTGATCTGCCCGCCTTGGCCTCCCAAGGTGCTGGGATTACAGGTGTGAGCTACCACGCCCGGCCTCATTGTTGTCTTAATTCAAGAAATTGCCAAACCCACCTCAACCTTCAGCAACCGCCATCCTGATCAGTCAGCAGCCATCAACATCAAGAGAAGGTCCTCTACTTTTTAAACCTTAATGCTATTACACACTTAATAGATGACAGTCGATAAAGCAGTGGCAAGGTATGGACTGCCACTGCTTTACACTAGACTAGTATAGTATAAACAATGTTTGTATACACTGGGAAACCAAAACATTTATGTGACTTTCTTTATTGTGATATTCACTTTATTGTGGTGGTCTGGAACCAAACCTGCAATATCTCTGAGGTATGCCTGTATATATGAAATATTATATTGATGATGCATAATTAATATAAAGTTATTAATGAAGCCAGGCGCAGTGGCTCAAGCCTGTAATCCCAGCACTTTGGCAGGCTGAGGCAGGCAGATCACTTGAGGCCAGGAGTCCGAGACTAGCCTGGCCAACATGGTGAAACCCCGGCTCTACTAAAAATACAAAAATTAGCTTGGTGTGGTGGTGGACACCTGTAATCCCAGCTACTTGGGAGGCTGAGGCTGGAGAATCGCTTGAGCCCTGGAGGTGGAGGTTGCAGTGTGTGGAGCTCCTGCCACTGCACTCTAGCCTGGGCAACAGACCAAGACTCCATCTCAAAGAAAAAAAAGTTACTAATGAGATATTTTAGGTTCTTGTTTTGTGCCAAGTTTTTGGAATCTGGTGTGCATTTCACACTGAAAACGTGTCAATTTGCACAAGTCTCAATGCATATGCCTAATAGCCACATGTGGCTGGTGGCTGCCCCAGCAGAGGCACATGGTGAGTATTATAGGAGGAGGGTTAGCTATTGTTTTACCTTCCAATTTCTAAAAATTGATTCTCTTTTTCTCCACTGCCACACCTTAGACCAGTTTTTCATCCCCTTTGCCTGGAGAGATGTATTAGCCTCCTCACCTGGCCTCCCCACATTCACTAGCCACAGCTCCCTGCCATCTATTCTTCATACGGAAGTCCAGGAATTCCTTCCAAAATACATGTCTGGTGGTATCCCTGCCCCAGTACCCCTGAGCCTTCCTTGAACCACTCTTCTGCCTCTCTGGCCTTCAGGCACTAACCTTCCTTCAGCTCCATTCTCCTTCCTCAGTCCTTGGAAATGCCCCATTCATACCTCCTTTCTCCTTTCTGTCTGCCTCAGGGAGCATTTCCTAGTGGTTTCCAGTCCCTTGTCAAATGACTTTGTTAAAATGCTGTCATACAATCATGTTTTTTTCTCCAAAGCTCTTATCTCTACTTGTAATTTTGCTTTCATTCGTGGAATCAATTAATTAGCCTGTCTCCTGCCCCTACTAGACTGTAAATTCCTTCAGGGCAGGCAATGGATTTGTTTTGTTCACCATTTTATCTCCTCCACCTAGCCCTATGCCTGGCATCTTACAGGCTCTTGTGAAATAATTTGAATAAATAATTGAAATCAGCAAATATGTAACTATTGTTACAAGACCTTACAAAACCAGAATGAAGGGAATTTAAAACAAGGAGAGAAATGCCACATTGTCAGCTTTTAGTTTAATTTAAAATTGTAAAGGGTAAGAACAGAGGGATTCTAGAATAGAATAATGCACCATGTAATAAGATTCAGAAAACTTCATAAACATGGAAATATGAACATTTAGACTGACATAAGGCACAGCCATGAGCAGACTGTGCCCTTTACCACCCCAACCATATAAAATAAAAGGAGATGGGGAAGAGAAAGGAATATTGTGGGCCATATTCTACTTCTCTCATCCTTGAAAACTTAAGTATTTGATGGGCATAAAGAAGTCTGGGCGGTAAAGACAGAATGATCCAGCACTAACACAGATTTAGATGATAGTCTTGCTTCCAAATATTCTGTACTCTTTTCTCTGTAACAGTTGAACTATCATGGAAATTCCAGTATTTCAGCAAGTCAACAACATATACTTATGTTTTCCATATGCCATGTGCTAGGAATACAGTAGAAAACAATATAGCTGTCGTCTCTTTTATAGTGTGGATTTAGGAATGTTATTAACCTCTTATGTCCTTCCCTCTTAATTCTATGTTAGTTGAGCTCAGATGCCAAGAACTAGCTGAGGATTAAAGTACGATGTCAGGACATGTAAGACAAGTGACAGTAAAGGTAGTTCAATGAATCTCACTAATAAGATAAGAAACTCATTCTTCCCTAAAGAGAGAGAGAGAGAGGGTAGTGATAACGGAAAGAAAGGGAGAAGAATCCTCCCACATTTCTCCTTCCTGGAGTGTGGAGTGGATAACTGCTCCTTTCTAAGAAAACATGAAGAATCCATGAGAACCTCCACTCACTGCTAACATGAAGCTTCTGGCTCATCAATTGAGTAGAGAGAGAACACTAGAAAGAGAAGTAGGTTGGAGTGAGCCAGAGAGAGGATGAATTTCTATTTTGGATGAGCTACATCCTGGTACCGTAATACATTCATCCCAAAATCTCAGGGACTGAACCCCACAAAGGTTTAGTTCTTACTTCTTGTGCACACGATGTCTGTTAACGCGTTTGCAGCAGCCTTCCAAGCAGTGAAATAAATCCACTCACTTTCATCTTGTGGTTCTGTTACCCTCACCAGGGCTTCCAGATTGCCAGGAGCTGTGAGATCCTTGGCATTCACAGCCTTTGCATGGAAGGGACGTATATCTCTCTTATTCACAGTCCATTGTGCTGGGCTAGTCACGTGACTTTGCGTAACTGCAAGAGGGTTTGTGGTGTTATTCTCTGTGTCTAGGAAGGAGGACAGCTGGATGTTAGTGAGCACTAAGAATGTCCGTCACATAAATGGTGCATTTACGGTATCTGTGAAATATGCAGGTAGAACTATCCCCTAGGCAGTTGGATAGATGGGTCTGCAATGGCGCATCTCAAACATGTTGGTGCATAAGACATCTCCAGGACACTGTAAAAGATTCAGTTTCCTCAGTCCAACTCAGAGATTCTAATTCAGTAGGTCTAGAGTGAGGCTCTGGAATCTGAATTTCCAGACTCTGTAGAGACCATAATTTGATAAACACTTGTCTAGAAAATTCGGCATTACATGGATGGTTCTTGCTGCTACTCGGGCAGAGGCAATCATCTATGGAAAGAAGAGAGAGGGGTGAGAAAAGGAGAAGGAGCAGACTGAGGCCTGGGAAATACCAAGGGGTGAGTCTGTTTCAAGAATTAGGGTGGGCTGCCCATTTATGGCAAATGCTGCTGAGAGGTCTTGTATGATGAGGACTGAAAGGGATGCACTGCCTTTTTCCCCCCTGAGATGGACTCTTGCTCTGTCACCCAGGCTGGAGTGCAATGGTGCGATCTCAGCTCACTGCAACCTCTGCCTGCCAGGTTCAAGCAATTCTCCTGCCTCAGCCTCCTGAGTAGCTGGGATTACAGGCGCATGCCACCACGCCCAGCTAATTTTCGTATTAGTAGAGATGGGGTTTCAGCGTGTTGTCCAGGCTGGTCTCGAACTCCTGACCTCGTAGTCCATCCGCCTCGGCCTCCCAAACTGCTGGGATTACAGGCGTGAGCCACCATGCCCAGCTGGATGCACTGTTTTTAATGACAAGGAGGTAACCCATAACCTTAGCTGGAGCTGGACACCAGGTCCTGTTTGTTGAAGAGTGGGTGGGAATAGACCACCTGTGTGGACAATTCTTCGAGGATGTTTGACTGTAAAGAAGAGGAGAGAGGGAGGTACCTGAAGTGGGTGGGGTGTGATCAAGGGAACTTTTTTTTTAATACTTTAAGTTTTAGGGTGCATGTGCACAACGTGCAGGTTAGTTACATATGTATACATGTGCCATGTTGGTGTGCTGCACCCATTAACTCGTTATTTAACATTAGGTATATCTCCTAATGCTATCCCTCCCCCCTCCCCCCGGAACTTTTTGAAAATGTAAGTGAGACTGGAAAATGATTAAGTGCTAATAGGAAAGAGAAGACAAGAGATCCTCACTAGATTTCCTGAGAAGACAGGAGGGGATGGAATATTGAGAACACTTTGGAAGGATTTGCTCTAGCTCGGCAGGGGAACACTCCTTCATCATCAAAGGAGGGAAAGAGGAAATAATGGTTTTGGGGTGCTCACTAGAATCACCTAGGAAGCTTAAAAATGTATATACTGTTGCCTGCTCTCAGCCCTAAGATTCTACTTTAATTGATCTGCCTTACAGCCTGGATATTGGGATTTTAAACAAGCTCTCCCAGATGGTTCTAATGAATAACCAAGCCTCCAAGGTTTTCACTGGGTTAGAAACAGGTCTGCTTAGGGTTTTTGTAGATGCTTAGGTCACAGCTTAGACAGCACTTCCTTAGAGAAGACCATCCAGGGCACCCATTAAGTTAGGCCCCTGGATGTATGGTCCTATAGCACTGTACGTACTCACTACCTTTACTTCTAATTTCTTACAGAATGTATGTCTTCCTATTAGATTGTAAGCTTGTTGGGGCCACATCTGTCCCGTTTACTACTGAATCCCAGCTGGCAGAAAGTAGACATTTCATAATATTTTTGGAGCAAATGCATCAATCAGACCATCGTGTGTAAGGGAGGTCACAGGATGAAGGAACAGTGTAGTGACCTGGAACACCATGCCACGCTGCTGCAACTGTGTCTGTCCGTGGCTGTGTGTGCGTGCTCTGCACCCCTAGATGAACTCACCAAACAGCATCTACGGAAAAGCTGATGGAACTGTTGCTGCCAAGCAAAGGTGATTAAATGTAAGGTTATAACAATAGTGAGTGTTTCTTGTGTCATCAAGCATATTTTGTTTGTATTTTAAAGGTGTTTGAAGTGCAAAATTACAGCAAGGCATGGCGGCTCACGCCTGTAATCCCAACACTTTGGGAGGCTGAGGCGGGCAGATCACGAGGTCAGGATATCGAGACCATCCCGGCTAACACCGTGAAACCCTGTCTCTACTAAAAAATACAAAAAAATTAGCCAGGCATGGGGGCGGGCACCTGTAGTCCCAGCTACTCGGGAGGCTGAGGCAGGAGAATGGCATGAACCTGGGAGGTGGAGCTTGCAGTGAGCTGAGATCATGCCACTGCACTCCAGCCTGGGCGACAGAGTGAGACTCCAACTCAAAAAAAAAAAAAAAAAAAAAAAATTAGCCAGGCATGGTGGCACGTGCCTGTAGTCCCAGCTACTTGGGAGGCTGAGGCATGAGAATCACTTGAGCCCGGGAGGCGGAGGTTTCAGTGAGCTGAGATCACACCAATGCACTCCAGCTTGGGAGACAGAGTGAGACTCCGTCTCAAAAATAAATAAATAAATAAATAAAAGAAGTACAAAATTACTTAAAATCTGATTTGCTGCAAAATGAGTACAGGTACTAGAAAAGGAGCCTTTTCATGAGACTATTTAATGGAGTATGTCTCCTTGAGGAGCCATCACAATCTGCAGGCAAGTTTGTGTACCTACATCAGTAAGAAAAGCTTTGCTTATCTCAAGAAATTTTATTCCTTCAGCCTTTGTCCAATTGTGTGTAACCATAGGCTCATTCTTATTAAACAGATGCAGGATGGTTGAGTATGTGTGATTCTACATCATAATTATATAACCTAGGTGTTTACAATTTTTTGGGGAAATATTTTACATTTTGTGGGCTATGTTGAGTATGTTTCACAACTAGTCAGCTCCACCACTGTAGTCCCACAGTATCCGTAGACAATACTTAAACAAATGAGCATGGCTGTTGTATTGATTTTATTGCTGTATAGTAAGTTACCACAAACTTAGTGACTGAAAACAACATCCACTTATCTCACAGTTTCCATGACCAGGAGTCAGTTTAGCTGAGTCCTCTACTCAGGGTCTCTCAAGGCTGCAGTCAAGGCGTCAGTAAGGGCTGCAGTCTCATCTGATGTTTGTGATGCCTCTTCCAAACTCTGGGGCTTACTGCAGAATTTATTTCCTTGCAGCTGGATAACTTGTGATAGCTTGCTTCTTTAAAACCCTCAGGAGAGCACACCTCAGCAGGAGGCTCAGATAGGGCCCAGCTGCCCATCTTTTACAGGCTCACCTGATTAGGTCAGGCCCACTCAGAATTATCTTTCTTTGGTTACTCAAAGTCAACTGGTTATGGACTTTGATTCTATCTGCAAAATCTTGTCACCTTTGCTATAAAAAGTAACATAATCACGGGAGCGACACCCCATCATATTCTCAGTCCCACCCACACTTGAGTGGAGGAGAGATTATACAGAGTGTCTATACCAGGCCACGGGAATATTGGGGCTACCTTAGAATTCTGTCTGCCACATCAGTGTTCAAATAAAACAACAAATGGATACTGAAATATGACTAGCAGATAATTTTTCACCTGTCACAAAACTATTTTCTTGTTTTGATTATTTTCCAATTATTTAAAAATGTTATAACCATTCTTAATTTGCGGGCTTGGGGAAAAAAAACAACAAATCGTGCACTAGGCTGTATTTTAATTGTGGGCTGTAGTTTGCCATCCCCTGATATAACCTGAAAAATGGAAGAAGATAGCCCAGATTGCCTGGTAAGAAGTAGATCCCATAAGCAGATGTTAGATCCAGATGACATGGCTTTGCAACATGTGGGAGCAATGCTGAAGTTTAATGATAGCTTCTCTTGCAAGTTGCTTCCTGTGACCTGGCAGGATTTAACCGTCAATAGACAGGAGACCAAGGTCACTGACCTAAAGGCATCTCCTGTATGAGGACGTGGGGACATCTAGGAAGCTGTGCTCACCAAACATACCCCAGTTGGAAAGCCCCCAGATGCTTTCTGAAGTTGTCATCTTTGTGCTTATTGATGCAAGCTGCAGCTTCTTTGCATTTATTTGTTCCAGTGCTTATTTTCTTCAAGCCTACAAATGAATCCTCTATGGGGCTGTGCAACTTCAAATAGTCAATCAAAGATGAGAATGTTCTTTAGTTTTACTGGAAATGTAATTCTGCAGAAACGGAATTTAGGAACAACCATTAAGAGCAACCATTGCTTTTCATATCACAAGGTACAATCATAATTTCAGATATTTGTATTGTACATCCAGGCTAATTTTCATATTATTTAAATCGAAATTTTCGACAGCACAAATAAAAAGATTAACAACAGTGAAAAACATCCTTGTTCCAGGAGCACAAAAAAACCTTAATACTATTGTGTGTAACATTAGATATTAGAATCATAATATATTTGTCTAGCCACAAATATATTTGAACAATGTTAAAATGATGCTTGTGGCATGTATTTCTTCTTAAGGTTTCTGTTTAAGAAAGTCTGGGCTGGGCGCAGTGGCTCATGCCTGTAATCCCAGTACTTTGGGAGGCTGAGGTGCGTGGATCACCTAAGGCCAGGAGTTTGAGACCAACCTGGCCAACATGGCGAAACCCCATCTCTACTAAAAATACAAAAATTAGCCAGGTGTGGTGGCGGTCGCCTGTAATCCTAGCTACTCGGGAGGCTGAGGCAGGAGAATCACTTGAACCTAGGAGGCAGAGGCTGCAGTAAGCTGAGATCACACCATTGCACTCCAGCCTGGGCAACAAGAGTGAAACTCCGTCTCAAAAAAAAAAAAAAAAAAAAAGTGATACTTGTCTATCTGACAGGCACTATACAAATATTAATTTGTTCAAATCTTATAGTAGCCTTTTAAAGACAGTATTATTATATATCATCCTTGATAAGAAAACTGAGACGCTGAGCACAATTGACCAATATCTCCTGACTAATAATTGACTGAACTGGGATTTGAACCCCACCTATTTCATTTCAGATTCTGTGTTCTCAACCACTATCCTCTGCTACCTCTCCAGTATATACTACTAATAAAAATATTTTCTGAATATGCTGACATAATTTATGATGTACAAATAATAAGATATTTTTAATGAAAACACGGAAATTAAAAATTCTTGAAGGTGACATCCCTCCAGGTGACTAACGTGCCCAATTAAATGACCATCTTTCCACTCGTCTAAGCCTCAGAAGGCTTGCGGATTATCTCGTCAGTGTGTCATCCAATATTTCTTTTTTTTTTTTTCATCCAGTATTTCTAATGCTAGCTTTGAGAGTCTTTTCCAATAATGGCAATATCAGAATCTTGATAGGGATCAGTTGCATGGTACAGATTTGCACAATTGTATTAACAATTCATCAGATTTTTTCAATTGATGTAGAAGCTGTTATTGTAAAATTATTCAAAATGTGTTACTTTTCTATAATATGAGTGAAGACACTGAAATAATCCTGCGATGTTATCAAAGACAAATTTGGTCCTATTCAAACATAAGATTTCTGATACAGATGCCTGTTCTCAGAAGAATACTAATAATGTTTCGATCATCACATGCTTAGTTTTTATCAGCTGAAAAAGTTCCATTGTCAAGACATTTTCCAATGACATTAAATCAAAACAACGCCATTGCAATTTTCCATGACACTTTTTCCAAAATGGAGGGACAGAATATTTCTCCATGTGAATCTCTGCATTTTAATCAGAATTGAGGAGAAAGATAAAAATGTGAATGGTTTCACTCTAAAAATAAAATAATTGCTAATAATGTTAAATATTCATTGTGATGTAGATTTAGTGAAACTAATAAAGGGGATGGGAATTGAATTACCTACCTGTAGAGGCATATATTGAAAAGCCTTTAACAGTTTTGCTTTATTTGAAACAAACAAGCCAACAAACAAAGATTTGTTAAAAGGCTGTGAAAAGGATGATCTGAAGGCCTGGAATCATTTCTAGGATATTTTATTTTCTGTTGTTATGGAGACTTTTAAAAACAAAATTCTTACCTTATTACTTAAATATTTGCTTACCAAGTCAAAGCAGAAGAAAACAAAATCCTCTATAAAGATTTTCATGAAAAAATTTGTTACTATTCCAATATTTCATACCACCTGGTATGACTGATTTATCGGATCATTTTTACTAACAACTTTTGGGGATTACTAAAGAAATTGATACAAAATCTCACTCAATAATCCAAATGAATTACTCAAACTTTCCAAGACATGCTTGGAAAAAATAAAGAACAAATTCTCAATTTATAAATTGAATTCTACAAATGAGCACAAAAGTGGAACACCCTGCCATCTGCTTCAACAGGAATGATGAAAATGACAAGACAAAAATTGCATCAACCCCTCTGTAATTTTTGCCAGAATTTTGTACTTATTCTCATGTACCTATATTCTTGTCAATCAAAGGTGATGGTCAAATATATAACTCATAAAATTTGATTTTGTAATTTTTGAGGCTTTCTAAAAATAAATTCACAAATTAGAAGTATAACTTGTCAGAACATGAAGTCAAATTTGGGCTCTAGAAATATGGTCACCATATGAGTGTTCTGGATCAGAAAGAGCACTCTAAGTCAGAAAGAGTGAAGCAAAGACAGTCACAGTGGATGTAAATGAAAGAAAAATGAGGTGTGGGTGATTTGAGGATTAATGGGGGCTTTTTCTGTCCAGAAGAAATGCATTGCAGACATAAGATGATTCTTGATAAGGTAATAATCGCTTACTATAGTCAAACTCTAAGTACTTCAGCCAGAAACTACTGAGCACCAGGAGAGAGCTATTAGGCATTGTTAAAGCAATTGATCGCTTCCATCATTATTTGTGTGGCTGGAATTTCACAATCAGAACTTATCATGCTGCATTATGAGGCTTGCTGAAATTCACAGATTTGTAGGGACAAATTGGCTGGATGTCTACAAAACTGTAAGGCTATCATTTGCAAATTGAACATCGACAGAGAGTAAAAAAACATCATAATGCACATACATTATCTAGGCACCCTGTGTTGGGATAATGCTTGTAAAGCTGACATTAGGCATGAAGAAAAGAAACAAATAGTCTAACAGATCTGGTAGTTAGTGTTTTGCAACAACCAAAGGTTTCTGGCTGGGAGAGTAGAAAACACTCATTTCCTGAATAGAAAGTTATGAAATGGTTCATTCATCCATCCACAAATATTTGTTGAGTATATGCTATGTGCCAGGCACTGTCGAGGTATGAAGAATATACTAGGAAACAAGACAAATCGCAGAGCTGAGGTCCAGCAAAGGCCCAGAGAGAAAAAATATTATTTTGTGACAGTTGGATTGACTATACGTAAAAAACACCCATAAATTTTATGAAGAAGAGATGTCTAATAATATTGCCACTATTAAATACCTTCATGTGTCATGTAAATATAGTCAAACTTTAAATTTCTTTTGCATGAAAGTGGTATCTGATTGATTGAGTGTGCTTTTTCTTCTTCTTCTTATTATTTTTTTAAGACAGAGTCTCACTCTGTTGCCCAGGCTGGAGTACAGTGGCGCGATCTCGGCTCACTGCAAGCTCTGCCTCCCGGGTTCACGCCATTCTCCTGCCTCAGCCTCCCAAGTAGCTGGGACTATAGGCACCTGCCACCACGCCCGACTAATTTTTTTGTATTTTTTTAGTAGAGACGGGGTTTCACCGTGTTAGCCAGGATGGTCTCGATTTCCTGACCTCGTGACCCGCCCGCCTCGGCCTCCCAAAGCGCTGGGATTACAGGCGTGAGCCACCGCACCCGGTCAAGTGCGCCTCTTTTAAAAAATGTAATATTTAACCTTTGCACACTCCCAGAAGTTTGTTCACCTAGTTTTTCAAGAAAATTTAGGTTCGGCTGGGCGCGGTGGCTCACGCCAGTAATCCCAGCATTTTGGGAGGCGAAGGTGGGCGGATCACAAGGTCAAGAGATAGAGACCATCCTGGCCAACATGGTGAAACCCCCTCTCTACTAAAAATACAAAAATTAGCTGGGTGTGGTGGCGGGCGCCTGTAGTCCCAGCTACTCGGAAGGCTGAGGCAGGTGAATCACTTGAACCTGGAGGTGGAGGTTGCATTGAGCCAAGATCACGCCACTGCACTCCAGCCTGGCGACAGAGTGAGACTCCATCTCAAAAAAAAAGAAAGAAAAAGAAAATTTAGGTGCTTATACATGGTCAACCAAATTAAAATTGATTTGCAAAAAGGTGGATTTAACACATACAACCTAGAGAAATTCCAACTTTGAGGAAAACACAAGGAAGCTCTATAGTTCCACTTGATACCTTCTTATAGTTAAAAGTGTTTCCAAGGAATTCACAATTTTAAAAAATATAGTTCTTTTTTTTTTGTTTGTGGGTTTTTTGTTTTGTTTTGTTTTGTTTTGAGACAGGGTCTCACTTTGTCACCCAGGTTGGAATGCAGTGGAGTGAATATGGCTCGTTATAGCCTGACCTTCCGGGCTCAAGAGATCCTCCCACCTCAGCCTCCCAAGTAGCTGGGACTACAGGCGCACGCCACCACATTTGGCTTTATTTATTTATTTATTTATTTATTTATTTTGCAGAGACAGGGTTTTGCCATGTTGCCCAGGCTGGTCTTGAACTACTGAGCTCAAGTGATGCAACGACCTTGGCCTCCCAAAGAGCTGGAATTACAAGTGTGAGCCACGCCACCACACCCAGCCTATATTTCTAATGTACTGAACTCTAGACGTTGGCATTATTTCTCAGATGCACCCAGAAAATGTTCTGATAGTCTAAAAAGAACTAACTATGAAAAGCAAAGAAAAATTTCTAAGCACTTCACGCAGTGCTTGGCACATAATAAGTACTTATTAAGTATTTGTAGACATGATCAAGCAAATTGGATATGACAAATTGGCATCACAATAACTAGGTAGTAGGGACAGATCCAGTTTTGTGGAACCTGAAGCTTACAAAATTGGAAGCCCCCTTTGAAAAAGGAATACAAAATAATCCACATGGAATTAGGCATGAGGCCGGGCACAATGGCTCATGCCTGTAATCCCAGCACTTTGGGAGTCTGAAGCAGGAGGATTGCTTGAGTCCAGGAGTTTGTGGCCTGCCTGAGCAACATAGCAAGACCCTGTTCTCTACAAAAATAAAAGTTAAAAAATTAGCCAGGCATGGTGGCACATGCCTCTAGTCCTACCTACTCGAGAGGCTGAGATGGGAGGATTGCCTGAGCCTAAAAGTTTGAGGCCGCAGCGAGCTATGATTGTGCCGCTGCACTCCAGCCTAGGTGACACAAGGATACCCAGTCCCTAAAAAAAAAATAAGTAAAATAAAATAGAATTAGGCATGAAACTGAATATTTAGAATGAGAAAATAAATCACTATAAATTATATTTTTTCCAGCTTTATTTGAAGTACAACTGACAAATAAAAATTGAATGAATGTATTTACTGTATATAACATGATGTGTTGATATATGTATATGCTGTGTGTATGTCACCCTCTTCTGCCTAAAGCATACCTTCTCCCCCTCTTTATCTAACCAATCATTCATCTTTCAAAATGCTCCTCATCTATCACCTCTTCAAGGAAGCCTTTCCTGACACCCCCAAAGTCTGGGCTAGGTCCCACCGTGTGTGCTCCCAAGATATCACCTCTACCATGACACTTACCCCACTGCATTGAAACTGGCTGTCTACTCATCATCTGAATTCCCAACAGCTGCAGCATCTTAAAAGAAAAGACCTATGTGTTTTATCTTTATATTTCAGTGCCTAGTGCCCAGTAAACATACAATAGCTGTTTCTTGAATTAATAAATGAGATTTATTGACTTTTTTTGGCATCAGACGAGTCCAGACCCTAGTGATCTCAAATCCATCATCATACTCTGCACAAACTGATTGAATATCGATCCCTTGCCATTGCTTCAAGTTAAAAAAAAAAAAAAAACCTTTTGAAAATATGATGTGCAGGGCTGGGATTGGTGGCTCCCACCTGTAATCCCAGCACTTTGGGAGGCAGAGGCAGGCAGATTGCCTGAGCTCAGGAGTTCGAGACCAGCCTGGCAACACAGTCAAACCCTATCTCTACTAAAATACAAAAAATTAGCCAGGCGTGGCTGCGTGCGCCTGTAGTCCCAGTTACTTGGGAGGCTGAGGCAGAAGAATTGCTTGAACCCAGGAGGCGGAGGTTGCAGTGAGCTGAGAAAAAAAAAAAAGAAAAGAAAATATGATGTGCAGCTATAAAACAACAAAACTGATTCTATAAGACATACATAAATACCAGGCTCATTATTTTATGATCATCCTTCACAAATAACAATTTGAAATGACTGAGTTGCAGTCAGACTTGAACACATACTTGTTATGAAGAATTATAACTTCATTTCCTACTATAAAACTAATTGTTGCCATTGAAAATGTTGGAAAGAAACAGGCTGGTCTAGAGAAGACTTACAAAAAAATATTTGATTTCACTTCTGTCAAAACTTTACCTGGTTTGTTCCTATGTCTTAATCTCCATGTTCTGTTTTTCAGTGGACTCCGTATCTGTGTCATCCAAGACTCTTACTGTTGACATAAACCTGCTGCATACATAAGACTCTACTCAATTTATTTAATTCTACAAAAGCTTACTGCATATTTTGTATTCTAATTGTGCCAGCATTATGATCACATCACAGGAGTCAAGGTATTTGGTGCAATATTTTGTTTTCTAGCCATTCCTTTTTTTTTTTGAGATAGTGTTTCTCTCTTGTTGCCCAGGCTGGAGTGCAGTGGCGCGGTCTGGGCTCACTGCAACCTCCGTCTCCTGGGTTCAAGGGATTCTCCTGCCTCAACCTCCCGAGTAGCTGGGACTACAGGTGCCCACCACCACACCTGGCTAATTTTTGTATTTTTAATAGAAATGAGGCTTCACCATGTTGGCCAGGCTGGCCTCAAACTCCTGACCTCAGGTGATCTGTCTGCCTCGGCCTCCCAAAGTGCTGGGATTACAAATGTGAGCCACAGCGCCCAGCCCATTTCTTTATTCAACAAATAATGTGAAGCTTTCACTATAAGATCATAAGACACTGCTCTAACTACCACAGGAGGAAAAAGGGGTCAATACATTTCTGATTTCACAGAAATTATAATTTAGTTAGGGAGATAAGATATGCAGACATAACATGTTTAACATCAACACTGAAGTTTAATAGCAACATGAGCCAATTATATAAAAACTCTTCTATGATTAAGTCACAGCATCCTGGGCTTTTCCAGGCTCTCCCTGGGTCGGTAGGTTCACCGTTGTGCTAAAAGGAAAGTTTCATAAATAGGCTAGTGTTTGAAAGTGGGGCAAGTTCCTAGCCTCAATTGCTTCATCTTATATACTCATAGAATGATGGGGAAATGTGTGTCTCCCTCTTTACCCCTCGCTTTTGTGTAGAAAATGCCCTCAGTGGGCTCAGTGGGTATCAGTGCCACAGGTGAGCATAGTAACTCTGACAGTCCCTTACAAGGTTGGCAGCATGAAGCAGCACCTACCACTGCTGTGCTCTCAGGGTCTTTTTGTGTGTGTGTTTGACATCTGCAACAGATTTATTTTATTTATTTATTTTTTTTGAGATGCAATCTGGCTCTGTTGCCCAGGCTGGAGTGCAGTGGTGCGATCTTGGCTCACTGCAACCTCCGCCTCACAGGTTCAAGCAATTTGCCTGCCTCAGACTCCCGAGTAGCTGGGATTACAGGCATCCACCAAAACAGCTGGGTGATTTTTGTATTTTTAGTAGAGACGGGATTTCACCATGTTGGCCAAGTTGGTCTCAAACTCCTGACCTCAAGTGATCCACTTGCCTTGACCTCCCAAAGTGCTGGGATTACAGGCGTGAGCCACCACACCCGGCCCAGATTTATTTTTTTAAAGGGATGGATTTTGAGAGGTAACAATATGGGGCAGAAGTATGGAATAGAAAATAAATACAAATGTAAGCTGCTTTGCTATTTGTTTTATAACCACAACAAACTAGTTCAGAGAATGCCCTGTAGAAAATACAATAAAGGTTCAAAGATGAAGGCAGTCCCTTAGCAAGGCTGAAAATGTCCATCTCTGGCATTTGGAATTAAAGCTGCAGTCTTTGGTTTTGGATGGATCTCTGGGTGTGTGGCATAGTCCAGGTTTTGGGGAGGTGAGAGGAGTCACCGGATTCCTCAGTCTGGAGAATATGGTGTTGGTGATGACAAGATTTCCACTCTTCTCTGTGGGATTAGGACGGGAGTGTATTCTCCACCCACCACCAAGCTTAATTGAGGGGGAGGTTTCAAGAAGTCTTGTAGCAGTCCGGGCGTGGTGGCTCATGCCTGTAATCCCAGCACTTTGGGAGGCCGAGGCAGACAGATCACGAGGTCAGGAGATCGAGATCATCCTGGCTAATATGATGAAACCCCATCTCACTGTGTTAGCTGGGCGTGGTGGCGGACGCCTGTAGTCCCAGCTGCTTGGGAGGCTGAGGCAGGAGAATGGCGTGAACTGAGGAGGCAGAACTTGCAGTGAGCCAAGAATGCGCCACTGAACCCCAGCCTGGGCAACAGAGCGAGACTGTGTCTCAAAAAATAATAATAATGAAAAAATAATAGAGTACTACACAACTATTAGAATGGAAAAAATCTAAAACATTGACACCACCAAATGCTGTTGAGGATGTGAAGCAACAGTAACTCTCATTCATTGCTGGTGAGAATGCAAAATGGAATAGACATTTTAGAAAACAGTTTGGCAGTTTCTCACAAAACTAAACAAAAAATTTATCATGAACAATTGTATGGCAATGTAGTCTTACCATACAATCCAGCATTCATGCTCCTTGATATTTATCCAAATGAATTGAAAACCATGTCCACACAAAACATGCACATGGATGCTAACATGCACATGGATGCTTATAGCAAGTTTATTCATAATTGTCCAAACTTGGAAGAAACCAAGATGTCCTTCAATAGGAGAATGAATAAACAAACTGTGATACATCCAGAAAGTGGAATATTATTCAGTACAAAATGAAATGAGCTATCAAGCCCTGAAAAGACACAGGGGAACCTTAAATGCATATTACTAAGTGAAAGAATCCAATCTGAAAAGGCTACATGTGTTATGAGTCCAACTGTGTGACACTCTGGAAAAGGCAAAATATGGAGACAGGAAAACGATCAGTGAGCAGAGAGAGGGATGAATTTTTAGGGCATGGAGAATTGTTAGGGCAATGAAACTATTTTATATAATTATACAATAATGGATACATGTCATACATTTGTAAAAACCCATACAATGTACACCACTGAGAGTGAACCCTCATGTAAACAAACCATGGACTTTAGATGATAATGATGTGTCAGTGTAGGTTCATTGATTGTAACAAATGTACCAGCCTGGTGCAGGTGTTCGGGGAAAGGGGTCTATATAGGTTCATTGTAACAAATGTACCAACGTGGTGCAGGTGTTCCGGGAAAGGGGTCTAGATCCAGACCACTAAATAAAGTTCTTGGCTCTTTCCTCGTGCGCAAGAAAGAATTTGGCACAAGTCCACAGAGTAAAGTGAAAGCAAGTTTATTAGAGAAGTAAAGAAACAAAAGAATGACTACTCCATAGGCAAAACAGGATGTTCCCAAAAGCAAGAGGAAGAAACTGCCCTTTAGGTACAATGTTTATACATAACAAAGGAAAAAAGTCATGGGGGAGGTGTGCTCTACTACAAAGGATTGTGAGAAAGGATTCTTAATCTTTGTGTAACTACTGACTTTTGCAAGAATCTGTATTATTATCTGTAAAGTGAAATTTAATCTCAAATGAAGAATGTTTTTGTTCTTAAGAAAAAGAAAAAATCATGGGGGTGGTGTGCTTTACTAGGGCTTGTGACAAAGGATTCTTTATCTTTGTGTAACTACTGACTTTTGCAAGAATCTATATTACTATCTTTAAAGTGAAACTTAGTCTCAAACGAAGAATGTTTTTGTCCTTAAGACATCGGAACATCAGGATGTTTCCTGGGTCTATTAAGTCCTGGGTCTGTTCAGTAAACATAATTAATCTGTTCCCTTAACTGTAAACATCTTGTGACTAAGATTATGCCTAACCTCCTGGGAATGTAGTTCAGTAAGTCTCATCCTCATTTTATCCAGCCTCCATTCAAGATGGAGTCGCTGTGGTTGGAAGGCCTCTGACACAGGTTGTCAGTAGTGGGGGCAGGGATGGGGGTGGGGAACAAGTGGTATACAGGACCTCTCTGGACTTTATGTTCAACTTTGCTGTGAACCTAAAACTGCTCTAAAAAATAAAGTTTATTAGTTGTTAAAAATCATGTCTGCTACAATTCCTTTAGCCTTAATTCCTGGAAGTAGATTTGTTAGAACAAAATAATTTGTTTTAAAAATTTTCTGATAGGCTGGGTGTGGTGGATCACGTCTGTAATCCCAGCACTTCGGGAGGCCAAAGCGGGCAAATCACTTGAGGTCAGGAGTTCAAGACCAGCCTGGCCAACATGGTGAAACCCCGCCTCTACTAAAAATACAAAAATTAGCCTGGTGTGGTGGTGGGCGCCTGTAATCCCAGCTACTCAGCTACTCAGAAGGCTGTGGCACGAGAATCGCTTGAATCTGGGAGGTGGAGGTTGCAGTGAGCCGAGATTGCATCACTGCACTCCAGCCTGGGCAATAGAGCTGGAGACTTGGTCTCAAAAAATAAAAAATAAAATAAACAAATAAATAAAAAATTCTGGTACATGTCGCAAATTGCCCTTCAGTAAAAGACATGGGTAGTAAATTACATATAATGTTTCACTTAAAAACCTCGATTCAGGTCTATGAAAATGAAATCCGTGTATCTTAGCCATGATCAAGGCAACTTTTGATTTTCACAGGGAAGGAGGAAAATCGTGGGAGAGAAAGTAAGCCATAGAGGAGCCCACCCTGCATTGTGAGGTAATTAACAAAAACACCTTTCAGCAGAGCTAGCCTTAAGAGATGGTGAAGCAATGAAGTTTGCCTGTGGTGCCCTCAAAGTCCTCTTTCAGTCATTTCTAGTGCCTGGTCCCTCCCATCCAGCCCCTTCCCCCTTTCTTAGCTGCATCATTACTCTTGTTCCCATTCCCGACAGGACAGGCACCTCATTAAGGCGTTTGTTAATAATAGATAATAGCGATTAGAATGTTAACTCCAAGGTAGCTGGCTGCGATGGCTGTAATCTCAGCACTTTGGGAGGCCGAGGCGGGTGGATCATCTTAGGTCTGGAGTTCAAGACCAGCCTGGGCAACATGGTGAAACCCCATCTCTACTAAAAATACAAAAATTAGCCAGGCATGGTGGCGTCTGCCTGTAATGCCAGCTACCTGGGAGGCTGAGGCACGAAAAATCACTTGAACCCAGGAGGCGGAGGTTGCAGTGAGCCGAGATGGCACCATTGCATTCCAGCCTGGGCAAGACTCTGTCTAAAAAAAAAAAAAAGTTAACTCCAAGGCATATTTATATTTTTAGACTTTTGGACTTTTGAAGATCTAAAAGTATGTATTTCTAATGTTGGGGATTTGGGAATTGTTACTGTTGGGCATTTGGGGCTAATGGAGATTTCCTGCTACCTCCACAATTGCACAGTGTAGGAGGCCCTGATTGTCTCCAAGGCCAGATATATTGTTAGGACTTCCTAGATAAGATGGTGGGCCTCATGGTTTCTGGGTGAGACATGTGGGTGGCATTTGTGTCTTTCCTTAAACAGCGTGCTATAGAGACCCTTTTCTCCAAGTGTGGTCCCTAGTCCATCTGCTCAGAATCACTCTGGGAACTTTTGTTTAAAATACAGATCCCTAGGTCCTTCTACTTACCTGCATTTTAACAGTTTTTTGGGTAATCATTAGTGATATTAAATTGACTCCTCAGATAAGTTTTATAGATACTAAAGTTTAAGAACCAGAGCTATAGAGAAGTGGCTGTCAACCCTGGGTGTACATTGAAATGACTGGGGTACTTTTGAAAAAAAAATCTTTTTGTGATTCACAGGTCATATTCCCAGAGATTCGGGTTCTATTGGTCTGGAGTAGGTGCCAGGTATCAGTATATCTTAAATTTTCTTGGTTTATTCTAATGCAGGGTTATCCAATCTTCTGGCTTCCCCAGGCCACATTGAAAAAAGAAGAATTGTCTTGGGCCACACATAAAATACATTAACACTAATGATAGCTGATGAGCTTAAAAAAAAAAAACCTCATAATGTTTAAAGAAAGTTTACAAATTTTGTGTTGGGCCACGTTTAAAGCTGTCCTGGGCTGCAGGCAGCCTGTGGGCTGTGGGTTGGACAAGCTTGTTCTTTTTTCTTTTTTTTTTTTGAGGTGGAGTCTTGCTCTGTTGCCCAGGCTGGAGTGCAGTGGCGCGATCTTGGCTCACTGCAAGTTCCACCTCTTGGGTTCACGCCATTCTCCTGCCTCAGCCTCCCAAGTAGCTGGGACTACAGGCGCCCGCCACCACACCTGGCTAATTTTTTGTATTTTTTAGTAGAGACGGGGTTTCATCATGTTAGCCAGGATGGTCTCAATCTCCTGACCTTCTGATCCACCCACCTCGGCTTCCCAAAGTGCTGGGATTACAGGTGTGAGCCACCGTGCCCAGTCTTTTTTTTTTTTTTTTTTTTTTTTGAGACAGAGTCTCACTGTGTCTCCCAGGCTGAAGTGCAGTGGCAGTGGCATAATCTCCACTCAATGCAACCTCTGCTTCCTGGGTTCAGGCACCCGCCACCACGCCTGGCTAATTTTTTGTATTTTTTAGTAGAGAAGGAGTTTCACCATATTGGCTAGGCTGGTCTTGACACTCCTGACCTTGTGATCCTCCCACCTCGGCCTCCCAAAGTGTTGGGATTACAGACGTGAGCAACCGCGCTCAGCTGCACAAGCTGAGCATAGCTGAGAACTAAAATTACCCACCCTCACTGAGAACAGAAAGCACATTGGCTCCCATATTCTTCACTCTTAACATTGACATAGCTCTGCTTTTCATGGGATTTCTTGGCCCAAGAAATGGCTAGACCATTACAGGAATTTCCCTAAAGACACAACTCTTCAATAAAAAGCATCTGCAGATAGTTTATGTCCTAATGAGAAGTGACAGCATGCTGGCAGCCCTTGCTTGCTCTCGGCGTTTCCTGGGCCTCAGAGCCCACTCTGGCCGTGCTTGAGGAGGCCTTCAGCCCACCGCTGCACTGTGGGAGACTCCCTCTGGGCTGGACGAGGCCGGAGCCGGCTCCCTCTGCTTGCAGGGAGGTGTGGAGGGAGAGGCGCAGGTGGGAACCGGGGCTGCGCACGGCGCTGGCAGGCCAGTGCGAGTTCCGGGTGGGTGTGGGCTCAGCAGGTCCCATGCTTGGAGCAGCCGGCCAGCACCACGGCCAAGGCAGTGAGGGGCTTAGCACCCGGGCCAGCAGCTGTGGAGAGTGCGCCAGGTCACCCAGCACTGCTGGCCCACCCGTGCCACGCATGAATTCTCGCTGGACCTCAGCCGCCTCCCCATGGGGCAGGACTTGGGACCTGCAGCCCACCATGCGGGAGCCCCCCGCCCCTCCTCCTCACCTTCCCCCTCCACCTTCCCTGCCCAACCTTCTGCTCCCCACCTTCCCCCCATTCCTCCGTGGGCTCCCGTGAGGCCCGAGCCTCCCCGACAGGCACCGTCCCCTGCTCCATGGTGCCTGGTCCCATCAACCACCCAAGGGCTGAGGAGTGCAGGCATGCAGCACAGGACTGGCGGGCAGCTCAAATGAAGCCAGCTGGGCTCCTGAGTCGGGTGGGGACTTGGAGAACTTTTATGTGTAGCAAGAGGATTGTAAATGCACCAATCAGCACTTTGTGTCTAGCTCAAGGTTTGTAAACACACCAATCAGCATCCTGTGTCTAGCTCAAGGTTTGTAAATGCACCAATCAGTGCTCTGTGTCTAGCTAATCTAGTGGGGACTTGGAGAACTTTTACGTCTAGCTAGAGGATTGTAAATACACCAATCAGCACTCTGTGACTAGCTCAGGGATTGTAAATGCACCAGTCAGCACCCTGTCAAAACGGACCAATCAGCTCTCTGTAAAATAGACCAATCAGCTCTCTGTAAAATGGGCTTATCAGCAGGATGTGGGTAGGGTCAGATAAGGGAATAAAAGCAGGCTGCCTCAGCCAGCAGTGGCAACCCGGCTGGCTTCACAGTGTAGAAGCTTTGTTCTTTTGTTCTTTGCAGTAAATCTTGCTGCTGCTCACTCTTTGGGTCTGCACTGCCTTTATGAGCTGTAACACTCACCGGAAAGGTCTGCAGCTTCACTCCTGAAGCCAGCGAGACCATGAACCCACCAGGAGGAATGAACAACTCTGGATGGGAGGAACGAACAAACTCTGGACACTCTGTCTTTAGAAACTGTAACATTCACTGCAAGGGGCCGCGGCTTCATTCTTGAAGTCAGTGAGACCAAGAACCCACCAATTCCAGACACACCAAGAGTCTTTGAGTCCTGTACCTCAAAATCCTTGCCTTGCTGTTTCCATTAATGTTGGGCTTTTATTTCACAATCCTTACCTGATACTCCCTATTATGAAGAACTGATCTGTAAACCAAAAATAAAATTCCGAGGTCCCCCGACCACCTGCATGGACTTTCTCTTTGGTCAGGACACTAAAATTTAACCTGAAAGACTGGCTCAGGCCATTATGGGAAGTGGGAGTTGGACATGCATCATTATACCTCTCTCGCATTAACATCAACAGACTTTAAGTCTGATGAGAAACATGTATAATCTATTCGCTCTAAAACCTGCTACCTGAAGGCTTCATCCACATGGAAAAACTTTGGTTTCCACAACCCAGCCATTCCTTCTCATTAGTAACTCTATCAACCAATTACCAATTAGAAAAAATTTAAATCTACCTATAACCTGGGTCCACCTGACCCCTCAACCCTGACAGCTGTCCCACCTTTCTGGAATGAGCCAATGTATTTCTTGAATGTACTTGTTTGAAATCTCATGTCTCCCTACAATGCATAAAACCAAGCTTCACCCTGACCACCTTGGGCACATTGTTCTTAGGATCTCTGGAGGGCTGTGTCAGAGGCCGTGGTCACTCATATTTGACTCAGAATGAACCTCTTCAGGTATTTTACAGAGTTTGACTCTTTTTGTTGACACATCTGAATCAAATTTCCAATTCTTTATGAATTCTGACCTCACTTTCCCTCCATCCGAGATGCTTCCAATGCACTGTCAAATATTGCTTTCTCTTAGCGCAGTAAGCAATAAACTCAGCCTTGTCTTGTCAACAGGTTGTATTGATGACATTTTGTAGCCAAAAAGTTTGACTTAGGGGGAATTGAGAATCACTGATATATGAGAGAGAATGCTAAAGTTGATGTCAGATGGCTTATTATTATTTTAATTGTCTGGGTCCTGGCTCTATTGCTTATGAACTAGATGACCTTGGTCAAGTTACTTAGCCTCTCTGACTATTAGTTTCTTTTGTAAAAACAAGAGTTTCTGATACCTCACCGTTGCCTCAGGATCATTACAGGCCTCAAGGAAAATGTCTCTCAAAGTGGTCTGCAACCTGGAAAATTCTTTCTAAATGTAATGTAATATAGATGAACTGACGATCATAGGTTACCCTTTTTTTCCATTTAGACTTTACTTGAAATTCATAACTTACAGTTTTTGAACACCTACTATAGGGTCAGAAAATACATGGCTCTTGGACCCTGCCTCCCTTTCTACTGCCTAAAGCAGACATTGCGACTCAAGTGCAGTGGTCATTCAGAAGCAGGCCTGATGACTTCAGAGTCCTCCCTGTAACAGCACTCTAATGTCACCAATAATTGATTCTGGTTGGCATTCTTGCTAAAACTTTATTTGTCATCCTGGCCAATTTAGAAGCAAGGAGAATTTCCTCCCTACACTGAGGTTAGAATTGAAGACTCTTGAAATGAATTGACAATAGACAGATTAGCAGGAAACAAAGTTATACAAATGTATTAACATGAACATGGACGTAGGAGTCCTGCAAATATGGGACTCAAAGAAGAGCCGGATGACTAAAATGTTTATACTATGCAGAAAGATAAAGAAGCATGGAGTGCGGCAACAGGTTATGGGAAGGAGAAGGTTGGAAAGGCATGACAAGCAAAGGCCGTCTTGTTATGCAAATGAAAATCTCCCAGGTAATCTCAGAGGTGTCCTCACAGAGAACAGATGGTAGCCTGTGGTCAAAGTTTCTCTTTCAGACCTTTAAAATCGGCAGACTTTTAGTCCCTTTTTCCTGTGAGTTCATCTTTCCTAGATTCAGATAATGCAGAAAAGGGAGTTCTTGGAGAAAGCCTGTTTGCATTGCTGTTTCTTTCACTAATGTAGATTTCCTCATGGATGCAAATCTCCCCCAAAAAAGACAGATTTTCAGAGCTATTTCTGTGTCTGCAGCCCCTGTAAATCCACATTGAAATATAGCAGAGAAATATATATATATGTATGTATATTTTTGAAATATATATATTTTAAAATACATATTTTAAAGCATATATTAAAAATATATATATTTTAAAATGTATATTTTAAAATATATATAAATATATATTTTTTGAGACAGAGTCTTGCTCTGTCTCCCAGGCTGGAGTGCAGTGGCACAATCTTGGCTCACTGCAACGTCTGTTTCCTGGATTCAAGCAATTCTCTTGCCTCAGCCTCCCAAGTAGCTGGGACTACAGGCATGTGCCATCACACCCAGCTAAGTTTTTTGTATTTTTAGTACAGACGGGGTTTCATCATGTTGGTCAGGCTGGTCTTGAACTCTTGACCTCAAGTGATCCACGTGCCTCAGCCTCCCAAACAAATATATTTTTGGGTGGCATATTTTGGTTTCCTTTACCAACTCTCTACCCGGTACTGTGCTAGGTGCTTTATTAAGCTCTTTTATTTAATCTTTACTACAATCTAATATGGCAGATTTTATTGTCCTCATTTTTCAGATAAGGAAACTGGAGCTCAGAGAAGTTAACTAACACGCATTTCGTAAGTAGCAGAGGTTTGTTTTGAATGCAGGTTGTCTCTCCACATAACATGTTTGATTTATACAAGGGCCATTTATTCATTATGTACCATAAGTTCCAAGCTCTTTGATACAAAATAGGTTAAAATGGTTATGCTTTTACCCTACCTGCATGGTTGGTGACCTTGATGTTGGGTAGGCAAAATTTTACCTCTACTCTCTTAGGGCTGTTTTGGCTGGGCCTGAGAATTAAACTAACATAATGAGGCAGGAGGATCATGTGAACCCGGAAGTTCAAGGATGTAGTAGGTTATGATCATCCCCCTGCACTTCAGCCTGAACAACAGAGCGAGACCCCATCTCTAAAAATAAAAATAAAAAAATAAAAAATTTTAAAACTAAACTAACATGAGGCAGATTAACAGCATAAACACAAACAAATTTATTTAATATAAGTTTTATGTGCCATGGGGACCCCCATAAGAAAATGAAGACCCAAAGAAGTGGCAAAATCTAAATGCTTTTATACCAGCTTCAGCAAAGAAATGCAATTGTGGGGCTGGGTGTGGTGGCTCATGCCTGTAAATCCCAGCACTTTGGGAGGCGGAGGTGGGTGGATCACAAGGTCAGGAGTTTGAGACCAGCCTGGCCAACATGGTGAAACCCCATTTCTACTAAAAATACAAAAGTTAGCCAGGTGTGGTGGCACGGGCCTGTAATCTCAGCTACCTGGGAGGCTGAGGCAGGAGAATTGTTTGAATCCGGGAGGCAGAGGTTGCAGTGAGCTGAGATGGTGCCATTGCACATTGCACTCCAGCTTTGGGCAACAGAGCAAGACTCCATCTCGGGAAAAAAAAAAAAAAAAAAAAAAAAAAGAAATGCAATTGTGGAAAAGTAACTAAACTATGTGAGGAGGCTAACGGAATATAAGGATTATTTTAACAAGGTCTGTTTGTTCAGAATTCTCTTGGTCTCAACTTCCCGTTCTTGATGATGTGGGAAACCAAAATATGCCACCCCAAAATATACTTCTTTGGCATATTTTGGGTTGGTTATTCAGAGAAACTGTAGAAAGAAATAGCTCCGAAAAACTATCCTTTTGTAAAAGAAAAATTTACATCTACCCAAATTAGTGAAGCAAATGGGGGATGCAGGAAGAGGCTTTCTCTGAGGTCCTCTTATCCGGATCTAGGAAAGATTAACTTGCAGGAAAAGAAGACCTAAGGTTTAAAAGGGAAATCTTTACCATGGGCTACCATCTATTCTCTCTGAGGGCTGCTACCTGAAAGGCTTCATCTGCATAACAAGCCAGCCTTTGTTAACTGTGAGTTTCTTCCCTTCACCCTCCTATAACCTGTCACCACCTCCCCCCAGGAGCTACAGGCTCTATTTCCTTGTGTACGGTGTAAAAACTTCAGTCACCTGGCTCTTCTTTGAGTTCTCATATTCTGTGTGACTCCCATGCTTATGCATGTAATACATTTTTATGCCTTTTTTTTTGGTTAGTCTTTCTATTGTCAGTTTTTTTTTTTCTTAATTAAAAAGAGAGATGGGGTCTCACTTTGTTGCCCAGGCTGGTCCCAGACTCCTGGGCCCAAGTGATCCTCCTGCCTTGGCCTTCCAAAGTGCTGGGATTACAGGCATGAACCACTGTGCCAGCTATCAGTTTGCCTTATAGACTCAAGTTATCGAACTTTCAGAGGGGTGGGGAAAAAACTCTCTTCATTCTTACAGTGATGGGAATGTTGCTTTCCTTTGTATATGGAGGACATTTTTCACATGGAGATTTTGTCTCCTGCTTTTGGGAAAACAAAGGGAAGAGTCAGTGCAGTCTTCTTGCACCTGCGCTTGCGTGCCTGTAATCCCAACTACTTGGGAGGCTGAGGCACGAAAATTGCTTGAACCCAGGAGGCAGAGCTTACAGTGAGCCAAGATCGCACTACTGCACTCCAGCCTGGGTGACAGAGTAAGACTCTGTCTCAAAAAAAAAAAAAAAAAAAAAAAATAGACTGGGCGCAGTGGCTCACACCTGTAATCCCAGCACTTTGGGAGGCTGAGGCAGGTGGATCACGAGGTCAGGAGTTCAAGATCTGCCTGGCCAAGATGGTGAAACCCCGTATCTACTAAAAATACAAAAAATGAGCTGGGCATGGTTGTGGGTGCCTGTGGTCCCAGCTACTCAGGAGGCTGAGGCAGAGAATTGTTTGAACCTGGGAGGTGGAGGTTGCAGTGAGCTGAGATCACGCCACTGCACTCCAGCCTGGGAGACAGAGTGAAATTCCATCTCAAAAAAAAAAAAGTGCCTCTAACTCAAAATAATTTATATGCCAAAGTGGCATCTTTTGGGGTGACATATTCCACCACCCTTCACTGTTTATCTGGGGAAATCCTGGAGGGGCTATGTTTCCTGAATTCACAGATTACACTCCTGAATAAACACAGAGTAAATTTTCTGAGTAAACAAGAAAAGCAGGTGGAGATACCAGCCACAGGCTCTCACCCCTCTTACCAGAGAGGTCTGCCTGATTTCCAAGGCTGCAAATACACAAGCTGATGTCCTTGTATGAGAGGCTTCTTCCTTCTGCTTGTCTCACTCAACCTAAAGGGCACGGCTATAATAGAGAAAATGAGTGTCTGCCCTGAACAGCCAAGATAACCTTGAAGGGAATAAATGAACATGCATATTGATGGAGCAATTTGAGTACATATTGATTCCTGGTAGCTGGTGTCTGTATTCTTAGCTCATATAATAGGTAGTAGGAGTTCTTATAAATAAGCCTACAGAATACTTTTTTTAAAAAAACTCAACCAACCCTTGGGAGATCTTGTTATTTTTATTTACAAATAATTGATGGAGAATGCAGCGTGGCCTATGGCTTGGTGATTATTGATTTTCAGGCCTGATTAACAGAGCTCAAAACCTATAGGTGGCTACAGAAACAATCCTGAGTAAACATGATTCCCTACTGGGAAATTAATAATGCAAAGGGAAATTCTCCCAATGAGTGTGCCTGTTGGAAAGGAACCATGTTGATTTTTCTTCTGGAAGGAGGGGAATACAGTTCTGGAAATTCCTGCTTCATTCTAAACAGGATGAAATGCAAAAACCAGGGACAAGAGTGAATATGATGGTTTGTGGTATTGTGCTTACATTTCTGTTCAATCAGCAGCAATTGTTAAGTCACTTGCATTTATTTAATATCCATTGCTCACAAAATAGCCTTTCAAGATCTTCTTTTTTTCTATCACTGTCGTGTCATGCGGGAGACAGCAGTCATATTCTTGGCTGTGCATGCGAACAGAAAGAGGCTGAGTGCATTGGTGTATTCCAGTGGAACAGATACCTAGTGATACTGGAATTGGAACATCCATTCATCCACACATCCATTGTACATTTGCTGAGTGCCAGCCCTGTGTTTGCATCTGCAGATACATAGATAAACAAAACACAAGCCCCTGGCTTAGGAGCTCACAGTCTTATAGGGGAGAAGGAAAGACAGCCATGTGAGCAAATGTAGGCATTCTTATCATCCAAATCTATTCTTTTTAAAAAATCCCCCCAGGGCCGGGCTTGGTGGCTCACGCCTATAATCCCACCACTTGGGGAGGCTGAGGCAGGCAGATCACGAGGTCAAGAGATCGAGACCAGCCTGGCCAACATGGTGAAACCTCGTCTCTACTAAAAATACAAAAATTAGCTGGGTGTGGTGGTGCGCGCCTACACTAAAACAAACAAACAAAAAAGAACAAAAAAAAAAACCTCCCAAAATGTTGGATTGCATATTTTCAGATAGAATAACCTATACTCTATTGTTTGTTTGTTTACTTATTTATTTATTTTTGAAACAGTCTAACTCTGTTGCCCAGGCTGGAGTGCAGTGGTGCGATCTTGGCTCACTGCAACCTCCGCCTCCAGGGTTCAAACGATTCTTCTGCCCCGGCCTCCAGAGTAGCTGGGATTAGAGGTGCCCACCACCACACCAGGCTAATTTTTGTATTTTTAGTAGAGACAGGGTTTCACCATGTTGGCCAGGCTGGTCTCCAACTCCTGACCTCAGGTGATCATCCTATTTCGGCCTCCCAAGGTGCTGGGATTACAGGTATGAACAACTGTGCGCAGCCCACTCTATTGTTTTAAGTTGGAAAAATAATGTCTCCCCATCCCACCCAAAAATTCCAACCAATTTGTCTAAGAATCTCTCAAAACACTTGTAAACACCTATACAACTAGCCACCAAAGACTATTGTTTAACATATGTAAAAATTTTAAACACGAATTATCTGATTTTTTAAGCACTTAATGAACGCCCTATGGTTTTGCACAGCATATGAAGATACTGAAAAGTACTGCGTATGAATTATGTTTTACTTCTGTTGCCAGGAACACTGCCTCAACGCATCCCACTCTGATTTTGGTTATCAATTGACTATGCACAGTATTTCTCTAGTATGTCATGTCCAGTGAAGCTTTCCAGAACAAACAGCACTTTTGAAATTTTTCTGCATTTTCTCATGCATAGAAAAAGTAGATGGAGATGAATACATGGCCAAGCTGGGTCTTTTGTATGTTTACCTTTCTCAGTACACTCTGTTACCTCTAAAGTACAGACTTTCCCAGACATCTTATATTCATCTGCCTTACATTCATCTTTCTCGGATACATTTTTTTTTTTTTTGAGACAGGGTCTCACTCTGTCACCCAGGCTGCTGGAGTGCGGTGGCACAATCTCGGCTCACTGTGACCTCTGCCTCCCGGGTTCAAGTGATTCTCCTGGCTCAGCCTCCAGAGTAGCTGGGACTCAAATTCCTTACCTCAAGTGATCAGCCTGCCTTGGCCTCCCAAGGTTGGGATTACAGGCGTGAGCCACCGCATCTGGCTTCTGATGCATTTTTGGTAGACATTTTCACTTACCATTGTGAGATCTCTGTGAGTGATAATGCGTGATATGGAAAAACAGAGGCTTGAGATAATGTCCTTTTGGAAGAACAGCTGACATAGAGTAACATGCAGGGCACTCTACGTTTTTGCCTGGGTTTGCCTGCATCCTAAATATGCAGATCTATTGTAATGGATTTCTGATTTGGATAAAGATTGTTGGGTGAAAAATTGTGCAAGTCATAGCAAATGTTTATAAATTGAGTCCTCAGATAACAGAGAATATCCATACTTTCAAGAGGAGTGAGTATAAGGTAATGTGGTCACATAGAGTGGTGAACTCTGCTTAGAAAGGTTGGGGAATATAGCGCAGAAGGGAGAGAGGAGCAAGGAAGATCTGCAGGATGATAGTTCACTAGACAGGCCAGGCGGAGAGACAGAGTGGAGGGCATTTTAGGCAGAGAGAAAAATGTGTGCAAAGTCAGAGTGGCAAAACACCCTGTCATATTGTGTTCAGGGAAATGAAAGCAGTTCCATATGGCTGAAGTATAAGGAGCAAGGAAGATGAAATGGAGAGAGAGGCATGGGCCTGAGAGGGAGGGGCCTTGTTTGGTCTTTATTCTGGAATAAAGAATAAATGGATGAACCATAACTGAAGGCCTTTAAGCAAGAGCAGTTAGCATCCCATCTGAAGTTCAGAGAAATACTCTAGCAATGAAAAAGAAACAGGATCTGAGGACAGACACTGGAGGCCAGAGATGACAAGGACCCGAGCAAGGGTAGCTGCAGTGCTGATCAAGAGGACAGAATAGACTGGAGAGAGGGCTGAGAGGCAGAACTGATGGGAGTTCATGGTCTCCATGATAGACAGCAGCTCCTTTGATCCTAATGTCTAGATTAGGAAATCAAGATCAGGGGTTCTTTTTCATTTAGTATCTCCCAAATCGAACACAGTTCTTGGCAGACACTCAACACTTGGTAAATGGATAAATTCCATTGTTTAGCAAACACATCTTCAGCCAGGAGCTAAGTGAATTAGTCAAGAAATGAATCAGTGAATGAGTTAATAAATCAAATGACTATTTCCTGGTTAGGTTCTGATGGTCCTCCAAAGCAATTAAAGACTTCTTCATTTCTACCACTGTCCCATTACACAGAGAGCAGAAGTCACATTTAGAATATTGCAATATCCTCCTAACTGATTCTGCAGTCTCTATTCTTTTGCCAAAAGTCCCAAAGCTAGAATGGTTGTGAAGTGAGGCTTCTCAGTTCAGGATTGTCTTGACCTCAGCTAAGCCTCAGCCACTCAACTTTTCCCATCATTTCTCTCTCCTCGATGGAAATAATGATTCTTATTCATCTACCTCACACAGATGTTGGAAAGATTGATTAGTTAATGTTCAGAAATTGCTTGGAGGATGAAAAGTGCTGATTATTAATATTATGTTGTCTAAGAGAAATTCCCTGCCTTTTAAAGGCAGCCATAGAATGGTCACTGACATTTAATTTTAATGCTCTGCATCTCACAGGTGGAATATTTATTTACCAATAAAGAAAAATGTCTCTACATAGAATAGTTCCTTGAAGCCCATTCATCTGTTTTTGAAAGATGGAACCGAATTACCATCATGGAATGTAATTTGGGCAACATGGTTAAGGTTGTCTAGGCCTTGTGTCAGCAAGGGGTTTGCCCTCTTATCCAGGGGCACTGGTGGTAAAAAATGGGGTTGCCTTTTGTAAGCCAAATGTCACCTCAAATGCTTCTGACATCAACCTAGATCATATGCAGAGTATTGGATGACTGTATATATACGCTGTATATATAATTGTTTTTCTTCCTTCCAGAATACTCTGAACTTACAACTTTTCATCTTGGCCAGGAATGAATAATGGTTTCTTAGGAGTATCTTTTTTTCATTTGTTTGTTTCCTTATAAAGGTGATTTTTATGAATATACTGCAGAAAGTTCAATATTGCATAACAACAGCAACAAAAAAGCAAGTGCACATTTTGAATTTTCCTTTATTTTTTTGGTTTGGAGCTTGATATAAAGTAAGGAAAAGTTGTAAGAAAAGTATGCATTTAAATAATGGGGAGGGAACCCTTAATTTGAAGTGTGTAAATGTAGAATTGATGCTGGTGGCTTGATATTCCAATCTTGATTTGCTGCTAGTTTTCCTCAGTAACTTGGGCTTTTAGTGTGATTTATGCCTAAACTTTTAGAGTAAAATTTATGAACTGCATTAAGTGCTAAGGAAGAAGCATAAAAATCAGCAATTTGAGAGTCTGGAGCAGTGGAGTGCTGTGTACAAATAGGCTAAATGGAAATAATAGGCTAATAGATGCATTGGAGAAAAGCAAATGGCTTTCTGACATCAAGGCATCAGAGCTTTGGGAAATTCTTTAATTATCGTCTAATTGGCTGGGTGAGATAGTGTTGCAAAAGATGTATGAAATCAAGAAGTGAGACGTTTCATTTTAAAGTGAAACAGGTTTCTGTAGGGGAACGGTGAAATGTATGGCAGGTTTTTACTAATGCAATCAGTTGGACCAGCCTAGAACATCACAGAAGCCACGTCTTAGAACTTTGCCCAGCAGATGGCAGAAGTGAAGCTTCCAGACCAGGTGCGTGGGCCTGCGGAGCCATGATCTGTCTTCTAAACCCTGCCCCTGTGGCTGCCCAAGCATCATGGGTGGGGGGGCCCGGCCACTTTGCACTTTTGTTCTTGGGCTACACCTTGACTTTTCCTGGTTGTGTGCCCGCGTCCTCTTCTTCCCACGTTCCATTTCCAAGATTCCTCTGCCATCCATGGGGTCCCCTGGGAGGGTGTCCATGCACTTTTCCTCCTGCCTTTTTTCTTTATTCCAGAGCAGTTGCTGTGGACACTCAGCGCTCTGATTTCTTTTCTGTCCAAGAGTGCTAAGAGACAGCAGGAGTGGGGGCTTGGGAGTGGGGGTTATTGTATAAGCCTCCGAGCCAGGAGTTTAACCTTTACCCCTCTCCACAACCCTATGTGATAGACACCATTTTCCCTTTGGCTAGGTGAAGCAACCGAGGCTCAGGGAGAATCAGGAGCTTGCCGAACGTCCACAGGAAGTTTTCAGAGCAGCAATGGATCCTTTTCGCTCAATATTTACTGTAACTCTTGACTCTTCCAAATTTCTGCGGCGTTTAAATTCCCTGGTGTCATGTGGATCCATGACCTCTGGAAAGGGTGGTCACAAGAACTGTAAAGAGGTCTCAGAACATAGAAAACTTTGATGACTCAGGGCAAAGCGAACTCCCCACCCCAGTCCTCCCGGACCAGACAGACAGTGTCTTCATCAGGGCGAGAGAAGCTGCAGAAAGAGCTGCTGCGAGGAGACATTGTGGGTCTCTGAGAGAGGGAGGCCCATATGCCTCACCTTCCGGGGTGGGCTGGGGGCTAGGATCCTGTGGAAATGAAAGCCCAGCTGGTTTTAGAGGGCAGAGACGTCCTGAGGAGTGTGGCTGGTGTGGCTCCCAGTGGGGTCTGGGGCAGCCTCTGCAGCTCAGGAGAGGCCCAAGCCACAGCAGAAGAACCCCAGCTGGAAGGAACCGTGGAGACTCCAGCGAATGTTCCTCCAGACTTCTCAGGTGGCGCAGCTGAGGACAAGCTGGTAAGGGGAAGAGCGCAGAGGGAAAGATCCAGACCACAGCTCCTTCCAGTCCCCCTTGCCCTGAATCACGGCTGCTGCCAAATGCAGGACCACAGTTTGCTGACAAGAAAGGGTTCTAGGCAAATGCATAACATTTTAGCATGTTAGGGGTGGCTCAGTAATCCCTGATTAAGAAAATGTCATCATTACTTGAAACTACCTTTGATCTATCTATCATTACATGTATTAAATAAAATTACTGACCTATCAGAAAACCCAGAGTGGTTCTAAATAAAGAGTTTCATTTTCCAAAGAAGAAAAAAATCAAGTCAGATGCCAGTCTGCAACACTGTGACCCCACATATCCCCCATTAAGTGCCAATCTGGAAAAACGAGGAGGAACCATGATTGACTCAGTTAACCTTTCTGCCCCCTAGTGGAATGGGGACTCACTACAGAAATTGAGTTAAGTTGGGGAAACTTCATTTTTTATAATTACTTACTTACTTATTTTTGAGATAGGGTATTGCTCTGTCGCCCAGGCTGGAGTGCAGTGGTCAAACTCAATTCACTGCAACCTCTGCTTCCTGGCTCAAGCGATCTTCCCACCTCAACCTCCTGAGTAGCTGGGATTACAGATGTACACCATCACCTTTGGCTCTTTTTAAAATTTTTTTAGAGGAGGTCTCACTATGCCGCCCAGGCTAGTCTCAAACTGCTGTGCTCAAGTGATCCTCCTGCTTCAGGTGTGAGCCACCACCTGGCGAGTTAGGGAAACTTTAAGGTTTCGGTTTTAGCGTCTGGGAAGTGAGGAGCGCCTCTAACCGGCCACTGCCCGGTGTGGGAAGTGAGGAGTGCCTCTGCCCCGCCGTTGTGCAACCTTGGAAGTGTGAAGTGACAGCCTTGTGTGTGATCTTTTCTGTCTTCCCCAAGTTTGCATTTTCGACATTAAAGTTTAATTACAAAAAAAAAGTTTCGGTTTTAGGTTTGTGGATGGGGATCTCTACCCTGAAGCAGCATTGACCCCAGGTTTTTCTGCCTCCCCTAACTGCTCATTTCACTGCATCCGGAGGAAGCAGCACTGTTAAATCAAGAAGTCGACATAATTTTAGCAACTGTTATCTCCGTATTATCTAGATGCCTAATATATATTTTTTAAATTGCACTGTTCAAACCCATTTAATTCAAGGTTCATTTTCCCCACTCATTTCCACTCAATTTAATGAGATTTTACTCAACATCACATTAAGGCAAATCATCAGGGATCCAGGGATCTATTTTCAAATATTTTCAGTGTCTTAAACAAAAAAGGCACTCTCTGTAAGTAAAAAATCACGAAGACATGAATGACTTCAAGATAAGGCATACTTCCAGTCATCCCATACATGAGAACTTCTCACATATGAATCATTCATCTATTTGAAGTGAGTTTTCACACTTCGGGATAACCCAGTTGTTCTCAACCCTCATCATCATACTCGCAGAAAATAAAGAGTTCAAAGGGCATTTATAGCAAGATTTTCCAGGTGTATGACCCCTGACCTCATAACGACTGAAGCAAAATTTCCAGGAGTTCGTCAGCCTTCATTTTAAAAAGTTACATGACTTGCCCGGGGTCACGTGGCTTGCTGGTGGCCTGAATGGTATTGACTGGACTTTTGCTGTGGTTTGTGAAACCTCAGGGGAAGGGCAGTGAGGCTGTTTTGTGGCAGTTTCAGAGATTCACCTTCCCGGCAATAATGGTTCTCACCAGCACAGAACTGTGGGTTTGTGAGGCCTTTTTCTGGTTGAATTCTTCCAGGGTGACTGAGCTGTCATCTGCCCTGGGGGCTACTCAGCAAGAAATGCATCTTCTCAATGGTTAATAATGTTCACTAAACTTCATCCTGCCCAGCTGTGACTCTGAACAGCAGCACTGGCTTTCGCTCTGACTTGCAAACCACGTGCATCTTCTTCTCACAGAAAATGTATTTAAACGCTGCATATATATCCTGAGAAATTGATGCTTTCCAGAATTCAGCCCAGACAAGAGCAGCCCTAGTCTGCCCTTTTCACCGCGTGTAGATGTAAAAGAGAGAAAATTCCTCTAGAGGGCGCTCATAGATTCTTCATGAATGGAGTGCTGGTGAAATGCAGTTCTCCACAAATGGCACAGACTGCATGGGAGCGAAAGGGGATTTATATAAATAGATGGATGTGGATATGCAATTTTTTTTCATCTGCAAATAATGCCTCTTTTTTTTTTCTGATCAGCATCAGTGAAAATAATGCATATAAGGGAAAGTGAAATATGGAGGATTTCTTTTTGTTTCCTTTGTGAATGAATAGTGAACCCTCACCTCTAGGGGAGTTTGCTGTAGTTCACTGCAGTGTCATATTTATAATTATCAGGAGAAGGAGGGAAATTAAAAGATTTGACTGCTTTACTCTTCAGCGGTTGAGCTGTCAGCCCTGGGGACATGCCGGGAACTTCATGTTCTGGCTGAGCTCTGTGGAAATCCTGGGGAATGGCTATTTGACCTCTCATTCAGCCACCTGAGGAAATCAGCTTTGGTTAGATCAGATGGACCATAATTGGCTTTGGAGTTGTTAAAGCACACTCTGGGTACACATTTCTCTATGTTTTGAAAAGCGTGTGTTTTCCTTGGATCAGATCAGCGTGTAGGGGAGTCAATCACAGCTTGGGTGGGTGGTTGGACTAGAATGCTGTTTCCCAAGACCTGCTCTGCCTCTCAGCCTCCCCCAGTGACAGGGTGCCTGCCTGGCCCCGCTGGGCCCTTCTGTTCCTCCCCTTCCAGCCCAGGATTAGGGAGAGAGGGCTGAGTCTGCAACCTCAGCTTCCTGGGCTCAAGAGATCTTCCCACTTCAACCTCTCGAGTAGCTGGTATAATTTGCAAGGGAAGCATGGGCCTGGGTGATTTTAAGGGTTCTTTTATTTTCCTTTTTTGAGACAGAGTCTCTCTCTGTCGCCCAGGCTGGAGTGCAGTGGCGCGATCTCAGCTCACTGCAAGCTCCGCCTCCCGGGTTCACGCCATTCTCCTGCCTCAGCCTCCCAAGTAGCTGGGACTACAGGTGCCCGCCACCACGCCCAGCTAATTTTTTTGTATTTTTAGTAGAGACAGGGTTTCACCATGTTAGCCAAGATGGTCTAGATCTACTGACCACGCAATCCACCTGCGTCAGTCTCCCAAAGTGCTGGGATTACAGAGGTGAGCCACCGTGCCCGGCCTTAAGGGTTCTTTTCAACCCTTAGGTTCTAGGACTCCATGAAGGTGTGGATTCAGAAGTGAGAAGAACATAAATATGAGTCAGTGTGACTTCAGCCTTGTAAATGGTATAACTGCTTTCCCTGCCTCTAGTCATGCCCCTCCCCAGATCATTCGCCAGCACCAGGATGATCCTCTACAAATGTGCATTGGATTATGGTTTTCTTTCCTGCTAAAACTCTTCAGTGGCTCCACATTGCCCTTCATGAAAATGTCCAAACTCCTTAGCACACACAACTTACAAGGATTGTCACGGTCTGTCCTACAACTTCAGCCCTTCCTCCTGGATGACAGGCAGCTCTCCAGTGAACACACCATCTCTCTCACTTCCAGGCCCATGCTGCCCCTTATGCCTAGAACACAGCCTCTGGGCTGACTTGCACACTCCTTGCCTGGCTGATGTTTTTCATCCTTTAGGTCTCAGCATAAGTGCTTCTCCCTCTGAGAAGCCTTACCCAACTCTTAAAGACTGAACGAGGTGCCCCTTCTTATGTTGTCTTAGCATTCTGTTCTATCCTTAGCCCTGGAGACACAGAGTTTGTTCTTAGAAGCTGAAAGGCGTCCACGAGGATGTCTGGTAGTGCTGTCTGAATGTTCAAGTCCATCGAGAATGAAGTTCAGAAAGTTTTTAATCTACCTGAGAACCCAAACTGCCCATCTGGACGCTCAACCTTGTTAAATCAAGTTTAGTCTAAAGCTGCCTCCTTACATATTTTAAGTTAGGTCTAAAAGTTTCTCTGTACATTATGAACTGTAACAAGTGAAAGTGTAAACAGACCACAGCCTACACATGTGCCAATCACCCAAGTTTTGGCCAGTCAAATGTAGCTAACTGTTCGAACCTGTTCAAATAAGGCAAACACTGAGCTGTAACCAATCCAGCTGTTTCTGTTCCTCACTTCCGTTTTCTGTACATCACTTTCCTTTTTCTGTCCATAAATCTTCTTCCAACATGTGGCTGTGCTGGAGTCTCTGAGCCTAATTGTTCATTGCTCAATTAAACTCCTTTAAATTTAATTTGGCTGAAGTTTTTCTTTTATCAGGCAGAACACCAATCCTGGAACCTGTTAAATTATCCTAAATTTGGCCTAAGACCACCTCCCATACCTTGAGTATCACTAAGTAATAAACTGCAACCTAACTTAGTATGTAAACAAATGAAAATCCAATGAGGAGTATATTTTGTAGCAAATAGCTGGGTGTCCAGCTTCTGCCAATCACAGGCTGCCATCTGAAAGACCATGTCCAAATTAAGCAAATGCCAGGGTGTAACCAATCCAGCTCTTTGTGTACCTCACTTCCATTTTTCTGTCTGTAAATAATCCCTGCAAAGTGCTCGCTTTGCAGAGGGGAGCTCTCCTAACCTCTTCTGCTTCTGAGGACTGCATGATTTGGGAATCCTTTGCTCAAATAAACTCTATTAAATCTAATTTGTTTAAAGTTTTTCTTTTAATAATCCTCTTCTCTTCTCTTCTTTTCTTCTCTTTTTTCTAGACAGTCTTGCTTTGTTGCCCAGGCTGGAGTGCAGTGGCGCTGGCATGCTCTGGCTCACTGCAACTGCAACCTCCACTTGCTGGGTTCAAGCGATTCTTGTGCCTCAGCCTCCTGAGTAGCTGGGATTACAGGCACGCACCACCAGGCCTGGCTAATTTTTGTGATTTTTAGTAGAGATGGGGGTTTCACCATGTTGGCCAGGCTGGTCTCGAACCCCTGACCTCAAGTGATCTGCCTGCCTCGGCCTCCCAAAGTGCTGGTATTAGAGGCATGAGCCACTGCACCCAGCCATACAATCCACAGGTTTCTGTCTACATTAGCAGAACTTTGCACCACTCTTCTGTCTTCATTAGCATGACTTTATTTTCCCAGAAGCTGCCTATTGAGGCGAATGGATTGATTGTTCATTACAGGAACTTGCAAAAGACTCTTCCAAACTCTTCAGTGGAAAGCATCAACAGACAATTTGTGCCCTAAATCTCTGAATCCTTTGCTTCCAAATTCTTGCCTTGCTGTTTCCACTAATTCTGGACTGTTGTATTGTTACTGGGGGGGTCCCTGTTCTTAGAGCTCCCAAGATGGTGGCGGGCTGCTTCCAAGATGGTGGCGGGCTGCTTCCAAGATGGTGGCAAGCTTCTTGTTCTCTGACTGGGGGTTCTTGGCCTCACAGATTCCAATGAATGGAACCTTGGGTCATGCAATGAGTGTTATAGTTCTATTAGGAGCGGTGGGTCACGGAAGAGACCCACCATGGAACCCATGGAACCCAGCTACCAGTGTTCAACTCGATTAGGATGAACCCTGGGCTCTTAGCCATGCAGGAACAATGGCGAGACTTTAGCTTGATTGGGAGCAGCAATGGGTGCCTCACTGGATCAGGAGCACAGTGGACAACCTGCCAGATCCGCAGGGGTGGAAGTCAGGGGTTGGTCTGCGATGGCGGCAAACAGCAGTGGTGGACGGCGAGCAAAAGCTCAGCTCGAGCGGTAACAAACACGGACCAGAAGAGTGTGCAGTTGCAAGATTTAATAGAGTGAAAACAGAGCTCCCATAGAATGGGAGGGGACCCAAAGGGGGTTGCTGTTGCCAGCCTGAATGCCTGGGTTTATATCCCGATCATTGTCCCTCCCCACCGTGCTCTCAGGCGATAGATGGTTGGCTATTTCTTTACCTCTTGTTTTTGCCTAATTAGCATTTTAGTGAGCTCTCTTTACTACCTGATTGGTCGGGTGTGAGCTAGGTTGCAAGCCCCATGTTTAAAGGTGGATGTGGTCACCCTCCCAGCTAGGCTTAGGGATTCTTAGTTGGCCTAGGAAATCCAGCTAGTCCTGTCTCTCAGTCCCCCCTCTCAACAGGAAAACCCAAGTGCTGTTGGGGAGGTTAGCTGATGACCGCTCTTAACTGCTTCCTGCTGAATTGGGGCATAGTAGGGGTCATGCAGTTGAGATTTCCTCGGAAGGTGTGCCTTTGATGTCATCAACATTGGAGCATGGGCTAACAGGCCGGTCTAGGGGTCCGCGGTAGATCTTAGTCATGGACTGCATCTGGGGCTCCATATGAGGAACCATTTGTAGTTTTACAGCTTTGAGTCTGGAAGGGACAAACAACAGGAGGTTAAAGATACAGGGATTGAAATATATGGCTTGAAGTGCAGGGGATTATTTCTTTGGCACATTTCATAGGCCTTGACTCTCTGCTTGATAGTTTTGAAAAGGCCTGGTCCAGTAAATAATAAATTGGCCATCTGATGGGTGCTATCAATGCCTAAGTGAAAGGTTTGGTGAAGGGTTTTAAGTAATTTCCATTGGTTAGCTGCAGGCAAAAGTATTTTCCCTTCTTCGGTGGTTAGCCATCCTGAGGGGAGGAAACTATGTCCTCGTGAGGTCCCCCATTCTATTTCTTCTTCTGAGTACTGGGGCTTGGTTTCCCAGAGGGGATTACCCCATACTAGGGGTCCTTCTATAAGCATTTTTAATGGAGGGCCTGCCTTGTGGCTCTTTTGGCTTCAATATCCACTTGGTGGTTCCCTTCTATTTCCCTTTCCTTTCCTTTCTGATGACCCCAGCAGTGTAAGACTGCCACCTCTTTAGGTTTCTGTACAGCAAATAATAATCTCCTAATGGCTTTCTGATGTTTGATAGGTGTTCCCTCAGAAGTTAGGAATTTCCTTTCTCTCCATATTGGTGTGTGGGCGTGGAGGACTGGGTAAGCATACTTAGAGTCTGTATATGTATTTACCCTTTTTCCTTCTCTAATTTTAGTGCCCAAGTGAGGGCTATTAGTTCTGCCAGCTGAGCACTAGTTCCTGGAGTGAGGGGATTACTTTCAAATATTCCATAATCACTGACCACTGCATACCCCACCTTTCAAAGTCCTTTTTCTACAAAGGAGCTTCCATCAGTATGCAAGTTGAGGTCGGGATCAGTCAAGAGAACCTCTAGAAGGTCCCCTTGAGCAGCGTAGGTTTGAGCAATCACCTGTTGACAGTTATGTTCTATCTTTTCTTCATTGTCTGAAAGAAATGTGGCTGGGTTAAGAGTTGCACAAGTGCGCAGTCACAGCACTGGCCCTTCAAGTAATAGAGCCTCATATTTAAGTAAATGGTTGTCTGATAGCCACAAGTCTCCTTTAGTAGTGAGTATGCCATTTACATCATGAGATGTCCACGCGGTAAGATCTCTTCCCTGTATTATTTTAACTGCTTCAGATACTAAGACTGCTACTGCCACCACTACCTGTAAACAATGAGGTCAACCCTTTGCCACTACATTAATTTCCTTACTCAGGTATGCCATGGGTTGCAAGCTCATCCCTTGGACCTGTCTAAAGACTCCTAGAGCTATTCCTGTTTTTTCTGTGACATATAAGAAAAGTCTTGCCCCGTTGGCAAGCTTAACACTGGGGTTTGGGTTAGGGCCTCCTTTAGGGCCTGGAAAGCTGCTTCTGCTTCAGGTGTCCATCTTAATAAATGGGTATTGGCTTTCTGGGTTTCCTTAATTAGTGTATATAATGGCCTGGCTATTTCGCCATACCTGGGAATCCACATTTGGCAGAAGCCTGTTATGCCAAGAAACCCTCTTATTTGCTTTAGGGTTTTGGGATGAGGATAAGCCATTACAGGCTGGATATGTTCCTCACTGAGTGCCCTGGTGCCTTTGGATAATTTTAGCCCTAAGTATTTAACCTGCTGTGAGCAGAGCTGAGCCTTTGGTTTGGAAACCTTGTAGCCACAGGTGGCAAGAAAATTTAAGAGCACTTGGGTGGCTTGATGGCACAAGTTTTCTGAATGGGCGGCTAAAAATAAATCATCCATGTACTGGAGGACAAGAGTGTCCATGTATGAGAACTGGCTCGGCTAATGCTTGGCCAAATAGATGGGGTCTATCCCTGAACCCTTGGGGTAAAACAGTCCAGATGAGTTGAGACATTGGGTTCAAAGGATCTCCAAAGGCAAACAAGAATTGAGAGTCAGGATGTACAGGGATGCAGAAAAAGCCATCCTTAAGGTCCAGGACTGTAAACAACTCTGCTTCCTCTGGTATTTGGGAAAGCAGAGTATAAGGGTTAGGTGCAGCTGGGTATAGAGGAAAAACAGCCTTGCTGATAATCCTGAGATCTTGCAGTAACCTCCACTGTCTGCTGGGTTTCTGTACTCCTAAAATTGGAGTACTGCAGGGGCTATTGCATGGTTTTACTAGGCCTTGCGCTTTTAGGTCCTTAACAATCTTTTGGAGTCCTTGTTGGGCCTCGGGTCTAAGGGGGTACTGCCTTTGATAGGGAAAGGAGGCGTAATCCTTTAGTTTAACTTGAACAGGGCGGGCATTCTTTTTTCATCTGTATTGTCCTTCTGTTGCCCAGACTTCAGGATTAATTCCTTCTTCAAGCAGGGGACAACAAACAGGTGTTCCTTCTCCTATGTTCAGGTGTATAATGGCCCCTACTTTTGCTAGAATGTCTTTCCCTAACGAAGGAGTGGGGCTTTCAGGCATAATTAGAAAAGCATGTGAAAAGAGTAGATTTGCCCAGTCACAACTTAGTGGCTGGGAGAAGTATCTAGTGACTGGCTGTCCTAGGACCGCTTGGATAGTGACAGATCTGGAGGACAGTTGTCTGGGACAGGAGAGTAAGACTGAGAAGTCCATGCCAGTTGGACACTAACCTCCTGACCCTCAATGGTCAAGCATACCCGGGGCTCTGTGAGGGTGATGGCATGGGCTGGCGCTTGCCCTGGGCACCCTCAGTCCTGAGGCTGGATCATCTGGTTAGTGGCTTCTGACTCAGAGGAACTTCATCCCCTGGGGCAGTAGGCCTTCCAGTGATTCCCTTGACATAAGGAGCATGGATGAGGGGGAGGCTTATTTCTATTTGGACAATCTTTTATAAATTGTCCTTGTAGACCACACTGGAAACAAGTCTTATTAGGCATTTGATTTGCCCAGCTTTTCCCTTTTCCAGAGTGTCCAAAGTCTGCTTGCCTGAGGGCCATGACTAAAGTGGTGACCTTTTATTTAAATCTCGTTTGTCCATTCCACCTGCTCCTCCTGATCTCTATTATAAAAAACTGAGGTTGCCAAGTTCAATAGAGTTTCTAAGTTTTGCTCCCGGCCTAAGGCAGACTTTTGAAGTTTTTTTCTAATGTCTGCAGCTGACCGAGTGATAAACTTATCCTTTAAGATTAGTTGGCCTTCAATAGAGTCAGGTGACAGAGAGGTATGCTTTCTCAATGCCTCCCTTAGTCTCTCCAGAAAGGCAGTAGGATTTTCTTCCTTTCCCTGTGTTATAGTGGACATCACTGAATAATTCATAGGCTTCTTCCTAGTTTTCCTTAGTCCTTCTAGCATGCAAGTTAGTAAATGTCTGCAGCACCAATCTCCATGTTCTGATTCTGTGTCCCAGTGAGGGTCTACACTGGGAACTGCCTGCTGGCCTGTGGGGAATTGTTCTCTTTCCTTTGTTGTCATCATATCATTGACCTGACTGAGATACCAGAGATCACCAGACTCTCGGGCTGCAGTTATGGTGGCACTTCTCTCATTTGGGATTAGTGTCTGATCTAGCAGTAACAGTATATCTCTTCATGTTAGATCAAAGGATTGTCCCAACCCTTGTAAAACATCAATATAGCCATCAGGGTTATCTGATAATTTACCTAGGTTTGCTTCAAGTCTGACAGGGAAAAAAGGTACGTACACTCTGGGCCGAATTCTCCAGAATACATCTTACAGGTGTTTTTGCCTTGGGGGGAATGTTTCCTATCTGAAAAAAAAAAAACATATGGATGCCAGCACCCCTAGTCATTTTCCGATGAACATTAGTCTTAGAGTGTCCTCCATGGTCCTAATGCTTATTCCTTTCCAGGGTGCATAACCACCCATGGACTTCTGCTTATCAGATTAGTTACGCTAACTGATGTAGCAGTCCTGCACCCCTTTTCCTGCCTTTCTTGATCACTAAGAAAGGGGTCCGGGCTGCTGGATTCTAGTGGTCCTTTACCAGTGTGCCTAACATTGCCTTTGCACTCAGAGGTGAGTTCCTTTCCAGGGTGGGTAACCACTCGTAGAACTCTGTTTATCGGATTACTTATGCTTTCTGATGTAGCAGTCCTGTACCTGTTTTCCCACCTTTCTTGACCACAAAGAAAGGGGTCCAGGCTCCTGGATTCTAGTGGTCATTTACCAGCATGCCCAACATTGCCTTTGTGCTCAGAGGTGAGTTCTAGACCTGGGCTGGGTTCCTGAGTGTTTCATAACAACCCAGCTGCCCCATCAAAATGCATTCCCATAAACAGCAGTTCTTATGCAAATTCGTGTCAGAGATGGTGTACGTAACATTTTGAGTCAGGATTGAGATACAGTCTTTTTGATTCTGTAAGTACTTTAAGGCTTGGCTGAGTGCAAACAGCTCACACATTTGAGCAGACCAATTATTAGGCAATTTTTCCAACTCTGCTTCCACAAGAGTCTCCCTATCAATTACTGAATACCCATTGTGGTTTTTTTCCCCTCAATCACCCGGGAGGAACCATCTATCATCCTGTCCTAAAGGGAGTTCCTGCTGGGTGTGGTCGGACCTTTGTATGGTAATGAAGATTTAAATCCCATTAGGAAACCTGCTGGGTTAAGGGGATTTTCAGTGGTTAATGTTAAATCACCTTTTTCTAACAGAATAACCCCATACTTTAAGATTTTTGAGTTACTAAGCTACCTTCTTGCTTTTTTGACTTAGAATAATTCTGAACTGGTGAGGTGTGCTCACAATGAGATTTCTTCTAAAAGTTACTTTTCTATTTTCTTCTGTTAGCAAAGCAGTTGCTGCTACAGATTGAATGCATTTGGGCCATCCATGGGTTCCTGGGTTAAGGATTTTTGATAGCAAGGCTATGGGTTGTCAGTGGTCTCAGTGTTTTCAGGCTACACCCTTGTTTACACTGAAAACAAGGTAGTATTGGAGTGTTATAGGGTCACGGAGAAGACCTTCAATGATCAATTATAGGTTTTAAATTTACCCTGGCTTTTAAAGGAATGGGGCACACTGTTTTTTTCTTTACCACTTCTATCTTTCTCTTTCTTTCTCTCTTTGACTCCCTCTTTGTCTCTCTCTCTCTCTCTCCTCTGCCTCTCTCTCTCTTTCTCTCTCTTTTCTCCTAGCCCTTTACAAACTTGGGGCCCTGGCAAGGGTGGTGGGGAATGGGTCCCAAATAACTGTCCATGTCGAGAGCTGTATGCCTAAATTGGGAGAGACACCAGGGAGAAGACTCTCTGGGTTCATAGCCTAGGGGCCTAAGGACACAGCACAGAGCTTCCTTAGATCCCTCTGGAGATACAACTTGCTAGAGGAAATGAAAGTCTGAACCATTAGTATCTAGGAGGCAGGGATCAGAAGAAGTAGATTTAGAGGTAAGGAGAATTTAGGGGCTACACTTTCAAGAAAGTCATGGTTGGGACCCAGGAGGTACGGGTTAGAAGGAAAGGTAGAGGCACACGCATGGGCGACTGTTGAGTACAGACTTCTGGCTGCACCATGATCTCACCTATCTAATGCCAGGAGTTCGGGATGACAGCTTTCTGCCTCTAGTCGGCCCTCGGCTTCCCCAGGAAAATTGAAAGTGGAAGCTGGTTCCAGGCAGACCAACGCTCCCAACCCAGAAGGGTTGGGGGTTGTTAGAAAGCCCTTTCCCAGACAGCCTCACACCTGAGTCTTAAGTCCGGCAGCCACGCTAATCATTTTTAACTGGCCGACTGGTGCCCGGTATTTTCCTCCAATTCTAAGGAAGCTTAGGACAGAATAGCAAGTGAAAGTGGTCCAATATTACTCACTGCTTTGGAGGTCCCTTCATGGTCACCAAAATGTTACTGGGCGGTCCTTGTTCTTAGAGCTCCCAAAATGGTGGTGGGCTGCTTCCAAGATGGTGGCAAGCTTCTTGTTCTCTGACCAGGGGTTCTTGGCCTCACAGATTCCAAGGAATGGAACCTTGGGCCATGCGGTGAGTATTATAGCTCTTTTAGAAGCTGTGGGTCATGGAAGAGAACTGTGGAACCCAGCAACTAGTGTTCAGCTCAATTAGGATGAACCTGGGCACTTAGTCATTGCAGGAACAATGGCAAGCCTTTAGCCTGATTGGGAGCATCAATGGGTGCCTGGCTGGATCAGGAGTGCAGCAGACACCCTGCCAGATCCACAGGGGTGGGAGTCAGTGAGGGGTCTGCGATGGCAGCAAACAGCATTGGTGGACAGCGAGCAAAAGCTCAGCTTGAGCCATAACAAACACGGACCAGAAGAGTGTGCAGTTGCAAGATTTAATAGAGTGAAAACAGAGCTCCCATACAATGCGAGGAGACCCAAAGGGAGTTGCCATTGCCGGCTCGAATTCCTGGGTTTATATCCCAATCATTGTCCCTCCCCGTGTGCTGTCAGGCAATAGACAATTGGCTATTTCTTTACCTCCTGTTTTTGCCTAATTAGCATTTTAGTGAGCTCTCTTTACTACCTGATTTGTCGGGTGTGGGCTAAGTTGCAAGCCCGTGTTTAAAGGTGGATGCAGTCACCTTCCCAGCTAGGGTTAGGGATTCTTAGTTGGCCTAGGAAATCTAGCTAGTTCTGTCTCTCAGTATCATAATACTTACCCAAATTTTTACCTATGTTACCCACCTTGGAGATACTGCTAAACCTTTGCAAGGTGGCATTCTCCCTTAGCATAAATTCAGCTTTGTCTAACAGGTTGTGTTAGTGATGTTGGGGAGCTGGCTTCTGACATGCTCTGTAGTCAGGAGAGCTGGGTGCTTCTGTCAGAGGCGTTTGAACCAGAGCAACATCATCCTGAATAGGAGCTGGGTAAAATGGGGCTGAGACCTACTGGGCTGCATTATCAGATGTTTAAGGCATTCTAAGTGACAGGATGAGATAGGGGTCGGCACAAGATGTGGGTCATAAAGACCTTGCTGTTAAAACAGGTTGCAGTAAAGAAGCTGGCCAAATCCCACCAAAATTAAAGTGGCCACAAGAGTGACCTCCGGTTGTCCTTACTGCTACACTCCCACCAGCACCACAATTTATAAATGCCATGGCAACGTCAGGAAGTTACTCTATATGGTCTAAAAAGGGGAGACATAAATAATCCACCCCTTATTTAGCATATCATCAAGAAATAACCATAAAAATGGGCAACCAGTAGCCCTCAGGGCTGCTCTATGAGTAACCATTCTTTTATTCCTTTACTTTCCTAATAAACTTGCTTTCACTTTACTCTATGGACTCACTCTGAATTCTTTCTGGCATGAGATCCAAGAACCCTCTCTTTGGAGTCTGGATCTGGACCCCTTTCCTGTAACACTTCCTCCTTAAGAAAGTATGATGAACTTTATTGAACTTCTGGAGAGCAGTTTGCCTGGATTTGGGTGTTTGAATTCTGAATTCAAACTTTACTCACCCACTCACCTGGCCCACGTCTTTTTCCAGTGTTTCAGTCAGGGATCATTAAGAAGGGTCATGGGTTCATCTAACTAGCTTTATTGAAAGTGTGAAAGGGAATCTCTTGAAAACTAAAGTCAGTCAAGAAGTACATTCAGGCCTCAAGGAACCTGGAAAGTTACTAAACAGCTATTCAGACCATGTCTTGCTCCCTAAGACCATGTGGCCTTTGGGCTTTGCTTTTCTTTGTACATCTGTTCTACTCTTCCTCCACTTTGTTTTGGTTCCAGGGTAGCTGCTCATAGCTTTATCTTGCCATGATGCTGACTTTGGTCCTCACTCTACTCGACATTGTGGGACCAGTATCTACCAATAGCTGGCTCTAATCTCCACATCTTTGGATCATACTCATGAGAACCCCTGATTAATCACTGACCAACCAGTAGTGGAGGCTGGAGTCCAGGCTGGCTGGAGAGGGATTTGTTTCGATCCTATCTGCACAGGGGTTTGGGTCACCTGAAGTTTCCCCCTCCCAGCAAGGGCTCTAGGAGAGAGCAGACTGTGAAGGTTTTATGGTTTGGACAGTCAAATTTGCTGATGTAACAGAGATTCTACTTGTTGAAATGTATGAATGTCCTTGAATAGGGCCTTCTCATATTCAGCCAGAAGCATCTTAGCAGGATTCCAAAAAGAAAGAATCAATCTTCAGCGTTGACTTTAAAACAGGTTTTTGAATTCCATAATGAAACAATAGTCTTGAAATCCAGGCTTTGTGAAGAGAAAATAAGGATTTATAAATTACAAAAGCCTCTTTTACATATCAAGAGCAGAAGGGGAATGCATTTGAATTGGTGATCTGAACAGAGTGTTTTATGAGAAACCAAAGATAGAGACTCAGGGTATGCAGTAAGAAAAGTCCCTTCCAGCCTTGTGGGGGCAGGGGACAGGCAGGGAATATGAGAAAAGTGAGAGAACTAGAAAAGCTACAGATTCCATGGGAAGGAATCTGCGCTCCCCAGGGGAGCAGAAGATGAGCAAGGGGTGGTGAATAAAGTACAGATGGGTGTGTGGCATCCTACTGTGGCAGGGCTTAGCTCTTGTTTCTGAGGGATAACTTGGGAAATTGTCAGCCCCTTAAGAGTAGCCCTGCATCTAGCCTGGAGCTGGAACTTCATGGAGCGCTCAAGGGGTAATTTGAAAATGTCTAAGTGAGGTACTTAGGTGATGGGCCTGAGAAACCAGGGAATGTGTGCAGGGTATCCATAAGTTCTTAGATGCTGGGGTACAGGGATGAAGAAGAGTGTGGGGTCAGAATGGGTCTGCAGCAGTTGGGGCCACACCATACTCAAGATAACCAGGTGGGACCAGATATACCTCAGTGAGGATCCATGCAGGACCTGCAGGGACAGGAGTAGACCAGCCACATGACATCAGGGACCTGCAGAGACCATGGCCATTATGAAGATATATGAGCTTTTCCCTTGTACCCAAAGGGGACCTTTTGGAGAAGAGAAATAGCCCTGGGAAGGAATTTGATAGTTGAACCAAGTGAACTTTTTTTTTTTGAGACAAAGTTTGGCTCTTGTTGTCCAGGCTGGAGTGCAATGGCACGATCTCAGCTCACTGCAACCTCCACCTCCCAGGTTCAAGCAATTCTCCTGCCTCAGCTTCCCAAGTAGCTGGGATTACAGGTGCCTGCCACCAAGCCCAGCTAATTTTTTGTATTTTTAGTATAGACGGAGTTTTACTATGTTGGCCAGGCTGGTCTCGAACTCCTGACCTCAGGCAATCCACCCGCCTCGGCCTCCCAGAGTGTTGGGATTACAGGCATGAGCCACTGCACCCAGCCTGAACCAAGTGAACATTTACTCAGAGGAGACTGAGTTAGACCTAAAGGGTCTGTTTTAAATTAGAAGAAATTGAATTATCTTTAGTTTTCAAGTTTAAGTTTCTTTTCCACCGTCAACAGGAATGGGACTTAAGAATGTGATGTGAACAGTTAGGGTGACAAAATACCCTTCCCCTTTTTTTGCACATCTGAACCATTGTGTTCACTGTGCTTTTATCAGAGTGTTGGGTCTACTAAGCCCACACCCTTCCACCCATCATTTAAAAATATATGCCTGGGTGGGGTGGCTCACGCCTGTAATCCCAGCACTTTGGGAGGCCGAGGCGGGCAGATCACGAGGTAAGGAGATCAAGACCATCCTGGCTAACACAATGAAGCCCCGTCTCTACTAAAAATACAAAAAATTAGCCGGGAGTGGTGACGGGCGCCTGTAGTCCCGGCTACTTGGGAGGCTGAGGCAGGAGAATGGCGTGAACCTGGGGTGCAGAGCTTGCAGTGAGCCGAGATTGCACCACTGCACTCCAGCCTGGGCGACAAGGCGAGACTCCTTCTAAAAAAAAAAAATATATATATATATATAAAATATATACATATGTATATGCACACATATACATATGTATATACAAAACGAGGTAGGCAAGGAGTGTATTCTTTAACTTACTTGTTCAATCAGTATTTGTTGAACAAGTACTATTAAGTGGGCTCTAGTGGTATAGTGTGGAACAAGACAGGCATGATCTCTTCCCTAAGCAGTGGTTAGTCTTTGGGATAAGGGAGGCAGGTCATGTTTCTGTCCAGATGAAGATTTGTCATTGTTCATTGCACTCTGTGGCCACTTCGAGGTATTTTCTGCCCACATCATATAAGAAGTTAGTACAATTTGTGTATTGGGCAATGTGGTTAGGTGCTGAGTTAAAATTCATTCCAGTTTGAATTCATTCTCTTTCTGCAAAGTTTCCCAGTGCCTACGGCTTTCTGAACCATTTCAACATATATTCACTAATTGATCATCATTTGTCTAGCAAATGTTTATTCTGCACCAGTTTATAGATCCTCTATTAGTTGCCAAAGATTCTGAGACAGATAGATGAAGACCTTTCAATCTGCTGACTGTTTACTGATGGAATATGAATAAATCAATAAACATGAGGAGGGAATGAAGCTAACTCTGCCTGAGTTTGTGTAGACAAGGCAGGTCTGCCAGTTATGTTGCACAGGGTGTGCACTGCACACGGTGCCAGGCTAGAAGGGCAGAAACCTAGCTCATGGGCCCTGGCATAGGGCTGCATACATCCAGGGGAAACATCGCATTTCTGTTTACACAAGGTGCCATTTGCTCACCAGGCACTGAGGCTCTCCATCCATTGGACTAGCCAGAGGAAACAACCTTTCCTCTTTTGCAAAAGAGTGCTGTGAAATCTGACAAGCAGTCATAAGAGAAAATGGGATGGTTGAACTGCATTTAAAAGAAATTGGCCAAAAGGACCAGGCATGGTGGCTCATGCCTGTAATCCTAGCACTTTGTGGGGCCGAGGTGGAAGGATTGATTGAGCCCAGGAATTAGAGACCAACCTGGGCAACACAGTGAGAACTTGTCTCTCCAAAAAAATTTAAAAATTAGCCAGACATGGTGGTGCATGCCTGTAGTCCCAGCTACTCGAGTGGCTGAGACAGGAGGATTGCTTGAGCCCGGGAGGTCAACACTCCAGTGAGCTAAGATCATGCCACTGCACTCCAGCCTGGGTGACAGAGACCCTGTCTCAAAAAAAAAAAAAAAAAAAAGAAATTGGCTAGGCTGGACATGGTGGCTCACATCTGTAATCCGAGCATGTTGGGAGGCCAAGGCAGGTGGATCACCTGAGGTCGGGAGTTCAAGACCAGCCTGACCAACATGGAGAAACCCTGTCTCTACTAAAAATACAAAAATTAGCCAGGCGTGGTGGTGCATGCCTGTAATCCCAGCTACTTGTGAGACTGAGGCAGGAGAATCACTTGAACCCAGGAGGTGGAGGTTGCAGTGAGCCAAGATTGCACCATTGCACTCCAGCCTGGGCAACAAGAGCAAAACTCCATTTCAAAAAAAAAAAAAATAAATTGGCCATAAGGGCTGGGTGCAGTGGCTCATTCCTGTAATCCCAACACTTTGGGATGCCAAGGTGGGAGGATCTCTTGAGGGCAGGAGTTTGAGGTCAGCCTGGGCAACATCATTAGACCCCATCTCTACTAAAATAATAATAATAATAATAATAATAGTAAAGAAATTGACCAAAAAAGACAGAGGTGTTGGAGAGTTTTCTAGGTAAAAGGAGGAATGCGAGTGGATGTACTGCAGAGGGAGAAGACGGTGAATTTGGAGAAGAATAAGCAGTTTGAAAAAGAGACTGTCCAGGAACATGCTGGGAGATTAGCCCACAAGGATGGTCAGAAGCCAATCATGAAGGGGCAGAAATGCTGAGAAACTGGCCATTTGTCCTGTAGCTTTGGGGAGCCTTTGGAGATTTAAATGTAACCTCTAAATCAATACATTTAGCATGGATTCATTCTTCCTGGCCTGCAGCCCTTCTCTCCCCCACTGGCATCTCTATTTTTCTGACCTCTCATTTTCTTTCCTGCCTTGGCCACATGCTTTGGGATTTAACTATAGTCTGCCTTTTCACCATGTATCCATCTGCTGTGAAATCTTCCTCTCCCTTTGTCTCTTACCAGATGTAAAGCTCTGTGACCGCAAAGATTGTGCCTTGTACTCCTAAAAAATATCTCACTGGGCAACAATTCTAAAGTGTGGCATATGCACCATCTGTGATAAGTGAGGTGATTTTAAGTAGCACACAACAAATATTTTTCTTTTTATATATTCATAGTATTATATGTTTTATAAATATATTTATTTTAATGTGTAATAAGAAAAAAATACAAGTTAACCAAATCTGTGATTTTACTCATGTGTTTATTTAGGATGAACTTATTTTATTTTATTTTTAGATGGATACTTGCTGTGTTGCCCAGGCTGGAGTACAGTGGTGCGATCTTGGCTCACTGCAACCTCCGCCTCCCAGGTTCAAGTGATCCTCTCACCTCAGCCTCCTGAGTAGCTCAGATTACAGGTGCATGCCACCATGCTTGGCTGATTTTTGTGTTTTTAGTAAAGACGAGGTTTTATCATGTTGGCTAGGTTGGTCTCGAACTCCTGAGCTCAAGTGATCCACCTGCCTTGGCCTCCCAAAGTTCTAGGATCACAGGCATGAGCCACTGCACCCAGCCAGGATGAAGCTTAAACAGGGTTTAAGTTAAAGAATTAGTTGACTTAGAGAAAAGAATACTGGTGGCCCACAGAATAGAAAAAATTGCATAGTAAGTATGCAAATGACTAAAATTTGAGATCTTGCATAGGCTTAACAAGTAACAGTTGGGAAATTGACTTGATTTTAATTAGTTTATTTTACATATTCAGGATGTTTTGCCTAAAAGGCAATAGTATAAATCTTGGAAGGAAGCAAGAAGGAATTAAGGGATAAAAGAAAGGAGAGAGAGAAAGAAAAGGGTTGGGAGGGAACAAGTGCCAGTCTTGGGCCTTACAGTCTGAGGTTTCCATGCTGCTGGATTGGGATATGAGATGAGCTCATAGTTCTGTGTTTCAAGACTCTGAGCCCATCACAAGGGGATCATCAGGTGTCCAGGAAGAGGTTGGAGTTCCATATCCTCACAGATGAGAAGATTACCTACCTGGGTAGGAGGCAAAATTGTATCATTGTCTGGTTGTCTTCCCAGAGTCTAGCTTTGCTTTGATATCTTTTTGTCTTCAATGCTTGCTGGGAAGAAAAAACTTTTCCTCTCCTATACTGTTGCAATTCTGGTCACCAAAATGTATGTGCTTTCCCTCCACACCATGCAATTCTTCACTTTGTGGAAGACACTGACTGAATTGTCATACAATGTAACTCAATTTGATGCTATTGGCTGGGCATGGTGGCTCATGTCCATAATCCCAGCACTTCGGGAGGCTGAGGTGGGAGAATTGCTTAAACCCAGGAGTTCAAGACCAGCCTGGGCAACACAGCAAGATCCTGTTTCTACAAAATTTTTTTAAAAAATTAGCTGGGTGTGATGATGTGCACCTGTGGTCCCAGCTACTTGGGAGGCTAAGGTGGCAGAATCACTTGAACCTGGGGACTTGAGGCTGCAGTGAGCTATGATGGTGCCAGTGCACTCCAGCCTGGGTGACAGAGCTGGTGACAGAGCAAGACCCTGGCTCAAAAAAAAAAAAAAAAAAAAGGAACCAGGAGAAAGGATGCTATCCACCTGGAAATAGTGTCAGATCCCTCAGGTTAGGGGCTCAGTCCCACAAGACTGCCCTCACTTCAGACACAAGTCCAAGTTGTTACCTGTGCTTCTTTCTTTCCTTCCTTCCTTCCTTCCCTCCCTCCCTTCCTCTCCTCCCTCCCTCTTTCTTTTCTTTTCTTTCTTTCTTTCTTTTTTTTCTTTCTTTCTTTCTCCTTCCTTCCTTCCCTCCCTCCCTCTCTTCCTTCCTTCTTTCCTTCCTCTCTCTCTCTCTCTCTCTCTCTTTCTTTTTTGAGACAGAGTCTCACTCTGTTGCCCAGGCTGGAGTGCAATGGCACAATCTCGGCTCACTGTAACCTCCACCGTCCTGGTTCAAGCAGTTCTCCTTCCTCAGCCTCCCGAGTAGCTGGGATTACAGGCACATGCCACCACGCCAGGCTAATTTTTGTATTTTTAGTAGAGACAAGGTTTCACCATATTGGCCAGGCTGGTCTCTTGGCCAGGCTGGTCTCAAACTCCTGACCTCGTGAATCACCCGCCTGGGCCTCCCAAAGTGCTGGGATTACAGGGGTGAGCCACCGTGCCTGGCCTGTTACCTGTGTTTCTCACATACTTGCTATAAATCAGGGATCCCCATGACCCCCTCCTAAGGTTTAATCATTTGCTACCACTGCTCACAGAACTAAGGAAAGTGATTGACTTAGTGTTACCCATTTATTATAAAAGGACATGTAGGGGAGTTTTAAATTTTCCTCTATTCTCTGAAGGTTTGATAAGTTGAATCTATGAAAATCAACTGACAATAGACAAATGAACAGGAGAAAAGGCACGCACATTTATAACGTGCATATGCATGGGAGAATCTCAAAGTATGAGATTCAAAAAAGGGCGATACTTGAAGCTTAAATAGCAGTTTGAACTACAGAAAGAAATCGAAGCTTGGAGGTTCCTGGAGGGTGGTGGTGAAAAACTATCGGACGGTGAGGGGAGAGACTGCATTGTGAATAAAGATTGTCTCATTGTGCAGATAAAATCTCTCAGGTAGCTGCCCTCAGAAGAACAGGTGAAAAGTCTATCCAGGTGTGGTGTCCTGGGAGTTGAGTCCTCTAGTCTCCTGCTGTGTGAATTAATCTTCTCTGGTTAATGTAGATATCAGGGAGGAGGTGCACGGCAACCACATTCATTCCGAAGGAACTTCCCTTAGTCAGAGATGGAAAATTGCAGAGAAAACACCTCCCTGTGCTTCAAGAGGGCCTCGGGAGGGAAGGAGGGGTGAGAGGCAGGGGATCAGGAGGTCAGAGAGATTCTCCTGTAGTTCAAAGGACTCAGCATGCCAAAACACCATACTTTGGGGCATTGTTTTGTGAGCCCCAACAGATACATCTCAGGACCAGCCAGATGGAAGAGACGAATGGGACAAGTTATAGGGATAGGGGCACAGCTCTCCCATGCCTTCTCTGGATGCACCACCCTCCACCACCTCCACATGTTCAGCAACCTGTAAACTCTCAGAATCCTGTCCTTTTGGGTTTTTATAGAGGCTTCATCACTTAGACATGATTGGTTAAATCACTGGCCATTGGTGATCATCTTAACCTTTAGCTACTCTCTCCTCCTCTGAGGTCTGGGGATGGGGTTGAAAGTTCCAGCCCTCTAATCACATGATCGATTCCCATCCAACCAGCCCCCATCTCGAAGGAATCCAGGAGCTCCCAGCCATCAGTCCTCTCCTTAGCACACAAATAAACCCTTATTTTTTCCCAGATTCCAAGGGTTTTAGGAGCTGTGTGCCAGGAAAGAGAGAAAGACCAATATATATATATTTCTTATTATATCACAACATCACAGTGTCTCTTATTATCCCCTGCCCCACAGCACCCGCCCACCCTGACACACACACACACACACACACACACACACACATCCTTCTCAAGGTCATGATCATTCAGGGAGCAAAAGCACCGAGACGAGAGGTTTAACCCCAACTGAAACCAGAACATGTTTGCTTCAATGGGTTTCCTCTGGAAAAAGTTCATATTTTAAAGTTTTTAATGTCTGTTTACCCAATTAAACACTTGGTCTTTGGTTAAAGGAATTTTAGGTAATAGTTCAGAGGTGGGAGAGGTTTGGGAGTTTTGGGAGAAGCAGGACTTAACCTTTGGCTTTGACGTCGTAGTCAGTATAGGATGACCTGAAGGATAAACACGCTTTCGAAGGTCTAGGATGTCTGACAATGATGTCACCCCAGCCTTTTGATTCTCTCCCTTGGTCCCATGTCCACAAATACAAAGGGTCCTAGGCCCATTTTCACGTGACCTCTTGGGTCAGTCAGATCACACAGGGGACACCTGGCACTCTCAGAGGGTCTAATGGAAAAGGGTTTAGTGACAAGGTTATTTACTGAGAGGAGTGGGGGTATGAAGCTCTCCAGGTTTAGCCACAGTGGGGCTACTGCTTCCCCAGGCCTGATGAAGCTGGGCTGGGGGATGATGTTACAGAATTGGGAAGGCAGGAGCTGTGGTCATATTAGAATGAGCCACTGCCAAGATGTGGCCAGGTGGGGAGAAAACAGAGGGCTTAGCACTCCAATGTCTTTTTCTTCCTGTCCTTTGATTTCCCACTGGTGCCACCCAGTGGTCAAATAAAAATGGAAGCCAAAGATCAAGCAGGCTGGGTAATGCAATCAACAGAGAAGGGGAGAGAAAGAGAAGGGTGGGGAATTGACCTGACAGGTGAAGAGAATAACTGGCTGTCCACTCTCCCCACATCCAGTTCCTGCAGACCCCCAGCCCCATCCCTTGCTTGAAATTCATGACGCTCGCAGAAAGTCAGATTTGCAGGATATTAAAAAAGAAAGATAGAAAATAAAAGACACTTTTATACTTTATGCTCTGTAGATTTTAGTGACATTTTTGCACCTTTGTTTATCTCAAAACAACTTTGTGAAATACATATTATGGAACTAAGTAGGTAAGTGTGTCTTGCTCAAATCACAATGAATGGAATCAGGACTTGACTTGACCCTCATGTCTCTAAGCTTTTCTCTTTCTTTTAGACCAATGTCTTTCACTGGTCTCAAAGCCTTGGTGAGCCTTGAACCAATTCCGTGGATTATGACCCGCATTTGGAAAATAATGAAATAGAATTGAAGGGAACAGATTGGATGTCACAGTGTATTACCCATAATACAGGTTAATATTCTTTCTTGAGACTTTAACACATATAAATGTGTGTATGTGCTTTTGCGTATTAGGCTGTGATGTACTATATCACAACTATACACATAAAAAACCCAACAGGTATTTCTTCCTAAGGTTTCTGTTAAAGAAAGTCCAGGCCAGGCAGAGTGGCTCATGCCTGTAATCCCAGCATTTTGGGAGGCCGAGGCGGATGGATCTATTGATGTCAGGAGTTCAAGACCAGCCTGGATAACATGGCAAAACCCCATCTCTACTAAAAATACAAAAAAATTAGCCGGGCATGGTGGCGGGTACCTGTAATCCCAGCTACTCAGGAGGCTGAGGCAGGAGAATCGCTTGAACCCGGGAGGCGGAGATTGCAGTGAGCCAAGATTGCGCCACTGCACTACAGCCTGGGTGACAAGTGCAGATTGAGACTCCAACTCCAAAAAAAAAAAAACAAAACAAAAACAAAAAAAAGAAGTCTGAAAGCATTTTGTTAGACCATCTTCTCTTTTCACTCTGTTTATTCTTTCATTCATTTGTTCATTCATTCTCATTTACTGAACATCTTTTATGTGCCAGATCCTGAACTCAAACATCGCCAGATTTTGAATTCCGTATCATCATCTCACGCATTTGTTCAGTGCAAATTCTTTCTCCATTCTCCTTATACATCCTGCTTCACCACTTTCACTTTCCTAAACAATCCATGTCTTCTTTCATCTTGGGGACCTTTGCAAAACTCCACCTATCCTTTTCCCCTCTCTCTGTGAATTAATTCCTAGTCATCCTTCAGCTATAGAATCCTGCTTCTATGCTCAAAATCTGGCTTTGGTTCTTGAGGCAATTTTAAAATAAGGCTGCAAGTTATTTGACACTCACTCCAAAGAGGTAGAAACTATGTCACATCTCCTTAACGTGTACTCATGACTGCTTCAACCAATAAAGTATGGTGGAAGTGAAATGGTGTGACTTCCAAAGCCAGGTCATCAAAGGTCATGCAGCTTCCACCTTATTTGCTGGAACACTCACTTTTGGAGCCCTGAGCTGCTATGTAAGAAATCCAAATACTCAAGGCCACCATGGTAGAGAGGCCATATGTAGGTGTTCTAGGGGACAATTCCAATTAGATCCAGCACTCCAGCCATCCCTGCCATGGAGCAAAACATGTAACTGGGTTATCTTGTACTCTGCAGACCAGCCCACCCACAAAATGGATGACACTGAGTGACCCCCATTGATGCCATGGTTAACACAAAAATCACCCAGTTGAACCCTGCCTGAATTTGTGACCCACAACATTTATGAGATATAGTAAAATTGTTATTGCTTTAAGCCACTATGTTTTGGGATGGTATTTTGTGCAGCAATAGATAACTGCAACAAGTCTCTCTCTATGTGCTTCTATAGCATTCTGTTTTGTGAAGTTTATTGCATTGTAGCTTAACTTTCTAAGATCTACTTGTCTGCGTTTCCTAACAGAATATATGAAGACTGAAATGATATTTTGCTGCCACTTGTATTTCTAATACCTAGCATCGGTTCCACACAAAATATGGACTTAATAATTATTTTTTAAAATTTGGGTTCAATTTTTTTAAATTTTGGGAACAGAGCTTCTTTACAGGTAAGGTGTTCGTATGTTTGTGTCTGCCTGGACCGACTGATCTGATGTAATTATTAATAGAGTCCTCTTTCAGTTTCAAAATGTAAAGGATAAATGATATGAGCACTCTAATTAGAGGGGTCCTCGTGGGACCAGGGAAGGATTCTGAGTGATGCCCATCAGATTCATTAGAGTTTGGATTTGGCTCCGGTTGGATAAGAATGTTGAATTTTTAGATGAGCAATTTTAAAGAGTGACTGTTATTACCCCTGTCACCATTATATTTTGATTATATGCTCTATAATTAGATGTTGAAAATGCGAATGCATATTAATATTTGATTGATTTGATTACCCATCATAATTATACTTTGATCACTTTTGATAAATATATTGATTCATTTTTTATTTACTTCACAGTATTCTTTGTATAACTGCTTTGATAATATCTGATTACATCTTAATATTTGATTGCTTTGAGTAGCTCTTGTTTTAACCATTGGGAAGTTGGATCATATTAGTTATGATGAACCTGACTAGTGGTTATGAGGGTAGATTTTACAGTAAAACATACCTGGGTTTGATGTTCCCCATTACTTATACTGTGTGACATTGTGTAGGACACTTAACCTCTCTGGCCTTTAGTTTCCCCATCTCTAAAATGGACATAATAAAAGTTACTCATGAGGGTGCCTGGTGGATTAAATAAGATAATCATGTATTAGTAGGGTATTCTGGCTGGTCCCTAACTGACATTCTAGATAATTCTCATGTGTAGATGGATGATATTCGCTACTCCACCCAAATATCTACTTGCATGAACTGATACACATTAAGGCTTTTTGTTGATGTTGTTCCAGGAGGGGGCTCAGGGAGAAGGGAGAAGTCATTCTGGGTAGGGTGCTGATGAGGGAGAGAGGAAGAGAAGAGGAAAGAAGGAGAGGCCATGTCATGGGCTCCATTCTGCCATTCAGGCCACAAGGTCCAGGTGTTCAGAGTACAAGAGGGCCTGGCCAAAGGGGCAAGTGGGCTGACATCTGGCCACAGGGTTGCATTTGCTTGGGTGGTATGAGTATCTTTTCTAATTCACACCAAGGAGCCATGAGAGCCGCTCAGAGGTGTCACACGAAAGAAGGACTCAGTTAAGATTCAGTAGAAATGAAAGAGAAGAGAGAGACTGAGCGCAAACCCTGAAGTTCCTATGTGTGTGGAGGGTTCTGTGAGACTCTAGGTACCAGAACAGCAGTTGAGGCCCAGGAGGGCCTCTTTTCCCCTAGTGCTGCAGTTTGTGCCCTGGATCCCACAGTGCTCTGTGGGAGATGGCTGTGCCTGGCGATCAGCCTCCTCATGGGATTTGGGGACATTAGTGTGCGTGTGTGTGTGTGCACGCGCACATGCTGAGAGGAGAGGAACATGGATGGTATGTGGGTGGCGGTGACCCTTAATTATTGTAATAGCTAGAAATTATAGAGCATTTAGCTCCAGGTACTTTGCCAAACACTTTATACACATTATCATTTTTAATGGTCACAACAACCCTGTGACAATAACCACTAGTACTTTTATTATCCCCATTGTACAGATGGGAAATAGAGGCAAAGAGAAATTAAGGAACTTCTCCCAATGTTACAGAGAGTAGAGCTGGGATTTGAATCCAGACGGTCAGATGCCAGAGTCGCTACTTTTAGCCACGATGCCATATTTCCTCCTCATCAGGGAAACTGGAACTGTTCCTGACATGGGTGAGCCCCCTACTCCTATCCCTGGGGTCACTGGGAGTGGGGAGGAGCTCAACTGCTGCATAAGCCCATGATCCTCAACTCACTGAAATCTGTGTTAATGGGATCCATCACTTCCTTCAGCCTAGGGACACTGTGTTTTGGATATAAAGCACACTTGCCCAGGACCTGGCTCTGGCTTAGGACTCAGTAGAGAATTTCTATATTTAGTGTTCTGGATGACTGGCTTAGTAGTTCCTTTCTTGAGTCATGGTTTTACAGATGAGAACACAGAGAACCTCTTAGCCAAGTCAGTGCTCACTTTGACCTTCTGTTGAGCCTGTCCTTGTCTCTGACCCAAACTGAAGTCCACAGTGCAATGGGATGACCTGCCTTCTCTCCAGCTGGGGGGAGACTCAGGTGTGGGTAATGGTCCCCTGGCACTGGGCCACTGGAGAAGGAAGGCTATTAGCTGCCCATCTGCCGGCTGCTGTCGCTGGCTGCCGTCCAAATGACCCACAAGCCCTGGGAACGTTCAATGACCAGACACAGCCATGTGCTCCTGGAACACCAGAGCGACCACCCCATACTGAAAGGACACCTTTCCAGAATCCCATAGGAGTCCCCACACATTAGCAAGCCTCTTCTCTTAATCCTTCCTTCCTTTGCAGAAAACTGATGTACCTACATCTCATCCCTGAAACTGTGAGATGTTATCTTTTTCTTTTCCATCCTTTTATAACTTTTGAGTATAGTACAGTAATATTTTTAATATATTAGAGATTTCCAAAATTGAGATGTTACTTTTTTCCCATATTTTTATATATATATATATATATATATATATATATATTTATATAAAGTTACTTTTTTTGGTCATGCATGGATTTAAAAAAAATCCTTCGAGGAAATAAAGTAAAATGCTAACAGGTCTGCGGGTGATGTGATTATGGGTTAATTTAATTTTCTTCTCTATACTTCGCAGTAAGAATGTTCTGTTTTTTATGATATGAAAGGAAGTGGATCTTGTTTGTTTGGGTTTGTTTTTAGATTAGTTGCCTCTTTCAATATTTTTATTCTATCTAGTGCAAACTATAGTGCAACTTTATTTCAAGTAGGCATGGTATCTTTTTTTTACTCCATTTTGCTCCCTAAAATTTATCTAGGATGGATCTGTTCTGCTAAGGAGGAAGTGGACTAGAAACCAAAAGTACAGACTCAGGCAACTTCTCATACAGATGGAAAGAGCTTTGAATCAAGAGTCAAAAGGGTGAGTCCTCCTTCTGGCTCCACCAAACATTGAGCACCTTGGTCTTTTTTTTTTTTTTTTGAGACAGAGTCACACTCTGTCATCCAGGCTGGAGTTCAGTGGCACAATCTCGGCTCACTGCAACCTCTGCCTCCTGGGTTCAAGCGTTTCTCCCGCCTCAGCCTCCCAAGTAGCTGGGATTGCAGGCGCGTGCCACCACGTCTGGCTAATTCTTGTATTTTTAGTAGAGATGGGGTTTCGCCATGTTGGCCAAGCTGATCTCAAACTCCTGACCTCAAGCGATCCACCCACTTCGGCCTCCCAAAGTGCTGGGATTACAAGTGTGAGCTACCGCGCCTGGCAATCTTTTCATTGGTAAAGCCACTTAGACTCCATGGCCTCTGCCATCTCTTCCAGGCCTGAACTTCAGTGAATCTTTGCTGTCTTGTGGAAATCAGTTGGAAAATAGGGCAACAATTAGCCTACAGCTGACTTTGTTAGAATATAACGATTTAAATACTTGAAGATCCTGGTAGTTCAAATTAAGTATGAGAATGGCTCTTCTGGTGCTGAGCAAAGGAAGAAAACTCAAGTAGTAGCAATCTGGCAGGGTTTTCCTGGAACTGTACTTGACGTGTTTTTTTTTTTTTTTGAGATGGGGTCTCACCCTGCCACCCAGGCTGGAGTGCAGTGGCACAATCATAGCTCACTGCAGCCTTGACATCCTGGGCTCAGATTTCTCTCTCCTCTTTTTATGTACACATATATGTATGTATGTATGTACACATACTTACATATATTTATATATGTAAATTTTTCTGAACTATTTGGGAGTAAGTTGCATACATCCAAAGCTGTTTCCCTGGCATTCAGTGCAGTACAGTCCTGGCCTGGATGTCCCTCAAGCCTGGTGCCACATCTTCCCTCCCATCACTCCCACTGCCACCAGCACACCCTCAGACTCAGACCTAGCGTTTTTCCTCTCATCAGAAAGCCCTCCCTCTACCCACCCAGACCAGAACTCCACTGTACGTGCCCCTCCTTAGGTGTTAAAAAGAAGAGTATTTAATTTGATTGGCTCACTTGGGAGAAGAGGCCAGCTCCCAAGTAGAGTGCAGTGGTGCAATCATAGCTCACTGCAGCCTCAAACTCCCACTTCAGCCTCTCAAGTAGTTGGCACTACAGGCATGCACCACCACACCTGGCTAATTTTTTTGTAGTTTTTGTAGAGACCTGTTTTCTTCATGTTGCCCAGGCTGGTCTTGAACTCCTGGACTCAAGTGATCTATCTGCCTTTGTCTCCCAAAGTGCTGGGATTACACAGGTGAGCCACCATGCCTGGCCTACTTGTTTTTTTTTTTTTTTTTTTTTTTGAGTTGGAGTCTTACTCTCGCCCAGGCTGGAGTGCGGTGGCACAATCTTGGTTCACTGCAACCTCCGTTTGCTGGGTTCAAGTGATTCTCATGCCTCAGCCTCCTGAGTTGCTGGGATTACAGGTTGCTTGGCTAATTTTCATAGTTTTAGTGGAGATGGGGTTTCACCACGTTGACCAGGCTGGTCTCTAACTCCTGACCTCAAGCAATCTGCTTGCCTTGCCTCGGCCTCCCAAAGTTCTGGGATTACAGGCATGAGCCACCGTGCCCAGTCTAATTGGCATATTTTTAAGGTACAGAAGAACCCACATGGGATAGGAAGGAAAGAAGATGATCTAGTGTCTACGGGCAAAGGTATGGATTTGGAAACAAGCCCATCCCATGTGGACAATGGATGGGACACAAAAATTCAAAAACATGAAGAGGAAGCCAGAAACGTCTCCCAGCTGGGGAGAGTATAAAGCGCCGTGTGCCTCTTTTCCCATTCATGGGGCTGTGTGGTAGCAACCCAACAGCAGCCTCCATGTATTCTGTGACAGTTAACTCATCAATTTTGTTTTCCTTTGGTTTAACTGTAAGTTCAAAGTAAATATTGATATTTTTTAAGATATAAAAGCAGTCACTCATCACAATGCATTTCAACAAAACCAAACAGTTTGGTGACCAAGACTCACAGAGATTTCTCCTAATTGGATAAAAAGATGAGGCCTGTGCTTTTTCATTTGCTTGATTAATTACTGCTCTGAAACCCTTGAAAACAGACATGGTCCGTAAGTGGTATCTGTTGCTTAATCGAGGACAGATGTTTTTGAAAACCTATTAAATAGGCCTAGAGAGTTATTGACTCTGAAGTGAATCATTGAACTGTATGTTTTTTACAAGTAACATGCCAGCAAAAAACGATTTTTGCTAATATTCAAGTTAGAGTCACCATAATTGTTGTTTGTCCTAAACCTACCAGCATCTAGAAGCAGCTCCAAGATTATGGTAGTAAATGGCATCACCATCGATCCAGGGGACTAGGCTGAAAATCCAATAATCACTCACAACTTCTTCCTGCCTGTACTTCTCTCCCTTATCCCTGCTCTGTCCAAGCTCCGTTGTCATTCTCAAGTTCATTGCCTAAGAGCAGTATCTCTCCAGGTGTCTCCTGTGTCTGTTCCTACCACCGCTTATGTTAAAACAACTGTGATATGGCTTTGGTGACTGGAGGAACACCAGGGTCCTTAGTCTCATGCCGATTTAGACAAAACAACACGGACACATATAGAGTGGTTTTAAGGAGCGGAGAGTGTAATAGGTAAGAAAGAAGGAAGAAGCTCCCCCATACAGAGACTGGAAGGGGGATCCAAGCCAAGAGAGGAAACCTCATGTGCTGCAGAAAAGTGGCTGCTTATATGAGTAGGCTGGAGGAGATGGTGTCTGACTTGTATAGGGCTGGGGGATTGGTTTGACCAGGCATGTCATTCACGTAGCCTATGGAAAAACCGGTCCTGCCACCCTAGCCTTTTAATATGCAAATGAAGGGCGCCAGGATGTTCTACACACGTGGGGATATGTCAGGGTGGCCATGTTGCCAGGCACATGTTGGGGCAAGGGCAAGAGGACAAGGGTGGGAATCACCATGTTTGGGTGGACCCAGTTTCTAATGGCCTGCATTTGCATATCAAAGCTTGCCAGCCCGGCTCTAAGAGCTGGGGCTTTCCTGCTAGACAAGAAACATTTCTGGAGCTGCTTTAAAAGAAACAAAAACTTCCCAAGGACCCCTTTTCCTCTCTATCTGCCTAAAATAATTTCTTAATAACTCCTATAACAACCGTATCTATTAGGCTTGGTAGAAAACTACATGCACCCCAGATGGGTGAAGTGAAGAGACTTATTTAATGAGGAGACTATTTGAGAAGCGTAGCCGAGGTGAATGGAAAAGCAAGGAGCAGTGGGGTACCTGGGTGACAAGAAGAGTGATGCCCTTACTACTCCTAGGGCTGGGGCAGTGGGAGGATACTGTATTCCCAAGACCCAGTGAGAGCCAATGGAAGAGGCTATGGGCTGTGACCACCCAGTGGTTGCCGTGGTCAAAGAGAGCATGTGGAAGAGGCTGTGGCCTGTGTAGCACCGAAGTTGGTGTGAAGGGATAAAAACACCAACCCTTCCTCCTCCTGTCTTCTAGTCTTGTCGGTACCTCCTACTGGCCAAACCCAACTGACACCAAAGGGCAAGGGAGCCCAGGAGATGCAGTCCTCAGGCTCCTCTCTCCTGCACTAAGCACCAAATGCTGGTGAGGGCGTGGAGCAATAGGATCTCTCATTCGTTGCTGGTGGGAATGCGAAAGGTAAAGCACTTTGGAAGACAGACTGTTTCTCACAAAGCTAAACTTGATCTTATCATACATTCCAGCAATCATACTCCTTGATATTTCTCCAATGGGTTGAAAACTTACATCCACACAAAAATCCTCACAGGAATGTTTCTAGCAGTTTTATCCATAATTGCTCAAACTTGATCACAACAGTTTCTCTGCACAGAGTAGGGCAGAGACAGCAGAGTGGGTCTGGAGGCTCAAATGAAGAATAACTAGCACAGCAATCACCCCCCTGCACTTGAACTATTGCAGTAGCCTCTTAAAGGCTTCCCTGCCTCCAGGCTTGTTTTCTCTCCTAAAGATTCTCCAAAATGTGACAAGAGTGCTCTCTCTAAAGCAAAAATCTCCAGGTCACTCCCTTCTTACAACCCTTGAGTGACTTCCCATTGCTCCCAGGATAAAATTAGTACTCCCCAACATGGTGTCCAATGTCCTGTGAGCCGCATCTCTATCCACCCCGCAATTCCTTTGCACTCCATGCAATGCTGGGAACATGAACCTCTCTCTCATTACTCACCTTAGCCCCTGCTTAGCCACGCCCTCTGCCTGCAATTTTTTTTTATTCCATTGTGCCTTGCTCTCCATGCCTTTTCCCCAGCTGGCTAAATTCTGCTCCCCCATCTTTTGTTTTGTTTGGTTTTTATTTTAAGACTGCATAGGTTTCTTCCGTTTTTTTTTTTAGTTTTTGAATAGACTTTATTTTTTCTAGCAACTTTAGGTTTATAGAAAAATCAAGCAGGAAGTATAGAGTTCTCATATACTTCCTTTATACCCCCTCCACAGTTGCACTTGTTATTAACATCTTATATTAATGTGGTGGTACTGTAGCAGGACGAGCTGCAGACAAAACTCCTCAGACACCGAGTTAAAGAAGGAAGGGGTTTATTCGGCCGGGGGCATTGGCAAGACTCCTGTGTCAAGAGCCGAGCTCACCAAGAGAGCAATTCCTGTCCCTTTTAAGGGCTCATAACTCTAAGGGGGTGCGTGTGAGAGGGTCGTGATCAATTGAGCAAGCAGGGGGTATGTGACTGGGGGCTGCATGCACCGGCAATTAGATTGGAACAAAACCAGGATAGGGATTTTCACAGTGCTTTTCTATACAATGTCTGTAACCTATAGATAACATAACCGATTAGGTCAGGGGTCAATCTTTAACTACCAGGCCCAGAGTGTGGTGCCAGGCTGTCTGCTTGTGGATTTCACTTCTGCCCTTTAGTTTTTACTTTTTCTTTCTTTGCAGGCAGAAATTGGGCATAAGACAATATGAGGGGTGGTCTCCTCCCTTAGTACCTTTGTTACTATTGATGAATCAATATACGTTCGTATTAACCAAAGTCCATAGTTTACATTAGGGCTCACCCTTTATGTTGTATAGTTCTGTGGTTTTAACAAATGCATAATGTCAAGTATCCACCATTACAGCATCTTAAAGAATAGCTTCACTGCCCTAAAAATCCCGTGTGTTTAACGTGTTTCTCTATCCCTCCCTCCCCTTAAACCTGTGGCAACCACTGATTTTTTTTTAACTGTCTTCATAGTTTTGCCTTTTCCAGAGTGTCATATAGTTGCAGTCATACAGTATGTGTCTTTTTTCAGACTGGCTTCTTTCTTTTAGTAATATGCATGCATATCTTTCCATGGCTTGGAAACTCTTTTTTTATTGCCAATAATATTCCATGGTATGGATGCACTTCAGTTTGTTTATCCATTCTCCTATTGAAGGACATCTTGGTTGCTTCCAAGTTTGAGCAATTATGGATACAGCTGCAATAAACATTCGTGTGAGGGTTTTTTGGGGGATTGTTAAGTTTTCAACCCATTTGGAGAAATACTAAGGAGTATGATTGCTAGAATGTATGGTAAGACCATGTTCAGCTTTGTAAGAAATTGTCTGACTTCCAAAGTGCTGTACCATTTTGCATTCCCACCAGCAATATGTGAGAGATCCCGTAGCTCCATATCCTCACCAGCAATTGGTGCTGTGTCTTGGATTTTGGCTATTCTAATGGGTGTTGTTAGATATGAGTTCTAAATTTCTCTTCAAAGAATCGATATGTCAGTATGTTCAATTCTTTTCCTTCTACTTTTAACTTCCTTGTAAAGCAACCTTTTTCGATTACCTGCTCCACCCTGACTCATTCCGATTATCCTGACTCATTCAGATTGCCTATTCCACACTGACTCATTCAGATTACCTACTCCACCCTCACTCATTCCGATTACCTGCTCCATCTTCACTCATCCCGATTACCTGCTCATTTTACACCCTGACTCATTCTGATTTCCTGCTCTGCCATAACCATTTTTCCCGACAAAACACTCACCCCGTCACGCTCTTTAAATTAGCCAATCAGAATTAGTTTAGCCTGTGCGGTCTAACCCTAGCCAATAGGGAATGACACAGCAGCAGGGGCCATGTGAGTCAGGGATAAGAACCCCTTCCCCTCCTTGTCCAAGTGTGGGCTCACCACTGCTCCATCTATAAGGGAGCACCATTCTATAGAAGTACATTGCCTTGCTGAGAACGAAAAAGAAAATTTTATACTTGAGTGCTATTTCTTTTGTGGCACCAAAACTTTATTTATAACAATTTGAGGGCTTTCTAGGGATTACATTCCCCTTCGGGGGCGGTCTCTGGTTCTCTCTAGTGAGGCGGTGCGCCCCGCCCCCTTGTGGTGGTCTCAGGGGTGAGAACTCAGGACCCATGCAGTACAAGGAATAACCCAAGCTCTCAGCAACGTGGAAAGAAACTTGCCAGCAACCTAGCTTAAAGGATCCTCACATACTACCACAGCAACTCTGCACAGACCAAGGAAGGAGAAGCCATGGGAGCCGGTAAAGTACTTCCTTGGTGGTCAAATTCTGGAGGGCTAAATGTATGCATGTGTGAAAGATCACAAACAACCCTACTTGCAGTGTTGTTTGTGTGGATGGCGACAAGTCCTGCTGCTGGACGGAGTGAGTGGGTCCTCTCTGCGGTTCCATAGCTACCTCATATGGCTTAGGGCAGATCCTGCCATTGGATTTATACTGGCATGCCAACACTAAGAGGGGCCTAATTCTCCCTTGGGGGAGCAGCCAGAGAGGACAACACCAGTAGGAAATGTACAAGGGACCTTCAGAGGGGGAAAGGGAGGAAATAGGTCAACCTTCCAGAGCAGCAAGGCAAGTCACCCCTTGGTTTTGTGTCCGGAATTGGTGGGTTCTTGGTCTCACTGACTTCAAGAATGAAGCCATGGACCCTCGCAGTGAGTGTTACAGTTCTTAAAGATGGTGTGTCTGGAGTTGTTCGGTCCTCCTGTCCGGAGTTGTTCATTCCTCCTGGTGGGTTCATGGTCTTGCTGGCTTCAGGAGTGAAGCTGCAGACCTTCACAGTGAGTATTACAGCTCTTAAAGGCAGTGCAGACCCAAAGAGTGAGTAGCAGCAAGATTTATTGTGAAGAGCGAAAGAACAAAGCTTCCACAGCATGGAAGGGGACCCGAGTGGGTTGACACTGCTGGCTCAGGTGGGAATAACCCTTATCTGGCCCCACCCACATCCTACTGATTGGTCCATTTTACTGAGAGCTGATTGGTCCGTTTTATGGAGAGCTGATTGATCTGTTTTGACAGTGCCGATTGGTGCATTTACAAACTTTTAGCTAACACAGAGTGCTGATTGGTGCATTTACAAACCTTTAGCTAGACACAGAGTGCTGATTGGTGCATTTACAATCCTTTAGCTAGACACAAAAGCTCTCCAAGTCCCCACCAGATTAGCTAGACACAGAGCGCTGATTGGTGAGGCTACAAACCTTTAGCTAGACAGAGTGCTGATTGTTGCATTTACAATCCTTTAGCTAGATGGAAAAGTTCTCCAAGTCCCCACCTGACCCAGAAGTCCAGCTGGCTTCACCTCTCAATGGCACTCGCCAGGGGACTTTGCGGCACCTAGCCCAGGCACTCCGGCAGCCCAGAGGGAGCTCATCCCCAGATCAAGCCCAGCAGGCGCCCACCAGCTGCATGGAGTGTGGGGCCCACTTAGCCCGTGCCCACCTGGAACCTGCACCAGCCTACGAGAGCAGTGCGCAGCCCCAGCTCCAGGCGTCTCTCCCTCTACACCTCCCTGTGAGCAGAGGGAGCGGACTCCGGCCTCAGCCAGCCCCAGAGAGGGGCCCCCACAGCGCAGCGGCAGGCTGAAGGGCTCCTGGAGCATGGCCAGAGCAGACAACGAGGCCTAGGAGGCGCTGAGAGCGAGCGAGGGCTACTAGCACATTGTCACCTCTCAGTTTGAGAGATTGAGCCTTCCGAGGCAGGCAAGGCGAGCCATCCCTGGTTTGAGGGGTTGAGCCTTCCACAAATTTCAGGGGTTTGAACCTCACAGAAACCTCTGGTAGTAAGAAAAATATTCAGAATTCCCTTTCCTTTCTTCTTGGGGGAAGACAGAGTAGCTCCACTTCCACCGGTCCCTCCCCTAGGGAAAGGGGAAAGAGAGGGGAGAACAACAGCATAAGCAGCTGGCAGAGGCAGCAAAAGACCAGCAAAGAGGAAAGAGAAACTGAGAGAGGAAGTTAGAGAGAAAGAGAGAGAAAGAGACAGAGTCAAAGAGAGAGAGAAAGAGAGAGGCAGAGAGAGAAATAAAGAGACAAAGAGGAAGTCAAAGAGAAAGAGAAAGACAGAGACAGAGAGAGTCAAAGAGAGAGATAGAGAGAGAGAAGTAGTAAAGAGAAAAGAGTGTATCATATTCCTTTAAAAGCCGGGGTAAATTTAAAACCATAATTAATAATTGAAGGTCTTTTCCGTGACCTTATAACACTCCAAAACCACCTTGTTGTCAGTGTAAACAAGGGTGTAGCCCAAAAGCACTGAGGCCACTGACAATCTGTAGCCTTCCAAATCAAAAATCCTTAACCCGGTAAACCCATGGATGGCCCAAATGCATTCAGTCTGTAGCAGAAACTGCTTTGCTAACAGAAGAAAGTAGAACAATAACTTTTAGAGGAACCCTCATTGTGAGCACACCTCCTCAGGTCAGAACTATTCTAAGTCAAAAAAAACAAAAAAAAAGCAAAAAGGTAGCTTCCTGACTCAAGAACCTTAAAGTATGAGGCTATTCTGTTAGAAAAAGATGATTTAACATTAACCACTGAAAATTCCCTTAACCCATCAGGTTTCCTAAATCTTAATCTAAATCAGGATCTAAATCTTAATTACCATACAAAAGTCTGATCAGACCTAGGAGGAACTCCCTTCAGGACAGGACAATAGATAGTTCCTCTTGGGTGATTGAGGGAAAAAAGACACAATGGGTATTCAGAAAGTGATAAGGAAACTCTTGTAGAAGCAGAGTTAGGAAAATTGCCTAATAATTGGTCTGCTCAAATGCGAGAGCTGTTTGCACTCAGCCAAGCCTTAAAGTACTTACAGAATCAGGAAGGAGCCATCTATCTATACAAATTCTAAGTAAATATGGATTGAACAAGGTCTTATTAATAGCAAAGAATAATTGAAATCCCAAACTTACAAGGTTTTCAACAAAAGTAAATTTTGCTGAAAGTTAACAGTGTAACATGTATTATCCTAACTTCTAATCTTGTGGCCTTAGACAGTCTACTCCACAGACGTGAAGGAAGTTCACTTTGGAAAAGAGTGGTTATCATCTTTGAGAAAAAAAAAAGGCCGGTGGGGGTTGGAAAAGAGTGGTTATCATCTTTGAGAAAAAAAAAGGCTGGCGGGGGTTGAGGGGTGGAGAATTTATGTAAAAAGGAATGTAACATGGTAAATTCTTGTCCTAAAATAAATTAACTGTTTGTTTAAAGAAAGGGATGTTTGCAATAAATCAGAAAGTTGAGACATGTTGAAGAAGTGTCTGTGAAAGTCATGAGAAAAAAATATGTTATAAAAGGGAATTTATGCAAGAAATGTTTTATAATGTAAAAGTAATTAGGTCTCCTGAATGTAAAACTATTGAAGAAACAGTTCATGTGCAAGGTGTGTAAGGAAAGTAAAATATACCTTTGGTAAAAGGGTTATAAGGAGGCATAAGAATGTGGATTTTTACCTACATTAAAAGGTTAAAAAATATTTTGTTTTAAAGGTTTAAGCAAGTTTTGAAACATTAATTGTAAAGGAAATTCTGTGTGTAAACATATTGGCTAAAGTTAAAGGGGTATCAGCCAGTTTTTCTGTGCATTGGACATTAAAATAAAAGCACAACAGGTTTTCCTCTAACCCGCTCTTTAACAAAAATTATAAAAGGTTAAAAAGAGTCTATAAAAATCTTACCTTATGGTCAGACATTAAAAATTGGATAAATATGTCTACAAGGTTTTATTAAAATTAAGTTATTAATAACACTCTAATATAAAGGTGAAATTTAGCTTATCTGATATAAAATCATACAGGACGCATTGTCAAATATAAAATGGTGTTTGGCTTTCTTTGGTCTAAAAACTAGTAAAAATAGGTGCTAAAGGAAATTTCTCAGTAAGAAGGCACCAAGGACTATAAAGTCCTCTGCTGATGTCCCCACATTTAAAACAAAAGATCAGTTTCTTAGAAATTATATAGCTTGTTTATCTTCCACTTTCCTTTCCCTCAAAACTAAAAGTCTTTTAGCACAGGTACCACCCCTAGAACTTCTGGTAAACCAGCACCAGCCTGAGGATCACGTTATCATCAAAGGGTGGAAAGAAGGAAAACTTGAGCCAGCCTGAGAAGGACTCTACCTTGTGCTGCTAACCACTGAGACTGCTGTTCGTACAGCGGAAAGGGGATGGACTCATCACACCTGAGTCAAGAAAGTGCAGTCCCCTCCAGAGACATGGGCCATAGTGCCAGGGAAAAGCCTACCAAACTAAAGCTAAGAAAAATTTAACTCTCATCTATTCTATTACTCCTTCTTCTTCCCTCACTCTATTGCTGACCATCTAACTATTAACATAACCAAGTCAATTTCACCTCAAACTATTGCATTTGATGCTTGCCTTGTTATACCCTGTGGGGGCTTGCCAAGTCAAAGACAGCTCTCTACTTCAGAAAAGTACCTTAGTCTCTCTTGACTCTCCTCAGACTGGGCATTAGTGAATTGGGACCATTTAATCTGGGGAGATTTTGATAAAGACCCCAGTGTCAACCAGGGGTCTTCCCCCCTGATGTAGAGCTTTTGTGCTGTAGTTGGTCCAGTGTTCTGTGGACCACTAAAGAGCAAGGATGGACTGCCCCAACCGATTTTTGTGATTTCCTAAAACCATACATTCATTTTACTAGAGGGACTGCCCCCACCACTGCCACCCCTCTGCCAACTGTCAGCTAAACCAGTGCAATCCTATACAGGTTATTATCTCAAGCCCTCAAAGTTCTTCCTCTTTTCTAAGCCAGTTCCCTTCTTTAAGCCGGTTTTATGGTATGGGGGCTGAGGTTTCAGGGACAGACCCTATTGGATTCTTTGAAATGCATTTCTTTGATCCCCTGACACCTGCACCTTCCTCTAAGCCTTCTTCCAAAACCTCTCACAATGAAACAATTGCTCCTCCTCCATCTAATGACAAGACCAAAATAGCTATTGTAGAAGTTAAAGACTTAAAACAAACTTTGGCAATTAATACAGGATACCAAGATGCAAATGCGTGGTTGGAATGGATCAAATATTCCACCCACAGGTTAAAAGCAATTGTTATGCTTGTGTGCACGGCAGGCCAGAGGCCCAGATTGACCCCTTTCCACTAGGGTGGTCCTCCAGTAGACCGGGCGTAGGCTGCATGGTAGCTCTTTTCCAGGATTCTACAGCCTGGAGTAACAAGTTGTGCCATGCTCTCTCTGCTATATCCTGAAGTCCGGCACCCTGCGGGTCAGCCCCTGCGGGCCATCCAGCTTCCGTCTCCCAACACTAAGTTCACTTTGTGTCTCCCACAACAGGGAGAAAACTTAGCGTTCCTTGGAGACCTGAAGGGATGCAGTGAGCTTAAGAATTTTCAACAGCTTATCAATCAGTCAGCCCTTGTTCATCCCTGAGTTGATGTGTGGTGGTATTGTGGTGGACCTTTACTGGACACTCTGGTGAATAACTGGAGTGGCACTTGTGCTTTAGTCCAATTGGCTATCCCTTTCACCCTGGCATTTCATCAACCAGAGGAAGGAAAAATAAGACACCGTAAAGCGAAAGAAGCCCCTCATGGGTCTTTCGACTCTCACATCTATTTAAATGCAATTGGAATCCCAAGGGGAATACCAGATCAATTTAAAGCCCGAAATCAAATAGCTGCAGGATTTGAGTCAATATTTTGGTGGGTGACAATTAATAAAAATGTATATCGGATAAACTACATCTACTACAACAACAGCGATTTGTTAACTATGCTAGAGATGCTGTTAAAGAATAGCTGAGCAATTAGGGGCTACTAGCCAGACGGCTTGGGAAAATAGGATAGCCTTAGACATGATATTAGCAGAAAGAGGAGGAGTTTGCATCATGATTAAAACTCAACATTGTACCTTCATCCCAAACAACACTGCCCCTGATGGAAGTATAACAAAGGCATTGCAAGGTCTGACTGCTCTGTCCAATGAGTTAACCAACAACTCAGGGGAAAATGACCCCTTTACAGGATGGCTAGAAAAGTGGTTTGGTAGATGGAAAAGAATAATAGCCTCAATTCTTACTTCCCTCTCAGCCATAATGGGTGTACTTATTCTTGTCAGGTGCTGTGTCATACCATGCATCCGTCGGTTGGTGCAGAGGCTCATAAAAACGGCACTTACTAAAACCTCCCTTAACTATCCTCCACCTTATCCAGAGAAGCTTCTTCTTTTGGAAAATCAAGCAGAACAACTAAGCCAAGACATGTTAAAGAAGTTTGAAGAGAAAGCACTATAAGGAAATGCAAGAAGATAAATTGTTAGATATGAGTTCTAAGTTTCTCTTCAAAGAAATTTGTCAGTATGTTCAATTCTTTGTCTTCTACTTTTAAACTTAACTTCCTCGTAAAGCAACCTTTTTTGATTACCTACTCCACCCTGACTCATTCCGATTACCTGCTCATTCTCCACCCTGACTCATTCCAATTTCCTGCTCTGCCATAACCAGTTTTCCTGCCAAACCACTCACCCCATCACTCTCTTTAAATTAGACAATTGGAATTAGTTTGCCTGTGCGGTCTAACCCTAGCCAATAGGGGAATGACACAGCAGCAGGGGCCACGTGCGTCAGGGATAAGAAATCCTTCCCCTCCCTTGTCCAAGTGTGTGCTCACCATTGCTCTATCTGAAAGGGCGCACCCTTCTGTAGAAGTACCTTGCCTTGCTGAGAATTAAAAAGAAAATTTTATATTTGAGTGCTATTTCTTTTTTTTCTTTTCTTTTTTCTTTCTTTTTTTTTTTTTTGAGACGGAATCTCACTCTGTTGCCCAGGCTGGAGTGCAGTGGCACGATCTCGGCTCACTGCAAGCTCTGCCTCCCAGGTTCACACCATTCTCCTGCCTCAGCTTCCCGAGTAGCTGGGACTACAGGTGCCCGCTACCATGCCCGGCTAATTTTTTTAGTAGAGATGGGGTTTCACCTTGTTAGCCAGGATGGTCTTGATCTCCTGACCTCATGATCTGCCTGCCTCGGCCTCCCAAAGTGCTGGGATTACAGGCATGAGCCACTGCGCGGGGTCTTTGAGTGCTATTTCTAATGCAGCACTGAAACTTTATTTATAACAGTGTGCAGTGGTGTCTCCTTGTTGTTTTAATTTTTCAGTTCCCTAATGACATATGCCATTGAACATCTTTTCATTTGCATAGGCGCCACTTCTGCTCCAGTTTTAATGGCTTAGTTGATGCTTTCTGCAGTAAAGCTCTCTCCCCCATTGTGTCAGATAGCCTTTGCTGTGTAATAGATGACTTCAAAACTTGGTAGCTGAAAAGAGCAGTCACATATCTGTGGGTCATGTGGAGTTCAGCTGATTAGGCAGGGTTGCGCTGGTTGGCCCAGCTTTGGGCTTGTGGGTTTCCTGGGTCTGCTGGGTCTGCTAGGTGGCTCTGTTCCATAGGCCTCCAACCTTCTTTAAGCATATCTGCCATCATATGTTCTCATGACAAAGGCAGAGGCACAACAGGGTGAGTGGAAACATGACATTTCTTAAAGTCTGGACCCACTGAGACATACCTGCAATTAGTTACAGCAAGTCACAGGGCCAACTCCAAATTCAAGGGGCAGTATGAGGCCATAGCAAGGATGTGGATGCATGATGGGGATGAGAGAAGAATTAAGACCAACAAGTCAAGCCACCACAGTGCACCACTTTGATCATAATTTTCCCCCAACAGGCAAATATCCTTACCCCCATCCCAGGGTCCCAAAGGGCCTGATTGGATCTGCAGGATGTCATGGAGACCTGTAGACTAAAATGGCAAGTCGTTTGCACCTTAAATACCCAACACTCAGAGGCAGAACAGGAAGGAAATAACCAAAATAAAAACTTCCATCTCAAATTTTCCTATTTCTTCTCACATGCCACTGGTCACAGCAAGTCACATGGCCAAACCCAAAGCCAAGGGATACTCATGATGAGGCCATGACACAGTAGGGATACAGAATTGGGGACAATACTTTATCCCAGTATAAATAGAAATGGAAGGATTGTTGTTCTTCCATTTATATCATCTGCCTTCACCACCACTTCTGAAAGGGGCTTTAGAAAAATGCCCTTTTTTTCATCTGAGAAAGTTTCTCAGAATGCTTTCAGCCTGGAGAAAGCTGGGGGCTCAGAGGTCTTTTTACATTTCAAAGAGCCACAGTCCTTTACACTCAAGGCCAGAAGTATTTTTGTCAATAATACTTTCGAAAAAACTTTCTGAGTTTTACAAATTAAAAACAAGGAATTTGAAAAGTGGCAAGAAAACACATTTTTTTTTGTTGCCCTAGAAAGGTGAGATAAAGGAACAAATTTTTCCTAATGACTATCTAAAAAAACAATTTTGAAGATGTGGTCAAAAAGATTGAATAGGAATGTATCCCATACATATTTCCTTATAGATAGTTTTATGGGTAAGTAATTCAAGATTTGGACCAAAATATATATAAACTAATGTATAACAAACATTAGCTTGGTAGTAGTGTATTGAAATTGATATTTTAATTTCCCCAAATCTTCATGAGGATGGCAGATTAAACAGGGTGTTTTTCAGTGAAAATATAATTTGTATATTTAGTGGTTAATGCATAACTTTTGAGAAAGTCTTTTTCAAAGACTTGTACATTGAGAAAGTGAATGATTATGATGTCTGAGTTCAACCTTTATGCAAGTGTGATAGTTTCTAATTGTTTGTGTTTTAAAAAATTGTAATAGGATTTATTTGAGTTTTAAATTGATGGAACTTATAAATTAAAGATGATAAATGCTTATTCTGTGATTTTAGCATTTTCCTAAGAAGAGGTTCAAAGAACTGAGTAATGTAGACGAAACCAAATTCCTTCCATTTTCATTTACTTACATATAAGGACACAATTTCTCAGCACAAACAAGAAAACAGGAGGAATAAAATTTGGGGAAAATCCTTTACGAGTTTTTTTGTCTTTATTTTATTTTAAGTTCTGGGGTACATGTGCAGGATGTGCAGATTTGTTACATAGGTAAACGTGAGCCACAGTCACCTAAGTATTAAGCCAGGTAGGCATTAGCTATTTTTCCTGATGCCATCATGAATTTTTAACATATTTTATTCTAGTCCACCCATGTGTCAAAATTCATTTGGGATATACCTCTCTGTCTGTCTGTCACTCCATAGTTGCTATTAATTGGGGTATAACACGTTGTTGTGGGACTATGCCTTTAAGTTTTCTAGGTACTTGGTTGCATAGCTGGAAGGCTTTCCTAGACCAGAGCTACTCAAAGACGTAACATCAGCATCACCTGGGAGCCAGTTCAAAGTACAAGCTCTTGGGCCTTTTCCTGTAACTGTGGAATCTGAATCTCTGGAGGTGGTCCTCGGGTATCTGTGTTAACAAGCCTCTGGATGATTCTGAAGCATGCAAAAGTTTGAGAAATGACTGGGTACTATCTTATTTCTCCTGGAGTCTGGTCTTTAACCTGGGGACTTGGCTTAACTGGCAGTGCCCTGGCTTGGTTTTTCCAAGCTGTATCTTAATGGCCACACCTTGACTTGATCTTTGTCTCCGGGCTGTATTTTATTTGGGAGTGTTCTATTGGCTGGAAGGGCTGGGGATAAAAAACAGTTCTATTTTCCAACCCAGCTAGTTTGGACTCTCTATATTCCCTCTAAATTCTGCTTGCAAGCTAACCAGTTCTTTTCTAAGCTATACTATATCATATGTGATGAAGTCTTCCAATTGCAACCTTCTGCCTGGCAATCTTCTTGCCCAAGTTCATAGGTTCATTAGGCACATTTTCTATCTTTCAGGTTAGCTCGGGTGACAGTTTTACCAGATATTTTGTCACTACATAACATAGGTCACAATTTTCCAGCCTCCTATAACAGTTTCCTTTCTTCAGCCTCTATCTGCCTCCTAGGCCCAAAACCAATACCACATATTTTAGGATTTTGCTGTAGTACCAATTTCTGTAAACGTTTGATATTGCTGAATAACAAACCACTCCAAAACTTGTGGCTTAAAACAATAATTACTTATGACTGCTCACAGGTGCATGGGTTGACTGGGGTTCTGCTGAAAGGCTGGGTGGCTCTGCACCAGGACATGGTGGCTGCGGTGCCACTGCAGGCCTATGGATTCACTCGGGTGGCTCCAATCCTTAGAGCAGTGGGCAAGCCAGGGCATGTTCTCGTTGCCATGGTAAAGGTGCAAGAAGACAAGTGGAAATAGGTGATGCTTCTGAAGTCCTAGGCTCAGAACTGGCCTCCTCTCGCTTCTGCCCACGTGTCACTGGCCATAGCAAGTCACATAATCAAGCCCAAAGCCATGATGAAGCCATGACAAAGGTATAAATGCAGGCAAGGGTAAAGAATTAGGAACAATACTTTAATCTGGAATCCTCCCCAATATAAAAATAGAATCTCTTCTACATGTTATCATACATTTTTAAATGTATACTCCCAGAACATTTCTGTCATTGTCTCAGAAAAGCAGACAATTGTGCCTCCAGAACCTAGATGGTGCCTGATGTACAGTAGATACTCAATAAATACCTGCTGAACAAGTGACTGACTGCATAAGTGAATGAATGCATTCCTGATGGATAGTTTGCCAAGTTAGATCTGTAGAGACCAAGAATTAAGGGATGATTTGGCTGACAAAAACAAGAAATGGGGAAAGGATTCCCTATTTAATAAATGGTGCTGGGAAAACTGGCTGGCCATATGTAGAAAGCTGAAACTGGATCCCTTCCTTACACCTTACACAAAAATTAATTCACGGTGGATTAAAGACTTAAATGTTAGACATAAAACCATAAAAACCCTAGAAGAAAACCTAGGCAATACCATTCAGGACATAGGCATGGGCAAGGACTTCATGATTAAACACCAAAAGCAATAGCAACAAAAGCCAAAATTGACAAACGGGATCTAATTAAACTAAAGAGCTTCTGCACGGCAAAAGAAACTACCATCAGAGTGAACAGGCAACCTACAGAATGGGAGAAAATTTTTGCCATCTATCCATCTGACAAAGGGCTAATATCCAGAATCTATAAAGAACTTAAACAAATTTACAAGAAAAAAACAACCCCATCAAAAAGTGGGCAAAGGATATGAACAGACACTTCTCAAAAGAAGACATTTATGCAGCCAACAGACACATGAAAAAATGCTCATCATTACTGGTCATTAGAGAAATGCAAATCAAAACCACAATGAGATACCATCTCACACCAGTTAGAATGGCGATCATTAAAAAGTCAGGAAACAACCGGTGCTGGAGAGGATGTGGAGAAATAGGAACACTTTTACACTGTTGGTGGGACTGTAAACTAGTTCAACCATTGTGGAAGACAGTGTGGCGATTCCTCAAGGATCTAGAACTAGAAATACCATTTGGCCCAGCCATCCCATTACTGGGTATATACCCATAGGATTATAAATCATGCTACTCTAAAGACACATGCACACTTATGTTTATTGTGGCACTATTCACAATAGCAAAAACTTGGAACCAACCCAAATGTCCAACAATGATAGACTGGATTAAGAAAATGTGGCACATATACACCATGGAATACTATGCAACCATAAAAAAGGATGAGCTCATGTCCCTTTGCAGGGACATGGATGAAGCTGGAAACCATCATTCTGAGCAAACTATCAAAAGGACAGAAAACCAAACACTGCATGTTCTCACTCATAGGTGAGAATTGAACAGTGAGAACACTTGGACGCAGGCGGGGAACATCACACACAGGGGCCTGTCGTGGGCTGGGGGGCAGGGGGAGGGATAGCATTAGGAGAAATACCTAATGTAAATGACGAGTTAATGGGTGCAGCAAACCAACATGGCACATGTATACCTATGTAACAAACCTGCACGTTGTGCACATGTACCCTAGAACTTAAAGTATAATTAAAAAAAAATAAGTTAAAGCAATAAACAGTATTCAAGTATACTAAAAAAAAAGAAAAAGGAATGGTTTGGAATCTTGTCTGGACATTTAATTCAAACCTTCAAGCTTTTCATCAGTATGTCTTCTTAGGAAAATAAAAGCTTACCTTTGTGTTTGGACTTCATAGGAGCAAAGCAATGCTTAGCATTTGGAAGACACCATAAACTAAAAAAGAGTAATAAAGGAAAAAAAAAAGGAACCAAAGGGAAATTGCTGAGAAGGAAGAGCTGATGAAATACCTATGGGGGTTTTCATGCTACTTTATTTTTCTCAAACTCTTTCTTTGAAGGGATGAGTGAGGGAGTTCTAAGTGGCTGTCCCATGGGTGCCCAGCCCACCACTGCATGTGTTTTGTAATCAGAGCCAAGAATCAAGTGGAGAGAAAGTAGCACTGTAGTAAAACCTCCCTGCGCAATCTTGTTGGCAGGCTGTGTGACAACCTCAGTGAAGTGCATGGGACGGTCTGATGTTGGCTGACCTTGTTCACACCTTTCTTCTGTCTGTGCTCATGGTCTGGCTGTTGCTGCACATGACAATGGCAATATTTCTCCCCTTCACAACTCGCTTCTCTGCTCTACTTTTCCAGAATTTTATTTTTACAAATATGTTGCAGTGCTTGGGGCTAAAAGGAGAGAGAAATACAAGAAAAGGAGGAGGGAGGGAGGAAGGGAGGGAGGGAGGGAAGGAAGGAAGGAAGGAAAGTTAGGACAAAGAAATGAAGGAAGGATAAAGGAAGGACAAAGCAAGGAGGAAAAATGAAGGAAGGAAGGAAAGTTAGGACAAAGAAATGAAGGAAGGATAAAGGAAGGACAAAGCAAGGAGGAAAAATGAAGGAAGGAAGGAAAGTTAGGACAAAGAAATGAAGGAAGGATAAAGGAAGGACAAAGCAAGGAGGAAAAATGAAGGAAGGAAGGAAAGAAGGAAAGAAGGACGAAGGAAGAATGGAAGCAAGGATGAAGGAAGGAATGTTGAAGGAAAGAAGGAAGGGAGGAAGGAATAAGGAAGGAAGGATGAAGGAAGGAAGGACAGAAGGAAGGGAGGAAGGAAGGGAGGAAGGACAGAAGGAAGGAAGGACAAATGAAGGAAGGAAGGTTGAAGGAAAGAAGGAAAGGAGGAAGGAAAAAGGAAGGAAGGAGGAACAAGGGAAGGAAGGAAGGACAAACAAGGGAAGGAAGGAAGGATGGAAGGACCAAGGAAGGAAGGAGGGATGGAAGGAAGGATGAAGGAAGGAAGAAAGGGAAAGGGAAAGAAAGGGAAAGAAAGGAAAGAAGAAAGAAAGAAAAAGAGAGAGAGAGAAAGAAAGAAAGAAAGAAAGAAGAAAGAGCCTGGAGAAGGGCTCTGGGAGACCTCAGCATAATGGGATTAGTAACTTGCCCTGTTTTTTCTTCTGTGCATAGGCTGCTCAGAGGTCACACACAAATCTGGGGCCTGGTGCAGTGCCTCATGCCTGTAATCCCAGCACTTTGGGAGGCCGAGGCAGGTGGATCACCTGAAGTCAGGAGTTTGAGACCAGCCTGGCCAACATGGTGCTCCGTCTCTACTAAAAACACAAAAATCAGCCGGGTGTGGTGGCGTGCACCTGTAATCCCAGCTACTTGGGAGAGTGAGACAGGAGAATCACTTGAACCTGGGAGGCGGAGATTGCAGTGAGCCGAGATCATGCCACTGCACTCCAGCCTGGGTGACAGAATGAGACTCCATCTCAAAAAATAAATAAATAAATAAATAAATAAATAAATGAAAACAAATCTGGGGCCATGCCTGAGAAGATTCAGTCTGGGCACCAGTCTGGGCTGGTGTCAAATTCATCTTAAAACAAGTCTTTTCCTCAAGCCCTATGCCTATTCTCAAGAATGGCTGGCTCCCTTTTCCCGCCTGGGTTTCAGTGCTGTTGGAACCAGCTCAGGACCCACAGACTCTAAACTCCACAGCAGAGCAGTTTTTGAGCCTGGTGAGGTGGGAGGGTAATGAGAAGTTGTTAATTTCCCTGCAAGTGTGGAAATGCTCATCGGAGGACTCCTCCTGCCTGGGATAAGGCCTGTCAGCAGGACAGCAAGCAGATGCGTGGAGGAGGAGACGGGCTTCGGTGAAAGGCCATGCCCGCAGACTTCCCAGAGGCCCTTACAGATCATGGCTCTCAGGCAGCCTAGGGAACCTCAGGCTCAAAGGCTATCAGGGTTTCAGTCTCCTCAGTTTTCCCTTGAAATAGGATGGCCATTGTGGGGCTTAGAATCAGGGGATGTTTGGAATGAAACCACCTCTTAGAACACACCACCAGGGCTGAGATGTGTGTCAACTGCTGGGCCCATAGAAAAGGTAGGCTTCGCCTGGGCTGCATTTCAGGAGGCCTGAGAACCTCCAGATACAGCCTCTGCCTCAGCGAGTGCCAAGTTCTAGATTAAGTTTCTGCCTTTTGGGACTGTAGGACTGAAGAGAGTTCTTGACCACAGATTGAAACACTCAGAGAGTAAAAAATATCCACACTGCCAGAGCAGCTTGTTGCCAGCTTTATGCAATTTTATTTAACCAACCAGCACTAGCTATGAGACAGACCCTTTTCTAAGTGTTTTATACATTTTAACTCCTATTGTATCAACCTCCTGTGCTATCTATCCCATTGTATAGATAAGGAAGCTGAGGCACATAGAGGTTGAGTAACTTGGCCCAGGTAATGCAGCCTGGAAGAGGTGTTACCAGGCAATCTAGTGTTCTAATCTTGTTCTAAGTCTGTTCTAATCATCACACTCTGCTGTCCCTCCATGTTTACCACCGGATAGAATATGGAGTGAAGACATAGAAAGTCCAACAGAAGTCCTTCTGTGGCTCTGGCTTTCAGAGCTGCAACTTTTGGTGTCATCTGACAGATGCACAGAGCATTACAAAAGCAGCCACAGCTTGAGCACTGAAGGCTTGCTTTTTGGAGGCTCAGCACACTCTAAGTCCTCCTGCTGAGTAAAAGGGTGCCAGGCACAGTCTAATTTGGTCACACTTTGGGGGAGCAAATACCTAAGCACTTTGGAGCTGGTGGATTTATCTGCAGGGATTGCAGGGATGCCTGGTGTGGGGATTTGCACAAACCCAAAACACGAACTCCCAGATGGCAAATACATGCTTAATGCTCATTAAAGAGATGGGCTGCTTGAAGGAATTCCTCAATTTCTTGCAAAAGGCAACTCATATGATGGAAAAAACACAAGTTTTGGAGTCAGAGACTCAGCTGTGTGACCTGAGTAAGTCATTTATCTCTCCAAGCCTGGTTTCCTTGTCTGCAGAATGGAGTGGATAATACCTTCTCATAGGGTGTTTATTTTTTATTTTTTTATTGAGACGGAGTTTAGTTTTGCTCTTGTTGCCAAGACTGGAGTGCAATGGTGTGATCTCAGCTCACTGCAACCTCTGCCTCCTGGGTTCAAGCGATTCTCCTGCCTCAGCCTCCTGAGTAGCTGGGATTACAGGCAGCCACCACCACGCCCAGTTAATTTTTTGTATTTTTGGTAGAGATTGGGTTTCACCATGCTGGCCAGGCTCTTCTTGAACTCTTGACCTCAGGTGATCCACCCGCCTCGGCCTCCCAAAGTGCTGGAATTACAGGCATTGAGCCACCATGCCCAGCCCTCATAGGGTGTTTATAGAGGCTGAACGAGATAATATACAGCTCATCCGGATGGGTCAAACCATTGACTAAGAGAAGGGACATTCCCAGAGGATGCACCATATGGAGGTTGGGAATCAGGAGGTGTACTCTGGGATGGGCACATTCCCTTGAGAGCTGAAGATGAGCTCCTTGGCTGGGTGGTGCAGCTGAAAGTTCAGGGACTTAGGAGTCAGTCAGCTCTGGGTTCAATTCTTACCTCTATCACTTACGGGTGACCTTGGAGAATCACCTAAGTTTTCTCAATTCAGCTTTTTCACTAATAAAATTGGAATTTTGACACACGTCTCTTAGGACTGTCAACATTTGATGAGCTAATGAATGTAGAGGGTGTTAAAATAAAGCTAGCTTTCTCTAACCTTATAGGCTATAGCTTTATGCGTCAGCTAGCAGTCATGATTTTCATCTCCCAAGGTTTGCAACAGATAAACATCTATCCCAGTGTTCACTGGACCCTTTATTGCTATTAGTTTTAGCTATAAACCTTGTTAAATCACGTATAGTTACAGAATGAGGGAAGGGAATGACAGTGACTGGACCCCACTGGAGAATCACTCTAGTAGCCAAACAGTGGGGGAGCTTTTCCAGTTTCCCCTTTGTTAAAGTCATTCCTACATATTGACATGTACTTAACCTTTGTAATGTGACTTGGCAATGCTAGGTTTTGAGGAGGACAGAGTTTTCTTCCAGGAAAGTCTCTCTTCCCTTCTCTCCCATCTTTCTCTCTGTAAAATTACTTCTTGACAACACCCACCAGTTTTGACTCAATGGTGGGCCACTTTTATTCAAAGAATACAAGGATCTCTAGTGGGTCCCTGAATGAGTTTTAAATGGGGTGTATGACACCCCTGAAATGGTGTTACATTTCCTCAGTTAGGGGGTCCACACGGTCACAAGGCTCCACGACCCTCCCTCCCCCACAAAGGTTAAGAAACATTGTTCTGAGAGAAGATGGATGCAGAAATGCTACTCCATTTGGGACCTAAGCACAATTTATTTCAGCAAAAGGATGGGAGGCAGATTTCCTTGGAACTTTTCCCACTTTCCCTAACACAGAAGTTGTAGCAGTAAAAAAGATGTAAATCTTTTGTGCAGTTTCTTTCCCTAAGTATTTATCTTTGCTCTCTGGGGAGGAAGTCCTGTGTCTTTAGCCCCTCTGTGTCAGCAAACCCCCAATTCTGGACCTGTCCACAGAGCAGGTAAACTTGCCTTTTCTAGAAGACCTTTGTCCTTGAAACCCTTAACTTGTTGGTGGATGTTGTCATTAAAAGTCTGCAGCTGAGCAGAAGCCCTCCTGGACTCTGAGTTATGGAGTCTCCAAGCCTCTGTGAGCTAGTGACTGGTTAGGTGGTGCTGGGTGACCCCAAGAACTTCCCTTACTACTGCAAACAGCCTTGCCCAACATGCACGAGCACCAGATGTCAGAAACCTAGTTGTGCCATTTCATTTCTTCTTATTTAGTTTCTAGAGGGTCCTAATTTGTGGCTTTTAAAGTAATTTGTCCCAAAACAAGCACCGTAGACTGATCGACTCTCTTGGGTATTTGTTTCCCATAAATCCAGCTCTCCTTAGATGAGCTTCAACTTGGATTGGAAAGAGAATTTGTTTAGTTATGCTGGGCTGTAGGCACTAAATTGGGCCGTATTGTCACTTCTCTTTGGTAATATAAACAAGCCCACAGACTGCTCACTCTCGTCAGTGACTGTAATCGGTCAAGTCTGCTTGCTGTGCTATAATTCAGAAGGAAAAAGTCCGATAACTTAGTCTGAGCTTCACCTTTCATGAGCCATCAGTTCATACATCACCCATGACATAAAAAGGGCCTCATTCCCACAGAGTTAGCCCCAGAAGGTTTTTCCCGGTGTTAAGTTCTTAAAAATAGCATCTGTGCTTAGGACATTATTCTCCAAAATTTTACACAAGTGCCAATGATTCTACTAAATCAGCCTTGCGGGATAATTCCTCAGGGTTCCTTCTGTTTATTTAGGCCAGAGTGAATATTCAAGAACGTAATATTTTGCAGGTCAATCTTTTATTGCTCAATCCAACCTACAGTATGCACCACACCTTGAACACCAGTCAACAGGGCTCTGAGGATAAAGGTTCACCTGCTTGTCATTTAGAACATTAATCATTTGACACATATTATATTGGGCATCTACTCTTTGCCAGGCACAGTATCAGAATGGGGGCTAACACACAGAAGACGATGGGCAAGGCTCTTGGTCTTCCGAAGCTTCTATTTGTATGAAGAAGATGGACCAAACATATAAAATAGTAATGGATAGATAGTAGAACTATGAAGGAAATAGCTAAGATGGTGTAATAAAGATTAATGAAGATGAGGATGGTCAGTGAATGGGTCTCTACAAAAAAAAAAAAAAAAAAAAAAAAAAAAAATTCAGCTGAACCTGTAGAATAAGTAGCCAGAGGGGTCAGAGGGGAGAAGTGATCAAGGCAAAGGACCCTTCCTTAGTCTTAGTATTGCTGGGCAATTGCTCAGAGTTTTTTTTTTATCCACTGGAATGTTAGAAACCTGAACTTTTGGCCCAGCACGGTGGCTCACACCTGTAATCCCAACACTTTGGGAGGCTGAGGTGGGTGGGTCACTTGAGGCCAGGAGTTCCAGACCAGCCTGGCCAATATGGCGAGACCCCATCTCTACTAAAAATACAAAAATTAGCCAGGCATGCTGGTGCACGCCTGTAGTCCCAGCCTGTTGGGAGGCTGAGGCATGAGAAATCGCTTGAACCCAAGAGGCAGAGATTGCAGCGAGCTGAGATCGCACCACTGCACTCCAGCCTGGGCAACAGAGTGATACTGTCTAAAAAATAACCCCAAAACCTGAACTTTTGTCTCTTAAAATATTGCATGAGACTAGCTAGTTGTGATGTTTTGAGAGTTGAAGCATTAACTTGAATAATTGAGTGGCTTTATTTCAGAAGAACCCTCCCCCCGTAGACCCCCTGCGGGAACCTGGGGGGGTGTTCTGCCCATGGGAAGAGTGAGCCCAGATCACCCCCTGCCTGCTTCATTACAACCCTGGGAGAACACCAAGAACTCACTTTGTTGATGCACAGTCTCCCAATGGAAAAATTACTTCCTGCTTGTAAATAAGTCACCAGGGGGAGTTGGTTTTCCTTCCAGAGGTCAGGCGTGCTATTGAGTGCTGTGATTCCCAACTTGGGAGAACTGGGACACCCTCATGTCATTTGTTAGATTTCTTGATGACCTCATCCTCCAAAAGTGCTATGAGACATATGTGCTTGTTTTAAACATTTAACTGTTCATAAAATTCATTTTACTTTGAGGAGTTTTGAAAAATTGATGAAACCCCAGGTGTTGGAAACCCATTGTTAGGCATTAAATAATACGTCAGTTCATTCAGGATCCTAATAGCCAGAAAGAAAAACTAGTTTCTTAAGATGTTGCTGTTGTTCAGAAAGGGAGGCAAGCTAATGATCTGAAACAAGAAAACCTCTGAAAAAGACAAGGTGAGGCTGGCATTTGGATATCTGCTTGGGTAAAATGGTGGATGATTTATTTGCCTTACTTTTGAGAAGGATGGTTCCTGAGTTTATCACCACTACCCTGGAGCATTCTCAGAGCTGCTGCCCTCTGAGACAGCAGGGGCTATGCTGGAGCCCCCATTTCTCCTTCCATGGACCTAGAGATGCTGAGATGTTCTCTCCCTCCCCTTCCTGAAGCCTGTCCCGACATTTCACTGGGAGATGCTCAGTGAAAATTTTCACTTATGTTTCATGTTGAATTGTGTCCCCTCAAAAGATATTGAAATGCTAACTCCCAGTAACGGTGAATGTGAACTTATTTGAAAACAGAGTTTTTGCAGATGATCAAGTCAAGGTGAGGCCATTAGGTTGGGTCCTAATCCAACATGATGTATTTCTTACAAAAGTGGAAAATGTGGTCAGAGAGACAGACAGGTACAGAGGGAGGATGAGGTGAAGATGCAGTGAGAACGCCATCTACAAGCCAAGGAATTCTATCATAAGCTAGGAGAATGACAGGGCACAGATTCTCCTTCACTGCCCTCAGAAGGAACCAACAGTGTTAATACCTTGACATCAGACTTCCAGCCTCCAGAACTGTGAGATGATGAACTCCTGTTGTTTAAGCCACCCAGTACTTTGTTATGGCAGCATCAGGAAACCAATACACTCAGCATGCATTTTCTCAACAAATAGGAGGTGAACACATACTTGGGACGAGACACTACTTCTTAGGCCTTTCTTTTTTTTTTAATTTTTATTTTTAATTTTATTTTTTACTTTTTAGGGCCTTTCTTTATCTTAGGGCCTAGATCTCAAAAGTGTTTGTCATTACTATCACCACAGTCACTATTATGATTTATTTTCTGCCAACCTCTGTATTAATAGCATTACTTTCATTATTTCATGTATTTCTTAAAAGGTAGCCAACTGTATACTCATTTTATAGGAGAGAGTACATTGGGATCACCCATCTGATTAATGATGAGGCTTGAGTTTTAACTACGCTGGGGGGCTCAGGATCCTGGCTTAGGGGCTTGTGAAGGACTGGTATATTAGTCAGGGTTCTCTAGAGAGACAGGACTAATAGGATAGATGTATATAGGAAAGGGAGTTTATTAAGGAGTATTGACTCACATGATCACAAGGTAAAGTCCCACAATTGGTCATCTGGAAGCTGAGGAGCAAGGAAGCCAGTCAGAGTCCCAAAACCTCAAAAGTAGGGAAGCCAGCAGTGCAGCCTTCAGTCTGTGGCCAAAGGCCCAAGAGCACCTGCCAACCACTGATGTAGGTCCAATAGTCCAAAAGCTGAAGAACCTGGAGTCTGATGTTCAAGGACAGGAAGCATCCAGCATGGGAGAAAGATGAAGGCCAGAAGACTTCGCCAGTCTAGTCCTTCCACGTTCCTCTGCCTGCTTTTATTCTAGCCATGCTGGCAGCTGATTAGATGATGCCTACCCAGATCAAGGATGGGTCTTCCTCTCCCAGTCCGCTGACTCAAATGTTAACCTCCTTTGACAACACCCTCACAGACACACCCAGGAACAATACTTTGCATCCTTCAATCCAATCAAGTTGACACTCAATATTAACCATCACAACTGGGAATTGTAAGTCATACTAAAGTATAGCTTCTTATGGGTAAAGGAGTTGTAGAGGGTTGGTCTAGGAATCTATCTACCAATAATGAGACCACGTGTTTAGGAAAATGTGCTCTGAGTTTCACATAACTGACTTGCTAATGAATCTTTGAGACATATTCATTAGTTAGTTGGTTATATTTATGGGTTGCCTGTGGCATTAAGTTGAAATGTTATGTTACTTATAACCATGGTTCAGAATTTTTAAAAAATGTGCAGAGTTGTGCTATATTTTCTTTGTTAAATAATATTAGAAGATTTAAAATGCATCTTTTCTCCCAGCTGGATGAAGGGAGGTATTAATGGGGCTATTTGATTACAGATTAGTAGGATGGAAATGAAATTGAGGGGAAATCAGTAAATCAGAATGAGAGATTTATGTTTTAGTAAAGTCACAAACTTTTACAAATTAAAAATAGGGATGATGAGAGAAACAATTCCCCAGAAATCAAATAACCACACTTTTTGGATTGATGAAGATGGCCCTCCCTACTCCCTTTTTCCTCCATAAACGTTTTATTCAGGATAAGGAGTATAATCATGGTAAGTGAATGTACAAAATAAGTTTTTTTCTTTTGTAAAAAAAGCTTTTCAAATCTTATACCTAGAATTACTTGAGAAAATGATAATTATAAATTTGGCACTGATTCATTATGAAAGTTACTTACTAGATAATCAAAAGAGTGATTTTCTACTTTCCTGGTCAACACATTTTCTGAGACACTCTATTAATCAGATCTCAATTGGATGCAAATATCAGAATCTTAAATTAAACAGCTTAAAAAGGGGGAGGGATTTTAAAAGTCACCTAATTGCAAAGTCTAGTGTGATCTCTATTAGTCAATAAAGATGAATGTATGAACCTAGAACAAAACCAGTCTCACCTGTTGATGTTAAAAATGTGGTGTGGGCCGAGTGCAGCAGTTCACATCTGTAATTCCAGCACTTCGGCAAGCCCAGGCAGGAGGATCACTTGAACCCAAGAATTCGAGACCAGCCTGGGCAACATGGTGAGACCATGTTTCTACAAACAATTTTAAAAATCAGTCTGGTGTGATGGTGCATACCTCTAGTCCCAGCTACTCAGGAGGCTTAGGTGGATGATGGCTTAATCCCGGGAGATTGAGGCTGTAGTGAGCCATGATCGTGCCACTGCATTCCAGCCTGGGTATAAATCTAAACTTCGGCCAGGCGCAGTGGCTCATGCCTGTAATCCCAGCATTTTGGGAGGCCAAGGCGGGCAGATGGCCTGAGGCCAGGAGTTCGAGACCAGCTGGGCCAACACAGTGAAACCCTGTCTCTACCAAAAATACAAAAATTAGCTGGGCGTGGTGGCGGACACCTGTAGTCCCAGCTACTCTGGAGGCTGAGGCAGGAGAATCGCTTGAACCTGGGAGGCGGAGGTTGCAGTGAGCTGAGATCATGCCACTGCACTCCAGCCTGGGCAACAGAGCCAGACTCCATCTCAAAAAAATAATACAATAGAATAGAATAGAAAGAATAGAATAGAATAGAATAGAATAGAATAGAATAGAATAGAATAGTCTAAACTTCATAGTTCCCCATATGTTGTCCTTAGATTGTAAGAGTTTGAAAGCACCCAATGTCGGTGAATGAATGACAGCTCAAAGACATAGATTGTCGATTTTGTGTCATTTTTACATTACCATAAACATGTTGGTTGCCTTTGAGTGTCTGGAGAGGCATTTTAAAATTGGAAAACTTTTAAATTTGCTCATAAAGGTTATTTTATCCTGAACTCCTAAGAAGAATAGGAAATGGATACAAAGTTAACTGAAGAATTCTAGCACTTCCAAATAAAATATCCATGATGTCCCCAGATAGTACTTGACCCTCATCATGTGCCTGAAAATGGCCAGCTTTGATGGGATTACATTTGAATTACATAATTCTTTGAAGGCATTTTACTGACATGTTGAACTCTTGTGGGCAAGAGAAGGCCTCTTCTCTCTAGCTTCCTCCTAGGCTGATGAATGTCCCATTAAGGTGGTATGAGTTTTACATTTATGTCCCCACATGCTGGAATGAGGCCTAACTTCCATGCTGTAGATTAAGATGGGGAGGTGTGAGTTAATAGGTAGATATTGTTGTTTGATGGGGGAAAAATTCCTTTCTCGAGTAAAGATATTTTTCTTTTTTTAGAATCATGGAATTTGAAACAACCAAATTCTAAAGACTCCATTTTGCACACATTTTGCTGAGGACAGATAAAACCCTTACGAGTTAATGAGAGACAGTGGGTGACAGGTGACGTGGAAAGAGCATGAGAATGGGAGCCAGGTGCTACAACAGTCTGGGTTCTGATTCCCAGTGGCAATCAGAGGAAAGCTGCCTGGGTCCCAAAGTGCTAACCCCCCACTCAATAATCACATGCCCACAGTCAATTACACCAGAGGAAATGCCCACTCCTGATGGCTGTGTTGGGTTTTGGGGTCAGCTTATTCAGAGACTTCTGATTCCTCAGATTTTGGTGGGGACTCTGACATTCGGGTGGAAGCTTTCTGAGCAGAAACCACATAGCGGCTTCCAATAAGCTGGTTTCAATTAGCAGTGAGACTAGTCCCTTGTTTTGTTGTTTCCTGATAATGAGAACAGGGACTTGGGGTCTAAATTCCTTTTCTCCCAGGAAGTTCAACCATTTTAGGAAATCTGTACAGGCACATGCCTATATGTTAATAAAAAAGTGCTGCCTATCTTCACTCACCATTCAGCATCCAAGTCCCTGGTGAACATGGTCAAGTTGTGAGAGATAACTTCCAAATCCACCACTGGGGCCACCATTGGTGCCAAGTGTAGGAAAAATGCACTGTTACATTTGAAATTCCTAGCAGACTCTTCCAGGAGAAGCAGCACATTTCACTGCAACGTGGCTACTCAGATCTTCTCATCTAGCTGTCTACCTGCACACAATGGCTTGTGTAGAGCTTACAGCATCTTATAGAGTCAACAATGACTGTAACACTGTAAAAGCCCAAGCTGGATTGACAGGAAAAAAAGCACTGTCTTCAACAGGACACAGGGAATATGATCACTCAGAGATAAGCCCACAATGTGAGGCATATGCAAAGACCAAGAATGTAATTGTTCATTGAACAGATTACACAACATCTCCCTTATTTCTTTACTCCAGACCACTGAGTAAGATGGTGAGCAGCTTTGTTGTACCTTCTACTTGTTGTTGCTGTGATTCTTTTTTTAAAATTCTAGTTCCATGATCCTATTACATTTCTAAAAGGTGCTCAGGAAACAAAGTACCAGGGTGACAGGAGAATAGAGTTGAAGTCACGTTTACTGACGGAAACCAGGAGTTTGAGCACTGCGAGTTATTAGCTGTGTGACTTTGAGCCAGTCATTTAATCATCCCTGCAAACCAGAGGTGATGGTGTTAAACAACCCAAGTGGTTGTTGTGGTTAAATGAGATTATGTATGAGGAAGTGCTTGTAAAATGGAAAGCACTGAACAAATACTACTTGAGATTACTGGTCAACTTGCAATGGAAACTGATTCTGTGTCCTTAAATCCCTTTGGCTTCCCTGGTCTCTCCTATGGGATCACTAACTTCTAGTAGCCACAGCAAGGTGTGACCAAGCATAGAAATAATCTCATCATCACCTACCATAGAAACAGTGGGAGAGCACGCAGGCACTCAAGGACACACTCGTAGCAACATTTCTGGGCTTCACATCAAGTTGAAAATGCATGTCAAAAGGCCTGTGCTTGACCAAACTGTTTTTTCTCACTCTTCCCAGTACCTAAAAAGGATCATATAGTCCTAATTAGGCCTAGAGAGGCCCACAAAAGAAAGTTGTTTCCAAGAGCTGTGGATTTATGGACTGAAAACTGTAGGCTACTGTGTATTTTAATATATTCAGAGAGACAATTAAGATAACTTTAGTTATGGTTTTGGAAAACAGTCTGGGCAGCCTTCAACTGAACATATAGGCCCTCTCTGTCAAAAACCAAACTGAAATGACATTTTTGGAATCAACTCACTCTGTTAAAAGCAACCAACCATCTGAAAACACTCAATGAATTGGAATAAAGTTGTACAAAGTTTTGTGATCCTCAGGAGAGGAACAAAAGTTTGGAAGAAAACTTAGCTGCCAAATTGCAGAAACAGATAACTCGCAAGGAAGGGAGTTCAAGGGCCTACACGTGTGAAAAAGATATTCGGCTTCGCTGAACAAAGAAATGTCAGCGAAAACAACAACAAAACGCCATTGACGGGGATAAAAGTAAATTCCAACACTCAGTGTCAGCTAGGTTCTGTAAAAATGGGCACTCTTCTACCCGTCGGTGGGAATGTAAATTGGTATAATCTTTTTGGATAGTGACTTTGGCCAGATCTAAAGTAAAACTTTAACTTTGTAACTCTGCTTCTAGAAATTTGTTCTAAGAAATTCATCATAGATTCTAAAAGTCATGAGTGAATGAAGATGTTCATTGCAATCTTATTTATCATAAGGAAGATGGGAAAAACCTAAATGTTCAATAATAGGGGAATAATTAAATAACTTGGGATATAGTTATTTATACGTAACATGTTATACAGTGTTTACATTTTATTATTTTGAACTGTATTTAATAACATGGAGAATCTTGTTCTATAATGTTAGTTTTAATAAAGGAAGATGCAAAACTGCACACAGTGTGGAAAGCCTACCTAGGAAATCTACATATAGAAAGAGTGAAGAGAATACAACATTAAAGATTGTTACTACTGTGTGGTAAGAATATTCACTGCTTCTATTTTGTTTATATATTTTTGTGTTTTCCATATAACAGAAATTACATATAATTAACATGTACACATTATTTCAACAATTAATAAAAAAGTAATTTTATTTATTTATTTATTTATTTATTTATTTATTTATTTAGAGATAGGGTCTTTCTCTGTTGTCCAGGCTGGAGTGCAGTGGCGTGATCATAGCTCATTGCAGCCTTGAACTCCTGGGCTCAAGTGATCCTCCTGCCTCAGGAGCTTGGATTACAGGCACGTGTCACCATGCACTGCTAATTTTTATTTTGTAGAGATGGGGTCTTGCTATGTTGTCGAGGATGGTCTCAAACCCCTGGCCTCAAGTGATCCTCCCACCTGCACCTCTAAACGTGCTGGAATTACATGCCTGAGCCACTGCACCCAGCCTAATAAAAATATAATTTTAAAAAGAGTAAATATTTGGTGTTCTCAAGAACACTTTCAACTGAGCTAACTTTGAATGCAAATGGAGCCCCTACCTGCCCAGCAAGGAGGGAGAGGTCATTCTGACCTCTGCTCCTTTCTCCAGGAGAAATTCCAGCTGGAGCAGGAAAGGCATCATCAAAGTGAACACACGGGACTTTTAGTTCTGTCAACCATCAAAATCCTCTTGAATATGCACAACAAGAATTTAAAAGGAAGAGGGTGGGAAAAAAAATCCCCTTCCAATATTTCTGTTCTTTTTCAAGCTTTTTTCACTCCCTGTTAGTTTAAATTCTGTTAAGTTTTATCTTTACCTTCTGTCCAATTGATAATCTGAAAATGAAGATAAAGAGGGTGAGACATTCACAATTTTCCCAAGAAAGTGAATTAAAATGGCCTGGGGAAGGCATGACTAAAATCTCTGTTTATTTAGGTTTGAGATGAAGCTGTGTAGTTCTAGAGTTTAGGTGGACCTCTGTGAGTCTAGTTGTTTCTAGCTTTAGCTGATAAAAAAAAAAAGAGCTTTCTCTTTTCGACTAAATAGCAAATGACTCAAACCTTGTCCAGTACATCTAAAAGACAGGATAGAATTCACAACACAGAATCAAGAAGAAAATAGCTGGCTGACATCGGTGCTGGATGTTTTCTGCTTGTCTCTCCAGATACACTTTACATCTCTCACTCTGCCCTCTGTCCAAGAAGACTGGCCATTCTGAACCTCATCTAGGCCTCCGCCTCTGAATTCCAGTTCGGTTTGGCCAGTGGGAGGCATGGGCAGGAGAAGCGGAAGGAACTTGAAGTATTATTCCCCTGGCTCACTACATGCTGGGCTGGGGCTTGTCAGCGGCTTTATCCTGTAGGCAGCCTCTTCCTACAGCTGCAATTCTCTCTGGGCTCCAGCGACTGGCTCCTGGCCCTTCCCTTAGCGCTTAGCAGCAGCTTCTGGGTGGTGCTGGCCCCTGGGTGCTTTACCATCCCTTGTTGATTTCCGTTAAACCTCACCAAACCTTTGTAAATTGTCCTTTTCTCAAACTCTCTTTAATTTCTCCTTTTGAATTTGCCATCTCTTTCCTGCCAGGACCCTGAGCTTTAAAATCCTTATGGCACAGTTCAGCTTCATCCTGTGTCATGTCTACCTATGAGAATATCCTGATGGCACATTTGACAGAGCTCATGTTTCATAATCATTATGGTGAGTAGAAAGTTTGCAAGCATTTCATAGTGCGACAGTGGTCAGCTTTAGAACCCCATGGTCTACAATAGTGGATCTTAGCAACTGAGTTTTACAAAACACCAGTGTGCCGAAACAGAGGTAAGCTAGAGTGAGTTTTCATTCGTAATAATGAAAAAATGTTTTTTATTAAAAACAAAACTAACAAGAGTAGATGTGCTGTTTTTATAATTATGCCATTCTTACAGACATTCCAGTGTGCTTTCTTGAGATAGAGGTAAAGGAGATAGGGCGGTCCAGCAAATGCACCACAATTTGCCCACAATCTGCATGAATCCATATACCAGTCCATAGAAGTGACCCTGGGAGCATGTACCACATGTGCTATCACTCATCTATATGTAGTGGTAGAAAAAGGCTGGAGAGCTATTGTTGGATCACATAACAATCCATTAAGGGAATGCTCTTGACTTGGTAGCTCTACTGTTGGTCATCCAAATTTTCTCATCAGTCTGTGTAGTAATAAAATTGCTAATATTTCACCAATAAGTGCCTTAGCTGAATCATCTTATTTTAATCCTTAAAACAATTCCCATTGTACTACTTAAGAGTTCATTGGCTGGGCACTGTGGCTCACGCCTGTAATCCCAGCACTTTGGGAGGCTGAGGCGGGCAGATCATGAGATCAGGAGATCAAGACCATCCTGGCTAACATGGTGAAACCCCGTTTTTACTAAAAACACAAAAAATTAGCCGGGCATGGTGGCGGGTGCCTGTAATCCCAGCTACTCGGGAGGCTGAGGCAGGAGAATCGCTTGAACCCAGGAGGCGGAGGTTGCAGTGAGCTGAGATCGCGCCATTGCACTCCAGCCTGGGTGACAGAGCGAGACTCCATCTCAAAAAAAAAAAAAAGAAAGAAAGAAAGAAAAAAAAGAGTTTATTAATAGGCTGAAAGGGAGGTAGTGTATGGAGGACATTCCATACTTTCACAAGGGAGCTCTAGCTAGGGTATCTTGGGATAAATGTGAGCCGGCTAATATATATATCACTGCTTCCCGCTGAGCCTATGACTAATAGATCTCAAACAATGAATAGAAAAAAAAGTTCAAATCTCTTCCTCTGGTCAATTTAACTCAATTAAATTGCTAGATCTTGAGAGTGCTGAGATGAATGAAACATAGTTCTGCCCTCCAGGAATCTGAAGCGTAGTTGGTAGACAGAGATATAAACAATTAATGATGGAACAGTAATAAAATATGATTAAAATGATAATAGAAACATGTTTAAAATTTAGTAGGAAAACAGATGAGAGAGCGATTACTTCTTTAAGAGGTAGAGGGCTCTCATGAAAAATTATGTACTGAAGGTGACGGTTAAGCTTGACCTTGAGGGGTGTTTAGAAGTTCAACAGTGAAAGCGGTGGAGAAAGAGGTATTATAGGAAAGGACCCAGTAGGGGTCTTTCTTCTCATTCCTGCCAAAGGCTTAAAGTCTCCAGTTGCTATTCAGCATTGCATTTCCCATGACCTGACTAGATTTCTCACTCGTTCCTCTTTGGGTCTGAGGGATTAAAGTACTATTGGAAGAGAGGCATTGGGAAAGGAGAGCTGGCTGGTTTTCGGTAAAATCCAACCAGTGGTCTTGGTCTCAGCAGGACCATGTACCAACCACCTGAGAAAACTAGCTAAATACCCCTGAGTCTGAAATCAGACAGAAATGTACAATTGGAGATGTGGATCCCGCTGTGGATCCCGTTCATGGGGCCTGCCTCTAACTTGGCTTCACAGATAGCCTTGGAGACAACTATCTGTCAGAGATTCTTGTGGCCACATGGAGTTTGGATTACGAAAGTATTAGGAAAATATTAGGAAAGGAGAATTTATAATAGAGATTAATCAACTCAATACTATTACTCATAAGTATACTGCATTATATCAGACCAAGAAGAGGAAAGAAGATTTGGAAGATTGTCCAAGATGTCATAATGATTGATAGAGTTTACTTGACTGAGAAAAGCGGACTTTAAAATATGTGAGTCTTACAACTTCTTATCTTTGCCCCCAGACATATGCAAATTTTTTTCTTGCTAAGATCCAAAGACCTTATTCGCCACTGTCTTATGTCATCTGTCTTAAACCCTGGACTTAATATTGTCTCTTGTTCTTCTAAAGTGGTCAGTATAGATACCCTCAAAGCCTGACAAAGAGACTAGTGGACTGGGCAAAAGGAAACCAAAATGAAGGTGGAAAAGAATATGTTACTCTTTAAATAGGACCAGAAATCAAGTGCCAAGATCAGCTTGGCTTCAAAAAGTAATAGGATGCAGCAACAAAAAAGACGCAATACTTAAGAGTAAAATTAACAATAAATATGTACGTTTTATATAGGGAAAAAAACAAACTTTAAAACACTCTGAAAGACACAAAAATAGACTTGAACATATGGAAAGATATTCAGGAACATATCCCTGTTCTTGATAGAATGACTTAGTATCATAAGTATCATAAAGATATCAGTTCTTCCCAAGTTAATGTGATCCCAGCAAAAATACAAATAAGCCTTTTTCTGGAGCCAGAGAAGCTGATATTAAAGTTCATACAGCAAAACAAAACAAAATCTAAAAAGCATGCAAGAATATTTGGGGAAACACAGGGGGAAAAAAGAGCTACCTAACATCTATTATAATGTACTATATAAAACTTCTGTAATTCAAGGTGTCATTCTGGCACATGCATACACATTCAGACCAACAAAATAGAACAGAAAGCCCAGGAATAGACCCACATATGTGTGGAAATTTAGTACATGACAAAGGTGGTATCTACAATCACTGAGGCAAAAATTGACTTTTAAATAAATGGTGTGGGGACCACTAGACAACCTTATACAAGAATAAACTCCACATGGATCCAAAATGAAACCTGGCCAGGTGCGATGGCTCACGCCTGTAATCCCAGCACTTTGGGAGGCCAAGGAGGGACGACTGCTTCAGCTCAGAAGTTTAAGACCAGCCTGGGCAACATAGGGAGACCTCGTCTCTATTTAAAAAAAAAGAAAAACAAAATTAGCCAGGCGCGATGCACGCTTGTAGACCCAGCTACTCGGGAGGCTGAGGTGGGAGAATTGCTTGAGCCTGGGAGATCACGGCTGCAACGAGCATGCCACTGCACTCCAGCCTGAGCCACAGAGCAAGACCCTGTCTCAAAGAAGAAGAAGAGGAAGAAGAAGAAAATAATGAAATCCACTAGTGTTAGGAGAAAATATGGGTGACTTTATAGCAGAGATGTGGAGAGATGCTATCTAAATACAACTCAAAATCCAGATGCAACAAAAGACTGATCATTTGAACCACCTAATAAAAGTAAGACATATTTGCATAGGAAATTAAAAAAAAAATGGCAAAGTCATAAGATAACTGACAATTGCGAAAAAACATTTGTAACATATATCACACAGGGCCAATACTCTTAAAATATAAAAAGTAGCAGGATGTGGGAGGTGAGAATGCTTCTCTAGTTTCTTCTTAGTTTATCATTTCAGTCTTCACTTCTGGGCTTTCTGTAAGGGCCATTGTAATTAGCTTGCTGTTGCGTTGGTCTGATTGAACATTTCATGGCCACTTTGTTGTTATTTTTTGCTAACTTGTACTTTTACTCCTGGGGACCTGCTTGATTTATAAGTGTTTTCCCAGTTCACATTTTGCACTGGACTCTGCACCTGGTGTTTTCCCTGGGCGGGCAGCAATGACTGGTTTGCCGGGCTCTCATTTCGCTGAGGGTTTCCAGTGAGACCTGCGCCTGTGTGGGCGGCAGGGGGTTCAGAGAAGGAGGCTGGGTGGAAGGGATCCTTTAGCAGAGATTAATACACTCCAAAATACACTTAGTTTACAGTCATGGGGATTTCCAGGTGTTACTAGACACAGAGAGTTCTTTATGGTATCCCAACAGGGATGGATAAGTTTTCAAAGGTTGGGGGGGGGGGGCGGGTAAGATAAACAAGTTTTAGGTCATAGATATCTAAACCGGATCCTCATTTTCATCTTTGTTACTTGAGGAATCATAGTTGAATGCACAGAGACTTAATTTAATTGTCTTCAAATTCATTAAAGTGTCATGGATGGGCAACAGGAAGATAATGATATTCTGGAATAAGGGAATGTTCTGGAAAATTAAGGGAATGGTGCCCAGACTGCTTTCCACCCCTCACCCCCAATACCCTCCATGTTACGGGGGGGGCAGCTTTAACCAGAGGTTCACACTCACATCAGGATAGAAGAATGCATTTCCTGGAAGTGCATTCTCGTAGAACTTTGGTCTGAGTTCTGAGCTGGATTGACTCACAATTAGCCGGTAATTACTACTACAACAGCACTTTGCATCAGTAGATAACTTTGTTTTTGAAAGCATTTCCACATTACTTTTCTCATTTGATCTTCACAAGGCCCTGTGACACAGGCAGGGGAAGATATGTCTGCCCATTTTACAGATGAGGTAACGGGGGCTGACAGAGGTTAAGAGAGGTGGAGAGACAGACCAACGGAGGACTCTAGACTAGAAACCAGGGGACTTGGGATAGATTCCATCTGGCCATTCACCAGATGTCTTGAGCACATCTTGAGCAAGACAGTTACATAAAGCTTTCTGAGCCTTCACCTCAGCTTCAGTTAAATGAGAGATTTGCACAAGGGGGTGGGTGCTTGAGGACCCTCCCAGTGTTACTGTTACAAGATTTTACCACTTACCTGACTTCACCAGGAATTAGTCAGTGGATGGGAAACAGAATACAAGACCCCTGAGTCACAAAATCCTTCCCCGTCCCCGTCCTCTGCCCCACACGGTGCAGAACCAAAGGCTCACTTGGGATGGCGGGGAGTGTAGACTTCTTCCTTCAGCAGGCTACAGATGGAAGGAATGAGCTTTCCTGTCTGATTGCAGGAAATTTCTGAAGTTCATTTTATTTTCTTATAATTTTCAATTCCTCCTATGTATTTTTTCATTAACGTTTTCCAGCTTTATTGAAGTGTAATTTACATATCATAAAATTCACCCATAGTAATCACGTAAATTAACGCTTTCAGTAAATGTATAGAGTTGTGCAGTCATCATCACTATCTAGGTTCAGAGCATTTTCTTCACCCCAAAAAGTTCCTTTGTATCCATTTACATTAGTCTCCATCCCCTTCTCCAGCCCCAGGCAACCACTAAGCTGCTTTCTGTCTCTATAAATTTGCCTTTTTGGGGCCTTTCATATAAATGGAGTCATAGAGTATGTAGTCCTTTCCATCTGGCTTTTAAACCTAGCATTCCAAGTGATGGCAGCGGCAGCCGTCTGGAGCGGCCACTGTGAAGACGCTGGCAGCAGCAGGGGAGGCACGGCCAAGGCTGTAACTCCATGGAGTTGGCAGGAGCCGGGAACAGGCGGGAGCCCTGCCCGGTTCGGAGCTGGCGTGGCGCGAGCCCCGCCCGCCTGGGTGCAGCCTCCCCCACAGGCTCGGAAATGCCTGCTTCTGCTGCCTGGCCTCTATCTGTTCTTAGCGCCCGCTCCGATTTCGGAGAAAAGTTGAGGCCGAGTCCGGGTGCTGTGGTAACCTGGCCAGGTATGCGTACGCTCGTGGTGGGGCTGACACGCCAGCCCTTTGCCACCTCGGCCCCTTCCTGACTTTGAGCACCATCACAGAAGCGAGGCCAAGGGAGGGCCTGCCGGCTCCTCAGCTGTAGCAGCTTGGGTCCCATGATGGCAGCAGGAGGCAGACAGGCTTCTGGGCAGAAAGGGGCAGGTCCCGGCGAAGCCCCACCTTCAACTCAGGTACGGCCTGAAGCATGCGGGCCAGGCTCTCATTTCTGGGTGGAATCTGAGGCCCAGATTAAGAATTTATGGTGCTTTTTCCAGGCCCACCCATGGCTGCCCATGGACCAATCAGCACACACTTCCTCCCTTCTGAATCCTATAGAAACCCCCAGACACAGCCACACTCACAGAGGCTTCAGGACTACCAGCTGTGGGAAGGAGCTACCCAATTCAGTTCTCCTCAACTCTTTGGGACGACCTGCCTGTGGATAGGAGCCCCCCCCCACTCTGGGTCTCCTGTCCACTGAGAACTGAACACTCCTCAGGACCACTTGCCTGCGGAAAGATGCTACCCACTCTGGGTCTCCTGAGAGCTGTTCTGTGGCTCAATGAAGCTCCTTCAGCTTGCTTGCCTCCAGTTTTCCATGTACCTTATTCTTCGTGGAGGAAGGAGAAGAACTCAGGATCTGCCGACTGGCGGGACTGAAAGAGCTGTAACACAAACAGGGCTGAAACACGCTCCCCCACTTGCCATGTTGTGGGCTACAAGCAGGAGGGAAGAGCTGTGGCCTTTTGGGGACCCAGACCTAGAGGCTCCCTGAACCATGACTGTGACACCTTCTTTGGGGCTCTGGTTTTTGGTGTTTCCAAACTTCCAGGCGCCACTGCATTCCCCTCGTCCAGACATGGGTGCCCACAGTGGAAGCCACTTGTGGTGCATCAGATCCAGTTGCAGGCTTGCACGAAGCTGGCGCCCGTGCCGTCACCTGGAGCTGCACGCCCCACTGCAGCAGCCGGAGTGCCTGGCTGCCTGCAGTGGCCAGACCCTGTGCTTGCTCCTTCACGCACCCTTCACCACTCTGGGCCTGGCTGCCCCTTGGCAGGCGTGGGATCTGGGTTGGTAGCGCTAGCCAAGTACAGCCCGCCAGGCCTGGTGGGCAGAATGAGCCCAGCAGGCCGGAGCAAAACGCAGGCAAAAGCACCACTGGCCATAGAGGTTTCTGGCTGGAAAAGCAACACCCGAAGAATCCTGTGACACACAGACTTACTTCCTTTTTATGGCCCAACAATATTCTACTGTATGGATATACCACGTTTCACTTATTTGCATATCAGCTGATAAATAGTTCAACTGATTCCACATTTTAGATATGAGTGATGCTGCTATAAACATTTGTGTACACGTGTCTGCGTAGACATATATATATTTTTTCATTTCTCCTGGGTAAATTCCTAAGAGTGGAAATGCAGATTGTTTTTTTAAGGTCTTGTGCAGTGTTTGAATCTCCACCTTTAACTTTTATACTTGAATAAAAGTTCCATAGAAAAATGTGTGGGACAAGAAAATATGTAATTTGCTTGTATTATACCTGATGGCTTTTTTTTTTTTTTTTTTTCTGAGATGGAGTTTCACTCTTGTTGCCCAGGCTGCTGGAATGCAATGGTGCGATCTGGGCTCACTGCAACCTCCACCTCTCGGGTTCAAATGATTCTCCTGCCTCAGCCTCCTGAGTAGCTGGGATTACAGGCGTGTGCCACCATGCCCAGCTAATTTTTGTATTTTTAGTAGAGACGGGATTTTGCCATGTTGACCAGGCTGGTCTTGAACTCCTGACCTCAGGTGATCCGCCCACCTCGGCCTCCCAAAGTGCTGGGATTACAGGCATGAGCCACCGCGCCCGGCCACCTGGTGGCTTTTATAAAAGTGTTATCTGTCTTAAAGTAAGACTATGCAGTTTATAATCATATAAATAAGGATCTGTTATGAACTAAATTGTGCCCCCCCCAAAAAATTCATATGTTGAAGTTCTACTTAATATCTCAAAATGTGACAGATTCATAGGTTGAAGCCCTAACCCCTAATACCTCAAGGATGTGACTGTATTTGGAGACTGGGCTTTTAAAATGGCCTTTAACGAGGTGATTAAGGTTAAATGAGGTCATACGGGTGGAGCTTTAATTCAGTATGACTGATGTCCTCATAAGAAGACCAGGATACACCCAGGATGTGTGTGTAGACGAAAGGCCGTGTGAGGACACTGAGGACATCTGGAAGCCAAGGACAGAGGCCTCGGGAGAAGCCAGCACCGCTGGTATCTCGATCTTAGCCCCAGAAGGGTGAGGAAATAAGTTTCTGCTATTTAAGCCAACTACTCTGTGGTATTTTGTTATGGCAGCTCTAGCAAACTAATAGGTGTTCCTATATTTTAAGAAAGCTGCCTTTAAGTGCCATTGGCAGGGTGTTTCCATCACTCTAATCCCCTTCACATGTCGTATTCTCCATTGAGACCAAACACTCTGCTGTCTTCGGTGAATCTTTCACAGCCTCCCTTTATTCTGTCTCTTCCACGTGGGTGGCCTTCTTCCTGCATTACCCTGGTTCATGGTCACATCTGCAGTTATTCCCCACAGTGGCCAAAAGCCACATCCTCTGTGAGTACTGCCTCCTACTGGAAGCGAGTCTCTTCGGAACCTCCACGCTTTCTTCTCTGCATTTCTATGGCAGGAGCTCCCTCTACCCTGTGTGTCCGCTATCGGGTACATCTTATCCTTATGCTGGACTAAGAATCCTTGTGGACAGGAAAAATGGTGTTTGTATTTATTATCCTCCTAACCTAACCTCTGGCGCAATGCGTGACACAAAGTAAGAACTGTTTCAATTAATTAAAAATGAAAACTGGCCGGGCGCGGTGGCTCACACCTGTAATCCCAGCACTTTGGGAGGCCGAGGCAGGCGGATCACGAGGTCAGGAGATCGAGACCATCCTGGCTAACACAATGAAACCCTGTCTCTATTAAAAATACAAAAAAATCAGCTGGGCGTGGTGGCGTGCACCTGTAGTCCCAGCTACTTGGGAGCCTGAGGCAGGAGAATGGCGTGAACCCAGGAGGCGGAGCTTGCAGTGAGCTGAGATCACACCACTGCACTCCAGCCTGGGTGACAGGCACTCCAGCCTGGGTGACAGAGCGAGACTCTGTCTCAAAAAAACAAAAAAGAAAAAAGAAATGAAAACCCAAGCTACCAAGGTACTTAGAAGTTTCAGAGCTTTATGAAGACATAAAATGCTAAAAGTGAAGTAATAGTAGAAAAGGAATGCCTACCAATGTGGGAGTAGACCGGATGCAGTGGTTCACACCTGTCATCCCAGCACTTTGGGAGGCCAAGGTGAGTGACTCGCTTGAGCCCAGGAGTTCGCAACCAGCCTGGGCAACATGGTGAAATCCCTTCTCTACCGGAAAAAAAAAAAAAAAAAAAAAAAAAAAAAATCCAAAAATTAGCTGGGTGTGGTGGCAAGCACCTATAGTCCCAGTTACTCAGGAGACTGAGGTGGGAGGATCGTTTGAACCCGGGAGGTCAAGGTTGCTGTTAGCCAAGATTGTGCCACCGCATTCCAGCCTGGGCAACAGAGTAAGACCCTGTCTCAAAAAAAAAAATGTGGGAATAACAGAATACATACATTGGAAAGTCACTGCTAGTGACCATCAGCCAAGCCACTTCTCCACTCAAAACCTCAGCTTCCTTGTCCTCAAGTGCGAGAGTTGACCTAGCAGAGGATGTTCTATGGCTAACATGATATGTTTCTATAGATTATGATGAGTTCTGCAGGATTCCTGTTTTTGAAGTGCCTTTTTGAAGGGTGGAAGAAGTTCAAGGTCTGAATTGTTTTATAAGTCAATTAAATGAAGCTTAAAATGAATGTTGAGGCCAGGCACAGTGGTTCATGCTTATAATCCCAGCACTTTGGGAGGCCAAGGCGGGAGGGTAGCTTGAAGTCAGGAGTTCAAGACCAGTTTGGGCAACATAGCAAGATTCCATCTCTAATAAATTTATTATTATTATTATTATTATTATTATTATTATTTTGCGATGGAGTTTCTCTCTTGTTGCCCAGGCTGGAGTGCAATGGCACGATCTTGGCTCACCACAACCTCCGCCTCCTGGGTTCAAGCGATTCTCCTACCTCAGCCTCCCGAGTAGCTGGGATTACAGGCATGCGTCACCATGCCAGGCTAATTTTTTGTATTTTTAGTAGAGATGGGGTTTCTCCATGTTGGTCAGGCTGGTCTCGAACTCCCCACCTCAGGTGATCCACCCACCTCGGCCTCCCAAAGTGCTGGGATTACAGGCATGAGCCACTGCGCCCAGCCTAAAAATGTTTTAAATGAACAAATAAAATGAATTTTGAGTTTCTGTTTTCCCAGTAAAGCTTCTCTACTTCTCCAACTATATATACTTTAGAAGTGCTAGTCCATGCTTTCTGGGGGCCCAAACCTTAAAGAAGGAAAGATGGCACAGGAACTCATGTTCCTCCTCCTTTTGACAATGAACACTTTTGAAGAAATGTGCGCATGCGTGCACGCGTGCGTACACACACACACACTCTCACACACAACCAGATTGAAACTGTAGAGCATCATTTTCAATTCAAACTCCACCAGGAGAATGCTTTGTGTGGGAATTACACTATAAAATAAAACACAAAAATTCCCCAAATGACAAGAAAAAAAGAGCTTGTGTGGTAAACAACTCCAGAAGGGGCAAGTACTTCTGTGTAAGTGGCCTCTGACTTTCCTGGCCCAAGTTTTCACTTCTCCTTTGGGTTTCTTTAAGTTTTTCTTTCACTCTCCGTACCACACTCAGTCTCCAAGGATTTGTAGATTTTTATTTCTTTAGGCTGAGGCACAGACAAAAATTCTTTTCTTTTCCTCCCTTTGCTCAGCAAATTTCTGAAAAACAAAAAAACGGAGAGAGCAAGGGAGAAATGGAGGATGGGGAGTGAGTACCACCTGGCTGAACTGTCAGCATATAGGCCTCTTTTTCCCAGGCTGTTCAATCCCGACCCCAGGCTGGCTGGAACTGCTGGCCAGCCCATAGACCCTGGTCCTCTCCCTCCTCCTGTCTTCAAGCTGGTCTATAACATTGTCTTCCTGCTTAAGGCTTAGTCCACCCAATTATCCTGCACCACCAATGGCAGAGGAAGGCCAGTTATGTGGTCTTCAGGAAGTCCCCTAATCCTCTGGGATCTGCTACTGGGCTGGCTTTTAGCTTCTAGTGATAGCTCGTTTCATTCACTTGAGCATCAGTAATGAACACTGCTAAAGCCCAACCCCATTTGGTTTATTTCTCAACTTTCTGATTTCATGATTTCCAGCCATGATAGTTATGACAAAACTTGATTTCCTCTCTCCCTTACCCTGCTTTTCTTTCTCTATATATATTTGATGGGAAGGGTCTCTTTGGTGGAATAAAAAGTCTGGAGATTTGTTAGTAAAATAATACACTGAAGTTAAAATAAGTATATGGTCAACATTAGCAGGGGGAAAAAAACCTTTTCAGGCTGGGCACGGAGGCTCACGCCTGTAATCCCAGCACTTTGGGAGCCTGTGGTGGGCAGATCACTTGAAGCCAAGAGTTGAAGACCAGCCTGGCCAACATGGTGAAACCCCGTCCCTACTGAAAATACAAAAATTAGCTGGGCACGGTGGTGCATGCCTGTAATCCTAGATACTTGGGAGGCTGAGGTGGGAGGATCCCTTGAACCTCGGAGGCCGAGGTTGAAGTGAGCTAAGATTGTGCCACTGTACACGGTGTTGTGCCTGAGCAACAGAGTGAGACTCTGCCTTAAACAACAGCAACAACACAACAACAACAAACAAACAAAAAAAGTTTTTCTGAAGGAAATACTAGTGGATCTCCAAATTCTGGACACATGGTCCCCCTTCCAGCAGCTTCGGCATCACCTGGAGGCTCGCTAGACATACAAATTCTCAGGATCCTCCCCAGACCTACTCGGTCAGAAACTCTAGGGACAAAGCAGTCTGTACAGTTGTCCCCCTTTTAGCTAAGGTTTTGCTTTCTGTGGTTTTAGTTACCCATGCTCAACCACAGTCTGAAAACATTAAATGAAAAATTCCAGACATAAACAATTCATAAGTTTTAAATTGTGTGCCATTGTGAATATTGTTATAATTGCTCTATTTTATTACTTATTTTTGTTCATCTCTTATTGTGCCTAATTTATAAACTAAACTTTACCATAAGTATGTAGGTCTAGGATAAAACATAGAAAACATAGAATATATATCGTTCAGTACTATCTGTGGTTTTAGGCATCCATTGGGGGTCTTGGAATGGATGTCCTGTGAATAAGGGGGGACTACCATATCTTTTATTTATTTATTTATTTTTTTTCTTTTATTATTATTATTATTATTATTATACTTTAGGTTTTATGGTACATGTGTGCAATGTGCAGGTAAGTTACATATGTATACATGTGCCATGCTGGTGCGCTGCACCCACCAACTCGTCATCTAGCATTAGGTATATCTCCCAATGCTATCCCTCCCCCCTCCCCCCACCCCACAACAGTCCCCAGAGTGTGATGTTCCCCTTCCTGTGTCCATGTGTTCTCATTGTTCAATTCCCACCTATGAGTGAGAATATGCGGTGTTTGGTTTTTTGTTCTTGCGATAGTTTACTGAGAATGATGATTTCCAATTTCATCCATGTCCCTACAAAGGACATGAACTCATCATTTTTTATGGCTGCATAGTATTCCATGGTGTATATGTGCCACATTTTCTTAATCCAGTCTATCATTGTTGGACATTTGGGTTGGTTCCAAGTCTTTGCTATTGTGAATAATGCGGCAATAAACGTACGTGTGCATGTGTCTTTATAGCAGCATGATTTATAGTCCTTTGGGTATATACCCAGTAATGGGATGGCTGGGTCGAATGGAATTTCTAGTTCTAGATCCCTGAGGAATCACCACACTGACTTCCACAAGGGTTGAACTAGTTTACAGTCCCACCAACAGTGTAAAAGTGTTCCTATTTCTCCACATCCTCTCCAGCACCTGTTGTTTCCTGACTTTTTAATGATTGCCATTCTAACTGGTGTGAGATGGTATCTCATTGTGGTTTTGATTTGCATTTCTCTGATGGCCAGTGATGGTGAGCATTTTTTCATGTGTCTTTTGGCTGCATAAATGTCTTCTTTTGAGAAGTGTCTGTTCATGTCCTTCGCCCACTTTTTGATGGGGTTGTTTGTTTTTTTCTTGTAAATTTGTTGGAGTTCATTGTAGATTCTGGATATTAGCCCTTTGTCAGATGAGTAGGTTGCGAAAATTTTCTCCCATTTTGTAGGTTGCCTGTTCACTCTGATGGTAGTTTCTTTTGCTGTGCAGAAGCTCTTGAGTTTAATTAGATCCCATTTGTCAATTTTGGCTTTTGTTGCCATTGCTTTTGGTGTTTTAGACATGAAGTCCTTGCCCATGCCTATGTCCTGAATCGTAATGCCTAGGTTTTCTTCTAGGGTTTTTATGGTTTTAGGTCTAACATTTAAGTCTTTAATCCATCTTGAATTGATTTTTGTATACGGTGTAAGGAAGGGATCCAGTTTCAGCTTTCTACATATGGCTAGCCAGTTTTCCCAGCACCATTTATTAAATAGGGAATCCTTTCCCCATTTCTTGTTTTTCTCAGGTTTGTCAAAGATCAGATACTTGTAGATATGTGGCATTATTTCTGACGGCTCTGTTCTGTTCCATTGATCTATATCTCTGTTTTGGTACCAGCACCATGCTGTTTTGGTTACTGTAGCCTTGTAGTATAGTTTGAAGTCAGGTAGTGTGATGCCTCCACCTTTGTTCTTTTGGCTTAGGATTGACTTGGTGATGCAGGCTCTTTTTTGGTTCCATATGAACTTTAAAGTAGTTTTTTCCAATTCTGTGAAGAAAGTCATTGGTAGCTTGATGGGGATGGCATTGAATCTGTAAATTACCTTGGGAAGGATGGCCATTTTCATGATATTGATTCTTCCTACCCATGAGCATGGAATGTTCTTCCATTTGTTTGTATCCTCTTTTATTTCCTTGAGCAGTGGTTTGTAGTTCTCCTTGAAGAGGTCTTTCACATCCCTTGTAAGTTGGATTCCTAGGTATTTTATTCTCTTTGAAGCAATTGTGAATGGGAGTTCACTCATGATTTGGCTCTCTGTTTGTCTGTTATTGATGTATAAGAATGCTTGTGATTTTTGCACATTGATTTTGTATCCTGAGACTTTGCTGAAGTTGCTTATCAGCTTAAGAAGATTTTGGGCTGAGACAATGGGGTTTTCTAGGTATACTATCATGTCATCTGCAAACAGGGACAATTTGACTTCCTCTTTTCCTAATTGAATACCCTTGATTTCCTTCTCCTGCCTAATTGCCCTGGCCAGAACTTCCAACACTATGTTGAATAGGAGTGGTGAGAGAGGGCATCCCTGTCTTGTGCCAGTTTTCAAAGGGAATGCTTCCAGTTTTTGCCCATTCAGTATGATATTGGCTGTGGGTTTGTCATAAATAGCTCTTATTATTTTGAGATACGTCCCATCAATTCCTAATTTATTGAGAGTTTTTAGCATGAAGGGTTGTTGAATTTTGTCAAAGGCCTTTTCTGCATCTATTGAGATAATCATGTGGTTTTTGTCTTTGGTTCTGTTTATATGCTGGATTACATTTATTGATTTGCGTATATTGAACCAGCCTTGCATCCCAGGGATGAAGCCCACTTGATCATGGTGGATAAGCTTTTTGATGTGCTGCTGGATTCTGTTTGCCAGTATTTTATTGAGGATTTTTGCATCAATGTTCATCAAGGATATTGGTCTAAAATTCTCTTTTTTTGTTGTGTCTCTGCCAGGCTTTGGTATCAGGATGATGCTGGCCTCATAAAATGAGTTAGGGAGGATTCCCTCTTTTTCTATTGATTGGAATAGTTTCAGAAGGAATGGTACCAGCTCCTCCTTGTACCTCTGGTAGAATTCGGCTGTGAACCGATCTGGTCCTGGACTTTTTTTGGTTGGTAAGCTATTGATTATTGCCACAATTTCAGCTCCTGTTATTGGTCTATTCAGAGATTCAACTTCTTCCTGGTTTAGTCTTGGGAGGGTGTATGTGTTGAGGAATTTATCCATTTCTTCTAGATTTTCTAGTTTATTTGCATAGAGGTGTTTGTAATATTCTCTGATGGTAGTTTGTATTTCTGTGGGATCGGTGGTGATATCCCCTTTACCATTTTTTATTGCATCTATTTGATTCTTCTCTCTTTTTTTCTTTATTAATCTTGCTAGCGGTCTATCAATTTTGTTGATCCTTTCAAAAAACCAGCTCCTGGATTCATTTATTTTTTGAAGGGTTTTTTGTGTCTCTATTTCCTTCAGTTCTGCTCTGATTTTAGTTATTTCTTGCCTTCTGCTAGCTTTCGAATGTGTTTGCTCTTGCTTTTCTAGTTCTTTTAATTGTGATGTTAGGGTGTCAATTTGGGATCTTTCCTGCTTTCTCTTGTGGGCATTTAGTGCTATAAACTTCCCTCTACACACTGCTTTGAATGCATCCCAGAGATTCTGGTATGTTGTGTCTTGGTTCTCGTTGGTTTCAAAGAACATCTTTATTTCTGCCTTCATTTCATTATGTACCCAGTAGTCATTCAGGAGCAGGTTGTTCAGTTTCCACGTAGTTGAGCAGTTTTGAGTGAGATTCTTAATCCTGAGTTCTAGCTTGATTGCACTGTGATCTGAGAGACAGTTTGTTACAATTTCTGTTCTTTTACATTTATTGAGGAGAGCTTTACTTCCAAGTATATGGTCAATTTTGGAATAGGTGTGGTGTGGTGCTGAAAAAAATGTATATTCTGTTGATTTGGGGTGGAGGGTTCTGTAGATGTCTATTAGGTCCGCTTGGTGCAGAGCTGAGTTCAATTCCTGGGTATCCTTGTTGACTTTCTGTCTCGTTGATCTGTCTAATGTTGACAGTGGGGTGTTAAAGTCTCCCATTATTAATGTGTGGGAGTCTAAGTCTCTTTGTAGGTCACTCAGGACTTGCTTTATGAATCTGGGTGCTCCTGTATTGGGTGCATATATATTTAGGATAGTTAGCTCTTCTTGTTGAATTAATCCTTTTACCATTATGTAATGGCCTTCTTTGTCTCTTTTGATCTTTGTTGGTTTAAAGTCTGTTTTATCAGAGACTAGGATTGCAACCCCTGCCTTTTTTTGTTTTCCATTTGCTTGGTAGATCTTCCTCCATCCTTTTATTTTGAGCCTATGTGTGTCTCTGCACGTGAGATGGGTTTCCTGAATACAGCACACTGATGGGTCTTGAGTCTTTATCCAATTTGCCAGTCTGTGTCTTTTAATTGGAGCATTTAGTCCATTTACATTTAAAGTTAATATTGTTATGTGTGCATTTGATCCTGTCATTATGATGTTAGCTGGATATTTTGCTTGTTAGTTGATGCAGTCTCTTCCTAGTCTCGATGGTCTTTACAATTCGGTATGATTTTGCAGTGGCTGGTACCGGTTGTGCCTTTCCATGTTTAGCGCTTCCTTCAGGAGCTCTTTTAGGGCAGGCCTGGTGGTGACAAAATCTCTCAGCATTTGCTTGTCTGTAAAGTATTTTATTTCTCCTTCACTTATGAAGCTTAGTTTGGCAGGATATGAAATTCTGGGTTGAAAATTCTTTTCTTTAAGGATGTTGAATATTGGCCCCCACTCTCTTCTGGCTTGTAGGGTTTCTGCCGAGAGATCCGCTGTTAGTCTGATGGGCTTCCCTTTGATGGTAACCCGACCTTTCTCTCTGGCTGCCCTTAACATTTTTTCCTTCATTTCAACTTTGGTGAATCTGACAATTATGTGTCTTGGAGTTGCTCTTCTCGAGGAGTATCTTTGTGGCGTTCTCTGTATTTCCTGAATCTGAATGTTGGCCTGCTTTGCTAGATTGGGGAAGTTCTCCTGGATAATATCCTGCAGAGTGTTTTCCAACTTGTTTCCATTCTCCCCGTCACTTTCAGGTACACCAATGAGACGTAGATTTGGTCTTTGCACATAGTCCCATATTTCTTGGAGGCTTTGCTCGTTTCTTTTTATTCTTTTTTCTCTAAACTTCCCTTCTTGCTTCATTTCATTCATTTCATCTTCTAGGGCTGATACCCTTTCTTCCATTTGATCGCATCGGCTCCTGAGGCTTCTGCATTCTTCACGTAGTTCTCGAGCCTTGGTTTTCAGCTCCATCAGCTCCTTTAAGCACTTCTCTGTATTGGTTATTCTAGTTATACATTCTTCTAAATTTTTTTCAAAGTTTTCAACTTCTTTGCCTTTGGTTTGAATATCCTCCCGTAGCTCGGAGTAATTTGATCGTCTGAAGCCTTCTTCTCTCAGCTCGTCAAAGTGATTCTCCATCCAGCTTTGTTCCGTTGCTGGTGAGGAACTGCGTTCCTTTGGAGGAGGAGAGGTACTCTGCTTTTTAGAGTTTCCAGTTTTTCTGCTCTGTTTTTTCCCCATCTTTGTGGTTTTATCTCCTTTTGGTCTTTGATGATGGTGATGTACAGATGGGTTTTTGGTGTGGATGACCTTTTTGTTAGTTTTCCTTCTAACAGACAGAACCCTCAGCTGCAGGTCTGTTGGAGTACCTGGCCGGCCGTGTGAGGTGTCAGTCTGCCCCTGCTGCGGGGTGCCTCCCAGTTAGGCTGCTCGGGGGTCAGGGGTCAGGGACCCACTTGAGGAGGCAGTCAGCCCGTTCTCAGATCTCCAGCTGTGTGCTGGGAGAACCACTGCTCTCCTCAAAGCTGTCAGACAGGGACATTTAAGTCTGCAGAGGTTACTGCTGTCTTTTTGTTTGTCTGTGCCCTGCCCCCAGAGGTGGAGCCTACAGAGGCAGGCAGGCCTCCTTGAGCTGTGGTGGGCTCCACCCAGTTCAAGCTTCCTGGCTGCTTTGTTTACCTATGCGAGCCTGGGCAATGGCGGGCGCCCCTCCCCCAGCCTTGCTGCCGACTTGCTGTTTGATCTCAGACTGCTGTGCTAGCAATCAGCGAGAGTCCGTGGGCGTAGGACCCTCTGAGCCAGGTGCGGGCTATACTCTCCTGGGGCACCGTTTCCTAAGCCCATCGGAAAAGCACAGTATTAGGGTGGGAGTGGCCCGATTTTCCAGGTGCCGTCTGTCACCCCTGGAAGGGGAACTCCCTGACCCCTTGCGCTTCCCGAGTGAGGCAATGCCTCGCCCCTGCTTCGGCTGGCGCACGGTGCGCTCACCCACTGACCTGCGCCCACTGTCTGGCACTCCCTAGTGAGATGAACACGGTACCTCAGATGGAAATGCAGAAATCACCCGTCTTCTGCGTTGCTCGCGCTGGGAGCTGTAGACCGGAGCTGTTCCTATTCGGCCATCTTGGCTCCTCCCTACCATATCTTAATAAGGCCACCAGAAGATTCTGACACATGCACCAAGCCTCTGGGTTACACAACATCAATTTTCCTCTTATTTTCATGGTAATAGAACACTGGGCAGCAATGTGCTCAGCTAAAATAAAATATTTCTTATCATCCTTGCAGATAGAATTGGCCAGTGAGTGTAAGCAAAAATCAGGGGGTGAGGTTTCTGGGAAATCTAAGCGAAGGGGGCTGGCTTCATGTTCATCACACCCTTGTTGCCTTTGCCTGCTTCCTGTACTTCCTGCTTGGAACTGGAGGTCCAGCAGCCATCTTGGATCACAAGGTCTAAGGCTGAAGGTGAGAGAGCAGAGAGATTGAAGGAGCCTCGGCCCCTAGTAATGTGGTGCTGCCCCATCAGCCTGGCACCTCCTTCCTCCAGTTTCTTTAGAAGAGAAATAAATGTCTCTCTTTAAGCCACTGTGGGGCTTTATGTTATATGCAGTTGAACCCAATTCTAACACATCTTATAAATACAATACTCTGAAAAAAACTTAAGCTATAAAAGCCTATTCTAGCAACATATGGTAAAGATGGGGTATCACTCTCCAGATTGAGGCATAAACCCAGGAGGAAAGGCTAGGGGAACAACAGATGGAAAGATCAGTGGGGAGATCTCTTGTGAGACCAGAGACACAGGGTCATTCTCAGATATCCATCCAAGATGAACTCTTTATGGGCTAACTCCATAAAGAAAACACGGATTACTTCTCACCATCCTCTGGACCTTGTGTATATCAGCTAATAATAAGAATTTGTTTCTAGTAATGGAGCATACTTACAAATACAACTAAGGGGCCAAGTATTTTTATAATATCTGTATTTTCTTATGCATATACTCCTATGCCAGCGATTGTGATAGAGAAATAAAGATGAATGTTTTAAAGTGGCTACCTTTCAGAAACTCAAGATTTAAAAAAATAGCTGAAAGAGAAGACTTTGAATGCTCACAGCACAAAGACGTGATAAATGTTTGCAGTGATGGTATGCCAATTACCCTGGTGTGATCATTACACATTGTATCTATGTATTAAATATCACTGTACCCCATAAATATGTAAAATTATTACATACCAATTAAAATAGTAACAAAAATTACAAATGCTCAATAAGGGGAAAACCATTGTGTTTTGCAGCTGTTCAGAGACTTGGCCTCAAGAATATTTAACATTAATTTTTTTCTTTTTTATTCTAGGCTAAAGGCAGTGCCCCATCTTGCTAAGATTGGCATGATGCCTCCAGGGTTTCCTGTGCATGGGTTATGGATCATTTATTTTTTGTTTAACCAAAGTGGTTTGCGTTGAGCTATCTATATTAGACACCTGATTCAATTTGAGTAAATTCCTTTCACTAAAAAAAGATCCAGGCATTGTTTCACTCTGTCCTATATTTTCCTTGGGGTGACTTCTTCTGGATCTGACTTTAGAAACAGTCCTCTCTAGAACTCTTGATGAGTAGAGTTTGGAATCAAAGCAGGGAAGAGTTACTCAGAGCAGCTTCGTGGGGTCATTCTGGAGAGGATAGTCCATTCATTCATTCATACATTCACTCACTAAATGGATGTTTATTAAGTACCTATCATGCCCCAGGTATTATCCCTGGAGCTACGGTTTCTACTGGTAAGGCCTGGTCCCTACCCACTTCGCTCACAATCAGAGTAGAAGACAGACCAGAAGAAAAACCAAAGGCAAACAGAAAGGGAAATCAAGACCCAGAAAGTAAAGGAGACAATTACACATTGTGACGTGAGCCGTGAAGGAAACAAACAGGATACTGACAGAGAAAAACCAGGGTGGTGGGTACGGACCTTCCTTAGAAAGCCTCTAAGAGGAGGCAAAATTTGAGCTGAAGCTTAAAGGTTAAGAAGGAGGCAGCCAGGCTGAGAGCCAGCAGTGAGGTGTCCTGGTAGAAAGAACAGGGTGCTCAGAGGCTGGGAAAGGGTCGCAAGTTTCAGGAAGGGAAGGAAAGACAGTGTGAGGGACAATGGGGAGAAGGTGATGGGGCAGCATCTGAGGGTTAAGGACTGGGCCGTCTCAGGGCAGAGGGGCTGCTGTGCAAGCCGTTAAATTGCCTGAGGATCTAGAGTTGGAATAGCTTCTCTTTCTCTAGCTCCCTGTACTTCTTCCTTTGAGTCTTGTTTTAGATACACTTATTATAAGTCACTGAAAGATCTTCAAGTGCACACATGGGGAGACAAAGGATGAAAAAGAAAATTAGAGATGAGGAGAGAAGGCGGGCAAGAATAATTGGAAGCAGAGGGGCATATGGCTTCTTTGTCTTAGAGAAATCACAAGCACAGCCCTTTGAAGGTAGACACAGAGTTATAAATCTTATTTTATTATTTTACTTTCTTAAAGCTCAATTTGTAAAGTAAGCAATTAAAATGTTCAAATTAAAAAGCCAAAGTAAATCACAATTATGAGTCAGCTCTTAATCTACTTGGATTTCTTTTCCTCTCCCAAAATGAAGACTTACATTTCATGTCAACTTCCACTAAAATTCCGGCAATGAAATTGTTTTCCATGGAATGAAGGCAGGGAGGGGTCTTGTCACATAATGTCCCCTCAGCCAGAGTCCTGAAAAGATCATGTATGGAACAGTCCAATTGTTCATATTGGCATACATTTATACAAGAGTTTTCAAATTAATTATAAGAGTAGGAGACAAAAAAAATCAAGAAAAGGGCATCTCCTTACTCTGGCCAGGACAAGATGTCAATCTTGTGATTCATCCAATCTGTAAACAAACAGCACAAGTCCTCATTAGAGGTTTTAATGGGGTGAGTTCTGATTTCAAGGGGCAGACGAGAGATTCAGGTAGAAGACGATTTTACCCATGGTCCAGGAGGAAAGGGGAGCAGGGTTTCTTTCAGTTACTCACCAATCAGATGCATGTATAAGAGGAAAGTTATAAGCTGTAATCTCCACCGTGGTTGCTGACATTAGATGGCTAGGCTCAGGAAGGAGCTGCGTGACTGTCTTTATATGTTTTTCTCACCAGCAACAAGCTGGATTTGAGCTGGCCATTACAGTCCAGTCACCGAAAGATCCCTGTGACTTAATTTCCAAATGCCCTTTTAATCAAGCCAAACTCTCAAATGCTGCAAATTTAGACTGTATTGTCTTCCTCTCTACTGTTCTAATTACACTGTTTTAATTAGATTTCTCCGATCTTATAGCATGTAGCCTGGGACTCAGATTTAATTTGATTTATTAAAATAATGTGATGTTGGAGGAAATTCTTAGCTGTTTCATGAGGTTTGTTTGTCTGTAGATGGTTCACTCTGAAGTCTGCACAGCAGAGTACGTTTCCTTTCATTCTTTCCTCATAAGCATAGGTTATGTATCTCCCTGCCCCAGCTTCATCAGGGAAACCTGAATGGAAGCCAGTGTGAGAAGATTGGGGAGGAGGGTTGAAGGAGGAAAATAGAAAAAGCCAGGGATGGAGGAGGAGAGCCAAAAGACCTAAGGGACTATGGAGGGAGAAGGCGAGTGAAGGAAACCAGAAGGACAAGGATAAAAACAAAGAAATGAGTCAAGACCTCTTCCATCATCTTCTGAATTTTGTGTTCAGGCATCTCATAGGAAGATTCTGTCTGCTAATGGACTATATCTTCCCTTTCCAGCCTTACAGCCATTAGGGTGACATCGGGTCAAATGCCAGCCCCTGGAGCCAGGAGGCTGGGGTCTATTGTCAAGCCTCTCGATTGCTTTCCTGTGCATGTGGCCTTTTCTTCTCTTTCATTTGGCTCTTGGAGCTTAGCAGCACCAGTGGGAGAAAATTGCACTCTTCCAATATCCATCTTGTAATTCCAGGGAGGCATTTTGACTGACCTTCCTTGGGTAAGCCAGAAACAGTAGTTCCCAAAGCCACTGAACAGTGAGGACAATGGCATAATTAGTGTGGGAGGTCGTGGAGAATAAAGTGGGTTGAGTAGGGAAGTTCCAGAGAACGGAGGCTGAGGAGGGTCAGCTGCCAGTGGGAGGCAGCAGGTAGCCATGGTAAGTTCTAAGCAGAAGAAGTAATGATAAAATGATGCTTGGGAAGTTAATTTTGGCAGAAGTATGCAGGTTTTATTAGAGGAAGAAATAATTGGATGTCCACATGCAAAAAAAAAAAAAAAAAAAAAAAAAAAGAACCTTGGCTCATATGTCTCACTTCATACAAAAATTAACTCAAAATGGATCATAGACCTGAAGGTAAAACTTAAAACTATACAACTTCTAGGAAAAACAAATAAGAACAAGACTTTGTGGCCTTATGTTATACAAATTGTTTCTTAGCTATGACACCAAAAATAAGATCCATAAAAGAAAAAAATTGATACATTGGACTGTCAAAGTAAAACATTTCTGCTCCACAGAAGACACTAAAAGAATGTAAAGAAAAGCCACAGGCTTTGAGAAAGTATTCGCAAACACATACCTGGCAAAAGATTTGTATCTATCACATGTACAAATTTCTCAAAACTCTATAATAAAGAGACAAGCAACTAAATTTAAAAAATAAGTAAAAGACTGAACAGACACTTCCCCAAAGGAGACACACATGGATAGTAAATATGCATCTACGAAAAGACACCATTTTTACTCACTAGAGTTATGTAAATTAAAACCAAATTGAGGCTGGCCACGGTGGCTCATACCTGTAATTCCAGCACTTTGGGAGGCCAAGGTGGGCAAATCACCAGAGCCCAGGAGTTGGAGACCAGTCAGGGCAACATACGGAAACTGATGTTTTATATTTTTTCTACAAAAAATACAAAAATTAGCCAGGCATGGTGGCACACTCCTATAGTTCCAGCTACTAGGGAGGCTTAGATGGGAGGATCGCTTGAGCCTGGGAGTTTGAGGCTGCAATGAGCTGTGAGCATGCTACTGCACTCCAGCCTAGGAGACAGAGCAAGACTCTGTCTCAAAAAACAAAACAAAACAAAACATTAAAACCAAAGTGAGATACTACTACATATCTATTAGAATGGGAAGGCAGGCAGGCAAGAAGACAGAAAGAAGAAAGAAAGAGAGACAGAGAGAAAGGAAGGAAGGAAGGAAAAGAAAAGAAAGAAAGAAAAAGAAAGAAAGAAAGGAAAAAAAGAAAGAGAGAAAGAAAGGAGAGAGAGGGAGGGAGAGGAGACGAGGAGGGAGGGAGGCGGGCAGGGAAGGAAAGGGAAGGGGAGGGAGGGGAGGAGAAGGGAGGGGAGGGGAAGGAGAGGAGAAAGGAAGAAAGGAAAGAAGAAAGGAAGGAAGGGAAAGAAGAAAGAAATGAAAGAAAGAGAGGGAGGGAGAAAGAAAGAGAGAGAGGAAGGAAAGAAGGAAGGAAGGAAGGACTGACTGCTGGTGAAGATACCTTTGTGGTGGGAATGTACACCACAAACATACCACAAAATGGTACAGTCATTTTGGAGAACAGTTGGCAGTTTCTGTTTTAGAAGGAGAGAGATGTGGCAGGGCACAGTGGCTCATGCCTATAATCTCAGCACTTTGGGAGGCTGAAGCGGGCAGACCACCTGAGGTCAGGAGTTCAAGACCAGCCTGACAAACATGGTGAAATCCTGTCTCTACTAAAAATACCAAAAGTTAGCCGGGCGTGGTGGCACATGCCTGTAATCCTAGCTATTCGGGAGGCTGAGGCAGGAGAATCGCTTGAACCTGAGAGGCGGAGGTTGTGGTGAGCCGAGATCACACCATTGCACTCCAGCCTGGGCAACAAAAGTGAAACCCTATGTCAAAAAGAAAAAAAGAAAGAAAAAGAAAAAAAGGAGAGAGATGTGGCGAGGCATTAGGCCCCGTTGTACAACTGCAGGAATAATAGATGGCTAAGGAAGTGATAAATATAGAAGACACACAGATGCAAGAACTGACAGGACTTATTGGCTGGTTAGTTGTTATTGATGATGAAAGAAAGAAATATGGGTTAGATTAAATGATTGATTGTTCACCAAATATGCACTCTTTTCCTTCTTTTTCACTTCATGGGGGTAAAGGGGCAAAGTACCATTGATCCTGGGCTTGACCTTGTAACTGGCTCTAAAAAGGAGGCTTTGAAAACAATGCCAAATGTCTACCCACATTTCTGAAGCTTCCACCCTCTGCCATGAGAACAGCCTGTTCCCAGTAGCCGTATTCCTTCACCCTGGGTCCAAGAATGAAGATCTAAGTTGAAGACCCAAACTCAACATGAAGCCCAGCCTAGTCTACCCCATTCCGGATGAGGCCAGCTGAGCTGCAACTCATTGACAGACCCGTAAATATGAAATCAATGCTTGTTGTAAGCTGCTGAAATTTGGAGATGTTCATTAGAAAGGTTATTACAGAAGAAATCTAACTAATACACAAAGATTGAGATGAAACATTACAACTTGGATGACTGGGAGAACGAAGGACTAATTAGAAAGAGGGAAAAAGTTGGAAAAGAGAGGAACAGAGCAACTTTGGGGGACAAAGAAGTGCAGCATGTTTTTGTTCTGCTTTGTTTGCTTTGCTTTACAAATAATTTGATAGAATTCTTAAGTTCTACTGAGCTTTCAGCTCTTTGAGAGAAATGGTATATTTTGATCATCACTTCAGGGCTGAGCATAGTACCTGGCACCTCATAGACATGCAATAAATATTTGCAAAATAAGTGGATAAGAGAAATATGAGATGATAACAGGGTATTCAGGAGGAAATTCTCTAAACAAAAATGTGAATCAGAACTCAGGTGGGAGAACAGAACTTAGAGATAATGGAACCAATCAGTATAGAGGTGATGGGTAAACCTGTAGGAGGCCATGCATTCTGGAGGGAAAAGTGTAGGGACAGAGGAATAAAAGGCTAAGACAGGCCTTTGGGGTGGCCTAGGGCTAGAGGATGGGAGAATGAAGAGGGGATCTGTGGAGGAGACAGAAAAAGAATGATTGAAGAGGGAGGAGGAGAGCTAGGACCTTATAGGATCATGGAAGCTAAGGGAGGAAAGGGCTTCCAGAAGGGGTGAAGGATCAATAGTATCAATTGCAGTAGAGAGGTGAAAAAAAATGAGTTAGAGGAAAACACCTAGAATTTCTCCCAAAAGGAAGTCATTGGTGAACTTAGAGAGAGATGCTTTCTTCCATGTGTGAAATATCTATTAACATCTAACAAAAAATATATACAGATATTTGAATCAGGATACAGAAATCAATCAATGTAAAGGAAGGTGACGGCAGATTGAAGGCATCAGACACAACTGAGAGCAAACTTTGGCTTTTAGTGTCATTGTCAAGAAAATGTCCTATGGAACTGGATGGGCAAAAATCATTTAGAAACAGAAAAAAATTGATACTGTCACTTCACTGTAATGCTCTGCATTGTTTCTTCTTTCATTCTTTTCTCTGTGGTAGCAAATAAAACAGATGCAGAGAATTCTAGCAGAGAAAACATATATTTCCTTCTAAGTGAAGTATTTGGAAAGCCGAGGCCATCTAGACTAGATTAGCAGTGCCTTAATTTATAACAGCAGCAGCCTCATAAATAATAGCTGGATATCAAGAAGAACCTCTGACATGAACTAGAACTTAGATAACAAGCTGATAGTACAGAAATAAAACTTGTTAGTAAAAGTGAACTTGGGGTTCCATTTTAAAACCGGGATTATTTACTTGGCCAAATGAGGTAATTAACCAAAGAATGATTAAGGAGTAAGGGATTAATTTATTTGATAGTAAGAAGACAAGGTTCACTGAGCTTAGTGATAGATGTTAAAGAAGCGATAAGAACGCCCTGTGTTTGCAAGCAAACCGAAACCAAACTGTCTCAGTGAGCTGCTGACTTCAGATACACAAGCAGAAGACTCTGAGAAAGGACTTCGCTGAAACAACAGTGAGAAATTCTATAGCATAAGAAATACTGCAGGGAGAAAGAGAGTTAGAAATAGTGATAGTTTAAAGTTCAATTAAAATGAAATTATTAGTAACTTAATGGTAATAGGGAAGGAAACAAAACAGTAACTCCTTAAAAAGGATTGACCAAAATATCCCAGAAGAGCAATATAAAATGCCCGTTTGTTTTTGGTTTCTTATCATTATAAATGATGGACTATCAAAGCAACAGCAAACCCATTAATCAAGACTGTAAACAATTAAAATCTTTTTCCAGATCCGGGAAAGCATCAGAATTATCAAGACAGTGCCAAAAAAAGGAACATAAATTTCAGCCAGCCCTTTGGATCTGGGAAGTGTTTAGGCTACCCAGCCAAAAAGTCAGAGAGCAAACAGTCTAAACTAAGCTGATAACAACTGATCATTAATTAGAACTGAAGCCAACTATCTCAGTTTAGAGAAATATCTTGGCTACTCTGCTAAGAGCCAGAAAGCCAAAGGTCCAAGTTGGGTTCATTATCATTAATCATAGCCAAAGCCACTGCCCAAAAAAGCCCCTATTAGTGAAGGGGCGCCTTTGAGAAGAAGCAGCCCCAAGAGAAGCTGGCAGGGATGCTCCTGGGGAAAGTGAAGAGAAGATGAGGGCCCTGCCCACTGTGTTTGGAGGCCTGAACTCAAGGCTCAAGTCCCTGGAATTAATCACATAGAACAAATTCTAGCATTAGAGGACAAACTGATCATCTGATAACTTGCTTTTACTGCAAAGACTTTTTCAAAAATGGGATTTTGGTCTTGGAATCCCATTGAAGTAGGAGGAAGAAGGTACAGTACAGGTAGAGCGAGGCAGCAATAATGGAGATGATTTGGATAAAAGGTGTTCAAAGGGAAATTAAATGCTGATAGCACCAAAAGTCAGTCACCAAATGGAAATAGGAAAAATGACAGTGAGTGATCATGGGAAGTGACGACATAGGGATAGTTTTGAGGGGATTTAAGAATTGGATGCCATTTACAAATTCATGCATACCCATATTTAAATGCATGTCCACATCCATAACAAAACTCTTTTTCTGTGTAATTGGAGAAAGCACTAAGTGCCTTTTCATGCCTGTATCTATTTTCCTTATAATAATACTGTATTTCATGGGTTCTAGGCTGCACACTATTTTCACATTTTAGTATCTGAAGTCAGAATGTACCTTAAAATCAATAGTTTGTTATAGTATAATTGGGGTGTTTTTATTATTGATACCTAAAACAGTGATGCTTCTTACCATTGTTGCCATTTAGATGTGATGTAGTTCACAAATATTTCTCACTTATTCAGTAGTTATGCTGTGTTTCACTGGGTGGTCAGTCTGCGCTGTAACAGAGAAAATGGGTGTGGCCAAGGTCGAAAGGCAGATCAGTACCAACCAGGGAAGAGACCAGTGCATGATTCAGGTTGCTGAGAACTGACAACATGCAAACCAGGCTCAATTAGTATAGCATTTACTTACAGCAAGAGGAAAGAGGCTGTGCACAAGATCCAGCCCCTTGCAATGCTTTGGTCCCCCGTGGCTAGCAGATATGTTCTGCAGCCAACTTCAACTTCATGCTGCAGTAGAAGGACCGAAACCCTTGTCCCCAGTGGTTTGAAATACAGAAAGCTGGGTGCATGCCGGAGGGCCACTGAAGCATGCATAGCTAAGCAGTTCCAGGAGAGGTTTGCATGTGTCGAACGCAGCAGGAACCGGGACACACTGGCTGTGCTCTGAGCTCTTTGCATGTAATGCTATTTGTGCACTTGCCAGCACATCCTGTATTGAGTACAAGATTCTTCTTGGAAACAGAGGGGAGGCGCCCAGCTGCTCTTGGACCCTTCCCTCACACTATACACATATTTTGTGCTAACTCTTCATTAAAGCCTTATAACAACACAGGGAAAGTTTGGCTCTATAGTAGTTTTCTCCATTTCATAAATGAGGAAACTGAGGTTTCAACATGGTAAATAACCTGCCCAAGGTCACGCTGCTAATAAGCGAGACGGCCGGGTCCTGAGTGCAGGTCCATACAGCTTCAGAGCTTGTGCATTTAACCAGGATGCTTACACTACCCTGCCTCTTCCAAGAAGATGGTCTTCGGAGAAGAAAGAGTATTGATAATTTACTCGGACAGGGTAGGTGTAGAGGAGGTGGAAGAGAATGGAGAAAATTCTTTTTAAGTAAGAGGAATACTCCAGGTAAGCAGCCTCTCACCCTTGTGGTTTGATGCCATCTATAATTGAAGGTGTTCATTCCAGGAAGATGGCTTTGTGAATGGTGAGACTGGTGTCTCCAAGCCTGCTCATTCTATATCCTTGCATACAGGACTCAGAAACCTGAATGAGTAAGATACTTAGTCCCTGGGGTTCAGATAGTGTGCAAGAAACCTGTACCACTTCACGACTGCTGAAGGATGCACGTTGTATTCCTGGAAGAGTTGATTAAACTTCTCAGTGTCTTAATCATTTAAAGAAGGAATCACACAAATACTATATTCAAACCTGAACTCTGGACTCTGTACATATGCATGTGGAGTATGTGTGTGTGTGTGTGTGCGCGCGTGCGTGTGTTTGTGTATGTAGAGTATGTGTGTATATGTGGAATATGTGTGTATGTGGTGTGTGTGTATGTGGTGTGTGTGTTCAGAGATACATACCATTTTAAAAGCTGTAAAACATAATTACTCGGGTAAGCTTTGAACATGTGTGATATTTCACAAATACCACTCTGATAGATCTAGGGCATGTTTACATATTTTTAAGCACACTAGGATAATTTCCATTCAAAAACGTGTATTTTATCCCCAAATGCTATGTAAATGGTAATTTTGAATGCATAAGTACATTTTTGGTTAAAGAGAGCATCATCATCACTTAATATATTACTGGAGATATACACAGATGTTGTTTATGCTTATGATTTATGTAAATTGCCCTTCAGTGGGGAAGAAATGTATACATGAGATTTAAACTTGTTATTTCTTATATATTTAGTGTATGTAGTTTGTTTATATTTCACAGAAAGCAAATACAGAAAAGCAATAGAAATCAGCATATTGTACCAAGCTTTCTGACAATTTTGAATTAAATGCCCCAAATTTGTTAACTTTCAGAAATGCCGAAAAATTAAAAGAGACAATTTAAGAAGAGTGTATTTTCCCTTCTTAAATTTTCCGTGTACACTAGTTTCAGTAGTAAACTCATCTTTTTTATGTTCCCTGAGGGCACAGTCATTCGCAGCATCCTTCCTTTGCTCATGCTGACTCTTCAGACCCCATGCCCATCTCAGAATGTGCTTCATGGCGCCTTGTTCAATCCTACTTCTATTAGTATCCTGTGGCTGCTGTAACAAGTTACTACAAACCCGGTGGCTTAAAACAACAAAAATGTATTCTCTCACAGTTCTGGAGGCCAGAAATCTGAAATCCTTTTCACTGGGCTGAATCAAGAGGTCAGAAGGGCTGTGTTCTCTCTGGAGGCTTAGTGGAGAATCTGTTCCTTTGCTTTTTCCAACTGCTGGTGGCTGTCAGCCATCCTTGGCTTGTGGCTGCACCACTCCAATCTCTGCCTCCATGGTCACCTTGCCTCCTCCTCTTCTGTCTGTATCATCTATCTCTCCCTGTCTCTTACAGGACAGTTGTGATTAGAATTAGGGCCCATCCGATAATCCAGGATAATCTCTCCATGTTAGGATCCTTGCCATGGACTGAATGTTTGTGTCTCCCCCAAATTCATATGTTGAAACCCAATCCCCAGTGTAATGGTATTTGGAGGTGGGGCCTTTGGGAATAATTAGGGTTAGATGACGTCATGAAGATGGGTGCCTCATGATGGGATTAGTGCTCTTATAAAAAGGGAAAGAGATGGGAGATCTCTCTCCACCACCTGAGGATAAATCAAGAAGGCAGCCATCTGCAAACCAGGAAGAGGGCCCTTACCAGACACCAATTCTACTAGCACCTTGATCTTGGACCTCCCACCCCTAAACCTGTGAGAAATAGATGTTTGTTGTTTAAGCCACCCAGTTTATGGTATTTTGTTACAGCAGCCCAAACTGAGTAACACAATCCTTGATCTTATCTGCAAAGGCCTTTTTCCTTTATAAGGTAAAGGGTAAAGGTTATAGGAATTAAGACCTGATGTCTTTGGGTGGCCATTTTTCAGCCTACTATACTACCATTCTCCTAACCCACCTCAAGTCTCAGCTTTTCCATGAAGTAGGAAAATGGAGACAGTCCTGAACTAGGAATCAGAGAGCTAGACTCCAGTTTTGACTTAGAACTAACTTGCTTTTTTACCCTGGGCTGTCACTTCTTTGGACCTCAGTTTCCTTGATGTAAAGCAGGTGAGTCAGATGCAACTTTGTCAATAAGGCTGCCAGAACAGTTTGGGTGGGAAAATTCTTTGCTCTGAAGGACTTCAATATCATTAGCATATCTGGCCCTAAATGCCTGGTCAAGATGACAACCCTCACCCACATTTCACAGACAGGGCGACTGAAATAGAATATGTCTCAGATGCCTTTAAAAAAGAATGCTATATTTATGAATAAGAGTGTCCCCAATTTAGAAGTAATGCATGTCATGCCAGTTAAATAAATATTGAAAAACAGTTTTAAGTACCAACAAGAAAGAAAAACACCCAAGATAATTGCTGCCAGCATTTTGATATTATCCCTCCAGTCTCTCTCTCTTTCTTTCTCTTTCTTCCTTCCTTCCTCTTTCTCCTTCCTTCCTTCTTTCCTTTCTTTTCTTTTCTTTCTTTCTTTTTCTTTCTTTCTTTCTTTTTCTTCCTTCCTTCCTTCCTCTTTCTTTCTTTTTCTTTCTCCTTCCTTCCTCTCTTTCTTTCTCTCTTTCTCTTTCTTTCTCTTTTTTTCCTTCCTTCCTTCCTTTTTCTTTCTCTTTCCCTCCCTCCATCCCTCTCTCTCTCTCTTTCTTTCTTTCTTCTTTTTCCCCTTCCTTCCTTCTTCCCTCCCCTCCCCTCCACTTCCTCTTCTCCCCTCCCTCTCCTCTTCTCCTTTCTTTTTTTTTTTTTGAGACAGGCTCTCGCTCTGTCACCCAGGCTAGAGTGCAATGGCAGGATCTTGGCTCACTACAGCTTTGAGTTTCCAGACTCAAGCAATCTGCTTGCCTTGGCCTCCCAAGTGGCTGGGACTAAAGGTGTGCACCACCACGGCCAGCTAATTTTGTATTTTTTGTAGAGACGGGGTTTCGCCATGTTGCTCAGCCTGGTCTCGAACTTCTGGGTTCAAGCAATCCACCCACCTTGGCCTCCCAAAGTGCTGGGATTACAGGTGTGAGCCACTGTGCCTGGCCTTTCATGCATCTCTATACATTTTAAAATTCAAATTGGATCTCACCATACATTCTGTTTCATCATTTCCTTGTTATTCTAAATAATACACTATTAATATTCCTTCACATTATGAAATATTCTTCTATGAGTTGATTTTTAAATGAAATTTAGTATTTCACATGGGTCACTGATAAAAACACTGTGAGTCACACCACTCTGACCCCTGAAAATACAGTGTATCTTTTTCATCTCCTGGTTTTGGCACCAAAATTTTGGCACAATATTATATTATGCTTTTATTCTTCTTATTATTATCATTCTTTTTGAGACAGGCTGGAGTGCAGTGGTGCAATCTTAGTTCACTGTAACCTCCACCTCCCAGGTTCAAATGATTCTCACTCCTCAGCCTCCCAAGTAGCTGGGATTACAGGTGCACACCACCACGCCTGGCTAATTTTTTTTGTATTTTTAGTAGAGACGGAGTTTCACCATGTTGGCCGGGCTGGTCTTGAACTCCTGACCACAGGTGATCCACCTGCCTCAGCCTCCCCAAGTGCTGGGATTACAGGCATGAGACACTGTGCCCGGCCTTATTTCCTTTTTTAAAATAAATGTGTAAGATTGTAAAATCATTGAGAGTAGGTGCTGGAAAAAATAATAACTTGAATAAAAATTAAATGTTGGAAGCTGATGAAAGTTATCTTTCTTTTAATTAAAGTTTTTAAATTAAAATTTTAAATCAACACATAAGTGTACATATTTATGTGGTACACAGTGATTATGTGATACATATAATGTATAGTGATCAGATGAAAGTTATCTTTAAACACTTCCTATCTAAATGGATGCCCTTCCCCATCCTGTTCTCTGCTAAAAGTGAAGATATTAACCATAATGTAGGCAACACTGATGTAGCATTTTAATGTGCCATGAAAGCGTTTGACATACATTAATTCATTTAATCCTCACAGAAAGCATATTAGGTAGGTACTCTTAGAATGAAACTGAGGCACAGAGAGACCAAGTAACTTGCCCAAGTCCACACAGCTAATAAGTGGCAAAGCTGGGATTTCAGTTAGGGTAGCATCACTCCTGAAGTCTGTATTCTTAGCCCTTCTACCATGTTGACTCTTTTTTTTTTTTTTTTGAGATGGAGTCTCACTCTGTCACCCAGGCTGGAGTACAGTGGTGCGATCTCAGCTCACTGCAACCTCCGCCTCCTGGGTTCAAGCGATTCTTCTGTCTCAGCCTCCCAAGTAGCTGGGACTACAGGCAAGTGCCACCATACCTGGCTAATTTTTTTCATTTTTTTTAGTAGAGACATGGTTTACCATGTTAGCCAGTTGGTCTCGATCTCCCGACCTTGTGATCTGCCTGCCTCGGCCTCCCAAAGTCATGTTGACTCTTAAAAGGCCAAAAAGGAGAGGTGGGTATGGTGGTAGTGGGAGTCTCCATTTCTGAGGGGTCTAGGAGTGGGGTCAACCTGTGTTGCATGGGTGACAGGTAATCATTTGGTTCCCCTTCCAAGGAAAGCACCTACTCTTTAGGTGCTTCTCCTGTATTGATTTAGCTGTGTTAGATGAGATCAGCAAGAATGTCCTGTTATTTCTACTCTAGAGCACTGTCTGTTTCTGAGGGAAGAGGATACATTACATATTGCTAGTTAGATCTGAAGTCCTGTTTGCAGACCTGAGTTATTTAGCACCTGATTTCTGACTTTTCTTTGCTGATATGTCAGCACCCTTTAAAGATTGGCACCCCAGGCATTGTGTAGCTGCCTGGCACTTTGTCTAGCTCTGACTAGAAGCTGGAGGCAGGGGGTGTCCCTTGGCTGCCTCTGGCATCTAGGGGAAGGAATGGGCGTTCCTGCTTCCCTTTCTCATCAGCTGTTAACTGATATGAAGAGTGACATTCTCCAAACCAGAGGAATGATCAGACCAAGTGTTATTTAAATGCTGACAAAATGATTCAAAATACTCATTAAAAAATGTTATTCATGTCATTATTATATATATTATTTAAATATCATTCATGAATAATTATTTGTTCAATAATTACTTAAGAGAGTCCATATGCCAGGCATGGTTCTGTGTGCTGGAGACACCACATTTTGTAAACAGATGAACTAAAGAAACTTGCCAAGTTCTGCCCTCATGGAGTTTACTTCCTGAAGGGGAATCCAGACAAAATCAAACATACATAGGCTAAACTCTCAGGCAGTGATCGCTGCTAGGAAGAAAAAGTAGCGGCAAGAGGACTGAGTGGATTGGGGTGGGGACAGAAGAGGGAAGCTTTGGGGATAGTGAGAGCTTGGTGTCATCAAGAAAGCCAGTGCGGGCCAGGTGTGGTGGCTCATGCCTGTAATTCCAACACTTTGGGAGGCCGAGGCGGGAGGATCACGAGGTCAAGAGACAGAGACCATCCTGGCCAACATGGTGAAACCACATCTCTACTAAAAATAGAAAAATTAGCTGGGCATCGTGGCGTGTGCCTGTAGTCCCAGTTACTCGGGGGGCTGAGGTAGGAGAATCGCTTGAACCCAGGAGGCGGAGGTTGCAGTGAGCCAAGATCATGCCACTGCACTCCAGCCTGGGACAGAGCGAGACTCCGTCTCAAAAAAAAAAAAAAAAAAAAAGAAAAAAGAAAAAGAAAGCCAGTGCAACTAATAAGGAACAGGTAAGGTGTAGAGTGATCAGAGGTGATGATGCTGGACACGAGACAGGGGCCAGGTCACGTGGGGCCTGAATGTGTTATTCAAGGCAGGACAGGAAGACAGTGATGGATTTTTTTTTTTCCTTGAGAAGAGGGTGAGGAGTCTTGGAGGATCGTCGGGGGTGCGAGATGTCTCGTTATGTTGCCCAGCTGGTCTCTAACTCCTAGGCTGAAGCGATCCTCCCACCTCAGCCTCCCGAGTAACTGGGATTACAGGCGTAAGCCACTGCACTGGGCTCTCAGTGACAAGGATTTTGAATCAGGAAGAGATACATTCTTGAATTTTCATTGTCAATACCCATTATGGAGCCATGTGGAAGACAGACCCTAGGACAGGAGCAAGACAGGCTGGGAGGCTGGTTAGGAGCTGCAGCAGAAAGATGATGGGGGCTTGACCAGGTGGCAATGTAAGGGGTGAAAAATGGTCAGATTTCGAATGTAATTTTGAAAGTGGAGTTGATGGATTGGTTGTGGGGTGGGAGAGAAAGAAAGCAAAGAAGACTTCTGCTTTTTCCCCTTCATGAGTAGGCACAGGAGGCAGTAAAATGCCAAAACAAAATATTAAATTTGCCTTATTAGATATCTAAGTAAGATGTCTCATTGAATAAATGAGTCAGGGTAGAGCTCCATGCTGAAAGTCTAATTGGGGTTTACCAGCATATATATGTTATTTAAATCCATGGAAATAAACAGTCATTTGGAGCTGCGCTGTCCAACACAGTAGCTACCAGTAGCTACATTTCCTATGAAAATGTACCATCTGAATTGAGATGTACTGTAAATGTAAAATATATCCTGGCTTACAAAGACTTGGCATAAAAAATGTAAAATATCAGCCGGGCACGGTGACTCACACCTGTAATCCCAGCACTTTGGGAGGCCAAGGCGGGTGGATCACTAGGTCAGGAGTTCGAGACCAGCCTGGCCAACATGGTGACCCCCGTCTCTAAATATACAAAAAATTAGCCAGGCATGGTGGCATTCACCTGTAATCCTAGCTACTTGGGAGGCTGAGGCAGGAGAATTGCTTGAACCCTGGAGGCAGAGGTTACAGTGAGCCGAGATCGTGGCACTGCACTCCAGCCTGGGTGACAGGGCAAGACTCTGTCTCAAAAAACAAACACAGTAAAATATCTCATTAATAGTTTTTAATGTTGATTAACATGTTGAAAAGATAGTACTTTTGATAACCTTGGTTAATAAGTATATTATTAAAATTAGGCCAGACGCGATGGCTCACGCCTATAATCCCAGCACTTTGGGAGGCCAAGTTGAGTGGATCACTTGAGTTCAGGAGTTTGAAACCAGCCTGGGCAACATGGCAAAACCTTGTCTCTACAGAAAACACAAAAATTACCTGTGCGTGGTGGCACATGCCTGTAGTCCCAGCTACTAGGGAAGCTGAGGCAGGAGGATTGCTTGAGCCTGGGAAGCAGGGGTTGCAGTCAGTCAAGATCATGCTGAGAGGTGACAACGTGCTAGCAGCCCTGGCTCGCTCTCGGTGCTTCCTCAGCCTTGGCTCCGCTCTGGCCGTGCTCGAGGAGTCCTTCAGCCCGCCGCTGAAGGGCTGGCCTAGGCCAGAGCCGGCTCCCTCTGCTCGCAGGGAGGTACGGAGGGAGAGGTGCCGGTAGGAGCTGGGGATGCACGGGACACTCGCGGCCTGCCCGGTTCCGGGTGGGCCCGGGATTGGTGGGCCCCGCACTCGGCCCAGCCGGCCGGGGCCTACTGGGCTTGATCAGGGTACCAGCTCTCTCTGGGCTGCTGGAGTGCCCGGGGTTAGGTGCCGCAAAGTCCCGGTTGTGAGTGTCACTGAGAGGTGAAGCTGGCTGGGCTTCTAGGATGGGTGGGCACTTGAACTTTTCTGTCTAGTTAAAGGTTTGTAAATGCACCAATCAGCAGTCTATGTCTAGCTAATCTGGTAGGGACTTGGAGAACTTTCCTGTCTAGCTAAAGGATTGTAAAGGCACCAATCAGCACTCTGTCAAAATGGACCAATTAGCTCTCTGTAAAATGGACCAATCAGTAGGATGTGGGTGGGGCCAGACAAGGGAATAAAAGCAGGCCACCCCAGCCAGCAGCCGCAACCTGCTTGGGTCCCCTTCCACAGCGTGGAAGCTTTGTTCTTTCGCTCTTTGCACTAAATCTTGCTGTTGCTCACTTTTTGAGTCTGCGCCACCGTTATGAGCTGTAACACTCACTGCGAAAGTCTGCAGCTTCACTCCTGAGGCCAGCAAGACCACGAACCCACTGGAAGGACCAAACAACTCCAGATGTGCTGTCTTTAAGAGCTATAACACTCACTGTGAAGGTCCGCGGCTTCATTCTTGAAGTCAGTGAGCCCAAGAACCCACCAATTCCGGACACAATGCCATTGCACTCCAGCCTGAGTGATGGGAGTAAAACCTTATCTCAAATAATAACAATAAATTAATTAAATTAATCTCACTTTTTAAAAAAAAATGTCGTTAGTAGAAAGCTAAAAATTCCATATGTGGCTCACGTTACATTTCTACTGGATAGCGCTTAGCTTTAAACAAAGAGTGAGTATAGTAAAAAAAGAAACTTTTGAGGATTCAACCGATGGGGCATTCCATGATGTAGCACTTGTGAAGAGAGGGACCTTGGTGTAAAAAGGACTGAAAAGGAAGCAGCCTCAGAGGGAAAACACCCAGGAGGATGTTGTGTTCTGGAAACCAAGTGAAAAAAGAGGGAGCCAGCATTTCAGAGGCTGCTGTGAGGTGATGTGCAATGTGGACTGGAAACTGACCGTTGGATTTAGCAATGTGGAAGTTGTTGGTGTCCTTGTTGGTTTCAGTGTGTATGCATGTGGCAGGGCGGGGTGGGAATAGGAATGGCATGAAAAACTCATCAGAGTTGACTAAAAAGGGAATTTAGGTAGGGATTAGAGCATCAGTTATAGAAATTTGGCCCTCCAGAGGAGCAGAATAATGGAGGTGCCAAGGAATAGGGGTTCAAGGGAAATATTGTTTGGTTAAGGGAAATATATATTTTAAAGTAGCTACTTTTTATTCTCTATTAAGATTTTGACCTAAGTAAATCATGTGGCAAATATCTATTAGCTCACAGGCATCTTCTAATTTTATTTTATCAGAAATAAGAAATGCTAAGAATTTTAAAGGAGTACCCGTATTTGGTTTGGCCCACAAAATCGTTGTGAACAAAGTGGTCTAGGATTCCAAAAATCTGTTTTTAGGGTTGCTAACATTACTACCACAATGGATTGTACACAGTTCCCTAAAACATAGAATTGTGACATTATCTGTGTTGCAGGGCAAGTGTGTGAAATTCCTGAACTTTGGAATAGAACATAAATGCTAGACTTCTTGTATTACATTTTGATTAATTGTCGTATCTTATTAATCTTAACAGTACTTAGTGTAGCTCATGGCACATAAAAAATGCTTAATATGATTGAATGAATGAAGATAATCTCAGCGTCTGAAATACCGAAGAGCCTAGCAGTACCCAAGAATTTACCAACAGATGGCACCATGCTGTTTCCCATAAGAGCTTTTATAGAAACAAAGTTAATATGACATTCAATTCCAATTTCAAGTGCTGGTTAGGGGTAGAAATGGAATCCTCAAGAATATATTTTACTACTTTAAATTTTATAGCTGAATTATTAAAGCATGTTCATATTTTTTTTCTCTTATAAATAGCTAAATTATCTAAGTTAGGCCCTTTCCTTAGGTCAGAGCTTGAAAAGAAAGTGAGATTGATTTGTAGATCGGACAAAGAAAGTACCCACAGGTTATTATTATTAAAATATTTGTGAATACTAAGAAGTCGAGTTGCACAATCCATTCTCCCTGAGAGATTAAAATCCTTCAATGACAGTAAAAACAAGGATGTTTTGCATACATCGGCTCCCGGGCATGATGTTTTAGAGAGCAAATGTTGCATTTTGCAGTTCCAGTGTAGACTGGAGGTGACAAGGACCAACCTAAACATTCAGTGTGCTAGACAAACCAATATGGTCTTCACATACCATGTGTAAAATATTCCCTGGAGGGCCACATGTAAACAGAGCTCCCACTGTGACCCTCATTACCTTTTCTGTAGAAGTAATTATGACTTTCATAATTTTCTATGCCCATTATTTAACCTGCAGGTCTGAGAAGTGGATGGATGTGTTTTAGGACAACAGTGTGGTGAAAAGGCCACAGCTTGGCAGCTCTTGTAGCATGGAGAGTCACACACAGGACAGACAGGGCAACAGCCGCGGCACGAGCAACCTTACAGTATTAATCATCTACTTAACCGTTTGAGAAGAGTGCCTGCTGCCACTTTATCTATCTATTATCTATCTATCTATCTATCTCTCTCTCTATCTTTTTTTTGTTTTTCAAGATGGAGTCTTACTCTATTGCCCAGTCTGGAGTGCAATGGCACGATCTCAGCTCACTGCAACTTCCACCTGTCGGGTTCAAGCAATTCTCCTGCCTCTGCTTCCTGAGTAGCTGGGACTACCGGCACGTGCCACCATGCCTGGCTAATTTTTTGTATTTTTAGTAGAGACGGGGTTTCACTGTGTTAGCCAGGATGGTCTCGATCTCCTGACCTCATGATCCGTCCACCTCGGCCTCCCAAAGTGCTGGGATTACAGGCGTGAGCCACCGCGCCTGGCCCTACCTATGTTATCTGTGTACCTATGTATCTATGTATCTATCTATCTAATCTATCTAGTCTCATCATGAAGTCTCTATCTCAGATGTAGATACAACCCACAGATAAATGCAACTGGCCAAAGCTAAGAAAGTAGGTGCTTTTGAATTGGCTGGGCCCTGCCACAATGGAGCAAGACAGGAGATACCCAGAGTTCCTGGTCCCTCCTTGGTCTCTTTTCCTTTGTGAGCCTGGTGACTGAGGTTTCAGGAAGACTCAAGCAGGGCTAGTTTGGCACCCCCTGGAGGGTTAGTAAGGTCTACTTAGGTACTGGTATTGTGTCCGGAATTGGTTCCTTCTGGTGAGTTCTTTGTCTCGCTGACTTCAAGAATGAAGCTGCAGACCCTCACGATGGGTGTTACTGTTCTTAAAGATGGTGTGTCAGGAGTTTGTTCCTTCAGATGTGTCCGGAGTTTCTTCCTTCCAGTGGGTTCGTAGTCTCGCTGACTTCATGAATGAAGCCGCAGACCTTCGCAGTGTGTTACAGCTCTTAAAGATGATGTGTCTGGGCTGAGCACGGTGGCTCATGCCTGTAATCCCAGCACTTTGGGAGGCCAAGGCGGGCTGATCAAGAGGTCAGAAGATCGAGACCATCCTGGCTAACGCAGTGAAACCCTGTCTCTACTAAAAATACAAAAAATTAGCTGGGTGTTGTGGCGGGCACCTGTAGTCCCAGCTACTCAGGAGGCTGAGGCAGGAGAATGGCGTGAACCTGGGAGGCAGAGCTTGCAGTGAGCAGAGATTACACCACTGCATCCAGCCTGGGCAACAGAGCGAGACTCCGTCTCAAAAAAAAAAAAAAAAAAAGATGGTGTTTCTGGAGTTTGTTCCTTCAGATGTTCAGATGTGTCTGGAGTTTCTTCCTTCCAGTGGGTTTGTGGTCTTGCTGACTTCAGGAATGACAGCCCCTCACAGTGAGTGTTACAACTCATAAAGATAGTGTGGACCCAAAGAATGAGCAGCAGCAAGATTTATTGTGAAGAGCAAAAGAACAAACCTTCCACAGCGTGGAAGCAACCCAAGTGGGTCACTGGCTGCTGGCTGGGGTGGCCAGCCTTTATTCCCTTATCTGGCCCCATCCACGTCCTGCTGATTGGTCCATTTTACAGAGTGCTGATTGGTCCATTTTTACAGAGTGCTGATTGGTGAATTTACAAATCTTTAGCTAGACACAGAGCCCTGATTGGTGTGTTTACAATCCTTTAGCTAGACAGAAAAGTTCTCCAAGTCCCCACCTGACCCAGAAGCCCAGCTGGCTTCACCTCTCAGTATGTCTGATATAGCACATACCTTGCCAGTAGGGTTATCAGTGAATTTCTTGAGACTAACACCACTCTGAACTTTCAAATGTATGCCCATAAATGACTAAACGTTTAAATGGTGCCTTAGATATTCTCTCCATGTTCTCTTCTACCTGAGTACACTCCTCAATTGCCTTTGTGGGCTTTTCCCATCTTTCTTTTATTGGGGGCCCACCCCAGGGATTGGTCACCAGTCTACTCTAATTCACTCATTGACTAAGTTACTATGAAGATTCTAGACTTCTTTCCTGAGCTACCGCCTCCTCCCTCTGGCACCTGAACCTCTCTTCCTAAATGTTCCGTTAGTATTTCAAATGCAGTATATGTGAGGGGAAAACACCTCATCATTCACTTCCCACATCTACTGCTTTTTTGAATTGACCTTTCTTGTGTACGCACTATATTTGAAAGGTTTCCAGTATCATATTTGTACTTTAAAAAAGACCATAACTTAGGTAAGTTAAGATGCATAATTATAAAACAGATACTCATGAAGACTTCCCTCAACTTTGGAATGAACACATTAACCAATATGATTGCATCTGTGTAGAGCTTCACTCCCTCAACCTTTTGACTCCTTCTCATAGCATATGAGTTTCCTATTGCCTCTGTAACAAATTCCCACAAATTTAATGGCTTAAAACTGCAGAAATTTATTATCTTGCAGTACTGGAGAGCAGAGGTGTAAAGTGGGTCAGCAGGGCTGCATTCCTTCTGGGGGCTCTGGAGTTTATATGTGGGGGAGAAGCCATTTCCTTGCCTTTTCTAGCTTTCCAGGCTGAAGCATTCCTTGGCTCATTGCCCCTTCCACCATCTTCAAAGCCAGCATCACATCTTCAAATTGCTCTTTCTATATCTCTGACCTTTGCTTCTGAAACAAGCCCAATTTTCCCATAGAACTGATGTTTATGGTTTCTTTTGAATAAACATAGAAATTGACCCTCCCAGTCTTAAAACTTGCAAAAGTTACATTTTTCTCACCTGAGTTGCTTTCTCAGGAAACCAAGCATCAGGCCTCCCAGATAATATCAGGGAGCTGAAATTGACCAAATCACTGCATCTGGACAATGAAACGCCAGACCCCCCACCTGTGATGGTTGCCTGACCAACCACCTGCTGCCTGTTGACAACTTCTTCCTTACCTCTCCCTAATTCCTGTTTTCCCACACATGCTTACATTTCTTCCCTGCTATATAAACCCCTAATTTTAGTCAGTCAGGGAGATAGATTTCAGGCTCTCATTTCCCATCGCCTTGGGATAGATTTGGATTTGGACCTATCAGGAGATGGATTTCACACTGATCTCCCATCTCCTTGGCTGCAGCACCCAATTAAAACCTTTTTCCCTGGCAATATTCATTGTCTCAGTGATTGGCTTTTTGTGTGGTGAGCAGCAGGACCTAGACAGAACCCCCGGCATTTCAGTAACACTTGCATGACCATCTATCCTCTCTGACTCTGACCATCCTGCCTCCCTTTTAGATTACAATGGGTTCACCCATGTAATCCAGGATAATCCTCCCATCTCAAGATCCTTAACTTAATCACATCTGCAACGTCCATTTGCCATGTAAGGTAACATAGTCACAAGTTCTGGGGATTTGGACATGGACATCTTTGGAGAGTCATTATTCTCTTACTACACATAGTAATTACCACTATCCTGAATTGTGTTACAATTTCTTTGTTTAAGATCGCATCGCCAAATAGGGATGTATCTTAACATTTTATTATTACATTTTCTTTGTTTTAGAACTTCATAAAAATCATAAAATATAATATGTAATCTTCTATTTGCTTACTTAATATTATTACTCTAAGATTCACTCACATTACGTGTAGTTCATGTATTTGTATTACTGTTTAAAACATGCTGTTAATGTACCTAAAATTATTCACCCATTCTGTAGTTGATATAAGTAGTACGCTACGAATATTCTTGTCTCCTGGAGAAGGAATGTGCATGGGTTTCTCTAGAGTTTATATCTAGGAGTGGAATTTCTGGGTTATAAGTTATACTAAAGGATAAAATAGTGGCAAATTACTTTTTCAGTTATTTGACACTCCCAACACGGTACTATAAATGTTACAGTTTTTCCATATCTTTGCCAACAAGCAATAGAGTAAGTCATTACTATATAGTAAGTTGTTTCATTTTTAAAATTTGAACGTTTCTATTACTTATGGGAGGAAGTATCTTTTCATATGTTTTCAGCCAATTGTGATTCCTCTTTGGATAAGTGCTTATTCATGTAGTTTGCCTATTTTCCCCCTCTTAGGCCTTCTTTATATATTTATTAGATAAATCCTTCATTGGTTAGTTGTATTATGAATAAACAGCCAGACTGTGGCTTGTCTTTTTTAAAATTTTTTTTATAGTGTCTGAAATAACACAAAGAATCAGATTGTCAAATCAGACTCACACAAGTCAGAGTCTTACCCAGTATTAAGCTTTACTAATACAGGATACAGGTAATTTTGAGATGAAGCAAGGGAGGTCTAGAACCATCAGCGTCACTCTTCAGATCCTTAACTGCCCCACCGGATGCACTCTGTGCCCATAATTAATATATGAGGTCTCTAAGCAATGTGTGAGATTCACTTCTCTCATATAGAAGAAGGCTATTTGGAAAATAAAATGTACCCAATGATGCACCACAAATCTATAAATCTCAAATTTTGTTTACCATGATTAGTTCTAGATAGCCAGATACATCCTGCTAAAAGCACCCCATAGATAAGGAGCATTCTATTCACAAATTCCATTCGTTTGCCAAGATGTCTGTCAGTTGCATGTTTACAAGAGTAGGCCATCTTTCCTGGTCCCTGCTCCCCATTCCCCAGCTGGAGATAATGGATTGCAGCCCTGCTGCTTAACCCTTTATTTCCCAATGTCTTTGATTAATATGTGTGATGTAAGGGAAGAATCCAATGTGTTTTTTTCTCTACTTGTAACCAGTTGTCTCAGTAACATTCGTGGAATTTTATGAAATCTTTTTTTTTGAGACTGTAATCTATATGATACCCAATATTTGAAATAGACAACATTTGGGGACTTGCTTTATGAATTAGTATGTGGTCAAGATTTGAAATATTTCATTTGTGTTGGAGAAGATTGTGTATTCTTTCTAAAAGTTATTATTAATCTACTTTTTAATTGACAAATACAAATTGTATATATTTATGGTATACAATGTATTTTGAGATATGTAGACATTGTAGAATGGCTAATCAAGCTAATTTACATATGCATTACCTCACATACCTTTTTTTGCGGTGAAAATACTTAAAATCTATTTTCTTAGCAATTTGCACATGTACAATACATTGTTATTAACTATAGTCACCGTGTTGTACAATAGGTATCTTGAAGACTGTACTCTTTAACTGTTAGAGGCAGGGTTCTATAACTGTCTAATAAATCCAGCTGATCAATCTTGCATTTTTCAAATTTTTACTTCACAAATCTTCACGAAGATTTATTGTGTTCTTAACATGAATAATTGAGATAGATGCATTGAAATATCTCAGTATGTTTGCTATTTCGCAATATTTCTCTGTGATTCTATTGATTTTTCTCTCTATATGTGAAGGTTTCATTATTGAGTGCATACAAGTTTAAAATTATTCTTTATCTTGGGTGAATTTCTTATAATGTAGTGATCCTTTCAATCCTGAATAATGCCTTTTGTCTCTGAATTTATTTTTCTGCTATCAATATAACTATATCAGCTTATCAGCTTTTTAAAATTAACATTTGTCTCACCTTTTTTTTTCCTTTTACATTCAATATTTCTGAGTCCTTGTGTTTTAAGTGTGTCTCTTATAAAGGAACCTATATATATTTTTTTTCTGTTTTTCTTCTGGTCAGAAAATCTTCGGTTTGTTTAATCAATTTACATTTATTGTGATTACTGACATATATATGCAGTGGTGTGATCTTAGCTAACTGCAACCTCCACCTTCAGGGATCAGCTGATTCTCTCACCTCAGCCTCCCAGAGTAGCTGGGACCACAGGTGCGTGACATCATGCCTGGCTAATTTTTGTATTTTTTTGTAGAGATGGGGTTTTGCCATGTTGCCAAGGCTGGTCTTGAACTCCTGGCCTTGAGCAATCTGCCTGCCTCAGCCTCCCAAAATGCTGGGATTACAGGCCTGAGCCACTGTGCCTGGCCTTGAACTTGTTTTTATCATTATTTTTTCTGCTTTTCTTTTAAAAATTGATTGAATTTTGTTTTATTACAGTTTTCTATTTCATTTCTTCCCCACCTACTGGATTGAAAGTATAGACACAATTTCTATTTTTTAGATAGTGTATTTGAAATATTATTACTCATATTTAACAAGCATGAATAAGTAGTGGCAAAGTTCATGTCTTAGCCCATCTCCTGAACAATAAGATTAATTTAGGACATTTTGATTTCAATCACCCAATTTTCTTTTTCTTAGGATGTCTTGATTCTTCCTTATTCTTGAAGTATAGTTTTGCTGGCTATATAACTTTAGATTGACAGTCATTTTCTCTAGACATCTTTGAGATTTTACTTTGCTGTCTTTTGGCTTCTATTATAGCTGTTGAGAAGTTGGCTGTAAGTCTAATTGTCCTTTCTTTATAGGTTATCTGTTTTTTCTCTCTGCTTGCCTTTAAGCCCTCTTTTTCTTTTGTATTCTGAAGCACCATTAATATATGTGTCAGTATTGATTTTTTTTTTTTTTTTTGAGATGGAGTCTCGCTCTGTTACCCAGGCTGGAGTGCAGTGGAATGATCTTGGCTCACCACAACCTCTGCTTCCCGAGTTCAAGCGATTCTCCTGCCTCAGCCTCCCAGGTAGCTTGGATTACAGGCGCCCGCCACCACGCGCAAGCTAATTTTTGTATTTTTAGTAGAGACGGGGTTTCACCATGTTGGTCAGGCTGGTTTTGAACTCCTGACCTCAAGTGATCCACCTGCCTTGGCCTCCCAAAGTGCTGGGATTACAGGCGTGAGCCACCGTGCATGGCTGATTTTTGTTTATTTATTTTGCTTAGCACGTGTTTTAGTTTTTTGTACGTGTGAACTTATATCTTCTATTATCTTTCTGGAAAATTCTCACCCTTTATATCTTTAAATATTGCCTCTCTTATTATTTCTAGTTTTTCTTTCTGGAACTCAAAATAGGTATATGTAACATCTCTCATTCTATCTTTAATGTATCTTAAACTTTTGTTGATATTATCATCTCTTTATCTCTCTGTACTGTATTCTAAAAAATGTTTTAAAATCCGTCTTCCTGGCCAGGCACAGTGGCTCACATCTGTAATCTTAGCACTTTGGTAGGCTGAAGTGGGCAGATGGCTTGAGCCCAGCAGTTTGAGACCAGCCTGGGCAACATGGTGAAACCCCTTCTGTACAAAAAACACAAAAATTAGTCAGGTGTGGTGGTGCATGCTTGTAGTCCCAGCTACCCGGGAGGCTGAGGAGGGAGGATCACTTGAGCCCAGTAGGTTGAGGCTGCAATGAGCTCATGATCACACGACTGCACTCCAGTCTGGGCTACAGAGCGAGATTATCTCAAAAAAAGAAAAATCCATGTTCCAGTTTATTATTTTTTCACCTGTGTCTACTCTACTATTGAATACATGTATTATGTTTTATATTTTGACAATTGTAATTTCCACTTTAAAAAAGTTATTTGGTTGTTTAATTTCACTTAATAATTTTAATACACTTTCTCTTCATGCATGCTCTTTTTTTTTTTTTCTTTGAGATGCAGTTTCACTCTAGTTGCCTAGTCTGGAGTGCAATGGTGCAATCTTGGCTCACCGCAACCTCTGCCTCCTGGATTCAAGCGATTCTCGTGCCTCAGCCTCCCTAGTAGCTGGGATTACAGGCACCTGCCACCATGCCTGGCTAATTTTGTATTTTTAGTAGAGACGGGGTTTCTCAATGTTGGTCAGACTGGTCTAGAACCCCTAACCTTAGGTGATCTGCCCATCTCAGCCTCCCAAAGTGCTGGAATTACAGGCGTGAGCCACCGCGCCTGGCTACGTGCTCATTTTTTTATTCCGTCTTTCTTTTTTTTAAGCTATTATACACAATGTTTGAATACCACCCTGTATCGGATAATTCCAACTTCTGAAGTCTTCGGGATTTTAAATCTATATTTTACATGTCTGCTGTCTCTCATTTATGGCATTTCCCCTGCAATGTGTTTGTTTATCTTTGATTGTGAGTTCTTATTTGTTTGAAGACATTATTTCTGAGAAGACAGGGCATTTGCTTCTTCTAGTTACTAGGGCATCTGAATTCCCTGTGACGAATTCGCATCCTTCCAGTTTCCCTGGACTGTTGTGAGAGTTTCACGTTCAGCTCCAACACCCGGCAGCTAGCCCAAGGCTTGAATTCACCAAGACAGTACATCAGGGTGAAGTTTGCATGTGGTTATTGCCAAAGTTTTCTTTTCTTGCTTTTGAGAATAGTCCTTCATCCTGAGATCCCAGTAATGCATGAAGCATTTTGTTTTCATGACTAATCTACTTGTTTGTAGTGGAGGACCTTGCAGAGTATTCGACACACTATATAGGACATGGACTTGCATTTCCTTTTTCAGGAAATGCCACTCAATCTGGATGTTAGTCTAGAAATACTTGCAAACATATCTACCTCAGCTTTTCCAGGTCTGGCCTAAGCAATTTCTCATGGATCACTCAGAATCTTCCACCTAGACTCTGATTTTCTGACTCTATGCCTTCTAATGTACCCTCTACAATGTCACTAGACTTAGGGACTAGACTAACCTTTTAAAAAATATAAACCTCATCATGCCATTTCCCTGATAAATATCATTCCATGGCTTCCTGTCACATTCTAAATAAAGATAAAATTTCTTAGCATGGTCCCCAGGTCATCATCTCTCTCTAGCCTCCCATTAAAACTGGCCCAATTGTCCCATAGAACTGATTTCAATCATCCAGTAGAACTGATGTTTATGGTTTCTTTCAATAAACATAGAAATTAACTCACAGAGTATTAAAACCTAAGAAACTTACATTTGCTTTATCTGAATTCCCTTCTCAGGAAACCAATCGTCAGATCTCCCAGATCATATCAAGCAACTGAAACTCACCAGATCACTGCATCTGGACAACGAGATGCCAGACCCCTCACCCTTCATGATTGCCTATCCGACCGCCTGCTTCTTGTTGACCAACTCATCTTCCTTACTCCTCCCTAATTCCTGTTTTCCCACACATGGTTACATTTCTTCCCTGCTATATAAACTCCTGAATTTAGTTGGTGAAAGAGATGGATTTGAGACTGATCTCCCATCTCCTCTGCTGTAGCACCCAATTAAAGCCTTCTTCCCTGGCAATACTCATTGTCTCAGGGATTGGCTTTGTGTGGCAAGCGACAGGACCTAGACCGAAACCCTGCCATTTTGGTAATATCATGTGTCTCATACACCCCTTGACCCAGCATTACCAACCTTGTAGCCTTTCCAGAATGGTCTCTGCCCTCTTCCAGGGCAAAATGACTTCTCATTAGCTGTAAGTTATCAGATCCCTTTGTTTAAAAGTCTGTTTATTCTTCCTCCTAAGTAATGACTCTGCTTTGAAGACCAATTATTTTTCAACTCACAACATTTGTGAAAGCTGAATATTACACAAGTGGGAATGAAAGAAGAAATCCCCAAAGCCAATTTTAATATACTTTATAACCAATTTATTACTGAAAAAAATTCTAATTGTGGGAAGAACTATCCAAGGATGAAAGCTTAATTAAACTGTGATCCTGGAAGCCTGAGATTTTTAATTAAAAAAATGAAACTGTAGAATAACACTCTCTCCAACGCTCACACATTTTAGACTGTCAGCCAGGATAAGGTGTGTGTAATGTTCAGTGTGAAGGGGCTGTTTGAGATGCGTAATTCTTTTGCTTACTGCAAATCTGTCAAGTAAGTTAAAAACTGTGGGCTCCTGGGCTCCCCAAAGTAGAAGGTAATCAATATATTAAATCTAAAACTTAGTTAGATTTAATAAGAATGTTTGGTCAATTGAGTAAGAACAAAAAAGATTATTTTTTGAGAAAAATCTATCAACTTGAATTTTTGTATCACATAAGTAAAACAATCGATTGATTAGATATTTCCCATTGTTCTCATTGTGCAGCAGTCTCAGAGTGAATAGACAACTCAGGCGATGGATTTGGACTCTGGAGTCATGAGAACAAGAGCACAGAATCAGTAGATTTGGCTTTATGACCTTGGGCTAGTTACTTATATTCTAAGTCTTCTCGTAGAGTCGATGGTGACAATTAAACAAGTTAACACATAGCAAACACCTACCATAGTATCTAACACAAAGTAGGAACTTAAAAATGATTTAGAAGACTGGCGGAGTGGCTCGCACCTGTAATCCCAGCACTTTGGGAGGCTGAGGAGGGGGGATCACTTGAAGTCTGGAGTTCAAGACCAGCCTAGCCAAATGGTGAAACCTCCTCTCTATTAAAAAAAAAATTAACTGGATGAGGTGGCAGGCGCCTGTAACTCCAGCTACTCAGGAGGCTGAGGCAGGATAATCACTTGAACCCAGGAGGCAGAGGTTGCAGCAAGCAGAGATTGTGCCACTGCACTCCAGCCTGGGCAACAGAGGGAGACTCTGTCTCAAATAATTAAAAAAACCAAAAAAGACTTAGAAAACTTCCACACCAAAGAGTGTAATACACAATTAACTGCCATTTTGTGACCTCTATTTGGAGGGAAATAATTTTTTTTAAAAACCGTAGAAACAACTCGGCTGGATGCAAATTTAAAAAGCAATCACGAGGTTATCGTTAATGAATAAAAACACCAGTGTTCACTAATTATCACCATTTTATATGAAGTTCTTCTAAAAAGAGTGTTTCTTGTATGAATAAGTTATTTTTATTTCTTATAATGAAACCTCTGAGGTCTAGCCATACCATCAAAATGTTAAAATATTTTCATTCAGTTAAATTATGTAATGTGAAAATGAATGATGGCCAGGAGACTGATGGCCAGTGTAATTCTGGTGAGAAATTATGTTGCACACATTGGTTTATTTAGTTAGAATTTTCTTTGGGTAATAAAATTAATGTTATATAAAAATTAGTTGTATCTAACCTCATGTAGACTGCCATAAATGACTCTTGGAAGTTCAACATCCTGAGCAACTGTGACAAATCCCACGGAAGGCAATTTTACAGTAAACCAGGGCTACCCAAGACCTGGTGAGAATGAGTTGTTGTGGATGACTGAAGGCTCCAGATAGCTGATATAAAATAGCAAAACAATGAATACTTTATTTGGATTGGAATATTTTCTAACTGTATCATACATTTCTTTCTTTTCTTTTTTGAGATGGAGTCTCACCCTGTCACCTGGCTGGAGTGCAATGGCACGATCTCAGCTCACTGCAACCTCTGCCTCCCAGGTTCAAGCGATCCTCCTGCCTCAGCCTCCTGAGTAGCTGGGATTACAGGCACGCACCACCACACCCAGCTAATTTTTTGTATCTTTAGTAGAGACAGGGGTTTCACCATATTGGCCAGGCTGGTCTCGAACTCCTGATCTTCTGATCTGCCTGCCTTGGTCTCCCAAAGTGCTGGGATTACAGGCGTGAGCCACTGCGCCCAGCCTATTTTCTTTTCCCTCCCTCCTTTTTTCTTTTCTTTTCTCTTCTTTCTTCTTGCTTTTTTCTTTCTTTCTTTCTTCCTTCCTTCCTTCCTTCTTTCTTTCCTGTCTCTTTCTTTCTTTCTTTCTTTCTTTCTTCCTTCCTTCCTTCCTTCTTTCTTTCCTGTCTCTTTCTTTCTTTCTTTCTTTCTTTCTTTCTTTCTTTCTTTCTTTCTCCTCTATCTCTCTTTCTTTCTTTCTTTCCCTCTCTCTCTCTCTTTCTTTCTTTTTCTTTCTCTTTTTGAGACAGGTCTTGCCCAGCCTCTTTTCTTTTCTCCCCTTCCTTCCCTTTCTTCCTTCCTTCCTTCCTTCCTTCCTTCCTTCCTTCCTTCCTTCCTTCCTTCCTTCCTTCCTTCCCTCCCTCCCTCCCTCCCTCCCTCTCTCTTTCTTTTTTTCTTTCTTTTTCTTTTATGAGACAGGGTCTTGCTCTATCACCTAGGCTGGAGGACAGTGACAGAATCATAGCTCACTGCAGCTTCAACCTCCTGGGCTCAAGGGATCCTTACTCCCTCAGCCTCCCAAGTAGCTGGGACTACAGGCACACACCACCACACTCAGCTGATTTTTTTAATTTTTATTTTTTATGTTTATTTTTGTAGAGACAGGGTCTTACTGTATTGCCTAGGCTGGTCTTGAACTCCTGGGCTCAAGCAATCCTCCTGCCTCAGCCTCCCAAAGTGCTGGGATTACAGGCATAAGCCACTACACCCAACCTATTTTTTTTTAATTATTAGGCAGATCATATATGGATTATAATGCAAGTTTTTCTGGATGACTCATGATGTATCCTTTTTTGGCCTGGATGCTAAGGAATCAGACCTTGATCTTGGTATTTGAATTATTCCCTCCATGTCACTCTGGGTTCACTTTTCTTCTTATGGATTTGCCAAAAGCACAAGACATTAATTCCATTGACTCGTCACAGGGTGTTGTTTTGGCAGCAATACTACCCAGGTCCACAAAGATGGTGGCTAGAGCAGGTCCATCACACACCAACTTCTCCTCTTGCCATTTATCCAGAGTCTGTAATCTGGTCTCTGTGTTCATACAGTGTTCAACCAGAAAAAGAACTCAGGGGACTGGGGAGGGGGCATAAAGAACCATGGTCCTTGTCTTCACCAATTTCTTCTGGTCAGTTGAATGTATTTTGCAAATCTGGAAGGATCTCACTCAAAATGCCCAGGTCACATATTCATTGTTTATCTTAGATGTATGATGCCATTTCTCCTCTAAGTGCTAGCAAGCTGGGTGTGGCGGCGGAGTCAGTATGTTAGAACTGGCCTTGGTTGCTGCCATTGCTACATTAACTTGCATCATAAATGAGTAAGAAGGACAGATAAATGAAAATACCTAAACTTTTAAAAGGGATCTAGGACATGAGTTTGAAAACTGTGGCTTCTGGGCCAGATCCAGCCTGCTACCTGTTTCACATTGCCCACAAGTTATGAATGATTTTTACATTTTTAAATGGTTGAAAAAAACTTCACATAAGAATAATGTTTTGTGGCCAGGCGTGGTGGCTCATGCCTATAATCCCAGCACTTTGGCAGGCTGAGGCGAGTGGATCACTTGAGGTCAGGAGTTCGAGACCAGCCTGGCCAACATGGTGAAACTCTGCATCTACTAAAAATACAAAAAATCAGCTGGGCATGGTGGTGAGCGCCTGTAGTCCCAGCTACTTGGGAGGCTGAGGCAGGATAGTTGTTTGAGCCCGGGAGGCAGAGGTTGCAGTGAGCTGAGCTTGCAATGAGCTGAGCTTGCGCCACTGCACTCTAGCCTGGGTGACAAAGTGAGACTCTGTCTAAAAAAAAAAAAAAAAAAAAAAAAAATTTGTGATAAGTGAAAATTACATGAAATTCAAGTTTCGGTATCCATAAATAAAGTTTTATTGGAACACAGCCATGTCCATTCACTTATGTATCCTCCATGGCTGCTTTCATACCATAACCTCAGAGTTGAGTGATTGTGACAGAGACCATATGGCTGGCAAGGCCTAAAATATTTACTCTTTGGCTTTTTACAGAAAGTTTGCTGACTACTGGTCTAGAAGAATAAATTTTCTTTGTTTTCTGCTTAGAAATTCCTTTTTTGGACTGAGAAGTAGGGCTATTTCCATGCTTATACAGGCTTATCCACTCTTATAAATAATGGTGAACAACTGTCTTCACATCTCATGGTTGAAATACCAAGTATATTTGTGCATGTGTGTGTTTATGTACACAGGCACTAAGTATTTACAATACCTAAGTGTATTTCAATCTGACCATCACATGTGATGATAATTATTAACATAAATTATTCTTGTGAAAGGATAATGTTTATTAAATTAAGTCAAAAATTTTAACAATACAATTTTCATAACCTTCCCCCTATTCAATCAAGGGCATCCACTTGCCTCCAGATGTTTAGAATTTGTTAAAACAGGAAAGAGGAAGAAAAGGTCAATGCTCACGTTTTGGCTACCAATTTGGAATTTCTTTTGTAAGTTCATAGGGAGACAATGGTCTTGAGACTGTTGAACATTTTCTCAATTCCTTAAGCTCTCCTTTATGTATTAAGAGCTATGCCTGTGTGACTTTGGTTTATTAAAAGTGATAGGTAGCATGCCTGTAATCCCAGCACTTTGGGAGGTTGAGGTGGGCAGATCACTTGAGGTCAGGAGTTTGAGACCAGCTTGGCCAACATGGTGAAAACCTGTCTCTACTAAAAATACAAAATTAGCCAGGTGTGGTGGCATGCATCTGTAGTCCCAGCTACTCAGGAGACTGAGGCAGAAGAATCACTTGAACCAGGGAAGCAGAGGTTGCAGTGAGCTGAGATCGTGCCACTGCACTCCAGCCTGAGCTACGGAGACTCCATGTCCAAAAAAAAAGTCATAAGAACTCAGTAAATGATGTCAGGGAAGTTCCTGATCCATGGGAAGAAAAGGGAAAGCCTGTCCCTGTTGGCCCCAGTGGAGTGTGTGGTAAAAGAAGGGGTACAAAGTTAAGAAGCAATTGGTGAGACAAGTGTATTCTGGTTACTTCTTTCCAAGTCCATGTGAGACGGGAGGGTAGCAGAAACTTCATGGTAAGGTCAAAAGCAGAGTGGGGTTTGCCTCTTTCTCTATTTCGGCTCTTGGGGGAGTCAGCCATGATGTGTGGCCCTGCTTGCTGCCAAGTGAGGAAACCAGTTAAAATGTCAGTGAGAGGTGGCCAAGCAGATAAAGAGATTCAACTAGCACTTTGGAACCTGTCTAGGTTTGTGTGGATTGTGGAGGGATTTGAAGGGTTCCTCAAGCTGTATGGGGAAGCAGGGAAGATAGCTGATGTGCCGGCTGGTGGCTTTGCCATGGTGTATTAGTACATTTTCATGCTGCTGATAAAGACATGCCTGAGAATGGGAAGAAAAATAGGTTTAATGGACTCACAGTTCCACATGGCTGGGGAGGCTCACAATCATGGCAGAAGGTGAAAGGCATGTCTCACTTGGCAGCAGACAAGAGAAAAGAGCTTGTGCAGGGAAATCCCCTTTATAAAACCATCAGATCTTGCAAGACTTATTCACTATCATGAGAATGACCCACCCCCGTGATTCAATTACCTCCCACAGGGTCCCTCCTACAACACGTGCGAATTGTGGGAGTTACAATTCAAGATGAGATTTGGGTGGGGACACAGCCAAACCATATCACATAGTGCGGGTGATTTACCCTGTGGTCAATGACCAGGGGTCAACTGCTCATTACAAGCTAGACACGGGTGCAGGGAGGATAGCAATATACACAGCACCCGTGAAAGCCAGAGTGGGGCAGGCTGGGAAGGGAGGGTCATGGGCCCTTTCCAAGCCTAGAAATAAACCAAGTGTTTGCCAGCCACAGACTTCTTCAGTGGACTCCTCCCAGAAACCGGGTCAGACTAGCGCCCCTGCACAGGCAACAGTGAGATCCGGAGAACAGCGATGGCAGTCAGACTCTCTTGCCCTCCCAGGGCGAGGTAAACTACTTCTGTCCCCTACCCCTTACACTCAGGGGTGAAGACCAGGGTGCAAAACAGCCCTCATAAAGAGATGAGTCTCAAACTAACTGAATAAATAATCCAGAGAAGCTCTCTTAAAGTAGAAGAGTCTGATACACTTTTTTTTTTTTTTTTTTTTGAGACAGAGTCTCGCTCTACCGCCAGGCTGGAGTGCAGTGGCGCGATCTCGGCTCATTGTAACCTCCGCCTCACGAGTTAAAGCGATTCTCCTGCCTCAGTCTCCTGAGTAGCTGGGACTACAGGCATGCGCCACCTCCCCCAGCTGATTTTTGTATTTTTAGTAGAGACAGGTTATGTTGGCCAGGATGGTCTCAATCTCTTGACCTTGTGATCCACCCGCCTCAGCCTCCCAAAGTGTTGGGATTACAGGCATGAGCCACTGCGCCCAGCCTGATACACTTTTAATTAACCACTTTAATTCCAAGCATGCGTCCCAACCATCTCTCGTATACTCTAATGCCTAGCAAGAAGGAACAAAATATCAGTAGTAGAAAAAAATTTTTTTTAAAGAACCTATGAATAGTAATATGCTAAATTTTTGACGCTTCTACTCTATTCAAATTTGTCATGCAGTTTTGTTCGAAGCAGTGACTTTCGAATGTTTTGATCATGTCTCTCAGTAAAAAACATATTTTATATCACTACCAACAACATATGTTCATACACATAAAACATCATGAAATCAAATCTACCTTTAATTTGTTGTGTGATGTACTCTCTATTTTCTAGTCTTCTCTAGGTTTGAAAAAATGCCATTTTTGTTCCATTAAATTGATTTCATGACCCATCTGATATGTTGTGGCCTACAGCCTGAAACACACTGCCCCGAAGGCCTAATGAGGTGGATGGAACATCTCATTATACATGATACAGTTCCGGATGCTGTGCTTTCACATCCTTCTGTTTTCATAGCTTCACTGTCCCAACAACTACAGGCAGCAGCCATTTATTAAAGCGCTCTCCATAATATTTATCATAGCAGTCAAGATGCCTTGAGTTATATGTGATCAAAACCCAATCCAAGGCAAGTCGCAGTGGCTCACACCTGTAATTCCAGCACTTTGCGAAGCCAAGGTGGGAGCATCGCTTGAGCTCAGGAGTTTGAGAGCAGCCTGGGCAACATAGCGAGATCCTGTCTCCACGAAAACATTTAAAAATTAGCTAGGTGTGGTGGCATGTGCCTGTGGTTTCAACTACTTTGGAGGCAGAGATGGGAGGATCACTTGAGCCTGGGAGGTAGAAGCTGCAGTGAGCTATGATCGCAACATTGCACTCTAGCTTGGGTGACCCTGTCTCAACAAACAAATAAACAAACAAACAAGCAAAAAAAGAGCCCCTCAAACTCCAATCCAGACTGAATTAAGCTGAAAGTCAGTGTATTGTCTTATGTCATAGGAATGAGCAGCACAATGTTACCTGCAAGTGCAACTGGGTCCAACATTTTAGGTCTCTCTCTTTTGCTTGTCTTGCCTCTGAGTTGGTCTTATTCTCACTTAGGCCTAGTCTACAAGGCAGGGAGCATGTCTTTGACTCCCCCAAGCACACAGTTCATAATGTAGAAGGAGAAGCCCCACCCAACCCCACTGTCCACATAACACATCTTGTGGACAGATGGGCCCAGAGAGATAAGGAATTCTGATCGCTTCAGCAAGATCTCAGGCCCAACCCTTGGCCAGGAGTGAAGCACTGATTGACAGTCCCTCTAAGCCAACACAGAATGGGAGAAAGTCAGGTACTCTTATTAGAATAAGGGAGAGGAATTCTGCTCAGACCAGGAGAAAAATCAAGCAAGATAGATTAGAAAGATAGGTCCTGTATGGCAGATGTAAATCATTCTCTTATCAATAAAGTAACCTAAATTTACAACCGGAGAGTAGGTCAGGCACAGTGGCTCACATCTGTAATCTCAGCACTTTGGAAGGCCAAGGCAGGTAGATTATTTGAGCTCGGGAGTTTGAGACCAGTCTGGGAAATGTGGTAAAACCCTGTTGCCACCAAAAATGCAAAAAATTAGCTGGGCGGGCTTGGTGTTGCGTGCCTGTAGTGCCAGCTACTTGGTAGGCTTACGTGGGAGGATTGCTTGAGCCCGGGAGGTAGAGGTTGCAATGAGCCAAGATGGCACCACTGCACTCCAGCCTGGGTGATGGAGTGAGGCCCTTTTTAGGACGAGGGGAGGGGTGTAGCATATACACTAAAGAGTTACTGAATCTCGGCTAGGTGCAGTGGCTCACGCCTATAATCCCAGCACTTTGGGAGGCTAAGGCAGGTGGATCACCTGAGGTCAGGAGTTCGAGACCAGCCTGACCAACATGGAGAAACCCTATCTCTACTAAAAATACAAAAATTAGCCAGGCATGGTGGTGCATGCCTGTAATCCCAGCTACTCGGGAGGCTGAGGCAGGAGAATCGCTGGAACCCGGGAGGCGGAGGTTGCAGTGAGCTGAGATTGTGCCATGGCACTCCAGCCTGGGTGACAGAGCAAAGCTCTGTCTCAAAAAAAAAAAAAAAAAAAAAAAAAAAAAAGAAGAGTGACTGAATGTCAGTCTTTGACAGGCTTAACTGGAATAACATTGCAGACAGCTACAACTTTGGTTGCTACTTCAGTTCCAATTCAAGTAGAGAAACCAAGAAAGATGCTAAGAACAAGTTTTCTTTTTGTCTTTGATGACAAAAAGTACATTAAAGAAGTACAAAATGAGGCTGATTACAGAATGAGTGGTTGAACAAAATCAGAAGGTGGAAATATGAAGCAGAAAGAATCCTCAAAGTACAATTCTGATGATAGGATGAAGGGCATGCCAGGTGTTAAGCATTTTGAATCGTCATTTATGAAGACAGCACTATTGACCCATTTGCTGTGGGAGGGTATCACGTTGACTTCACTTGCCGCACTGCATAATCTGATTGTATCTATTACATCCAACTTTTCTGGCTGATGTCCTTGAATAACTCACAGCAGGTGTTTGCAAGCCAGGGTCAAGTGTGCATTCTGTACTCCTGATACAGAGGAAACGTCGTTGACCCACAGGAACGGAAATCAAGACCTTTGCCTTACTGGCCCTTTAAGTTACCAACAGAGCTAACCAAACCCAGACTACCTGAGAAGGAGAAAAATTAAAATAAAAGATACCTTTGGCAAGCAATTACGTAACAGCTTTCAAAAAAGAACGCTGCAAAAATGTAAATCATTTCCACATGATTTACAAACTTTAAAGGTGACTTAAAAATTCTCAAAACATTCTGTTATGGCTGGTAAAGGTGAAAAGGGAAGTAAGAAGAGAGAAACAAGACAAGAGCCCTCTGTGTTTTCTTTCTCCTCCATAAAATATTTCCCCCACCAAAAGCACACATGGCCGCTGAGCAGCAACTTACCATTTTTCCAGGGTCAGTTCACTTTTCGTGCTGCTCTAAACCCTGCTGAAAGCCAGCTCCTCGGGGAGCCCCAGGAATGGGGGCTGGCCTCTCTTCAGTCTGCAAGCACTCAGAAGGAAATGCCCCTTGCTGAGAAAGGGGTGGTGTTAGGGGAGAATCCATCTACTGTCAAGGAAATTTCAATTAAATGTGGATGCCAATTAATTTAATTTATATTTCTGCATGAAAAATGTCATTCTATTATACATGCACTGGAAGGATGCCAGGAGCCCATGTTAATAAATTACATCTCTACCGACATAATATGGAATCACAGACTAATCAGATACTTATTAAATGCCCACCTGTGCTTGGGGCTACACCTTGTAGAAATCCAGCTGAAATAAGGTCTGTCCAGTAAGGCCTGTCCTTACACTGTGATCATCTGACACCCACTCTTATCCTCCTCTTCTCCTAGCTTTGGGCATATCGCAGGAGAACAACTGTAAAAATGCATAATCAACATTCAATTGCCAGTCGTTATGAATGGGCATATTTAATGAATAAGGGAATGAATGAAGGGGAACTGTAAATAATCTATTCAAATTGATCAGGGAACAGGTCTACTCTGGTTAGCAGGAAACTTGCCATGATTATTTGATTACAGATTCAAATCAGCTGGTGGTGGGTAATAATAATACCTACCGCTTATGAAGTGCCAACCCTGTGCCACACTTCATGTTTTATTTTGCATCCTTGCTACATGTTTTATTTTGAATCCTTACAATAATCTTTCAAGGTAAGGATTACTCCCTCCCACACCCCTCATTTTAGAGACACAAAAGCTGAAGTGCAGTACCCAGAAATGACCTTGCTCAAGGTCATGTGGTTAGTACGAGGCACACTCTCCTGTCCTGGCCGATTTTCTTTGCATCATACCTCTGTTCTCTAGGACAAGTGTCACTACTCTCTCCATGGGGGATGGGCTGGTGACTGCCTTATTCTGGCAGTGCTGACACACTGGACAGTTCTTCATACACTACAGTTATGATTAAATCACCAGGAGATGACTCTGTAATACCCCTTGCCTGGGAATTCATCCTGCTCTCCTCTGCTGAAGTTCTGTATAGTCGTGAAACGGATGTCACTCAGTTGCAACAAGTTCTCGAGTAGCCACTCATTGTTTTAGCCAGTTATTTATTCAGCATTCACTAAGCACCCACTATGTGCTAGGTCCTAGGATCCAATAAAGTAAAAGGAGGTCAGACTAATGGGGAAGACAGATGCCCTAACACAAAATTGTAATGTGTGTGGTTTAATACTATGGAATTGCTAACGTTCCTTTTGTTGTTTATTCAATCAATCCCTTATACCCTGTTTGAACACCTACAGAGTCTCTATGACATACTGGACAACAGGCCCGTTCTCACATTTTCAAGCCAGGGCAGGAAAAGTCATGAAAGCCACCAGCCTGAGTCTGTTCCTCTGACTTCCTCTTTCTTCCCATACCTGACTTCATCTTGCACTGCAAGGGGCCTCCCCTATATGTGTCTGGGCATCCCAGCCTACGTGTACAAATTTTGAAACACCTCCCACTAGAACCTCTTAAAATCAGGAAGAGGCTTCTGTGTAGCCTAGAAGCAACTGTTGGCCTCTTTGAGTAGGGAGTGCTGGGATCCAGGACCCAGAGAGTGGTACAAAAAGGGAGGGAATGGGCTTTGGGTGGGCACTGCCCTCTGGCTCTATTCATTCTTTCCCCTGTGGCTGCAGACAGGGTAAAGGAAGGCCAAAGGGCCTCAGAGTATGGTCCTCAATGCAGCCACTTGGCATCACCTGGAAACTCATTAGAAATGCAGAATCACAGGCCCCACTGCAGACTTTGTGAGAGTCAGGTCTGCTTTTTTTTTTTTTTTTTTGAGATGGACTCTTGCTCTGTCACCCAGGCTGGAGTGCAGTGGCATGATCTTGGCTCACTGCAACCTCTGCCTCCCGGGTTCAAGCAATTCTCCTTTTTCAGCCTCCTGAGTAGCTGGGGTTACAGGTGCACGCCACCACGCCTGGTCAATTTTTGTATTTTTAGTAGAGACGAGGTTTCACCATGTTGGCCAGGCTGGTCTCAAACTCTTGACCTCAGGTGATCCGCCCGCTTCGGCCTCCCAAAGTGCTGGGATTACAGACGTGAGCCACTGTGCCCGCCCAGATCTGCATTTTACCAAGATTCCCAGGTATTTCATGGCCTTTTGAGAAACACTGCTGTAAGGGCCCTAGCTTAATCCCGTCTTTTGGTAAATGAAGAGACTGAGGCTGCCTGAAACACAGGGCAGGAAGAGGGGCCTGGCCTAGGGCTGGGTTGCCCAGGTCTGAGAGTGTCCTTCTAGGCACCTTGCTATTCTCTAGGGTAAACATGTGCCACAGCAAATTTCAGAGAAAACATCTTTCGAGTAACTCAGATTGAGAGGGGCCTGGAGTAAGAGATTTACAACAAGCGATCCAAGGAAGAGAATTCCATGAAGCCATGGGCAAGGTAATTAAAGGAAAATTAAATTAAAATTTTTTTTCTGAATTAAAGGAAAGTGATAACAAGTCACTGCACAAGCAAACTTGAGGGAGGGTTGAGGAACTCTTGTTTTTCATTTTGTTTCTGAGGCCAATGCAAATGAGCTGGAGTAGAATTTTCCATAGTCCAGTGAATTGCCCTTTTTTGTTTTTGTTTTTGTTTTCTGCATTCCTTTAGCCTTCCTCCTTTTTCCTCAGTATATATCAGTTTCCAAACCTTTCTGATCCATGCGGCCTTTCACTCCCCTGCTTTTGGTTTTCTCAAATCATTCACTCAGCTCCAAAGAATATAAAAAAGATAAGTCAACAGAACAATTTTTTTCTTTTTTATTTTTTTTGAGACAGGGCCTCACTGTTGACCCAAGCTGGAGCGCAGTGGCGCCACCGCTGCACACTGCAGCTTTCACCTCTTGGGTTCAAGTGATCCTCCCACCTCAGCTGCCCGAGTAGCTGGGCCTACAGACATGTGCCGCCATGCCCAGCTAATTATATTTTTATTAGTAGAGATAGGGTCTCACCATGTTGCCCAGGCTGGTCTTGAACTCCTGAGCTCAAGGGATCCTCCCTCCTTGCCCTCCCAAAGTGCTGGGATTATAGGCATGAGTCACCATGTCTGGCCAGAACAAAGTTTAAAAATATGGTCAGCAAATATGTCCTAAGAATATTAAATGCATCGGCCGGGCGCAGTGGCTCACGCCTGTAATCCCAGCACTTTGGGAGGCCGAGACGGGCGGATCACCTGAGGTCAGGAGTTCGAGACCAGCCTGGCCAACATGGTGAAACCCTGTCTCTACTAAAAATACAAAAATTAGCCGGGCATGGTGGTGGGCGCCTGTAGTCCCAGTTACTTGGGAGGCTGAGGCAGGAGAATTGCTTGAACCCGGGAAGTGGGGGTTGCAGTGAGCCGAGATCATGCCATTGCACTCCAGCCTGGGCAACAGAGTAAGACTCCGTCTCCAAAAAAAAAAAAAAAAAAAATGGGACTGTAAACTAGTTCAACCCTTGTGGAAGTCAGTGTGGCGATTCCTCAGGGATCTAGAACTAGAAATTCCATTTGACCCAGCCATCCCATTACTGGGTATATACCCAAAGGACTATAAATCATGCTGCTATAAAGACACATGCACACGTATGTTTATTGCCGCATTATTCACAATAGCAAAGACTTGGAACCAACCCAAATGTCCAACAATGATAGACTGGATTAAGAAAATGTGGCACATCTACACCATGGAATACTATGCAGCCATAAGAAATGATGAGTTCATGTCCTTTGTAGGGACATGAATGAAATTGGAAATCATCATTCTCAGTAAACTATCGCAAGAACAAAAAACCAAACACCGCATATTCTCACTCATAGGTGGGAATTGAACAATGAGAACACATGGACACAGGAAGGGGAACATCACACTTCAGGGACTGTTGTGGGTTGGGGGGAGGGGGGAGGGATAACATTGGGAGATATACCTAATGCTAGATGACGAGTTGGTGGGTGCAGTGCACCAGCATGGCACATGTATACATATGTAACTTACTGCACATTGGGCACATGTACCATAAAACCTAAAGTATAATAATAATAATAATAATAATAATTACAATAAAAGAAAAAAAAAAAAAAGAAAGAAACAAAGAAAAAAAGAGAGTTGCATTTCGTTATGAGTTCCCTTCAGCCAGCTACAGTTATCAACATGTTGCCAGTTGTGTTTCAGTTCCGCCTAGCCCATCTTCTCATCTCTATTGCTCATCTATCTTTTCTTTTTCCTCCTACCCTCCCTCTTTTCTTTCCCTTTCTTTCTCCCTTTCTCTCCTCTCTTTCTTTCTTGCTGGTGTTTATTAAAGCATATTCCAGACATCATGTCATTTAACTCACTTCCTACAGAGTTTCCTTGAGGCAGGGCCATAAGAGAATGTATGTAGGCTGGGGAAATGATCTCTTATGATTATGTTCTTGACCAAAATATGGAATTTGTGTTACTGAGATAAGAAACAACAAAGAATTTCCAAAACCTCTTCATAATACCCCAGATATTGTGGACTTTATTTTCTATCTCTATGTCTTCCCCCTAGAGTCTTTCAGGGGTGTCTATGAGAACTTTTTCATCTTCCTTTACTATTAAACTAGTAACAGAATAACAGAAACTTTGGATGTTTATACATCTAAAAAGCAGTGAATATTCTCTTTCTGTTGGTGAAAAGGATTCTCAGGGCATCAGTTTTGAAGTTAAAATTTGACAATGGAAAGTTTGCAGAGATCTTCTATGACAAGAAAACCAACATATCACTGCCTCCCCCCAGCCCCTCGCCCAGGCAAATCCTGAAGCTGATTGTTGTAATGGTTTTAAAGGCGCTTAGGATGAGAACCTAGATCTGAAGCATGGTGCACAGTTGTTTACTGTCCACACAAGTCAGATCTATGAAGGATCAAGTAATTTGGAGGTTTGGTTACATTCCATTAGTAAATATCATCCAACTAAATTTGGGTAAAATGCCCTCTAAATAAGTCAAGTAGACAGGAGCTTTGAATGAGGGAATTAATTATAGTTGGTGTCTCAAGGAAAAAGAATCCCACTGTAGCATGGAGAATGTAATTAATGGGAGTTAAGTGCCAACAAATCACTCCTTAAAATATTAATGCTATCAAAGAACAGCTGGATAATGAGAGAAACTTGACCCTTGGGGGACCAGCAAAGGTTGCTGCAGCAGCAGCAGAACTTTATGCAGTTATGACGTAATGAAATTCCTCTAAATTTTAACAAAAACTAATATTAAAAGGTGTGGTTCTGGGAAAGTTATTAGCAGTAAACATGTCCTAATTTTTATCATCTGATTATAATCATTATGTCTCATTTTTGCTGTGTTTCTAAGTGACATTTTCCCGTAATTGCTCAGGATATATATACAATTGAAACAACACTCCTAAAAAACAACTAGAGTTAAAAAAAAGAGAAAGTCTGGCAAGAACTTTTTTTTGTAAATAAAAAACCCAGTATCTAAGAAATTTCTGCAAAACAATTTCCCATATGCTTAAACTATTTAACTAAAAAACTGTTTCATTGTTTGTTATGGAAAGCTCCAACTTAATTTGTTTTTACTTAATAGCTTCGTATTGTCCTAAGAAATATGTAAGTCTAAGAGAGCAATAAAGTTAAATATTTACACAGTCCCACTTAACGTGTGAAATGTTGGACACGTATTTTCAGCAGCCATATAACTAAATGCTAATCCCAATACCTAAAATTAGAAATCAGAAGTAATTATTTAATTGGAGTATACTTTAACTTAGATCAAAAAAAAAAAAAAAGAAATCGTTTTAATAGGAGATTTTTAAAAAAGTTTCTCCGGAATCGACTCGGTTCATCAGGAAGCTGCGAGCGTGATAAATGCGTTTGACCGCGCACCTTGTGTCGCTGGAGCTGAGAACACTTTGTTCCTTTTGTTTCACTCAACTTGCCGACATCTAACTCAGGGACACGGGTATGCAGCGTGTTTGACAAATAAGCCGAGATACACCGAACATATTCACACATACCAATAGACGATGATTGGAAGTTCAGGATGTAGTCAAAATAAATGCTTGCGTTTGGCCCAGGTTTCACATAACACCAGTTTCATAAGGCACTTAGGCCGCTAACGGAGCAGTGCCCCTGAAAATAGCCCACAGGGGACACATCATTTAAATAAATGTGTTTCTTTCCCTGAACAGAAGTTCAGTTCTGCTCAATTATCATTAATTTTGCTCCTTTATTTCCTTTGCGGGCGTGAACGGAGAAGTCGTGCTCTTTGAGGTTTTGCGAGATGGCCTTGGCTGGCAGAGGTGACAGGCAATCCTTCACCCGGCGGAAAAAGCGCGAGTGTGTGTGTGTGCTTGTGAAAATGTGCCGTTCCTCCCAGAAAAAGTGGAAACGTAGGTGGAAAGCTCAGCACATGTTGGCGACACCTAAAAACCATGTTCTCGGTCCTGAACCTTCAGAAGCGGTATCCCAGGAACGAGTCTGAGTCTGTGCAACAGGGCACAGATGATTCGACAAACTTCAATGACTGCACCACATTCGTGCATTATATCCATTGAAAAGTAAATCCAGCGTCTCCACTCGCGCGCCCACGTGCGTGGACAAACGCGGGAATTCGGCAGCCCTCAACGTCACTCTGCAGAGATTTCCGGGCTGCGAGAGACTTGGGGTGTGCGGCGGGGGAGGGGAGGGTCTGATATCCTCAGGTTGAGAGTCAAGTCCTGGGGGAGCGGCATGGGCGGGGGTGGCCGGGGAGAGGCGGAGGATGCAGCGCGAACCAGAAAGCGCAGAGGACCCTCGGCTCGCGCCGCACCCGCTGTGATTAGCTCCAGCGGCGCGACCCGGGAGGGCGGACTCTTTCTTAACTCTCATTGTCTCCTCCTCCCTCTTCCTTTTTAACGGACGCCTTGCGGGCAGAGCTGTCAGCAACCCCGCGGCCGTTTGTACTTGGCCGCGGCGGAGCTGACTCCGGCTCCTGTGACAGATAGGGGCGGGGGCTGAGCGGCCGCCTGTCCGGGGTACTCGCACGTGGGGAACAAATTCTTTTCTTCCGGCTCCTCTCGGGACCCGGCGATCGCCACAGGTTGGGACTCTGTGCGGCGCTGGAGTTGGCGGCCCCGGGCGCGATGGCTCCCTTGAGGAGTGGGGAGGGAGGTGGCCGGGGGGTTGGCGCGCCCCTCGCGCGGGGAGCGCTATGAGCCGGGCGAAGGGCGGCAGCGACAGCCCCAGCAACTGCCTCTGCCGGCGCCTCCCGCGGGCCTTCGCCAACTCGCCCCGCGCACCATGCTGACTCCCGGCCTGCGGAACTCGTAGTGCAGCCCCTGTCGCCTCCCCGGCCCCTGCTATCCCACGCAGGACTGGCTTCGGCCGCCAGGGCCAGCCGCTTGCGACGTGTCCCTGGGGAGGCGGAATCGCTGTGCGCCCTAAGCCCGGGCTCAGCCCTTCGCTTTCCAGCTGCGTCCTGCTCCCCGGCCGCCCAGGGAGCCCAGTGGCGATGAGGGCACTGCTGGCGCTTTGCCTTCTCCTTGGCTGGCTGCGCTGGGGCCCGGCGGGCGCCCAGCAGTCCGGAGAGTACTGCCACGGCTGGGTGGACGTACAGGGCAACTATCACGAGGGCTTCCAGTGCCCAGAGGACTTCGACACGCTGGACGCTACCATCTGCTGCGGCTCCTGCGCGCTCCGCTACTGTTGCGCCGCGGCCGACGCCAGGCTGGAGCAGGGCGGCTGCACCAACGACCGCGGCGAACTGGAGCACCCAGGCATCACCGCGCGTAAGTGCGGGGCCCTCGGGGACATATCCCCGGCCCACCTAACGGCGGCGGCTGTATGTGTGCGCGGGAGGATGCACAGACCCAGGAAGGTCTGTGCGCCAAGGGGACGCGGCTGGGTGGGGGGAATCAAGGGATGAGTGGGTGGTCGCGTTTCAGATCATGGTCCTCTATTCATTTGCAGTCCCGCTTCCCGCCACTTGCGGTCTCTGCAGGTCGGCCCAAGGGAAAGTTTGCCAGGGACATTGAGGAGCGCGGGGCTTGTGCCTGGTGGCCCGGGGGAAGACAGCTGGAGCTCCCGGGAGAAGGGTCGTGCGGGTAAAGCCAGGGTAGACTTGGGTTTTGGTGGAGGGGCCGAGGGTGTCCCATTGCGCGCCCTTGTCACTTCGGGAGCTTCGGGAAGTGCCGAATGCAGGGAATCGCGACTCTTGTCGCGCGCTCATTTGCAGCCCTTCAGGGCTAAGAAAACCCAGTCACTTTTTTTTGTCGTATGATAGCGTTTCTAAGCCACGGCCCCGTTCTGCAGACTTCCTTTCAATTCTCTGCATCGAATTACCCTCTCCGGCCCACCCCCTATTGTCACGCCTTTCAGAAATGCCCAGGTCTTCGAGGCGGAGATTTAGAAACAAGGGTCGAAGGGGCTTCCCCGCCCCCTATTCTCACGTCGGAAAACACGGGTCAAATTTCCGCTCACTTCACAGCGGAATAAATCACGACCCCAGCAGAGAAAATTTACACCTTGAAAAAAAGTTTTCCACCTGAATCGGAACATCAGGGAAACGCTTTAGAGCTTGAGGCGAGGGTTTTATGGCCTGGGAAACCGGAGAAGCGGGCGGAGCTGAGAGCCGGTGACACCCCAGGACTCCAGAGAGCCAAGGTCTGGAGCCGGCAAGAGAAGGTCGCCGAGAAAGGGAGGAGAGGCTGGAGAGATCATTAAGGGTTCCCCAACGACCCCTCCCTGCAAACTGATAACCCAGAGGACAGGGGAGTCTGCCCTCCATTAGTGCTTCACTAGAGGGTGAATGTTGGGGGTCAACATTTCCAATCTAGAGGGTTGGGGAAGTAGTTTCTGGAGAAAAGATGCTCAGCTGAAAGTAGGGAAATCTAGGCCGTCCGGGCTTGTTAGAAAAATACAGACTCTTCCCCACAGCTTCACTTGCTCACCCTGGGGACCCAGCTGCCCTCTGGGAGTAAGTGCAATTGCCCAGTCTGCAGCAGGGGCTCCCTCTGCGCTCCCTACTCGGCTCGGATGCCAGAGGACAGCAGAAGGGAGAGGCAGTCTTCATACTCACTGAGTCTGGGATCAGGCAAACCCTGATGGACCTTGGCTCTGTCACTTGCCGGCGGTGTAACTTGGGCAAGTTACTTAACTGCTCTGGACACCTCTTCTCAGTTCTAAAGTGGGCATATTGCTCTCAAAGGAGTTAAATTGTTGGTGACGTGAGAGTGTATGAATGCTGGAGTGCAGGGCTCAGTAAATGGTAGTTACTTACCTTTGCCTTGCCTTACACACTGGTGCTAGTAAACAGGGGAGAATGGGAGGGACACAGAAGAGCTTATGCCTAGTAGCCCACAAATAATTGATAGTTACCTGTTCCGCACTGGCTCTCTCTGTGGGAATGCACAAACTTCTCTGATGTATTTCCACATCTGGAAAATGGAGCTTATCATGTCCATGTCACAGGGTCTCCATGAGACTTTAATCAGATAATGAATAAGAAAGAGCCAGGCACACAGTAGGGACTTAGTCAATGCAGGTTTTCTTTCTTCTACCTGTAAGCTGGAGGCTGTGTCCTAGCACGGCTCTATCCGGGGAGAGACCGGGATAATTGCCCACGGGGATGCCTCTGGGCTTGGAAATTTTATGTCTGCCTTGTAGAGAGAGAAGCAAATTGGAGTTTGCTCTGTTTGAGGGATGCTTTTATAGAAAGTCTGGGCCGTGGACACCAAGAATTGCCTGGTGATCTTTCTAAAGTTCGGTCTGACTTCCCAGACTTGAATGGGAATTGAGAGGCACGGCAGCTGGAGCGGGTATTCCAAATCTTTCCTGGAAAGAAGCAGCCAGAGCTGGCAATTTGTGGTGTATGGTAGGAGACACAGTAGATTGGGGCCCTCTGTGAATTTCTTTATACTGTTCTTTCTGGAGTCTCATAAAATCCTGGGTCTGTGTGTGGAGGGGAATCTCATTTAATAGGCCTGGCTCTCTTTGCTTAGACTGGAGATTCTTGAATGGGAGATGGATTGCCAGCTTAAGAGAGGGGACAAATCTCTTACTGCTCCCCGTGATCAAACTACTAAAACCTGCATTTAAACCTAGAATTATTTTAAACCCTAAAACTCACCCTTTCCCTCCAGTGCCTGAACAGGAGAACAGATTCCTTTTTTTTTTTTCTGACTTCCAGATGTGCAATATGATGGTTAATTGCTAACAGAGGCTACGGTATCCGTTTGCTTCCTCCCTGCTAGGAGTAGCGAGAATATTCCATCATCACGGTTTGCATTGCATTTTGGAGGTTACCATTAACAAGCTCTGAAAAACTGAGCTGACAACAGTGATAGTAACTGAGTCTCCCACCTCTCTCAACCCTCAGCTGCCCAAGCAGAGTTCAGAATCTGGGAGATCCTCATCTGAGCATCTGTTTGTGTCTGTTTTTGCCTTTTAGAGCCTGTCTACGTCCCCTTTCTCATCGTCGGCTCCATCTTCATTGCGTTCATCATCCTGGGCTCTGTAGTGGCTATTTATTGTTGCACCTGTTTGAGACCCAAGGAGCCCTCGCAGCAGCCAATCCGCTTCTCACTCCGCAGCTATCAGACAGAGACCCTGCCCATGATCCTGACCTCCACCAGCCCCAGGGCACCCTCCCGGCACTCCAGCACAGCCACGAGCTCCAGCTCCACAGGCGGCTCCATCCGCAGGTTCTCCTTTGCCAGGGCTGAGCCTGGCTGCCTGGTGCCCTCACCGCCCCCGCCATACACCACGAGCCACTCAATCCACCTGGCTCAGCCATCTGGTTTCCTGGTGTCACCCCAGTATTTCGCTTACCCCCTCCAGCAGGAGCCCCCGCTGGCTGGGAAGAGCTGTCCAGACTTCAGTTCCAGTTGACACGCCCAGGCCATGAATCCACAACTCACTCAGATGGCAGACAGGTGGAGCCCTGCTGCCATTGCCACATGCAATTCTGAGAAAATTTCCCTTGTAACTGATTAGTGTCATGGAGGAGCATGCTAGGAAAACACAGCACCTTCTGATTTGAAAGTTCCTGGCTCCAATCACAGAAAGGCTAAACCAGAGAACTGTTTTCTGGTTTTGCAAACATGTGATCATTACATTTCAATTTATGCTACTTTTATTCAAAATATGCAGCAGTTTGACTTTAAGGTTGCAAACTGGCTGAAAATGTTTTACTGGACATTCAGCTATATTGCTTAGAAAAGGGCTACATGTTTCTTTTTCATATAAGTTGTTCATTGAGTTATGATAGAAATATATTCATAAATAAGCAAAGAAAAATACCTAATTGTAATTATCAAAGGTTCACTTAAAAAATTAACTATTAGGTAAACTTAAGGGGGCAGTGAACAATCTATTTATGATTTCGGGATTAACCTAACCATGAATAATATTAGCATAATGAGAACATTTACTTTTTAAATAAATAACTAAATTTTGTTTACAATATGAGTTTTTCCAGAATACAGGGTTTCAATAATCACATGAGGAATTTGAAGTTTTAAATATATACTCAGACATTCATTGTAACACAGTCTATGTAAAATCATTTCCCCCACTCACTGGAGGGAGTATTTATTACAGACTTTTTGTTCAGCAACGTTTAGTGTTTCAGTGAAAGTTGGACAGTTGGGGCTTAAAACATTTATTTGTAAAATGAACTATGTACAAATGTAAATATTTGTAATTTAATGTATTTACCACATTGACTGTACTAATTATTTAGTAGTCATACTGTAATTTTTATGTTAATAATAACTGTGGAGTTCAAAGTCTAGCTATTGGTATAATCATCTAATATTATATATATCTCCAGTGCCACTGAATTTTATGTCTGATGACTATATATTTGGGCATATATCTTGTTGGATTAGAATAAATAAAATACTTTATGTTTTCATGAACTCTATTGAAATTTTAAAGTGATTCATTTTTATCTCTTTAGCGATGTTTTTGCTATTCAATAAAAGGAAATGTCTTTAACACATACTTCATATTTGAAAATTAAAAAACATTCCATATCAGGGCTCGTGAAAGCAGCAAAGGAAGTGAATTTTTATGGAGGTCTCAGTCTACAGCCCTCCGATGTGTTTGGCCTGTAGAGAATTCATCATTGGGACTTTTCTTATAAGAATCTGGATTTCTGGCTTCTTGTGACATAGAGGATGTGGCACCAGGGGTCCTGCACTGCCTTGGGGTCAGGTCAGTCCTCTTCAGACAGGACACCTGCCATTTGCCAGCCTCCTACCTGGTCTCCCCACCTGGCCCATCTATTTTTGCTATGCTACCTACCTGGCCCCTGCAGGTGTGGTTTGAAAGCCCAGATTTATAGGAATTCATACTATCATATGTCACTCTCAGTTTTCAAACACAACTAGTTATAGGCAGAATTCTGTCCTAAGAGAGTTGTTTGGCCTTGTCTCTTCGTTTTCTAGTTAAAGAAACAAGTTCAAAGACATTAGGCCTCTCCTCAGTCTAAAGGCAGAGGGGCTCTGACTTCTAGTCTCCTGCTTTATCTAAAAGCGGCCTGACTCCCAGGTATCCCAAATTGTTCAAAATAATTAAGGAAAGAAACAGCTGCATGTAAAAGGATGAACATTTATACACATGCTCTTGGGTGCACTCCTATACCTTAGACTAGTTTTATTTATGTTTGTGGTATATTGGTCCTTTTAATGGTTTTAAGGTTACCTTATTAAAGCTCTTATTATGAGCCAAGCATTAAGTATTAGTATGTATTAACTTATTTTATGCTCTAAACAACCCCAACAGAAAAGTATTACAAGTCCTATTTTAAAGATTTGAAAGCTGAGGCACAAAGGAATGAAGCAACTTGCCCAAGGTCCTGCAGCTAGTCTGTACTGGAGTTGATATGCATAAACAAACATCTGAACAGCAGCGGAAGACCTGCTTTGAGATTTTGATGGTTCTGTGCACAAAATTCATCGGAGATTTTAAGAGCATAAGCCTAAGGTTCAAAGGCAGTGATTCTCAGCCCTGTTGGACCCCAGAATGAGCTCTCCTTAGAACAAATATTTTGTGACATCCCTTTATCAGTCCTAAAATGAAATTTATAGATAACTCACTACACACATAATTTTTAAAAAGCAATACAATGCCCCAATGGTAAATAGAAAGAAGAAAGAAAGGGAAGTAACTTATTTCTAAATGTAAAGGTTTGGGCAGACTTAAAAAAGACAGATGCTAACCCCTTATTCAAAATCACCATGATGTGACAGCTTCAAATCCAGACGGATGCAGTTGGTAATTCTGGCAACTCAAATAAACACAATCTCACTGATGTCGTTAATGTGATTTCTCCCAGCAAAGCTTGATCATCCTTTGATTTGCACAGTGGCTGTATATCTGAAGAATTCAGTGTATACTAGGACAGTGCAACAAATATGGTAAAATGGGATTACGTTGTTTTTTCACCAGTAGTAATGGTGGACATTCCAAAGTCATGCCAACGGACATCAAATCTTTGTTGTGCGGGCTGCTTCCATGCATTGTAGGATCTTGGTTACAACTGAGTCCCCCTCAGTGAATGCCAGTAGCACATCCACCTCCGCTCCAACACTCTAATGCCAAAGATTCCCCCATGCAATTCCACCACATCCCCTAGAGGGTGGAACTGTCCCCACTGAATACCATCTAGTTGCCAGATTTCTCTAGTAGCTGTACTTTTATTTGTCATCCCTTTGGAGAACAGTTTATGTCCATTAGACAAGTTAATGCTAAGGAATTCATAGAGAGTTCACATCTGCAAATTTCCCTTCCTGAGGAGGATGCCCCAGTCAATTTAACTGGCCATAAATTGTTTAAAATTAGAGAGATGTTGTGTACCTCATTGCAATATGGCATTCAGTGATACTAGATCAAATCATATCACCAAGTAATTAGTGATATGCAGTACATGCCTTTGACCTTCTCTCTGGAAGCTATGTAGCTGATATTATTATTCACAATTTTAGGTAAAAAGCCTATCCTGTGGCAGATTTCTAGATATTGTCCCATTCAACAATTCTTTGCTGAACACCACTTATGGGTCAGGTGCTGAGTGAGATGAATAAAAGATGATTAAAATGCACTTCCAACTCAAGGAGCCACTATCTACTATAGGCTCCAGCATCATGACAAAGACAAATACTTGTGATAAAATGTTATAGATGCTTTATAAAAGAAGCATGTTATCTTTTTCTGCTCTTTGTGGTAACTGCAATTACAGGGGAGAGCAGGATACCCTGGCAGCACTTACAAAGGACACTGTTCATCCTGGAGGTGTTGACATTGGACCCGAGCCTTGAAAGACACGTAGAACTTGAAGACAGGGCAGAGAAAGAGAAGGGGGCTGGAAATAAGGGAAAAAATATATCAAGCAGAGTAAAGAATTCATAGAGAGGCACAGAAGCACCCACCCATGAGCCTGAAAGAACAAGGAACATTTAAGAACCCAGAAGAAGGCCGGGCACTGTGGCTCATGCCTGTAATCCCTGCACTTTGGGAGGCAGAGGTGGGTGGATCATGAGGTGGGTGGATCACGAGGTCAGGAGACCGAGACCATCCTGGCCAACATGGTGAAACCTCGTCTCTACTAAAATACAAAAAATTAGCCGGGCGTGGTGGGTGCGCCTGTAGTCCCAGCTACTCGGGAGGCTGAGGCAGGAGAATGGCATGAACTCAGGAGGCAGAGCTTGCAGTGAGCTGAGATTGCACCACTGCACTCCAGCCTGGGTGACAGAGCGAGACTGTCTCAAAAACAAAAACAAAAACAAACAAACAAACAAAGAATCCAGAAGAAGAGTAAGGCTGGAGAGAGAAGCAGGGGCAGATTAAAGATATTGAACACCATGGTATTTGAATAGATGTCAAATGCAAGAGGGAGTCTGGAAGGATTTTACAGGGGAGGGGATGGGATCATATCTCCATTTTAGAAAGATTAGGCTGCAAAGGTCAAATAAAATCTTTTGGAATTTCCAAGGAACTGCTCATCACAATCTGCTAAACCACCAAAATACAGGGGAAACCTGTCTGCTTTTGTTACTTTCAGAAAGAATTTGAATCCAACATCCTCATGCCACGATTATTGTGAAAAATAGAAGTTCTGCATTTTGAAAGGTCGTTATGCCAATAATGGATAACATTTATTAAGCACCATGTGTGTCCCAAGTGCTTTATGAATTGTATCACTGAATCTTCACAACCCTGAAGAAGGGACTATCATCATGCTTATCCTGCAGATGAAGAAATCAAGGCGAGAAGGTTAAACACTGTGCCCAAGGACGGATAATACCATAGGGGACAGATTTGAACCCAGGTGGTCTACTTTGAAATTCTACATTCTGTGTGACATTAGGCCTAGGAGGTCTAATTTTGTGAGGAAAACAAAAATATCCAATGTACTTTTCAGAAAATCTATTGGGGAAAAAGTGATCAATTGCATCATATTATACATATCCTATTGATATCAGGGGATTGTAAGTCAAGGAGAGCTTATGCTGCATTATGAGAATGTGGAATAAAATGAAGCATGAATAAAAACACTAGATGATAAACATTTCTCCCTTTACACGTGAGAAATGGGATTCCAGAGGGTGATTGAGCATGGATTTTGAAGCTGTAATGCTTGGGTTAGTTTTTCTGGCTCTGTCACTTAAAAGTGGAGTGACTTTGGGCCACTTAAATTCACTGTCTCAGTTTTCTCATTTGTAAAATAGAGACATTAGCACTACCTTTTTGCTTATGGTTGCCTTGAGAAGTAAGAAGTTACAGACACTGTCTCAGGTCACTTGCATTCTAATGGGCAGAAAGCTGTGTAGTAAGGATAAATAACAGAAAGCAGATGAAATACCTTAGAATAAAAATGAAAGGCTAAGTACTGCGGGAGGGCAGATATCACTGTTGATTAGGGGTAGGGAACAGAGAAAATGGTCCTACAGTTTGATCGAGTAAGTCCTTGATAACCCATGGGCCCCTTTGGTACTTGGCCAACTTCCTGCTCTTGTCTGGAGTAGGGCATCCTCTCATCCTGTTGGGTACTCATGGTCTGTACATTTCTTTTATCATCTGCTTTAGAGAGCACATTCGTAGCCTGGTGTGGTGGCAGGCGCCTGTAATCCCAGCTACTTGGGAGGCTGAGGCAGGGGAATCGCTTGAACCTGGGAAGCGGAGGTTGCAGTGAACTGAGATCGCGCCATTGCACATTGCCTGTGTGTCACAGTGAGACTCCGTCTCAGAAACAAAAAAATAACTGTTCCTTGGAGACAAATTTATTTTAAAATAAATGTGCTTTTCTAACCAAAAAAAAAAAAAAAAAAAACAAAAAAACGCACATTTGACATAGTAAATTTGCTTTAAAATGCTTATGTTCCAAAGTGAACAGATTGTACACTTGTCCAAATGGATAATTCCTTATTTTCCCCACCTGTTTTATTTTTGTTATTATTAGCTACTTCTCATGGTGAAGAATTTACCAGGTTGACTTGAATCCATAGGAAATTTTCTAAAATGAGATAATCAAAAAACTTCCTGAAAGTAGATACAGTCACAACCAGGAATTTGACAAATTTCACTGGGTTGGGATCATTTTACCTTTGCATAATCTAAAACATTTATTTAGTATATGTTCAGGAAAATAATAATTTACAGGCATGTTAAACTATTAAGGGAAAAAACTGTTAACATATTTTTATATGTACATGGCTATTTTAAAATTGCAATTAAACAGTAGTTAATGAAATTATTCTGACAAGAAATCCTTATTTAAATTGCTAGTTTCATGACTTGAAAGTAATAAAAACTGAATGGCAAGAGGTATTTCATATTTTCCAACAAATTTTATTAGCCTATTCATGAAATTATCCAGGTTAGGAAGACCTTTCTTCATTAAAGTGAGGTAGCTCTGTGTTACTGAAATGAAAACTTTAGGTTAGAGACGCCCTATGCATACAAAAACAAAATTTAAATGGAGATGACATATTGAATTTATGGAAATGTATTTCCAGTTTGCTTTTTGCTTATGGTAGTATTAGAAGGCATCTTAAAATATAGGTCAGTGGAAGCACGTGCTTATTTTAAGGAGAATGGAGTTGAATGTGAAAATTATTTGATAGAATTCAGAGGTAACATATCCATGAACTGTTTTGTTGTGGTTTTGCATGGAGGTCCCCACCCAATTGTCATCCCTGGGAAGACTGTGGGAGAGGACATGGGGCTCCAGGCAGCTAAGCACACATGGCCTCAGTCTAATAAAATCAGATGCCCCTCAAATTGCCTCTCCAGCGCCTCTTTGAGAACTAATCCTATTCTAGTAATTTACCTAATTGTATCTTCAGTTGTTTCTCTTTTACCAGAGGATACTTATTTTTGCTGAAGTGATTGTTCTCATTTCTGATGCTGTCTATACTTTTGTCTCATGTGCTCAATTTTATTATTTTCTGGTTACTGCCTTCAAATGTTATTGGCTAAACTTGAGCACTTTCTTATGAACTTAAAACAGTTTAGTTGGTTTAGAAAACAAATTCATCCAACATAAAAGGTTGAAACCATGAATTAGCTGTTTACTTGCAAGCTGATTTAAATATGCAACAGGGCAATCCTGGGAGGCTTTTCGTACTGAAGTGACAAAATACAGGAATTTTATTAAAAATTCTGCTAATTATAAAAACTACCCATCTTACCAAACTAGAGTTAATACACTCCATTTCATGTTTGATTTAGCTGGATTAAAATGAAGGGATATTTTATAAATCACTGGGATACACCTTCTCAGACTAGTTACTGCTGGATTTGAAGGTTTTAGAAAGCAATATAATTTCTAGAACTAGCAATCAAAACTTCAACAATTTTAAGTAATGGTAAAGTTTATTTCATTTTTAATAACAATTAGAGGACAAAATGTTTAAAATTTGCAGTTTAAAACATGCACATTCACAAAAGGCCAATGACACATAACACTGCATAGAAATAATATTACTCAATTTTAATAACTATAAAACACAGTGCATCAAACATCAACATAAACAAACCTGAGAAAACTACTATAACCACAGATTCAATACTCTCCACTCATGCAGCTTCACAATTTCTACAGCAGTTTCAGCAGGAATGGTTTTTCAGGGAGCTGAAAATACTACTTTATCTTTAACACAAAACTGCAGTTTTCTGTAGTAGCTGCCTTCCAAGGCTGCCCTGTTTTTTTTAACCTAATAAACTTGAAAATGTAAAAAATGATGATTAAAGTAGTTAAACAACAGATAGTATTTACTGCATTTATGGCTTCCATTTAGAACCATGAAACATAAAAATATTATTTTTAACTATTCTGCTCACATCTTTGCAAGAACAGATTTACCTGTGGAAAGTCGCTGTTAATTCAAAGTAAGCAAATACGAAATCTAGTTTTCCTACTTAAGGGAGATTTATTTGCTGAGAAGTTTTGGGAGCTTTATTAAGAAAAGTTCTTAGAGGCAAGCGAAACAAAAGATTAAATTAAATTTGTTCAAATTTCTTTGTAAAATCATCTACTTATTAAAAAAGTTGTGCAGAGGACCAATTAATTTGTCTACTGAATATTAAATTCCAGGTAGGCCATGATAGAACTTTACAAGGCAGAAATAAACATCAAGATTTACAGCAATAGCCATGCATTGGCCTGGATCACTTTAAATATGAATTCATGCAAACCATAAACCTATCAGAAACACAGCTGTTCTCATACAGAAAGTAAATCAAGACGAAATATGGAAAACATTTATTTCCTTTCCTTCAAAATTTAACTTACATTCCACTTTAATAGCTGTTGAAGGTTAATTAAAATGCAGCAAAGTATAACTACGTTACACAAGTGACTTCAGTTATTTTAATGTGAGAAAAATCAGACTATGGTATCTTACGAATCATTATAGAAATGTTCATCATTGAAAAGCATTTATTAGGCACTGAATTGCATGGTGTTACCTTAAGTCATTTACAAAAAGAATTCCTGGTCCATGTGACGTGAATGGGCTGGGCATTTTCTCCATAAATTTTGTAGATGACTATTTATAAGATTATACACTTAATAGGTTTTAAAACCAGGAACTATCAAAGGGCAACTGCACAAAAATAAACACGATTATTTAGCTTTGTAATAATTATGACATTGTCATAATTTTAAAACTATGAATAATACAATCTATTACTTTCTGACTAGCATTCATTTCCTGAAAAAACATTTTAAATGACAAGTTGTAAGTGTTGTACAGTGCACGCAATGCAAAACAAATTATCATGTGACTTTCACATTGGATATTTAGAACGCTGAACGGCAAAATTATAGTATAAAATTTAATGATCAGAATGCTGATTGATTTCCATAATTCATTTCCCCTCTGGAAATTAAAGAGGAATCACTGATTCCATTTAATGACCATACAATTCATGTAAATGGCTAACATTATTTAGCAGAATACACATTCACCTGACTTGATTAGAAAAAGTTTCCCATTAACTTAGCAACACTGCTGAAGCAGTCTCACATTAGAGCACAGAGTGGAGGTGGGAGGACGGGAAGTACATATATCATTTAAAATTTACAACGTTCCTGAGAAACACTGTTTTCCTGCTAATAATTTCTACAATATAACATCTTTCTGGGTGTGAGACACCAATATATTTTTATATGTATATATAAAACATTTAGAAAGTCCATGCTCAATACCACAGAGTACTATTCAACATTAAAGAAGCAACTTCCAGCTTTTCAATGCTAAATGAATGAGGATTTTCTATTATAAGTCGTATTTTCTGAATTGTAAACATTGTAAAGCAACTGTGTTAGCATTTGCCAGAGTCCCTATAAGGAACTTTTTAATTGAAGAGTACGTACCCTTTATTTCAAAAAAACACATGTTAAAAGTCACTTTGACTGTTTATTTCAATCCTGGTAAAACCATGTGACTTTTTTCCAGTTAAGGAAGGTTTAAAAAATCAGACTATTTTCTCTAATTTAACACTGTAAAGTCACTGCAATAGCAATGTTATATTTTAAGTTTCACCAAGAAGGTCATTCCCTGTCCCTCAAACTCCAAGTCTCACCTAGGAAGCAAAGAGACTGACAATGTCAATAATTCAAAAAGAGGACGATGGGACTAAGAGGCTCAAATTAGTCACATTTCAGATCATGTTACACATTATCAACAGTAAGTATTCTTCTCATGTTTAAGAGCTCCACAGAAACAATCCATGTTTCAAGATTAAAATAAAACTTACATTTTTAAGTCAGAAAATCCAGTTCTATTATATCCATAATGTTTTTATATTAAAATTCTGCAGAAGGGTGCCACTGATGAAGTGAGGGCAAACAGAAGCAGCTCTTCTCTATTAACAGAATTAAACACTATAAAGTGGTTCTCTGGAGGGGTGCATTTCACTCTTGCTTTCTTATTTTTTGTGGTTTGACCTCAGCTATCACCACTGGGAAGCCCAGGAAAAGCTGCTCTGAATATTCATTCATTGGACAGGTAAAGACTGGGACTTCAGAATTTTGAAGAGGATCTTAGACTCTTATACCTGTGGTCTTGCTAGATGTGTTGATTCATGACTCTTTTAATCTGTATCCCGAACAGGAAGGGCTTGGGAAGTAAAGTATGTAAACGTGTGTTCCCTTAAGGTTGGAATTATGTATATGTGTTATAACCTCTTATTTGTAGAAAATGGAGAGGCATACTGGTAACTAAGGAGCTACAAATACAGACAAGGAAATGACATATATCCTAATTTTAAATCTAGATTGAGAAAAAGGGTGAAAAGAATGTGAAAATATTAAACTCAAGAAGCGATCTGAAAAAAAATCACCTCCTCTCAATTGTAGTTGACTTTTTTTAAAAGAGAAAGTTCTACCTATTTTGCTGGTAAGTCCATGTAAAGGCAAGCAGGCTTTTGAGTAAAAGGCAAATAGTTTGCTTCAATCTCTGAAGTGTATCTGAAAACTAATTCCTTTTTTTCAAATGAAAGTATTATTTAAAAAATAGTGTAGAAAACTGGTTGTGGTTTTTAAACAGCCCCTTCATTTACTGTTGGTAGCAAAATAGCCATTTTCAGATGTCTTGTAAATGCTGAAAATAATTGAATTGAACATACATTTTAAAACATACTAACAAAAGCTACTCATGATGAACGTGTCCTTTGACTGTAAAGTTACGGGCTTGAGTAAAATCCGCATTTCTTAAATGGGGAAAATGTACTACTTATTTGTCCCAATAAGCAGCATGTGATGAATTTTGGGAACTATTTGATGAGTGAACTGTGAAATAATTTTCAGTCTTCAGTATAGGGGGCAGTCACCATAACACCGGGTGTGCTACACAAGACAGCAGGCATCTCTAGTGGGAACTGGAACACAGGACAAAAGCCCATGCATTTATCTGACATATTATTCCAAATATTGCAACAGAAGCTTTGGAAGTCCCACGTAAATATGTAGCATATGTTTCTTAAGAGGAAAAACTTTAAGACAAAATGACATCACTCAATCTATTGCATTAGCCAGATTTTTAGAAAAATCTAAATGATGATGAAACTTCATCAGAAATACCTGAAACATACATACAGTTTGAAAAATCAGTGTCATAACAACAGAGTCACATTAACACGTGTGTCCTCTAACAAATAAACACGACAAACAACAAAGAAGCATTTGTAAGGCCAAAGGTGCAACATCACCGATTTTAGTAGCAAATGCCTTGAAATATTCATTTTTGTAAATCACTCTTACATTTGAAAAGTCAGGCATGCAGATCTTACAGCAGAACTGGAAGTAAACTTTCTCTTACATTTCTGGGCACATGACTATTGAACTAGAAAAACACTTACTGAACCTCTTTGGCAAACATTTATCAAGACAATTTTTGACACAATGCTTGTTAATGCCTTGTTTAGAAATTTTGCTCAGGAAGGTGAGTCAGTTCCTGAAGAATGCTGGTTTGTTTCAGCATAATCCTGAAATCTAAGTCTGGATATCAAGAGTCCCTTTAACTAAATAACATTTAGAGTTTTTTAATGGTTGGTTACCTTGTGGTACAGCCAATAAATTGACAGTCAGTTACAGCCCCAGAGTAATGGCATAAGAATACTGACTTATTCTCCGTTTAAGAAAGCACTCTGGCAAGATACCAGGTCATTTTCAATTTCCGTTTACAAAGACTTAGCAAATACCTTTAAAAAATCCAAAAGAGATGGTGTTACAGTACAGTTGCACAGTGCTTATGTCTATAATATACATGAATCTGAATGTCCATCAGCGAGATGAGCTCAGATCCACCTTTCCTCTCCACAGACCAGACTGGAATTGGTTAGCAGACTGCGGTGACAACTGGTAGCTCTCCTTAGAGAGGTAACAGAGCCTGCCTTTCAGGCTCTCCCCATCACCATTCATCGGGCCTCTGTTTCGTGGTATCATATGCTCTTATCACTTCAGACTGTGAAACGATTCCATTTTCATCTTGAGAGAACGCATACCCATCTGTAGGTTAATGATAAAACAGAAATTCTTACAAAGGCACTGGAAACCACTGTTATTCTGACTTTTGGGTATTCATTTTCTAGCTTGGGGAACAAATGCAGCCTTCCCACATTCAAAAGCATGGAGACACTGATTTTTAATGCCTAGAAAAGATACAGACTTAACTTCAAAATAAAGAGTGGGATGATCATAGGTTGCCAGTTTAGATTCTAGGAATTCTTCTCCCTAGAAGACTGAGTAGGCACCCTCAATTCCCCTAAATCCTCTGTCCCATAAGTCAACTCCAACTCTTCTAATTTTTGCTTCCCCAATTCTGGAGGGGGTGAGGGAGTTGAGTCAAGTGGGCTCACATATTTCCACATAGGTCAGGTGGATGAGAGGAAAGGAAAAGTGATATGTAGGTGACGTGGTGAATAATGTAATTGATTCAACCATCCCACCATGTACAGTCCCTTGGTATCTGTGGGAATGGCTTCAAGGACCCCCTTAAATATCAAAATCCACGGATGCTTAAATCCTTTATATAAAGTGGCACAGTATTTGCATATAACCTACACACATCCTCTCGTAGACTTAAAATCATTTCTAGATTACTTATAATACCTAATACAATGCCCCCACATCAGTTCATTCTAGTGGATTCAATGTAGTATTTCATCCATGGCAAGTTCAAGTTTTGCTTTTAGGAACTTTGAGAATTTTTTTTCCCCCTTGAATATACTTGACTCACAGCAGGTTGAATCCACAGATGTGGTTGAATCCACAGATAGAAAGGGCCAATTGTACATCAAAACATCACCTTGTACTCCATAAATATAGAAAATTATTGTTTGTCAATTTAAAAAGGCGAGGAGGAGGAGATAAACACAAATAGCTGCTAATGGTGGCAAGTGGTCTCCTTCCTTCAGAGGACATTCCCCTTGGCTCTAGCATCACAAATAAACTCACTCATGCCCCAACAAGGCATGGGCATAAGGAATGACCCCCAAGGGGATCACATCTTTAGAAAAGGCCTCTTGAAGTATAAAGAGCAAAAGCATTAGACATGAGTATATGTAAGTAAAAATAAATTATATGTGGAAACAACATGAAACAAAAGATATATTACTCGCACAAATACATTTACTACAGGGCTTTACATTTTACATTCTTTTTTAGATCTTGAAATGTTAAGAGGGCACAATATCTAATAATGTCTTACACAACTCTAAATATTCATAAATATTTCTGAAGGGGAAAATATATGCTTCCTTGTGTTGTATGAAAGCTGAAAGGCTCTTGCAAAGTTATTCAAGTAGAAAAGATAACAAGACGGGGCAGCTTTTAAGAATTAAGATTTACTGGCTTTAAAGAAAAAGATTTGAGGAAGCAAGGAATGTAGAAATACTGTTTTTCTTTAAGTGAAACAGCAAGATTTTAAAATTAACTATCTCTTCTGTTAAAAGTGAAAAATGGTTCTGACCAATGGATTTTCTGTTATTTACAGGTTGCAAATATGCAAAACTTGTTTTAGACATTAGTTTTAAATAAATATCCCTAAAGTCAGGATATTGTATAAATGCTATGATACAGCAATGGCAGAGAATTTATTTAAAAATAAGAAACTCAAATACTCACGGAGCAGGTTTTGTTGCAAGGATTCAGAGCGGTACAAGTTCACGTGGTTCTTCTTAAAGACGTTCTTGAGCAGTTGCGCCCTCTCAGTCAGGCTGCAGAGCAGGTGCAAACGTGTGAAATGAATTATCAACTCGGCAGAGACCCCAGTGTGCCCACAGGACCACCAAAGAGAGTTAGACTTAAACAAAAGATTGCTTGAGAAATCTGCAGCCTAGTGATTCTTTTTACACATTTTCTCAGATAGCAAATGAGATTTCAAGTATTTAGACAGACTTTTGAGGACATTTTCTCCCTAAGGAGTTTTGTCCCCAATAATCCTTCTCCCAGTAAAAAGTAAGATCTCCTCACCACCCCCCACTCAGTTATATTTAAGTCAAATGGCAACACAGAGCCAGTATAACCCAATTTAAATAAAAAAATACAAAACATCAGTAGTGTTATTCACTTTTAAAAACTTACTACATATATTCTAAGCATGGCAATTTTTAGAATAAAAAAATTACTACTTTTTTCATATTTGGCACGTTTTGGTGCAAAATATTTTTTAGTTAAAAATATTAAAGTAAATATTAACTAACATTACACAAAGAAGACATTTCATAGACTTTTTAACTAGAAAAAATTCACTACCACTAATATGGTATGACATGTGTTCCTTAATTTTAAAATAAACTGTTTTCAGAAAAAATAATTATGATAGGTGAAATAACAAGGAAAGTATTTTTCAATGAGTGTTTAGAATAGTTGTCTCCTCAGATACAAATCCAGATAATTATGTAACTTCTAAAAGCATGTTGTAAAAAATAAGGCATCTTCTCCCCCAACTTCACATAAAACAGTGTCTCACACAGTAGAAACTCAAATATTTGTTGAATATATGAAGTTGAGTAATAATTCTGAAATGTACTTATAGACATCATCCATCTTCCAAATCATGCCATTTCTTCATTGTTTGATTTATAAAATTTTGTTTTGATATTAAAGAACATAATAGGCATGAGAAACAAATAAGTAATCCATATGTGTTGCAGCAAATGTTTACGCAATTTTAATAACTGGAACTGATTCAGCTGAAAAATTTCCATCTTGTGTTTTTCCCACTATAAAAGCTTTAGTTAAACTGCTGTGTTATGTTAGTTCTGTATTTTGCCAATTTTTCTAAGACCCTGAAATGAAACAATATCATATACAAAAAAAGGATCCTCTGCAAAATGAACTCATTGTGTAAATGAATTATGCAAACATTTAGGCAAAAACCGAAGAAAAAATATTTAGAAATGTTAACATTTGTAGTAATCTTCCACATATATATTTTAAAGTCTAGGGAGGTTAACTGGTATTATTAGACATATTTATTGTCATTGGAAATTAGCTACATGAAGGCAAGAAACCTAATTAATCTAAAACTCCAGCAGTTCTGCAAATAGTTGTAAAACTTGTTTCTGTCAGTGAAATAAACAGATATGAGAAATGAGAAAGGGCCATTTTTACAGAGTTGCTTTCTTACTCTACTTTTTAAATGATCTAGCATTACAGACCCATGGACCCTGAGGGACACTAAAATATGTAACTGCTTTGAGGAAGTCGCAGCTTTAGCAGCAGGTGGTCTGATTTCCTTAGCAGAGCCTTGTGGATGGGGTGCTGGAAAGTCTTTGGTGTTTCAAACTGAAATGACTACGGGAGACTAGAGGATGGCAATGTATCATTATGCAGCATCTTCTTCCCAAAAGACATTTTCCAGGTTTCAGGCTGGCCTTCCTAAATGCATAATACTTTAATATTACAATATTAAAGTGGTAAGAAGGCAGACATGAGAATTTAGTCTTTCATATTACAGCAACTGAAATACATAAGGTAACAGAATTCCCTTTTGTACGGTTCATATAGAGGCTCTCACTTAGCTCTTCTTTTATATCAAGTTAACATATAGCATTAAAACAAAGCAGTAAGAAAGTCTCTTTCTTAAGAAAGAAGCACATTACTCAGGAAAGATCATGGCCTCTGGAGTAGGGCTTTGGTTTAATTTTGCGTCGGCTGCTTATTAGCTGGGTCACCACAGGCAAGCCTTTCTCCGTCATCTCCTATATAACAGGAGGGCAGTACTTAACTCTCAGGCAGACTGTGAGGATGCAGGGAGCTGTCAGCACAATGACTGACACTTAGGAAGCACTCAACAAATGCCGGGCCCTCCCACCTTTACCCCCAAGATCCTGAGAATTTATTATAAAAAATCAACTAGAACAGAGATCATCACCAAACAAAAGGTACTTTGTAAGGAGTATTTTTGATGCCTTGGTTTCTGGTCAACATAAGCGCAAGGTGAGATGTGTGTTGCCGCACATGGGTTTTAGTTTATAATGTTCTCATTCTACCTCTTTACTAAGAAAATGACTAGATTTTTGTTGTTTTGTTTTTCCTTAGCTATTTTGAACTTCTTGCTTTAGTCCTGTAGAGCAGAGTCCCTCCTTCAGAATATAAATGCCATTCACAGGAGGCTGCTAAATAAATAAGTGATGATGAGTTGTATTTCTCTAGTCTTATCTTACACCTTTGGGGAACTACTCATTTCAACATTTATGCAATTCTGGGCCATCAATGTTTATAGGTACTGATACTACTATTAAGGCACATTATAAAATATATTTATGCTAACACTAATAGATATATTAAAAGTTCAGTTTTAGTGGAACAGCTTAACAGTGTGAAAAGACAAAAAAAAAAAAACACTAAAGATACCTTCTCACTAAAACCACATTTTATTCACAACTCTTGACTAGCAGTTTTACGCAGTCTCGTATAGTCTTTCATTTACATACCAAGCTGTGTAAATTTTGAGTTTGTTTAATGCAATCACACAACTACTACTAAATATTGTTACCTTATTTCCAAACCCACTAAAACGTTGCAATTTAAACATTTGGTGGAGGTGAATATAAAGATAACATGTTTAAAATAATATTTCAAATACTAAAAAAATGTCAGTGTTGGTAAAAACCAATTCACGGTTCTGGAATGTGTTGGAACGTGTTGTCTTAAGGAATTTTCAGTGGGAAACTTGAAGAGGAATATATTGGGTTGGTAAGCTATTTAGGTTGACTCATTAAAATAAATCTCCAAAAAGTAAATAACTATCCATTCATGGAATGTTTAATGTATAGCACGCGATAGCTGTCCTACACTAGGGTAGCTGTGGTGGCGGGGAAACAAACAATGAATATAACAGGCCTAATCTCTGCCCTGGAGCTGAAAACATTTCAGCGTTCTGTCACTTTTCTTTCTGAATGTTGGACAGAACCATTACCACAGTGATGAGAGAAGGCTGAAGGAAACATTTGACAGATCCCTGTGTCCTCAATCCCCACCAAAGTATTTAAGTCATACTGATATGAAATCGAGTGTGAACACTGAGAAATAAAATTTCCTTTCTACTGGTTCTGGAGCAATGTTAAAACTGCTTTTCATTAAGATGAACAATACATCAGAAAGGTTAGAGAGAGCACTGTCACCATCTACACCACTGAGTTCTCTGACACCTCATATTCCCTACTCTCCCTGCATGCAAAAGCTGTAAACAATGGCCAAACGGTAGTGCCAGGCAAATCAGTGAGGACTGACCTGAAGATCCTAGGCTAAAATTCTATTTAATAATGGCCAATGATGACATGCTGGCTAATGTCTACAGTGAGAAATATAAAAGAATTATGAGTCTCATTATTCTATTTGCCTGTCTATGAAATGCATTGCTTCACACATACTCCAATGATATCCAAAAATAATTGTCCTGCCTCCAATGAGCCCACAGTGTCCATAATTTCTTACTGTAAACTTTTGGATAAGGTTTAAATGTTCAGGACTAAGATTTGGGTTATTTTATTTTTTTTTAAAGTACAATTTCCATTTTATTTTTCTCCAGTGGACAGTTTTTTTTCGGTTCTTAAGAACTCAGCTCCTTACATGGACTTTGGTAGAGGTCATGAGGCAGCAAGGTTTGGGTTATTTTAAACCTTCAGGAGTAAGGTTTAGGTTATTCTCTCACCATTGTAGACTTGCATTTATTTCTACCATAACCCATGGCTCAAAAGCATGGGTATTTAGAACATACTTAGATTGATTAAACATATTTTTCCCCTAAAATGTAATAAAATGAATCTAATTTGCAGGGTAATATGGTAGGTGGCATACTATTTCTACTAAAAATGGCTGTTTTAACCAAGATGGGTTTTTTTGAAAATGAACAAAGATGAGAAATTATTGTAAATATTAATCTTCCTTAAGTGCTTACAATTTGTTTTTCTGACATTTGCATTTTATACACAACTTGAGTTTAATAGTCATACTTACTGAAGATTAAAAAAATTGGGGATGATCAACTCACAAGATCTTCTTAAGAACTGCATCATTGTATGACAAAAAAGTAAATGATGGTTGCTTTGGATATTACCTAGTTTGGGAAGTACAAATTATACAATTCTATGTTTTTATGAATCAGATTTCTGTTTCACAGCCCACAGGTCAACCGTCAATTCAACAATCCTTTCTCCTACTCAGCAATCCTTTCGCCCACTCTTTCTTTCATCCATTCTTTAGTTTATTCTCTTAACTATTCCGTTCATCCACTCAACAAGTATTTATTGAGTGCTACTAAGTTCCTAGTGCTGTACCAGGTGTTGGGTTGCAGCTATGACTAAGACATGGGCCTCTCTAGAAGCTCAATCTAGTAGGCGGAAAATAAAAACATACATAGAGTAAACTAATACTTTATAATGCAATGCGATCAGTGTACCAATAGAAGTTTATACAGAGTATAAACAGAGTATAAAAGTACAGAGACAGTAGCCTAGGAATTATATATTGTGTATGTAAACAGCTGAAAAAATTGAATCTATATTGGGTTTGGAAAGCTGGGAATTGGAGTGCCTAGTCTGTAAGAAGGGTACTGGCTCCCAAACAGGGGAACAGCAAATGCAAAAACTGGAAGATATAAAATAACATGGTGTTTTGGAACCAAAGAAAGTCTGGTATCATTAGAATTCACAAGAATCACAATTTCTTCCCTTTTGATAATGTAGATATAAAATTTGCTAACTTTTGGCTGGGTGCAGTGGCCCACGCCTGTAATCCCAGCACTTTGGGAGGCTGAGGCGAATGGATCACGAGGTCAGGAGTTCGAGACCAGTCTGGCCAACATAGTGAAACCCCATCTCTACTAAAAATACAAAAAATTAGCCGGGTGTGATGGTGTGTGCCTGTAATCCCAGCTACTAGGGAGGCTGAGGCAGGAGAATGGTGTGAATCCGGGAGGCAGAGGTTGCAGTGAGCCGCGATTGTGCCATTGCACTCCAGCCCGGGTGACAGTGCAAGACTCCGTATCAAAAAAAAAAAAAAAAAAAAAAAAATTGCTAACTTTTTTTGAAATCTGAAATCAATCTCATTCTCCAAGATTCCTAAAATAATCCAGGGGGTAAAATCAATCCAACAGTTCTTTAACCTTAGAGTGCCATTACTTTAAGCATGAAGATGTTTCCATCCAGTTGCTATTTTTCTCCTTTCACAGATCTTTCCCTTGCCTCCCTCCTCCGGGCACCTGCCATCAAGCAGGAAGCCACTATGGTTACACTGATCTTTAACCTGATCACCAGTGGGCGGCAATGGCAACATGGAATACATGCTGGTCCAGGGTTTTTTGTCTGGTATTCAGCTGATAGCTAACACATTCCCGAGTTCTTAGGAAAAGCTAAATAGCTATTTTAGGCAAATGAGCGAGGCAGCAGCAGGGAATTTATCTGATGCATTTCCTATGGAGAAGTTGGTGGTCATTTATGCTGGAATTCACTTCTTTCCTTTTTGGGCTCTCTGGCTTATTTTATTTAATGGAAGGAGCTACATATATTACAGACTCACTGAATGTTTAGGACCTGGGGGTCATTACATTGGCCTGATTTATGAATTGAAGTCATTGGTAGACAACAAAAAGACAAACTAAGTATCATGTGGAAGGGCTTAATGTGATTTTATTAACACACTTACAAATCTGGAAATTTACTACTAAGGATAGTTAACAGTATTAACAGTGGCCTTTCCCTAATAATTACGAATACATTGTTTTATTCACAATTTCATGAGCTAGAACTCTTTTTTTTTTTTTTTTTTTGAGACAGAGTCTCGCTCTGTCACCCAGGCTGGAGTGCAGTGGTGCGATCTCGGCTCACTGCAAGCTCTGTCTCCAGGATTCACGCCATTCTCCTGCCTCAGCCTCCCAAGTAGCTGGGACTACAGGTGCCCGCCACCACTCCTGGCTAATTTTTTGTATTGTTAGTAGAGACGGGGTTTCACTGTTTTAGCCAGGATGGTCTCGATCTCCTGACCTCGTGGATCCACCCGCCTCAGCCTCCCAAAGTGCTGGGATTACAGGTGTGAGCCACCATGCCTGGCCAGAACTCTTACTGTATTCTTTTTATTGCTAGAGAAAGAGAACTGACATAATTAATTTACTAGCTGAATTTACTGAAAAACTGCAGGTACTTTCCTATGAGGAATCCTGTGATGCAAATTTTTAGACGAAGAAAAAGGTGGAGGGAGGAGGACACAACCCCGAAAGTAGGTATTATCATTCCCATCCTGTACACTGGGATGCTGAGTCAGAGATTAAGTACTTTGTCAAGTTAGTAGTGGGCTGTTTTTTGCAGCTCTATTACATTTTTGAACAAATAGCAAAAGGAGGCAGAATTGTGAATGGTTCAGAGCAGGAGCTCTGGGATCAGCTGGCATGGACTCCAGGCCCAGATCTGTCACTAATAACTTTGGGAACTTCACCTCTCGAAGCCCCAGTTTCCTCATCTGGAAAAAAATGGAGATGATGGATCTGTATAGGGTTGTTACTGGGATTCAGTGAGACAGTACATGTAAAATGCAAGGGAAGCACCTGGCACGAAGTGAGCGCTCAACAAAGGTCAGGCTGTTATTTTCAAAAAAGTGGCACACACTGGTGTGTGATGTGTTCCTTCAGCATAATGAGAGCAAGAGAGCTGGAAGCCAAGGTCTCACTGAGTTCTGACACCTACTCCATTGTGTCAAAATGAATAACAGTGAATCATGATTAAGGTGACATATATTAGGGTAAAATATTTCCCATAGTTTAGCCAAAACTTCAGCTTACTTTAGTATGATAAAAATGAAGAAAAAAATAAATTCCTGTTACTATCTTAATAATTGTCTTTTATGATAGACTGCAACTAATTATAATTTCTTTCTTACGATGCTTTGTGAATTTAGTGGATTTGATTAGCTTTCTAACTTTCCTTTTTTTTTTTGGAGGAGGTGGTGGTAAGGAAGAGAACTTGGGATAGGTAGTTCACTTCATATATGATACATATCTAGGTCAGTTCCTAATAACTACTGAACCACAAATGCAATTATACAAGGTAATTTGCCTTATATCAAACTGTGATTTTGATTACATACTATTTTTTTTTTGAGATGGAGTCTTGCTCTGTTGCCCAGGCTGGAGTGCAGTGGCTTGATCTTGGCTCACTACAACCTCTGCCTCCCGGGTTCAAGCTATTCTCTTGCCTCAGCCTCCTGAGTAGCTGGGATTACAAGTGCCCGTCACCATGCCTGGCTAGTTTTTGTATGCTTAGTAGAGACGGAATTTCACAATGTTGGTCAGGCTGGTCTCGAACTCCTGACCTTGTGATCTGCCTGCCTCGGCCTCCTAAAATGCTGGGATTACAAGTGTGAGCCATCACACCTGGCCGATTACATACTATTTTATTATGGATACTATTTCAAGCTAAAAGTCTTTTCCTTCCCTTGCAGTTTAATAATACAATAATGTTTGTAACTGCCATTTATTTAATGCTCATTAAAGACTTTGCACTATGCTAAGTTCTTTATAATACTTTATTCAACTCTTACAACTAACCATGAGGTAGGTATTATTGCCCCCATTTTATTAATGAGGAAATTGAGGCTCAGTAGGATTAGGCAACGTAGCCAAGGGCACACAGTTTAGAAAGCGACAGATTTAAATCCACATGTCTCTGACTCCCAAACCTGTCAATGACACTGCCAGCTTGATGTTGAGAAATACAAGTCTTATCATTTATTTCCAACCACTAGTACAAGATAAATTTAAAGTTCATTTGGAAAAGAATATATTCACTGTGTATTTTACCTTTTTCCAAGTACAACTGCTCCTGGGTCTTGAGATTTTGCCTCCAGCTCCTGAACTTCATCAACTAATGTTTTAAAAGCAGTCCTCTTGATACTGCAAAAAGAAAAAAAAAAGGGATTTGCATGGAAATACTCCTGTGAAGACTTTACAAAACTAGATGTCTGGCTTATTATCACGCTGTTGATAAAGTACAACAGTAACAAGAGTACAAGCAGTTTTTCAACAGAATCTTAAAAATTACCATAATTTTGAGAATATAGAAATTATAGTTTTAAAATAAATGATGGTTTAGGTTTACAATATTGAAACTCCCATAGTTATTTAAATAAATATCATGTAATTAAATTAAATGCTATCTTTTTTGTGGGAAGAGATAAAATTTTAAAATTTATAACCCTTGAAAAAAATTAGTAAGGTTTTCTTTTCTTTCATTTTATATTTTATATATGTTTGGAATCAGGCAAGCAAAACATTTCTTTTTATAATAAATGTTTTTGGAAATAGTACAATTTTTCTTTTACTTTTATATGAGTTTTGGGGCTGTTTCTAAAAAACATACTCCCCGATGTAATTTTCTCCAGTGCCATTTACTTTTCTCTGTTAGCTGAAACTACCTGCTTTACTACTCATTTCGTCTTTTAAACTAGTTTTCTAGTTCCTGAATCACCCCTTCCTTATTTAAAATTAAGTAATATTACCAGTTCCTATCCTGCAAGCTCTACATGCTTGAGTTGATGTTACGAAGAGAGAAATCTGAGGATGAATATGCATCTGTATTTCTCCGTATATAACTGAGTATATACTTACACCTTGTACACCACATCAAGGAGCAGAGATGCCACAGGGATGAATAACAAGCCCATCCAAAAGACTCCAGAACTGAACAACATGGCTGCCTGTGTAAATCGTCAGAAAACACATTACTTTAAAACCAAAAAATACATGATTCATGTTTAGTTTTTATGTATTTTTAAGTAAAAAAATTTTAAGAATATCATTCTGTAAGAGAGTATACAACTCTGAATTCAAACTTACGAAATTAACTTAGAATATCAAAATAAATCTTTGAGCAAATTTAAAATATACTCTGGATTAAATTCTCTTATAATAATATATGGTGTAAAATAAATCATAATTAGAAACTAAATTTACTATTTCTGGCAAATGAAAATTACTTTTGTAAAATTATAGGATATTAAAAATTATCCAGATAAATCATGACTACTGTATAATCAAATTAAGATACCTACAGAAACAACAATTTGATTATTTTTGGCTAACATTAGGTAGTAATAATCTTAATTTTTGTTCAATGATTTATATAACTGGTATTGGTGCATACCTGTTATTGCTAAAGTCAAACCAAATATCTTATATGTAAAAGCCAAATAAAAGTGTATTAAAAATAACTTTAATAATTTCTTTGTAATAAATACCAAATTGCTGCATTAGAGCCTTTTGGGTTGCAAAAAAAAATGATTCTGTAATTTAAAAAGTAATAAATTCTATTATTTATTTGCAATTATAATAAAAAATATCTTTGTAATATAATTAGATTACACAGAACTTAAAAGGAATAGTATTATACAATAAAAGCAAAAGAAATATTTTGGTTTCACTTCTTTTAATCTTTTTATCAAGAGGAAATTTTCAGTACCTATTTAAATCCATATATGTATTGTTCTGATTCCATTAAAAAGCAGCCAACTAACACATGCACATTTAGATTCTACTAAAAATCATGCAAAATTAAAAAGAATCAGGTATGGTTCAGGAATTAAAAATAACCTAGAGTTTAATTATTCTAGGCAATTTCAAAACTACACATAAATAGTCCTAATCAATCAGTCCTTATGAAACATAAAGATTTCTAATTTTAAATTATATTTCAGGTTACTTATTCATTTGGACTCTCGATTAAGGACTAGGAACTGCTGTTTAAATTTTTTCTGCATTGACATGAGCTTATCGATACAGACCGCAGGTTCAGGGACGCTAAGATTTTTCGCTATGTAGAAGTGAATAGCTCTGAATACTTTTAAAATAAAAACATGCTATTACAAAAAAATTCCAGAAAATAACTTTTGCCACATGGGTTCAATGAAAAGCACCAATATTCGAGACACCAACAAGATGAAAAATATTCACATAAAAGTCACTTTATTTAATAAGCAAAACATGATCTTTGTCATGTTTGCTGACATCCTCAATGGTGAAAACCAACAATAACTGTGTAATAGGAAATGTCTATCAAGTCAGTAGATTTTCTTTAGATTGAAAGAAGCTTTCCAGTAAGGTAACAACTGTAAAAAACCAATTTCTTTCTCCTTCTGGGGGGAAAGGTAAGGTAAGAATTCCAAGGCATGTAACTGAAAACACCACATTTACTTGGCTTAATTTTAATATATTTTAATTTGGTGGGGGGGGGGGGCAAGAGAAGGAGGATTTATTCTTGCCTTTGCCACCTTGTATTAAATGTCCACCAATGGAAAAGGCAAAAGTGGTGGAGATTCAAGGCTGCTAATTCTGACCATTGTGATGCTAACGATGAATGGAGGAGTGACTGGCGCCCCACCATTCAGTCTACCAGCCTTTGGCATTACAAATGAACAACATGAATTGAGGGGAAAAAAGTTTTTCTGCGTCATATCTGAAAGCCTGTCAGTTTTTTTTTTCTTTTGCAGAGTTAATCCAAACCTAAAAGATTTAAAGCCGACATTCGCATTAAAGACAGAGAGTCTCTTTGTATTTTTTGGATGAAGAGGGGGGGAAAAATAAAATCCCACAGAGGTATTTCCTTCCTTTCTGTATAAGAAAGCTCCCCCTCACTCTGAAGAAACCAGTTTTGTCTCTAACTTTTCACATTTCCCCACTCACAAGCAGGTCAGCTGGGAAAAGGCGAAGGGATCCTGAGACAATGGTGGATTGCTCCGAACAGGAGCAGCCTGTTTGGGGCCGAGCTCCGGTTCCCTCCGAGAGCGGTTTGTAAATTTCTCCTAATGTGGGAGACTGGTGCACCAGGCCAAGTGGCCCCCACTGCCCCTTCTCAAGGCACTGTGAAACCAAATGGAATTTGCCACGAAAGTGGCTCCCAGGGGCCTTGAGAAGGGATCAGCTGAGGAAGCTGCAAAGCTGGTAACAGGAGGGCACAGGCTGTGTGTGGGGAACAAGCAACTGCTTGTCTCTGCAGAGTGATGCCGGCTCAAAATCGAACCACTGGGGCTTCAAAAATAAACCAACGCTGCCTGAAAACGCAACTTGCAGAAGAGGAATTGTTCTGAAATTTCTATGTGAACTTTCAGGGAACAAACGTTTGAGAAAATATGAGTTTATGTGCATTTGGCCAAGTCAAGGGGCATGACCGATAAGAGGGGTTTACCTTCTGACCCACAACGGCATGATCTGTTAGCACCTATGTTCCCACACCAGACCGAAATCCTTCTTCACCTTCAATGTGCCCAAGTTCAGTCTCATAGGAGAGAGAATTCAAGTGTGCCACCTGCCTACAAACTAACGGCATGGTTCCTCAGTCTACCTGTATGTGTTTACACTATTCATATCCGAATGGCATGCTGTGACTCTTACTCATGGAAATGTATAGACACCTAAAACAGAAGGCCCTTTGCAGAACTCTAAGACTGTCTCCATGGACCCCAGTTGGAGCAGGTCTGGTGACAGGCCTGGAAGTGGTCCTGGCACAGCCCTTCCCAGCTAATCAGACACTCGAGAAGAAACTTCTCGGTCTCAGTTTCCTCAGCTGTACAGTGGATTGTAGGAATTAAACTCAATAATGTTTGTACGGTGGCTGCATAACATTGATTATTAACAAGCTTTCTTCATTTCAATTGTCAAATTTCTTTAAATGCTCTAGTCTCTTGTTCTTTCTAGTGATCTGTCCCATGAGCTTCACGGAAGAAAATTTTTATGACAATATCAAATTAACTGTAAATCAATTTATAAATTTTATGATTTTCATCTCAATAATATCACAACATACGCTTGTCTTATCTGCTCTTTTTAAAATGCAATGATGAAACATAGACCAAAGTAAGAGATCCCTAATAAAGTGCCATTCATCTCAATTTGCCAATTTAGGAAATGGAGAAAAATAATTTTGTCATAGAAATTATTGACTACATCGGCATAATATATTAATTTTGGAAGCGAAAATTATTTGGAAAATAGTGCTTCAAAACATTTTTTTGGAGGGGAGTGCAGTAAGAGAAATGAATAACTTCCAGAGTAGTTGCGTTAACGTTGGAAACAACAACAAAAAACCAAGAAGTGATTATTTATTAAGTGTCTGGACAAAGCTTTATATAAAAGGCTTTCAAAGCTTAAAAACAGTGAAAAAAAAAAACTATGAAAGGATGCTTTAAAGAACTGATTTACGAAAACGTAGAACTTCCACATGCTCAAAGAAACATAACTAAAAAAGTAAACAATAAAAAACTGGGAGAATGACTACTACAAATACATGAAATTGTGGGTTAATATCTGATCAGAAAAATAGCCCATTTATCATCATAAGAATAGCTGCAATCTCAAGAGATAGGCAAGAGACCTGGAAAGGTATTCATAAAAGCAGCAGCAAGTAATCAATAACATGGAGAAGTGTTAAGCCACTCTGCAGTCCTAGAGAAACACTGACAACTTAGATCAGATTTTAAAAATTCACCATCAGTTTGGTGGAGTGAGAGGTGTATGGTGGAATAGGTATTTGTAGCAATTTATATTCCCACCAGCAATGAACTAGCCTTTGGAAAAGGTATTTGGCAATGTGCACCAACACCACAAACATTTATTCCTTTTAATTCGATAATTCAATTTCTGAACTATGTGTTAAAATGAAGTCCAGCTTTTGCTTATCAGTATCTCATGAAACTGTCCTGTGGTTGCTAGCCCTGAAAGCATCCCCTGAAAAGGGCCCATTGCCAGAGATTTAGTAAAGGTGAAAAGAAACCACAGCAGCATCCTCTTGGAGAGTCACAGTGCAGAGCAGCATAAGGCTTCAAGAAGTCAGAGTAAAGCACCCTACTTAAGTTTTTTAAACCCAGGTTTCCTAAAGGTATTGATTGATTATGGAACACTTTCCCCTACATCCTTCTTACAAACATCCCACACAACTAATTTTGGGGAATGCAAATATTCGTTGTGGGTTGTTATAAATAACAAAATACTAGTTAAAGCTAACAGGGCACTGTGTGGCTCATTAGGCAAATGTGCATCCCTCAGTCAGAATGTTATCCAAGCTGTGAAGATGCTGTTCACAGACTGTAATTATCAGAAGACTGATAGTTTAGAAGAGTCCTGGAGGGAAAGGTAAACTACCCTGGTATTCTCCCAGGAGCCTTCTGTTAGGATACAAACACCCTCCCTGGAAGGGTTTGCAGTTTGTATCATCATTCATATGGAAATCAGCCACTAATCACCTGTGGCTTAGATTTCTCACCTGAACTTGAAGCACAGGCTAGACTATTGAGCTCCTAACTTGTGGGTCGCACAGGCACCTCAAACCTCACACATCCCACACTGAACACACACTGTCTTCCCTCCAAAGGCTGCTCTTCCTTGGTACAAGCTATTCAGGGAATGGTGTCATCCCTGGATGCCCAAGACAGAAACCTGGGCCCTATTCCTGAATTGGCTTTTTACCCTATGTCCAATATTTCACCGGGTTCTGTTGTGCTTTAGTATCTTCAGATTCATCCATCTCTGGCCAACTTTGCTTATCCCAGTCCAAAAAATTTGCCTGTCCTCCTAGCTGTACTGACTTCAGAAATACTCTGCTTCTAGCTGTTCACACTGCAGCCAGATATTTCCAAAAGGCAAATTCAATGTTAGTAGTTCCTGGATTAAATCCTTTCCGTGGCTTCAGAATGTCCTCAGAATAGAATACAAAATCTTTAATACAATTTCAAGACCTTTCCTATCTGACTTCTGATTGCTTTCCCAATATCATCTCTCAAGCCAGGCCCATCTCTTGCTACACATAACATATTTCGGTTCCTGGAAAGCGCCTGTGCTCACTCTTGTCCTCAGGCCTTTGCACCTGTGATGCCTACTCGTCCTTCAATTTTCCTTTCTTAGACTCAGTTAGAGGACACTACTTGGGCTTCCATTATGTTGGCACCTATCACCCATTTTCTAGTTGCTCATTCATCTTCTTGTTAGACTGTACACTCTCTTAATTCTCATGATCCAAGTGCTTAACCACCAAGCAGATGTTCAATAAATAATTGCTGGATAAATATGTTTCTCACAACCTAGTGTTGTAGAAACTATGAAAAACAGAGCCTGGAGACCCTGTTCTTGAGATGTGGTGGTTATGGTTTGCTTGGTTTTCTTGTGCTCTGACATGGAGTTATTCTAGGGGGAGTTAATGCCAGATAATTACATATTTTGGGGAGAGAAGTTGATTCAGCTCCATGACTATCCTTTTTCAATGTAGGCTGCCTTTTCTGTTAAAGGTTGACGAGTGTGCATTAAAAGCTAAATATGTTAAACTATCCCCACCTCCCAGTCTGAATCATCAGAAGTATTTCAATGAATCCAAGAAAGGTATGATACCTGGAAATAAAAGTGTTTTTTTTTTTTTTTTTGTGGTTGTGGGGAGGTGAGGAAGAGCTGTAGAATAGGCAGGAAGAGAAGGAAGTACCAGCATTAACAAAGATTTTAATTAACTACACAGTATGAACACTTTGCTAAGTTAAAGAAAAAGAAGCAGAATATAAAATCCCAGTCTTCCTCCTCTAGGCAAATACAAACTTTATCCTTCTGGCTGCTCTGGCCAAAATACTCAAGTCATCTTTGTTTCCCCCTTTCTTTGAAACTGCGCATTCAATTTACTGGCAAATCTTATTGGCTTGACTTAAAAAAATCCATACACCAATGTTCATAGCAGTACTGTTCACTATAGCCAAAGGGTGCAAACAACATCAACAGATGAGTGGACAAGGAAAATGTGGCATATCCATACAATGGAATATTATTCAGCTTTCAAAGACATGAAATTCTCGCCCACATTACAACATGGATGAACCCTGAATACATTTTGCCAAATAAAATAAACCAGACATAAAAGGACAAATATGTGATTCTACTTAGATGCAGTGCCTGGAATAGTCAAATTCAGAAACAGCAAGCCCAGTGGTGACTGCTAGGGGTTAGGGGAGAAGGAGAATGGGGATTGTTTAACAAGTATGAGGTTTCAGTAGGGAAAGATGAAAAAGTTCTAGAGATGGACAGTGGTGATGGTTGCACAATAATGTGAATACGCTTAATGCCATTGAATTTACACTTAAAATGATAAATATTATGTATATTCTACCATAACAAAAACATTTAAATGAAAACAAAAAATTCTTAGAGCAAATCCTCTCCCCACCCCAAATCCAGAATCTACCCACTTCACGCCCTTCCATGCTTGCCTAGGCCCACATCATCTTCTGTCTGGAGTGCTACAACAGCCTACTAGGGGTCCCCTGGCCTCCTCCCTGTTCCCTGTACGTACTATTCTCAACAGAGCTCCCAGAGCAGTCCTTTTAGAAGTCAGATCGTGACTCCTTGGCTCAACCCTCCAGAGACTTGGAGAAAAATCAAGAGTCTTTACAATTGTCTCATGGCCCTGGGTGTTCTGCCCCAGCCCTGTCTCCGAAGGCCAGCTCGCTAGTGCCTTTTTTTTTTCCCTCCAACTTTTAAGTTTAGGAGTACATGTACAGGTTTGTTACACAGGTAAACTTGTGTCATGGGGGTTTGACGTGCAGATTATTTCCTCACCCAGGTATCGAGCTTAGTTATTTTCCCTGATCCTCTCTCTTCTCCCACCCTCCCACCCTCCGGTGGGCCCCAGTGTGTGTTGCTCCCCTCTATGTTTCCATGTGTTGTCATCATTTAGCTCCCGCTTATAAGTGAGAACATGTGGTATTTAGTTTTCTATTCCTGCATTAGTTTGTTAGGAATAATAGTGCTTTTACTAGTCACCCCCTCCCTCATTCAGCTTCCACCACCTTGCAGTCTTCAGGCTCTCAGCATTTGTCTATTTCCATCTGGAATTTTCTTCCAGATAGCCACAGGTCCTGGTCACAACACTTCAGGTACAGTGAGGCCTTGTGTGACCACCCCATTGAAAACAGCACCCCACCCCGCCCCATCCTCTCCCCTGCACTCAAGTCCTACAGAGCATTGAACACAGTCCAGCCTGCTGTATAATAGACTTATGTTTGTATGTTTTTCTTCTCTAGATTATAACCTCCCAAAGGCAGAGATGTTCTTTCAGGTTGTATTCCCAGAAACTAGAATAGCACTTTGACATATATTTGTTGAAATATATTATTGATTTAATGACTAAGTTACTAAGTTATTGAAAAATTTTTATTATAAAATTGAGGAAAAAACTTTAATTTTCACTGATATGAGAAGCACTTAAAATAGTATAATAATGCCTCTATTTTCAGTCAGACTCTAATCTCTTTCTCTGCATTTATAATTATTTTCCTAGACTAGATTACAATCAAGAGGAGAAGGTGTATTTTTTTTGTTCCCCCAAATGGCTCACAAATTGGGAAGAACTGATAATTTAATGATCCTTCTATTCAGAGAATGGTATGTTTATTTATTCAACTTTTAAAATATTTCTCTCATTTTTGTCAAATTTTCTAGTTTTTCTCCTACTAACCATTCACATAACTGGCTAACGTTTCTTCTTGTTGCTGTGAATGGAACCTTTCATTTTTCTTTATGTAAAAAGGCTATTTTATCTTTAAAGATTTAGTTAGGCCTTTTCCAAGGGAGCTAACAAGTTAGAGAAAACTCCAAAAGTGGCAAATCCATTATGTATTTCTTAGGATTTTGTCAAATCCAAGAAGTCAATGGTTCTTTCTGGCTCTGACCCCTCTGAAACATCCTGGTAGTATAACTCTTCAGAGATGATTTGTACCATGATCCCCCGAAACATATACACCTCTCACATTTCTCTTTTTAAAACCTATCTGCCATGGTCTGAGGTCATTTAATTTCTCTTGTCTCCTCCTAGGTCTCAGTTAGCCCTTTTGGTCTTCTCAGGAAGCATCTTCTTCGTGAAATCATCATCAATAAAAATCTTCAATGCTTAGCTTCAAGTTTGCAGGTATTGTTTCTTTTCATACAAGTTTTCTTGATCTTTCCAACCACATTGTGGCTCTTTCCTCCTTGCTATACCGCAATGCCTTGTCTATGCTCTATTAGCGAGGTGTCTCTTCGGAGAAGGTGCATTCTGTGTTGCTGTATTCCCATTTCAGTCTCATCTCACCCAATCTCAGTTACCCATAATAGGCTCTTTTCTCCTCCAGTTCCTTTTCTCAGTCACCCAATCTCAGTGGACTGGAAGATCTTATTCATGGAACCTGAGACTCCAGGGTTACTCTAGAGTACCCCGAAAACTGGAGAAATTCACAACTTTAACATCTATATTTTTACGGCAAAGATACTCTGGAGTATCTTGAAAGCTAAAATCCACAATATTAATATCTATATTTTTATGGCAAGGTAGAAATGTATCAGTAGAATGCTAGAGTCCTCTCTGCTGGCAATGCTACCACTGATGTATGGGAACTTCACATCAACTCATCAAAATCAACTCTGCTTTCAGACACTGAAAAGTGTCATTAGAATTTGAACTTGCAAACACTTCTGAAAGTGTCTTTGTGTTCCAGGCTGGTGAAATACCATGGCGGGACACTGCAGAGGTCATAAGGTTGTTGGACTCTTTCTCAGAGGCCCGAGTCTTCCAGTCTGAATTCATTATGGTAGTTGGGCATGGGGTTGAACTGGGTGGTACGCAGGCATCCCTGGATCAGCAGTAAGTGGTGAATTTGCCACCTTGTACTTTAACCAGAGACAAATTCTAAGTTCATATGAACCTTGGCATGAAGAGAAGTCCCACTGAATCCTTCAGTAGCTGCACATCTTGGGTAGTCTGGCTCAACACTTCCCTCTGAGAAAGCCTAAAGACAAAGGAATGCAAATGCCAAATTCTCTGTTCTGGGCCTTATCATTAAGAACTAACTTCACTGTCTTTCATTTTAGCTGAAAAAAATTCTTGCAAATTTCAATTATATGATATATATATTCATGTCAAAATATAATTATCTTCATGACTTCCTAGTTTATCAATAGCATTTATCACTTCCTCTGACTCAAATCTTTATTCTATGGCTTCTGGTGTACTCTGGAATACTGTATATTCTGTAATGAAAAGCTGTCTGCCATGACTTACAGTAATGATGTTAATGACATTCAGGTAACTTTTTGTGACCTGGTCTTTACTCAACTTTCTGGTTCTAGCTCCAACCATTTTCTGCTTTGGTAACACCAAACTTGCTCCTTGCTTGGGCTATTCTCTACCTGGAAAACTCTTTTCACACCCACCTTCCTGGACAGCTTGGGGAACAGTAGTACCAAGACACTTTTCCAAACAACAGCTTGGGGGTCCAGCGCTCTCTTCTCTGTTAGTCCCTGTGCATTGTGAGCATAACAGCTAGCTTCTTACATCCTAATTGTCTGTGGGACTACTCCATGACAAACTAGCTCCTCAGAATGGACTCTTTTTGAAACTTCTGATCCACTGAACCCGTTATAGGCCCTGACACATAGGCACTCCATAAATCTCAGTTTAATTGAACTGAATTGGGCTCTTACATGGGATGATTACTTTCTCCATGAAACTAGACAGGGCAGAACACCCAGAAAAAAACTAAAGAGAGTGTTTCAGATAAACCCCAATATGTTTACAATTAATTCTCAGCAGCTTTTGATTACTCAGAGACAAAGAAAACTCTTGGCTTGGGTTATCCCAAACAAACAAACAAACACAAATCTTAGAAAATATGCAAATTAGATACCAGCTCACAGCATTTATGTGCTTCTTTCCCTTGGACATTTCTCTGGGGTGACGAGGAGCTGAAAAAGGGGTTATCATCTTGTGGGGCTAAGAACCAATACCCAATCTAGCCATATGATACAAGAAAGAAACTTTGCATCTCTGTTCTCTGGCAAGAGAGTAATAAAAAAAAACCGATTAAAAAAGATGTTTAGAGGGAAAGGAGGAAGAGCTAGTTGGGACATGGATAAATTAGAAGTTAATTTTTACAAAAAAATTTTTGACTATATATCAATGCATACTGAGAACTAAACATGCAAAAGAAAATAGTCTTTCTAAAAAGGCATCAAGAGCACTAGAAAATGTGCAGTTCTGAAACTATTTTCTAGGAATATAGTTCCCAGAATAGTGACGATAATTAAAAACATAATTCGTTTTATTTTAATCTTCATTATTGTCCTATTTAAAAACTTAAAAGACACAGAAAAATGAGGACAGTATTAGTAAAAAAAATTTTTTTCATTAGGAGAAACAAAATTTTAAAATGCTGTGATGTTATTAAGTAAGTTGTATGAGACAGGGTATGACATCTCAGTGTTCAATATATTTACTTGTTACACCATTCTTACAGATTTTTATAATTTTGTGATGGTTCTGCATTTTAGCTTTTTAAAAAAATCTTTAAAAAGCCGTCTCATAAAGCATCAGTTGTTCGATTACAAGTCAGTCAGTCTGTAAAACACAATAACCTGCATTTCAAGACTGTAGAAAACGATTTTTAAAAACCTCAAAACTTCAAAAAGCACTTAGCTAAAGAAAAACAGCTGTTATATGGCTTACATAGAAAAACTGACTTACATGACTGAGACTTTTAGTTGCCCTTTAATTTATCCAATCTATCTCCTTTCTCTATCTTCTTTAGATGCAATCACTTTGGTCCTTGGCTGGACACCTCTTCCTCCAACTCAAAGGCTACATCCTTCTGGCTCTCTTGTTGCAGCTACTTTGGCTATATGATTAGCTTTTGGTCAATGAGATCTAAGTAGAAATGTATTGGTAATGTCTAAGAAGGAGCCTCAAATAGAAATGGTTACTCCTTCTTCCCTCTCTTGCTAGCTGGAAGGTTGGTAAAATGGCTAGAGCTCAGGCAGCCATTCTAGACTGAGGAAGTACACTAAGGTTGGCAGTACAGTAAGTTAAAGGCAACCTAGTCTCTGACGATTGTGCAGATTCCATACCAGTCCTGGACTGCCTGTCTCCCAATTGACTTCTATTACATGGAAGATAAATACGTTTTTATCTTGTTTAATCCAGTTACTTTTTTAAACGCTGAAAAATATGCCATAAAGTAACTTGCTTTGGATGATGCACGCTAGGGAGCTTAAGTGATAACTTTGAACAAAGCAGCTTAACACCAGTCATTGACAATCCCTTTACCTTACCATATGATGGAATGCAAGAATTATGTCCAGTTGGCCAGGCGTGGTGGCTCACGCCTATAATCCCAACACTTTGGGAGGCCAAGGTGGGTGGATCACCTGAGGTCAGGAGTTCGAGACCAGTCTGGCCAACACGGCAAAAACCCATCTCTACTAAAAATACAAAAATTGGCTGGGCGTGGTGGCAGGCACCTGTAATCCCAGCTACTCAGGAGGCTGAGGCAGGAGAATAGCTTGAACCCAGGAAGTGGAGGTTGCAGTGAGCTGAGATCACGCCATTGTACTCCAGCCTGAGGGACAAGAGCGAGACTTCATCTCAAAAAAAAAAAAAAAAAAAAAAAAAAAAAGAACTATCTCCAGTTATGAGCTTTATTGAAACAGCACAACGACTTTCATACTTTCTTTCATGAGTATTTCTGGCCTGTCATTCAAACAAAAGCTGTGGTGGTTCCCAAACTAGAATGCTGGGCCTGGAGGACAGAGAGGCAGTCTGCCCTCTGCCCACCTCACTGACCCCATCTCATAGTGCTCTCTCCAGCTCTCTCTGCTGCAGTCACGGGCCTTGTCTTTGGATGGAAAATCCCGTTGCTGCCTTGGAGAATGGGCACCTGCTATTCCTTGAGCGTGAAATGCTCTTCTTCATATGACAGGTATTCCTGAATCATGTGAGTTTCAGCTTAACTGTCCCAACTTCGGAAAGACCTTCCTGGAACACCTATTATAATCCTGTCCCCTATCATATCTGTTCTGTGTTCCTCCCATCACTTATCACTTTGTCAAATTATCTTTACTTATTCTTCATTTAGTCATTTGTTAACTGGTTTAGTACCTGTTTCTCCTTCCCATTCCCTGGCCCCCTCAATTAGGCAATGGGGATCCTGCCCAATTAACCTGGTATTGAGGAACAGTGCCTGGCACCAATTAAGTCCTCAACACATATTTATGGAGCGAATGAATGTGACAATGAACTGACTCTAGGGCTGCATAGTTAAAGCTGTGCCATACCAGGAGCAGGCTTCGTTCAGCTTTCATACGTTGCTCATCACTGTAGCATACGGGTACACCACGGCCTCTCTCTCACTTATGACATCAAGGCCCCACCATTAAACAAAGGGATCCTTAAGGACAAGGCCAATTCCATTCATCCTTGCATTCTCCAGTGCCTAACACAGGCCCTGGCACACATTAGACGCTCAATCTACACTTGCTGTATATTGCAGGCAAAGGTGCTGTGATTACAAAACACAATGCCAGTTCTCGTAATGGCTCTAAGGTGAGCTCTCACTGTAAAGTGTATGCAGATGTTCAGATGTCCTGATTCATGATTACGTTTGTCATACCCATGTCTCCCTTTTCCTCTCAGCATTTCCATATATACTTATATATACTTCTCTTTACAAAATGGGCTTGGAAGTGGCTCTTGGCCAGCTGCCTTTAGAACAGTGAAGGTCTGCCTGTCTCATTTACTGTTGGGGGCATGAGGACTGTGACCAATGGCAGGTTTTACTGGATGGACTCACAGTCATTGGCTCATTAAAGAACATCTGACAGAATTTTGCATAGTTGTTCCCTCCAGACTACTTGGCTAAACACAGTAATCTCGGATGAAACTCCATCATATCATAACACTGTCCCACCTCATCAACAAGGGGTTGGTCTTAAGACCAATAAATTACCACATGCTACGGAGGTAATTAAAAGCTGATAGATGAATAAAGACTATTTTAACCAGGAAATTCTTCATATGAAAAGTAATTTATTATGTTGGATAAAATAGGCAACAGCACAATTTAGGAAAATCATATCACTAATGTAGTTTATTAATACCTTTCCTACAGGGGTGACACCAAAGGGTTCAACAAAGATTTTTATTGTTTTTCAGAAAGCCTTTACAAACCTCAATCAAGAGATCTGAAATTCTGTAAAACACATGCTCGTTCCTTAACTTCAATTTCCTTCAGTAGTTTTATAGATCCCTTAGGCCAGGGAGAGCAGAAACAGATGGTGCTCGGGAGGACTTTACAGTGCCTGTCTGCAATGCCACAATAAATTTAAAAGTTTTGCTGATACTAAGCTTCTGTTATTAATCCTGATATGAAATGATCCCTGCTGTAGCTTGTTTTTTATTTTTTAATCTGGTTTATTAATCATTGGCTAAACTATTTTCTCCTAGAAATTCAAAAAATACCCAGTAACATCATTTAGACCAGTCGGAAAAGCAGGCCAACATATGTTTATATAACATAGCACTTTTCCCCAGGGCCTACCTTGCCCCATAAATTGTTGTACTGGTGTGAAAAAATACAAGTCAGGTCTGAAAAAAAGTTCTCCTCTTAAATCACAACCATATTTGTGAGAGGAGAGGAAGACAGCGACTTATTTAAAGTCACAGCCAAATTTGTCACACTAGTTTCTTTTTCTTTTCCTAAACGATTTCTTATTGTTGCATTTTCTAATTGTCTACCTTACCCCCACTGCCCCAACCCCCGATATCGTAATTCCTTTTGAACAGTTAAATATTTCAATAATTTATGGTTGTGGGACACTTGTTAATCATTATCATTTGAATCATTATCATGGGTAGAGCTGTAGAATTACTGTAGTGGAAACAAAGTGCAAAACTATAGGAAGGAATGTTTTCCAAATGAGAACACCCTGCCCACCAACTGAGAACAACCAACTCTTGGCTGGGTCTACAGTAACCGAAGTCTGCACTAAACTCTGAGATATTTGAGGAATAGCTTTCTGGTCACTTCAGGCATGCAGAATGAGCGGAAGCAAAAGGGGAAAAGCTATTTGATGCTCTGAAAAGAACTTCTGGGCAGAGACAAAGGCAGCTAAGGACAGCTGAAGACGGAAATATTATATGCACATGACGACTGGTCAGTTCATCAACCAGATGGCACTAAGTACTTCGATGGGTGGCACTGATGCTAGAAGGGCATTAAATTAAAGTTGATAAGTCTGGGAGAAAAGCTACAGGGAAGGGGAAAGAAAAGATGAGAGAAGAAATGGAAAAGGAACAGACAGGAGTGTGCACGGTGCATCAGGGGACAGAATCAGTCTGGGTTCACACTGTAGTTCAGACATTCTGGAGCTGTTTGACCTTCAGAAAGTGTGTCTTCACTTTGTGTCTGTGAAATGTCTAAAAGGATTTACCTCACAGTGTGGCTGTGAACATTAAATGAGTGACCACATGAAAAGTGCCTCTAACAGTGACTGGCCCTTCATCAGTGGGGCCCTATTATAGCTGAGTGGCAACCATTCATTTTCTGATGATGTAGGATGACTGGATTTTCTATTTAATAGTTTTTAAAATTTTTTTTAACAAAATGGGTATTATTTATGCTAATATTGCTGTTAAGAAGAGGCAAGAGGCTAGGATATGAAGTGAGATGGAATTTCTCTAAATAGGGTTGAGGGAGTCAGGTGGGTGTTGAGAAGGGGGAATTATAACTCTGGGCACTTTTTTAAAGAGACGGGAGCACTTTCATATCTGGCAAGCTTATAGAAATTGTTCAGGGCCCTGGGAAAAGTGGGGAAATGGCAGATGGATTGAATGCAAGGAGGATGGCTACAAGATAAAAAGAGTTATCACCTGAGAGTAAGGAACAGCAATGGGCCCCGAAAAGAAGGTACTGAATTCCTCAGGATGCTAGCATAAACCAATGGGATTGAAAAGAATGACCTGGGTTAAATTCTCTGGGTCACTGGCTATTTCTTTGCTTACTACACAGATTTGGAACATGAGTTTAGCGAAAACAAGGAGTATCTGGCATTAAACATAGCGCCTGGAGAACTTAGTAGGTACACAATAAATGTTGGTTCCCTTCCCTCCCCAACTTAGGGAGCAAGGATTTTCTTTCAACATGTTGAGAGAAATGGCTCTGTCTTTGCTGCAAAGATGACCCAAGAATGTAAGTTGGAAATGACTATAAAGTCCTGATTTATGTGTGAATCTGCATGAAGCTGAATATAGAAGCATGAGACCTGTACCTGTAAGTTGCTGAATTTGTATAATTTGCACCCCGAGATCCTGTTAACTAGAGCAAAATATCTGTGCCCTTTTAAGACAGTTATCTGAAGTGGACGCAGTAAAGAGAGGCATACAAGAGAATCTCTCAGGAATTGGAAGACAAGCTCAGAGGCATAGAATGTAGTGCTGCTTAATTATCACAGTGGCTGGGAGCTCATCTGCCTGGCCTGGGAAGCATTAGTTAAATGAGACCAGCATCCTGTTCTGCTGCTGAAAATCTTCATGTGTTGGAAACCACAAGATGTTGGAAAGATGTACTTATGTGAGCTGAAAGCTGCTTCTCTATAACCTCTATTTCACTGTTTCTCATTTGTTTGTCTAAAACACGGAAGCAAGCAAAAAATGTTATTTGCCAATCACTTAACACTCCTTTATGGGGCACTAGGGGCCCCACACCATTAGGTCTGAGTGAATGAGGAAAGAAATGAAGACACAGTCGTCGCTCGAGAAGGAGTTTAAGCATTCTGAAACAGTTACTGTGGCACCAATGTGGAAGAAGGACTGAGGAAGAACAAGACCGCTGCAATGTCTATAGAGAGGAAAAGGCAGAGAGAAGAAACATGGAGGAGGTAGTGCTGCCAGGAAAACAATACAGAGATTTCCTTTCCTTTACAAATCCCTGAAATACCTGCGAAGACTGAGGGTCCCTTCAGACTTCTAATTTGCAGATCAAATACCACACATTCCTCTTAGCAACTATTATCAGAGAAGGAGCACAGGGCAACGTTTAAGGTAGCAGACCTGGGGATCAGACACAGAGGTTGAAACCTTATCTCTGCCACTGTGAGTCAGATAGTGATGTCAGATAAGGTTCCTAACTTCTCTGTGCCTCAATTTCCACATCTGTAAAGTGGTGATTATGGCAACCCATTTGGTGTGAGGAACATGTGAGTTACCGACAAGCACTCTCTCCTGATGTTCATGGCAAACACAAAGGAGTCTGCCCTGACTTCTCCTCTGTCTCCTCACATCCAACCTGTCCATCAGTCCTATTGGCTCTCCCCTCAAACTGTATTCAGAATCCAACCACTTCTTACCACTGCTACCCTCCTGGTCCCACACACCATGACCTCTCACCTGCTTTATTGGAATAGCCTCCTAAGCGGCTTGCAATACAACAGTCAGAGTCCTACTGCGAAAATATAAATCAGGTCATGACACTTCCCTCTCAAGCTCCTCCAGTTTTTTTTTTTTTTAATCTGACCATGAGTAAATGCCACAAGGCTCTATGGGAAACACAACTGAAAATATGGCTCTTGGTTCCCCTTGCCTGCTGTACTTTTCTCTAGGCACTTAAATATGTCCATATTTCATTACTCATTGTATTTACGGTCTGCCTCCTTGCACTAGAAAAGTGAGCTATGGGAGGGCACGGGTTTCTGTCTGTTTCATTCAGGACTGAATCCATAGTGCCTAGAATAGCGTCAGACACACAGAAGAATCTCAATAGCTGTTGGATTGATTGATTGAAAAAAAAATATATATATAGTCCTTACAGAACTACCCGGGATAAAGTAAGCGTTCAATATTCATGAGGTATTATTGGTGTTATTCTTCCCAGATCTTGGTTGCCATTTTATAGAGCTCCTCTATTCAGTCAATGCCCCTTTAGAACCACACAGTATCCCACTCTCCAAAATACCTCCTGAACCAGCACAGAGCAGAACAGGGCTGCTATTCTCTGTCTGCTCCACCTCTACAAGGTACCATCCTGGAGACCCTTATTAAGCTTTTGGGCAACCAAAACACACTTACGTACATAATTAGTTAATTATTTAGTGTGGAAGGAATTGCTGCCAAATCAACACAGGAAAGGACTGGGATCCTGGGGATATGGTCTTTGGATTAGATACTTACGACCCTGTTAGTGGTGGTGACAGAAATTACCTACACCCGGCATCAGGAATCCTGCAGAACGGCCTCAAGTTCTGGGGGCTGCTCTGGGCCGTGTTTCATTACGTGGATATCATAAAACATGTCAAGGCAGCAGATGCTAACATTTAACTTATGCTGGCATTACTTACAATATATTACTATATGCAATAGATAATATATGTAATGTACAATATATTACAATAATATATTGCTATGAAAGTTAACAGTTGAGTAAGCTTTAAGACAGTTGGCCAATTATGTATATACCTACAGATATAAATATTGGCACATACATGAATCTTTCACATTTACATATGTATGTATATATATATGCATATATTTGGCTATATTCTTAAGAATTTTAAGATTAGAAAAACATAGACCTAAGAGTAGTCACTTCTTCTTGAAATTAACTGAGTTGTAATGTAACATAACTAGTGAGTCTATATCTATAATAAAAATGTTAGAAATTGAATACAGCTACAACATTTTTTGGGGCTTATTAGCCTAACGCCCAAGAAACAGTAAATGGAGAGATTTACCTCGGAGAATCTGAGTGGCATTCTCACTATATCCTTATATTGACATTATTGTGAGGCTCATTTACACACACATCCACATCCCACCACACCCACATCCATACCCACATCCATACCCACACCAAAATGCTTTGGGAGCACTAAAATGCTACATAAATTTAAAGTATTCTTCTTTTGTTTGAATAAAGAAAACAGACATTTTGGACATGCTAGTCAAGCTTACCCTACAACTGAATTAATCCATTTTCATATTTTCAGTGGAGCACCAGCTATTTAAACACTATATTCAGAGTAGCAGTAGTAATAAAACAACAAGAAAAGAACCTCTGTTAACACTTCCCACTGTATATGAAGTGAACAGAAATGTGATGGAGTACTGACATTCATTTCACTTTGAATTAAACACAGCATCACCATGAGTCTCAAGAGACGATATTAAGTTTTGTGTTTGGGTAATACTGAGAATTCTACAGGCAAGGGTAGAATTATATTTGGTTGGCAAAAAGCCAGTCAAACTTCACACTTGTCCTAGAAGTAGGTGGTCAAAACCTCAGTTCTTGTCATCAAACCTATTGGCCATACTTGCTTAAACCATCTGGGTCTCAAATCTTTTGTGTTATTCATTTTGAAAATAAAATAAACATTAAGAAATGAGATAAAGGAAGGCAAAGACTTATGTCTAATGAAAAAGATATCAAGTTAAAATCGACCTAAGGGAAAAGCAGGTTCAATGAGACAGAGTACATCAAATAAAAACAAAGAATAGAATTAAATTTTCCAAATGTCATCATCAGATACACACACACGCACATACTTTTTTTTCCTTCGGTTGTATTCCTTTATTTCAGGAAAAGGACTCAGAAACCAAGGTAAAGAGGAGACCCGCTCACAGCGTTCTCCCTGTTCTGCTTAGAATACATGCTGTAAAATTTCTAGTTTTCACAATATATGTTTCAAAAGAAGCCTTCACTTTTTGTAGAAGGAAGTATATACTCCTTGATATGTCTGGTTTTGCTGTAATAGTATATAATGCCTCTCTCTAATAAATTTAACCACAAAATTTTAAAAATGTGTCTGTATTCTGCTAATTTATAAAAAGCAGGATGCTGTCAGATAAAATTTCATGAAAATGATCTATAAACCAGACTGTCAAAAGTGAAAGGTACTCAGGCAGTACTTAGGGGCAACAAGTACATGAAAACCACTGGAAAGGGTTCCTGTGACTGCGGTAAAACAATGTACTGTCACGGAGCTCACATTACCTTGATTTGCAAGTTACTGTGAGGTCACAGGAAATCCCAAAATGTTTTCCACATTTTCTTTTATACATTTTATGTCAAATTTCCTGCAATTGAAATCATAAACCCTCCTACTGCTGGAATCTCTTCAGAAGGAAAGGAGATCTTTTGACACTCCCCCATGAACACCTAATAACTCAATTCCTACCCGTGTAACAAGAAACTGAAAGACAGAATTGAAAATGGACTATGATAAGGCTGAAATGTCAGATGCCCTAATTCTTTCAAAATGAAAACCAAACTGATGTCATTAGGACAACTCAAAAAGTGCATTTAATCTAGTGACAGCAGATTTTTCTCTAGAATAAGAGATAACAGAAGAAATGATAGACTGTCCCAAGACAGAAACTCACCATTTCCCCAAATCTTTAATCAAAATGTATTTGTGGCTTTATGGTGTAATTTTAAAATGGCATCTTCTATACGGATATTCTTAATGAGATTCAAGCTCCCGACAACCATATTTTATTGTCCTGGCTATGTTTATGAAAGGATAAGTCAGATTTAAGTAAAATGTTCAAGTTTAAAATATTCTCTCAAGATTAATCACTCAAAACTGTGGAATTTAAAAACAGCTTTTAAATGGTCAAATACTATTTTAATATAAATCAACAAGATGGAAAATTATGCTAAATGATTAAGGTTCGCTAAAAAAATACCAGTTTTTAAGGTTTTGTTGGATCGTCAGTTATTAGCGCATATTACCTCTCCTGACATATCAGGGGCCATTGGAATGGCAGGCCACAGAGATGAGTAGATTCCAAAAAACACCACCCAGAGTGCGATGCTCCCCCATATCGCTATGTGGCTGAACTGTAGAGCAAGGAAATCTGAGTCAAAAAAGTTTTATGTAGACCGAGTACACAAATACTAATGAAACTCTCTCAAATTGCCTTATTAACTTTTTATTATATCCATAAAAATATTATCTATAGGAGTTTCTACCTAATTGCGTGTGTTTTTTAATTGGATCTTTAAGTGCTAATCTCTTCTACAACAGTTGCAATGTTTGTGGTACTGGAATTTAGAACTGTTCCTCCTCTAGCTTTTTTGGTAGTTTTTTCCTCTTATGCTTACCTTTTTTATCCCTGAACATTTGGAAGCCTGCCTTACTCTTGGTCTGCATGCTCTCACCGAAATATGTCAGACCCTTGTGAGAATATTATATGTATGCAGATGGCTGTTAAATCCAAATGCCTTGTGGCAATCTTTCCCAGGGACATGAAACTTTAATTTTTGTTTCCGGGGTCTCTACTGGACGGGGGTACACCGCAAAACTAACGTATCTAAAATGGAACAAGACTGGGTATTTATCAATGTCCGAGGACAAATCTTTAATATTTTCAGTCTTCAGAATCACTTTCCTATGGGTTTGCTGCAGAACACCAGTCCAGTGACACCTCTAAGAAAAGACTTGTAATCCATAAGTTTAAAGTCTCACCACTTCCTGGGATACTCATAATATATGACAATACTTTAAAGGCTCTGAGAAGTCTTGTGGTAATGCACTTGTTTGTTTAACTCAGTATTTCCCAACTAAAACCTCCAATTCTCCTTCCCCTACCCCTGACACCCCACAATTGAAAACCTGTGGACTAGGACATATCAACCTGGGATATATCAAGTTAGAGCGAAGACCACCACCAAGACTGGAGATAACGCACAAGTAAACGTGACATTTCTTGGTTGTGGTGAGATATTTTCTTACCCATGTCCAATATGATGTCTCCAATCCAGCTTTCAAACACACAGTTATCACCACAAACTAAAACAGAAGGGGAAAATGTTATTGTATCTCATAAACATGAAAGTTCATCAAATGACTGAAAGATTTATAAAGAACAGATATCTCTGAATGTAAATATGGGACCAGGAGACTGCTGCTTGCTTGTAAGTCCAACCAGCAAAGAGACAGGTGAATTAGCTGGGCAGCCGACAGGACTGTGATAGGTCAGAGGTGCCCAGGGCAGCACTGCACTTCTGGCTTCCTTGCCTCTCCCTCGCCTGCACATCCTGACCCTCCATCCACGAGCTCTTCTGTATGTGTTTTCTGCTTTTTGTACAATTCATGAACAGCAATAGCACATGCCTGAGTTAATTTGAGTTTTCAAGCTTACTTTACCTTTATTTTAAATCTCCTTTCATATTTAAAGTCCAACTTTCTGAATTTTAAAGACAAATTTTAATGAATAAAATAACCAGACATTTAGAAATCTAAATGCTTACTCTGGAACTTTACTTAAAACCTTGCTGAGTAGGATATGAGACATTTCTCCATGATATATGCACCCATCGCTAGTCATTCTGAAAAAGGAAACTGGGGTTGGATTAATTGCTCTGTGTTTTCCACAGTATAACATAATTATGAAGTGTACTTGCCGCGAAGTCAGACTATCTGTGCCCAAGACGTTATCACTTAGCTATTGTGGTTAATGAACAAAGCAAGTTACTTCACCTCTTTGTGTCTCAACTCCTATACTTGTAAACTGGGACTGATAAAGCTTACCAATCTTACAGAGATTTTTTTTTTCTTTTTTTGAAAGTAAAACTCTAAAATACTCAGAACAGTGATTAACATGGAATATTATTTATTTATAATAATACAGTCTTAAATATTGTTAGTTGTCAAGGAACCCTAGGCACCTTTGATAGTTGTGGTGATGGAAGTGATGTTTGCTAGCACTTGATCAATAAATGCTTGAAGTGCCCAGTTCTACTTTAAGGCACATTAAGGGTTTGCACACAGCATGTGATAAGACACTTCCCAGTGGGGTTGTAAAGTCAGGTTACAGTAAGAACAGTTGAGCTTTCTCAGCAGGATAGCTAATGGCAATTTAGGTTATTTGTTAAAATAAAACTTACTAAATGCAAAAATTAATTTATGTGATCCAAACATTCTAAAAGAAGAGATATAGGCCAGGTGTGGTGGCTCATGCCTGTAATCCCAGCACTCTGGGAAGCTGAGGTGGGTGGATCACCTGAGGTCAGGAGTTTGAGACCAGCCTGGCCAACATGGTGAAACCTCGTCTCTACTAAAAATACAAAAATCAGCTGGGTGTGATGGCATGCGCCTGTAATTCCAGCTACTCAGGAGGCTGAGGCAGGAGAATCATGTGAACCTGGGAGGCAGAGGCTGCAGTGAGCCAAGGTCGTGCCATTGCACTCTAGCCTCAGCGACAAGAGTGAAATGCCCTCTCAAAAAAAAAAAAAAAAAAAAAAAAGAGAGAGAGAGAGAGAGAAGAGATATAGTTTGAAATAAATTAAAGAAAAATACTCTCCTGAGACCTGGATACTATAAAGTGTTCCCAGGAGACATCCATGACATACACTCTGATTTATTTCTACCCACTGCTCTGCTTTCGCATTCATGTCGTATGAGAAGGAGTCACCAGCCCCTGCAAACATACTTTTGCTTGTCTTTTACTACTTTGGTGGGTTGATGCCAAGAGAAAGGAGACCCCCCAGATTTGTCAAAACCTCAATCCTTCTGCTACTTAATGGTACTGATTTCCTATCATTCAGTTATTTTATTTCATTATTTGATAAAAATGAAATAAGACCCCGTTATAAGCCCTGGGTCTTATTTAATTTTTAAAGGGAACTGTAAACAACCCTTAAATCCAGAAGCACTCATATCACATTTAAATTTAAAAATAAAATGAGGACAGATGAAAGGTTTTGATTTTATATGCAAACAAGACCAACATCCCTCACTCACAGTGTACACAAAGTTTCCCAGTAGCAGATAATCCGAGGTTTTCCCATTTCCAAATGCAGTACCTGTACGAAAAGGAGAGGCCTGTTAGAAAGGAAAATGAGATTCTTTCAGAATCTTTTCAAAGATATTCAGAAAGTTTGAACGAAGGAAGGGAAATCAAGGGATACACAATGGAGCCAGAAATGAGATTAAAAAAAAACAAAAAACCCAAACACTCTTGAGTGCTAACAAAGCTGCTGTAAAGATAGGCCACAAAAGCCAACATTGAAGAAGGAAATCTGACTTGTTAACGAATTTTCAGAGTCCACAAGATTAAAAAAAAAAAATTCAACAAATTGTTCAAACAAAGCAGGAAAGGGCATTCTGGATTGTAATAAAGAACTCTGTTAACAATATGGATGAGAGTCATAGGGAATCTTCTCGCTATCTCTCAATAAAGTTGTTGGCATTGGGCCAAAAGGGATTCATAAAAGTAACTCACAGAGGGCCAAAGAACACCAGTGTGGTTTCAGGCATGTGGCTCTTTGAAGGTCTGGCTGAGTATAGGGGCATATTTTAAAGTATTTTGTTATTCTAGCAATGACTAACAAACGTGGCTTTATTTCTATTTATTTATTTTTTTTAGACGGTCTTACTTTGTCTTCCAGGTTGGAGTGCAGTCGGGCGTGATCTTGGCTCACTGCAACCTGCGCTCCCGGGTTCTAGTAATTATCTTGCCTCAGCCTCTGGAGTAGCTGGGATTATAGGTGTGCGCCCCCATGCCCAGCTAATTTTGTTATTTTTAGTAGAGACGGGGTTTCACCATGTTGGCCAGGCTGGTCTCGAACTCCTGGCCTCAAGTGATCTGCTGGCTTTGGCCTCCCAAATTGCTGGGATTACAAGAGTGAGCCACTGCACCTGGCCGCCTTCAAATGTGGCTTTAGATGAAGGAAGTGGTAGCTGATGCACAAAAATTTCTAGTACTGATAAAATCAAGTGAAAATAAGAAAGAGCTGAATAATTAAATTATTGATACCATTGAAAAATTAGAAATCCACGGTATATATAATACAATGATGCATGCACATATTCAACGTTTATTCAGAGTCAAATATGTAAGGGCAAACTATATTAGAATAAAATATGGGATGAAACACAGAGAGTGGTACTGGTGAGCTTTGCAGATACTGAAGTTTAGTTCTATTACTATTAACAGTTGTGTCATTTTGGGTTATTTATAATCAATCCCTATGGAACTCTGTTTAGCTAAAAGGAGTGAAGCTATTTAACCTGAGGGGGTTTTGAAGTGACAATGAAGTTCTGTACGTAAAGCACCAAGCAGTATCAGGGCAAGGCATGTTCAGCATTTGAATAATTTGGGTAAATCACTCATTCTCATACTTCCTGGTCTATGGATCCCTTTACACTAAAAAATTATTGAGGGTCTCAAAAAGTTTTTATGTGGTTTATGTCTATCAATATTTACCAAATTAGAAATTAAAACAGAAAATTTAAAATTATGTATTGATTATCATAAATACAAAACCTAACACATGGTAATATAAATGAGAGGTTTTCTGAAAAGTACTTTCCAAAGCAAACAAAAAAATAAGTGAGAAAATTGGTATTGTTTGGGTTTTCACAATCTCTTATTTCTGGCTTAATAGAAAGCAGCTGGATTCTCATGTTTTGATTGAAATATAAAAGGGAAATCCAGCTGCACAGTGATATGGAGTTGTAAAGAAGAAGAGTATTTTAATAATCTTTTCTAATAACTGTGGATAGTCTTTGATACTACATCAAAACTCAACAAGTAGCCTCCCTCCCTCCCTCTCTTTTTTGTTTTTTGAGATGGAGTCTTGCTCTGTCGTCCAAGCTGGAGTGCAGTGATGTGACCTCAGCTCACTGCAACCTCCGCCCCCTGGGTTCAAGCAATTCTCCTGCTTCAGCCTCCTGAGTAGTTGGGGTTACAGGTGCATGTCACCATGCCCAGCTAATTTTTGTATTTTTAGTAGAGACGGGGTTTCACCATGTTGGCCAGGCTGGTCTCGAACTCCTGACCTCAAGTGGTCCACCCACCTTGGGCTCCCAAAGTGCTGGGATTACAGGCGCGAGCTACTAAGCCTGGCCAACAAGTAGTTTCTCAAAGTGGTAGAGGTTTGTTGCCGGTGTGGAATCTGAAACTATATCAATGAACTTTCTGTACTTTATTGCATTAAAATCCATCAGTCTACTTTGTACTTTGCTTTTTTTTTTTTGAGATGGAGTTTTGCTCTGTCGCCCAGCCTGGAGAGCAGTGGCATGATCTTGGCTCACTGCAACCTCCACCTCCTAGGTTCAAGCGATTTTCCTGCCTCAGCCTCCTGAGTAGCTGGGACCACAGGCATGCGCCACCACACTTGGCTAATTTTTGTATTCTTAGTAGAGACGGAGTTTTGCCATGTTGGCCAGGCTGGTCTCGAACTCCTGACCTCATGTGATCCACCTGCATTGGGCTCCCAAAGTGTTGGGATTACAGGCGTGAGCCACCATGCCCAGCCTACCTTGCACTTTGAATGGATATTTTACCCATGCATGATTCTGCAGCCTCTGGTTCAATCCAGAAGGCACCATTCCTTGAGACAATCACTGCACTTTGGTATGCAGAACTGCTTTACATGTATGTTAATACTTCCCATTTTGTCAAATACAGAATATTATTAAGATGGTTCAAGTTTTAATAAAAGCATTAGTTTTATGGTGTCTTCATGCACATTCTTAAATGAAACCTAGTGCATGACGGTGAAGAATATAATGACTACTAGCACAGTGGTACCACTGTTTGTGGATGACAAAAAGGTCTTGGGTATTCCCAGGGTCTACAGACTACTCTTTCAGAACTGCTGAGGCAAAGGAATAAATGAATATGTAGCTATATATTACATAGCATGTGTAAAGTTCTTCAGTATCCCCATCCTTTCAGAAACCAAAAAACAAAAGAACCCTCCCCCCTAAAACATTCCTTATTTAAAAATGAGAACAAGGTGAAACAACAACTACAAATCCCTCAACATCAAAACCATAAAGTAGTTTATGCTAAACGTCAATTCACCCCTTAAAAAAAGAAAGCAAGTATTCCCTAGTCTTGGCTAGTTTTGGTCTCTATAAGCAGCACTCTCGTGAACTGCCTTGACTGAAGCTGGATAGCTGCGTGGCTTTCCAGAGAAATGGAATGATGGATCTAGGAACTGCTTCTCTGGAAGATGAAGTCACTTGGGAATTCCTTTCAAACCCTGTCATTGCTAAGGTGTTTTGGATGCTATCTGGTTTAAGTGACTTTTGATATTCAATTCCTTTTTTTCTAATTTAGAAGGTTGAAATAGCAGTTTAGTAGATGGGCATGCCTTATCTTTCAAACCTATACTGATTTTGCATTTTGAAAATAAATTTTACTTGGAGAGCTTGTCTGAGGTCAGGGTATCTTGAATTGTACCCTGGACCTCCATATGCTGTTGCTCCAAAAAGTGGAAACAATCTAAAGGTCCATCAACTGATGAATAGATTAAAAAATATCATATATCGTGGAATATTATTCAGCCATAAAAAGGAAGTATTGATTCCAGTTGCAACACGGATGAACCATGGTCACATAATGATTCCATTTATATAAAATGTCTAGAATAGGTAAATCCATAGAGACAAAAAAAATGTAAGTAGTTGCCAGGGTCTGGTAGGGAAGGTGCGGAGAAACAGGGAGTGATTGCCAACGGTTATGGGGCTTCTCTATTGAATGATATGAATGTCTGGCATTAGATAGTGGTGACATCTGCATAATTCTGTGAATATACTAAAAAACCACTGAATTGTACACTTCAAAAGAGTTAACTTTTACAGTATGTGAATTATATGTCAAAGCCAAACAAACAAGCAAGCAAACTAACTCACTGTAATTCTCCTGGCCTCCTGGGTCAATATTCTACACTTTAATTAAATATGCTTACCATGCTCATTCCATGGCCTAGACATTGAGAAGTATTTACTGTTGTAATTGACTGAGCAATTAAAAAAGGAGACGAAAATCTTAGCTAGAATATGAAACCACTGCCTTCTTTGTAGTACTCATCTTGCTTATGCCACATGCTCTTGGTAATTCATTCACAATTTGCTGAGGGCCTACTACAAGCTACGCACTGTTCTAAGCATTGTGAATACAACGAAACTAATTACCTGCCCATCTGAAGCTTCAATTCTAAAAGAGGAGAAAGATCATACAAAAGAAACAAACATATCAAAACTTGATTGACAAGTACCATGAAGACATACAGGCTGACAAGGGAATACAGCCTAGGAGCAGTGGGGGCAGGTGGTGGTTGCTCTTTTGGACAGGATGATCTGGGAAGGCTTCTTGAGCACAGACCTGAGGCATGCAGGGGAGAGAGCCAATTAGAATATCTGTGAAGAAAGGGGAACAATTTGGAGGTGGAGGATTTTGTTCTAAGTGTGCTAAATCTTTATGGATTTCTGAGGAGGGAGGCACCTGGTCTGATTCATGTTTTGCAGGGATCACTCTGGCTACCTATGGAGAAGAGATCATCAGTGGGCAGCAGCAGGCAGCACTCTCTTCTGTTGGCAACCATTAACTGACAGACAGTAGGTATGGCCTGTACTTATAAAGGACTGACAACTCCTTGGGTGTACTATGTGTTGTGTTTTTGATTACCGTAGTATTGAAGCAGGCACGCTGAATGGTTGGCGTCTTCCCCAGGATCTCAAGGCAAAGTTGGCTCCAAGACAGAGCAGCATGAGCTTAAGAATCACAGGGATCTCTTTTCTAAAGTAGCTATTTAATCACTTTTATGTGTGTAGGAAATGCACCATGATCCTCTCTCCCCAAACTGAGAGAATAAAATCACTCCCCTCAAAATGAGCAGAGTAAAAGCTAACACTCCAAGATGAACATAAAAACATATTAAAAACCTCATCCAAAACATTGACTCAAGTATACTTGAAAATACCAGCATGTCTGATTAGATTCAGTATAAAGGGCTTGATACAAGCCTCATAGGTATAATAAATAGGCTACATAAAATATTAGCACTTATTGTCCTCAAACTATACATCAACAGAGGGGAAAAAAAAGCCCTAAAATTTAACTCTCTGCAAGTTTGGAAAACATGAGAAGTAAAGAAGAAAGGCTTTGCATATATTAAATCACTTTGCTCCCAAAGGAATAATAAAAATCTTCAAAGTGTGTCCAATTTTTGGATGCATGCATTTTAGGTTAAGAGAAATATCATACAATGAAACTGCTATACTTTTTAACATACATTGACAATGAGTTATTTTTCTAAAAAAGTAAAAAGTCATCTCTTTGCATTCATATCCCTTCTACTTACCATACTGAAGGGCTTTTAGTGGAAACCAAAACAGAATAACTGAGTGGAAGAGGCCATTTAAACAATGAACCCAGAAAACCTGAGGGAAAACAAAAATCCATGAGAACCATTTGCGATAAACTAGCTCCGTGAACTCTGACCTTTCTTTTTATCTATGAGCTAGATTCACAAAATGTGTTTCTGTCGGGCCACCACTGTGAATTAATAGAACTGACAGACACTTTCTGCCTCTTAGACTTTCATGGGTCATTTATTTATTTTTATGTTTCTCAAAATGTTTTTTCAGCTTCACTTGAATTTTTTTTCTGCTTCTCAAAAACTAAATTGAAATTTCTGCCTGAAAAAGAAAATAAAATTTAAAATAAAAAAATGCAGATTCTGAAATTCCTTAAGTGGGACTATTTTCATAATTCCAGAAGAATAGACTTTTAAAAGATTATAATTTGGGGAAATCTCTTTCTTTTCCCCACATATAACTGTAAACTTTCCAATGCTAAAGATGTAATGCTTTCTCTTACCAAGAGATATAAAGATACTCTATACTATTCTCTGCAGGGTATCAAGATATATATTTGTTATAGCCAGTATAACATTTAAATTATATAATCATACAAATAAAGCACTGTGACTATGACTTTACTAAAGGCTTTCACAATTTAACACTGTTAATACCAAGTTTTGTATAATTATAACATCATATAATAGTTACTACTTTTTATATCTATTGTATTTTAAGAACAAGAGAGCAAGCGTCACTGGTACTTTCTTTGTAACATGGATGTGAAAGATTAAGTTATAGAAAAACTGTTCAGAATTCTTATGGCCCCTCTAACAGTTGTAGTTTTGTCATTTAAAAGTGCTTCTTGCAAACAAAACTTATGCTAAATAAAATTGGCATGTATGAATAGTTTTAAGCTGTTCAAACAACAGAAATTAAGTTGCCTGCCTCCCAAAATTTTCCACTGTGAGCTCAATCTCTTTTGTTAGTTCTCCCAGCCACACTGGATTGTATGATCCAATTTACGCTCCAATACATTACACATTTGAACTTGTGTTACTCATTAACCTTTGTCTCTTCTCCTCACTGTGTCATTACCACAAGTTTTTATTTGACAGAAAGCACAGGTGGGTGCAAGAAAAATTAGTTCTACTTTTCCATTTTCCTGACTGATACTTATTGTCACATGCTAATCCTTTAACCCCTGTCACGACCTCAGAACCTCCGACCCTTTTTACCATAACAAATGTAAGCATCATCATTCAGGGCAACAATGCTCCCGCACTTGGAACCCCCAGCAATCGCTGTGTATACAACTATGCATTTTGTAGCCATTTGTCCCTGAATTTTCAAACACTTATATGAGATTGAATCAAATACTTTTCACTGAAATCACCAGAGAAATCCATAAACCTTGTAAAACAGGGTTGGCAATTCCTGTATATAAACTATAAACACTCAAATGGGTATAGAAATTGTAGAACCCATTTGGGTTGATCTGATGACTTGTCTGAACTCCTGGGCTCTAAAGATAATGAAAAGACTTTTTTCAACAATAAAAGATACAAGGAATGATGCCCCACATTACAACAATATACTACCCGCTATACCCTTTTCCTGGCCACAAAAATGTGTACAAGTTGCCATGTACAGAAGAATGTGCCTTTGCAGGAATGATTTTGGGTAATTCTGTGAGGATCAATTTATGTTTTTAAGAATGGCACGACCAAATTTGTGGTTGGAGGCTCAATTCAGAGACAGTACCATGGAGCCCACACTATGGTAGATGAGGCCTGTGGCTGAGGTTGGTTGGTGAGAATTATTGTTAGTATACCAACCAGTAGGCCTGGAACTTCCCCAGCTCTCAGATCACTTTTTCAGGGGAACCAGAGGCCATAGTCTGATTGTGGCGTGCCATCATTTGCGAATGCTCACCATAGGTAATGAAAAACATTACAGCGATGTGATGAAATTTAATACAAACTGGTCATCACAAATAAATTTAAAAATCCAAAAGTAAAACATTTCAAAATGAAAGCAGAGATAACTTCATATTATTAATAGTATAGTTTTAAGAGAGTCCACTAAAAATACTTTTCAGAACCAATGGCATAAGTTAAAGAATCCTTCAGTCTGTCTGTCCTGAGCTAACCAAATTCATTTATTTAAAACAGTGCCACCAAGTTGTATGCATGTGTACAGCTGGATACATAGGTACGCTGTGTTCATGAAGATCTCGTCTCAGAAGAAGAATAACGTCTTGCCCATAAACCTAGCACTATCATTTATGCTGTGAGGTTAGAGGCACCAAAACACCTATTTCACTTTATTCTCTTGGCATATGGAAAATGCCATTGAAAAGCTTTATGAATTCCTAAATATTTAAAATATCCTACATTAACTGTCCTGAATTCAAGATGCTGAGTTAAGGTTACATCTAATTATCAGTAACATGCTAATAAACGTGCACTATATTAAACAGAAACAATTCTGTGAAAGTGTATTTTATTTGTTGCTTTCATAACACTAATAAAACATACAAATGTTAGTTTCAAAATGACACCTAACTTGATTGTTGTAATATTAAATTTTTTCCTCCTCACTCACATTAAACAAGAAATTGAATTATTAACAAATACCAACGGAAACACTTTAGAATATATACTTGCAGGAAAGTAAACTATATGGAAAATGAGATTGTGTGTGTGTGTGTGTGTGTGTGTGTGTGTGTGGCTGGGATAAATACTATTGGATCACACCCAGAATGTGATTTTAGATAAACTGTTGGATATTTTATCTTGTATTTTTAATTTTATAGCTTGGAAATACTGAGTACTATTTCCCAGAGACTGTAATTTTAATGCCTGACACAATCAATCTAAAATTCTAATGAGGACAAAGTTATTTCACAAAATGGAAAATCAGTTAAGGAACAATAAATTACCTCTCACTCCTTTACACACATAAAGCCAGTCCTTACCAGTCCTAGATGACTAGCCCCTGTGAGGAGTGAGCATGTCACCACAACACTGCAAAGACAGAAGGCCGGAGAACCAAAAGGACAATGATTTTTATACGTCAGGCCAGCTTTATTGCTGCCTTACAAACCCAAGTGAATTTGGTTACATTTTAATTATAAAACACACAAAAAACCCCAAACTCAACCAACCAACAAAAAACCTTCTCTGCCTGTATCAGAACCTTAAGAAATATGACTTGCCATAGTCGGTACCCTGGAGTTGTCTCAGGCTAGTGTATCCTTGGCCTTTGAAAACCACATACCCCATGTAATAAGGGCAGTAAAAACAGACCCACCAAACATGTCCCAGCCAGGGCACCGTGTCCTACCTTGGTGTTGAAGTCCAGGGCATTCTGAGATGTTTTGTATAATTCAGGGTACTTCAACATGTTCTCTTTTCTGCATGATCTCTCAAATATTCCGAGAGTTAAAGGAGGCATTGCTGTAAACATCTAAAGCGCACAAACTGGTCATTATGTCAAGCAGCCAAATGCAGGGTGAACCTTTATCTCCAAGTATCCAATAAAACAGGAATTATCAAATGTCCTAAACTTACCACGTTATAAAGACCTATACACCATCTTTCAAAGAGGATCTGTCCAGAAAAGCCATTAACAAAGGCAAACCAGATCTAGGAAAAAAACCCAAAACCCCCAAAGTTAGAATACAAAAACATAAATGCATTGCTTAGAATCTGTTGTATACTCAACTGCTGCATAATAGCAGCATTAACGTATTATACACATGACTCTTTTGAAAATGACATTTCTTTGGTTTACTTTCTGATTGAAAGATGCTTTCATAGGGTATTTGTTATTTATGTCAGAATTGGTCCTGCTTGCTGAATCAAAAAAGAAATATATGAACAGGCAATCACGATTTAAAAATGAGAAACAATCTTGTTTTTCTTAACGGTACTTTCAGAGAATATATTTATATGCCATTAAATTTTTACAGCTTCAATTCCCTTTTAAAATATCAGGATTGTAGTTATTTAAAGACTGTTTTTTAAAATTATAAAAGTAACACTTATTTAGGAAATAGTTTCCTACAATAATACAATCACTGGTTGTATAGTTCATTCACTGGTTGTATAGTTCATTCAAATTCACAAATTTACCTTACTGGAAACCTGCATATAGGGAGGGTCATACTCTTCTCCTCCCCCTTAATATTACGTAATATGCATTTTCTTAAGTTGTCACATATCCTTTAAAATGATGTTAATGGATGTATAGCCTCTACAATGTGGATGTAACTATTTTGGACATTTAGCTGGCTTCCAGTTGTTTGCTATTATAAATAACTCTAAACTGAAACCATACATCTCTCTTTTTTCCTTAGGGTGAATTCTTAAGGTGGAATAGGTCAAAGTATACGAGTTTTCTTAATAGTTCTTGATAACCACTGCCATCGGAATCTTAAATTTGAGTTAATATATTAAAATATTTTGACTTAAATTTTATTCATTGATAAAATCCTATCTTGACTAGAGCATAATGTTCTTACATATTTTACAATTCTCTTTAAAACAGAAATCTTAACTTTGGAAACAAAATTAAGGGACAATATGGACAAATTTTTCTCCAGCATGTTTAAAACATAAGAAAAATTAAAATGACTATTAGTAAACAATAGTACCTACGTTATTGTTTTTATAAAGCAGATCTGAAGTATTAAAAATCAAATGGATCTGGGAGAGTACAAAGGCTGGCCCAGCAATGAGATTACATAAGCACAAATACAAAAACAAAACCTAACAACAACGACAATGACAAAACTGTTAGAGGATAGCCATCTTGACATGTGGCTCAACTGAATTTTTGAATCAGAATTGCAGGAAATTTGCTACACTTCACGTTTCATTTAACCTCATTATGGAAGCATGAATTGCTACAAATTCACCATTTATCAATATGTACCCAGGCTGGCCTCCCTATGAACAGGTTCTGTACCCACACTGATCTTCCTTTTTATAGTGGAAAGGAATGATTGAGCATGTATAAAAACTAATGTCTGCTTTATGAGATGGAAAAGAAAACAAAGTAGTAATAGCACATTAAAAATAAGTCCAAATTGTGTTAGAGCTGTAACACATATTAACCACAACAATAACAAAAGCAGAGAAATCAGAGTCAAATCTGAAATTCTTACTTGCTTTGCTACACGTATTTATGGAAAATTTTTGATAATTTGCCCTAAACAAACAGCCAGATCATTGATGCATGCAAACTTTAAAAGAACTGAGCATCTTCACATGAAGTGAAGTTTATTCTTTCCTGGTGAGTATACACAAATTGACAAAACAGACATTAATGCTCTCTATTGTGTTTTCACATTTGGCCCGAGATGTGGATTATGTAAATACATATTTGGGATACTCAGAGTGATGGGGCTATTTTCCATGAAGGCAACTGTGATCTCTTGTAGTAATTCATTCCAAAAAGCTCTTTCAGATTTCTTAAGGTATGATAGAAATACAAGGAATTTCAAAATAAAACTTTCAATTATGACCTCTCTAATCTATGAAGACACAGTCTAACCTTTGTTGGTCTGAAGAAAGCCGAAGCGCTCTGCATACCAAATTCGTCTAACGGACAAGAGTTGGCTCAAAGGTTGTAGTTCTAAATGCATTTGCAATCATCAATACCGTACAATGAGGAGTTTATGTTAGCAAGTTTATATGTGGGCAAACATTAGTAAATATGAATGGTCCCCTAGCTTCTGTGTACCTAATATTTGGTGCTGATTCAAAGGCTACTACGGAGCTTGAAATTTAAGATCCTCCCTCAAATCAATATTTACAGAAAGTTTCGAATTTGAAATAATTTGCAAGTAAACTAACATGTTTGTTTCCAAAGTGTATTTTAAAATGCATGAACTGCTTTATACTTTATGGCAATTTTTAAGTGGAAAAGTATCAACACATTTTTATCATTTTATTTTTCCTACTGAAAGGTAGGTGAACATGTTTTTAGAAAATATATTTCCTGGATTTTTAAGGGTTAACATTTTAATTTATTTTTAAAGAAGAAGAAATGACTAGGTAAGAACAGAAACTTTCAATAGAGTACCTTACATTTTCACACTAATATTTTAATTAAAGGAGAGAAGGTCTTTAACAGTGAAGTAGTCTACCAGCAGGCTGATTTCAAGTTAGGCTGAGATTGTAGTTAATATTAGGAACATATCCCATGCAAAATAAAACACCTAAATTATCCTAAACACATAAAAGTACCTCCTCTGATTCAACCAGAGCCACGGATTCAGAAAGAAAACGCCAGTCCCTCTGGGGAGGTGTCCAGGTTATTTAAATTCACAGAGAATTCAACTCCCAGCACCACTTGCTGGGACAGTATCACCTTATTGACTTTTATCAAAGCTTCTGGAAATTAGAAACACAACTTGGTTTTGAGATCTTCCCAGAAAACTTGGATGTGACCAATCGTTTGAAAGGAAAGGTCTTATTTTATGAGGAAGGAGTCAGACATATCAGAGAAATAAAAAAATCTCTCTTTAAAAAGAGCCAATAATTTAAATGAACACCTAGAGCTGCTCCTGGGCAGCTCCTGTAAGAAAGAGCTTTATACCACCATCTGCCAAATCTGTATTCTTCTGGCTGTAATTTACAGCAATGGAATATCTAGATAGTGATTTCCTAAGCAATATAGCAACGAGAAAGGCAGTGTTTGTAGTTTTAAATCTATAAAACGCATAGTGTTCAAGACTATTCCTTTATTAGCAAAGAAATTTCAGACCTGCTTCTCCTGGCATTATTTTCTAAATTCCACCTCCCAGTAGAGGCGTGGCAGCTAAAGCTTCACATTCATTTTCCTGATGGAGCATTTCTGCATATTAAACAGCAGCTTACAAATAGTCAATGAGTCCTCTGCTCCCACGCCTGATCAGCACAAAAAACTCAAAGGAGAGATTCGAGACTGGCAGTTGTCCTCACTAGAGACATTCAATGATGTGTTTTCTGTCTATTCATTCACAGTATTGACATGAGCCATTAACATCTGCAGAACTTGTTTTAGCTGGCAAAAGTTGGGTATCTGGGAATTGATTTAAAAGGTCATTTCCAAGACAGTTGAATCATATTCAAAATACATTTCCACAAACTGTTGAGAAAAATAAAAATGAGATTTCCAGTAAAGCTTAGAACTCACTTCCTTTTCAATGTGTAAAGAATTTGATCAGTGTCAAATATCTCATGAAGAGGTTTTAAAATCAAAGGCAAGTGAAGTTTAGGGTTAATCAACCACAAATCACATACTTCTGGGTTTGAAACAAGGCATAAAGATTGTTTTGAGTTTAATGTTTTTATTTTCTCATTAGTACGTAAATTTTGTCTACTTCATTGTTAATTTAGATTTAAAAAGCGACAAGTTGAGCATTCTTATTGTATAAAATTAACTTTTTATAAGCAGATTTATTGCTGGCAGTGGCTTTAAATTCCTGGTATCTTGATAAATCTATGTAAATAAACTGTATAAATTGATATTTGTTTGACTGTCAGTGTTCTGGAATGAGAAGAACATATAAATAGAAAAGCTAGATATATAGAAGGGATTGAGAATAGAAAAATAATTACTTTAGAAAAGAACTACACATTTATATTAACAACAAAGAATTTTTTCTGAATCTCATAAACTATTTTAGAAGTGCATTTTGCTTCAAAACACAGACTATTCCAGACCAAATCTAGCAGTAATGAACGAGTAAGTTCATTTAAGTATCTTGTTTATATTTCCACATATTAGGTTTTTTTAAAATTTTTATTTATTTATTTATTTTTTTGAGACAGAGTCTCGCTCTGTCACCCAGGCTGGAGTGCAGTGGCGCGTGGTCTCTGCTCACTGCAAGCTCCACCTCCTGGGTTCATGCCATTCTCCTGCCTCAGCCTCCCAAGTAGCTGGGACTACAGGCGCCTGCCACCACGCCTGGCTAATTTTTTGTATTTTTAGTAGAGACCATGTTAGCCAGGATGGTCTCAATCTCCTGAACTTGTGATCCACCCGCCTTGGCCTCCCAAAGTGCTAGGATTACAGGCGTGAGCCACTGCGCCTGGCCCGTATTAGGTTATTTTAACTACTAGGTTGTAACCTTTTTAGTGACCATTACACAAAACTGCCTGTACACTTCAAAACTAAGTTTCAATTTTACTAGCCTGACTCATAATAAGAACTATGCTCAGTCAACATTTAACAAGGAGATAAGCATTCTGACAGAGGCACAAAGAACAGATGAAGCAAATATACACCAGGCCCCAACGAAAGTGTCAACATACTGACTTTGTTTATACTGTTACTTCTCAGAGTAAAGGATAGAATATGATTTCCATACAGCAAATGGATGGGTCTTTTTTTTGAGATGGGAGCCTTGCTCTGTTGCCCAGGCTGCAGTGCAGTGGCACAGTCTTGGCTCACTGCAACCTCTGCCTCCCTGGTTCAAATGAGTCTCCTGTCTCAGCCTCCTGAGTAGCTGGGATTACAGGCAACTGCCACCACGCCTGGCTAATTTTTTGTATTTTTAGTAGGGATGGGGTTTCACCACGTTGGCCAGGCTGGTCTTGAACTCCTGACCTTGTGATCTGCCCGCCTCGGCCTCCAAAGTGCTGGGATTACAGGCATGAGCCAACACACCCAGCCTGGCTATATCTTTTTTGACAGACGTGTAGAAACACTCAACAGATTAAACGGTAAAGTGGCAGGAACAAATATCTATCTAAAGGGAACCCTCAGCAGATTTATGAGGGCATGGTGGGTCCTTGACAGGAGTGGGAGAAAGAGGTTTTCTTAACAATGGGAAGGCCATTGTCATGATCTGCAGAGCTCCAACAGGAACATGAAACTGATAACACCTAGAATTCTTACAAATATAGCTTCTGACAATAAGAAGGCCACTTTTTAAAAAAAGGCAAATAACATATTTATCATGCCTTGATTAACCATTCAGTTCACTTATTTATCTACCATTGCTGTGCTGCCCAGCATGGTAGAGACTGGCCACACGTGCTCTTGAACACTTACATGTGATTAGTCCAAATTGAGATGTGGTATAAATGTAAAATATACTCCAGATTTTGAAAACTTAGGATGAAGGATGTAAAATGTCTCATTAATAATTTTTTACAGTGATTACAGGTGACAATGATAATCTTTTGAATACATTGAGCTAGATAAAATATACTGAGATCAATTTTTTTTTTTTTCGCTTTTTGCTAATGTGGCTTGCATTGTACTTCTGTTGGCAAGTGATATGGTTTGGCTGTGTCCCCAGCCAAATCTCATCTTGAATTCCCATGTGTTGTGGGAGGGACTGGTGGGAGGTAATTGAATCATGGGGGCAAGTCTTTCCAATGCTGTTCTTGTGATAGTGAATAAGTCTCAAGAGATCTGATGGTTTTGAAAAGGGGAGTTCCCCTGCACAAGTTCTCTTGCTTTGCCTGCTGCCACCCATGTAAGACGTGACTTGCTCCTCCTTGCCTTCCGTCATGATTGTGAGGCATCCCCAGCCATGTGGAACTGTAAGTCCATTAAACCTCTTTCTTTTGTAAATTGCCCAGTCTTGGGTATGTCTTCATCAGCAACGTGAGAACAGACTAATACAATAAATTGGTACCAGTAGAGTGGGGTGCTGCTGAAAAGATACCCAAAAACATGGAGGTGACTTTGGAACTGGGTAACAGGCAGAGGTTGGAACAGTTTGGAGAGCTCATAAAAAGACAAGAAAATGTGCGAAAGTTTGGAACTCCCTAGAGACTTGTTGAATGGCTTTGACCAAAATGCTGATAATGCTATGGACAATAAAATCCAGGCTGAGGTGGTTTCAGATGGAGATGAAGAACTTGTTGGGAACTGGAGCAAAGGTGACTCTTGGTATGTTTTAGCAAAGAGACTGGCAGCATTTTGCCCCTTCCCTACAGATCTGTGGAACTTTGAACTTGAGAGAGATGATTTAGAGTATCTGGTGGAAGAAGTTTCTAAGCAGCAAAGCATTCAAGAGGTGACTTGGGTGCTGTTAAAGGCATTCAGTTTTGTAAGGGAAGCAGAGCATAAAAGTTCAAAAAATTTGCAGCTTGACAATGCAATAGAAAAGAAAAATCTCATTTTCTGAGGAGAAATGGAAGAAGGCTGCAGAAATTCGCGTAAGTAATGAGGAGCCAAATGTTAATCCTCAAGACAATGGGGAAAATGTCTCCAGGGCATGTCAGAGTTTTCATGGCAGCCCCTTCCATCACAGGCCCAGAAGCCTAGGAGGAAAAAGTGGCTTTCTGGTACTCGTGCTGTGTGCAGCCAAGAGACTTGGTGCTCTGCATCCCAGTCACTCCAGACGTGGCTGAAAGGGGCCAATGTAGAGCTCCGGCAGTGGCTTCACAGGGTGCAAGCCCCAAGCCTTGGCAGCTTCCATGTGGTGTTGAGCCTGAGAGTGCACAAAAGTCAAGAACTGGGGTTTGGGAACCTCTGCCTAGATTTCTGAAGATGTATGGAAATGCCTGGATGCCCAGGCATAAGTTGCTGCAGGGGCAGGGCTCTCATGGAGAACCACTGTTAGGGCAGTGGAGAAGGAAAATGTGGGGTCAGAGCCCCCACACAGAGTTCCCACTGGGGCACTGCCTAGTGGAGCTGTGAGAAGAGGGCCACTGTCCTCCAGACCTCAGAATGGCAGATCCACTGACTGCATCGTGCACCTGACACCGGCCTGTGAAGGCAGCTGGGAGGGAGGCTGTATCCTGTAAAGCCACGGGGCGGAGCGGCCCAAGACCGTGGGACCCCACCTCTTGCATGCCTGACCTGGATGTGAGACATGGAGTCAAAGGAGATCATTTTGGAGCTTTAAGGTTATACTGCCCTGCTGGATTTTGGACTTGCCTGGGGCCTGTGGCCCCTTTATTTTGGCCAATTTCTCTCACTTGGAGTGGCTGTATTTACCCATTGCCTGTACATCCATTGTATCTAGGAAGTAACTAACTTGCTTTTGATTTTACAGGCTCATAGGCGGAAGGGACTTGCCTTGTCTCGGATGAGACTTTGGACTGTGGACTTCTGAACTAATGCTGAAATGAGTTAAGACTTTAGGGTATTGTTGGGAAGGAATGGTTTGGAAATGTGAAGACATGAGATTTGGGAGGGGCTGGGGTGGAATGATATGGTTTGGCTCAAATCTCATCTTGAATTCCCATGTGTTGTGGGAGGCACCCAGTGGGAGGCACCCAGTGGGAGGTAATTGAATCATGGGGGCAAGTCTTTCCTGTGATGTTCTCGTGATAGTGAATAACCATCTTGAGATCTGGTGGTTTTATAAAGAGGAGTTCCCCTGCACAAGCTCTCTTTGCCCACTGCCATCCACGTAAGATGCGACTTGCTCCTCCTTGCCTTCCTCCATGATTGTGAGGCCTCCCCAGCCACATGGAACTGTAAGTCCATTAAACCTCCTCCTTTTGTAAATTGCCCAGTCTTGGGTATGTATTTATCCGCAGAGTGAGAACAGAGTAATACAGCAAGCTCCTGGAGGACAGGAACCATGCTTGATTTACTTTGTAGTTGTTGGACTAAGCTTGGTGCCTGGGCTCAGCAGGTGCTACAAAATTGTTCACAGAACAAAATGCATCCTTTTAAAAGTGGTATTCCTGACTCAGGTTTTCATTTTTAAAATGATGTTATGTTTGACACATAAAATGCATTATAGAAATCCCTTGCTATCCAGACACAGAAACTAAATATTCTGATAATTTTTAGACAAATTTTTCATCATCTGAACTCTTGCTACTCACCAAACACGGAAACAAAAACAGATCTGGATAGGGAGGGATCCTTGTATGTAACAAAGATCTAAGTTTTGAAACATAATAGGAACAAGACAACAATACTAGCAAAGCTACCTGCATATTCTTCCTGATTGCACTTCTGTCTCCTCCCAGAATTAGAAATGCTAGCTTCAGTTGATGTTTCTCATTCCCTCACCTTTTTTAAAAAATAGGTTTTCTACATGTGTATTATCCCTCCATGGTGTATTGCTTTCTTTTGTATGTTTTTGAGCTTTATTAAAAATGCAGTCAAGTTTATAGACTTTTATACATTAGTAATAATGTATTTTTTAAATTAAATACATTATTATCTCATTAGCAACTCTAATTCAACACTACTTATCAAAGCAACATAACATTTTTAGCTAGAATTTAAACATAATTCTCCATGGCTGACAACCTTTTTTTTTTTTTTTTTTTGAGGTGGAGTCTCACTCTGTTGCCTAGGCTGGAGGACAGTGGCACAATCTCAGCTCACCACAACCTCCGCCTCCTGGGTTCAAGTGATTCTCCTGCCTTAGCCTCCTAGTAGCTGGAATTACAGGTGCCTGCTACCATGCCTGGCTAATTTTTGTATTTTTAGTAGAGACAAGGTTTCACCATGTTGGCTAGGCCGGTCTCGAACTCCCGACCTCAAGTGATCCGCCTATCTCGGCCTCCCAGAGTGCTGGGATTACAGGCCACCTTTTTGTTTTAATAAATTTACAATTTATAAAAAGTTGGCAAATAAAATATTAATTAAAACCATGAGAAAACGTCCTCATAAAGAAAATTTCTTTAAATATGTATGCAAATGACAAGGATTTAAAATTTAACCTGCTATTACCTCAATAATATAGAGCACTATATTCTTGTAGAAGCAGTATAAGATGCACTTGGAGACTCTGTTATAGTTCCAGGCACCATGAATCATCAGTAAATTCTTCAAATATTTGAACTAAAACGAGAGTGGGAAAAAATTAGTATTTTCCTTTTCGAAGTATCAGTTGACTGAGAGGAATGATGTGTTTTGCAGAAATGACGCTTTACCTGAGCTATAGAGTAGTCAGAGGAATTAGCAGCCTGCAGGCCTTCATTGCCACTGATACCAACACCAACGTGCGCTGTCTGTATCATGCTGACATCATTTGCTCCATCACCGATTGCAAGCGTTACGACTTTGACTTGTTTCTTAACCATCTCAACAACTTCAGATTTTTGAAGAGGAGAAACCCTGAAATTGAAACACATTATCAATTACTGTTTTCTGAAAAAAGGAATTTTGAAATGCCATTGTGTTGAAGGATAAAAGATGCAAAAGACCTAAATGAACAGTTCTCTGAAGAAAACTTACGATAAAGTTTTAGGTTTGCAATTGTTTACTCATCTGTTAACCTGGTTACTGTAATAAGGAAAATTAAAATAAAAAAAAACAAGCCTCAGAGGCAAACCCCTAGGTGACAGCTAGAAGAGAGAATGCTTTGTTAAACATTAGCCTGCCAGAATGCCTTTACTTCCTAACAAACGTCAGAATTTCTAATTCTTCACTTACAAATTAAAAACAATGTCATAATGCTGCCAAACACTAACTAAATCCTACATAGTAGCTGGAAAGTAAAAGTTTTGAGCTTCTGCAATTTGATCTTAGATAATGTACTATACGCTTAAAACTCTACTTAAATTAATTCTCAGACACCATGGTAAATGCCAAGTATCTGATTATAGTTCATGGGCTTCATTTTCTTCCAAAGCCACTAAGGGTCAAGTAAAAATCAAGCAACCTCTTAAACAAATGTGGACCAGGAACAGAAAACATCAGTATCTCTATTAAAATCATATTTGGTATTAGATTTGGAGTTACTTTTCACAGACTTTCTAAAGCCATTTAAGAAATAAACACTAGGACAGGCTGGGCGCGGTGGCTCATGCCTGTAATCCCAGCACTTTGGGAGGCCAAGGCAGGTGGATCACAAGGTCAGGAGATAGAGACCACCCTGGCTAACATGGTGAAACCCCGTCTCTACTAAAAATACAAAAAATTAGCCGGGCGTGGTGGCGGGCGCCTGTAGTCCCAGCTACTTGGGAAGCTGAGGCAGGAGAATGGTGTGAACCCGGGAGGCGGAGCTTGCAGTGAGCCGAGATCGTGCCACTGCACTCCAGCCTGGGCGACAGAGCAAGACTCCGTCTCAAAAAAAAAAAAAGAAATAAACACTAGGACAAGGACAGAAGGGTTCAAAGACAGAATGCATAATACACTGTCTATACTGTATTGGAAACTATAGAGAAAGACAGGAAAACTACACAATAAATTGGTCTAACAGTTAAGCTAATAATTAGATAGTAAGAAACAACTAATGTACACAATGTTCATACAAGAAAAACATCTCAGAGCTAAATTATTTATCAAGGTTATGTGGCATAGATGTCTAATAATAAAGATCTGCTAAAACATCTGAAAAATCTTTTAGTATTCTATTTAAAAATGAAGATCATTACTTTGAGAGAATCAATACATCTTTGTCCATTTTCCTGATCATTCCATAGGAAAAATTTTTAGTGGTAGATACTCTGCACAAATATGTGCCCTCAGGAGGCCCCACTGCCCTTATGAACTGCTTCAGCCAGAGCAGCTCTGGTTTTTATTTCAAGTCTGAGAATCATTGCATTAGACTGTGAGTTGCTTGTAGTCAATTGGTCTCCTCTTCTTTGTATTTTTAGTGCCTGATCCAAAATAGATACTCAATAAATGGTTGCTATATGAAAAAACTATTTTTAATTTTTTCTTTGGATTTCCTTTTACAGTCTGGCAATAGTACAAAATGACACAACTGTGAACTCAGCATGGAAATGAATGCCTATTGAGCCATTAGCAGGCTATTTCACTGTTAGCTTAATTTTTCTTCAAAGCAATTTTCATTTCATTTTCACATTTTATTTAATTTTTCTTACCAGGCTAATATAAACTGGTAAGTCCACTGGCTCTAGGCCAATGTTTAAACATGGACTACAGTTGACATTTAGTAAATGTCAAAAAGGAATGCTCACCAATAAATGATCTAGAATGGGAAATGGGCATGAATCGAGAGAAGTATTTGAAAGTTTTATCAAATTCTCTTTAATAGTCTAACAGTATGAATACATTATGAAGTCACACCAAGGGTTCAATGGAACTAGGAAACATATAGTTCCTAGTGGAACTATATATATGGAAAAACATATACTTTTTCCATAAACTAAACCTGTAATAAAGGAGAAATCTCTGCAAGGTGAGCTGATATTAGTGATTTTTAAAAAGCATCAGAAAAGAGTTGGACTAAATTTAGTTTTCTTCATGGTGATCACAACCAACCACTGCTTTCTCTGCTTGATACTGTAATTTTCAACACCCAAATTAAAACTGGCTGAGGATTTTCATTCAATTCCGTATGGTTAAATCAGGTGTTAAAAACAAAGAGGAGGATTGCCCTTAGCAACAATGCCCATTTAAGAAAAAAGAAAATGATATAGTGAGAGACATTTCAAAAGTACACTGCAGCTGCTACTAGCCAGAGCATCTGCTTCCATTACCGAGCTTTTTAAAAGTGGATGACTGGTTGGGCGTAGAGGCTCACGCCTGTAATCCCAGCACTTTGGGAGGCTGAGGTGGGCGGATCACAAGGTCAGGAGATCGAGACCAGCCTGGGCAACATGGTAAAATCCAATCTCAAATAAAAATACAAAAAATTAGCTGGGCATAGGGGCGCGCGCCTGTAGTCCCAGCTACTTGGGAGGCTGAGTCAGGAGAATTGCTTGAACCTGGGAGGCGGAGGTTGCGGTGAGCTGAGATGGTGCCACTGCACTCCAGCCTGGGTGACAGAGTGGCACTCCATCTCGAAAAAAAAAAAGTGGATGACCCTCTTGGAATAAGATTGAAGACATAATGGATTTCCCTGACCATTAGTGATGTCAAGCATTTTTTTCATATGTTTGTTGGCCATCTGTATACCTTGAGAATTGTTTATTCATGTCCTTAGCCCATTTTTTGATGGGATTGTTTTTTCTCTTGCTAATTTGTTTGAGTTCCTTGTAGACTCCGGATATTTGTTCTTTGTTGGATATACAGATTGTGAAGATTTTCTTCCACTCTGTGGGTTGTCTGTTTACTCTGCTGACTGATCCTTTTGCTGTGCAGAAGCTCTTTAGAAATGCAAATCAAAACCACAATGCAATACCCCTTACTCCTGCAAGAATGGCCATTATAAAAAAATCAAAAAAGAATAGATGTTGGTGTGGATGCGGCGATCAGGGAACACTTCTACACTGCTGGTGGGAATGTAAACTAGTACAACCACTATGGAAAACAGTGTGGAGATTCCTTAAAGAACTAAAAGTAGAACTACCATTTGATCCAGCAATCCCACTATGGGGTATCTACCCAGAGGAAAATAAGTCATTATACAAAAAAGCTACTGGGACATACATGTTTATAGCAGCACAATTTGCAATTGCAAAAATATGGGACCAGCCCAAATGCTCATCAATCAACAAGTGGATACAGAAACTGTGGTATGTGTGTATATATATGTATATATATGTATGTGTATATATTTTATATATATATATATATTTTATATATACACACATACACACACACACACATATAGGAATGAGATTGAATACTACTCAGCCATAAAAGGAATGAATGAATGGCATTCACAGCAACCTGGATGGAATTGAAGACTATTATTGTAAGTGAAATAACTCAGGAATGGACAAACATTGTATGTTCTTACTCAAATGTGGGAGTTAAGCTGTGAGGATGAAAAGGCCTAAGAATGATACAATGGACTTTGGGGACTTAGGGGAAAGGGTGGGCGGGGGACTACAAATTGGGTATGGTGTATACTGCTCGGGTGATGGGTACACAAAATCTCACAAATCACCATTGAAGAACTCATTTATGTAACCAAATACTACCTGTTCCCCCAAAACCTGTGGAAATAAAAAATTAAAACAAAAGACATAATGGAAGCCTTCTTTTCTGATGAATCTGAAATATCAGTTGGTTGCTAAACAAAGATGTCAGATTTAAGTGGAGATTCATAAAAAATAAAATATACATTCTTAAAATATTTAACTCAAAATATAAATGTACAAATTGTGATGCAGGGCAAAGAACCTTACTTTGCATAGGGGTCTGATGTTTGAAACTCTGCATGTTTGTGTAGCAGAAATCTCACTCAGGCATAGTCAATGGTTTGCCTCACTAAAATGGAGACCAGAATGCACCGATTCCTTTTACCCCAGTTTATAGTTAGTTTACGCCAAAATTCGACAGCAATATTTTTTAGCAACTCAAAAAATCTTTCTAGAGCATTATACCTGGATTTACCAGCAATAATTTTTACTTAGTTATTTGAATGAGTTATGAGATATTTAATTAAATGATTATTTCAAGAAGTACAACAGGAAAAAATGTACTAGGGAAACAAGCCCCACTTACAAAGCACCAACTCAATTCATGGAAGCCGAAGAGCATGTACACACCCAAGAGCCTCTGGGTGTGAGCACAGTGTGCTGTGAGTACCTGGCAGAAGGCTGTAGGGAAGGAATGTGGCTGAAAGGGATTCAGGTTTGTCAAGCTGAAGTCAGTAAAAAAGATCCACTATTTTTATAGCATCCATTTAAAAAATGGTTCCTTGCTACAAGGGGGTTACAATATAGCAAAACAAAATTATGAGACATTAAAAATGAATGTAGCATAAAGCTTTCTGATATGATTGCCCCTCTTTGATAATTTCAGAAATCAACATGGGCTTTAAGAGGCCTCCCTTGATAAGTTAGAATTTGACTTGGCCTTGGAAAGGAGAGGAGAATTCACTTCAGGTAACAGAAATAGCACATAATAAATTTTAACTTCACACTCAAAATTCTCCAGAATATATTATTTTCTACTGCTGTGTCTCCACCTCTTAAAAGATTACTCTACTCAGAGTTTATTTACTTTCTTGATGTAGGTACACTTGCTTCTAGATTCATACAATTTTGATATGAGTCTAGAACTACCTTACCACACAACAACTTAATTCTTCCTATGTCTATCAAAAAAATCACATATCCATGGCTGAGAATATCTAAAACCTAAACAAATGCCAATAGTGACTCAACGTATAATTCTGAAACATCATAAAGGCACTGTTTTCTTCCCTGATATTGTTTTATTTTAACCATTTGTGGGTCTACATCCAGGATTTAAATTATTCACAGTTCTCTTCTGTTCCACCATTGCTTTTTCTTCTTTGGTAGAAGAGACTCCATGGAAAAGGACTACGTATCCAATGTGTATTGTAAACGTCCCTTTCTCTTCCCTGTGGCTCCACAAACAGAGGGTGGTCCTTTCTGATACAACCTAGACGTGCACTGAGTGCAATATGCTTTTCAGATATTATTTTGGCTGTAGTTTCTGCACATGTTATTCATTATTTTTCTTATTTGCTATGCAGTAACTCTCACTGCCCTGTGAACATTAGATCAGAGCACTGGAAATGTTTACCATTTAAGCTAAGAAATATATAGGTGGTCCATCTTACATGAAGCTTGTTTTGCACTCTTTTAACAGGATTAGCTAAATGAATCACCTTTCTAAATGAAATATGAAGATTATATGTACATATATATAATAGATGTATAATAAAGGATAATTTAAGGAATTTTTTATAGGTAGCCAAAAGGAATACAATAATTTATCCACTGGATTGTGTTTTGGGATTAATAACCTAAAAAATTCTTACATATACACAAAATTATACTGATAATATAATATGATCTCAAAGACTTATACTGGAAACTTAAAAAAATTACTATAAAGTTGCCTTTAGAAGGTAAATCTAGAAAACTTTTTAGGAAGAATATGAAGGAATGTAGTATTTTCTAGTTCTCCTGAAGTGTTTTATATAGTGACCAAGCCCAGTATTTACTAAATTTCTTTAATTTCCTCAAACTTTAAATTTGAGGTCTGTTCCAGGTGCCTGTTTAGAGGTCAGAATCATTAGTGAGGGGATCTGCTGTGCTTTTCTTTGCAACAAACTTCCTAAGATTTCTCCTGTGAATATCAGTGTATTTCCAACTGACTCATATTTTGTTGACTATTTACAGAAATTACAAAAGGAGAGAAAAATGTAAACTAGAAGATCTTACTTGAATCCTTCTGAACTAAAATTTGGCAGGTTCATTTGTAAAATTTTACTTTGAGAAAAAATTAAGATACAGCAAAAAAAAAAAAAACCTGATGTACAAAAACTACAAAATATTGTTAACTCCTCTAGAAGCTCATCATCAACTTGTTACTGGAATGAAAACAGCAGCTTACATAGCAAGTCTTAAAAATGATACTTAGCAATATGGTACATAATGAAACATTCAACCACTTCTAGGTAAGAAACTGCGCTATTCAAATGACTGATGAGTGAGAGCTCTCCTAGCCTCCAAAACCAACATCTGTTGATATATTATGCAGTCATAGGCATTCAGGAGACCTTACAATATAGGGACTGAGTCTAGAGAAATAAAATACAGATAGCCTTTCCATAGGACAAAAAAGGAAAGCAAATTTAAAAAAGATTTCCTTTCTGCAATGCATTTTAGATATAAAACTTCTCTTTTGCAGAATTTATGTGGTTATAGGTAAACGTACTGCCTTCTGCTTCAATGATTCAGATAAGTAGTTTAAATAGGGACCGTTTCTATTGATGGTGTGTATTTGATTATGCATGTATGTGCACGTGTGCACTAATTAGCAAATAGACCTATGAAAGGCACCAAAAAGAGAACTCCGCCTAGTATAGATATTTATTATGGTGTTCACACCAGAAAGCTTAGTTTATCTACAATATTGTTATTCATTTTCTCTTCAGAAAATATCACCTAGTTATGTTGAACCTAGCACTGTACTCAGCACAAGGCAGATTTAAAAATGGTAGCAAGCTCTTCCTAAGCTGGTGCTTAGCAAGGAGAAGGCCATGTTCAGTTCAAGCACCAAGACTGTGAAGCCCAACAGCGAGACGCCAAATGAGTTAGAGTCCGGCATCTTCCAGGCTCTTCTGGAGCTGGAGATAAACTCAGACCTCAAGGCTCAGCTTAGGAAGCTGAGTATTACAGCAGCCAAAGAGCCTAAGTTGGTGGTGGCCAGAAAGCTATCATAATCTTTGTTCCTGTTCCTCAACTGAAATCTTTCCAGAAAATCCAACTCTGGCTAGTACGTGAATTGGAGAAAAAGTTCAGTGGGAAGCATGCTGTCTTTATTGCTCAGAGAGAATTCTGCCTAAGTCAGCTTGAAAAAGCCATACAAAAAATAAGCAAAAACATCCCAGGAGCTGTATATGACACAATTCTTGAGGACTTGATCTTCCCAAGTGAAATTGTGGGCAAGAGAATCTGTGTGACACTGGGTGACAGCCGGCTCATAAAGGTTCATTTGGACAAAGCATAGGAGAACAACATGGAACGCAAGGCTGAAACTTTTTCTGGTGTCTATAAGAAGCTCACAGGCGAGGATGTTAATTTTGAATTCCCAGAGTTTCAATTGTAAACAAAAATGGCTAGTATATTCACAGTTAAAAAAAAAAAAAAGGTAGTGGAACCAAATAAATGGAAATGTTAAAAGAAAGAGAAATTTGGCCAGGAGCAGTGGCTCACGCCTGTAATCCCAGCACTTTGGGAAGCTGAGGTGGGCGGATCACAAGGTCAGGAGTTCAAGACCAGTCTGGCCAACATACCTGTCTCTACTAAAAATACAAAAAAAAATTAGCTGAGTGTGGTGATGTGCGCCTATAATCCCAGCTACTCGGGAGGCTAAGCCAGGAGAATCGCATGAACCTGGGAGATGGAGGTTGCAGTGAGCCAAGATCGCGCCCATCGCACTCCAGCTTAGGTGACAGTGCGAGACTCTGTCTCAAAAAAAAAAAAAAAAAAAAAAAAAAAGAAAAAAAAGAAAGAGAAGTAACATCGCCATTCTCATTCATTTTTGACTATTCACTGTTAAGAAGCAAAATCTGTTTAATAAGGTTTGTACCTAGAGTATAAAGGTAACTATGTAAAGGACATTGGATTCTCCAGGCTTTCTTCCATGTGTAGGGAAGACACGTAAAAAAATTATTAGGTAGAGAAGGAAACATTTACCTCTTCATGGAAAAGTGGGTATATTCAGAATGAATTAGGGCCAGCTGACAGCATGCCTCTGTATGTCACAATAACAAACTTGTAATGTCGCAGCTAGCTCTAAGCAACAGGAGATGTTAAAAGTTTTTGATACAAAAAAGAGCATGGTTGAGGCAGTTCCTAAAAACATTAATATGGATTGCCCAAAGTATGTTTCATATATATCTGAATAGGATCTAGGAAAACGACAAGAAAATGAAAATAAAAACACAGAGGGCTCCAAATAAAAGTGGTTTCAAAAATGACTCTGAGGTTTCAAATTTGGGTGACTGGGAGAATGAGGGTCTAAACATAAATAGAAAAGGCAAGAAGAATATTGACAGTGGAAAAGTATCAGGGAAGTTCTAGACACTCAGAAGTTCAGATAGTAGTGGGATACCCTAGTGGACTCATTTAAGCACGCTGACTGAAAAGTTGGAACTGGACTTGGAAAAGAGTGCGGAGTTGGGAATGTGCTTTCAGGTGTCATTCATTCAAGTATTTACTCAAGTATTTAGTGATCCTTCAGTATGTGATTAAATCTCTGTGGAAGAACATAAATAGAAGAAAGTAGATCTCAGGACCTTTCTTCTGCCCCTAAGAGTTATTAATTTAAGGACTTTTATTGAGCTACTGTCCTGGGAGTTAAATATTGACAGCCTATATAATAGTAGTCCCTCTCTGTACACCTGCTCTGAAGAGATAGAAATTTTTCCTGCATGGAACAAGGCCATGCCACCTCTCTGTTTAGGGAGGCTTGCCAATGGGACTGGTGTGCTCTCAACTGGGAAGCACTTCTATTCAAGAAGGCCTAGAGTGCTTCCCCTTTCAGCTCCACCCTGTTGTGACCTTGCTTTCAGAGTGGCCTCCATTCTCTTCCCATTCCCAGTATCTGACTGGAGCTCACATGCCCTGTGATCTCTTTTCCTATGACTCTGGGGAGGTAAGGAAGGGACAAAGCTTTTTTTTTATTTAATTAAATTGATAAATTAATTTTTTGAGATGAGGTCTTGCTCTGTCGCCCAGGCTAGAATGCTGTAGTACAATCTTGGCTCACTGTAGCCTCAACCTCTTGGGCTCAAGTGACCCTCCTCCCTCAGCCTCCTGAGTAGCTCGGTCTAAAAATGTACACCACTATGCCTGGCTAATTTTTGTATTTTTTTTTTTGTGGAGATGGAGTCTCACTATGTTGCCTAGGCTGGTCTCGAACTCCTGGCCTCAAGCAATCCTTCCATCTCAGCCTCCCAAAGTGCTAGGATTACAGGTGTGAGCCATCATGCACAGCCCAGAGCTTGTTTAGGTTGGAAGAAAATCAGCTTGCTCTTCTCTGCCTCATGACGTTCCTATGCTGTGTGGGTAAGTTTCTCCAAGGAACCTTCTCTCACCTTAAAAATACCTAGTGGAAGATGGAACAATTGGTAGCACAGACTATTGACAGAAACTAAAATACAACTCTGAAGATGTCAGGAGTTAAAAAAGGAGGCCAGTAAATTTTAGGGTCATAATTATCAACTAAAAATCCAAGAGAAACCTTTGGGGCGATAGGAAGTGTTGAATACTTGGGAGAAGCTGAGCGGCATGGAGGAAAAGAGTGGTATGTGAGGGATAATGGAAGAACACACGGATGGGCAAGCTTTCTGGCTGCATTGTTGCCTGCCCATGGCACCGTTTGAGCTGACCAGCATGAGTGGGGTGAGACTGGGCTGGATGGAGCCTCTCTCATTGCAACTGTAGAGTTTGGCTTAGGTTTGGAGCTTATGAAATCAAACCCAAAATAATATGCTTAAAAAACAAAACACTCCAATTCCAGGAGTACATCCTCAGTGCCCTAAAGCTAAAACTGCAGAAAGAATTCCTACGCATGCCTTGGAACAGGAAAGCCAGATCTTTCTGGTCAACCTGAAGGCACAGAGCCAGGCAGGGAGAGGTGCCAATAACATGGCTGTGCTGACAGACCCCCGAATGCCACCTCACACAGGGAATTCCATCAGAGTGCGGCTGCCTCTAACAAGAGGAGAGCTCAGGTAAAGGCACTAGGGAGAAATAGGGATTTAATAAACTGAGATTGGGACCTGCCTCCAAATTTACCTAATTAGGACCTAGCTTTTGCTGTTCCTCCAAAAGGACATTAATGCCTGTTACAAACAATAGGGAAAAGGGTCCCTCACAGAATAGAGTATAGAAGTTTCAAACCAGCATAGGAAAATCTGATCTAGAGAGTGAAAGTTAGGGGGAGAAAAAAAAAAAAGAAACAAAATCATAATAGATGGAAACCAAAATAAATGGGAAAAAATGAGGTCCAATATAGCAACAATTATAATAACAGTTAATATAATGTTTATTTGCACCTAATGCGTTGAATTCTCAGAACAACCCCATAAGTTATTATTGTCACCATTTTACAAATGAGGAATCCCAGGCACAAACAATATTTATTAAGGTTTAAGGTAAAATGGCAAGTGGTGAAGCTAGGATTCAATCCCAAGCAGTGTGGATTCAGACACAGCATTCTTTTATTTTTTGGAACAAGGTCTCACTCTGTCGCCAGGCTGGACTGCAGTGGTGCCAACATGGCTCATTGTAGCCTTGGCCTCCTGGGATCAAGTGATCCTCCTGTCTCAGGACCATAGGTGTATGCCACCACACCTGGCTACTTTTTAATTTTTTTGGAGACTCAAGGTCTTACTTTGTTGCTCAGGCTGGACAGACACAGCATTGTTAACCACTATATTATACAGAAGGATTGAACATATGGATTTGGAGAAAAAAAGCAAAAGACAAGACACATAATGAAACAAAGGAAAGCTAGGTTAGCAAATTAAATATCAGACAAAAAAAAAAAAAAATTCAGGACACAGAAAAGGCCATAACGGTCAGAGAGGAATCTTTATATATGACAGTATATAATATATACTGTCAGGTGAAATACATATTTCACCTGAAATATTCAATTAGGCTATATAAGAGAAAATTAGATATCATTTATAAGAGCAACAAACATTTTAATAATAGGTGCCATGTATTAGCTCATTTATTCTTCATAACTCTATGAGAAGAACAATTTCTATCTCTATTTTAAAGATTAAAAAACCAGGGCCGGGCGGGGTGGCTCATGCCTGTAATCCCAGTGCTTTGGGAGGCCGAGGTGGGTGGATCACCTGAGGTCAGGAGTTTGAGACCAGCCTGGCCAACCTGGTAAAATACATGTCTCTACTGAAAATACGAAAGTTAGCTGGGTGTGGTGGTGGGCACCTGTAATCCCAGCTACTCGGGAGGGTGAGGCAGGAGAATCACTTGAACCCGGGAGGCAGAGGTTGCAGTGAGCTGAGATCGCACCATTGCACTCCAGCCTGGGCGACAGACTCCATCTCAAAAAAAAGATTAAAATACTAAAACCAGAGAAGTAATCTGTTGTTTGGCTACTAAGAGGTAGAGTCCAGGCTCTGGAAAGTCTGGCCTCAGTTCCTGAGCACTACAGCACAGGGCATACTAGCAGAGGGAAAAAGAGTGGATTGTTTAGTAAATGCTATTGAAAGAATTTGCTCATGATGCACAAATGAATAACAAAGGATCCCCCCTCCTTCCTAGCATATACAAAAATAAACTCCATATGTGTAAAAGACCTACATGAAAAAACTAAAGCTGTAAAGTTAACAGAAGAGGTGGGGTGCAGTGGGTCATGCCTGTAATCCCAGCACTTTGGGAGGCTGAGGCTGAGGCGGGCGGATCTCTTGAGGTCAGGAGTTTGAGACCAGCCTGGCCAATATGGTGAAACCCCGTCTCTACTAAAAATGCAAAAATTAGCCATGTGTGGTGGTGGATGCCTGTAATCCCAGCTACTCGGGAGGCTGAGGCAGAAGAATTGCTTGAACCTGGGAGGCAGAGGTTGCAGTCAGCTGAGATCACGCCATCGCACTCCAGCCTGGGCCACAGAGTGAGATTAAAAAAAAAAAAATGTTAACAGAAGAAAATGCAGGAGTGGGAAGTCCTTTATATCCAAAAAGTGCAAATCATAAAAGGAAAAAATTAGTGGAGTTTGACTATGTCAAAGCCAATGATTTCTGTTTAAGGAAGGGTATCACAGGCAAAATTAAGAAGGGAGCCAGCCTAGAAGACACTTGCTACATCAATAATCAACAACAACAAAAAATCAATGTCCAGAATACACAAAGAGTTCTCATATACAAGCAGGAAAAAAGAGAAGAAACCCAACAGAAATTTCAGTATCCCTTTCCCCTCTTCAACGTACTACTTTTCTTCATAGCAATATTACCACTAATTTTACATATGTCTGTTTGATATATATCAATTATTACCATTCACACATACACACACACACACACACACAGCAATTATTGTCTTTTGAATATTTGTGTGTATATTTACTGATGTCATTGAACAACAGCTATGACGTGAAGGCTGGGATTATTTTTTTCCCATTGTTCACCGCTCTATTTCTAGTACTTATTAAGGTTACTGGCACACAGGGAGCACTCAAAAAACACTTGCTGAATGAATAAGTGAATGAGTAAATTTCAAAAGCAGAAATTGAGAAAGGTAAATACTCCTGTGAGATGCTCAACGTCTCTAGTAATCAGAGAAATTAAAATAAAAAAAACAAGGTGTCATTTCACAACCATCAAATTGGCCAAGTTATAAATTCAGTAATACTATGTATTGTTATTAAGGTAGGGAAACAGCAACTCTATTCCATGGATCTGGGATGGCACACTAGTAGATTTGGAACAATGTGGTAATTCTGATGGGAAAGAATTATACATATACCCCACAGACAAGCAATCCCATACCCAGCCCCCTCTCTTTCTCTCTCCCCCCATATAAGAGTTTTCTCGTAGAAAAACTCTTGCCTGGGGGCATACAGAGGATATACATTGCAGTACTTTTCATGGTAGCAAAGATTTGGAGGAAACCTCTGAGGTATCCCTAAGAGAAGAGATAAATGAAATGATGTATATGCATTAGTGTAATAACAAGCAGTGATAAGAATAAACAAACTTGGCTAGGCGCAGTGGCTCACACCTGTAATCACTGCACTTTGGGAGGTCTAGGTGGGAGGATTACTTGAGCCCAGGAGTTTGAGACCAGCCTGGGCAACAAAGGCAGACCCCGTCTCTTAAAAAAAAAAAAAAAAAAAAAGTTTAAAAATTAGCTGGGAGTAATGGCGCAGGCCTGTTATCCCAGCTACTCAGGAGGCTGATGTGAGAGGACAGCTTGAGCCTTGGAGGTCGAAGCTGCAGTGAGCTAAGATCAGGCTGTACTCCAGCCTGGACAACAGAGCAAGACTCTACCTTCTCAAAAACAAAAACAAATACAAACAAAAAATAAATTTGTTCTACATACAGTGACATGGATATGTCTCAAAAACATGTAGAAAAATAAAGGTAAAAAATTTTTTGGGTGGGCGGCTCATGCCTGTAATCCCAGCCCTTTGGGAGGCTGAGGCAGGTAGATCCCTTGAGCTCAGGAGTTTGAGACCAGCCTGGGCAACATGATAAAACCCCATATCTACTGAAAATACAAAAACTAGCTGGGTGTGGGTGGCATGCATCTGTGGTCCCAGCTACTTGGGAGGCTGAGGTAGGAGGATCACTTGAGTCTGGGGCTGGGGGGTGGCGTGGGTAGAGGCTGCAGTGAGCCAAGATTGCACCACTGCAGTCCAGCCTGGGTGACGGAGACTCCATCTCAAAAAAATTATTTACTGGAGTGTCATTATAAACACAAAGCTTTTCTTCAATTCAATACACATATAATAGATATTTTTCACAGAATCACATATATACAACTAAAGTACAGCAAATGGATGGGAACATATGAAACACTTGAGAATATTTTTTCTAAGGTGAAGTAAATAGAATGGGACTGGGGATAAGGGGAATACACACACACAAAAAAACACATAAAAATCAAAGAGCAACTTGCTTTAGTTCAAGCCTCTAGGGAGATGGTTAGCTTGCAAATCTTCCTCATTCTTTTGCTAGCATGTCCTCTAGCACCTTGCTGGGGCTTCTCCTAGAACAGAGGGAAGGCACTGCAGTGACAGAGCAGGGTCAGATATTTATGGCCCTGGGTTCTTCCTTTCTGTCTTGCTGCTACGTGTAAATATGTATTGACACCTCATTGTAAAACAAATTCATGTTCTTATTTTTAGGTATTTTCTTGGTTCCAATGGCACGGATAAGTTTAATGGAGCCACCAGATTGTGCAGCTGGCACCATAAAAAGAATGTCCATTTTTTTCAAGGAATTGTGGAGAAAGGGACACCTGCCAGTGAGGAGAGATGAGGAAATGTTTCAATTTTTAAGAAAAGAAAGGAACAGTCTAGAAATTACTCTCCTTGCAGAGACTAGGAGGGCTTAGCATGAATTCCATCAGTATTGCAGGAAAGTTCTGTTTTAACTACCTCCTTCCATGTTCACTCATGAGCTACAGACACTTTATTACGGCCCCAGGGCTAAATTTAAGCAGCAGCGGTTTTTGTACTTATAGTCTTATTGGAACATGGCCACACCCATTCATTCACATATCATCTAGAGCTGCTTTCATGCTGCAACTGCAGAGTTGAGTAGCTGTAAGAGAAAGCTGTATGGCCTGCAAAGCCTACAGATACTTACTATCTGTCCCTGTACAGAAAATATATGCCCCACCTTGCTCAAAACACCAAGTCCTTCTTTAACTTGTCCTAAGTCAAAATGGCTCAGATTGGTTTACTGAAAAGGAAGTAATCACTGCAAACCATCATGGGTTCAGGGAGAACCAGTTACACAAAGCTAACTCTGCTTCCCTTTCCCACACAATGAGGTCAGTAGGCTGACAGGTCAGAGAAATGCCATAGGTTCCACACATCATGTCCTTAGCAAATGAGAACTGTCAGAGAACCGTAAGCAATCTATTAGACAGATTTGTATTTGACTGAAGAATAGAGGAGAGTGCTGATGTACTGATGACTGATTTTGTAAAGCTTTGGGGAGGCCTTCAGTAGAAAGCTACAGAGCACTGCATTTAAAATTTGCAGAACAGAAAAGAGTCATCAAGAATTTGGATGTGGTTGTGGAAGGTATATATGTTTATTCAAAGTTAGTATGAAACAAAACAGAAAAACAGTAAAATGAATAAGAGGGATGGTGATGGAAATCAAGGTAGCAGTTATCTTTGGGAGGCTCCTCAACTAAAGGGAGCATGAGGGGCTTCGTAGGGGCTGGTCCTGCTTAGGTGCTTGTCACAGGAGTGTGTGCACTTTGCGAAAATCTCAAGCAGGTGCATTTACACTTTATGTACTTTCCATTACATGTTACCTATCTCATTAGAATTATGTAATCTGCAGTTCTGCTTGTGTGTGTGTGTGTGTACTGGTGATGGCGGCAATGGTGATGGTGGTTTACCTAAAAGGAGTCACACCTAAAACTGTAAAATGTTGAATTACAGTAGGCTTCTGTAGCATTTAGATTTCTTATATATTTTTAGACATTTTATTGTCAAATATAGACTTCCCTGGTGGTGGTCATCATAATTGGCCGAAAGGCTGTAATATAGCTATTGCAGTTCCTTTAACACTACTCAGTCAAGGTGGAATAGCAAAGGAGATGGACAGGGCTGAGCAGATGATTATTATGTTAAAGCAAACTATTGGCATTTTATGAAGTTATGAAGTGTATTCAGTGTGTCCTCTCTTAGCTGTACACGTATGAAAGAAATATTCTCTCAACATTTCCAACATTTCTTCATATTTTCTTGGAAGCAAATATAGGGTTGACATTCATTAACAGTTTGTAAGTCTTTTCAAAGCCAAACATCTGCTTGGCATCCAATGGTGTTCACAAATTTTTTTCTTTAAAGGAATGTCTGTTGAGCATTTATTAGCTTCATTTGTGCTTTATGACTACTTTTTAAGTAGAACACATATTTAGAGAAATTCTTAAAGCTAAAGACAATCTCTAAAGATTTAAGAAGTAGATGTGCCTTTATTTAGTGCACTCATGCTATGACCGCAAATATTCAGTGTCCCTTTAGACTTCTTGCAGGACCCCTTGATAGGAGTAAGGTGAAAGGTTTTGCCTGGAATGCCACTCCCAAATGACAACACTCACTGAAGTCAAGTGTTTTTTTATACACTATGAGGAAAATGGCCTAAAAGGGGGTTAAACTTTGATTAGAGATGTTGCAAGTAGGAAAAAATGCTTACTTCAATTTAACTTTTGCTTTTCAGAAGACATGAGTACATAAATTATGTAGAAGAACGATGATTACTAGACAGTCTAAAAGCTAGAGGCTCTAAGCCAATTTTCAACCAACTGTCACAGAACATAAGTTTCCAAATATGTTTAAACTAAACTGACAACTACAGAAAAATGTAAAATTCTTTGAAAGGCTGGGTTATGTGAACTGATGAGGACCTCAGAAACCACATGCTATTTAACGCACAGTAATACTTCACTGCAACATTCCCACTCTCTTCTGGAGGGAATATTAAAAGAGGTAGAACAGATGCTTCCCCAAATTAAGCTGATCCCAGCAGTAGAAAGACTATTCCCAGCAGAGCGGTCAACAGAAGGAAGGTTCATCCAAAACCTAAAAGGGCTATGAGAGGTCCTCTGGCCCAGCAGCTTTCCAACCAGGACAAGATAACCCAGGAAGGGGGCATGTGTGTATCTCCCACCCTACTATGACGAAGCTGGTCGACTTTTATTTGCTTTCTATATCTGTGTTCCCTGGAAGATAGGAATCACTGATATTCCAATCTCTTCATTTTATAGGTCACAAAACCAAGGCCAGAGAGATTCCATCAGATATCCAAATGGCCAAATCAGTAGAGCTAGAACAAGCATTCTGTGAATGTCTAGATAAAATGCTTTTATACCAATTATACAGACTGTAAGACCAGAGGGCATAAAGCACTGGTCCCTGAGACTAGGAATTACTTATTTAGTACAGTTACTCCCTGGGATAGTGCTTGATTTCAGTTGTATCCATAAATCTCCACGAGTCTTAGAACAAGCTTTTTTCCCTACATCTATTTCTCCAAGGAGTTTCAGTGAGTCTGTAAAATCCCTGAAGGGCTTCATGGAATTTTACATGTTTGTGTGCATGTGTACTTCTTCTGGAGGGAATGGTCTATAACTTTCATTTATTCTCCAAAAGTATCCATGATCACACCAAATCATGAGAATCAGTGGACTTGAGTGAGGGAGTAGAGGGGAAGAAGAACCACAAGGAGCAGTTTATAACTGGGAAAATGAATCAGAAACTATCTATAAATTAGACGTGTTCAGGTTATGCAGGTAGATACTCACAATGTTAAAAACAAAAGCTGCACAGTATCTATGAAAGAACAGTAGTTGGCCAGGAGCGGTGGCTCATGTCTGTAATCTCAGCACTTTGGGAGGCCGAGTGTGTGGACTGACTGAACTCCGGAGTTTGAGATCAACCTGGGCAACGTGGCAAAAGCCTGGCTCTACTAAAAATACAAAAAATTAGCTGGGCATGGTGGCACACGCCTGTAATCCTAGCTACTCGGGAGGCTGAGGCATGAGAACCTAAGAGGTGGGGGTTGCAGTGAGCTGAGATCGCGCCACTGCACTCTCCACCCTGGGTGACAGAAACAAAAACAAAAAACAAAAAACAAAACAAAAAAACAAAAAAAAACAAAAAAACAAAAAAAAAAGAAAAGAAAATACAGTGCTGTGAGACTGATAAGAACAGATTTCATTCTACTTCTTGGGTTTTATATACTTAAGAAAAATATTTGAGGCACAACATTCAACCTATACTTTGGAAACCAAAAGCACCAGGACTCCAGAGCCCTGAATAAATTTGGGGTGGGGGGATTAGTTCCGTCTCTGAAAATTTCCTTCAAAAAACAGTGGTAAGAGAGAGACATAATGTCTGCTGCCTGGGAACAACTGTTTCTTTCAATTCAGCTGAAGACTCTGGAGGGACAACACTCATCTTTATAACTGTGTCAATGAGGCAAACACTAAAAACTGCCTCATTCTGCCCTGTATGCTGATAGTATCCGGGAAGAAAGTGGCTGATGCAATCCTGATGATGGAACTAATATGGAGACTCATTATCTGTTATAGGAAGGCTTTCCCCTGTACTTCCACTCCACCTAGGGCTAAAGAGAAGACTGCAGAGGAAGATCAGATTCTGAATTATCTGCATGTGTGTGGAATGACAAGCAGTAGATTGGAAAATCGTTTAAATTTGAGAGAAAAGCCCATAAAGCCAGTATGAACATAAACGAATTTGGGAAACAGTACCGAACTGTATTTTGAAATAATAATCAGTATTTATCTGGAGTGTCTATCTTCTAATGGAGTAAAATAGAGATTTCCTGAGGCCGGGAGATTGTAATCATCTGAGAAATGAGGAGTGACACTTGGGTTTAATTGGAAAGAATGATACACAGAATGGTCCACCTATTCCTATCCAGGGATAGAAGCATTATCATGGAAATTATACTTTGAGGTCAGTAAGCAAAATGACAAGAAGATGGTCTGTGCCAATAGTTTAAATGCCAAGAGGCACCAGGCCAAGAAGGTGCACAGACATAAATCCGGCAGTGGCACTGATGTAATTATGGGCTTAGACCAATTCTCAAACATGCTGGAAGCTGAACCACAGTCCTTATGGGAAAAGAGAGAGTATGAAGGTAATTAGAAGAAAAAAGCTGAGGAAAGATATGTGACTTAAGAAAAAAAAAAAAAACCTTAAAACTAGAAATAAAACTCAGTGTCTGCGTAGGGACCTCATGGTCTTGAAACATGCATAAAACAGAACCGAGGGAGGAAGGGGCCACACACATCTTTATAAGCTCGGTTTCAGAGCTGAGCCGCACGTGCATGGCAGGGTGTGATTCCCTCCCAGGGACCTGGTGCCTGGAGAAGCCCAGAGGTCCATGTGACTTGTGAGCATCCAGAACAAGGATTTCGGGAGGGAATTTCACAAGCACAGAACATATTTTTTCTCCCTTGACTCTGCTTTCTAGTTTTTCTCTCCCTCTGCTATTGTTTAATTTTGTGGTTCGACTTTTTGAAGAACGGTGGGAGGTACTGTGTTAAGCAATGCTTTAAGAATGAGGCTCAGCTGCAATTACTGCAATATGAAAATTGGCCTCCCACATCTTTCAAACCAAACTGTGATTTGACTTAGAAAGATACATGAAGGACAGCAGGTATCAAGTGTTACTCATCTTTTATGTGTCGCACTGTGCCCAGCACACAGAAAGTAGGCACATAACAGATGACTCTAGGGAACTGGCCATTTTATCTAAATACTTCTGTATTCTGTTTCATGTTGTTTCCAACTAGGAGCCAGCAATCATAACACTTGTGCTTTTGAGCAATCTTTTGTTTATCCTTATGATCCCATTAGTGAAAGTGATTAAGTGACCAAATCTGGCACATTATTCTGATGAAAAGTGTCAAAGTTGAACATTAGTCACACTTAGTCAAGATATTTGCAAGGAATCCAGCAAAATCACTATAAAAGTAAATTTTAAAAAGCATGAGAATACCAAAGTAAAAATGAGTCAAAATAATTTCCAGTCTCTTTATGATTAAGCAAAGAGCCTGATGACTAATATTAAACATCTGTACAATATATTGTCCAAGAACGTTATAGTAATATTATTTGTTAATACATACCACAGAAAAGAAAAAGAAATTATATGACTAAAATAATTAGACTCCTGGGAAAGATAAGCAACTCTTAATTCTCTGAATATGGTATAATTTTATAGGCTAAAATGATGCTTATAAAAGATATTGAGAATAGTTTAAATTATATTTCAGAAAGTATGTCTCAACTGAAACTTAGGAAATGTCTACAAGGTATAGCTTATAATTCATAAATAATACCATATACAAAATATTTAAGTGAATAAACCCGGACCAAAAAGGTATATATAAAAAGCATAACTTTATTAGTAAATGTCTTTTTAAAGAAAACGATAAAAGCACATAGAATAGTTTTAAAGATAATACCAAAAGCACAGATTCTGAGAAATCTTTCAGATCTCTGCTAACATTTTATGTCCCAGGAAAAGAAGGCAATTTGAGAAATTGCTACCCAGGATCTAGACTGATCAACTCCTAAGATTCAATAGTGAATGACAAAGGGGAAATCCTTAGTTTTCATGGTGATCAGAAAAGAGGAGACTGGGCTATTCATCATATTCATGAACCTACTTTAGGTCTTAGGAAGACAGAGTTTAAACAATTTATACGTAAATATGGGGAAGATTCCTTGACAAGAAACTCAGGAAGGACTGGAGCTATGTCGTTTACAAAAATGCATTTCTATGAATTAGGCCTTGATAACTCAAAAGAGATTTTAATTTAGGATATAGGCAATTTTATAAATTAGAGGGCAAAGGAATGTATAGTCAATAAATACCTCTCAGAAAAATGCCCAGCTATTTGGAAAATGATTCAGTTTGCATCTTTCATCATGCTATTCCCCCAAAATAAGTCTTAGCAGCTGGATCAAAGATTTAAATATAGAAAACAGGACCTTTAAAGAAAGGCCCTAGGTGGAAATGCAGGTAGATAATACATTTTAAACAAAGATAATGGCAAGAAACCTGTCGATTCAAATGAGGAACAATACTTGTTAATGATTGTTAGGACTCACTTTTTAAAACTAACAAATTCCATCCCAGTTTGTGAACCTCAAGTCTTGAGTGAACACATTAGTAAGTAACCTAACTTTTGTAAACTCTGGATTACTTTCATTGACGTTTATAAATCAAGAACTTATATCAAGTCATTCTTTACTAAAATCTGACAATGATAAGGAGAACTTACCGACAGCAAATGACAGCTTTGCATGACAAAGCTAAGTCCAGGAAATACTGTCGTACTCCAAAGGTTAAGGCATATTTGAGGGTTTTCCCATCAATTATAAGAGCAAAATCATTCTCTTTCCGGAGAGCATCACCAAGGGTAGTACAGTGACGACTGAGAGTTTCCCTTGTTCCCTGGAATATTAAACAAGCAAAAATGCCATCAACATTTACTCCCATTTGTTCTACTACGATGCCTTAAGGATATTTGGCAACTACATTTAGTTATTTTTAGTGCTTTTTATGTTTCAAATTGCTTTCACATACTTTCAGTCATTTGATTCTTACTAGCCCCTCAGGAGCCCGGACAATTGTTATCAAAAAAGTTAGTTACTTCGTTGAAGTCACACATCTGTTCCTAGCAGGGTTGGGACTAGACTATAAGTCACCTGTTTCTCAGGTGATTCTGTAGTCTTTGCTCATTATTCTAACCATCATTGTTTGAAATGCTTGTTCCCTGGTGCCGTAAAGAAATAGCACTTGAACATAAATTTAATGTATTTAGTAAGGCCATTTTTACTTTTTGCAGAAAGGGTACACTCGCCAGCAGTTTTGCCACGAGAGTACACTGAACAAAAGAGACAGGGTCATTTATAACCTGACGTGTTCACCCTACTGCTGTGTCCGGTCTCCATTGGCTGGAATGGGACCTCACATTCTGTATTTGTCCCGATTGGCTAGCAACTTAGAACCTTCTAAAAGAGGCAAAGGTAAAGGAGAACAAAGGAAGGAGGAAGTAACGTGGAATGCTGAGAAAGGTAAAAACACTTTTAAATAAGGAAGAGGGACAGGCTATGACCTAATCTTGCTTGGACCAGTATAAGCATGTTGGGGCAAATATTTAGGCTAAATTGTGGGAGCTAGGAACATAAAGTACGTTGATTTCTTTATTATGGCTAGCACAGGTCTTTGAATAAATTTTGCTTTTAAGAGAAATTACTATTTATTCCTAATTAGATGGGGAGGAAAGTCTTTGAAGAGGAACCTCTACTTTACTTTTTACGTGACCATGCAATCACAATACTGCAAACGTATTTTCAGCAAATTATTTTGTTAAAAATTGTGTTAATTTATGAGCTAGTCAAAGTTGCTACTCCATGAATAAAGGGAAGAAGTTGGGGGAATATATGCATCACGTAAATATGTTTTGGTCAACAGACTGAATATCCCATGGTGGGCCCATAAGATGGTGAGACCATATTTTTACTCTGCCTTTTCTGTGTTTAGATATACAAATACCACTGTGTTACAACTGCCTACAGTATTCAGTACAGTAACAGGCTATATGGGCTTGTAGCCTAGGAGCAATAGGCTATCTTGTATAGCCTGAGTCTGGAACAGGCTATGCCATCTAGGTTTGTGCAAGTACCCTCTATGATGTTCACACAATGACAAAATTGCCTAATGTCATGTTTCTCAGAATGTATCATTTCATTAAGCAAACTGTAATTTAAATAATTTACAGGCATTCTTTCAAAAATCCTCAATGCTATTGAATTTAACTCCTAGTAACTAAGAGGAGGAAATGCACAATCTGTAAACTCTTGCCACTTTTATGAACTGGCTTTTGTAATTTTAATCATGATTTTACGATGTTGTATTTAGTTGGGGATGGTGACCTGTGACTTGGTAATCTTGATGGATCAAATAAAAGAACACCTTCTATCAGTGAAGAGTTCACTTTCAGGGACAATAAAAGCCTTTAGTGTCAAGACAGCTTTGTTCACCTCAGCTATTTGTCTCCCTTTGTCAAGAACTGCTTTCCCAGCTCTTCAAAGGGATAAAGTTTCAATATATTTAGTTTTTCTCCCCACATCCTATAGATTCTTCCTATAACCTAATGGAGCCAATTTCCTATTTCACAAGAGCCCTACCATGGTGAAGAAACACAACACTGGCCTGGCACAAGGAAATATAATGAGTAATTCCCCTCCTATCAGATTTCTGTTCTGAGTGCTAAGCCTACAGTTATTTATAAAATAAATACAAATATACATATTTATATAAAATATACCTACAATAAAAATACAGTACACTTATATAACAATTTTTATTATGTTCATGGGATTTACAATTATTGTTCCAATTTAAGCATGTCGTTTTATATATATATGGTCATTTTATAGTTATTTCAGAGAAGCAAAGGCATAGGTAATTAAAATTTTATGTTGGGGATTTTTGAAGGTGTTTTTACATTTGTATGCAAATGTGGTTCCCACTATGTTCTGGAATATCAGAATCCTTTTACCAAAATAATAGAACCAAGTTGTACTATAAAGAAAGACTGCCCAACTTTCCTAATGCTGAAGCTTCACTTAACAGTTGCCCTGTTCCCCATTACACACAGTGACACAAAGGACCACCATATAGCAGCATTCTTTGCAAAATTTTCTGTTCACACTTTACATCAGGGGCGGGGGGAGAGTAGCTGTTTTAATTTACAAGCCTCACCCTCCTGTTTCCTGCTGGAAATTTTTGGCCCAAGAGGACTTAAAGAAGTGAAAAATGTTGGTAATAATTCCACAAGCAAAATTTACTAATGACAATCTATAATAGATATCCCCTGGATTATCTTAACAGCAAATTCATATAGATTAAATGAACAAATAAGTCAATGAACTGATAAAAAATATTTAGCACATACTACACACTAGGCACAGTTCTGAGATGCAACATAGAGATGCAACATTTAAGTTAACACTTGCTACCACCCTGAGCAGGAGGCACTACTATTATCTCCAGTCTGCAGATGAGAGTGTTTCAGTTCCTTGCTTAAAAATATGTGGCTATTAAGTAGTGACATCAAAGTGAGAATTAAATTTCTGCGGTAGCCTGTCTTTTTCTATGCAATCCAGCAAAAAAACAACAAACCAAACTTCAGACAGTACCAGGCGCAGCAAGTTAGAAATGGAATGCCCACACCAGTCCCTCTGTTGCTTCCCTTGAGCCCTCATCATCTGTCTCTCATCTTGTCTTTCCCGCCAACAGAGACGTCTCTTTATAAAACAAATTTAAAACACAAATCTTGTCTCTTCTTGCTTTAAAAATTTTCTAGGGCTTTCTACAGCTGACACACAATAAAGTCCAAACTCCTTAACATGGCATGTAAGGCTTCCTACATTCTGAGCCTAACTTTCCTTCCCAGTGCCCTTCACAATCTTGGTTCCTTTGGTTTCCCTCTTCCTGGAACGTCCTCCTCTCCAGAGGATCATCTGCTGCCTTCAAAAACCAAGCTTACCCTGTAAGCCCTCCCAGGTTCAGTCCACGCTACCAAGGGTAACTCATTCCACTGCAGCAAAACCCTGAGTTTCTTGACAGGAAAGACCGCGTTAAACCTGTTTCCCAGCAACAAAGGCAGTGTCTGCAATTACAGATGCTCAGGAAATACATATTTGTTGAATGAGAGCATTGATAAATTCTGATTTCATCCCGTTGGCAATGCTCCATTTCCCCCTTTATTATCACTTCTGATTAGAGAAAGAGAGAGAGTGAGAGAGAGACACACACAGAGAGAGGTCTTCTCTTTGCTCCCTAATTTTCTAGGGAACAAATAATCCAGTACTTTAACAGACTTTCAAAGGCATTGCTCACTAAAATACCTCTGTATTTTCTTTTAAGCTATTGCCCAAGTGATTTCTGAGCTGAAAACCTGAAATGAAACCTGAGACAGACCTCAGGAGGACTTCGAATTTCTTGAAAGCTCAGCTGCAAAATAAGACTGAAAGTCAAGTAAACCCCAGACCTGTGAAATGCCCTCATGAACCAACATAGGGTATGCAGTCCCACCCATGGTCCCCACTCTCCCTCCTTTCTAAGGCATTCTCTAACACCTTAAAATTTATTGAAAATTCTTTAAATTCGTGACATCAGTACCCCTAGGTTTTGTTGGTGACTATCACAGATCTCCGGCAAATCAGAAGGTGTCAAGAGATGTGACAGAAATAACATTTCAGAAGGTGAGTCAAAAACTTCTCACAGTGAATTCATTCGTCAGCCCACCTAGGGTGCAAGGTAACAACAACAAAAAAGCTGCAAACATTTTCTCATTTTAGTTTATAGTTTTCTTCTGTAAGCTCTGTTGTTAGCTGTGTGCTGCCAGTTACAAGTTATATTTTATCCTTATTTACTGCTGGGAGTATTTTCAAATTCTTTTATTTATGAAACTTTATTGCTTCTCCCCTAAGTCCAGGAGCCATACTTTATGGCTGCATTGCATTGAAGCTTATCTCCTGTAGCTAAGGATAAATTTATTACTATATTAGCTGTTGTTTTGTTTTTTGGCTACTGAAGGGGGAAATTTTTAAATATTGAAACTTAGTGACTTGTAAAAGTGAAAATACAGCAATGAGAAGCTAAATCAGAAAAAGGATCAAAGACCACAGGCTCAATGAAATAAAAGATCTCTATTTCCTTGTTCTGCATATTTTCACTTGTGGGCTGAAAGTCCAGGAGCATCAGAGACATTGCAAGGCAAAGGCAATTTGGGGAGATGGACAGGTAAGAGAAAAGGCTGGGGTTCAAACAGTCAGGCAAGGGAGGGAGCCACAGTGGAAAGTGAGATTCTCGTGCCTCTTCCCTGACCTGCAGCCTGTGTAGTCATTCTGGACAACCATTCTGCTCTGCTCTTCCCATACCCACAGCACCACACAGACAGAGCCCAGTGCTCAATGGAAGCCCTTAGCCTGAACCTCCTACCATGCTTTCTTGCCTTGCAAATTCACCATTTAGGCCACACCCAACACAACCTCTGGGTTCTGTCTCGTTAACACAGAAAGGAAAAAGCCACCTCACTGCGAGGGCAGGATCTACTCCAGCTCCCTCTTCTTATGTGGCTGCTCATCACTGCTGGTCTAGTCTTTTATCCATGCCTAGTGGATTCCATGTTTCCCAGAGGCTACTCCAGACCTTTGCTTCTCTCCTCAAGAGTCCAAATTTGGCCCCTGTCACTTCGGCAAACATTGGCCTGTTTTACTGAGAACATTTATACATTTATAGCAGAAAGAATTGCCTCAACTTTCCTTCCTTAACCTCAAAACTTCCCTTTACCTAATCCCCTCTAGTTCCTGAGCTGGGGTAACACCTGCCTTCTCACCTTTGTTTCTTTCACTTCTCTTTGCATCTTCATTCTCCCCATTGGCACTATTTCCTTTTTCTTTAAGCCTACCTAAAAGGTCACAATTTTCTTATTCTAAAAATAATGAACAAATAAACCAAGACACATTCCCTTGACCCTACTTTCCCTGAGTCCTCCAGGTGACATCAATACCTCTATCTTTTGGATCCCTGAAATACTTCATTTACAGTATACTTATACAAGGTAGCATGATGTCGAGTAGCTTATCTATTTATATGTCTATATTCCCTTTGGAACAGAGGTCTTTGATGAAAAGGTAATAACAGAATAACCAAATTATTAATGATTGGAGAATATCTTATAGGAAGTTAAAGTGGTTTTCTTGTGTGACCATTTTAAGGATTGTTGTCTGCTGCCTGTAAAAGTCCTGTATACTCTTAAATACTCTGATTTAGAATAAACAAAATGCTAATGTGCTTATCTCATAGAGAAAATGAAAAAGAGGTAGTTATGATCTAGCATCTGCTTTGGCCTCAAATATCTTAAATTGTCTAGTGAATGTAATACAATGTATATATTTAGATCAGCTACTTAGTCATCAACCTTGGTTGTAAAACAGTGGGCCAAGGAGAAATAATATTTATTTGGTTTATAAGAAACATGCTTGAGAAATAAAAATAAAGAAACATGCTTGGCAGATAATGAGGCCAAGTAGAATTCCTCACTTTGAATCATTAAGATATAACCTGCCCAAACAGGTAATATGTTCATATAATAAATGCTAATAAAATAATGTAACAGCAATCTTTGAGAAATCAGAGACTAGCAGCTTTATGGCAATCTTTTTCATTAATATTGAGGAAACCCTTGATAAAAACCCTTGATTAAAAAACAGGCCTATATCATAAATGTGCAGCCATAAAAAAGTGAGATGTGAGGGTGCCCTAGACAATGAAATCTGACACAGTTTCATAGTGAAATAAATTAAAAGCCCTGATTTGTTTGGAAAATATCATAGCATGCAAGTTGTCGTTTTCATTTTGGCAAAACTCTGCTTGGAACAAGCTAACGAACCCACAGGCCAGATGTGCAAAGAACATGTGAGGCCACCCAAGGACTGTGTTTTTGATGGCCCCTAAAGTAATGCTGCAGAAAGCACCTGCATAAAAATGGTCCTTTTCAGCTTTCTAGCCGAGGTTTACAGGAAAGACAGTATTACTTAGGAACAAATCCAAGGAACACCTTAGTAGAGAATGTGGAAACATCCCTAAGGAAAGGAAAAGCAAAGCCTCCAGAATTTGACTCGATGACCAGTTAGCCAGGGGTTCACACAGCAGAGACGAGGTGAAGATTATGGGTAAATAGTCCGACATGAAGCAGCTAATGGTAGTGGCTTCCAGATCTTGCTCTGAGGCTGCAATTACTTATTTGTGGCTTCAGTAAATAACATGTGCTCTCTCATATATGTCCCAGAAGGTGTCTGTCAGCAAGGCTAACCCCAAACAAAAAAGTAAAAGGAAAAAGCCTGTCTATACTTATTTAAAGTATACTTTGGCATTTAGGTCCAAACACAAACAAGTATCCAGCATCTATACTTATTCTTAGGAATCTGTTAAATGTGTGCAGGTCAAATGATAAACTTATGTTACAAGGAGGATTCTATTCCCAGAAAGGAACAAAAAAAATCAAAATTCTGCATTATACTTTGAGTTTCAGATACATCATTTAATAATGTGTTTCTATTATGGAATGAGGGTCTATATCCCACCAAAATTCATACGTTGAAATCCTAACTCCTGTTTTGATGGCATTAAGAGGTAAGGTCTTTGGAAGTGATTAGGTCATGAGGATGGAGTCCTCATGAATGGGATTAGGGTCCTTAAAGCATTTCTGGAGAGCTCCCTTCTTCTTCCATCATGCACAAACACAAGAAGACACTGTCTATGAACCAGGAAGAAGGCTCTCAAGAGACACCAAATCTGCTGCCACCTTGATCTTGAATTCCTTGGTCTCCAGAAATGTGGGAAACATACTTGGTGTTTAAGCCCCACAGTCTATGGTACTTTTGTTAGCCTGAATGAACTAAGATAATTTTGTTATTCTTGGATTTGTTATTTTTCTTTTTTTTAAATTAATTTATTATTATTATACTTTAGGTTTTAGGGTACATGTGTGCAATGTGCAGGTTAGTTACATATGTATACATGTGCCATGCTGGTGCGCTGCACCCACTAACTCGTCATCTAGCATTAGGTATATCTCCCAATGCTATCCCTCCCCCCTCCCCCCACCCCACAACAGTCCCCAGAGTGTGATGTTCCCCTTCCTGTGTCCATGTGTTCTCATTGTTCAATTCCCACCTATGAGTGAGAATATGCGGTGTTTGGTTTTTTGTTCTTGCGATAGTTTACTGAGAATGATGATTTCCAATTTCATCCATGTCCCTACAAAGGACATGAACTCATCATTTTTTATGGCTGCATAGTATTCCATGGTGTATATGTGTCACATTTTCTTAATCCAGTCTATCACTGTTGGACATTTGGGTTGGTTCCAAGTCTTTGCTATTGTGAATAATGCCGCAATAAACATATGTGTGCATGTGTCTTTATAGCAGCATGATTTATAGTCCTTTGGGTATATACCCAGTAATGGGATGGCTGGGTCAAATGGAATTTCTAGTTCTAGATCCCTGAGGAATCGCCACACTGACTTCCACAAGGGTTGAACTAGTTTACAGTCCACCAACAGTGTAAAAGTGTTCCTATTTCTCCACATCCTCTCCAGCACCTGTTGTTTCCTGACTTTTTAATGATTGCCATTCTAACTGGTGTGAGATGGTGTCTCATTGTGGTTTTGATTTGCATTTCTCTGATGGCCAGTGATGGTGAGCATTTTTTCATGTGCTTTTTGGCTGCATAAATGTCTTCTTTTGAGAAGTGTCTGTTCATGTCCTTCGCCCACTTTTTGATGGGGTTGTTTGTTTTTTCTTGTAAATTTGTTGGAGTTCATTGTAGATTCTGGATATTAGCCCTTTGTCAGATGAGTAGGTTGCGAAAATTTTCTCCCATTTTGTAGGTTGCCTGTTCACTCTGATGGTAGTTTCTTTTGCTGTGCAGAAGCTCTTGAGTCTAATTAGATCCCATTTGTCAATTTTGGCTTTTGTTGCCATTGCTTTTGGTGTTTTAGACATGAAGTCCTTGCCCATGCCTATGTCCTGAATGGTAATGCCTAGGTTTTCTTCTAGGGTTTTTATGGTTTTAGGTCTAACGTTTAAGTTTTTAATCCATCTTGAATTGATTTTTGTATAAAGTGTAAGGAAGGGATCCAGTTTCAGCTTTCTACATATGGCTAGCCAGTTTTCCCAGCACCATTTATTAAATAGGGAATCCTTTCCCCATTGCTTGTTTTTCTCAGGTTTGTCAAAGATCAGATAGTTGTAGATATGTGGCATTATTTCTGAGGGCTCTGTTCTGTTCCATTGATCTATATCTCTGTTTTGGTACCAGTACCATGCTGTTTTGGTTACTGTAGCCTTATAGTATAGTTTGAAGTCAGGTAGTGTGACGCTTCCAGCTTTGTTCTTTTGGCTTAGGATTGACTTGGCAATGTGGGCTCTTTTTTGGTTCCATATGAACTTTAAAGTAGTTTTTTCCAATTCTGTGAGGAAAGTCATTGGTAGCTTGATGAGGATGGCATTGAATCTGTAAATTACCTTGGGCAGTATGGCCATTTTCACGATATTGATTCTTCCTACCCATGAGCATGGAATGTTCTTCCATTTGTTTGTATCCTCCTTTTATTTCCTTGAGCAGTGGTTTGTAGTTGTCCTTGAAGAGGTCCTTCACATCCCTTGTAAGTTGGATTCCTAAGTATTTTATTCTCTTTGAAGCAATTGTGAATGGGAGTTCACTCATGATTTGGCTCTCTGTCTGTTGGTGTATAAGAATGCTTGTGATTTTTGTACATTGATTTTGTATCCTGAGACTTTGCTGAAGTTGCTTATCAGCTTAAGGAGATTTTGGGCTGAGACAATTGGGTTTTCTAGACATACAACCATGTCGTCTGCAAACAGGGACAATTTGACTGCCTCTTTTCCTAATTGAATACCCTTGATTTCCTTCTCCTGCCTAATTGCCCTGGCCAGAACTTCCAACACTATGTTGAATAGGAGTGGTGAGAGGGCATCCCTGTCTTGTGCCAGTTTTCAAAGGGAATACTTCCAGTTTTTGCCCATTCAGTATGATATTGGCTATGGGTTTGTCATAGATATCTAGCTCTTATTATTTTGAGATACGTCCCATCAATACCTAATTTATTGAGAGTTTTTAGCATGAAGGGTTGTTGAATTTTGTCAAAGGCCTTTTCTGCATCTATTGAGATAATCATGTGGTTTTTGTCTTTGGTTCTGCTTATATGCTGGATTACATTTATTGATTTGCATATATTGAACCAGCCTTGCATCCCAGGGATGAAGCCCACTTGATCATGGTGGATAAACTTTTTGATGTGCTGCTGGATTCGGTTTGCCAATATTTTATTGAGAATTTTTGCATCAATGTTCATCAAGGATATTGGTCTAAAAATCTCTTTTTCAGTTGTGTCTCTGCCCAGCTTTGGTATCAGGATGATGCTGGCCTCATAAAATGAGTTAGGGAGGATTCCCTCTTTTTCTATTGATTGGAATAGTTTCAGAAGGAATGGTACCAGTTCCTCCTTGTACCTCTGGTAGAATTCAGCTGTGAATCCATCTGATCCTGGACTCTTTTTGGTTGGTAAGCTATTGATTATTGCCACAATTTCAGCTCCTGTTATTGGTCTATTCAGAGATTCAACTTCTTCCTGGTTTCGTCTTGGGAGAGTGTATGTGTCGAGGAATTTATCCATTTCTTCTAGATTTTCTAGTTTATTTGCGTAGAGGTGTTTGTAGTATTCTCTGATGGTAGTTTGTATTTCTGTGGGATCGGTGGTGATATCCCCTTTATCATTTTTTATTGCATCTATTTGATTCTTCTTTTTTTCTTTATTAATCTTGCTAGCGGTCTATCAATGTTGTTGATCCTTTCAAAAAACCAGCTCCTGGATTCATTAATTTTTTGAAGGGTTTTTTGTGTCTCTATTTCCTTCACTTCTGCTCTGATTTTAGTTATTTCTTGCCTTCTGCTAGCTTTTGAATGTGTTTGCTCTTGCTTTTCTAGTTCTTTTAATTGTGATGTTAGGGTGTCAATTTGGGATATTTCCTGCTTTCTCTTGTGGGCATTTAGTGGTATAAATTTCCCTCTACACACTGCTTTGAATGCATCCCAGAGATTCTGGTATGTTGTGTCTTGGTTCTCGTTGGTTTCAAAGAACATCTTTATTTCTGCCTTCATTTCGTTATGTACCCAGTAGTCATTCAGGAGCAGGTTGTTCAGTTTCCATGCAGTTGAGTGGTTTTGAGTGAGATTCTTAATCCTGAGTTCTAGCTTGATTGCTAGATCTGAGAGATCGTTTGTTAAAATTTCTGTTCTTTTACATTTACTGAGGAGAGCTTTACTTCCAAGTATGTGGTCAATTTTGGAATAGGTGTGGTGTGGTGCTGAAAAAAATGTATATTCTGTTGATTTGGGGTGCAGAGTTCTGTAGATGTCTATTAGGTCTGCTTGGTGCAGAGCTGAGTTCAATTCCTGGGTATCCTTGTTGACTTTCTGTCTCGTTGATCTGTCTAATGTTGACAGTGGGGTGTTAAAGTCTCCCATTATTAATGTGTGGGAGTCTAAGTCTCTTTGTAGGTCACTCAGGACTTGCTTTATGAATCTGGGTGCTCCTGTATTGGGTGCATATATATTTAGGATAGTTAGCTCTTCTTGTTGAATTGATCCCTTTACCATTATGTAATGGCCTTCTTTGTCTCTTTTGATCTTTGTTGGTTAAAGTCTGTTTTATCAGAGACTAGGATTGCAACCCCTGCCTTTTTTTGTTTTCCATTTGCTTGGTAGATCTTCCTCCATCCTTTTATTTTGAGCCTATGTGTGTATCTGCACGTGAGATGGGTTTCCTGAATACAGCACACTGATGGGTCTTGACTCTTTACCCAATTTGCCAGTCTGTGTCTTTTAATTGGAGCATTTAGTCCATTTACATTTAAAGTTAATATTGTTATGTGTGAATTTGATCCTGTCATTATGATGTTAGCTGGTTATTTTGCTCCTTAGTTGATGCAGTTTCTTCCTAGTCTCGATGGTCTTTACATTTTGGCATGATTTTGCAGCGGCTGGTACCGGTTGTGCCTTTCCATGTTTAGCGCTTCCTTCAGGAGCTCTTTTAGGGCAGGGCTGGTGGTGACAAAATCTCTCAGCATTTGCTTGTCTGTAAAGTATTTTATTTCTCCTTCACTTATGAAGCTTAGTTTGGCTGGATATGAAATTCTGGGTTGAAAATTCTTTAAGAATGTTGAATATTGGCCCCCACTCTCTTCTGGCTTGTAGAGTTTCTGCTGAGAGATCCGCTGTTAGTCTGATGGGCCTCCCTTTGAGGGTAACCCGACCTTTCTCTCTGGCTGCCCTTAACATTTTTTCCTTCATTTCAACTTTGGTGAATCTGACAATTACATGTCTTGGAGTTGCTCTTCTCGAGGAGTATCTTTGTGGTGTTCTCTGTATTTCCTGAATCTGAATGTTGGCCTGCCTTGCTAGATTGGGGAAGTTCTCCTGGATAATATCCTGCAGAGTGTTTTCCAACTTGTTTCCATTCTCCCCGTCACTTTCAGGTACACCAATCAGTCGTAGATTTGGTCTTTTCACACAGTCCCATATTTCTTGGAGGCTTTGCTCATTTCTTTTTATTCTTTTTTCTCTAAACTTCCCTTCTTGCTTCATTTCATTCATTTCATCTTCCATCAGTGATACCCTTTCTTCCATTTGATCGCATCGGCTCCTGAGGCTTCTGCATTCTTCACGTAGTTCTCGAGCCTTGGCTTTCAGCTCCATCAGCTCCTTTAAGCACTTCTCTGTATTGGTTATTCTAGTTATACATTCGTCTAAATTTTTTTCAAAGTTTTCAACTTCTTTGCCTTTGGTTTGAATATCCTCCCGTAGCTCGGAGTAATTTGATCGTCTGAAGCCTTCTTCTCTCAGCTCGTCAAAGTGATTCTCCATCCAGCTTTGTTCCGTTGCTGGTGAGGAACTGCATTCCTTTGGAGGAGGACAGGCGCTCTGCTTTTTAGAGTTTCCAGTTTTTCTGCTCTGTTTTTTCCCCATCTTTGTGGTTTTATCTACTTTTGGTCTTTGATGATGGTGTGGATGTCCTTTCTGTTTGTTAGTTTTCCTTCTAACAGACAGGACCCTCAGCTGCAGGTCTGTTGGAGTACCCGGCCGTGTGAGGTGTCAGTCTGTCCCTGCTGGGGGGTGCCTCCCAGTTAGGCTGCTTGGGGGTCAGGGGTCAGGGACCCACTTGAGGAGGCAGTCTGCCCGTTCTCAGATCTCCAGCTGTGTGCTGGGAGAACCACTGCTCTCTTCAAAGCTGTCAGACAGGGACATTTAAGTCTGCAGAGGTTACTGCTGTCTTTTTGTTTGTCTGTGCCGTGCCCCCAGAGGTGGAGCCTACAGAGGCAGGCAGGCCTCCTTGAGCTGTGGCGGGCTCCACCCAGTTCGAGCTTCCCAGCTGCTTTGTTTACCTAAGCAAGCCTGGGCAATGGCGGGCGTCCCTCCCCCAGCCTCGCTGCCGACTTGCTTGCTGTTTGATCTCAGACTGCTGTGCTAGCAATCAGCGAGACTCCGTGGGCGTAGGACCCTCTGAGCCAGGTGCGGGATATAATCTCCTGGTGCGCTGTTTTTTAAGCCCATTGGAAAAGCGCAGTATTCGGATGGGAGTGACCCGATTTTCCAGGTGCCGTCTGTCACCCCTTTCTTTGACTAGTAAAGGGAACTCCCTGACCCCTTGTGCTTCCCGAGTGAGGCAATGCCTCGCCCTTCTTCGGCTCGCGCACGGTGCGCGCACCCACCGACCTGCACCCACTGTCTGGCACTCCCTAGTGAGATGAACCCGGTACCTCAGATGGAAATGCAGAAATCGCCCGTCTTTTGCGTAGCTCACGCTGGGAGCTGTAGACCGGAGCTGCTTCTATTCGGCCATCTTGGCTCCTCCCTCCAGATTTGTTATTTTTCTTCATGAGTTCACCACCAGTAAAGCAAATGAGTATATGATCGGAACTAACAACAAATCACTTTTGGATGATATACAACTTTCACCTTTGTCAGAATGAACATAAGTTCAGGAAGCCTGTGCTTCCCTCTACAGTATCAGCAACACAAGTTTCTGTTTTCACTTCCCTTCCTTAGAAAGTAAAAAATGCAACAGAATATTATTAAAACACCTTCAGAAATCTTGCTGAACAAAGATGGTGACTCTACTGAAACGAGGTAACTGGAGGCAGAGCCACTGTGACACAACTCTTCATAGCTGGTCAGCAGACACACACAAATTACCAGAGTGTAGAGAAAGCAGTGGTCTGCCTGTATCATACAAACGTGCAGTCATAAAAAAGTGAGATGTGAGAAAGTCCAGGCTGGCCCGTGAGGGTGCATACAATGGTTCTGGACACTGATAACATTTGAAAATAAAATGATGTCACACTGTAAAGAACTAAGTTCCACAGGTCGAAACATACCCTATGGCTCAGAACTCCAGGTTTTCGTCAACTTCAGGTGGATGTACAGTATGGTAAAGATAAGCTAATCAAACATTTTTCACCTTCTTGGAAAAGGGAAAATTAAATGTTATTTTGAAAAAAATTCCCTAATGAATGATAAAAGTTAAACAAGAAATAAGAAATAGTTTCAACCACTTACTTAAGACAGCAAGAACTCCAAAACCCTTTTGGATTCTGGGCAGCTATGTGAGCTTAGAGTCCTAGAAAGGATTATATCACACATATCAAAAAGTATTATGGGTAAATTCATTTCATGGCCTATCATAAACTCTTCGCCAGAGGTATGTATGTATTTCAATGTACCGCCTCATAATTTAATGTAATTTTTTTGGTTTGACTGACTCTAGAAGGCCAACTGTGTGGTATTGGAAAGGTTTCCTCCGAATCCTTGCTCTGTCATGTACTGGCTGTCTTTCCTCAGGCAGGTGACTTAACTTCTCTGAATCACATTTTTCTCATTCATAAGACTGGGTTACTATCTATTTTATAGAGTGATTGTAGTGATAAGATGTGCTAACTCCTTTATTTGTGAATAAAGTGCCCTGTCCAGTGCCTGGCATGAAGTGACATCCAGGAAAGGCTAGTTCTGCCCTTCCTCTGTTATCAGGCCTAACAAAGGTACTAACATGAAATGCGCCAGGCCAGGTGGCTCCCACCTGTAATCCCAATACTTTGGGAGGCCAAGGAGGGCAGATCCCTTGAGGTCAGGAGTTTGAGACCAGCCTGGCCAACATGGTGAAACCCCTTCTCTACTAAAACAAAAAAATTAGCCGGGTGTGGTGGCACATGTCTGTAATCCCAGCTACTCAGGAGGCTGAGGCAGGAGAATTTCTTGAACCCAGGAGGCAGAGGTTGCAGTGAGCTGAGATCGCGCCACAAAAAAAAAAAAAAAATGGTCAGGCTTGGTATCTCATGTCTGTAATCCCAGCACTTTGGGAGGCCGAGGCGGGTGGATCACCTGAGGTCAGGAGTTCAACACCAGTCTGGCCAACATGGTGAAACTCTGTCTGTACTAAAAATACAAAAATTAACCGGGTATGACATGACAGGTGCCTGTAATCCCAGCTACTTGGGAGGCTAAGGCATGAGAATCGCTTGAACCTGGGAGGTGAAGGTTGCAGTGAGCCGAGATCACGCCACTGCACTCCAGCCTGGGCGACAGAGTGAGACTCCATCTCATGTTACTGGGATAATTTTAAGTTTTCTTATGAAATCTCCCAATGGCAATTTTATTTCAATTTACCTTTTGAATGCCAACATTCAATACTATCAGCTACTTCTGGAAACCTGTCTTCTCAATCTAGGAAAGATGGCATTATCTAGTCTCATGTGACATATAGCTCTTGGTACATGGTAGGCGGACAAATATTTATATAACTAACCACTGATTTTATCTCTTAATTTCTGTCTCCAACCTGATAGAATTCTTAACTGAAAATAACTGGAAAGTTATAAACTGATGCGGCATTTCTCTTTTATTATCTGTATAGTTCTGCGTAGGAGACCACATCAATGTATGTATTTGGTTTAAAATAATTAATTATAAAGACGACACCCAGGGTTTGTTTTGCTGACATGTTCTTCAGACACAACACCATTGAGTTCATTCTTAGGTTTTGTTTTTAAAGCAGAGAAATAAATGTTTACTGGGAGTAAGAAACAAAAACACCACCAGCACCTTACTTTAGTTTGCTAAGGCTCTACCTTTTAAAATCTACTATAAATTAATTTAAAATGTCAAATAAGAGGATATATATAAGAATCTTAAACTAACACATATTTTATTAGCTGTTTTGGTGGTTTGTGGCTCCACCTCATCATCATTTAAGACATGAGGTATTTACAAATTTATGGTCAAATAATGTTTCATTCTGTCTCTACTCTTACACTCTCCAAATGTTCACACTTTAAAATTATGAATTAACGGAACATTCTAGGAACATTCTTAATAATACATTATGACCATATCAAGTATAGACAATGTTAGCACGTTCTTAAAGAGTGAGTTATGGTTCCCATAATAACACATGGATAAACCATTGGGTATTACTTGCTTTTCTACAATGTGTTATTGATTCAATGGAACACTGGGCACTCCATATACTCCTACGCAACACATATATCAATACTCCTCCAGCTACTGCAGGCGGTAGTAAAAGAATGTATGCCTGAGAGTAGGGAGAAACTACATTTATGTACAACTGGCCCATTTAGTATTCATCCCAGTCAGGATCACTAGCTCTCTTTGACGTGGTTCCCCTGCAACCCCCGACACGTTATAAAATTAAAATTTATTTTAAAAAATTGTATTTATTAGTTTTTTTGATGTAGTTTTTGATCAAAAAGCTTTGGTGTTTCCAAACTCCTAACCTGTACTAGAACATAATGTTGAAAAACATATGTGTATAGAATCAAACCAATATAAAGTAATTTTTCCAAAACGGGTAAGGCAGACAGAAGGTGAAGTCATTAAAAACACATGGTCAAAGAGGTCCTCCAAACAGCTTAGTGGAAGGCGGCCAAATGAACGCATTTAATCAATATATACTGCTAAAGATAATGGGGAGAGGAAAAGAGAAAAAAATTCCATGCTATGCTGATACACAAATATAGGTTTCCCAGGACGGGGGTAGATATGGAATACTGTAATTGAGGAAGTGGTCCAATCTCCCAGAAGGGTCATGCCATCTGAAAAAGGTCAAGGGTCACAAAGTGGAGGCAGGTACGAAGAGGAAGTTGTAGTGCCGGGTAAATTGCTCTTGGCCCCTCAACAGAGGTTTGAGATTTGGGATTATGATAGGTTCCATCAGGCAAATAACTGCTTGTGAGGCATCTAGTCTCACTTAGGGTACAATGCAGAGAGAGGCAGCAAAGTGCTGAATCTGTGTCCAGTCTGTGTTTCAGCACGGGGGTGGGGACATGTAGCAAAGACAGACAAATCCAGGGAAAGGAAGGAAGAGTGGGATAAAGGATATAATTACATAATTTAAAGAGTTTTCTGGATAAAGGCTTTTACCAAAGCCCCCATGGTAATTATTTTAAACCACCAGTGAAAGCCTCCTAAACACTTATTTTGACTTTGGTATTAAATATTCTCCAGTGGCAGCAGTGAATGCAGAAGGAAGCATGCTGGGAGGAACTGGGTAGGCAGACATCCAGTCTCTCTCACTGCCTTCAATTCAGCCAGCAAGAGGCTGCTCAGAATATACAACCGGCTTTCTCAAAATAAGCAAATTACAAATCAACAGTTCGGAGAAGGTAACAACTAGGGCCTGTGAGAAATTGTTACCCAGAACCACAGAGAAAGCTAATGTTGGGCCCATTTTCTAAATAATTTAAATTAATTAATGTAAGAAAATAGAAGAATCATGATCTGCCATATTTTCTCAGTGCAAATCTCAAAGGCACACAATTTCCATTATTTTATATAGATATATATACACACATATATATACCCACACACATATATATATGCACATATATACACGTACACATATATGCACATATACCCACCCCCACACACATATATATACATACATGTATATACACACACACATAGTCAATAACGTTTCATGTACAGTTGTATTAGCAAAATTAAATATGAGGTCTTTTCAGAATTCCATAATCACAAGATTTGGGCATTGGCATATTCCAGAAGAGCCTCCCTCTTTCAGGGGTTCTGTGGTCCTGGTGGTGAGTGGTAAAGGAGGTGGGAAAATGGGAAAGGGGGATAAGTGTTGGATGGAGAATGAAAATGAAACAAGTTAATAAGTTTGAGAGATAGCTGCTGGAATATTTCTTTCTGCAAATGAGTCACTGCTGCCACTGGAGAAGGTATGGTTATTTAAAACCAAAATCAAACAAAAAACAGTTTGGGACTTCAAGCAATCAAAGTTCACATTTAAGATTCTAGCACTCGCTAGCCATGGGAACTCAAAGTCTCTATCTGGAACTGAGACAAACACCACCAGCCCTAAAGGAGCACAGATTGCGTATGCAGATACACCAGGCATACTGGCACATAGTAGGTTTCCTAAAAACTGTCATTTTATGGGTATGCTGACTCATCAGAAGGTATTAGTGGCAGAGATGCAAAGAGGGCACAAGGCATGGCATGTGCCCCTCAGAAATGTCAACAAACTTGTGGGGGAGAATGGCAAGGGGGCAGACTAGTTAGAAAGCATTTATCTGTAATTCTAGGTCTCAGGGAGCTCTTGGAAGAGTTCAGACATTTAGCCAAAAATGAAGCAAAGAATATTCAGGGTTGAGGGGAGGAAGAACTTCTCAAAACAGACACAGTATAAATTTGTGAACAACCTCACTTAAGGTTCTCAGCACAAGCCAGCCTCGCTGAATTTTGTTTTAAAAAAAAGGACACATTTAATTCTATGAGCCCAAACAACGGGTTTGATGGAACTTTTTCAACCACATACTTTGGCTTGCAGCAGACACTGTCTTAAATCCAGGAAAAGGAGAACAGATTATTTGTTTATATGTTATTTTCATTTTTTGGTAATGTTTACACTTTTTACTAACCCATTTATTTCAAATGTAACAAAGTTGGCTTTCTTTACTGAGAGCTACTTGGAGTAAGCAGTGTGCCAGACAATATTTGAACAATCTTTCTGCATTAGGACATCATAAAAAAGTATCTTTGCTTCTGATAAGGATACATTAACACCTTCAAAGTTAAACTTTGATCTTAAAATTTTAAGCCAAAAAGCTGAAACAGCTTTGCTAATGGTAAAAGAAAATTCACAGTACTGAAGCACCAATGCTGGCAGTGGAGGAAAACTCAGTGTGGTTTAAAACTTGCCTAAACTATTTTCAAAGCAATACAAAATATATTGTATGAGACTCATGGGACATATCAAAACAAAACCTGAAGTAGCCCAAATTCTCTTTTTTCCCTTCTTTTCTGGAGTTGAGTCAATAACTTGCTTATTCTGGATTTCTTTCAGAAGCCATTCAACAGTGGCCCATTCCCAAAACAGTGAGGTCTGTCTACATAATACATGTAAGTTGAGCTTAAAAGGGTACAGATGACAACTTCAGCCTTTATGTCCTGAATGTCTTATAAGTTATAGTCAAAACTTACATGGTGTTAGAATGTCAAATTCAGCTAGAAAAAAATTAGCAATTCCATGAAGGGTTTTCTTTTACCACGGTGTTGAAAAATATATATTCTAATGCTTGTTAACTTAATATCCAATGTGGCTAACAATTCATTTTCTGTAAAATACATAAGTGAAGTGAAACACTGGTATCCATAATCAAACCTACAGCTGGTTTGGGGTCATATTCTCAAATTAAGTAGAGAACTTTAAGTAATTTAAGAGCAAAATGGCTGTTCAAAGTCATCTGTTACAACAGCTAGCAGTGAAGAACTCTCCTCTAGAAATAATAATACTAAAAAAAAAATGATGGGGATGTCCAGCATTGTTTCTAAGTACTTAACAGGTATTGTTGTATTTAATCCTCACAACCCCACCCCTAAATGAGATGGACATTTTCATTCCTCTTGTTTTACAAATGTAATAGATGAAGGCTAGAAAAGCCTATTTGCTTCCCGCACTCTGGAATCAAATTCCTTACATATATCCCCCAGTGCTGCCGAGCTACCTGTGCTTGGTCCAGTTATCCTTTCTAGATTCTTTATCTGTAAAATGGGCATACTAGTATCTGCTTATAACATATAAATTAATAGTTTCAGGTATAAATGTGATTGTCAGGTATAAATGTGATAAAGTCCTCAATCCAGTACCTGGTACAAAATACACAGAAAGCTGCATTTTCCTGCAGGATCCAAACACTACTTCCCATACATTAGGTGGTGGCTCCTGATCAGGCTGAAGGTGAACATCAACAACAGCAGAGACACTCTAGAAAAACTGCCAGGACGATCAGAAGGAGAAGTGGCAGGGCTTCTCAGGAGTTAAGCTTGGGAACACTGACTGCAACCTTTTGAGGGTAGGAAATTTATGTCTCCAAACATCATGCCTGTTGATTTAATAAATGTATAGTGTATATTTTCCCTTTCTACCCCTTTTTTGTTTTCTAGGAAAGCCTGGCAGTACAGAAAGGAGGATGAAAAATAGAAAAAATGGATTTGAGATGTAGCTTTACCTCTGGGGACAGATCCCACAACTCCTCATATAAAAGAGATGCCAGAAGGAGGAGAGATCGAGGTTAAGGGTATATTATGAGAAACTCAAGACAGTCAATTTTGACACCTCTAAAAAATCTGTTTAAGTCACACAGTTAATGGCTTAAAAAATGATGGCCCCTCCCACCCACTCTGGATTTAGATGAAATTGTGGTGAAATCCTGAGCTATCTCAATGAAACATGTCTTCAAAATTTTTCTCCCATAAGAGGAAACTTAGACCAAACCTATACAAAAATATAATATGTTAGATTGCCTGAAAGTATTTCAAGATTTGGAGTTGATGTGCCATGGAGGATATAAATAATATCGCATAAACCCAATCCTTCCAGAACTGTTTCAGTGCATTTTGAAAGAGTTTAATTAGAAATTGGGAGCCAAAGATGGGCCACAGTATGAGATTCTCTAGTACTTAGCTCACATTCTAGATGTTTCCAGATTTAACAGACAGACTTTAAAAAATTACCTTACAACAAACTAAAAGATATAAAAGAGATGCAAAAGTATCACTAGGTATAAGGGTTTATCATTAATTAGAAGTTTGTGGGACATTTCCTGGGCATTGCTGTGGAGTTAGAGAAGTAAAATATTCTCCTTTCAAATCAGTATTTTGAAATTTCTGCCTTTGCAGATGCTTAAAGAAATGTCTTGGCTGGGTGCAGTGGCTCACGCCTGTAATCCCAACACTTTGGGAGGCCGAGGTGGGTGGATCAGTTGAGGTCAGGAGTTCAAGACCAGCCTGGCCAACATGGTGAAACCCCATCTCTACTAAAAATACAAAAATTAGCCGGGTGTGGTGGTGAATGCCTGTGATCTCAGCTACTCAGGAGGCTGGGTCAGGAGAATCGTTTGAACCCACAAGGCAGAGGTTGCGGTGAGCCGAGATCGTGCCACTGCACTCCAGCCTGGGTGACAGAGCGAGACTCGGTCTCAAAAACAAAACAAAACAAAACAAAAACAGAAATCTCATATTGAGAACACAATCAGAACTCCTAGTAAAGTAGTTCACAGTAGTACTATAGAAAGTTATTCAAATTAAAAAAAATTATTTATTACAAATACCTAATAGGTTTTGATCAACTTTAGATGATTCTTAATTACATTTATCCATGAAATTTTTTTCTAAAAAGAAAAAAAAAATCAAGCTTTCTGCCCAATTCTTTTGCTGATCCTGGCAATTTTACAAGAGCCTGGTGGGTAACTGGGTGAGAACACCTGGCTTTGCTCTTGGACAACATTCTAGCCGGGGCTGCTGCTCTTGCTATGAAAGGAGTCAAGAATGATCCAAGGCAGAAAGACCTGTCAGGTTTCCCTATCAGGTCTGTAGAGCGAGACTTCCATTATGATTGTATTTTCGACTGTAGTTTGGTCTTATGTATTTATTTAAATGTTTTTATTAAAAATGCTGAAGAGCTATTTTTTTTTAAGAAGGATACTTATACTGAAACTCAAAAAGAAAAAATTAGAAAGCCCAGTGGAATTTCTTTGGTGGTGATCTAGATTATGGAAGACAAAGATTTCCATTATCATGGTCACTAGGAGAAAGGGTTTTCTGTCTGAAATTTTAAGAGCTTCAAATATGATACATTATAAAAGTCCAACACAAGAAAAAGACATTCAGCTTTTGGATTTTATCAGCTTTAGGAACAATATTTTAGTAGAAAATCTGAACAGAAAAATGCTCAATATGTATCACTTATGTGAAAGAGAACCTACAGTTGTAACTTGCCACCTTAGGGAAAAAAGTAAAAGATGAGGAAATAGTATTTTTTAATAACAAAAATGATCACTATGCAAAACAACTTACAAGCTATTGAAGTAATATCCTTTCTACAAAATTTTATAACATCTCACTTTTTACATGTGCCATGTACTGTGCTAACTATGCTAATCCTATGCCAAAGGTTACATTCTCTTTACTTTGTAGGCAGCAGAACTGACTCAGAGAAGCTGATTTTAATTTGCTGACGGTCCCACAGTCAGATTGGGACAGAACTGTGCTCTTCACCCTGTGCTATTTCACAGAATAATTTGAGTGCACTCATTAAAATTGTCACTTGACAAAACACACATTCACGTTTCCTAAGACATTATATTCCTAAGTTCATTACTTAAATGCTAATTATTCTTTGTGCTGATAAAATAATTCTATTCATTACTGATCAGTACAATTTGAACACAGATTGGATGCGTTTCATTTCCATATCAACGAAAAAATAATGATTTACCTACAGGCACTCTAGCACATCTAATGATTTGCCTGAAATCTCAGCCATGGGTTTTATGACACAAGATCGGAAGGAGCTATGCGAAGTGATGTTTCCTTTCCTGCTGAGAAACAAATGAGTGCACCGCAGCAGGTCTGACCCTAAACAGTCAGATTTGTAAAGTCACCACTTAACTCCCTGGGAGAAAAGCCTTCCCCAGACAGCAGTGTTAGAATGCCTGGCAGTCTGGAGCTGGACAAATTAGTGTTAATCCATTCAGCCAGTGTTTGCCTGTGATCTTTAAACTGCTACTCGAACTGCTAAGGAGATTTTTAGCCACTTTACTTAAAAAATATCAGATATGCTCAAAAACAACCAAATTCAAAACTGATATACTTTTTTTTTTTTTAAAAAAGAAGCCCTTAATTAAAAATTACTCAGTGACTCACTTCTCAAATATTTACAGTGTACTTACTATGTGCTAGGCCATTTGCAAGGCACTGAAAAAGAATGATAAGCCAGAAAAGACAGACATAGTTCCTGCTTTCACTGAAATTTAGTATTCAACTTGAGACTCCTATCAATGTTTGCTCTGGTAGAAACAGGTAGTCCTTTGAAGGACAGGTAAACCTTTGAAGTGTTTATTAATTTTGAGTTACCATCTTAGAAACCTCAAAATGAAAATAAATGCCAGTGTCTTAACGATACACTGGTACAACACAATGAATATTTTTGGTATTTCACTTCTCTTTCTTGAGATTACTATTCTCTGCTTGATACTGAAAACACTTAAAGAACATGCTTATCCAGGAACTGGAGAAAGATGATGGCAAGAATAAGACAAAAGAAGCAAGGCTACCATATGCTACGGAAGGTAAATGCCCAAAGCCAGACAGAAAGGATACCAGATCAAATGACGCGTGGCTTGCCCTGCTTTTGCTTCCGCATCACAGGTCCTGTCTCTGATTTCCTTCAGGTATTAAGAAAAACTGTGCACCACCTGTAACCCATGTTACTGACAAAGGCATCAACACCATCCCTTCCGCAGTCATTGCTCCACCATCCCTTCCATGCATGTGGCCTCTCAGCTTCATCAACATCCCTAATTACCAAGGTTTTCTCTGTTCTTTGCGTCATAATGACTATTTTAAGAAGATGTATAATCACCTCTACTGCTCTGTCTTCCACCTAAAATAACAAATAGTCTCCTTTACTTTAAAATATTAACAGGTCACTTGACCTACATATTATTTTGCTAACTATTTTACACTGTATTCCTAACAAATCTTTCCTCATTTCCCAAATAAAACATCAAGTGATCACAGCCATGAAAAAAGACATCTTAGGAATTTACATTTCATTCCAGAAGTTAGGACATTAAAGAAAGTCTGTCCTACCAGGAATGGTTGTTTTGTGTTGTTCAATAGCTTTCACATTTTTTTAAAAGAGGTAAAATATATATTAATACTGGAAGTTAAAGCAGATATAAAATGTTTAACACACAGAATACTTGGATATGAGCAAGTTGCAGTCACTCAGCAACCTCTTGACATAATGCTTTTGTAAAACTTTTCTGTCTCACAATATTACGCAAATCATTTTGCAATTTCTTTTAGCTGTCACAGATGTAAAGCTTGAATCAATTTACATCAATGTGACTCAAAACAGAGTACATTATGTTAAAACAGAACAACAGTGATAAGGTACCTTTGAACCTCAGGAAGATAAAATATTTCCATAGCTATCTGAATATAAAATACTGTAGCATGAATACATTATTAAAGGAGTTTTAAAAATACATAATTTTACTTACATCAAGAGAGCCTTCATTTATAACAATCATTCCCATGTTCTTCTTCAACAGTTTGCAGGAGTGTCCTGTATCCAAACATAGAGTATATTAAAATTAATTTCTCCAGAGAATATGTAAAGACGTTAAAACAATGATATGTACTATGAAAATATCTAAAGATGATTTTATAATGACTGGGGGCAACCAGTTGTTTTCCAGGTTTGTAGGAAGTTAAACATGAAATGCTCTTGCTTGCCATAGGAGGGATATGCAACAAGTACATCTGGCCTGTGAAGGCTACAAAGACATCTGGAAAAAGATGGTAGTAAGGACTCTCGATGTCCTGAAGCTGACAAATGGATTTGTAATACCCTTCATGACGACCAACATGAAGAGCAAAAGACAGGCCAACGATTGTTTCTAGAAAATAGAATAACAGAACCCTTCTCTAGACACCTAGGGAAGGTGCAGGTGGCTGTCTCTTGGATCCGCTGATCCCATCACCATCTCCCTTCCTGGGAGAATCAGTACATCCTCTACCTTCCTACCCTGTCTTGCTTTGCTGCACTTACTGCAGGGCAAAAATCCTTCCTTTGTTAAATCCAACTTGGCCTACTCTGTACCTGTTTGCTACAGCCGACTGTGTCTAAAGAAGAGGCAACTCTGCTGATGTCACATTTTAAAAATACCATCCTATTTAAAATAGTTCCATCTATGTGAGTACATTGCCTTTGTGATCTCATTCTATCTCATGATTTCATGTATCATCTAAATGTTGACCATTCTGAAACTCCTATGTTCAACTCAGCCCTCCTTCCTGAACTCCAGACTCTCATATTCAAGTACTTACTTAACCGCAGACACTTACGTAGGAAGTAGGCATTTCCATCATCTCAAAGTCAGTCTACTCAAAAACCAGGCTCCTGACCACACTCCCTCAGCCCCCATCAAGAAAACCTACTTTCCCTTCAGTTTTCATCATTTGGGTTAATGGTAATTCCATCCTTCAGATGCTAAGGCCAAAAACCTCGAAGTTACCTGATCTATTTCTTTCTTTCATACTCTACATCTATCAGTCAATCTTGTTGTCTCTACCTTTAAAACACATCAAGAACTCAACCACTTCTTACCATTAAAACACATCAAGAACCCAACCACTTCTTACCATTAAAACACATCAAGAACCCAACCACTTCTTGCCCTTTCCCTTGTTACCACCTTGGTCCAAGTCTCCATCATATTTCCCCTGGATTAATGCAATAGCCTATTCACTGGTCTCCCTGATTCTACACTTGCTTCCCTCTGAGTCCATTTTCAGCCTAGCAGCCAGAGTGACTGTTTTTACAGGAAAGTCAGAGCATGTCTTTCCTCTGCTGAGAACTATCAAGTGATGTTCCCGTTTACTTGCAGTAAATGCAGAGTCCTGACAGTGGCCTGGGAGGCCCTGTCCACCCTGGACACTGCTATGCTGAAGATCTCTTCTGCTACTATTCTTTCTTTTACTTTTGTGCTGTTTCTCTCTGTAACAGAAGACAGCTTTTCTCTAATCATCATGCGACAAGCTCCCTCTCCTCTTTTAGGTTGTTCCTCAGATGTCACCTTCTCAATAAGTTCTTCCTGACTGCGCTATTAAAAACCGAATCCCTCTGTGCAATGCCCTGTGTTTCCCTCCCAGTTTAGTTTTCTTTATAGCAATCATTGATAGCTATTATACTATGCTTTTCTAGTTTACTTTATTGTGCGTTTCTCTGACTAGTATCTGAGCTCCACAAGGGCAGAGATTTTGGGTTCTTTTGTTCCCTGCTCTGTTCCTTGCACTTAACAAGTACCTGGCACTGTACATACCACAATTATACTGAATGGGTGAATCTTCCCTTTTTCTAGGAATCAATCATGGCTCAAGATTCTAAATGTTAAATGTTACCAGAAACCACTACTGTACTCTTTTTTCATAGGAACATTCATAATAGTGAACATATCCTGAACTTGACTGCCTATTTTCCACATTTACTGCCCTTTATTGCCATATATTTTCTATTTGTAGTCTGTTTTATCATATTTGTGTTTTTAGGTCTCCCAATTTCAATACATTCTGCATTTCACCATTATTTTCCTTCTCATATATATTCTTTCCATTTTCTCTTTAATAACAGCGATAATTTTTACAATCAAAATTAACAACTTGTGTGGTTTGTAAAGTTCTACTAGTTTTTAAAAAATAAACTGAATTTTCTATTAATAACACCAATTTGCTATAAATTTGAAGTAGAGTTTTATATTTACAGGATACGTTAGGCTGACCGCTAATACTTCTAAAATAAATATTAGCTAAATTTTAAAAAATACACAATATTTTAAAATGGCTTTCTAAAAAATGTGGTTTCATGCTGTGAACTCCCCTAAAATACTTCCTTCAACTTGGGTGGAGTTTTGTATGTAATACACATGATTACTATTAAGAGGATAAATCCATGCCAGGGTTTATAGTGCTCAAGCTACCTACTTTTACTAAATTTGGTGAAAACACTTTTTTTTTTTTTTGGCATATTGCTGGTACTACAGGCTTCCAATGCCAAACAACTTTCCCTGTGTAAGATCTCTGTTAGGGATTCAATTGATCTCCCCACCACCACTCATCCCAATTCCTATGCTGAACTCCTAACCGCCAGTGACACTAATTTGGACATAGTCTTTAAGGAGGTAATTAGGTTTCAATGAGACCATAAGGGTGAGGCCTGCTATGGTCTGAATGTTTGTGTTCCCCCCAAATTCATATGCTAAAACCCAGTCACTAGTATGGTGACAGTAGGAGGTGGGGTCTTCAGGAGATGATTAGGTCATGAGAGCAGACAGCTCATGAATAGGACTATTGCCCTTATAAAAGAGGCCTCAGAGGGCTGCCTTGCCCCTTCTACCATGTGAGAACACAGTTAAGAAGGTGCTCTCTATGAACCAGAAGGCCAGCGGTCATCAGACACCAAATCTGCTGGTGCCTTAACCTTGGGCTTCTCAGCCTTCAGAACAATGAGATATAAATTTGTTGTTTATAAGCCACCCAGCTCGTGGTACTTTGTTATGGTAGCCAGAATGGACTAAGACAGCGCTCTAATGCAATAGGACTGGTGTTTTAGGAGGAAGAGACATAAGGAGTAGTATACAGAAGAGGAGCCACGTGAGGACAGCCAATCTTGAACTTCCAGCTTCTAGAACTGTGTAAAAATAAATTTCTGTTGCCTAAGCCACCCAGTGTGTGGTATGCTCTTATGGAAGCCTGAGCTATTATAAACTCTTTCCAAAAAATGGGGATTAACATAGTATGAATGCAAATTGGCAACCTTCTTTCCTATTATCTTAAAATAACCTTTGGTCACATAATCAAGTGTCAATACATAAGTCTTCCATAAGCCCAATCTCCAGACAACTGCAGAAATGTTACCCACATGTGCCACTTATGGACGGGAGGCAGAGATGCAAAGGTGAAAAAAGATTGGAATATTCCAATCTTGACATATCAAATCTTTTGGATCTTGAAATGTCTCAAATCCATCTTCTGAACTACATCAACTTATTAAAAAGCACCAACATGTAAAACGTGAACTAGGTGAATTACCGATGTTAATGGCAGTTTCTTGCTTGTCCCCTGTAAGGATCCAGATTTTGATGTCTGCTTTCATTAGTGTTTCTATGGTTTCAGGCACTTGATCTTGTAATTTATCCTCAATGGCTGTTGCTCCAAGTAGCTGAAGATTCTGAAAAAAATTTAGTGGTAGAAATTTTTTAAAAATCCGTTCATATTCTTTAAAAACAAAAAATTGAAGTATGTATATGTTTTAAAATCAGAGACTAAATGATAATTCATGGACTTTGGTGTAAATTCCAACTATCCCATTGAGTTTTCTGAAATATCCTTGACTTTCATGCAGTCTTTAGGCATTACACTGAGGCTCCCTGAAGCTGTCTAACCTAACCCCTCAGGTAAGGAACAGATTCTAAAATAAACTTGCGTAGAAGGGGAGTAAAATCCAAAGTCAGTTAAAAACAGCCTGGGCACAGTGGCTCACGCCTGTAATCCCAGCACTTTGGGAGGCCAAGGTGGGCGGATCACTTGAGGTCAGGAGCTAGAGACCAGCCCGGCCAACATGGTGAAACCACGTCTCTACTAAAAATACAAGAAAGCAGCTGGGCATGGTGGTGTGTGCCTGTAATTCTAGCTACTTGGGAGGCTGAGGCAGGAGAACCTCTTGAACTGGGGAGGCAGGGGTTGCAGGTGAGCTGAGATCGTGCCACTGCACTCCAGCCTGGGCAAGAGAGAGAGACTCCATCTCAAAAAAAAAAAAAAAAAAAAAAAAAAGTCAGTTAAAAAGGACAGGCATTATAAAAAAAAAAAAAAAAAAAACAAAAAAAAACCACACAAACAGCTATGGGAGACTACCATAGTGAAGATGCAATCTTGTTGACCTGTTTGAAAAAGAGTGAGGTTACATGTTAATACTATTAAATTATAATTTGAAGAAGTGTCAGGAAATGTATACACAACAATTAGAAACCATGAGGAAAAGAACAACAAAGTGATAGTATTAGTCTCTGCAAGGAAGACAAGTTGAATGTTTTTCACACAGTTCCACATTTGTGCAGGGAAGATCAGACTCAAAGATCTCTTGCTCATTAGATATTGTCTTTACCATAAGACCAAACACAACCAATGGGCTCCGGGGAAAGCTGTTATTATCTTTATTATTTTTTATTTTGAGATGGAGTCTTGCTGTGTTGCTCAGGCTAAAGTACAGTGGTGCCATCTTGGCTCACCATAACCTCCGCCTCCCGGGTTCAAGTGATTCTCCTGCCTCAGCTTCCAGAGTAGCTTGGATTATAAGTGCGTGCCACCACACTGGGCTAATTTTCGTATAAGACGGGGTTTCACCACGTTAGCCAGGCTGGTCTCGAACTGCTGGCCTCAAGTGATCTGCCCACCTTGACCTCCCAAGGTATTGGGATTAAAGGCATGAGCCACCACACCCAGCCAAAAGCTGTTTTAATGTCTCATGAGAAAGAATGATTTCTACTCTCATCTTCCTAAACGGAGATGGTAAGCAGGAGAGAACAATCTCTTGGCTGTTACGGAAATCTGGTTTGCCAAATGGACACAGGTAATGTTGTTCTTGGTCCTAAATACGTAAGAATGTAGTGATGGATTAAGATATAAAATTTTATTTCCATCACATGACTAGGCACTGTTGCTAGCTGGGTACCCTTCTTAACAGTGCTCTGCAGGCCACAACCAACTGATTCTCAGTCTTGCCCTGTTTCAACCTCCAGCATGATCCTTGTCAGCATTTATCTTTCTTCTCAATCATTTTCTCCTCTCTTGCCTTCATTTTTTTTCCATTTAAAATATAGATGAGGGCAGAATGAATGCAAGGGAAAGCCAGCCAGAACTGGTGATAACAAAGAAAGCCATTTTCTACTTTTCCTTATTGTTCACCAAAATTGAAGTCTAAATTAGTCTCAAGCTTTGCTTAGGCATGAACAATAAAGTTAATTATATATACAAACATGCAAGTGAGAGAGAAAGTGTGTGTATATGCATGCATGTAATTTATACCTGCATTAGTCTGGAATGCTTTTGGCTGCAAGTAATAGAAAAATCTAACAATGGCTTAAATAAATTAATTTTCCTCACTTAAGTAGTACTGAAGTGTGCAGTTGTGGACATTAAATTTGTAGCTTGACCATACCTCAACTCATTCTCCTGACCTCTCCCAATGTCCCAAGGTATAATTATAAAGGCCATATAGAAGACAAAAATACCAACTGTATCTATCTCTTACATGAAAAGCAAAGTGTTTTGAAAAGCCCTCAGCACATTTCCAAATATTCGTTGGCCAGACAGTTTTACATGGCTAACCCTAACTATTTGTATTTAGCTTTTCCAGGCTCCATAGTAGAGCTGTTGAGGAAGAAGGGGGATGGGAATGAGTGCTAAATTGGCCAGGCAATAGTCCCTGCTATAGTGGCCATATAGGACGGGCATGCACATGCATAGTGTTTGTCTGTGTATACATAAGCACGTATGTCTAAGTAGATACACATACATGTCCCCCACTGCCTTGCCTAGTGAAACTTGGTTCATCCTCTAAAAGCAAACTCAAAAGTTATTATTTCTTGGCCGGGCGCGGTGGCTCACGCCTGTAATCCCAGCACTTTGGGAGGCCTAGGTGGGTGGATCACGAGATCGAGACCATCCTGGCTAACATGGTGAAATCTTGTCTCTACTAAAAATACAAAAAATTAGCCGGGCGTGGTGGCGGGCGCCTGTAGTCCCAGCTACTTGGGAGGCTGAGGCAGGAGAATGGCGTGAACCCAGGAAGCAGAGCTTGTGGTGAGCAGAGATCAAGCCACTGCACTCCAGCCTGGGCGACAGAGCGAGACTGTCTCAAAAAAAAAAAAAAAAAAGTTATTGTTTCTTTTAAGCTTTCCTTTATTTCTTAAAATAAAATTTCCCCTCTGCTGTTCTCCTATAGAACTTTGCTCATCTTCATATACATTAAGAGAAGTGTAAATGCATGAGTATGGTAGGTTTGCTCAAAATTAGGGACCACGTCTTGCTCATCTTAATGACTCCACAGCATTGAATGTCAGCATTTAGTATGTTTGCTAAGTAAGCTAATGACAAGACCAAAATCCAGAAATTATAAAAATACTGCTGCAATCTAGACCATTTTCTTTTCAATATATTCCAAATAATATGGATAGTTATTAGACACACTTGATGCATGACTTCTTAGTATATAATATATAATACAGGAAGGTAAATTTCTTTCAAGAAGATAGCATTATCTTATTTCCTTTGATGGGAAGCAGATTTGAAATCTACCATAACCTGATGAATAATTATCATCAAGAAGTTCAAGAAAGGAAAGGAAGAACAATTCAGCATCAATGATGCCAGCATCACAACTGTTGAATTTAAATGTTCACACAATGATTCTTCCAAATCTTCAGCTACTTTTAGGGCATTTGCAGTTAAATCATTCTGGCTCACATCCCAGTGAAGACCAGGATATAGCTGTGTTCAAATTTTAAGTATTTTACCCAAGGCATAAAGTTTTTTTTTTAAGTGATCATGGGGACAGTTTATTAATACAAGCCCTCAAAATTTCCTGCAAAAATACTTTTTTGCAATATGTTTCCCAAAACACTGGGGTAACTAGATAATGTGGGAGCCAAGATATGAACACATTCATTAGAAACATATAAACAAGTATTTTGTATATTTTCTGTCTCTAAGGGGAAAAATGAGCTCAGAAAGTCCACCAATATAATATACATCACCACTCACATACCTATAAAAATAAAATGACTTCACTGTAGAGATCACATTGAAATCGTATTTGAAAGAAGGAAAGCATCTAGTTTTGCACAGGTAAAAGAGAAACATTTTCAAAGCAGGCACAAATAACATAAAGGATCAAAGATGTAGGGCCAGCAAGGTATGCTGAGAAAAGTCACACAAGTAGGTTAACATGGAGTGTTGTGGTGGCTTTAACACAAATCCTTAAGAAGAATAATAAAACATTTCTGAATATTCAGCAAAATTGTAATGGGTCTACTTTGATGCCTATGAAGGAAACACTGTACTCCAAAAGCGTGTTAATTTTCCCTTTATCCTAAGAGCTCCTTGAGAACAGCACTGGTTAATTTCAGCAGAAGGCTCTGCAGACTCCTTTCCTTTTGCCTTGGTATCATTTATGGTGAGATTAGAATCTTGAGTGATGAGCTGTTCTGCTTTTGGAAATTAATATTGTTAGCTATATAATGATCACTAGAAAAAAAGATTTGAACTTTGCGTGCTTTTCCTGATCATAACACAAGAGTGTTTAGGCCATAATCAATTTCATCCCAAATATGTATTACCTTACACAGATGGCCACTAATGGGCACTAGGGGAATTACATATTCAGCAAGTGTTGAAATGTGATAAAATTCCCATGGCATTTATGGAATTAAAAAAAACTCCAAACTCTAATTTTACTTTCTAAATGTCACCATGCTAAATGTTACAAAGGCTCGAGATTGATGACTCTTTGACATAATATAGATTTAGTTATCACTGAAAAAATCATAAAATAATGTTTATTCACCTAGTAAAGCCTCCAGTAATCTTTTCTCTTTCAGATTTTCCTAATGTATGCAGAATTTTTAAAAAGGCACATAAATGTAACATTTCTACTGTAAGTGAGGACAGAAAGCTTCATGTAGTCTGGTAAAATGTATTATGACAGCTTTAGAAATTATGATTTTTCCCCAATACATGTATATTTTGCTAAATAATGGAACCTCAAAGTGACCTATTTCCATATTAGCAAACATTATGTCAGTGCTTAGATGATGTCATTTTTTTTTAAAGTTTGTGATATGCTCCTAAATGAGAAAGGTATAATAATCAAACTCGTATCAACCTAGGCTTCAGATCACAACATGGGCTATCTGGCAGAAATTTCCTTAAAGACAAAGTAATATTTTTAAATAAAATTGTACCATTGGAGTAAATGTGGATAAATACTAGTAGGATTTATTTCCATATGAAATAACATTATGACTAGGAAGATGTTGAAGAGGAAACCAGCATTTCACGAATAGAAAAATTGTACCAGGCACTACTAAGTGCTTTACATTTAGTAATTCAGTTAATAGCTTTGGGGAGGTTGAGTAAATTGTCTAAGGTCAACTAGAGGTGCAGCTGAGCTATGACCGTAAGGACAAAACACCAAGAACTAATACATACCCAAGGAAGCAAATGGGATGTAAAACTGAGATTAGATGAAAATTTGAATTTTGTCCAAATCATCAGGTTTTTAAATTTTGTGTCTGTTCTCGGTCTTCAATAATACTTCATATCTATGAGTGGGTTTCAGCCTCAGTCCTGAGTCACCCCTGTCAGGTGTACCTATTTCCCTATTCCTACCTGCAGGCCTCAGGGTCGCATTTCAGGATTAGCTCCTTCACAAGCACACAGGCATGCCTGCATTCATTCACAAATATACTCTAAGCAGGTACTTCTGGGCAGGTACCTGTGCCGGGGATACAATAGTGAGTTCCTTCCTGCATGAAATTTATATTTCAGAAAGCTTCATTAGAAACTCTCCTTGGATTCCTGGCTGCCTCATTTTCTAACAGTACCTCCTTGCCTTACTAAGCAATGTTTCTCCTAAACCCTGACTGCCTGGTTGTCATCAAGTCCCAAGTAATTAGCCACCGGGCCAGAAATCTAGATGGTGCTTTTCAAACTTTAATTTTCAGAATCACCCGAGGAGCTTATTAACACAGATTGCTGGGCCCTACACCCAGAATTCCTCATTGAATAGGTTTATGGTGAAGCCTGGAAATGTGCAGTGGTTGCAAAGCTGATGGTCTGAGAACCTAACTATGAGAACTGCTGATCTAGAGCAGGGCTGACTAGCTTTCTCCGTAAAAGGACAGAAGGTGAATACTGTAGAGTTTCGGGGCCATATATTCTCTGTTGCAACGACTTAATTATGCTGTGGTAGCATGAAAACAGTTAAAGACAACATGTAAACAAATGGATGTAGCTGTGTTCCAATAAAGCTTTATTTACAAATAGGCAGTAGGTGGATTTAGCCCTTGAGCTGGAGTTTGCAACTCCTGATGTAGAATGCTTGTGAGCATCCCATCTTTGCACCTGGCTCCATCTTGTCTGATCACCATAAACATCCCCATGTCCAACTCCTACCATTCTCCCTTAGCCTGGCCTTAGACCCTCAGGTACCAATTCTCTTTCTTTTCCTTGCAGTTTCAAACTACAAAGCCTTTAAACTATAATACAGGATTATCATTATTAGAGAAACAGTGCTCCCCTGGAAGAATCACGTTATATGTTATACCCTATCTTAAAAAAATGTTATACACATTGTATGTTATATGCTATACATGTACTCTTATGTGAGTACAAAGGATAAACACAGGAGTGAGGTATCATCTTAGTCTGGATGGCTCAAAGAAAATCTATCTAACATGAGTTGACACTTGACTTTAAATCCTAAACAATGAATTAAGGTTTAGCCAAGAAATGGGGAGAGGTGGGGAAGGATAAGGGAGGTAATTCCAAATGAGAAGAAATCACATGTACAAAGACAGACGTATGAAAAGACATACAATGTTTGAGAAGTTGCCATTTAGTCAGTATGGAAATGATAGATGAAGTGAGGTGTGGGAGTGAGGAAGATGAGGCTGGAAAAGCCAGCAGGGAATGGAAATGGAAAGGTCTGTGTGTTATGCTGACAATCCCAAAGGTAAGGGACACCTGGCGAATTTTAGAAGAGGAGAGACAGGAACAGATTTACATTTCAGAAAGGTCACTAGTAGCTGTCTGGGGCTGGATTAGGACAAAAGAAGCCTGCATGACAAATCAAGAGGCCACTGCAGTCACCATTCTCTTGAGGTTTAAAATACGTTAACTCTGGAATTGGGATGTGCTGTGGGATTCTCAGAGCCATTCTACAACACTGGTTCTCAGAGGCTGCTGGGCTCCTCTGTGTTCTGCATTCCACTGGGTATCATCCTTGTTTTAAAGAGACCTAACGCCTTCTCTCCTTTCCCTTTATTCTGGCCTACAGTATTAAGACTAAGAGCATTAAGTCCTTAAACCATTGGAATGGCTCATTTGCCTGCTTCTAGAGAAATCATTCAACTGGTTAATTTTTCTAAGGCCAAGAAATAGATTTTAACTTGGTGCTTTTCAAACCATAGAAATCACATTTGAACTCACAAAGCCAAGGGCTTAGTTATAAGCCAGAATTCACAAACCCAGCTGAAAGGAATCAGGATGTGAGAGGTGATTGGGTGTAGCTTGCAAAAACAACACATCCATCTTATCTGAGTGAGAAGACAGCAATACCCAGGGTGGAAAATCTACCACGAAGCATTCATAAGAAGGAACCTATCATACCAGAAAGGAGGAGCATGTGACTAGAGATCTAAGGAAATCTTAAGTACTTTAAATAAGAAGATTCTAATGGCCAGTTGAGGGAAAATCATGAAAAACATATTTCCATCTTATTTTCAAGGAAAATGGAATACAGTATATAGAGTACATAGAGGCTGCCTCACTAAGTAGTTGAGTCCCAAACAGGCTGATGACTCCCACTTTTCATCCTGAGTGATCTAGTTATTATGCAACTGCACAATTGATTTCATTTTTCAAGTCTCCAATATTTTATACACATTCTTGCTTTCTTCAAAAGCAAGTTGGCAACATAACTTACAGATTATTAGCATGGGATCTGGAATTAAGACAGAACTGGGATTTGCATCCCTGCTCTGCCAACCACTGGATATGGGTCCCTGAGCAAGTAACTTACCTAAGAATCAACTTTCACAACAGCAAGATAAGCCTAATAATGCAGATTTAATAAGGATGCTGTGCAGATGAAATTACATCAGTTATCACAAACATTTTTGAGTATATTAGGAAAAAATGTTGAATACGTACTTATGACAGTTATATTTTTGTAAAACACTGTTAAAATTAATAAATTATTCACATTATAAAATGCAAAAACTAAAAAAGATGAGATAAAACAAATAGAAGTTCTAACATTTTCTTGCTTACCCCAATGGATCATGTTGTGTCTCACTTTAGAGGCCCTCCAACTAAATAATCAGGGTAAAGAGTGGAAGATGCAGAGCTTAGTAAATGCTCAGAAAGTGGCAGGTCTAATTAAATGAGCTAACTACAAATGTTCTTAAGCAAATAGAACAGGAAACTACTGGAATTTTAAACCACGAAATCACCCATACATCATGTAAATTTTCATTTCGTTTTTAGCACAAATGAAAGTGATATGTGCAGCTACTAAGAATAGATGTGGTAGTTTTATCTGAAAAAGCATTCCATTCTAATACAAAAGTTACTGTGAACTTGGCAGTCATGAATGCTCAAGAAAAGTCCTGTTTTCCATTAAGTTTTATATTTCTCTAGGAATCCTCTAAACCATTTGTTGCCATATGTTGCAAAGGGCACTAAATTGTTGTTTAGTCACACTGAGTGTAATGGTTGATCTATATTACACCACATCAAGGGACTCTTTAACCATCCCCCAAATGCCAACCACGTTTTTGGGAGGGGTAAAGGAAATAATGTAAAAAAGGATCACTACCTCACTGTCCTATCTTAGTGCCTTATCTCAGTGCCCAGGGCACTAAAGACTCTCTGGAATGACATTGTTTTAGTTTACAAGTTCACCACTTATCTCCCACCACTGAAACATAAGGCAGAAATTCTTCTATCCTCTCCCTGCTGAGCCCCAGAGCCTAGAACAGAACCTGCCACGCAGCGGTGCTCAGATATTTGTTGCTGAATCTTTCCAACCCATGATTTTCTCACATTTATATATTAAGTAACTTTGAAGACAGGTTTTATAAATGAACGAGTCTAAACTTCTAAAGAATGCCTTCTGTAAAATTATTGGCTTCTTTTCTAACATACCCCTAAATTAATCCTTAGTGATAGCACATTTGATACCAGTGCCTTCAATGCGTGGAAAGCACGAACTAGATTTGTTAATAGGGGGCAGGCTTTCATTAAGCAAGTACTTATTAAGCTCCAACTTCTGAATTAATTATTTAAATGAATAATTCATTTATTCATCAAATATTTATTGAGTGGTTAACATAGGCTAGTCAGTCAAGCGCTGGAGACACAGTGATAAATATGATAAACACAGTCCCTGCTTTCGTGAAACTTCAATCTAGTGGATGACATACATCAATCACAAACTACAAAATGCATATAAAACACAACATTGCTATCTGATCAAAAAAGGCCTGACAGCAGAATTACAGTGTTCTGAGTTTACTCTTAAGCTCAGAAATGATCCTCTAACCCATAACCTATTTTAGAAAAACTTGAACAGATAAAAGCATTGGATAAGTTTCCATTAAAAAAAAAGTTTCCCAATCCACGAATCATAATAAGAGAAAAATAAAAATCTTATCACCAGGGAAATACTGCTTTAATCAGTGATGAATCTAGGCAGGTATTATAGCTTACGCTGTTTTCTGTAATTCTCAAGATAAATTATTTGCTTTCAGAAACAAAGAAATTATTAGTAGGTAATCTATGCAGTACTAAAGACATAACTGCATTTTTCTATTGAAGCAAATAAATATTAAACATTTTCAAAAAATTATGTATTCCACGAAGGCACGCCTTCATATTTCAAACAACGGTTTAATTATAAAATAAGGAAGAAAGACCAGAGACTTCTACACTATTAATTTTCAAAGGAATCTAGTAGCATAGTATGAATATGAGACAAAACATAATTTACGTGTCTTAGAAATAAGTTAGAATAAAAGTAAACAAATTTTAACAAAGAATAGAAGCTCAGGCCAAAAAGAAGTGATATCACCCTGGCTCCTGATATATTAAAGTGACAGATCAAAGGTGAGAAATTTCAGAGAAACCCCTGCCAGTGAAACACAGAACTTCATAATTATTCTGTTATTTACAATTCTTCTTGAGAAAATACAAAATTTTAATTTAAAAAACCTGATTTAGGCAAAGCACGGTGGCTCAGGCCTGTAATCCCAGCAGTTTGGGAGGCCGAGGGGGGTGGATCACGAGGTCAGGAGATCGAGAACATCCTGGCCAACATGGTGAAACCCCGTCTTTACTAAAAATACAAAAATTTGGCTGGGTGTGGTGGCATGCGCCTGTAGTCCCAGCTATTCAGGAGGCTGAGGGAGGAGAATCGCTTGAACCCAGGAGGCGGAGGTTGCACTGAGCCGACACTGCACTCTAGTCTGGCAACAGAGCGAGACTCCGTCTCAAAAAAAAAAAAAAAAAAAAAAAATTCTGATTTAAAAAATATAGGCTGACACTGTAAGTGGTTTCCCAATCTAAAATTATGAGTCCTAATATGTTGACTACCTTTCAAAAGAACAAGGGTGAGATAAAACAGGTCAAGTTTGCTGTCTGAAAGAATGAGACCACTGTAAATTCTCTCAAGTGGTGACGAAGAGATTAAGAGGTGTTACTGTCCACAATGCCCAACGTGAACCTGCAATTCTCCTTCGCAAAGTGGGTCAAGACAACTGAAATATCCAATATGATAATCCCATCTGCATTTTAACCATGTGAGCTTTCTTATTCCTGAACAAGTTAGGCCTTCCTAGTAATCAATGTCACCTCTTGATTTATTAACAGCAAAAGAAAAAATAAACAAAAAAGATGTGTCGGCAACTGATTCGTGAAATGACTCTCAGCGTTAAAATTTTTAGAAATATCCTGAAAAGCTTACCATATGAATGCAAGTATTGGAGCTCAAACAGTACAGTTTTGGAACCGAGCTGATAATTATATTTTATAGATAGATTTAAAAGTCCCAAATCCTCTCATCTCGCGATGACTGTCAACAGGGATAACAATAGCTAGTGGACTTTTTCACTTTCCATATCCTCCTTCCCGTAGTGTGCCCCAAGAGTGAAGGCAGCGCATTCTAGCACTCAGTGTGCTGGGTAGTAACATACCTGAGTAACTAAGCATCACAAAGGACAAATGCCTTCTTGTATATTTTTGGTCTATTTGGATTTTTTTTTCAGCTTATGCTAGGAGTTACACTACCCAAAGGAATAAGGATTCAACTTAATTTTAAAAACTGAATTACCAGTTTGAACAAACATTGGAGGAACAAGAGGGAGAGAGCAGCATTTAAAAGTACAACCTTAATCCTATTGTAACATTTCCTCTTATTTTGTACTAAAATATTATTTTAGGAAAAACTTTACAAATCTTTTACATTTTGAATGTTGTGAATGTAATACCACCATTAATGTGGCAATGACATATCAATTCAAATATGTTCAGAAACATCTTGCATACGGGCACAATGATGTTCTGATCTTTTGAGGAATTCGTTTTCTAAAAAGTCCACATACAAATGTAATATATGGTTTTCAAACTGTGCTTAGTGGATCCTCAGAGTCACAACAAGCCCTGCCTGGAGCACCCACGAGGGCAAGGTGGAGGCTGAGGGGAAAGCCAGTTTGGATCTCCTCTCTACTCTTTCACTCCAGCCAAAGCAGCCCTGCTTTCGTCAATTATATATATTATGATTAAGGTAATGTTTGTTTGGAAAATTCTGTTCTTAAAAAAAAAAAGATGTGAAAATAACCCTCACAGTTTAAAAATTCACTGTCTGACATGCTAAGTCCAATAATGACATGCTAAGTCCAATATTATGGTCTATGTAAAAATGGATTCCAATCACATAAAAAATAGATTACATAAACGGCATGTCTCAGTTAAAGTAGGTAAGGAAGAAGACAATGGATGAACCCTAGGACTGTATTTGCTCAATTTAAAGCCAGGGTAACATACTGGAAGAATCTGTGGTCTGACATGCTGAAACTTGCCTCACTAGAGTGGTTTTAATGGCAGTAAATCACAACTTCTTAACCCTCATCCCAGCTGATTTTAACAAAGAATAGAATCTGAGACCAAGAAAGAAGTGATATAACCCTGGCTCTCTATATTAAAAATCCTACAGTTCTCCTATGATCACAGTTAATAGAAACACTTCCGAAAAACAGCTTGGTCACAAAGATCCCTGTGTTGTTTATTTATTTATTTTTACCTTGAGACAGGGTCTTACTCTGTCACCCAGGCTGGAGTGCAGTGGTACTTTCACAGCTCACAGCAGCCTCAGCCTCCTGGGCTCAGTCAATTCTCCCTGCCTTAGCCTCCTGAGTAGCTGGGACCACAGGTGCATGCTACCACATCCAGCTAATTTTTAAAAATTATTTATAGAGACAGAGTCTCCCCCTATGTTTGCCCAGGCTGGTCTCAAACTCCTGGGCTCAATGATCCTCCCACCTTGGTCTCCCAAAATACTGGAATTACAGGTGTGAGCCATCACATCTGGTCTATTTTGTCTATTCTTTTTCCCTAAAATGATGTCTGCTCTCCTCTAACTGGTAAAATAATCCTGGGAGGCCCAATTCAAAAATTACCACCTCTCCAAAAGCTTCCTTCAGATCAAATTTGTGGGCGACCTTTTTGGGTTCCTCAAGATTTCTTCATTTAGGGAATTTGCTCAGACCGTGGTACCCAGGGCCACAGTCTCATCTGCTTGTGCATGAGCATGTAAACATGAACTGCTTGATGAAAGTTATTTAAATGGATCACCAAATGAAGCTCCAGTTTCAGGAGTAGAGATGGACACAGAATCAGTCTTCATTTGGAGTAGCCTGGCTGAATAAATGACCCAATCTCTTAATCTTTCTGGATCTTAGATTTTCAACAACAGAGAGCATGGCTTACTATGAAGTAAAGACAAATTAGTTATAAATTCCCATTTTATAACAGGAATTTATAACTAATTTGTCTTTACTTCATAGTAAGCTATGCTGTAACATAAACATTTTATAACATAAAATTAGTTTATAGACTATTTTAGTTTATAAACTAATTTTATAACAAATTGCTTATAAATTCATTTATTTTAGGTAAAAAGCAGTCATAAGGGAGGTTTCTGTCATCTGTAAACTATACATAGTTTACATAGATGCATACAGACACATATATAGATGTATGCGTATATGTGTATACGCACACCCCCCCGACTTTTAATGGATTGCCTCAGTCAACTTAAATTTTAATGTAGCTCATGATTGCCATCTGCTGGGAAAACACTGAACATCTAGTTCAGTTAAAAGCTGGAGGTTGCAAGGCTTTTAATCAGTTCTTAAAAGAACAAGAAACAAAACTGTTAAACCTAGAAAATCTAATCTATAAAAAACTCTAGGGCATCCAGAGAGTAAGGATATTAGGTACATTAAACATTCAACTCTAGAACTGAAGTTGTGCTTCAAGTGGAAACAATTTAATATGTTTAGAATCCATTTTCAATTTTTTTTATATTCTGACATTACATATTAATTCTGTCTCATGAGAATGGGCAGCAAGGCTGCCTTATATTCAGAGACACGAAAAAAAATCATTTCCAAACTGGCTTTTTTTTTTAATTCTTAAAAGAGTAAGAGAAGCAAAGATTAAAAATCAATAGCACTAATGCTTTAAGATATGTGACTTTAGTTGGGCAGATTAAAAGAGATTATGATTATGGCCTCAGTATTTTATTTCACTACATAAATACCCCAAAGACATAATCATATATAAATATGTTAGGAAATGGAGAGAGAGAAGGTGGAGGGAGAGAGAGAAGGTGGAGGGAGGGAGTGCGGAGGGAAGGAGTGGGGAAGATAGGCAAGAGACATTGAAATAAGTCAATTGATAACAAGCCCCCTGGTGTGTGTATACCTATAAAATTTAGGGTGGGAGTATCATGCTGGAAGATACCATACATGCTATCGCATGTCTTTTTATAAATAAGCAGAATAAAAAGTTAAGTTCAAATATAAGGAGGAGATATCTAGATATATCTACATATCTATCTATATATATACAGGTATGATATATGTGAGCTTATATTTATATTTAGGTATCTTCCCCTTACAAAATATAAAGGCTATATGAGAAACAATCACCTTCCATAGAAAGTGATAATCTGTTGAGGAGACAGGAGACCAATATCTCAAGTTGCATATGGCAACCTTGTGCAATAAAGAAAACCATCTGCAGCTAGAACATGGCATCCCCACATTACATAAAGGGAGGGGACATGAGGAGCAGAGGGGGGAAATAGTCCAGGGAGGTACTGGTGGCACCAGTCACCTTTCAAGACAGAGGCACAAGGAAGCACACAGTTTGATAGAGAGGAAAGAAGAACAAAATATCAGCCTTTATCAAGTAAACCCCAGCAGACAGGCTACTTTGATTCTATGCAATACAAACATGAGTGCTATTGAAGAGTTATCTAATGGCAAGCTAGAGGTTAGAATGAAGTCGCTTGAGTGATTTAGAGCATGAATACTGGAGGAAGAGTGAGGATTCTGGCTCTCTCTATTAGGAGCTGTGTACTCTCAGCCAAATTACTTCCCCTCTCTGTTGCCTTGGATTCTTCATCTATAAGATAGGAATAATTAGCACCTCAAAGGGACGTTGTGAGGACTAGATTAATAGATGAAAGTGCTATGAACAGCACCTGGCACACAGCAAGTGCTACACAAAAATGTTTTCTTAATTAAGGAAGCAAGATTCTTGCTATTTATGTAGCATCAATCATAATGTATCCATCACTTTCTGGCTTAATAGCCTTGGTTTCTTTATCTGTAAAATGAGGACATTTACAGCTGTGACAGAAATAATACAGGTATATGTTTGTCACAATGACTGGGCAAGTGTAAGCACTGGATAACTCTCTTATATATATTATCAGCTATGCAAGCTGTGTGATTACAGTACTATTTTATACTGCATTGCATATTATACTTATTATTAACTCAAAGTACACATCATGTATGTAATGTGTGCGTGTGTGTAGGGGCATGTTCCATATCCCCAGAGATCCAGAAACTGAAATACGTTGGCAAGGAGATTGCTAGACTGGCCAAACTTTGACCCAAAATTGTGAAAAGAGTGAAGATCTATACAAAGTAATGTCTAACCCCAAAGGTTTCTCAGCAACATTTTAATGCATATTAATACTTGTTAATGCTTAGATGATGAGAGGGTATTCAACAGTGAATGGTATGTCAAGATATTTTGATTTTTATTCCATTGGTTCCTTGAATAAAGATCAAAACTCTCTGGAAACTAAACCCTCTGTATGATCAACAGAATCATCCATGTACCTTTTCAATCAACTCGTAACTCTCTTCGAGTTTGAGCAGCCTGTTCTGCACAGACGTAGATGCTCGCTGATAGACTGCTCTCCACTCCTGAAAGTCGCTCTCTGAAATCTCAGCCACAGCAAAACATAAAGTTCTTAACCCTGAAAAAGATAGCATAAATCACCCAACACACCAAAGAAGATTTTCTTCAGAAGTCTGAGGTTTCTGTTTTTATTTCACAAAGTCTCATTTTGAAAAAAGTGATTCCATACAAACAATATGCTGAAGTCCAATTAAATTATGACAAAAACTTTGTATAAAATGTAGATGAATGTTCCCCTGGTCTTTAAAATTGGTACCCTGCTTCTAATTCCCAACCCTTTTAATCCATCTTCCATGCATAGTGTGGCGTTTCTAAAATCCGAATCTTATCAAGCAATTCTTTTGCTTCGAATGTTCCAATTTTTCCCCAAGACAAAATTTAAGCCCCAAAGTACGGCTTATACAGGTTTCATCAGGTGCCTTCACTCTCATTCCCTGCCATTCACTTCCCACATACGGGGGTCTTTGCACATGCTGGTAACTTTTTCTCCATTCTGCTTTTCCCAACGACTGCCCACTGTCTGCCTTGCAAGTAGTTTAAGACTTAGCTCTGAAAATCAGCTCTCTGATGCATCCTACTCTCACCCAGATGCCAAAGGCGGTAACACTCCTATGGCGTGAGTGACAATGTTTTACAGTTTTTCTTGTGTGTCTCCTCTATTAAAGCACTTGGAAAGCAGGGACCCAGAGTTCTTCAGAGTAACTCAGTACAAAGCATAGTGGCTGACTTATTATAGAGGCCTCAGATGTTTACGAAGGAAGAGAGACCCCGGTGGGGTCTATTGGGAAAGCCACCTTCCTCTTACTAGGATATATGACTGCATTTATTACTATTCTTTGTCATCATAAATCTGTAGTTTAAAAGTCTAAGTATAGTTGAGGGATAGTGGCAAAAAAGAACTGCCAGCAGATACACCCCGGGAAAACAATCAAAGCTGATATGTAAAGTGACCCACCCTGTGTCTGGTGCCTGCCAATTTCGTAACTCACATCTCTCTCAGCCAGAAAAAAGTAGATGGACTGGAAGAAACGAGAGGCCAAAACACTTGTCAGCTACCCACGGAAGCAGTTATCCAGGTTCACAAGAAGACAATGCCCTCACTTCAGGTCATTTAACTCTTAGAATGACTAGGACCAGACGCTAGGCTTAGTGATCTCAAGACAAAATGTGTTTAAGGGAACATGTCAGAAGTAAGAAGCAAGGAACATACAAAGTTCCCAGAGAACTCTACCTTCCAAGAAAGGGTGGTCTATTGCCAGATCACTGAGAGTGGAACTTAAATCTCTGGGGCCATCTTAGGACATGTTTTTCTCTCTTGGAAACTTGGCTGGAAAACTTACTGGAGGGTAGTCATGGGGAGAAGTGTCATCAGCCCAGGGCCAGAAAGAATAGGGTGGAGGTGGGGGCCAAACCATTAAAATCTAAGAGTTGAGTATCTTTAACACCACATCCAGAGAGGAGAAAGATGCCCTCAGTTCTCCTCCAAAACAAGAAAAACCTGTGTTGTATGCTGGGTAGGTTGCACCTGCCAAAGACTGAGGCTGGGCTTTAAAGAATCTGAATCCTATGAATATATATGTTTCCCTGCTTTTACATTTTGAAGAACTACACAGAGGTTTTTCAAAAGCCATCTTTTTTTTTTTTTTGGTTTGGCTTTTGTTTTTGCCTAGTGTTTTAAAAAACATTCCTATCTTTTCTCTGCCTGAATTAACAGGAAAAAGTATTTGATCAGGTCAGTTTGGTGCCACTGGCAACAGTTCCAGCTGAAACAGAAAGGAGTGAAAACTGAAACTGGAGATTTAGATTCAGCTATAACTACCATTGCCAAGTACGAGATAAGACTACAAATTCTTGTAGTAACTGACTCTCATGTTTAACAACCCTCGCTGCCTTTCATCTAACCTAGATCCTCTCTCTAGACTATGTACTGCTTTGCCTTGCACATAATATATTTCGGGAGGACAGAAAGACAGGGCAAAGCTTGTTTATCCTATTTTGGATTCTCAGGCCTCACACAGAGCCTGGCATGTGGTAGGGGCTCTGTAAAAAAAATCTTGAGTTGTAATAAATTGAATAACAATTTTAATAGTTACATAAGTTTTTAATAGAAAGTCTTGAGTTGAAACTAAATTTAATAGTTATTTTAACAGTTTAGGTTTATTTCTTTCTTATTCAGATTAGAATATCTGTTTTTTTTTTTGAGTCTTGTTTCTTTTCCTAATGAATTGCTCGAGATACAAAGTGAAGTATCTAAATGGTAAATATGATCCACCCTAAAAGTAAAACATTTATAGGCCCTACCATCTAAAACGTGGGAACAAAGTTGCTCAAAATTTTAATAAATATAGTTTTAGGAAAGTAAAATAAAAATACAGGCTGGGAACAGCATATAGTAATATCTAAATTGCCAACAGCTGACATCTTACTTTAGGAATCTCTAAGTCTAATAATAATAAGGATCCTGCAAGGTATCAGAAGTATATGATTTCTTTTTAATCATGCTTTATTGCCGAATTACACTTACCTTCTGTAGCAAACTGCTCTAAATGTTTTAGGGTAATTTCTTTGTATTTTGATGTCTCCGCCAGTCGATCATAAATTACAGTATCCTGGAAAACAAACAGAGGGTAAAATGACTTAATTAAGCATTCTGAGTTTAATAAAGTTGATGTTGGTAACAATAGCAGTAAGAAATCAGGGTAACAAGCACCAATCTCTTTTAGCATTCGTTTTAAAGAACAAGATATTTTTGTCTAATAATACTATTTCGCTAGCGACATTAAGTAGTAAGTCTCTAGTCTTGCATCTTCATCTTTCCTCTTTCTGAATAAAACTGTAGTTATTCCCATGTTCATATCTCATATTCTACCTCACTTACCTTCCACATGCTGCAAGATCTACCCCAACCCAGAAGGTTTTCCAGAACACCTTCATAGGTATTCATAGGTGCTGCAAGGAAGAACGGTCCAGAACTCAAGTAAGTTTGGGAAACGCTGGACTGAGCAAAGCAACAGAGCTTGTCTTGCTGCAATAATCCTCGGGGACTTTAAAATGCCAGTGTGCACAGTGGATCTCGAAGGGGCTACATGCTATGTGCCCCAAACTCGTTGAATCACAGAACTTTTTAGGGGTTAGAGCATGTTTATGGGACCAGTGCTCACAGAAGAACAAACTTTAAGAAATACAGGACTAAATCCACTGAGAGGGCCAGTGGGTATTGTGGGGAGAACCTTGGACAAATCTCGAAATGCCTTAAATAGCTGAATATTTCTGATTGTGTCACTTTAGCTTTAAGACTCAGTTTACATTAATCTGTAAAATTTTGTTACCAGATTATGTTTAAAGTCCTTTTCAGCTTTAACTTCATGCACCACTTATGCTTCTTTAGTTTTTGCTCTTTTATAAACTGCCTACTATTCCTTTAGTTATTACCCAGCTTTGGTTTAGTGCTTTAAGAATTTTAGTGTTCAACCTTCATGGTTTTATTAGACCAGGAAAAAATAAATCATTTATCTGCAATTACTTTCTCAGTGGTATTACCCATTTTGGGGTCTCCAGTCTCAGGACTGATATTTGGAAGCAGACTAATGGAGTATGATTTAGAACCCTTGAGAGAAACACAATTTAGTGACCTCAGAACAGATGGAGTAATCCAAGCTGCAATTCTGAATTTCTTTTCATTTTTCAGTGATGGAATGGGAAGCGGGGCAAAGCAAAAGGAAATAAAAGTTTCCCCTCATGGCTCCTTCCTGAGAATGAGAAGAATCATTTGTAAATTCTTCTTTTAAGAAGAATTAAATTTGAAAATAATATTTTCAATGATATTAATACATTCCATTCTAAAACTAAGAAAATATTTGAAAACATTAAAATCATGAAAACAAAAGTGATAAGTAATATAGTTAAAAGGATTAAATTCTGTACTGTATCCAAACATTCTAGTGGAAGACACTGACGTTTAGAATGGGAAAAATTAATTTTCTACCTTCTTTATAGTGTTGAGAAAAAGCAGAAGAAAGATGTGGCCTTCTGCACTAAATGTATAGTATGTTTTTAAAATGAAAATCGCAATTGGCTGGCCATGCCTACATATGAAAAATGAATAAACACTGTGAAGGTTAACACTGAGTGTCAACTTGATTGGATTGAAGGATACAACGTATTGATCCTGGGTGTGTCTGTGAGGGTGTTACCAAAGGAGATTAACATTTGAGTCAGTGGGCTGGGGAAGGCAGACCCACCCTTAATCTGGGTGGGCACAATCTAGTCACCTGCCAGCAAATATAAAGCAGGCAGAAAAATGTGAAATGGCAAGACTGGCCTAGCCTCCCAGCCTACATCTCTCTCCTGTGCTGGATGCTTCCTGTCCTTGAACACCGGACTCCAGGTTCTTCAGTTTTGGAACTCAGACTGGCTTTCCTTGCTCCTCAGCCTGCAGGTCCCACGGCCTATTGTGGGACCTTGTGATTGTGTGAGTTAATGCTTAAGAAACTCCCCTTTATATATATATATTTATTCTATTAATTCTGTCCCTCTAGAGAACCCCGACTAATACAGATTTTGGTACCAAGAGTGGTTCTAGAGGAAAAGAATATTGAGATAGAGTTCTTTCATTGGTTTTGGGGTTTCTGGAGGTGGCTGCTTAATATGATTAGACCCCAAAATGCTAAGGACTCTACTTCTAGTAGTATGGAGAACACTGATAGTCCTTGGCATAAACTGTTTGGAGAGTTATGTAAAATAAATGCATTTGACATTCCTGATTGTTCGTTCATGACAGACAATGAGTTCAGTGACTCTATACATAATACCTTTGGCCATATGTGGAGAACCAAGGAACATAATGAAGCTGGTTGGTTGCTCCTAAGTTCAGTGGACAAAGTAATGAAAGAAAATGATGAACTCAGGGATTCTATCTCCTGGCTTCAGAAGCAGATACTGAGTCTCAAATCTGCTAAGACTGCCCTGAGTGAGAGTCTTATCTCCTGCAGGGAAAGAGCTGAAATTGTGGAAAAACAGACACAAGCTGTTATCATGCGAATGGCTGACCTGCAAGGAAAGGTGCATGCACAGCCTCAACAGGTGTCTACTGTTAAAGGGAGGACACTGATTGGAAAAGAATGGGACCCTGCAACTTGGAATGGGGACGTGTGGGAGGACCCTGATGAAGCTGGGGACACTGAATTTGTAAACTCTGAGGAACCTTTTTTGCCAAAAGTAACAGCTTCCCCATCCCCAGTAGTGGCAACATTCCCTCTCTGAACCATGCTGCCATCAGCCTTTCCACCTTTGTCTGAGGAGCTAAACCTTGTGCTGCCTGAGGTAACAATGATGGCCTCCCCTGAGGCAGTTGCCAGGCAAGATGATGTTGATTCTCTTCAGGAGCCACCCCCAACACCCCTGTTTGCTTCTAGACCTATAACTAAAGTCCCAGCGGGCCCCTAGAGGTGAGGATGAGAGTGTGACTCATGAGGAGATGTGCTACACTCAAAATGAACTGCCTGAATTTTCAAATTTATATAAGCAGAAAACTGCTAGGTCGAATGGATAAAAGACTAATTTGAGGCTGGGTCCCCTAGAGGAAGGACCCCACTACGTAACCAACAATTTATGCTGTTAATCTTTCTCCCATCCTTCCCCAAAGAGACCTCTGGCCTTTCACCAGGGTAACTGTGAATTGGTGAAAGGGAAATGATCAGAAATTTTGGGGACTACTGGACACTGGCTCTGAGCTGACGATGATTCCAGGGGACCCAAAATGTCATTGTGGTCCTCCAGTTAAAATAGGGGCTTATGGAGGTCAGGTAATTAATGGAGTTTTAGCTCAGGTCTGACTTACAGTGGGTCCAGTGGGTCTCCAGGCTCATCCTGTGGTCATTTCCCTGGTGCCAGAATGCATAATTGGCATAGACATACTTAGCAGCTGGCAGAACCCCCACATTTGCTTCCTGACTGGTAGGGTGAGTGCTATTTTGGTGCGAAAGGCCAAATGGAAGCCATGAGAGCTGCCTCTCCCTAGAAAATGGGAGAGGCAACCTACAAAATGGGAGAAAATTTTCGCAACCTACTCGTCTGACAAAGGGCTAATATCCAGAATCTACAATGAACTCCAACAAATTTACAAGAAAAAAACAAACCACCCCATCAAAAAGTGGGCGAAGGACATGAACAGACACTTCTCAAAAGAAGACATTTATGCAGCCAAAAAACACATGAAAAAATGCTCACCATCACTGGCCATCAGAGAAATGCAAATCAAAACCACAATGAGACACCATCTCACACCAGTTAGAATGGCAATCATTAAAAAGTCAGGAAACAACAGGTGCTGGAGAGGATGTGGAGAAATAGGAACACTTTTACACTGTTGGTGGGACTGTAAACTAGTTCAACCCTTGTGGAAGTCAGTGTGGCGATTCCTCAGGGATCTAGAACTAGAAATTCCATTTGACCCAGCCATCCCATTACTGGGTATATACCCAAAGGACTATAAATCATGCTGCTATAAAGACACATGCACACGTATGTTTATTGCAGCATTATTCACAATAGCAAAGACTTGGAACCAACCCAAATGTCCAACAATGATAGACTGGATTAAGAAAATGTGGCACATATACACCATGGAATACTATGCAGCCATAAAAAATGATGAGTTCATGTCCTTTGTAGGGACATGGATGAAATTGGAAATCATCATTCTCAGTAAACTATCGCAAGAACAAAAAACCAAACACCTCATGTTCTCACTCATAGGTGGGAATTGAACAATGAGAACACATGGACACAGGAAGGGGAACATCACACTTCGGGGACTGTTGTGGGGTGGGGGGAGGGGGGAGGGATAGCATTGGGAGATATACCTAATGCTAGATGACAAGTTGGTGGGTGCAGCGCACCAGCATGGCACATGTATACATACGTAACTTACCTGCACCTTGCGCACATGTACCATAGAGCCTAAAGTATAATAATAATAATAATAATAATAATAATAATAATAATAATAATAATAAAAAGAAAAAGAAAAAAAAAAGTAACATGCTATAAAAAAAAAAAAGTAAATCAAAAACAATAAAAACAATATCACATCCCTGGAGGGATTGCAGAGATTAGTGCCACCATCAAGGACTTGAAAGATGCAGGGGTGGTGATTCCCACCACATCCCCATTCAACTCTCCCATTTGGCCTGTGTGGAAGACACATGGATCTTGGGGAATGACATTGGATTATCATAAGTTTAACCAAGTGGTGACTCCAATTGCAGATGCTGTACCAGATGTGGTTTCATTGCTTGAGCATATCAACACATCTCCTGGTACCTGGTATGCAGCCACTGACTTGGCAAATTCCTTTTTCTCCACTCCTGCCCATAAGGCCTACCAAGCAATTTGCCTTCAATATACCTTTACTGTCCTACCTCAGGGGTATATCAACTCTCATGCTTTGTGTCACGATCTTATTGAGACCTTGATTGCTTTTCACTTCCACAAGATATCACACTGGTCCATCACACTGATGACATTATGCTGATTGGCTCTAGTGAGCAAGAAGTAGCAAACACATTGGACTTATTGGTGAGACATTTGCGTGCTAGAGGATGGGAAATAAACCTGCCTAAAATTAAGGGACCTTCTACTTCAGTAAAATTTCTAGGGGTCCAGTGGTGTGGGGGCTGTTGAGATATTCCTTCTAAGGTGAAGGATAAGTTGTTGCATTTGGCCCCTCCTACAATGAGAGGCACAATGCCTAATGGGCTTATTTGGATTTTGGAGGCATCACATTCCTTATTTGGGTGTGTTACTCTGGCCCATTTATCGAGTGACCCGAAAGGCTGTCAGTTTTGAGTGGGGTCCAGAACAGGAGACAGGTCCAGGCTGCTGTACAAGCTGCTCTGCCACTTGGGCCACATGAGCCAGCAGATCCAATGGTGTCTGAGGTGTCAATGGCAAATAGGGATGCTGTTTGGAGCCTCTGGCAGGCCTCCATAGGTGAATCACAGTGGAGGCATCTAGGATTTTGCAGCAAGGCCCTGCCATAATCTGCAGGTAGCTACTCTCCTTTTGAGAGACAGCTCTTGGCTTGTTACTGGGCTTTGGTGGAAATTGAACATTTGACCATGAGTCATCAAGTCACGGTGCGACCTGAACTACCTATCATGAACTGGTTGCTTTCTGACCCATCTAGCCATGAAGTGGGTCGTGCACAGCAGCACTGCATCATCAAATTGAAGTGGTATGTATGTGATCGGGCTTGAGCAGGTCCTGAAGGCACAAGTAAGTTACGTGAGGAAGTGGCTCAAATGCCCATGGTCTGCACTCCTACCACTCTGCTTTCTCTCCCCAGTCTGCACCAATGGCCTCACAGGGAGTTCCCTATGATCAGTTGACAGACGAAAAGACTAGGGCCTAGTTCACAAGACGGTTCTGAACCATATGCAGGCACTACCCGAAAGTGGACAGCTGCAGCACGACAGCCCCTTTCTAGGACATCCCTGAAGGACAGCAGTGAAGGGAAATCTTCCCAGTGGGCAGCATTTCAAGCAGTGCACCTGGTTGTGCACTTTGCATGGAAGGAGAAATGGCCAGATGTGTGATTATATACTGATTTATGGGCTGTAGCCAATGGTTTGGCTGGATGGTCAGAGACTTGGAAGAAGCATGACTGGAAAATTGGTGACAAATAAATCTGGGCAAGAAGTATGTGGATGGACCTCTCTAAGTGGTCAAAAACTGTGAAGATATTTGTATCTCATGTGAGTGCTCACTAACGGGTGATCTCAGCAGAGGAGGATTTTAATAATCAAGTGGATAGGATGAACTGTTCTGTGGACACCACTCAGCCTCTTTCCCCAGCCACCCCTGTCATCACCCAATGGGCCCATGAACAAAGTGGCCATGGTGGCAGGGATGGAGGTTACTCATGGGTTCAGCAACATGGACTTCTATTCACCAAGGCTGACCTGGCTACAGCCACTGCTGAGTGCCCAATTTGCCAGCCGCAGAAACCAACACTGAGCCCTTGATATGGCACAATTCCTCAGGGTAAACAGCCAGCCACCTGGTGGCAGATTTTTGCATCATGGAAAAGGCAGAGGTTTGTCCTCACTGGAATAGACATTTACTCTGAATATGGGTTTGCCTGTCCTGCACACAGTGCTTCTGCCAAGACTACCATCTGTCGACTCACGGTCTTCCACACAGTACTGCCTCTGACCAAGGCACTCACTTTACAGCTAAAGAAGTGTGGCAGTGGGCTCATGCATCCACTGTCACAGTATTCCACACAGCACTGCCTCTGACCAAGGCACTCACTTTATGGCTAAAGACGTGTGGCAGTGGGCTCATGCTCATGGAACTCATTGGTCTTACCATGTTCCCATCATCCTGAAGCAGCTAGATGGATAGAATGGTGGAATGGCCTTTTGAGTCACAATTACAACGTCAACTAGGTGACAACACTTTGCAGGGCTAGAGCAAAGTTCTCCAGAAGGCCGTGTATGCTCTGAATCAGCATTCAATATATGGTATTGTTTCTCCCATAGCCAGGATTCAGGGGTCCAGGAATCAAGGGGTGGAAGTGGAAGTGGCACCACTCACCATCACCCCTAGTGATCCACTAACAACATTTTTGCTTCCTGTTCCTGCGACATTATGTTCTGCTGGCCTAGAGGTCTTAGTTCCAGAGGGAGGAACACTGTCATCAGGAGACACAACAATAATTCAATTAAACTGGAAGTTAAGATTGCCACCTGGACACTTTGGGCTCCTCCTACCTTTAAGTAAACAGGCTAAGAAGGGAGTTATAGTGTTGGCTGGGGTGACTGACCCAGACCACCAAGATGAAATCAGTCTACTGCTCCATAACAGAGGTAGGAAAGAGTATGTATGGAATACAGCAGATCCATTAGGGCATCTCTTAGAATTACCATGCCCTGTGATTAAGGTCAATGGGAAACTACAACAGCCCAATCCAGGCAGGACTACAAATGGTCCAGACCCTTCAGGAATGAAGGTTTGGGTCACTCCACCAGGAAAAAAACCACAACCTGCTGAGGTGCTTGCTGAAGGCAAAGGGAAAACAGAATGGGTAGCAGAAGAAGGCAGTCAACAACACCAGTTACAACTACATGACCAGCTGCAGAAACAAGGACTGTAACTGTCATGGGTATTTCCTCACCAATTCCCCAGCTAACATCATATTGAAAAGGGAAAGGCTGAAAGCTTTCCTCCAAGAACTGGAACAAGATAAGGAAGCCCTCTTTCTTCACAGCTGTTCAAAATAGTACTGGAAGTTGAGGCCAGAGCAATCAACAAGAGAAAGAAATAAAAGGAATACAAATTGGAAATGAGGAAGTCAAATTGTTCCTCTTTGCTGATGACATGATCTTAGATCTGCAAAAACCTGAAGACTCTACCAAAAAACTTAAATTTTGATAAATGAATTCAGTCAAGTTGCAGGATACAAAATCAATGTACAAAAATCAGTAGCACTTCTATATACCAATAATATCTAGATGAGAAAGAAAAAAGCCAATCCCATTTACAACAGTCATAAAAAACATAAAACACCAGGGCCAGGTGCGGTTGGCTCACGCCTGTAATCCTAGCACTTTGGGTGGCTGAGGTGGGCATTCAAGACCTGCCTGAGCAACAGGGTGAAACCCCACCTCTACAAAAAACACAAAAAAGTTAGCCAGGTGTGGTGGCACATGCTTGTAGTCCCAGTTACTCGGGAGTATGAGGTGGGAGGATCATGTGAGCACAGGAAGTCAGGGCTGCAGTGAGCCATGATCATACCACTGCACTCCAGCCTGGGCAGCAGAGTGAGACCCTGCCTCAAAAAAATACACACACACACACACACACACACACACACACACACACACACAGACACACAGATACACACACACAAAATACATAAGAATAAATTTAACCAAGGAGGTGAAAGATCTCTATAAGAAAAACAAAACGCCTGTAATCCCAGCACATTGGGAGCACATTGGGAGGCCGAGGTGGGCTGATCACCTGAGGTCAGGAGTTCAAGACCAGCCTGGCCACCATGGTGAGACCCTGTCTCTACATAAAATACAAAAAATTAGCTGGGCATGATGGCGGGTGACTGTAATCCCAGCTACTCAGGAGGCTGAGGCAGGAGAATCGCTTGAACCCAGAAGGTGGAGGTTGTCGTGAGCTGAGATCGTGCCACCATACTCCAGCCTGGGCGACAAACTCCATCTCAAAAAAAAAAAAAAAAGTAAATAAATTGAAGGTGACACACAAAAAATGGAAAACATCCCATGCCCCACTGGATTGGAATAATATAACTAAAATGACCATATTGCCCAAAGCAATCTATAGATTCAATACAATCCCTATCAAAATGCCAATGCTGAAAATGGCAGATAGGAGGCAGGACTAACTTGCAGCTCCCACTCAGATGGATGGAGCAGCGTGGAGACTCATATTGTGAATTGTCAGGCCTCTGAGCCCAAGCTAAGCCATCATATCCCCTGTGACTTGCACGTATACATCCAGATGGCCTGAAGCAACTGAAGATGCACAAAAGTGAAAATAGCCTTAACGGATGACATTCTACCATTGTGATTTGTTCCTGCCCCACCCTAACTGATACGATATATTCTCCCCCACCCTTAAGAAGGTACTTTGTAATATTCTCCCCCGCCCTTAAGAATGTACTTTGTATGCCTATCCCAAACCTATAAGAACTAATGATAATCCCACCACCCTTTGCTGACTCCTTTTTTGGACTTAGCCCGCCTGCACCCAGGTGAAATAAACAGCCTTGTTGCTCACACAAAGCCTGTTTGGTGAACTCTCTTCACACAGACGTGCGTGACATGAACTTTTGCTCCAAGAACTACCACATGAACATACCAGGAAAGCCAAGAGAATCCATGCTTTTTGAAGGAGGAAGACTGCAGCTGCGGGCTCCATGGGACAGCTGAGGAACTGTGAGTCAGCTTGCTTTCTCAGCTGGGAAGCTTGTAGCTGGGGAAAAGTTCTCAGCCCTGCTCACTGGCTGCTTGGAAATAAACTTGGTGCTGTTGGGGGTGCACAGTGGGAGTGAGACCAGCCTTTTGGGCTGCAGGCTACATGGGTGCTGGGTAAGTCCTGTGGCTGCCAGCTTTCCCCCACTTCCCTGGTGATGTGTGTGATGCAGCAGAGGCAGCCATAATCCCCCTGGGAACATAACTCCATTGGCCTGGGAACCGCACCCCCATCCCCCACAGCAGCCTCAGCAAGTCCCACCCAAGGAGAGTCTCAGCTCAGACATGCCTGACTCTGCCCCTAGCTGATAGTCTTTGTCTACCCGCCCTGGTAGCCCAAAACAAAAGACCATCTCTTGGGAGCTCTATGGCTTCACACCTACTGCCTGACCCTAGGGCAAGCTTGCATCCTCCCTATATTATAGCAGCTGATGAGCTCTTGAAAGTGCCACCTCCTGGCTGGAGGCCAATCAAAACAAAACCAGCACACTTAACAAAAATACAACCAAGGACCCTCTCCAAGTCCACTTCACTACCCTGCTACCTCCACCAAAGCAGGTGCTGGTATCCACAGCTGAGAGACCTGAAGATGGATCATATCACAGGACTTTGTGCAGACACTCCCCAGGACCGGCCCAGAGCCTGGTATCTCTGTGGGGTGGCTAGATCAAGAAGAGAAATAACAATCACTGCAGTTTGGCTCTCAGTAAGCCCCATCCCTAGAGGAAGGGGGAGAACACCAAATCAAGGGAGTACCCCATGGGATGAAAGAATCTAAACAGTTGCCTTTGAGCCCCAGATCTTCCCTCTGACATAGTCTACCCAAATGAGAAGGAACCAGAAAAACAATTCCAGTAATATGACAAAACAAGGTTCTTTAATACCCCAAAAGATCATGCTAAGTCACCACAATGGATCCAATTCAAGAAGAAATCTCTGAATTGCCAGAAACAGAATTCAGAAGGTCAATTATTAAGCTAATCAATGAGACACCAGAGAAAGGTGAAGTCTAACTTAAATAAATCCAAAAAATGATGCAGGATATGACTGGAAAAATCTCCAGTGAAACAGATAGCACAAATAAAAAACAATCGCAGCTTCTGGAAATGAAGGCCACACTTAGAGAAATGGAAAGTCTCAACAACAGATTTGAACAAGTAGAAGAAAGAACTTCAGAGCTCAAAGACGAGGCTTTTAAATTACCAAAATCTGACGAAGATAAAGAAAAAAGAATTTAAAAAAAATGAACAAAGCCTCCAACAAGTTTGGGATTGTGTTAAACGACCAAACCTAAGAATAATTGGTGTTCCTAAGGAAGAGAAATCTAAAAGTTTGGAAAACATATTTGAAGGAATAATCGAGGAAAATTTCCCTGGCCTTGCTAGAGATCTAGACATCCAAATACAAGAAGCTCAAAGAACACCTGAGAAATACATCACAAAAAGATCATCACCTCAGCACACAGTCAGCAGGTTATCTAAAGTCAAGATGAAGAAAAAAATCTTAAGAGCTATGAGGCAAAAACATCAGGTAACCTATAAATGAAAACCTATCAGATTAACAGCAGATTTCTCAGCAGAAACCCTACAAGTTAGAAGGGATTGAGGATCTACCTTTAGCCTCAAATAAAACAATTATCAGCCAAGAATTTTGTATCCAGCGAAACTAAGCTTCATAAATGAAGGAAAGATACAGTCTTTTTCAGAAAAACAAATGCTCAGAGAATTTGCCACTACCAAGCCAGCACTACAGGAACTGCTAAAAGGAGTCTAAATCTGGGAACAAATCCTTGAAATACACCAAAATAGAACTTCCTTAAAGCATAAATCTCGCAGGACCTGTAAAATAATAACACAATGAAAAAAAGGTATTCAGGCAACAAATAATATGATGAATAGAATAGAACCTCACGTGTCAATACTAACATTGGATGTAAATGGCCTAAGTGCTCCACTTAAGAGGTACAGAATGTCAGAATGGATAAGAATTCACCAACCAAGTATCTGCTGTCTTCAAGAGACTTACCTGACACATTAGGGCTCATAAAACTTAAGGTAAAGGGGTGGAAAACGATATTCTATGCAAATGGACACCAAAAGCAAGCAGGAGTAGCTATTCCTATACTAGACAAAACAAACATAAAGCAACAGCAGTAAAAGACAAAGAGGGATATTATATAATGACAAAAGGACTAATCCAACAGGAAATATCACAATCCTAAATATATATGCACTTAACACTGGAGCGCCCAAATTTATAAAACAATTAGTACTAGACTTATAAAGGGAGATAGCAGCACAATAATAGTGGGGACTTCAAATACTCCAATGACAGCACTAGGCAGGTCACCAAGACAGAAAGTCAACAAAGAAACAATGGACGTAAATTATACTGTCGAACAAATGGACTTAACAGATATTTACAGAACACTGTACCCAACAAATGCTGAATATACATTCTATTCATCAGCACATGGAACATTCTCCAAGAGAGACCATATGATAGACCACAAAACAAGTCTCAACAAATTTAAGAAATTTGAAATTATAGCAAGTACTATCTTAGACCACAGTGGAATCAAATTGGAAATCAACTCCAAAAGGAAACCTCAAAACCATGCAAATACATGAAAATTAAATAACCTGCTCCTGAATGATCTTTGGGTCAACAATGAAATCAAGATGGAAATTAAAAAATTATTTGAACTGAATAATAGTGACACAAACTATCAAAACCTCTGGGACACAGCGCAAGGGGTGCTAAGGGGAAAGTTCATAGCACTAAATGTCTACATCAAAAAGTCTGAAAGAGCACAAATAGACAATCTAAGATCACACCTCAAGGAACCAGGGGAACAAGAACAAACCAACCCCAAACCCAGCAGAATAAATTACCAAGATCAGAGCAGAACTAAATGAAATTGAAACAACAACTATAAAATATAAATTAAACAAAAAGCTGGTTCTTTGAAAAGATAAATAAAATTGATAGACCATTAGCGAGATTAACCAAGAAAATAAGAGAGAAGATCCAAATAAGCTCAGTTAGAAACAAAATAGGAGATACTATAATGTAACCAATAAGACCAAAGTACAAAAGATCATTAAAGGCTACTCTGAACACCTCTACGTGCATAAACTAGAAAACCCAGAGGAGATGGACAAATTCCTAGAAATATACAACCCTCCTAGATTAAACCAGGAAGATATAGAATCTCTGAACAGATCAGCGGCAAGACTGAAATGGTAATTAAAAAGTTACCAACAAAAAAGGTCCAGGACCAGACGAATTCACAGCTGAATTCTATCAGACATTCAAAGAAGAATTGGTACCAATCCTATTGACACTATTCCAAAAGACAGAGAAAGAGGGAATCCTTTCAAAATCATTCGATGAAGCCACTATCTCCCAATACCAAAACCAGGAAAGGATATAACAAAAAAAAATACAGACCGATATCCCTGATGAACATACATACAAAAATCCTCAACAAAACTCGCTAACTGAATCCAGCAGCATATCAAAAAGATAATCCACCAGGATCAAGTGGGTTTCATACCAGGGATGCAGGGATGGTTTAACATCTGCAAGTCAATAAATGTGACACACCACATAAACAGAATTAAAAACAAAAACCAGGCCGGGTGTGGTGGCTCACGCCTGTAATCCCAGCACTTTGGGAGGCTAAGGCGGGCAGATGACCTGAGGTCTGGAGTTCGAGACCACCCTGGCCAACATGGAGAAACCCTGTCTCTACTAAAAAAATACAAAATTAGCCAGGCATGGTGGTGCACGCCTGTAATCCCAGCTACTTGGGAGGCTGAGGCAAAAGAATTGCTTGAAGCCAGGAGGTGGAGGTTGCGGTGAGCCGAGATCATGCCATTGCACTCCAGCCTGGGCAAAAATAGTGAAACTCTGTCTCAAAAACAACAACAACAAAAAAAAAAACCCAAAAAACCCCAAAAAAACCCCACATGATCATCTCAATAGATGCAGAAAACACATTTGACAAAACCCAGCATCGCTTTATAATTAAAACCCTCAGCAATATCGACATAGAAGAGGCATACCTTAAGGTAATAAAAGTCATCTATGACAAACCCATAGTCAACATTATACTGAATGGGAAAAAGTTGAAAGCATTCCCCCGAAAACTGGAACAAGACAAAGACGCCCACTTCCACCACTTTTATTCAGCGTAATACGGAAGTTCTAGCCAGAGCAATCAGATAAGAGAAAGAAATAAAGGGGATCCAAACTGGTAAACAGGAAGTCAAACTGTCACTGTTTGCTGATGACATGATCATATACCTAAAAACTCCTCCGAAAAGCTCCTAGAACTGGTAAATGAATTCAGCAAAGTTTCAGGATACAAAATTAATGCACACCAGTAGCTCTGCTATACACCAACAGTGACCAAGCTGAAAATCAAGAACTCAACCCCTTTTACAATAGCTGCAAAAAAATAAAAATACTTAGGAATATACCTGACCAAGGAGGTGAAAGACCTCTACAAGGAAAACTACAAAACACTGCTGAAAGAAATCACAGATGACACAAACAAATGGAAACACATCCCATGCTCATGGATGGGTACAATCAACGTTGTAAAAATGACATACTGCTAAAAGCAATCTACAAATTCAATGCAATTCCCATCAAAATACCACCACCATTCTTCACAATTAGAAAAAATAATCCTAATTCTGTATGGAACCACAGAAGAGTCTGCAAAGCCAAAGCAAGACTAAGCAAAAACAACAAATCTGGAGGCATCACATAACCTGACCTCAAACTATAATATTATATAAGGCCATAGTCACCAAAACAGCATGGTAGTGGTATAAAAATAGGCATATAGACCAATGGAAGAGAATGAAGAACCCAGTAATAAAGTCAAATACTTATGGCCAACTGATCTTCAGCAAAGCAAACAAAAACATAAAGTGGGGAAAGGACACCCTATTCAACAAATGGTGCTGGGATAGTTGGCAAGTCACATGTAGAAGAATAAAACTGGATCCTCACCTGTCATCTTAGACAAAAATCAACTCAAGATGGATCAAAGACTTAAATCTAAGACCTGAAACCATAAAAACTCTAGAAGATAATATCGGAAAAACCCTTCTGGACACTGGCTTAGGCAAAGACTTCATGACCAAGAACCCAAAAGCAAATGCAACAAAGACAAAGATAAATAGATGGGACTTAAACTAAAAAGCACAGCAAAAAATATAATCAGGACAGTAAACAGACAACCCACACAGAGTGGGAGAAAATCTTCACAAAGTATGCATCTGATGAGGGACTAATATCCAGAATCTACAACAAACTCAAATCAGCAAGAGGAAAATAAACAATCCCATCAAAAAGTGGGCTAAGGACATGAACAGACAATCCTCAACAGAAGATATACAAATGGTGAACAAACACATGAAAAAATGCTCAACATCACTAATTACCAGGGAAATGCAAATCAAAACCACAATGTGATACCACCTTACTCCTGCAAGAATGGCCATAATCAAAAACTCAAAAAATAATAGATGTTGGTAGGGATGTGGTGAAAAGAGAACACTTTTACACTGCTAGTGGGAATGTAAACTAGTACAACCACTATGGAAAACAGTGTGGAGATTCCTTAAAGAACTAAAAGTAGAACTACCATTTGATCCGGCAATCCTACTCCTGGGTATCTACCCAGAGGAAAATAAGTCATTATACAAAAAAGATACTTGCACACATGTTTATAGCAGCACAATTTGCAATAGCAAAAATATGGAGCCAGCCCAGACGCCCATAAATCAACAAGTAGATAAAGAAAATGTGGTATCTGTATATACCACGGAATACTACTCAGCCATAAAAAGAGTGAAATAATGGCACTCGCAACAACCTGGATGGAATTGGAGATGATTATTCTAAGTGAAGTAACTCAGAAATGGGAAACCAAACATCATATGTTCTCACTCATAAGTGACAGCTAAGCTATGAGGATGCAAAGACATGAGAATGATACAATGTACTTTGGGACCTGGGGGGAGAGGAAGTGTGGGATGGGAATGAGGGATAAAAGACTACATATTGGGTATCGTGTACACTGCTTGGATGATGGCTGCATGGAAATCTCTGAAATCACCACTGAAGAATTTATTCATGTACTAAAAAATAAAATAAAATATCCCCCCCCAAAACAAAATACCAATGCCATTCTTCACAGTTACAAAAATAATCCTAAAATTCATATGGAACCAAAACAGAGCCCAAATAGCTAAAATAATCCTGAGCAAAAAGGACAAAGCTGGGGGCATCACATTACCTACATTCAAAATTTATTACAAGGCTATAGTAACCAAAACAACATGGTATTGGTATAAAAATAGACACATAAACCTAGGGAACCCAGAAATAAAGTCACATATTTATAACCAACTGATCTTTGACAAAGCTGATAAGAACCTACACTGGAGAAAGGTCATGCTTCTTCTTCAATAAATGGTGCTGGGAAATCTAAAAACCCAACCTAAATAAGAATGAAACTGAACCCTTATCTCTTGCCATATACAAAGAAAACAAAAAATCAAAATTGATTAAAAACAAACATAAGACTCAAACTTATAAAAATACTAGAAGAAAACCTAGGGAACACTATCCTGGGCATTGGTTTAGGCAAAAAATTTATGACCAAGATCTTGAAAACACAGGCAACAAAAACAAAAATTCACAAATGGGATTATATTAAACTAAAAAGCACAGCAAAAGAAACAATCAACAGAGTGAAGAGAATCTGTTGAATAGAAGAAAGTATCTGCAAACTATTCACCCTAAAAAGGACTAATAGCCAGAATATACAAGAAACTGAAACAACAGGCAACAAATAATTCCCTTAAAAAGTGGGAAAAGGACATGAGTAAGCATTTCTCAAAAGAAGACATACAAATGGTCAACATCACTAGCAATCACAGGCAAATCAAAACCACAATGAGATGTATCTTACCCCAGTCAGAATGGCTATTATCAAAAAGACAACAAATAACTGATGTAGGTGAGGATGTGGAGAGAAAGGACCTCTTACATACTGTTGGTGGGAATGTAAACTAGTACAGCCACTATGGAAAACAGTATAGAGAGTTCTCAAAGAAACTAGAATTACCATTCAATCCAGCAATCGCGCTACTGGGTATGTACCCAAAGGAAAAAAAAATCAATATATCAAAGGGATACCTGCATTCACATGTTTATTGCAGCACTATTCACAATAGCAAAGATATAGAATTAACTTAAGTGTCCATCAACAGACCAATAGATTAAAAAAAACAGGTGTATATACACACAATGGTATACTATTCAGCCATAAAGAATAATGACATCATGTCATTTGCAGCATCATAGATGAAACTGGAGGTCATTATCAAGTGAAATATGCCAGGCACAGAATGACAAACATTGCATATTCTCACTTATATGTGAGAGCTAAAAAAAATATGATCACATAGAGGTAGAAAGCACAAACACCAACAGGGAAGGGTGAGACAGAGGGGGGAGGAAGGAAGGAGGGAGGATAAAGAGGACTGGGTTAAAGAGTACAAACATACAGTATGATAGAAGGAATCAATTCAATGTTTGATAGCAGAGTAGGGTGACTATACTCCACAAAAAACGTATTGTACTAAGCTGATGGACACTCTTAAGTATCCTGACTTGATCATTCTGCATTATATACATGTAATAATTTCTCATATGCCCCATAAATGTGTACAAGTAATAAAAACAAGGCTGAGACAGGAGGATCACTTGAGCCCAGGAATCTGAGGTTATAGTGTGCTACGATCACATCACTGCCCTCCAGCCTGGGTGACAGAGTGAGACCCTGTCTCTAAAAATAAATAAATAAATGAATAAATAAAATTAAAAAAATAAAAAACTAACTACAAGAAAATGAACAACCAATTTAACAATGGGCAAAAGATCTAAAGATACCTCATCACAGAAGACATACAGATGTTAAACAAGCATATGAAAAAATGTTCAACATCATATTTCAGGGAATTGGAAATTAAGCCAACAATAAAATACCAGTACACATCTATTAGAATAGCCCAAATCCAAAACACTGACAATGTCAAACGTGGGTGAAGATGTGGAGCAACAAATGCTCTCATTAACTGCTAATGAGTATGCAAAATGGTATAGCCACTTGGAAGACAGTTTGTCAGTTTCTTACAAAATGAAACATACTCTTACTGTAAGATCTTGCAATTATTCTCCCTGGTATTTACCCAAATGAGATGAAAAACCTATGTTTACACAAAAACATGCATATGCATGTTTACAGTAGCTTCATTCATATAATTGTCAAAATTGGAAACAGATCAAGATGTCCTTCAGCAGGTGAACGGATAAACTGTGGCACATCCAGACAATGGATTATTCAGTGCTAAAAAGAAACAAGCTCTCAAGCCATGAAAAGACATGGAGGGACCTTAAATGAATATTACTAAGTGAAAGAGGCCAGTCCAGAAAGGCTATATACCATATCATTCTGACTATACGACATTCTGGAAAAGGCAGTAAAAGGAACAGTGGGGACAGTAAAAGCAACAGTGGTTGCCAGGGCCTTGGGGGAAGAGATAAATGACTAGGCAGGGCACAGGGGATTCGTAGGACAATGAAAATACTGTATATGATACCATAATGGTAGATACATGTCACTACACATTTATCCAAACCTACAGAATTTACAATACCAAGAGTGAACCCTCATGTACAGTCTAGGGTTTGGGTGATAATGATGTGTCAGTGTAGATCATGGATTGTTACAAATGTACCACTCTGGTGGGGGATGTTGATAATGGGGAGGCTATGTGTGTGTGATGGCAGGGCGTATATGTGGACTCCATCTTCTGCTGGGGACTTAAAACTGCTTTAAAAATAAAGTCTATATAAAATACATTAAAAATTTTTTCAGAACAGCAAAAACATATGCAAGCTAATTCTATGATTATTAAAAATGGAAGTCCACCATTTTTTATTTCTTATTCAAAGTTTTAACACCTCAAACAAGTTTCTAGGCAGAAGACGATTCCAAACTATACAAGAAAGGATGTGATTTGGGTTTTGTAAACTGGACATTTATCAACCATTTAAAGTGGGAGGTCTTAAAGGCCTTTTTTAAAAAAATTATGTATTATTATACTTTAAGTTCTAGGGTATATGCGCACAATGTGCAGTTTTGTTACATAGGTATACATGTGCCATGTTGGTTTGCTGCTCCCATCAACTCGTCATTTACATTAGGTATTTCTCTTAATACTATTCCTCCCTCAGCCTCCCACCCGCCAACGGTGTGTAATGTTCCCTTTCCTGTGTCCATGTGTTCTCATTGTTCAACTCCTACTTATGAGTGAGAACATGCGATGTTTGGTTTTCTGATCTTGTGACAGTTGCTGAGAATGATGGTTTCCAGCTTCATGCATGTCCCTGCAAAGGACATGAACTCATGCTTTTTTATGGCTGCATAGTATTCCATGGTGTATATGTGTTAAAGGCTCTCTTTATTCCCTTATCACTGAATATTACTTTTGGGATGTGGAAGATCTTTCCAATACACTTTAAAATTGTATCCCAATCTTCTTTTTATTTAATATTTCTCTGACTAGTCTAAGTTCCTGACAAGTCTTAGGTCTTATCTTCCTATCTCCAAAATGCAGTTCAAACTGTGATGCTAGAATGCATACAATGAAAAAATGTTAGGTGTTTTAATCCATGAGAATACAAAATCAAAGGAATTCTAAAACTAAATTCATGAGACATCATGAAATAATTCTACCAAAATGCTTTAAAATCAAGGCATTCAAAAATTGCATTTCATTGTCTTTAAACCAAGGCATTTAACATTCTCAAAATGAATTTAAATAATAGGCTTGAGCTTCTTAAATTCAGTTTCCAAGTTTCTATGTGATAAAGCAAGGTTGTTGATTCTATTCAAAATAGGAATGTTCCAAGTTGGGAAGTTTATAAACTAGGTAAATGGAAAGAACAGTTCAGAAGGAAAATACTGACTCATCTCAATTAAAAATAAAGGGCCCTGGTCAGATTTCTCATTTTCCCATGAGTATAAATATATTTAACCGGAAAAATTCAGTTAGAATAACATATTACTATTTCTGTCAATATAAGCTGCCAATATACCAAAGCCAAGTCAGAAATTGTTATAATTAAAACAATGCAAGACAAACTAATCCCATGACATAATTATGGTAGTAACTGTGATCTAATTTTCCCCCATTTCTATGCTCTTTAAAAAATTAGATTCAAACTAGAGTGAATCACATTCTAATACAATTTTTAAATATTTTCTGTATTTAACTGTCTTCTAACATAGTTTATATAGTATAAACCTCAAATATTATGTGTCAAAAATTGAATTATAAAAATAACCTAGGCCAAACTTTTTCAAAGCACCAAATTTACCCAGAAGGAATTCCACATTTCACCAGAAGAGGCTGTACACTATTACTATAAAACACCAACAAAAGTGGATGTCAGCAACTTCATGTTAAACATCTGTGTTACATTTCATAGAATGCCTAACATATACATTATAAACCATCATAAATCAAAACTGTAAAAAATAAAAATAAACACTTACAGCTCCTTTGCAGTAGAGTCGTAACTTCCCAGATGGAGTGCGAACAATCACTGACATTCTTTTTCTAGCACTGAAAGAAAGAGGTTTTGCATAATGTGTCACCATACCGAGGATATACATCTATGTGTTTGTCATGCCTCACATATTTTAATATTCACAGTAAAAAAATAAATCTGACCAAATCATGAGCCCTAACCTTCCACATACACAAACTATCCCCTGGGTGTACAGTTGGGCACCTGTAAAAGTTACATTATGCTTTTAAGGCACCAGGGTACCATCTACTGTTCTACTGGAATAGTTGACAAAACAGTTCCTAAGAAACCTGCAAGAGCTCATACCCACCAGAGTCAAGTCCTAGTTCAATGTTTTCCGATTTGAAAAAATATTTAAGCTGGTTTCTTAAAGGATAAATTATGTTACAGTTTTTATTAAAAATAGAAATATCAATACAAATCAATTGTTATTAAAAATAGAAACGATAATCAGTGACACCCCATCACACATGAAGGCAAATACTAGTACTTTAAAAAACAACTTAAGTATTCACAACCATAGTTTCTCAATGATGACTAGCAAACCACTGGCATCATGCTAAAAACCTAATTTATTCAGCAAAATTAAGCTAATGAGCACAAACATTTTAATACTGTTGATGACATAGTTTAATAAGAACTGTCTGTCAAGTGTACATCTTTCAATGCATTAGTAAAAAGAGATAGCAAATAACACTGAATGGAAGAAACTGTGACAGCATTACAAAGGACAGGACTCATTTGGACCATGAGTGTATAAGCATCCTCCTCAGAACTGAGGGCAGAAGAGGACTACTCAAATGTCTGTATCTATTTGTTTTACCAGCTAAAAAACTGAGATGAGTTCAATATGCAGAAGCAGTCAGTTACGGTATCATAGTGTACAGTCAGGAGTTTCTTTCAGAGATATTTAGAAATATTTCAGTTCCCGGCCTGGCACGGTGGCTCATGCCTGTAATTCCAGCACTTTGGGAGGCTGAGGCAGGCAGATCACAAGGTCAGGAGTTCGAGACCAGCCTGACCAACATGGTGAAACCCTGTCTCTACTAAAAATACAAAAATTAGCCAGGCATGGTATCACGTGCCTGTAATCCCAGCTACTCAGGAGGCTGAGGCAGAAGAATCGCTTGAACCTGGGAGGTGGAGGTTGCAGTGAACTGAGATTGCGTCACTGCACTCCAGCCTGGGTGACAGGGCGAGACTCTGTCTAAAAAAAAAAAAAAGGAATATTTAAGTTCCCTCTTTCTTCATCCATAATGCTCCTGGTATTACCACCCCAATCTCTATCCTTGTACATCAGGAATACATTTAATTGGGCCTCCTTTGTAACGACACCTATACCTTCTACATTAGCCCTTCCTGATTCATGCCTCTTTTACTCCAGCTTTGATAATGTGGTCCCAAACTCATCAATGTCCTTGTTCTTCTCTTTTCCTGGTGAAACCTCCAAATACTGGGTGAATGAGAACTCTCTTTTGTGTTACATCAAAGTAGGTAGATGTTGCTGAAGAAAAGTTACCCAGCCATAGAGGTTAGCAAATACACGATATACAATACCAACTGGGTGCTCCTTACTGCCCAGTAACCCAGCACGTTCCAACAAGCTTGCTCTCTTGCCCTGTGCAGGGCTACAGCACACCTTCTCCATTCTCCAAGTCTCCCACGCTCCTTCCTCACCCCAGAATCTTGACAAAAATTCACCTTGATAAAAACCTCAGATAAGAAATCCTTTTTTGCCTAGGTATGGTGGCTTACGCCTGTAATCCCAGCACTTTGCGAGGCTGAGGCAGGGGGATCATTTGAGGTCAGGAGTTCGAGACCAGCCTCGCCAACATGGTGAAACCCCATCTCTACTAAAAATTCAAAGATTAGCCAGGCATGGTGATGTGCACCTGCAATCCCAGCTACTTAGGAGGCTGAGGCATGAGAATAGCTTGAACCTGGGAGGTGGAGGTTGCAGTGAGCCGAGATCAAGCCACTGTACTCCAGCCTGGGTAACAGAGCGACACTCTGTCTCGGTTTGGGGGTGGGAAGAAATTCCTTTTCTTTCTGCCATTAAAACCTGCATATCTATGTGTGCACCATCCTTTCCATCTTTTTTCCTGATATGATGGAAGAAACATGTTCCTCCTATCAGAGGCCTTCCTTCCACATGCCTGTGAACCTCTCTCATCTCACTTTATCAGTAACCTCGGTCCAAAGGTTATGCTGTTCTCCCCAGAATCTGCCTCTTTCCTTCTGTAAGGATCCTGTTCATAAGCATTTAACACACTCTGTTCTAACCCCTACAAAACTCATCCGATGCAACCACTCCTCCATTAAACCACATCCTTTTTCAACTCTTTCACATTTCACCTTCTCTAAACCATCACTACATACAGTGTCTTCACTCATCTACCCCCTTCATTCCCAGTCTTTTCCTTTTTCTTTTCTCCTCACCATTACGATGAATAGCTACATTCAACAAATACTTCTCAAACTTCTTACCTAACCTTGCAGCAGTTTCTGACACAGATGACCACTCTCTCCTTGAACCCTCTTCTCCTGGCTCTGCGCTATGACCCTCTCTCTGTCCTCTACATCTTTAACAACAAGGTTGTCTCTTTTGCTGATTCCTCTTTTTCTAATCAACCCTTACCCTTACGGCTTAATCATCAGCCTTCCATTTCCCCCTCATTTTATATCTTCTCTTCAGGAGATCCCATTCAGTTTTATGACTTCAAATACCACTTACCAACCACTGACTGCCAAATTGCTATTTCAGCCATAGATTTCTCTTTTGTTTCAGGCCCTTGTATTCAACTGCTTACCTGATAGCTCTGTTTGTATGTCTCGCAGGCATCTAAAACCTAAGACTTCAAACATTTCAACCTCCACATCTATTCCTATTCCCACTTCTGCCATCTGTGTAAATGGTACCTCTATCTACCCAGTTGTTCATGCCAGGGACCCTCACCCCTTCCTCGTTTCGCCTTCTACCGCCAATCCCTAACAAAGTCTCTCAGATATTCCTCTACAAGGTACACGGATTCTATTAACTTCCTTTTATTTTCATTACCATCATCCTAGTCTAAACCACTAATGTCTTTCATAGGGACTATTTAACAGCATCATATTCACTTTTCTCATGTTCATTCTTAAACCCACCTTCATCATTGAATCCTGAAAGAACGGAAACTCCCAACCCTGCTTTATTTTTTTCTTCATGGCACTCATCACCTAGCACAGTGCTTTCTAAGTATGGTTTAAAAAACATATCTAAATGGCAATTAATGGACTACTTAATGACAGTCTACAGATATAATACAAATAAGCTTTGGAAAAGCAATCACTTTGACATGAAAAGAAAGAGACGAGTGGTGCACTTTGAAAATACTCCATTCTGTTTATTCAATGTATTCATCTTCTTTGGGCTTTTCAGAGTATCTAAGTTTAAAAAAAGCTTTAAATAATAAGTCAGACACACCGCATTATTTTTGTTATTAACCACTGGCATGTGGTCACTCCTAATCAAGACAGCAACCAAAGTTGGCACAGAAAGAGAAATGCCTTTCCTAAGCAACGTACAAGTTTGCCTCATGCAGAAGAAAGTTCAAGAAAAATGATGGACATTTATTTCCTTGAACAACAGCATTACTTCCTTATGGCCTTAATTCTGTGAAGTGTCCTGTGAACGGTCATGCAGTCTTTAAGACCCTGCAGCAAGGGCCTCTCTGCCTCAGGAATGCAGGTAAGCAGGTTACATCATCATGTGGGAGTAAAAGGCTGAAAACTCACAGACTTATCACTGATTATAACTGAAGGGATCTATTATTCGACCTTAAGAAATAAAATAAGTAGGACAATCACTTTGCTTTCTGTCCTTTTCTAATAGATGGTAACCGGTCTTATACTTAACAGAGACAAGAATACAGTTTTTCAAATCCTGAAGACAATTAGATATAATGAGCATACAATTAGAAAGCTGGCTTCCTGATCCTGACTCATCTCCACCCCACATAAATCTGATGCCTCTAAACATAATTGTGTTTCCAGATCACCAGCCGTAAGATGCCTGGCCATATACGCTGGGCTTGTGAATCAGGCAGCTATCTTTCAAAAAGATTTTTCTAAATTTTAAAATTGATACATAGTATTTGTACATATTTATGGGGTATATGTGATATTTTGTTAGATGCACAGAATTTATAATGATCAAACTGGGGTGTTTGGGATATGCCAGATCTTGATTATTTATCACTTGTATGTCTGGGAACATTTTAAGTCCTCTCTTCTAGCTATTTTGAAATATACAACACATTGTTGTTAACTATAGTTACCCTACTTTATTATCAAATATCAGAATTTACTCCTTCAACATAACTGTATGTTCATACCCATTAACCAACCTCTCTTTATCCCTTTCCCTCCCACTCACACATCCTTCCCAGCCTCTGGTATCTATCATTCTACTCTCTACCTCCATGAGATCAACTTTCAAAAAGACTTTAAAACTGCTACCAGTAGTCATGCATTGCAATACTCTGAAGAAAGCGGTTTGTAATTTATCTACAGATAATGAGAATCAAAAATGTACTAAAGATTTTGATTTAATATTTTGTCTAAACAAATTTAGTTAAATAAAAACAAAACATACTTTCTAGTTATTCGAAAGGGAAAAAATAAAAATGGATATAAATTTATCTTATCCATACAAATCACTGAGCAGATGTTTTACCTGGTAAACTCCAAGACATTGAGCAATTCATATCTTTCTTCCTGCCCCAGCTAAGAAGAAAAGGAATATATAATTACATACAGTTAGAAAAGTCTTAAGCTTCTAGGAAATAAATCCTAGTCATAAAGTTTTACTGTAAAAAATGCCAACAGAAACAAATTTTTCCTACTGAAATATGGAAGGGAGCTTACTAACTTTTATGTAAATTGAGTTACAGGAAACAGAAAATCCAAAACGGGAGAAAACCAAAAGGAATTCAAAGTGTCACTGAAGAGTTCTTAGAATATAACCTGCCCAGACAAGAGAATGGAGGGCTTCAAAAGGGATGTCGTAAGGAAAGAACTGCCAATGAACAGATTATGTGGTGTGATTGCATTGAGAAAAGTATACTAGAAAGTATGGGAACAATTAATATAGATAATAGGGAAAAAAAAAAGGGAAGCAATGGAACAAACAGGTAAGAGATTTATCTTTAGAAAATGATGGAAAAAGTGGCCAGGTCCAGTGGCCATGCTTGTAATCCCAGTGCTTTGGGAGGCTGAGGTGGGAGAATCAAAGTTGCTCAGGAGTTCAAGAACAGCCTTGGCAATATAGCAAGACCCCATCTCTATTAAAAAATAAATTTAAAAAAATATCAGGTGCAGTGGCACATGCCCATCTATAATCCCAGCTATTTTAGAGGCTGAGGCAGGAGGGTCACTTGAGCCCAGGGGTTCAAGGCTACAGTTAGCTATGACTGCACCACTGCACTCCAGCCTGGGTGACAGAGCAAGACCCCATCTCTAAAAAAAATAATTGGTGTTGGGAAACACAAAATTCAAAAAACAAAAAAATAATTACCAAATACAACAATGTTCAGCTATGAACAGGTAAAATAGAAGGCAATACTACACAGAAACTAAATAATACTTTTTAAATGAGACATAATTTATATATAATAAAATGCATAGACCTTTAACATAGAATCAAATGAAAATTGTATAGTTTGGCAATTAGCACCCCAATCAAGATATAAAATATTCCCACCACCCTATAAATTCCCTTGTGCCCTTTTTCAATCAATCTCTTCCCTGCCCTGAGGCAACCACTGTTCTGAATTCTATCACCATAAATCACTTTTTCCTGATCTTGAGCTGCATAAAAATGAAATTTAAAAGGATGCACTCCTTTGTGTCTGGCTTTTTTTGCTTGGCATAATGTTTTTGATTCATGTTTTGATTCATTTTTCATCCCTGCTGTTGATGAATCAATAACTCATTCTTTTTTATTGTTTAGATGTTCCACTGTGAGACTATATCACAATTTGTTTATCCATTCTTCTATTGATGAGCATTTGGTTTGGTTTCTGGTTTTTGGCTACTCTGAATAAAGCTGATAGGAGCATTTTGTTACAAGTCTTTTTAGAAACAGAAACTTCCATTTCTGCTGTATAACTATGAGCACAATTGCTGGCTCAGGTGTAAGTTTACCTCAATTAGACAACTCTGTAAGGTTTTCCAAAGGGACTGTACCACTTTACACATCTGCTAGCAGTGTATGAGTATTCCACTTGCTCTACATACTCATTAACATTTGGTGCTATCCATTTTAAAATTTTAGTCTTTAGAAAATAAAAGAAAAAGTGGCCAGGTGCAGTGGTTCATGCCTGTAATCCCAGTGCTTTGGGAGGCTGAGGTGGGAGAATCACTTGGGTAGGTATGTAGTGCTATCTCACTGTGGTCTTAATTGTATCTCCCCAGTGACTAACAATGTTTTTTCACATGCTTATTGGTCATCCATATAGCTTCTCTTGTGAAATGTTGGCTCAAGTCTTTTGCCCACTTTAAACCTTGGGCCTGAGTATTTAACTAAAAATTGGAATAAAATCATAATAATTTTAGTGTATGAGGAAGGATAAACTAAAAGGATGGTGATTCAAGAGATACACCCTCATGTAACAGAATCAGAAGACATATTAAAATTGAAGAGTCAAAACATGTATTAATAGTCACCTTTTTTTTGAAAATATGAGATGTATAAATGCCTAAAGAAATAGCTAAAAGAACACCCAGTGGTTGCTTCTGGAGTGGGGAACCTCTATTTTATTATGAGCCTTTTGGTATTACTTTATCTTTGAAGCTATGCAAATGTATTACTTGGATTAAAAAGAACCTTAAAAACAACTAACTTACTGAATCTATAATCACCGAGTCGGGTGTTCTTCCAGTGAAAACAAAATTCAATTGCTTGGCTGCTCTGACCAATGCTCCCTCATCTGTTTTAGAAAAAGAGGTAAAAGCAAATATATGATTGAAAAAAAATATTCTCAGTACAAGAGAAGTACATTAAGGTAATATAATTTTCTGTTTAATTAAAGTTCTTTTTATTCTGGCTCCTGTTATTAATCCAATTATTTTAAAATTACATGACAATTCCAAGGAAATGAGGAGAATAATCTTAAGTGTTGGAGACACATATAGAACTCAGAGTTACATTTCCGAAATGTCAAGTCTAAATTCCTAAGAAGCTTAATTTAAATGTACCCCTTCATCCAGTGTATTTGCTAGAAAACTTTCTCAAAAGGAATCAGAGAAAATCGCCTTCTAAACTTTTATCCTTTTCCTCCTAAAATGTTGAGTCTAGAGAAACTAATATTGCTAATTGAGGATTCAGTTTAAACAAGCTTTAAATGAACTAATGATTTTAATGTCTACGAATTTCATCATGTTAAATAAAACCTTTTTATTGCTAGAGTAGGGTATGGCATAAGAAAACATCACATAGTTTCTACTCTAATGATATCAGACATAACAATTCCTATGCTTTTAAGGAATTTAGTATATCCTGTAAGTCACAGACGCTGTCTTAGAATGCAGTTTAAAACACTTCTAACAAAGTTCTCATCAAACTATCTGCCCAACTTTACACTGAAAATAGATCCAAAATTAAGCCTAAGTACTTAATATTGATAACTGTACTAATAATATTTTATGGAATCCCTTCAAATGCGTAAAACTTTCCTCACCCAAATAAATACACAAACTTCTTTATTATCATTAACAAACGAGGAAGGCAAAATTGGTGTTCTAAAGTTATATAAGCTTACTATACTCAGGCGAACACATCTTCCTTTTCCTATTTGTACCTGTGCAAAATCAGCTTGACTAAGAGTTCTTAGGTATTTATAAAGAAGCAAAAAATTATTACGTGTACGTAAAAAAGTACATTTTTCACTTATGAGAATTATGTTATTCAAATTTTCATGTAACTTATGTAATATACCTAAAATTACATATACAAAGTTATACATTTTAAAATATCACATATGTAGTTAACCTTGAAAGCCAAGGTTTTTCTAATTGGTAAATAAAAATTTTTATCTAAAAAACACTCAATTTGGCTATCTTTTTAAAATTAAATTGACTTTTACATTCAGAACAATTTTCCACAAAAAAATACTTTACAATTGCTTCATTTGTACCTGGAGATGCTGCTTGATAAATAATCTTATCACCCTCTCGCTCTGGCACTGCTGTGTGACAGACTGCCATCATTGTAAGAAATTCACATATTATAGGTGCAGTTGGCTGTGAAAAATAAACACATAATTTAAGCCCTTCTCATGTGAACATTTTGACACTGATAGTAATATTACTTCATGTCTATTAAGAACATAGCTGTTGGCCAGATGTGGTAGCTCACACCTGTAATCCCAGCACTTTGGGAGGCCGAGGCGGGTGGATCGTCTAAGGTCAGGAGTTTGAGACCAGCCTGGTGAAACCCCGTCTCTACCAAAAATACAAAAATTAGCCAGGCGTGGTGGCAGGCGCCTGTAATGCCAGCTATTCGGGAAGCTGAGTCAGGAGAATCGCTTGAAGCCGGGAGGCAGGAGGCGGAGGTTGCAGTGAGCTGAGATTGCAACATTGTACTCTAGCCTGGACAATAGAGTAAGACTCCGTCTCAAAACAAAAACAAAACAAACCAAACAAGATAAACAAACAAAACCCCATAAAAACATAGCTGTTGTACATTGGGGGTGTGGGATTATAGCCAACTAAGAAGCCAACATCAATTATAAAGAAAATGTGTTTTTTAATTCAAATTATTTTTCTACTCTTTCATTCATTTTCTAAACATTTATACAAGACAACTTGGTGTTGTCAAACAGAAATAGTGTAGTGAGAAAGGCAGATGTAGCTGAATCTTGTCCTTGGAGGACAGGATAAAAATTCGAAGATGTTCATTTACCTAGTTGTAATTCCTGATCAGATTTAAATTTTAGGCATGCAATCTTACTGCACTGGGGTTATACTTTGCGTTGGGGTGATAATGATTGAGGATTTTTCTATAATGCTTTGTCTCTCCTCGCCCAAAATGGTAACTTTATTCATATTTTAATGAATAAAAAAATTACGAACAACTCCTATGTCCAGTGGACTCTTACAGCCTGAGCAGACGGAAGGGTGTACCCTTTCTGCACGGAGCTTAGGGTTTATAGGAGAGAAGCCAGATATTTTAAATTAAATATCTTCCTGTCTGGCTCTCAATAAAGAGAAATGTCATTCAATTTAATAAAGGAAAAACATTTCTCTATGCTCTTGGGCAAAAAAAAAATAATAATGTGAAGTGACTAAGAAGATATATCAGAACATTATTTGAAAAAACTGTGTTCAGGCTAGAACAGTGGACTAAACAGACATGGTCCCTGCCATGTGAAGCTTGGCGTTGTGGGGAAGACTGAACACAAATAAATGTACACGTATTGTTTACTTATAGCAAGACAAGCACTGTAAAGAAGGGAATATGCAAATATCATGTAATGTGAGTTGAGCGAGTCTGTGGTTATTCTCAAGATAATGTAATATTTGAGCTGATGAAGTTTTAGCCTCATGAAGAATTGAGCAAAGTGCTTTCCATCAAGCAGGAAAGGTCGTAAAGAAGGAACAAATGATGTGTTTTAGAAAATAAAAGGCAGCCAGTGGGATGAGGAGAAAGAAAAGGAGCTCAAAGTGAGGGTGACAGCTTAGGCAGGGGCCAGATCATGTTACTTTAAGAGTGAAGAGAGAAGGCAGAGAATAGGCTTAAACAGGATAGTGAGGGGACTTGATTTCCATTTGCATTTTTCAGCTGTCATGGGCAACAATAACTGGAGAGGAGTAAAAATGCAACCCAGGAGACTGGCCAGGAGGCTACCACAGAAATCCACAGAGTGGGTGCTCGTGGTCTGGACTGGGGTGGTGAAAATGAGGATTAACTGCAGCCGACACCCAAGATAGATTCTAGCAATCAGAGCTGACAAGGGCTTGGTGACTCAGAGATCTGGACATGGAGAGAAAAGAAGGCATCAAAGACAACCCTCTAGGCTTGTCACAAGATAGGTGATGGTACAATTTACTGAAAGCTGAGAATCCAAGAGGGAAGAGGTGGTCTCGGTCTAGGCTTTGTAGATCCTGAAGTTAATATTTTGTTGAAGGCTCGTGTAGAAAAGAGAGATACAAAAATACCCATATCAACATACTGATAGGGCCCCACTCGGGCAAAAGTGACAAGTCAACCTGTGCTAGAGAAGATGCATGTTTTAGGGTAACAATCATGAGTTCAAGTTTTGATATACTGGGCTTGAAATGGTTATGAGAAAAAGTTCCGGGGTTTAACTCCAGAACTCTATAACTTGATCTTATGAAAACTGAGTAAGTGTCAGTGTGATGGTTAATACTGAGTGTCAGCTTGACTGAAGGATGCAAAATGTTGATCCTGGGGGTGTGTCTGTGAGGGTGTTGCCAAAGGAGATTACCATTTGAGTAAGTCAGCTGCCAGTGTGGCCAGAATATAAAGCAGGCAGAAAACTGTGAAAAGGCTAGACTGTCTTAGCCTCCCAGCCTACATCTCTCCCTTGCTGGATGCTTCCTGCCCTCAAACATTGAACTCCAAGTTTTTCAGCTTTGGGACGTGGACTGGCTTCCTTGCTCCTCAGTGTGCAGACGGCCTATTGTGGGATTGTGTGAGTTAATATGACTTAATAAACTCCCCTGTGTGTGTGTGTGTGTGTGTGTGTGTGTGTGTGTGTCTGTCTATCTATCTATCCATCTGTCCTATTAGTTCTGCCCCCCAGAGAACCATAATACAGTCAGTAACTTCATAAGCAGGATTTTCACATTGGGTGGCAGAAGCTGCAGTTTCTATTGTACATTTAGCCTATGGTACTGAGCAGATAACTTATTTCTAAAAGTTATTTCTATAACTTATTTCTAAAATTGTTAATATTGAATTGTATCACAGAAGGTTCAATAATCATTTAAAATGAAACAATTTGAAAAGACAGAATATTGATGAATGATAATATTAAAATCAAATTAATAACAACCATGAATTAATGTTGGCCAAGTAAAAACGATTTGGCATAGATTTTGATAATTATTAAAAATGATCATGAGGCCAGGCACGGTGACTCATGCCTATAATCCCAGCACTTTGGGAGTCTGAGGGGGTGCATCACCTGAGGTCAGGAGTTTAAGACCAGCCTGACCAACACGGCGAAACCCTGTCTCTACTAAAATACAAAAATTAGCTGGGTGTGGTGGCGAGTGCCTGTAATCCCAGCTACTTGGGAGGCTGAGGCAGGAGAAATGGTTTGATTCTGGGAGGCAGAGGTTGCAGTGAGCCAAAATCACGCCATTGCACTCCAGCCCCGGCGACAGAGTGAGACTCTGTCTCAAATAAATAAATAAATAAATAAATAAATAAATAGATAAAAGATCATGAAAGTAAAAAAAGAGAAATATATAAACATAGAAGATAGTTCAGAGAAACATTCATTAGTTTTTATTCACTAACAAAAAGATAATGGTTTTATGTAACTTACATGATTATTTTGGAGATTTTCCAGCAATGATGAATCACTAAATGTTTTTTCATCTCCAAACTGTGAGTTCTGCCTGAAGGGGGTAAAAAATAGAGTAAACCCAGTTCATTTATACCAGCCCACCGATCTATTTGTTAATGTACTTTATGAGTAAAGTGTTATGTCTCCAAACCCTTAATAAATTAAATGTAATTTGGCCTGCATTTCTAAATAAGACATCACAGATTTCATGATTGTATCATAAAATATATTCAAGCATTCTAAAATGTGAAAGATGTTTGCAGTGTAATGAAAAATAGTATTTTACAGTTCATTTTTTCTAGAGTTAAATTATATTGCAGCCACATGAAATTTGTAAAAATATAAAACTGAAACTACTAAAACACCTGGAACTGAATTTCTTCCACTTCCATAATATTTTCAATTTTTAGGATTCTAAGAATTAATGAAAGCTATTATACAAAATATTCTTCTATTTGAGTCATGAGAAATCTTTATATGTAGTGATGAAAACCATATGAAATATAAGAACATGAATAAACCATTTACAGATTATATCAACATCATTAATATCTGAGCAAATATTTATAAACATATTACATTTGTTCTGTAAATATAAGAACAAATAATAAAAGTATGGAATTTTTGTGTTGTGGCTATCTTCAGATGAGCAAATGTATTATGTACTTCATACGATATAAATGGAGTCAATTATCTCTGCAAACTAGCTATCATTTATCTCATGGCCATACGATTTAATATAAAAATACTGAGATTCAAAGGAAAAACAAGGAACACAAGTGGGAATGTCAAAAGAAAAGGGTATAGTTTGCAAAATTTAGTGAAAATATATACATTTGAGCTTTAGCGCACAGAAGAAAATTTCAGATTTCACTGATGGAAAAAAATGTGTCCAATACTAAACAATTATAATCCAGCAAGCTTTTAATCACAACATTTACAGGTTACAAAGAGTATTATCAATGTCAACATGTCAGATATCAAGACTGCCATATTGTAAAGGCAGCAGCTTGACAGGACGGAAAACTCAATGAAGAAAACAGAATTTGAAAGAAGAGAACATACATAGTATCTTCAATGAAACACATTTCTCCAGTAAACTTAAGGAGGAAGTTAGAATGTTTATAATGGAACACATATTTACATGTAGTAATTTGCTCTATTAAGTCTCCAAATCTTAAGAAAATACATCTTTATTAGCAGGTAGTAGTTTAGAATGATCAAAATATCCTTGGGGGCCAAAGTGAACATGTCATCATCATCATCATTATTTCTCTAATTTTGAAGATGGAAGGAAAAAAATCTGAGAAAAAGATAGCATATATTTATCCTCCAAATATTACCATTTATTAAAAAGAGTTCATTACTTGGGGCTTTATGAAATTTTCCTATTAAAATATATTCATAAATGGTTTGTAGCTGTACTTTTCTACTTGTTAAACAAATGTCAAGGAATATTCACAGTAACATCTTGCAAGAAGTCTATTTTCTTTCCAAAGAATTCCAGACTAAAAGCCGTTTAAATCTGAAGATATGCCTTATTAATCTCACCAATAATTCTTTCATTTTATAAATCAGTTACTATAATTGACTTAATTTTCAAACATATTTATATTCGAGTAGCTCTGGATATGCAATTGAAATATTTACATGGACAAACCCCATTTTCCATTCAGTAATGAAGGTTCTGTCAGGGATAATGCTAAAAAAGAACTCTTCTTCTAGAAAGTGACTTCCTTCCCAAGATAATTAAAAAAACTCCAAAACAGGCTGGGCACGGTGGCTCATGTCTGTAATCCCAGAACTTTGGGAGGCTGAGGTGAACAGATTACCTGAGGTCAGGAGTTCGAGATCAGCCTGGCCAACATGATGAAACCCCATCTCCACTAAAAATATAAAAATTAGTCGGGTGTGGTCCCAGCTACTCGGGAGGCTGAGGCACGAGAATTGCTTGAACCTGGGAGGTGGAGGTTGTGGTGAGCCAAAACTGCACCACTGGACTCCGCTCCAGCCTGGGTAACAGAGCAAGACTACGTCTCAAAAACAAAAACAGAAACAAAAACAAAAAAACCAGAAACAAAAACCAGAAACAACTCATCCTCTAATCAGACAGCCTGGGTTGGATAACTCAGGCATGGAGCTTCCACCACTCCTCTCCAAAATTGTACAAAATATTTACTTTTAGTAAAAATAAACAGATAAAATTTGCAAGCTCATATCAGTTAAAAATAAGAACCATCACATTAAAAGTAAAAATAATAGGACTGTTAGTCAAACTTTCACAAATAAAAATGCAAGCCAACATCAACATTTGGTTACATCTTTGCCTAGCAATTTTTGAGTGTCACTTTGCTCCCAAGGAGACAATGACATTATGGTATTTTGCAAGAAGCAATAAGGCAGGGAGTATCACAGTTAAGGTAAGGAGAACAGAGCAGGGAACCCACAATGTCATAATTTGCAGCTTCTTTAGGCTGACTTAAAAGTTATGATACATTGTAACTACTCATTTTCTGATGATACAAAAATGAAGAATCTCTACAGCAATAAAAATTAAAACATTCAAAGAATATATGGCTTAATCAGTATAGTTGTCCTTGCATATGACAGTATGTACTAAGACTGTTTTTTAAATTCAAAATTCATGTCAACAGGAGAGCCACCAGAGAAAAGAAAAGAGCTGAATCCATACTTTTCACCTTGTCAATCAAAATAAACTCCAGATGGATCAATGATTTTATAAATGTACTAAAGATATGTGAAACTTTTTTTTTTCAAAAACTTAGGAATGGAAAAAGCTTAGGTATCATATATAATTCAGAAAACATAATATATAAATCTGACTACATAAATCTAAATATTTCTGCATAGTAAAAACTATGGCAACAGGCCAGGTGCAGTAGTAGCTCACACCTGTAATCCCAGCACTTTCGGGAGGCTGAGGCAGGAAGACTGCTTGAGGCCAGAAGTTTGAAACCAGCCTGGGCAACACAGCAAGACCTGCCTCTGCAAAAAATTAAAAAAATAGCCACGTCTGGTGGTATGCACCAGCTGGTGGTGTGCAATCCCAGCTACTTGGGAGGCAGAAGTGGGAGGATCCCTTGAGCTCTGGAGTTTGAGGCTGCAGTGAGCTATGATGGTACCACCGCACTCCTGCCTGGGTGACAGAGGGAGATCATCTCTTAAAACAAAACACAACCAACTTCTGCAAGAAAAGTCAAAAGCTAAATGACAAACTGGGAAAAAAATATTTCCAACTTATAAAGGCTAATTTCCACGGAATAAAAAGAATTACCAGAAATCAATTTACAAAAAGATCAACAATGTAGTACAATAATGAGCAAAGGATATAAACACCCAATTCACAAGGAAGGAAATATAAATGGCTTTATATATACATTCAACTTTACCTCATATTGAGAGAGGTGAAATTTAAATGTATCATTGTGGCAAAAATAAAACTTGACAACTTTGTGCTGTTGTAATTGTAGGAAAATAGTAAAGCACATATCATTGGTGAGAACATAAACTGTACAAATTCTAAAAGAAAAGCAATTGGGCAAAATTTAAAATACTTTGATTCAGTAATTCCAGTTCTAGGAATTTATATTAATTGTTTAACTGGTATAAAATACTATACGTACAAATTTATACGTTGCAGTACTTGTCTTTTTGTTCTGATTTTTGAGACAGGGTCTCACTCTGTCACCCGGGCTGCAGTGCAATGGCACAATCTTGGCTAACTTGGAGTGCAGTGACACGATCTCAGCTCACTGCAACCTCCACCTCCTGGGTTCAAGCGATTCTCCTGCCTCAGCCTCCCAAGTAGCTGGTATTACAGGCATGTGTCATCACTCCTGGCTAATTTTTGTATTTTTAGTAGAGACAAGGTTTTGCCATGTTGGCCAGGCTGGTCTTGAACTCCTGACCTCAGGTGATTCACCCACCTTGGCCTCCCAAAGTGCTGGTATTACAGGCGTGAGCTACTGCACCCAACCCCTACAGTCCAGTTTTAATAGCAAAGACTTAGGAAACACAAAGGCCCGTCAGTAGTGCTGCTTAAAAGTATTGTGGTGCATTTACAAACAAAGGGAAGCTTTTTATGAATATGAAAAAATCTCAAAGATGCACTGTCAAATGAAAAGCTGGTGCAAAGCAGTGTACAGTATGCTTCACTTTCTGTAAAAATAAGAAAGAAAAAATAAATGTATGAATATTTATAGAAGAGATCGGTAAGGATACACTTGAAATTAGTCCCACAGGCTGTCTTTGGTAGGGGAAATGGAGGGTTCTAAGACAGGGAGGGGATCAAAACCTTTTCTTTTACACTCTTTGAACTTTTAATATGTTAATGCATTGTGAACTTAAAAAAATCAAATTTAAAACAAGTACAAAACCCATCAGTCATCTGAAATAAACACCCTATCTATACACTAAATGCACATTATACACATATACATATTACACTCATGCACACATGAAAAAGGCAGTATAACTTTAAAATAACACCATTTTGCTGTTTGGGTTTTTGTTTTGTTTTTACAAAATTCATCACTTTAATGAGTAAGGAACAGGGAGGGCAGCTCAGACATACCACTAGAATGGGAACTCATGGTTGTGTACACATTTGAACACTTAAGCAAGCAGAATGACAAACTACAAATTCTTTAACATTCCAAATGTCCTGAGTAGACAGAATTGTTTAACTACATAACATGCACATACAGGGAACTTCTTTATTTAGGAGCTGGTAGCCTGCACTTAGAGTTGCACAGAGAAAAGTCTCTGATTTTCAACACAGATCTAAATATTAGATCGGTGCGAAAGTAATTTGAGATTTTTGCCACTAAAAAACTGCAAAACCACAATTACTTTTGCACCAACCTAATATTTTTCACATTTAACAAGTTTTAAGTGGAAAATTCAGGTTCTGAGTTTTCATATGTAGCTTTAACTTGTTTTAAACATGTTTATTTATAACATGGATAGATAATGGGGCTATTAAGATCATTTTCTCATATTGCAAGACACTGCAAAATATATATGTAAATTCAAGCTAATATAGCCATTATATTGGCCTAATGTAATTGAGTATTGGTTTGGGAGTGAAGAGACAGCTTGTTAGCACCAAGCCACACCAACGGGGACAAATGTACTTGCTTTTTATCCAGCGTGTGCAGGGCTGCTGCTCAGGTGGGCCCCGCACTGGGACAGGTGCACAGTGGGCCCCGGGCCGGCCTGAAGAACACTTACGGTCTCCTCAATTCCATTTCAAAGTTCATCACAAGGTCCAGGGTCAATAACCTTTTCCAGAAAGAGCTGTAATGTGGGGCCACTCACACTGAGGTGTACATGCCAATGGCTCAAAGGTAGGCAGCCCTCCAGACATCCCTCTGGGAAAAGGCCCGAGGTCAGCTAGTGACTCTGGGACCCCTGGCTTACCCTCTGATGTCTGCTCTTCCCAAAGTAGTCCCACTCACAGTGATGGCCCACTCACAACCTCAACCACCCTGACACTGATCTCTGTAGTTACAACTTTTCTTATTGTATTTTCAGAATTATCTGCCCACTCCAATGAGTGGCTTCATGAATTGGATGAGGTCTGTCTCTAAGACTTGTGAGACTTTTGTGGGGGGCTTGTAGTCCTTGGACACAGGGAGCCTCTGTAGGGAGCATCACCAGCTCATCTCAACAGGAAGTCACTGGCTCTTTGACTTAGACCTGCAGGGAGCTGAGCTCTGTGGCTCTTCCTCCTCTTGGAAGGAGTGGATCTCAATAGGGACCTAAAAACTGCTCCTAGCTCCTGCTCTGCCTCCATCTCTCTCCCTGTTTGGTAACACATTCATGAGGCTTTCCTGTGCCCTCCTGTGCAATTCCATGAGGTATGGGCCAGGTGTCAGTTGCACTAACACTGTCACACCTGAAGGTATTATAATGATGATCTAATGGTGGGTATCGTGACAAAAGTCTGGCTCTCAGAGCCCTCATCTTTCTGCTTTTTATAATCTGGTTCTTTAAGTTAACATAATTTTGATCCAATAGTAGAAGCTCAGGTTTCTTCTTTCTCTCAGATGTCAGAGGTGATGAAACACGCTGATGATATCTCCTATTTGTCTTGGAGTCTCTTCTATTTTGGAGGCCGGGTGAACACATGCCATTGACACATGCTCTGTGGAATGCTTCACAAAGGACTTGGTATAAAGAACTGATGGAATACCACCTGTTCGATAGCCATGGCCATCAGTGGCAGGCAGAGATCCATGCTGGTGTCAAAGTTCCTTGCTGTGGCCGGTGTGAAGTGGAGGTGGTTGTCAGGGAGAAGGCACCATGCACTATAGCCTGTCTGCAGTGGGCACCCTGTGTGACCTTAGAGGTTCTCCTGGGGGACCCACTGCTGCTGCTGCTGCTGCTCCTGAGACCTCTGGCCTTAGGACCTGGCTAAGAAAGCATTGTTTTGGGGGAAAGTTCTGCACCTCCTGCTTTTCAATGGTACAACTGGCCGCAAAGTAAAGTCCAAAGTAGAGTAAAGTCCAAAAATATGAGCAAGTGATTGAATTCAATAATAATATTTTTGTTAGATACTGGTTTTTGACCAAAGTAATGAGGACTGGTTTTCTATGTGATATTGTTTGGCTGTGTTCTCACCCAAATCTCATCTTGAATTCCCACATGTTGTAGGAGGGACCTGATAGGAGGTAATTGAACCATGGGGTCAGGTCTTTCCTGTGCTGTTCTTGTGATAGTGAATACATTTCACAAGATCTGATGGTTATTACAAGGGGGAGTTTTCCTGCACAAGCTCTCTTTGCCTGCTGGCATCCATGTAAGACATGACTTGCTCCTTCTTGCTTTCTGCCATGATTGTGATGCTTACCCAGCCACGTGGAACTGTAAGTCCAATAAACCTCTTTCTTCTGTAAATTGCGCAGTCTCAGGTATGTCTTTATCAGCAGTGTGAAAACAGACTAATACATTAAATTGATACTAGTAGAGTGGGGGCGCTGCTGAAAAGATACCCGAAAATGTGGAAGCAACTTTGGAATTGGGTAATAGGCAGAGGTTGAAACAGTTTGGAGGGCTCAGAAGAAGACAAGAAAATGTGGGAAAGTTTGGAATTTCCTAAAGACTTGAAGGACTTTGACTAAAGCCTGATAGTGATGTGGACAATAAGGTCCAGGCTTAGGTAGTCTCATATGCAGACGAGGAACTTGTTGGGAACTGGAGAAAAGGTGACTCTTGTTATGTTTAACAAAGAGACTGGCAGCATTTTGCCCCTGCCCTAGAGATTTGTGGAACTTTGAACTTGAGAGAGATGATTTAGGGTATCTGGCGGAAGAAATTTCTAAGCAGCAAAGCATTCAATAGGTGACTTGGGTGCTGTTAAAGGCATTTAGTTTTATAAGAGAAGCAGAGCATAAACGTTCAGAAAATTTGCAGCCTGACAATGTGATAGAAAAGAAAAACCTATTTTCTGAGGAGAATTTGAAGCTGCCTGCAGAAATTTGCATAAGTAAGGAGGAACTGAATATTAAGCCCCAAGATAATGGGAAAAATGTCTCCAGGGCATGTCAGAGGTCTTCACGGCAGCCCCTCCCATCACAGGTCCAGAGGCCTAGGAGAAAATGTTTTCATGGACCAGGGCCAGGGTCTCCATGCTGTGTGCAGTCTAGGACTTGGTGCCCTGTGTCACACCCACTCCAGCCATAACTAAAAGGGGCCAAGGTACAGCTTGGGCTAGTGCTTCAGAGGGTGGAAGCCCCAAGTCTTGGCAGCTTTCATGCAGTGTTGAGCCTGTGGGTACACAGAAATCAAGAATTGAGGTTTGCATCAGGCGTGGTGGCTCATATCTGTAATCCTAGCACTTTGGGAAGCCATGGCAGGTGGATCACCTGAGGTCAGGAGTTCAAGACCAGCCCAGCCAACTGGGGAAACCCTGTCTCTACTAAAAATACTTAAAATTAGCTGGGCGTGGTGGCACATGCCTGTAATCTCAGCTACTCTGGAGGCTGAGGCAGGAGAATTACTTGAACCAAGGAAGAAAAGGTTGCAGTGAGCCAACATTGCACTACTGCACTCCAGCCTAGACAAGAGAGCAGAACTCTGTCGGGGGAGGGGGAGGAAGAATTGAGGTTTGGGAACCTCTGCCTAGACTTCAGAAGATGTATCAAAATGCCTGGATGCCCAGGCAAAAGTTTGCTATAGGGGTGGGGCCCTCATGGAGAACCTCTTGCTAGGGCAGTACAGAAGGAAAATTTGGGGTCAGAGCTCCCCCTCCGCCCAGAGTCCCTAGTGGAGCAGTGAGCAGAGGGCCACCATCCTCCAGACCCCAGAATGCTAGGTCCACTGACAGCTTGCACCATGCACCCGGAAAAGCCGCAGACACTCAATGACAGCCTGTGAAAGCAGCCAGGAGGGAGGGTGTACCCTGCAGAGCTACAGAGGTGGAGCTGCCCAAGGCAATGGGAACCCACCTCTTACATCAGTGTGACCTGGATGTGAGACATGGAGTCAAAGGAGATCATTTTGGACCCTTAAGATTTGACTGCCCTGCTGGATTTTGGACTTGCGTGGGGCATGTGGCCCCTTTGTTTTCGCCAATGTCTCTCATTTGGAATGGCTGTATTTATCCCATCCCTATACTCCCATTGTATCCAGGAAGTAAGTAACTTGCTTTTGATTTTACAGGCTCATAGGCAGAAGGGACTTGCCTTGTCTCGGATGAGACTTTGGACTGTGGACTTCTCAGTTAATGCTGAAATGAGTTAAGACTTTGGGGGATTGTTAGGAAGGCATGATTGGTTTTGAAATATGAGGACATAAGATTTGGGAGGGGCTGGGGTGGAATGATATGGTTTGGCTGTGTCCCCACCCAAATCTCATCTTGAATTCCCACGTGTTTATGGGTGGGACCTGGTGGGAGGTAATTGAATCATGGGGACAGGTCTTTCCTGTGCTGTTCTCATGACAGTGAATTAAGTCTCACGAGATCTTATGGTTGTTATAAGGAGAAGTTTTCCTGCACAAGCTCTCTCTTTGCGTGCTGCCATCCACGTAACACATGACTTACTCCTCCTTGCCTTCTGCCGTGATTGTGAGGCTTCCCCAGCCACATGGAACTGTAAGTTCAATTAAACCTCTTTCTTTTGTAAATTGTCCAGTCTTGGGTATGTCTTTATCAGTAGCTTGAAAACAGACTAATACACTATGTGACTCAACGTATTTCTAAAGGCAATTACAAAAGAGGAATTTCAAAAACATTCTGTGAAATGGCTGCCTTACTGGAACAAATAAACTACCTGCCAAGGTGACTGCTTTGAAGACTAACATTAATTTGGATGTGTTAGATCTCTTTGTTATACAGTCATACCTGGAAGAATGTTTTAGTGAGCCTAGCTTTTGCAGCAGAATAAATGAATACCACTCACTTTATACATAATTATAGACCAGAATGAAATGAGAAAATAAATAAAGACCAGAGGATAGAAAATACAGTGTAGTACTCTCCACTGATACTGTGATAATACTAAAAACCCCAGTGAAATGACTAAGCACAGAACACTTTAAGGTGATCCTTCTGGGGAATCACCCTCACTAGCATTTACTTAAACAATTATTAACAAGAATAATGTGAAACTATATTAAACAGTTGAGAAAAAACAAATAATATGTTATTTTGGATTTACTTCAAAATGATAGTGGGGGAAAGGCATAAATGAACTGGTCTTAAGTGCATATTATTGAAGCAGGTGGATCAGTACATCTGTCTGCTTTTGTTCATGCTTAAAATTCTCCACAACAGAAGACAGAAAATGATAAAAAATAATTATAGAAATATATAGTTTTAGAAAATGAGCATATCTTAGGGCTACATTGATGTTAAGAATAAATAGATTCTCCCCTTCAATCCAAAGTATTGATACTATCAATCTAGAGAAGTAGATTTTTAATAAAAAGGAATTAATCTGTGAGGTTATATGCTAGCTGATGGTTCTTGGCAATGATGAGAAAACCAGGTTAATTTGCAGTAGGTAGCTACTGGTTGGGAAATAGTTTTATCTCGATAAACTATTTATATTAATATACCTAAGTGAGTAGAGCTATAACCATCATCTGATTATCTTTAATGTTAACAGAATATGTGGAAAGACTTAATACATTACAGGTTTGCCTTCAAACTCAACTAAATGTAAATATGTAATCTACATATATCTAAGAGGTAATTATGTTTTTTTAATTTGGCATTTTTGTGAATACTGGTTCAAGTAGGGCAGTAAAATACATATAAGCTCATGGGTTTTATACATGGAATTCAATGAACTTTACATGAAACTGAAGCTGCCGAACAGCCATATTGGAATGCCCTTTCAGATTTTGGATTTATAGAGTCATCTAGACTCTTTACTCCTGAAGATCAGCATGAAGATGCAGTCAGATGCCTGGAGCACAGGATTCAACTGGGATCACACTTTTGATCTTGGTTTCATTGGCAATGTGAAACCAAGTGGATGAGGTTGGGCAAATGTTCAAAGTTGTGCAAAGTTGTATGCCCTTATGCTAACTTTACACAAACTTGTTAAATTTTTCCTGCTTAATCTGCTCTTGCCTAACACCACAAGAAATTTACTGAAATAAATTCTAGGCTGAAAAATATTAAATGAAAAAGAGAAATATCAAGGTAAAATGACTGAAATTTGAAGGATATCTTGTGATCTAAAAAGCAGATATTCTTTAAAGTTAGAGTCCATAGGATGTAATGTAACCAGTACTGTTTTATAACCAGGCTGATGTAGGCTTCAACTCTCACATCTACTTGTTTTTATAATTTAGGGCAAACTACTTATTAGCTTCTTTGCCTGAATTTCACCAACTTTAAAATGGCCATGTCAAATATGTCATGAGGATTAAGTGAGAGCACCAGAACTAACACTCAGTGTGGGCTTACTATGTGCAGACACTATCCAAAGCACTACACAAACAGAGCTCATCTAACCTTCAAAACCTCCTGATGATGCAACTACTATTATTATCTACATTCTTCCAGACGAGGACATTCAGGCAAAGAGTTAAGTAACTTGTTCAACAGCACCAGCAGAATGAAAATCTGAACTTGGTTGCTTAGTATCCAAAGCCCACATCTTTGATCACTCCACATAGCCTTGGACACAGTAGCAGCTCAGGAAACATTTGTTCTTTCATTTTTGCAGGCCTATAAGTAATTATTTATTTTATAGATGGAGAATCCAAGTATATATTTAAAATAAAGCTTGAGGCTGGGCATGGTGGCTGACACCTGTAATCCCAGTACTTTGGGAGGCTGAGGCGGGCGGATAACCTGAGGTCAGGAGTTTAAGACTAGCCTGGTCCACATAGTAAAACCCTGTCTCTGTTAAAAATACAAAAATTAGCCAGGTGTGGTGGTGCATGCCTGTAGTCCCAGCTACTCGGGAGGCTGAGGCAGGAGAATCACTTGAACTTGGGAGGTGGAGGTTGCAGTGAGCTGAGATTGTGCCACTGCACTCCAGCCTGGGTGACAGAGTGAGACTCCATCTTAACAAACAACTCACTTTACTGTAACGGTAGTGAAAGCCTTCCCTATTGTTATTTTTTAAAATCATTACTATCTAAGCTTATATGTAACTATAAGTGGAAATGTACAAGCAATTTATGACAAAGCTGACATTTCTTATTTGGAGTTACCTAGTTTAGAATATCAAGTTTTCCAAACGGGTGTTTTACAAAAAGAACTTACTAAACTAGATAAAATAACCTCCTCTCTTTCCAGCACCAATAAAAGTTATGAAACAACCTCTATTGAAAGTAGAATATTTTGAATGATGTGAGTAAACAAATATCAATTTTTAACATTTCCTTCCAACATTAAGAAAAATATGGAGAAGGCAATTTCTTGTTAGGAATAACTGAGTTATTTTAGAGGATATGTATATCACTTCTACACTAATGAACAATATTTAAAATTAATAGAATTATGTTAATGTTATAGAAAAGCAGATATAGTCAAAATTTTAACTACTTCTCAAAGGATTAAATAAGAGGGAATATATACAATATTAAACTTGAATTATCCACTAATAGTAAGATGCTTTGGTACATTTAAAAGTATTAAAAATTACTTGTGTGTAGGTGTCAAAATGTACGACACTCCAAGCAATGGGCATGTGGTGTCTCATCAGTTGTCACAAGAACCCAACAGCTGCCTGTCATTAACCCTAGGTGTTGTGAGATTTACTGAAAATTTTTACCAAATCTTCACTTCACTGAAATAAATTCTCTGTTGAAAAATATTTAAATGATGTTATTCGACTTCAAAGTATATTGAAAATGTGGCTTCGTCACCAAATACATGAGTAATATGGAAATAAAAATGTAACTACCTATAAATTCTCAATGTTTTCTAAAGTTACCAACATTAAAGGAACATACTTCCTGAAATTTCATTTGCCCACCAACTCATGATGAATTATAGAAATATCAAAATAAATCTGCACTATCCAAGAACAAAATATAAATTCACAAAGGGGAGGAATTTTAAGGTAAAACCAACAAAAAACTCATAAAGTAGTGAAATTAAACCCATAAAATGCTGTCTTTAATGATGCCAAAATTAAATATACTAAAGTTAATTCTAGTGCTTGGTAGCATAGTTTTCTAACATTTGGTGCAGATTTTAAAAATGTTCACCACTCACACAGACTTACTAGAATAATCGTAAGAAACAGAAGGAAATTTCCACTGCTTGGGTATGTTTCAGTAGCCTCTTTTGGTAGCTCTGTAAAGTACATAAGTAGTGGCAGAAGGTGGCAGTACTGAGCTAGAAAAACCTCAGATGGCTTCAGGAGCTGTAGCTGAAACTTGAGGTAGTCCAAAGCCCACACTCTGGAATTGATCATTAGACTTTATTATAGATAAATAATGTAAAACTGGCAAACCTAACCTATAAACTACATGTTTCTCCATCAAAAATCAGGAATATTCAATAGATTTCAAGAAATATCTACTTTACAGCACTGTTACCCTAACTGCTCAGCAATATTTTATTTATATATACATATATTTATATAGAAGAGAGTGAAATGTGTCTTACAAAACAATAAAATGCAAACCTTTTACAGGGATCAATGAGGCGGAAAGTTCCATAGAGCTTACCATTCATCAGGAGAGCAGCCATAATCCTCAGGTTCAGGGACATGGCTTCAGAAAGCAAGAAGAGAGGCAGAAAGAGAGGAAAAATAATCACAGAAAGGCTGGAAACATAAAACCACGAAGAAGGGAAGTATAAAAAGATGGATCACTGAAAAGTTAACAAAATGAACTTTTAGTTGAATCTGAAAGAATGGCAGTTAGTACAGTAAATAGAATATAATGATTCATGGTAGCTAAGCAGGTTCACAAAGTTATCCTGTAACTGTATAGCCAATTTGCCTCTTCACCACAACATTTACTGATTTTATCCACAAAATTCATAATTCAGTAGGATTTCAACTTACTTAGCAGTTGAAATGCTAAAGCTAATGGAAAATTAATCATATGTGTTACATAATCAGAATAAAGTGTTTTAAGATAACAAACATGCTAATATCTTGAAACAAATTATCACACTAATAAAATTTGTCAAATACATTTTAGAAGTAACTTTGGCTACCGTGAGATGATGGTTACTTCAACAGGTACATTAAAGTAAAAGTTACCTGCATTTCTATAGTTAAATGGAACCTTAGTTTAAGAGTTTAAATGATATTCAAAAATTTTCACTTAAACTATAATTCACTCATTAAAACACTCCATCTCAAACAGAAAACATATTCATCAATATCTTCTTTAATTTCATCCATTCGCTCATCTGAACACTAGGAAAGTCTGATAGATGTATTTCATTTCAGCCAGTCATGTATTCAATTGGAAGGGGCCCATAATACATGACAGACCAGATTTTCTTATTTCCCATTTCTTTCATAATATAATCATTTGATACTTTTTCTGTAAATTTATTAGACATGGAGTTTTAAAATGCAGAGTTCAGTACAAATGAAAAGTCACTGTTATTTTTGACAAATATACAATAAACTTTGTTAAAAACTCATGGGATCCTTACACTCCCTAAAAGTTCAATCTTTCATCAACCCAGCCGAGGCAGGGAATTCATCATTCCAAAGCACCTCTTCCACTACCAAAACATTAATTTGCTTCCAGCGCAGTATCCACTATATCACTCCAATCACAATGGAGGTGGTCCCTTTTAACTCACTATTCTCTCTCCTACCAAAGGGCTTTTGTGCCTGCTTAAGCAGGGCTAATCAAGCCCTTTGTGGGCTGGACTCCAAGAAAAGGAGTTGGCATGCTGCAAAGCTCTGTGGAAACTGGCTGCAACTCCATGTTTAAAGCAATCACTTCTGATCAACCTCAAGACTTGGACCCTAGCCCATGGACTGTGCCAGGAAAGGGCCTGGTACTACCCAAGCAACACTGTGCATGGTCCTGCCAAGCTGCACTAGCCCCGATCTCATACCAGGAGAGGGTATAAAGTTTCCCAAGTCATGCAGCTTAAAAGCTCCAGAGCTCAAGTGTCAGAGACCCTCTCCCCAACTCTGGTGCAGCCCTGGAAGAATGCTGAGCACTACCTAGAGCCCGATGAGCAGTAGGTGGCCTGCATACCTGCCACTGATCCTATATGCAAGTTTCCCTGTGATTGCTGCTCCAGAAGCTCTGGTGTCTACATGGTATCTAGCTTTTTGCCTTTGTATGTGCCAGTGCTATAGTATCTACCTGGTAAGTTCTTCACTTAATCAAATTCATTCTTAGATTTCAACTTCAGAATCACTTTCTTAGGGCGTATTTCCTTGCCTTCCCTGTTTAGATCAAACCACCCATCATAGCCTCACATAGACCTCTATACTGTGTTAGGACTTTATATTTGTCTGTACGATTACTTAATTAGCATCCACTAACCGCCAATTAGACTATACACTTTAGGCAGGAGGAAATCATGTGAACTTTTGCCTTTTTTACCTCTATTATCTATCAAAGTGTCACATACATCAACACTTGAGATACGCAGATAAATAAATGAATGGGGCTGACAAGAATTTATCACAAGTCATGGTGAGCAGTAAGATAAACATGGTTGTAACAAGATTTTGGGGGATAGTATTATGATAATCGTGAAATTTCTCGTGGTGAATCTCTTCTTGGGGTTAAAGAAGTAGCCGATCCTTCCAGCAAATATATAGCTAAACCAAATATTGTCAAGTAAAGTTATTCACATAGTATATTCATATATAAAGATTGCTTTTAAAAACTTATTTTTCATTTAAAGGGAAAATGCAAATGATGTTTTTAATACGAATTAAATGCCTTGTCCACACAAAAAAGCGTTATTTAGTTTGCTTAACAGAATTTCTTTTTATAGACTGTATCTTGTTAAGCCTCATCCAACTTATTCTAAAAGGTCTAAATTTTTTTTTTTTTTTTTTTTTTTTTTTTTTTTTTACAAAGACGGCACTTAAGACTGTATCCCAGAATCTTTACTCTACTGAGATTTGTAGCCACTGAACAGAGAAACTGCTTACCTATTCTGGGTATTCAAGTAACTATTATAAAACTGACTTATTCCCTACAGGAAGCAATTAGCTGAAATGATACTTTAATAACTAATGTTTACAGCAAAATGTCTGGTTTGTCATAAGTTAAATTTACAAATGATATCACAATTCACTTACATTTTACTGTAATTGTCCCATAAAAAGATTTAATGAAATAATCTAATAATTTTATGGTGCATTCCTAACTAAAAGTTGATTTCTACAAGATAATCATCATTGGCAACTATGCACAAATCTTTTTTATTTTATTGCCCACCATGAATCCAATTTGGGGCAAAGGTTCAGGTAAATGAAAGAAAATTTATTAAAATTAAATTCTGATGCACTAAGTGTTAACTATAATTTTCTTACAAACATATGGAATACACAGAACTACCTAAGAATTATACTAACAGGAAACCTCAAGCCTTATTCTGATAAGACACAACAGAACTCACTTGAACCTTATCTGGGGTGAAACTGAGCTGTACCTGATGTTTTGGCAACACTGAGGCAAAATCAGCTTTGCACTTGTAACCCCAAAGGCTTTTGTCAGGATATGAAATTTTGTGTTACTCTCTGGTTTTACCACCTCCCTGGGGGGATAAACACCTTGCTTTCTTCCACTGTGGTTAGAAGTGCTCATACATAATAGTTCTCATATTAAGCAATTGTTAAATGCTGCTCTGGGGAAAATAGGATAGCAAAGCCAGGTCATTTCCCCCATCTAGATTACCATAATCCAAGAGTGCCCAGAGGAAATCTACACAGAAAAGTGCTCGACAGTAATTACTCTCTCTCACCCCTTCACATCTAACCATGGAGACTGGCTGTAATTAACAGTGTTATTTTCCCTTCTGTAAACATGTGGTCAAGTCAGAAGTCATGGTTTCTCCAAAACTTTCAGACATCAACAACTCTCTACGATGCTAACAATCCAATAATCCACCAAGATGTGTTTGGGAGGGAACACTGATAAAAACTCAAGGTTAAGGATGCCTAAAAGCACATACACAAACATGATCACTGGAAGCAGTTTAACTAGCTTTACTCTACATGGCTTCTGGTATCCTTGAAAATATGATACCATAACTAAAAAGGAAACAGATTTTGGCTTATACAGTTAAAATTTGCAAACAAACTTCTGTTTATTTCTAAACATTATGTTAGATTTCATATCTGGAAAAGGACCTTAGAAATGGTTTGGTCTCACTATCCACATCTTAAAGAGTAGGGAATATCTGAAAATAGATTTTCTAGGATTACATGGTAAATTCTAGACAAAGCCAGAACTCATGGCTTTTGACTGTATCTCAGGATTAAGAAATATTATTTCCTCAAGAAGAAATTCACTTCACTGGCAATTTAATCTCAATGATGACAAAACTGAGCTCAGACCCACCCTATAACAGTTGTTAATGATGACACTGTCAACAGACACAGACGGGCACTGCTCTTTAGAACTACTGCCTAGGAGTATTTAAGGACCTCTTCCAAGAATAAGAAAAAAACTGATAAAATGCAGAAGAAAACAGAGGCTAGATCTGATTTTAGCTTTCTGTTCTGATAATTTCACAATCAATAATTACTAATTTGATGAACCTGCTTATTGAATTATAAAATCACACAAAGTAAAAAACAATGCCAATTATTAAACAGGTCATTGTGGAAATACTAGTTATGAATGAATACAGAATTTGGGTAAAAAAAATCATCATAAATCTGACAACTCTAGAATTGCAATAGGCTTTCCTCTTCTCCTCTGGGATGATTGTGGGTAGAATATATAAGTACAAGATGTCAAAAAGTGTGGCTGCAACTCTCCTGCTCCAGTAGCAATTTGTTGGGAGGAGGGTGGAGGAGCCAGGTGAGCCTCTTTCATCTAAGGAAATTAGGACATCTTCAGATAAAGAAGAAAGATGAAAAACAGCATCCAGCCCAGGAAACAGTAAGTATGCTTCTTAAATCAACAGCCTGTCTTTACAGTGTGAAAAAGCCACTCAACTGTCTTTTTAACCTCGTTTATACATATAGTTTAAAGTCATTTTTAGTCATGCTCTCGTAACGCAAAGAACAAGGATATCTAGGAATAACCATATACTTTTGGGATTTTTCATGAAATGTTTACTTATTTATAATTTTAACTAAGGCATTTTCAAAATGTAACACTCTTTGTCACTGGCTTACTGCTTAGAGTGAGTGGGGAAGAGTGGGTGCAAGCCAGAAAACCTAGAAGCAAGTGTCCATGCTTGTATGAGTAGGAGGCTGATATTTACTAGTCTCACTTCTAGGTAGATAAGGATAATTGGCAAGTTTGACAATAGGCCAATGTCAACCAGCCAGGAGAGTGTTTAACCTTTTGATGTCTTTTTTAGGAAATGTAGAAATTAATTTTCTCACATTACTCTATAAAATATTTTAAAGAGAAGGCTATGGAACAGCTTGTAAGCATACCTGGAAGGAAGAAATAAATTAAATGGGTGCTCAACAAGCAATTCTAAAGAAATTAACAGCCTGATAAAAGTTTCTGATGATATTAATTATCCTCCAGATTCAAGAGTTTCACGTCTCTACCTCCTTTCCGTCATCAGAATTTTAGATTGCTCTATGACTGCAAAAAGGAGAGATGAAAGAAGAAAAAAAAAGTATCAAAAGGGATAACTGTCACTATTTTAACTTGAAAACTGCTCCAGGCCTGATTATCTGTCCTTACCAGATCCAAGCTGTACTCTAGTTTATAGTAGTGTAAAACGAAATATATTTGTTCCTTATTACCAGGGCAAGAGAGAGACTTTCAGCAACACTAAACACTGAAAATACCATTGGGCAGAGCACCCACCTCATGTCATCCCAAATGAAAACAATGCCAAACTAGAAACGCGAAATATACATGTGTCCTAAAATTATAACAGCTGCTTTTTAGACTAAAAAAACCAAACAACCCCACACCCTCCCCTAATAAGACCTCCCAAATGTACCAAACTGTTAGCACTAATTAAACAGGTATTTCATATCCTAATTAAAGGAAAAAACTCACCCATAAGCAACTCCTGCTATGGTGCACTTCTTAAACTGCATTACATTGCATGTCAGAGTACCAGTTTTGTCAGAAAATATGTATTTAACCTAAAAAAGTTTAAAATTTCTCATTAATATTTCGAAAGTCTTTATGCCAGTCTTTTATAGAGAAACCCCTCATGCTTTTTATTAACATTGCAGGGGCACAATGAATATTACTAAGGGACTATTTTCTGCCCATTTATCAAGGAATATATTCAGCTTTTTAAAAAGTATTTTACAAATGAATCTTTTCACATATGAATATTAAATACTATCACCATACTAGAAAACTAAATTATATAGACATATGCCTTAGTATGGTCTGAATTTCCACTAGAAAGTGCCACTACCACTACTTAACATTTACAGAGCACTGAAACAGCTATCAGCATTTCTCAGTGCAACAAGCAATTGTAGAATTTGTAATGGCTTGCGCAATTAACTTCATGCAACATCTGAATTGGTAAGAAATAAGAATAATTCTGGACTAGATGCTATTTGTAAAGCATAAGTTGGAATATGGCAACAATACAAAAAAAGAAAAACCTAGAATATGTCAATGGATTACAAATATATACATATGTGAATATAGTATGAATTATAAATCTAACATTCCTATTGACTAGACTCACCTAGCTTTGTTGGTGAACTCTTCCTCCCTTCCCGGTTGAAAGGTATGAACAATTCTAAAACTACGTTTATAACTTGAAAATAGCCAATATGTTGCATACTAGCTTGACTATATACCGAGGGACATCTCTAAGCTCTTGGAGTGCTTTACCTTGAGAGCAAAATCTCCTTGAGACAGTGTTTTTAAAAACTGACTTACTAAAAATGAGAATTGTTCATCATGCACTAACAAATATATTATTCAAATAGTGGAAAATTAAAAGCTGTCCATTCATTTGCAGTTATCATATATGGCAGATACCATACCAAATCTAACTTTTTAATTCAACACATAATCAATAATAAATTGAGTTTACCTGGCCAAGTTCCTCATTCAGATTAGATGTTCGAGCCATAGCAGCAGTGTCTGTGGGTTCATAGTGCATGTCAAGATCCTTTAATAAAATTAAGTAAATCATTGAATACAACTGGTAATAAGGAATTGGGTGAAACTTTAAAAGAAAACAATTAGTATATTCATACTTCAATAAGTCACTGTTTGATGAACTATATGTAAGCACTAATTTCTTGTTATTCCTATACCATTTAATTCAATTTTTCTGAAAAGTATTCAATGTAGACTATTATATTCCACAGTAAGGGCAGAACAGTATGGTAGTTAGAGCCTGTCTATGAATCATGCAATCTAGGTTTACTATCATTCCACTATTTTCTATATAAATGACCTATTATAAGGATTAAAAGATACCACACAAGTGCTTCCTACTGTGTCTGACACAAGGCAAGTATTTAGTAATGTGAGCTAGAACTCAGCAACTAAACACTGCTCAAATAATTAGGTCTTCAACCCCTGGAAAAAGTACCCAAGAGATTCTATCTGGTTGTATTTTCTGGGCCAAGAAAGAAAAACAAAATCCACTTCTCAAAAGATAAAAATGTCATGCCTGTAATCCCAGCACTTTGGGAGGCTGAGATGGGCAGATCACGAGGTCAGGAGATTGAGACCATCCTGGCTAACACGGTGAAACCCCGTCTCTACTAAAAAAAAATACAAAAAAATCAGCCGGGCATGGTGGCGGGCGCCTGTAGTCCCAGCTACTGAGGAGGCTGAGGCAGGAGAATGGCGTGAACCTGGGTGGCAGAGCTTGCGGTGAGCCTAGATTGCGCCACTGCACTCCAGCCCGGGCAACAGAGCGAGACTCCGTCTCAAAAAAAAAAGCATAGTTTTTGTACTTATGAGACTTGACTATATTATCCTACAAAATTAACATTTTCTATAGTAGACTATTTTATTAACAAATCAGGGTTGTAGTTCACAAATTTTCATGTCAAATGAAAAGGCCAAAATTCAAAGCCCATCTCTCCCATGTCTGTGTTCTGAACTGATCAACATCACTTCTGAAATAGGCTATTGAGTATTATGTGCCATGTTTTAAGAGAGATATTAACCAACTGGGCCTTTGTTCAGAAGAGAAAGTGATCAGAATAGCGATTAATCTGGAAATCACATGAACTGAAGGACAACAGAAAACGACGGGGAATGTTTAATTAGAAAGGAAAAGATAGGATAGAACTGGCATGATAGCTGAGTTCAGATATTTTGCAACACTATCATTCAGAAACAAGATTAAGCATTTTCATAATAGATCCATTGGGTTGGTTCCAAGTCTTTGCTATTGTGAATAGTGCTGCAATAAACATAGGTGTGCATGTGTCTTTATAGCAGCATGATTTATAGTCCTTTGGGAGATATACCTAATGCTAAATGACGAGTTAATGGGTGCAGCACACCAGCATGGCACATGTATACATATGTAACTAACCTGCACATTGTGCACATGCACCCTAAAACTTAAAGTGTAATAATAATAATAATAAACAAAAAAATAGATCCATTGGGAAGAACCAGAATCAAAGGAAGACAGTTATAATCTCATTTTCACATAAGAAAGTTGCTTTGTAAAAGAAGGCTGGAAAGTCAGTGTTCTATCTGTCAGATGTTATAAAATCTCTGTACATTAGAAAGGTGGTTGAAAGCACAAGCCTGCTGGGTTCATCCAATACTAAAATTATATAATTCTTTGAAAGATATTATTTTTGAAAATCAAAACAATAAAGTGATTATCTAGCTTACTTATGTGATCCTCACAATGAATTACCCTATTATTGCTCTAAGAAACTTCAATAAGTCTTACTGATATTTGTACATATCCTATTACATAATTTTTCAGCCATATATCTCCTGCATGAAGTAAGCTGCACCTGCAGCTCATTTTAGATTTCTAAATTACACTGATTTCTTACCAATGAATTAAGAGATTGACAGTTTAGGTAGATAATTCGCCACAAGAAGATAATGAACAGTTACAAAAGTATCAGTTATATTTTAAAAAATCCTAATATTGTTCATATTGAAAGACTTTACAATGATTGAAAAAGAAAGAAACATCAAAAATAACACAAAGTTTCTCAAAATAAAAGAAAAATTAAATTTTTTGGCAGATTAGGCCCACAGATTTAATTTATATAAATTCATTAATTTTAACTTTGATAAAAATAAAACTAAGACATTTAAAAACATTTAGAAAATAGATGTCCAACATTTTTCTAATATTTAACAATATTCCAGAGAAAAATTATGAAGAAAAATTCGAGTGAAGCTAAAATTGTTTACAGTGTAGAAAATAACATAACATGATAATCTGGTTGTTATCAGTAAGAATTATTTGTATAGTGCTTGATTATTTTCAAAGCTCTTTGCTATGTCAAGAGATTCCTTAGTCCATAAAACCACTTAAGATGTAGGTAAGGCATATTATCCCTATGATTGTGTTCAAGAAAATAAGTTTCAAAGTAAGTTGAGAAAGTTGAGACACCTAGTAATTTATAATACTAGAACCATAATTCAGATACTTAACTCCAAACTCATGGTTCTGCACCTCCCATGACCACCATAGGTTTCCTGAACTAGAGACCCATGTTCCCTACAATGTCTGGCCTGTAAACTTGTGTGATTCTGAGATGAGGAACTTTGCAACAAATTAGGTTCAAAAATTTGATACTGTGGTCAAGAAACGGTAGATATAATTAAAACCTTTTTTCTCCTGAGATATCAAAACATCCTAAGGACAAAATTATTTGGTAGGGTGATAACAATCATAATTCATATTTACCCAATTTATGAAGTATGCCTGGGTAAATTTGACAACTTCTAATGTAACCAACAAGCTGATAGGAATGAGATTGTTGAAAAGGATGATGAAGGTCAAGAAATTCAGTCCAAAATTACTAGCGCCACCATCTGTTGGGAGAGGCAGGAGGAATGTCATTTACAGTTTTATATCTTATTTGCATTGACCCCAAATTAGCATAATACAAGTTTTCCATATTACGTAGCTTATTTGATAATTTGGGAGGAACACTTTGCTGATAATCTATCCTAATTCTCAAGTACATCCTTCAAGACAGAATTGCATTATTTGTGCTCAATATGTTGTTAATCCAGATAAGAACTGTATAAAAGTACTAAGACAGTGAAACGACTGTCAAATATTGCAAATCCTCTTCCAAACACAAAGTTTAGAGACATCAGGGATAGCACTGAGGGTTTATAAATATAAAATCTCAATTGGGTAGAATCACTTTTATATAAATTCTTAAAAGTATTTCCAACTTAAAGCATACTTTAAAAGCAAACAAGACAGCAGCAGCAAAAACAATCCAAACTATATGAGTAATATTCAGTCCTAGGTAAATTATTCTCCTAGGTACTTTATACTCTTCTTCCTCAATAATGAAAATAAAACCGCAATACCAGATACAATTGTAAAGTATACAAAGAAACAGACTGATGGTAGTAACAGTTCTGATACTGAAATAATAAATCAGTAACTATAAAAACAACTAGGAATTGCTGCAAAGATAAATCAACATAATAAAAAAATTTTAAAAATACCGGCTTTTGCTATATGATTTTACTAGAATTTGCTTTCACACTTTTGGAAATTAAGTCTTTATTGGCTAAGTGCTCATGAAATGAAAATGTAAACTCATTTCACAGAAATATCCAGGGGTGGTACATTAATATCACAATAATAAAAGGATAAATGCTTTAAAGGGAAACTATTTACTAGCACTTTCTCTAAGATAACATTTAATATAGGACTTACCACATTACTGAGTTCAAATGAAAATACATTTGGTTTAAACATTTTTAAACCATATAAACCACTTTTTGGTGCTTTTATTTAAATAAAATATAAACAAAGCATATTTTATTTAAGATGAACAAAATATATTTAAATATTTATATTTATATTTAAATATATTTAAAATATTTTATATATTTATAAATATATACAATATATATTTAAATACATATGTTTTGTTATATCCACACATGGTCAATCTACTTTCTTTACCATATAGTTAACCACCTATGTTAAAAATATTTTTAAGGAATAGTTTTCACTGATGTATATAATAAATGACTATACTCAGTGAAAATTTTATACCACTATAGAGTGCTCATTATGCTTTTAAGGATTCTGAAATTTTAGGATTCCCAAATTTTACTTACACTTGCTAGAAATCTCATTGAAAAACAAAGATCAAATGTCCAGCTATCTTGGCAACAAGGTCTTTTTAGAAACAACAGGAAATTCAATAAAGTAAATCAAGATCAATTGTGAAATAAACACGTTTTAATCTAAAAAAGTGCAGTAAGCACTTTATTGCTTACAGTTTAGATTGAGATACCAGTCTTTTCCAGAATGCCTTCGATTCCAAATGGCTGAGCCCACAGAACAGACAAGAGACATGGCAATTAAGATACAAAATAAAATCAAAATTTGTACATTTGTAATCCGTTCCACATTTGAGAGCTTAAGTGGTGGACTTGTTGAATTCTGTAAAAAGAAACAAGATGAGTAATAAAAAATGTACACCAATGATTTAGCAATGTATACTTGGTATTCTGTTGAGGATGACAAAGTCACAACTCAGTATCTAGATGTGGGTGGATACTTGAAAATTATGCGAAACCCATGACAAATGTAATAAGGTGCCAATGGTTAACCACCTTTTTTTCAAGGCTACTACACCACCCAGGCCTTTTTCTAGGAAGTAAACTATAAGAAAGAAGACGAGAAGGAAATTGTATTCCTTTTGCAAAAATAGCTTTTGCATTGTGGCAGGTAAGATGAATAATGCATTACTTGGCTATGTAAGCAAACAGGGTAGTCTAGAAACATTTAGTTAGTGTTTCCGTTCAGGAAGACAGGCAGACAAGGCAGCCCATGCCCCTGCAAACAGGCACCTGGAAATCTGAACATAGGAAGGCAACATTTAAAGGATCTCTGGCTTTCAAATTTCTGGTGGCATTTAGCAATTGTTTTACTGAACACAGCAGCAATTTAAGTAGTCCTGGCTATAACAGAGGCAAGTTTCCTCGGTTGTATTTGATGATTCAAATGATTATGTAGACCTGTGCTAACCAAAAAATCCACAGGACAGAAAATTAAAAGTCATAATCAATATAAAATGAAGATTTATAGAATTTATAAAATGGCTAGGGGTGGAATCACTAACAGCAATCTTGCTTGCCTATTGATAATACCTTATGCCTGTACAAGGTAAAAAGGTATTAGCTCTGAGAGCAGATTTTCATTTAGTTTCTTAAAACTGTTTTCCACACCCATCTAACTATTGAATATTGATGGTATAACATAGGGACGGAGCAACTGTAGGCAGGTGTGACGATCAATGCAAGAATTAAAGCTGATGGCAAAAACAGCCTTACATATAAATGCTATGAAAAATGGTCATTTGATTCAAATTTCTAAAAAATTTTATCAAAAGATAGAAATTTTAAAATTTGACTATTGCATTAAAATTACAAGACAAATATTTTAATGCAGATCACTTATCATGACATAGACAACTTATGATAATCACTATAATAGTTAGTAAATGCTGCCATAGACCCATACACAAAATTCTTGAGAGTTCATGCATAATCCCTGGTAAACCTTCCAGTATTCCTGTATGCAGTGAGCCATTCTTTTTTTTATTTTTTTTTTTGAGACGGAGCCTTGCTCTGTTGCCCAGGCTGGAGTGCAGTGGCATGATCTTGGCTCACTGCAAGCTCCGCCTCCTGGATTCATGCCATTCTCCTGCCTCAGCTTCCCGAGTAGCTGGGATTACAGGTGCCCACTACTACGCCCGGCTAATTTTTTGTATTTTTAGTAGAGACGGGGTTTCACCATGTTAGCCAGGATGGTCTCGGTCTCCTGACCTTGAGATCCACCCGCCTTGGCCTCCCAAAGTGCTGGGATGACAGACGTGAGCCACCGCACCCAGCCCAAGCCATTCTTATAGGGAGGTAATTTCAAGGTCCAACTCACAGGAGTACCAGATTCTGAACATATAGGGTTGGATCAGGAATCTGTGACAGATGGTCTCCTATGTTTGGGACCACTGCACTCAGATCTGTAAATCATACACTCGCAAAAGCCTTAGGTCCAAAAGGTTTCATAGAGAAAAATTTCACCTGCATCAGCTTGGTGTCATGTCCAGTGTAGACAACTATTCCATGAACCCACTGTGTATTTCTCAATTGAGCTCCTCGAAGAAGAATCTGATCTGCTCCCAGTGGAACAGTGCTAGGACAGATTACATTGACATTAGAAACACTATTTTCTAAAATGCTCAAGAACTCTAGTTACCATACAGTTACAAAAGTTCCCATTATTAAAATAACCCTTCTCATATTTATTTTTTGGAAAGTAATTTCCCTCCAATACAAATAATTTTCTTAAACAGCAACAACACAAGTATTTACGTTGCTTTTCCTTAACACAACCAGTCATTTTCTGTAACTTCACTATCTGGTATGGACTGCACTGTGTCCCTCCACTATTCACATGTCGAAGTTCTTACCCCCAGTGTAATGGCATTTGGAAATGACCCTTCGGGAGGTAATGTGATTTAGAAGAGGTCATGAGGGTTGAGTCCTCATGAAGGGATTAATGCCCTTATAAAAAGACACTCGAGGAGTTTGCTCTTGTCCTTGTGAGGACACAGCAAGAAGGGGCCTTTTGCCAGCCAGGAAGATGACCCTCACCAGAACCCAAACATGCAGGTACTCTGATCTCAGATGTTTAGCCTTTGGAAATGTGAGAAAAATAAATTTCCATCATTAAAGCCACCTAGTCTATGGTGTTTTGTTACGGCAGCCTGAGCAAGCTAATACATTAACCAAAATAATAGGTAATGTTTTGGAATTCAGAGGTTAATTTACACACCTATTTATAACTTTTCCTAAATAAGTCCATTTAGGTTTCTAAAAGTGTTAAGAAGTGATGGGGATAAGGAATCTGTCTGCCCACCTCAGCCTCACCACACACACACTCACACACACACACACACACACACTCTCTCTCTCTCCCCCCGCCCCCACCCAAATTTAAAATAGCTTTGTGCATAATAAAGGTCCAAAAAAATTCCTAAGATAAATACACAGATCTCACCACTTATTTGCATTGCCAGCCCTGACCCCCTACAGACAAGTCCCCATACTTAAAACCTCTAGAATATTCATTTTTATAGTATTTGAAGATTGGTTTCCCAAGAATTGTGAATAAATTTCCAATGAATAGTGGATTTTGGAGCTGTTCATTCCTTATTATTTAAGCCACATTTTTCATGAATAAGGTCCAAGTTGGTATTTTTGTGGATTTTTCACAAGGCTACCCACTATGGTAGGTTACTGGGTGATACAACTCACACAGGGACATAAGAAGGAACAAAGCCACCACAGATATACTAGAGTTCTTGAGGAATATGTAATACATAAATTTGAATGGGTCATGGATTGCTATTACCAAGTCTTCATTTTAATAAGAGAAAAAAGGTCAAATATAAAGAAAAATATATTTAAAAATTCTGGAAAAAGAAGGCAACAATTCCACAAGAAAAGTCGACAGACAACACAGAACTTCTTTGTAAGTGGAGGCAAAGCGAGGCTGAGGTCTTCATTTCCGGTGAGCTGCTCTGGCCCAGTAGGCTTGAAGGCTAGTAGCAGCTTGGGCCTTGGACATTCAGGAACTACACAAATTCTACTGACACAGGTAAAATCAATCCAGATGGGTAGGTAACAACAGCACTTGAATGAATCCTTAGGAAATACTGTATTCCAATTTAGAGAAAGAACAAAGCAACTGCAACTCTCATTCTTTATGTACAATAGCATGCCTTTAGGACCTGTCTGGAAGGAAACCCTTCTGGTATATATCTCAAGATTAAGGGTGCATTTCAGAGTTGAAAGGGGCCTTGGGCCTAAAGTGGGTTTCCAATAACTTCTTGGGAAGCTGCACTATGCTCTGGGACACACATGTGACAACTGTTCCTTACCCAGCCAATGGGGTATAATATGGCAACTGTCACCTCAGCATTGGTGGTGTGGATTGACCGGAATTAGACACAAACTCTTCAAAAGCAAAACATACCACTTTTCAATTACAAGGACTCAAGAAGAATTAGTTAGTTTTCATCACAGCTGGTGTTCCAAGGCTTCTGGCATTAGACTATGACCCTCATCCTTAAAGGCAACAAAGTATACTCATTCCAAAGGGTCTCCAAGAGCTTTGGGTAATCACTGTAAACCCCAAAAGTGCCACAGATACAAAGATCTTGAAAATCTGTTTCTACCTTTCATATTAAATACAGCATATTATACAAATTCTCTTTGTACCCTGAATCTTGGCACCATCATACAGAGTTTCTCCTTCACAGCATAGATTTGCTCAGTAACGATTTGACAGAAAACTGTTAAGACATGGAAGCTGGCCAGTTAGGAATGTCAGACTATAGAAACAATACTGGTATAAATGGCCAAATCTATCATTAGTCTTTAACCATATGTTCATGGAACGATCACTCTGTGCAAATTTTAGAACAACATATAATTACTTCAAGGATTACAGGAAAGCTTTTGGAGGATCTGAATGAGGATGACAGTTCAGGGTATACTTCAAATGTCCTTTAGAATTCAAACACTCTAATAATGCAATTACAAAATAATGAAAACACCAAAAACATTCTCTCAGGCTGGTGAGTTCAACTAGTATATTTAGCCAACATTCAGTTGGCCACTACAATGCGTGGGAGATAAGGTATACCATAAAGGAGGGGAAGCAGGGAAAGAAGGGAATGGAGGAGAAAAGAGGAGAGAAGGGAAGCAGGAAAGACTTAACCTTTTCTGCCAGTTTCTGCCTCATTTCTTTGCTCTCTTTGCAACAAAACTCATTGAAAAAGAAGTCTATACTTGCTATTTTCAACTCTTCTTCCATTTTCTCAAACTCACTATCATCAGGCACCTGTTCTAATCAATTTCAATGATCTCCACTTGCTAAACGTAAATATGTTAGTGGTCAGTCTCATTGTACTTGACCATCAGCATTGTCAGACTCAGTTTTAGTCCCCGTGCTTTGGTACAGTTTCTTCACTCGCTCTTGGTTACCATCCTATAAACTTGGTCTCCATCTCTTTCACTAGTGCCCTTGCTTTTCCCAACATAACGTTGGATGGTCTCAGGATAGCTCTTGGGTCTCTTCACTTTTCTGTCTATACCCTTTCATTCTCAGTGATTTCTTCCATCCTCATGGCTTTAAATATCTATGCCACCTACTTCCAAACATACCTCATGAACCCAGACTTCTGTCCCAAACTTTGGATATATATTCAACAGCCTCCTGGACATCTCTGTTTGGACCAAACTTATGAAGTCCAAAACTGAACTGCTGACCTTTCTTCCTCAAAATCCTCCAATGAATTCCCATTTCACTCAGAGTAACATCCTCACAATGGCCTACAAAGCCCATAGGACCTGGCCCTGTGTTTTCTCTAGGCCCTTCTTCTATTACTCTCTTCATTGATCGTAGCACTCCAACCACACTGCCCTAACATTCCACAATTATTCCAGGCACTTTTCCACTTGAAGATCATGTAATGATAGAACTAATAATTTACACTGACTACTCCTTCCATCTGGAATTATCTCCCTCCAGATATTCAAAAGGCAAACATCCTCACCTCCCACTCATCATTGCTCAAATGTTACCTTTTCAATGAGGCTAACTGTGACCACCCTAACAAAAAGTTGTTCCCTTCCAAAGACACCCAATCTTCCTTATTCTGTGCTATTTTTTTCCCAAAGCATTTATCACTTTCTAACATAGTACAAACTTTTCTTATTTATCATCTTATTGTTTGCATGTTTGCCATTACCTTACTGCAAGAAAGCAAGCTCACGAGGTGCTATGGTTTGAATGTTTGTGTCTCCCCAAAATTCACATGTTGAAACTGAATTCCCAAAGCGGTGGTATCAGAAGGTGGGGACTTTGGGAATGGAATTCATGCCCTTACAAAAGAGGTCTGAGAGCCTCCGCCAAGTGAAGACACATACTAGGTGACATCTATGAGAAACAGGCCCCAGCAGACAATGAATCTTCTAGTGCCTTGATTTTGGACTCCGCAGTTTCCAGAACTGTGAGTAATAAATTACTGTAATTCATAAATTACCCAGTCTAAGATATTTTGTTACAACAGCCTGAACAGACTAAGGCTTAAGGCCAGGAATATTTATCTGCTTTGTTCACTGTTGCCTCCTTAACACCTTAACTGGCTTGGCTTACTAGGTGCTTAATATGTACTGGTTGAATGAATGAGGGAAGGGGTAGAAGAGAAGAAACAAGAGAGGCAGGAATCAGGTAATAAAAAGAGATGAGATGACTATAATTAATACCACAGGCTAGAAAGAACATTTGAAATTTCATGGAGGAGACAATAAATTATCCAGTACAATAGACCCCTTGAAGGTAGAGTCTGAACTCCTTGAAGCATCTCAAGATCACAGGAAAGGACCCAGGCCATGTAGATTGAATAGTTAAGCCTATAACATGAGTATTTTGGCCAAAGAATAAGCACAGGTAATTCTTACTCCCATTGTTTACCCATGAAACAATGTGCCAGAAGCTGGGAATATCTCTGAAAATATCCTCCTGCCAGATTGGCAGGAATGCTGGGAAGTCATCAGCTATACTACATGAATGGATAAGATTCAACATCTTCACAGAAGGACTCAGGGCAGAATAAAAATGCTTTAAAAACGGTTTTGAGTACTCAAACTTAGCACACAAGAAAACAATATGTATCCAGACTTGGAAGACACAACAATACACTATGACACAGTGGATTCTGTGTTTTTATGAAGACAGATTTTACATACCCATGTCCATCAAGCCTTATGTTTCCAACAAAATCGTAGAGATGTCTGTTTGGACTTTCACACTCAATTTTGCCAGAAATCCTCATCAAACTGTCAATGTCTTTGATATCTGATGTTGCTGGTAAGCCCTGTTTGGAATTTTTAAATAAGCAAAAAGTATGTTAAATAAGTTGTATCTGGGCAAAGAGGAGGAATTTTGAATTCATCCAAGTCTTAAGATCTAAGGGAACCCATTATTTTTATAAGCAATTCTCCCCTACTCTGTCAAATCATAATTAAGAGATACCTTCCTCCCTGACTTGAGCACAGGTTTTTAGCACAAGAATAGGGCACCTTTATGAGAGTTCTTAAATATATTTAGGAGACTATAAGCTAGTCTACAAAGATAATTTGAAGTCAGTCCCCAAAGAACCATTTGCTTGTGAAAATAAAAGTAATATTTAGCACTATACAGTCTGAGTCTGTCTTCAGAATCTAAACAAGATGAAAAATAGATGGAATCTGTGTTCAAAGAACATAGCTTTGTTTCTCTTTTTTTACTCCAGAGAAGGGAAACTCCAAAACAGGTTTTCCCTCTGGCCAACCAGAAGCAGCTGTCACTGAGCAGGGCCCCTCACACAGTGGCAGTCTGGGTCCAGGCCCTCTGTGATGATCTAGTTCCAACACATCCCAACCCTCCCAAATGTCATTTTCATCATTCATCTAGAAACCAAAGGCATACATTTTTAAAGTCCCTCCTAAAACTTTAAAAACTTTACAGTTATTTTTGCTTGAGATGATATGAAAAGTAAATATAGAAATGTAAACTATTCCCCAAGATGACTGAGAGTTTTTGAACAGCAATAGAAAGTATGGCTTTTTAAAAAACTTTTATTTTAGGTTCAGGGGTGTACAATGGAGCTTATATAGTAAACTTGGGGGAGCTTGTTGTACAGCTTTTTTTCTTGTTTTGTTTTTTGAGACAGAGTCTTACTCTGTCACCCAGGCTGGAGTGCGGTGGCATGATCTCGGCTCACTATAACCTCCGCCTCTCGGGTTCAAGCAATTCTCCTGCCTCAGCCTCCTGAGCAGCTGGGATTACAGGCGCGTGCCACCCTGTCTGGCTACTTGATGTATTTTTAGTAGACACAGGGTTTCACCATGTTGGTCAGGCTGGTCTTGAACTCCTGACCTCATGATCTGCCTGCCTCGGTCTCCCAAAGTGTGATTACATGTGTGAGCCACTGTGCCCATCCTTGTACAGCTTTTTTTTTTTTTTTGAGACGGAGTCTTGCTCTGTCACCCAGGCTGGAGTGCAGTGGCGCGACCTTGGCTCACTGCAAGCTCTGCCTCCCGGGTTCACGCCATTCTCCTGCCTCAGCCTCCTCAGTAGGTGGGACTACAGGCGCCTGCCACCACGCCTGCCTAATTTTTTGTATTTTTTTTAGTAGAGATGGGGTTTCAACGTGTTAGCCAGGATGGTCTCAATCTCCTGACCTTGTGATTCGCCCGCCTCAGCCTCCCAAAGTGCTGGGATTACAGGCGTGAGCCACCGCGCCCAGCCCTTGTACAGCTTTTTAACATGGCAAAGTCAAATTATAACTTGAACCAGGTGAACAGGAAAAAGTTAAAACATATCAAAGCACTTAGAACTACTATTATCTGAGTGTTAGCTATTATATAATTAAAAATATTACAAATAGTATCTATAAGATAGATCACATTTAACCAGACAAATACATCAGAATCTTCCATAATACTTAATAATACCAGTTTATAAAACCTCTTCGTTGTGGTTCCCTGGGAACATATTTGCAACAGGACAGATTACTTCAAGACAATAACACAAAGAAAGAAGCTCTTAATTCCATGTAATAAAATAGCAGTGATTATATATATACTTGTATCAGATCTTACCTGTCTAATTTTCAAGTTTGTTTCACCATCTAAGTTGGATGTTTCAATGTAGCACATGGCTTGGGGCTCACTGTAGTTTGGAGTTGAGAAGCACAAAGATTTAGTGGGGGAAGAAAAGCATAATAATAACTTATTTAAATGCTCAGACTCACTAAAGCCTTTCGTTCTAGACAAAGTAATAATTACTTAGCTTCTTGATGATTTCCATTCTAACAGCAAGATGCTGTGAGGCAGAACCCATGCACGACAACTCATGGATTAACTTTTCAGCCAGAAGGACCCAAAAGCAATTTCCTGACAACAATCAGTAATGGTCTTCAAGATAATGCAAATGAATAGATTTGCACATTATATTTAAATTGTTCATCCACGTAGACACAACACAGACTGTATCTGAAATGTAAAGCAGTTTTGTGTCCGGATTTATCTTTAGCTCAAAAATACCACATGAGATTTCATGCTCATGGCACACATGTAAATTGGTTAACAAAGTGGTTGATGAGAAAATTGCAGATTGCTAGTTCTACAAACCTGCATTTACTACCCTTTTAGCTATGATGAATAGGATGACATAAACCATAATATTTAAATTTTAAGGTTATTTAAAAAAAGTAATATGAACAAATTTTACAATGAAAGTGGATATATAGCTTTCTCCCTCTATGTTTTCCACAACTGCTCTCCTATTAAAGTTGCTTGAGAGATTCTCACAGCAGTAAAAACTAAAATTAAAATCAGTCAGCTAGGCCATATTGCTCCTTGACCTAGAAGATACACTTCATGGGTTCCCCACCAGTGTGTCTTAGTAAAATCTGGTGTGTGGCGGCTGGCATAAGGGGTCCATGTTCTCCAGTTTTATCACACCACCACAGCCCTGACTGTCTTATCTTTCCCTTTCACATGCTGATTTGACTTGCCCAGCAACTACAGACATGTGAGTTTGTAGCCCAACTGTATAATCTGATCCTCAATTCTAAAGAAAAGCATTCTAATCTCATTAATCCTTGGTTATATAATAGGCCTGATTTACTAATATCACATAAGTATTACAAATGTAATCTCTTATAAGCATGTGTACTCAAAGCTAGAAAGAAAAAAATTTACAAATTACAAACACCTGGAATTTTCTAATCAACCTCCAATTTGTGCATGTGCAAAACAGACTATTCCTAGTTTCAGAAATGGGCAGGTAGCTTAATTTTGTGGCCCAAAGATTTGTGAAAATTGCTTAAACACATAGACATTAATCAAAAATATTTTACTGATTCATTTTAAAGTAGCTCTGCAAGTTCTTCAATTTACTCTATGAGCTTTCTTTCGTAAAAGCTGCTACTTTTCCCCAAAATTAAGTCCTTCAATATTTATATTTTCACTCTATAACTTATTCAAAATTTTATTTTTAAAATCACTGTCACAATAGCAATTTGGCTCTGGAAATTGCTTGAGATTTGTAATTTACTTATATATACATTTGAAACATAGTTTATGAATTTATAAAACACATCTGATAATATAGAAGCACGATGACAAAGAAAATACTAAATGACAATGTTGAGTCCATATTCTGACAATTAGAATAATATTCTAATTCTACTTTTTTTTTCATAAAGTAACTTATCCAGGTCTTTAAATGGCTAGGAAGTTAGGAAGTTCAAATGGCTAAGTTCTATTTGAAGTTGGGCTAAGAAAATAAGCATTGAAATTCAGAACATTCTCAACAATCACTTAGGACAGCAGTTACTGAAGCAATTTTTAATAGTGCTGTGAAAAGGCAGCAAGAAGTCTCAGATAAGGAATCATGCTAGATCATAAATATTTCAGCAAATTATGATGACATCTAAAACACAAACTAGTCAAGAGAGGCAAAGCAGGCTTTTTGATTAGTAAGTGAAAAATGAAACAAGATGCATATCACAGTACAGACACTAGTAGACAGCTGAAATTGATCACAGTAACGTGCACTTTGTCACTAGATACAAGTGGGATAAAAGTTGATCCCAAAGCATGCGGTACAAAATGTGCAACATCCAGCTTTGTGCAGGGGGTCCTCTATAAACCCTATGAGCCCAAATTATAGTCACAATCGCTGGAAGGATTTTACAGAACTTACAGAAAAATTTAAAATACAAGAATAAGACATGTTGATAATCTAATCAATTTTCAATGACTGTTTCATGAAAAGCTTAACATTATTCAAAATAATATCCTGGAGAGATAATAAATTAAGCCTTAGTACTTAGGCATGTTATTAAATATGAATATATATTAATGGTGCATAGGAAATTAAAATCTACCTTTATTGTCATGCCTCTTAGACTCCTATTGATAACAACAGGAGTTCAATTTGCCCAGCTGAAGGACAAGCATCAGTCAACATAGCATTCAAAAATCCCTTTAAAACATCTGTGAAATGTCCATCACCAAGCAGTATAAAAAGTTTGTGTTTTAAAGGAAGAGACACAGAACTCAACCACATTTGGGTGCAACTGTTCTCTGGTTTACGGTGAGGACCCACATACACGCATCCTATACGACTCAGTGGTTCTAACCTTGAGGACAGACTGATGAGATCTGCTGGGAGATGTTCCCCATTGGTCACTTTCACTATCTCCCCTACTGCCACCTACACGTCCCAGTATGAAATAATTAAAATGGCAAAAAAAAAAAAAAATGAACAGAGGAAAAAAAAACAAATGGACAAAAGAGACAGAAAGTTTGAAATTATTATAGAAAATAATACATGTTAATAAAAACATCTAATGCCAATTTTTTTCAAAACTTATTTTGATCAGGTCTGAAGGCATAAGAAAACATTTAATATTTGAGGGTTATTTATTTGCTTTTAAGCCCAATTTAAAGTTTTAGTGTGAAAACTTAATTTTTAAAAGTTTACTTATAAGCTTATCAAATTAAAGCATACTTTATAGAGAACTACATTATATTCTAGATTTTTCTTTCTCAAATTTCTCAACCTCATGCCATCTACTGTATGTCTACTTGTACTAAAAAAGGAAGAAAATAATAACGAAAATTATTTTTTAGGGTTGTGATAGGGTTTTGAAAAAAAAAGTATACTAGTCCCTGCCCCACTTAAAAAAAAAAAAACTATTAAAAATGTTCTGACTCCAAAATATTTTTAAAGTTAATTGAGTAAATATCTTATTAACTTTAATGCAAAGCTGCAAAGACATAGGCCTTAGGAAGTCAGAAGGCATAACTGTAGCCTATTGAGTTACTTAGCAATTAATGAAGTCTAGATATTGCATTGTTTTGGAAGGGTAAGCCTTTGAATCCAGAGAAATTTTTTCAGAGAGGGTATGAAACAGACATGCTGAGAATATGGACTTGAATTAACAGCTTGAGTTATTTTACCCTACTTTATACTTTCTTCACACATAAATGTATTCATTATTTATCAAATGCTAAAATCTGTTTCATTTCAAAATGAAAGCCTATGAAACACAGTAACTTTCAACCATGTTCATGCTTTAATTTCAAACTACCTCAAGAAGATGTACTCTTAGTAATTAAAAATTTAAAAAATTGAAAATTAAAATGTTATAAACAGTTGTTTACTCTTACTGCTACGTGGTTGCTCACTGGCAGGTAAACATCAAAATGTACTTCTTGTGGTTGCTCACTGGCAGGTAAACATCAACATGTACTTCTTGTGGCTGCTCACTGGCAGGTAAACATCAACATGTACTTCTTGTGGCTGCTCACTGCCAGGTGAACATCAACATGTGCTTCTTTTGATAGCGGACAGTGTGAAGATAGTAAATTAGGAGTATTCTAACCCTGACTTAGTCATTATCTAAAGTCAAAATTTCTCTTTCAGTCAAATGATTAAACACTACTACCTATTTCATGAGGTTAATGTAGACTCAAAGGAGCTAAGTAATGCTAAAACCCTTTGAGGAAAAAAAATTCTGAAAGGTGGTATTCTGCTACTTGGATTGAAATGTCTAACAGCACAGCCTTTATTTTGAATTCTACTCAATAACAAAAAGCAATGAATCAGATAATCTTTTAAAAATATAATCTTGGAGGAAGTTAATCACTGTGGAGACCATATTAAGACACAGAAACTGTTTTGATAAATTGAAATTCATAGCCACCAGTAAGTGTTTCTAATGTTTATAAAACAAATTCTGTAAAAATGGTCTAAAGTTTAAGAAATACATGTAGCTTGCTGGGGAGTTTCTGAAGTTGGATAGAGTCAGACAGCAAAGATTTTGAAAATTTCCAACTTAAAATTAAATATAAATTCAGGGCAGTATAGTCGATTATCTTCACATTTTTGAGCACCAAAAATAAAAATTGTATTTAATGGTTCAGCCTATATGATTCATTCTATAATTATGTCTCTAAGAGTTTAATTGGGAAAACAATATTTTCCCAAATTGTTAGAAGGTGTTACTATCATTTTGAACTTTCTTATATACAGTCACGTGACAATGACAGGTGTAGCTTCTGAGGAATGCATTGTTAGGCATTTTTGTCACTGTGTGAGCATCATAGAGGGTACCTATATGAACCTAGATGGTATAGTCTATAGGCCATATGGTATAGCAGATTGCTTCTAGGCTACAAACCTGTACAGCATGTTACTATATGGAATAGTGTAAAGAAACAGTAACACAATAGTAAGTATTTGTGCAATAGGAATTTTTCTGCTCCATTATAATCTTATGGGACCACCGTTGTATATGTGTTTTGTAACTGACCAAAATGTTGTTATGCAGCACAAGACTGTCAAACATTCAGATGGCCAACTGTTCAATACGTTCATCACATTTTTACTTAGTAAAACTGAATGGACACCATCCTGTAAGGTACTCTTAAAGCTTATCAATTTAAACAAAAAGAATTGGGGAATATTAAAATTTGATCATTTAATCCATCTTAATATAAAAGATGTGAAATCAAGGCATGAGAGATTAAGCAGTTGGTTCAAAATCACCAACTCAGAATAAGAATCCTGGCTTTTCACTCCCTAAGGAGAGCTCTTTCTAGTGCCTGATACTACCTAGAACCTGAGACAATGACAATAAGCTCTCCCTCAAGCTAATTCTGAAGATGCCAAGAATGGACGGTTAGCTTCACTCAGTTTTAGAGATTTATCCCGATAAAGTTATAAGCAAAGGAAACTAAGAACAGAAGGGGTGATTTGAAAACATCTATATTATTTTTTCTGAAAACAAAAACCTATAGGTACATGGCACAAAATTATAGAAATATAAATACCTGCAGTTACTTTAATTGGTTGTAGACTTACTTCTATAAATATCTAGTATAAATACTTTTATTTATTCAGTTAAGTTTCACTAACTTGTCATGAATCGAATCACATTAAATGATGACCTGATTAAATAAATTTTGAAAAAAGGACACTGTCCATATTCATATGTGGATTTACAAATAAAACTGTCCAAGGAAATGATGATAAACAACCTCTAAAATATTAAAAACAATTTTTCTTAATTTAAAATAGGACTAGTTTATAGTTTTTAAACCTAAAACCATTTGAAAGTCACATTCTCTAAAGAGTAACAGTGCCATATGTTCTGAATACTAATTCATGAGTAAAATGAAAATTATTTAAATTAAGTAACTGAAAGAACTTAAAAGAAAGAGCAAAGTACTTTTCTGTTGGAAGAGTATGGCATTTCAACAGGCATAATGGCAAAAAGAATCATTCATCTATTTTTTATACCATTCCATCATAATAATCAACAAACTTTGTAGGGATTTATGATGAACAAGGACTGAAAGATAAAAAAAAATCAATAGAACCCAATCCATGTATTATATAAAATAAATGACAGGAAATCTTAAAAGAGTTATGATCCCCACAAAAGGATCTGGATAGATCCAGAGGGAGAGTAGACTCTTAATTATATTTGAATGATAAAGTATAGTACCTATCACTTATTCTATATGGCAAACATGAAAGAGCCCTTTAAGTCCAATCAATTTTTTAAATGTTTAAATAAAAATTATTAGAGAGGTTTTAAATTCTTCGTTTATTCCTTATTTCCTTGGAGAAATCACAAGGTCAATGCAGGGTAGAGAAACCATCCTCTACACTGTTTGAGCATCAGTAGGCATCTCTACCTTGATGAGAGAAGTACAGTGTCAGCAGGTATATACTCTTTGCCTTTTATTATAACTATATCTCCAACATTTACCTGAAAGAAAACTGGGAATTGGTTAATTATCTGCATTGAAAGATAGTTACAAATATACAACCCATTGTAAAAAGCACAGAATACAGTAAAAATGGTTACTGGCAAAGAAGAACCACTTATCTTCACAAAATGGAAGAAAATTATCTAGGAGTGAGACCAGGGTTGGAGGAATCCTTTAAAAAAAATGAACATTGTGTATTGGATATATAACTTATCTTGATAAAATCAATCTATTCTATCCACTTAATTGACATCTTAACTTCTCATATCCTCTCTGACATAAAAATATAAAGGAGGAATTTACCAATATAAATCTTTATCCTATTGAAGAAAATCTCAATGCAACTGGAGGCGCTATCATATATAATTGCTCCTCACAATAATGCTTGTGAAACAAGTATTGCTTATAACTCATCATTTGGAGAGAAAGAAAATGAGTCTGAGATTCTGAGATTTTTGCTCAAGATCATGGGGAGTTGAAGAGCTTAGACTCAAATCCACATTTGACTGTCTGCAAATCCTGATTTTGCATAATTTTGTGAAACTATCCATGTATTTTAAATTAAAAATTAATCTCTTCATTGTACTACCTCTTAGCATTTTTCTGAGCCCGGCATAAAGACAGAGACATACTATTTTCAAAAACTGATAGCAGTAATTTAAGTGACAGATGTGTCATATAGCTTTTGGCAAACAATACAATAACTAAGCAACAACTTGGCTTAACAGAGTTGACAAAGTTACACTGTTAGCCGCTCCCCTTACATCATGAAAGTTGACCTCTTAGTAGACAAATGAGACTAAACATGAATTTCAATACTTAATAGATGGAAAAAAAGACTTTCTAAATTAAAGCCTGTTTGTTCTTCCCCCTCCCTACTTTTCCTTGAACTCTAAAATAACACTATGGGGGTAAGAACAGAATAGTGTCTTTTGTGGGAATCATAATAAGAAATTACTGCAGAGGCAGCCCACTGCGGTCTATTATTTACCAAAAGAAGAGGTTAGGAAAGGTTGGGGCAGGGGTATTGTCTTTTTATTTATGACATGTATGCTTAAGTTCTGGGTCCCTTGATTCAAAAAATAATTCAGCTGAAATCTGAAATTTGGACTAGCTGAAACTGGCAAATTACCAGGGATCTTGGAATCAAACACCCCCTACCCTCAAAAAAGGACAAACAGGAAAAATTAAAAACTGCAAGTATAAATGTAAACTGGTCCTTAAAATAGTGCTGTGATGGTGCTGTGATTACACTCACGGACAGAAAGATAATAAAATGTAAATTCTCGGAAATCATGGCACTTAGAATGCATCCAGGTTACCATTTAATTTTCTTTAATCAACTCCTGTGTGTTAATGTTTCCTCTTAAATTCAACTATGTGCTTCACAAAATCTGCATCACATCCTCTACACTATCATGTTAGAGTCTAACAGTCAGACTTAAACAAAGCCCTAATTGATTGTGCTGCTTTCCAACATCTTTACTCACTGTAAGACAAAAGAAGCGCTTGTGGTTCCTAAACTCAATAAAATAGTAACAATTTATATGGTACCCCAGTGGCCTGGGAAAACCAGGGGCTTACTAAATGCTGAAGTTCTTACTAAAGCATGCTAAATCAATGAATGCTAAAGTTCTTTACTGTAAGGAAAGTAGGGAAATTAACTCCTTAGAATGTCTATGTTTAAGATCAATTTATCAAAAGACATCCAAACACCTGTCTTTCCTTTTGGGTTCTGAGCTCCTAATACAGCATTCCCCTTCCAGCCTGTGTGTGCATAAGAGGAACCAAGAGAAGAAAAAGTCAAGATGACAAAAATGCTTTAATCATATATATTCTAATTGGAGGAATGTCATGATAAAGCAATTTTAGTCCCCAAAATGCCAAAGTTAAGGAAATGTTTAGGGCTTTCAGTCCACTACCTACAGCTTTCTGAAGTCACTCATATTAGCAACATCAAGGATTATGTAAAATAGTAAGATTATCAGGCTGCAATAGCCTGATTTAAAAATCCAACTATTAGCTGGGCATGGTGGCTCATACCTGTAATCCCAGTACTTTGGGAGACTGAGGCGGGTGGATCACCTGAGGTCAGGAGTTCAAGACCAGCCTGGCCAACATGGTGAAACCCCGTCTCTACCAAAAATACAAAAATTAGCTGGGTATGGTGGCGGGTGCCTGTAATCCCAGCTACTCAGGAGGCTGAGGCAGGAGAATCGTTTGAACCCAGGAGGCGGAGGTTGCAGTGAGCCGAGATTGCGCCACTGCATTCCAGCCTGGGCAACAGAGCAAGACTCCATCTCAAAAAAAAAAAAAAGAAAGAAAAAAGAAATACACATTGTGGTGGAAGCTTCATGCATTAAAGTGGCTTTACAGAGTAACTTTTACACATGCATACAGCCCACCATGCCATGCTTCCTTAATAAGCCAGAAGAATATGTTGATTCCAAGATTCTTTGGCTAAATTCTCCACCTGCATACATCTCAAAAACCTGTGAACAGTGTTAGCTGCACCTCATTGTAAAGAAATAATCTGTGGCAAGAGCAATGAAGCCAGCAGCTTACTGTTCAGGAGTCACAATGTAGTTCCTTGTGTAGGGCTTTGTGATTACAATACTTTCTTTCAAAACTATGTATCTGCAAGTTAACCTTTTGCAACAGGGAAAAGGTTTCAGGGCAGTAACTGGAGAAATAAACCACTAATATCTGAGAGCTGAAGTCTGCCCAGCTGTGAATGATTAGATGTATGCTAGGCAAATTTGTAGGTCCTTTGAGGATCATTAAAGAGCAACCACAGTAGCCACACATTTAGAAAGGCAGAGAAAGAGTCCTGAAGTAAAGCCCATTTACACTAAGGTCTATCATATTACCTTGGCATGTAGATGACACTCTTGGTTTTGGTTTATTGATTTTATTTTTAATTGGACATAATATCATATAAGGCAAAGAAAAGACTTGCCTCAAAATCTTGTTATCCCAACAAGTAAGGCTGCTTTTGTGCCTGCTCACTTGTTCAATAAACGATTTACAAAGCCAGTATTTCAGTGTACATAGGACTATTTTTTTCACCTATGATTATATCTTATGATACAGGAACCTTATTTGTCTTGCTTGCTGCTTTAAGCTCACTGCTTGGCATACGCACTCAATAAATACTTGTCGAATGAATAGTATAATTTTTTCTGTGTTACTACACCATGTGACATTACAGATTTTACTTGTCACAAAATATATGAGTATAAAATGCCATAATTTATAAAACTGTCCCTATTGTTGCATTTCCATATGTTCTAGTTTTTTGCTATTATAAGTAAATAATGCTACAATAAACATTTTTATACATGTGGAGATATTCTCCAACTTTAAGATTCTTTTCTTGGGATAAATTTCCAGAATCCCGTTTTCACAGTTCTCAATATAAATAGCCAACCTGCTTGTTCACAATAGTATGTAAATAAAATATTTTATAAAAATAAATCTGAAATGTTTGTTTTTATTTATTGAATAGGTAGCAAATGAAACTTCAATATGGTTTAAATTTGCAAATTTTATTAGGTTGAATATTATACTAAGTCTGGTCGATTATCATATTTCTGGTTTACTGTCAAGTTTTCTTATTTATATAACAATGATCTTAATCATTTGTCCTATTTGGTGCAAATATTTCACATAGCCTGCCTACTTATTTGTGGCAGTTTTTGTTGTGTATTAGTTTTAAAATTTATATAATCTAATTCCATAGATTTTGAGATATTGCTCTTCTTCAAATATTTATTAAGGTCTTTATTCTATTTGTACGTTTTCTAAAAACAACGTTTTAACATTTAACTCTTTTAGTCAGTTGAAATTTATTTTAGTATAGGTTGTGACTTAGATATAAATATTCAAATACTATTTCTTAAAACTGCTAATCTGTGATAACAATTCTTTAAAAAATAATTTTTGCCTCCTTTTTCAAATATTAAACAGGCCTTATTTCATGGCACTATATTTTATTCTATACTACTTAAATCTGCTCCATGTTATTCTACTCATCAATGTCTATCTTTGCAAACAAACCACAGTATTTTAATAACTTTTGCTTTCCATTTCACCTGTAGTTAATCTTCGCACACTGTTCATTTTTCCAAAATATATTCTACTTTCTTAACTGTTTATTTTTGAAAATCAGATGAAAAATTTAGTCAATTCTTGAGGAAAATATAAGAATTTCCCTGGGATTATATTACTTCATAATTTGTAACAAGCGATATTTCACTTTTAATTTTTCTGGGAATATGACATACTTGTAAATTTGTATGAATCTTGAATATCAAAGTTTGGATGCTTTCTTTACAAAGGTCATACACATACGTTAAATTTACTTGTAGGCCTCCCATAGGCCACTGGGAATGAGACCTCTTCTTCACTTTATTTTCAAACTTGATACTGCCAACTTAAGAATGATGTTAATTTTTGAATATTTATCATGATTTCATCACTGAACCAACTTTTAGTGATTCTAATTACTTCTATAATTCTAATTATTAAATAACTTCAGCTCTTTTGGGTTGGATGACTTTTGGCAACACTTTAAATTCTGTCCTTCTCTATCTCAAAATGGGATCCCTAGGTTAGGTGTGCCATTGACCTGCGAGATGACTGAAAATGCTATTATTATGGGTAATCCTGGCTGGTGATTTGTCTGTCAAAAAAAGGAAAAGTAAGAATTACAATAATCCAGGTAGGTTAGCACGATCTTGAAATAATGATTGTTTATTAGGAAAATAAGACATTTTAAAGGTTTAGAGTGAAGTAGTACATTATTATCTCCTGACTTTCTGTTTATTTTCTGAGCAAGCAGCCTAGGTTATTTATTAGCATGCATATTTATGTTAACTACACTGACAACCCCAGGTAAAATAACATTTGTAATAAAATTCAATTTATCACACTTGATTATATCCTACCTGTCTTCTTTCTAAAATGTTTAATTCCATAGGTGCCAGAAAAGAATAGAAAAGAAACTTATTTTGAAATTGCTTTTAGCATTTTTATTTTGTTCTTCTGAAAAAGAGATTCCTATCACAGAAATAAATAAAACACAACCAAGGTATTTTCCCATTTGTTGCTCTCATGTCAAAAACCAAAGAAAAAATACGGGTAAATTTTCAACTATATGAAAGAGGAGATGTCAGTCTCTATTCTAGCCACTGATTGAAAATCAACAGAAATTTAATTAATTTTTAATTGGGGGGTACAAGATATCCCCTGCAGAAATACAAGATGACCATGACAAGGTAGAATCAAGGGCATGGACTTCAACCAGCTGGGAAGTATTGGAGTGCAAATAAATTGTTGGTTACACTTCGATTGTCCTAGCAAGATACTGTCCTGTGAGATACACCTCTAGTGTCCTGGCAATCCCAGGAAATAAAGTGCCCTAAGAAGGGCGGCTCAGCCTCCAAAAAGTCTTTTACCAAGTTACCAAAGCTATTCATTTGTGGATGACTAGATTTTAAACCTTCTTCCAGAACTAAGGGAGAACTAATAATAATTGCTTACCTTTTGAAAGTGAAGGCTGGAAAGAATAAACACCTGAATAACATTTGTTAAATTATGACTTAACCTACTAACTGCCATGTTAGAGGTCCTATAAACAAATTAACCTTTGATGTTAAAGAACTGATTTCATTAGAAGACAATGTTTAATTTGTAAGATTTTTGTTTTAAAGGAATTAGTGGTAAGTAAATGTAATTAGTCTCACTATATGAATTTGAAGTAAGATATGCAGAAGTAAAATATCAGAACTCAAATTCTTATTTTTACTTGGACAGTAGATGATTAAAGCAAAAAATTACAACACAAAACAGTTCATGGTTAAATAAAATCTGTGATAACAGTACTCAAAATATACTATGAAAAAAGTTCTAGAAATTTTTCAAAATAAGTCTTTCTATAATACAGCAGAAATATTAAAAGAATGTGACTGAAGACTCCACGCATGTTTACATTACTAAATAGCTTTTATATTAGTAAAATTCTTGATATTTACTTATATTATACAAAAAATTATATATACTAGAGTACACCGCTATGCACTTCTCCTGGAACAAAATAAAAATCAATGCATACCTTTTCCCAGTGGACAATTTCCCAAGCACCATTTCTTAAAACTGGAAAGAGAAAAGGTGACATTTTAAACAACATTTTTTACTATGAAAAGGCCATTTCTGATGAAATAATCATTTTAAACGAATAGCTTCAGTCAAAATAACTAGTAGCAATTTTTATAGGTTAAAAATCTAATTATGATAGCAAGAATATGTAAAATTACACAAAAATTAGAAACAATCAACGTATATTTTAGCTCCCACAATAACATCACTAACAGAGAGCAATCTCATTGGTGTTACCAAGGGCTTTCTTTAGCACATAGAGGAACTATGGGGCTCAGCTGGAGGAGAAAGCCACAAAAATGATGTGAAAAAGTGACAAGCTTAAAAACATTTCAGATGCTACAAGAGTAGCAATGTTTAAAAAGAAAAATCACAAGCACAGAATAATAGATTTCTAATAGTTTAGTAAAAATTTAACACATAAAGCCAACAGAGAAAGAATTTGTACCTTTAGGTTTATAGTAATGCAAAAAAACAAACAACAACAAAAAGTAAAAACAACCCAAATTTTCTTTTCTTTTCTTTTTTTTTTTTGAGACGGAGTCTCACTCTGTCACCCAGGCTGGAGTGCAATGGCACAATCTTGGCTCACTGCAACCTCTGCCTCCCAGGTTCAAGCCATTCTCCTGCCTCAGCCTTCCAGGTAGCTGGGACTACAGGCATGCGCCACCATGTGTGGCTAATTTTTGTATTTTTAGTAGAGACAGCATTTCATCATGTTGGCCAGGCTGGTATCGAACTCCTGACCTCAAGTGATCTGCCCGCCTCGGCCTCCCAAAGTGCTTGGATTACAGGCGTGAGCCACCGCACCTGGCCCTAAAAATCCAAATTTTCTATATTTGGTTTTCTGAAAAGAAAAAAAAAAGGCAAAAGAAGAGGCTACTATTAAATAATGATGGGTAGGTATTTCTTAGGGTTTCGCTACTGCTTCACATCAGTAGGGTTATCCAGTATAATTTCTTTTTCCTGTGATGTTGTCTGTGCTATAACACTGCGTATGCTAATAAACACCAAAAAATAAAAATAAAAATAAAACAGGATAAGAGAGTACGTGAGGTAGCCGGCACAGCACTTATTACTTAGGGAGAGAAATATGTCAAGGCCCATCAACAAATTATCCAGATGCAAATTCCATGAGGGAAAAGCATTTAATATTTGTTTTAATATTATATTCCCTGGAAACAGCACAGTACCTGGCACACAGTAGCTACTCAGTAAGTATTTGCAAAATGCATAATTTATAGGTACAAAAAGAGATTCAGTTTCTTTTGATGTTGGGATAGATGAAGCCTGAACCCTCTAAAGCGATCACAATAATAATTCCCAAAATGTTAAATAGCAAATTTAATATTAATTAAAAACAAAAACGTTTTGAAATCAGTGTCACAATATAAATTATTTAAATTAAAATATTATCTTTTTCTGTTTCTAAATTCCCTGAACACATACATTATGTCTTAGCATTTTTTTTTTATTACTTGTACTTGCAGCACTTTTGGTATATAGGACATTCAGATGCTTATAAAACAAATTAATGAATACCTCACAGTGCATTTTGGTGAATCAACTTCATTAATTTAAAAAAAAAATCATTCCAAGCTAGAGAGCTCAAATAAAGTATTTCCAGTACAATATCCTAACCGCAGAAGTTAAAGTACCAATTTTTACAGTACTTAAACAGGTATGGACCAAGGATCTAAAGCACAGGCACCTTACACTGATCACTGTATCCCGAAACACAAGACTCTAATGCTTGCAGAGCTCACCCAAACTGATCCCAGGAGTAAATCCCCTGCTCGATGTTGCTCATGGAGCAGTAGGGGTTTGGAGCTTCTGACTCGGAGTCAAAAAAGCCTCTGGTAGAAAAGCAAGAGGTGCTGTCTCTGCCAGAGTCCAACAGTATGTTCCTCAAAATAAGTTGTATCAAAGCATAAAGAACAAATGAGGGCCGGGAGCAGTAGCTCACGCCTGTAATCCCAGCACTTTGGGAGGCCGAGGTGAGTGGATCACCTGAGGTCAGGCGTTCGAGACTAGCCTGGCCAACATGGTGAAACCCTGTCTCTACTAAAAAAACACCAAAAAAATTAGCCAGGCATGGTGGCGCACACCTGTAGTCCCAGCTACTCAGGAGGCTGAGACAGGAGAATGGCTTGACCCTGCGAGGGGGAGGTTGCAGTGAGCCAAGATCACGCCACTGCACTCCAGCCTGGGTGACACAGCAAGACTCTGTCTCAAAAATAAAATAAAATAAAAATAAATACATAAATGAGAGCATACTCCCCGTTAATCATGTAACCCAGGGCTACAATATAATAAGAGAGATGGTAACAAAGAGAGATGGTAAAGTCCTGTTCAAATCCACTACACCCAAGATCAACTGACAGAGTGACTGGGCTATAAGTTTGCATTAATTTAGGAAAAACTGGTCAATAGTGCCTAGAGCTCTTTATTGCCACTTATTTCCTTCTGATCCTATCTCATATTAGTAATTATCCCAATGGTAATACTTAGTTTTTTAAAATTTTAATAGTAAAATTAAACTATAAGTGTCCAATATTTCTAAAATCAAGATATTTGACATGAAGATTAAGACTTCAGATTAGACAGGAGGAATAAGCTCCGGAGAACACGCTATCTTCCTGGAATTTGACTTGGGTCTCAAGTCTTCCAATTCATGGACAAGCTATCTTTATTTATTTACATCTTAATTTTTCTTGCATATGTTTTGTAGTTTTCTGTGAATGGGTCTTTCACTAGATTTAATTCTTGATATTTTATTTTTTTTCTTAATCTCATGAAGGCTATTTTTTATTCTATTTTCCAGTCATTGGCAGTATTTAGAAATGCATTAAATTTTTGTACAATGAATGACCTTGTCATCCTGTAATTTTGTTACATTCACTTATTAGTTTGGGTATAGTTTTTTTAACTTTTATTTTGTTGTTTCTGTAGCAATGCTTTTGAAGCAACTTAATTTTTCTTTGTGAACAATGCTGCATTATAATTTTTTGGCAGTTTTATCATGCTCATATGCCTCCCTACTTATCCCCTTTTAAAACTCTTACAGAAAAATGCCTTTGAAAATCTGGAATAATTTTTACTACTAAAAACTTCCTGTTGATTTTATGCCTTTAGCATCTCAAAATCTGCCAATATTTTAAAAATCTTCTCCACCATCACCAATATCAGCACCCCTAGTTCAAGGAACCACCCCCTCCCAACTGGATGTCTGTATTAGCCTCAGGCTAGTTTCCTGAATTCATTCTTAATCTCTTTCAAACTCAGTTTCTACAGTGTAGCTATAAGGATTATCTATGATGACTTTACATAAATGTTATAATTACATGTTATTATGTATCAGTCCATACACACAAACTTGGGTCACCCCTTGCTCAGAACTCTTCAATTGGCTTCCCTAGGCTCAAAAAATAAATCAAAACATCTACAAGGCCTTTTATGAAGCACTCTTGCTTCTTTCCCGTCATCACTTCTTGCCACTCCCAACACATCCTCCTTATGCCCTCTGTAGTGAGCGCACCGTGCTCTCTGCTGTCTCAAATCCTTTGCACATGTTTCCATGCCTAGAATTCTCTTTCCCTCCATCCTCACCTAGCTAACTTGTACACACACCTTGTAGATCTCAGCTTTAACAGCACTTTCTCAGGGGACACTGTGTTGACACCCAGTCCTTCCTTCTCACCCCGAAATCTAAATGAGCTCCGTGCACTTTTCCTTTAGAACACTTATCACAGCATCACAGTTTTACTGTATACTTAATTAAACAGGATTATTTAAGGCTGTCTCTTCCCCCAGATTATAAGATCCATGACAAGAGAAACCTTCTCTACTATACTCACTGTTACCGTTCCAGTGTTATCACACAGCACACACTGACATAAAGGTGCTCAGTAAGTACTAGCTGGGTGGAATGCTGGATCCACTAATATTCTTATCTGTCATAGGATCATATAAAACCATTTTAACAGTTATAGATTTACTAGAGACACAACTCCACTACCTAGTAGGGCTCATGTTAAAAATAACATAAACATGACATTTAATAAATAGTTATATAGGAAAATACTTTGGCAGTTCCTCAAAAAGTTAAGCACAGTTACCATAGACCCAGAAATTCTACTACTAGGTGTATACCCAAGTGAACGGAAAACATACGTTCACACAAAACTTGTATATGAATGTTCACTGAAACATTATTCATAATAGCCAAAGGGTAGAAACAACCCACATGTCTATCAACTGATGAATGGATAACAAAACGTGGTATAGCCATTAAATGGAATGTTATTCTGCCATAAAAAGAATTTAAGTGTGGATACAACGACATGAATGAATCTTGGAGATATGCTAAGTGAAAGAACCCAGACACAAAGGGCCATGTATTGTATGATCCCATGTACATAAGATGCCAAGAACAGACTAATCCATAGAGACAAAAGGTAGGTTAGTGATTGCAAGGGACTCAAGGAAGAAAGAATGACTTTACATGTATAGGGTTTCTTTTTGGATTGATGAAAATGTTCTAGAATTAAGGTTGTGGTGATCGATGCATAACCTTGCGAATGCACTAAACACCACTGAACTGTATCCTTCAACATGGTGAATTATACGGTATGTGAACTATAACTGAATTAAAAAATAGCTACAGAAAAAGATGCCAATGAACTATTTTAACATTTGCTTAAAATAGACATCTCAGTTTTGTAAGTGACTAAACCAATTTTCAGTGCAAGCAGTTAGAAATGGTTATGTAACCCTCAGAGGCACTAACACAAACTGTTCTCTGGTATCAGCTCAGGGCCACTCCTTCCAGCTCTGTAATTTAATCTAGCCCTCCTCAACATGCTGTGACTTTGCAGATGTTTGTTAGTTGACATGTAAAAATAGCCCTGATCCACTTTGTTGGGTTCCATTTAACACATGGGAAGTGTCACCACAGGCTTCTCAGATCCAACAGATTATGCCAGAGAGTCTTCACTCAATAACAGATAGTGGAAGCCAGTGGCACTTACGTGGAAAATCGCCTCCAAATCCGCTGCACTTCTGCCGTCCTCCTTCAAATCTGCTTGACGCCTCCATCTTCTGTACGTGCTCATTTTCCCTCAACCTTGCTCTGATCAATTTTCTCTCCACATTCAAACTTATTTACCTCCTTTCTCCAACTGACCTTTTGCGAATCTTTGTCTCCAGCCAAACAGTGCATTCTCCTCTCCACCCAAATGTTCCCTCTCAATTCATTACTGGAGAAATATTTAGAAAAATGTGGCATATCACCCAAACATACACATCTAAGAAACTTTTAAATACATATTCAACGTTTTCTACCAAATGACAAAATCAATACATGTTTCCAGCAAGACAGGTATGTATACAAGGTAAAAGCTGACATTCCTCTTCTCAAGGCCACTTTCTCACATTAAGGAGTACTAACTGATGAATCCTCGCACACCTTTCTCTAGACAAGCATGGACATTTTTGTTTTTTCTTTCCCTTTTAAAATTTCTCTGCCACTTGGTTTTCTACTCAACATGCCATAAATACTTTAATGAAAAGCAGAGATATTTAACTCATTTTTGGAAAATATTCCATGGCATAGATGTGTCGATTACAACGGGTCGGACAATTAGGCGGACACACAAGACTTCACAGGATGTATTCACAAAAGACTTTACTCAAGGCAAAGGATATGGTACAGCAGGAAAATGAAAGCCCAGAAAAGCATCAGAGGCCTGAGAAACTGACAGGCACGGCTCCCCAGGATCCCTTCTCTTTCACCCTCAACATGGGTTTTGAAGCTCCGTGGTATGTATGTGAAATCTGAATTTCAGGAAAGCCCAGGCAAAAGTTTCCAGTGGGGTCTTTTCTACCCTCTAGTTGACTAGCCAAGGCAAACTGTGTAGCCAATAAAACTAGTTAAGCCATCAATCTCTATATATGCTTAAACTGAGTAGAGAAGCTAGTCTTGGGTGGCTACAAGGGAGTTTCAAACCTTAAACAGCACATTATAAATCACCAGCTAGTCCATCTCGTCCTTGTCTTAGGCAGTGTTCAGCATCACACTTCTAGGTGTCCTAGAGATAGGCACAAAGCTGTCCTCGCCCTGTGTGAGACAACTCAATTTTCCACAACAGCTGCATCATAAAGCATTCAACTATTCTCCCCCCCGTGCAAATTCTGACTTCTATTTTTTTCTACTACCACAGCAATGAAATATATTTACATGATTATACCCTATAAGAGAGAATGCCCCAGAGAACATTGCTGACTCTGGGGCATTTGAGTTTGCAATTTTATCAGATACAACCAGACACCTAAGAATCTATAGCACTCCACACTTTTACCAGCAATGTATAAATTTCCACTGACTATAAACTGAGACAAGCACAAACTTATCAATTCCTTGAATTTTGTCAGTCTGATGAGTATTTGATATTTATTCTGAAGGCTGTAGTGGTCTGGATTAATGAAAGCATAAATTACCTTTACATCCCGACACTGAGTTGGAATCCTAACTAACTAGAGTAACACTTCCTTGAAAATATTACAGAACCTTGCTGTTCAACACTTGCTGCATGGGCCTGCTGCATCTGCAGTGCTGGTAGGCTCCTTAGAAATGAGGACGTACTTCTACCCCATCCCCCATTTATTGTGTTCTTGAAATACAAAACCAGAATACAGAAATGAAGAAAGGAAATACACAAACTTGAGGCTAGCGTCATCTTGGAATATAGATGAGTATACTCTGATAAAGTTAAAAATCAGCTCACAACATTAAAAAAAGTTTCCATACAAATCAAGACTTGAATGCTGGCCAAGGAAACAAGTCAATCCTATAATTCATTGTTATCTTTTAGAACTGGTTCTTAAACGCCCAGTCCTTAGAACAATGAAAATAAACACCACCACATGTATTATGCCGGTGACTGAATTAGCAATCTAGCTATTTTTAAATCACCAACCTCCTCTGACCCAGCACTAACCTAAGTTTAGAGAAAGCAAGAAACAATGCCCGGACTGTGATGAACATTTAGGGTTGTTGGGCCAAGAGTAACAGAGATGCTATTCTGACTCTACAGGTTTTTTTTTTTTTTTTTTTTAATGTATTCATTTCAGTAGATAATTAGGTAAACCTCACATTACACAGCCAAGGCCAATGTAATTTTGTACATTTAGAATGTGTTCAAGAAACCATTCACAATATAACCGGATTAGATTTCAACGAGGAGGTGACTGTGTTCCTTCCTACCTTCATTTAGGAAGATGACATTCCTCCAATATATGGAAAGCGCTAAGAGCCTAGCGGAGATGATTAAAGAAGCCTGGTGAAGGGGAGTAGGAATAAGTTACGACAGGATTGTCAGAATGGCTGGTGGTATGGTGCTTTGACAGCTCATTGTTTTAAATGCAAAACTCCTCCACCAGTTCCAACCAAACACACGTGCTATAGTTTTCTAACAGCCTAATTAGTCTGACACTCCAGCCATGGGAGAGCTCAGACTAAACAATTACCTCAAATGTAACTTGTTTTTATTTAGCAGGATACAAGGTAACAGCTTTGTTGTAATAGGTTTCTTTTTTGAAATGAAAACATTCTGTTAGAGAACATTCGGGATTCCTCAAAGGCCCTGGAGGAAGTGGCCAGTTTCTCAGGACCCAATCAAACAATGCACAGGTGCAGGTGCTAACTTACACTCTAACATCAGCTTCTCTGAGAGAAGCACGCCTCCCACCCACCACCCCAATCAGAATGGTCTACTACTGGGGCCACTGCCAAAAGTGTCACTGGGGTGCCCTCCCTGGGCAATAATATCATTTTTTTTGGGGGGGGACGGAGTCTCGCTTTGTCACCCAGGTTGGAGTGCAGTGGCACGATCTTGGCTCACTGTAACCTCCACCTCTCAGGTTCCAGCAATTCTCCTGCCTCAGCCTCCTGAGTAGCTGGGATTACAGGTGTGCACCACACCTGGCTAATTTTTGTATTTTTAGTAGAGATGGGGTTTCGCCATGTTGGTCAGGCTGGTCTTGCACTCCTGACCTTGTGATCTGCCTGCCTTGGCCTCCCAAAGTGCTGGGATTACAGGCGTCAGCCACCGCACCCAGCCTATCATTTTTTAAGTGGGTAACAAGAGGCAAGTCATCCAAAAAGACAATGACACTATTGTCGTCATAGAGTAATAGTAAAACCACAGAAAATGTAGTGTGCTCCAATTCCTCTGAGTCAGCATTTAAGAGGAATTTTAGGTCATCAAGGACTGTAGTATAGCTGAGACTATGGCTTTGACTGGGGCAAAGAAGGAAAGCCAATATGCCAACATTAAAACATTATTTTATTCACTATACAGACTCCTACTTTGAAAGACAACTTTAAGGCAAAAGCCTTAGTGTGGCACAAACTGACACGGCACAGGAAGAGTCTCTTGTATAAACTTGCCTATAAAGGTTACATTAAACTACCATGTGCTTGGCTGAACCATTAGTGTCCACTGACACAAAAGACAAAGGAAACTTCCTGGATTCCTTATTCAACCATGTAATACATATATTGATGTCAAATTGGTTGATATTACCTCTATCAACTCATTTATACAACCTTTAAATGAGTTGTCCTAAAAGTATGACCCCCCTCACCAGCAGTGTCACTGAGAGTTTAAAAATGAAACTCTGGGGCCCCACTCCAGGCCTACAGAAACTCTAGGTGAGTCCTAGCAATCTGTGTTTTAACAAATGCTCCAGGGGATTCTGATGCCAAATTTGAGAACCAATGGCTTATTAAAAATCAATATAAGTGGCACGACGTGATTGGAGCACAAAGACCAGCAATACCCTATTCTCAAAATGCTTTCCCTTATTCCTGCCCACAGTCATGAGTCCCTCACTTTTTCCTCTGCTTAATTGAGAAATTCCTTGAAAGAAATCAACTCCCTCCACTGCCTCACCCATCAGTCATTCCACAACTCCTTGCGATCTGGCTTCGGTTTTCAGAGCTCCACAACTACTCTCTAGTTAAGAAAAATGAACAACGGCTACTTCTTTTAAATGCTGGATTTAGTGGGTGTCTCAGTCCTGGTCTTTTGATTTGGCAGCACTTGGTATTTGACTGGGTTTCTCTCCACTGCCAGGTCCAGTTGAATCTATCCACTGTGTGCTTTCCTTTGTCTTCTAACTGACACTGCCTGTCCCCCTCCTTAATAAGAAAATCAATCTCTCTGTGCCTCTCCCTGCCACCTCTCCATACAGCTGTCAAATTCTTTCAAAAGCACAAGTGGAAGCCTATCCATACTTTACAGAATTCCATCCAATTTCCTCACCCTGGTTTTCAGAAGACTCTGAAAAACGACCCTAACTTGCCTCCCTGTCCCTGTCCCTGCCCCTCATTGTTTCATGACATGGATTCTATGCCCTGGCCAAAACAGACTATTTGCTATTTCCAGAGTACATCTCATGTCTTCCCACTTCCACAGTAATGCTCATATTAGTCCTTTCACCCTGCATCACTCACAGCTACTATCCTGATATCTGCTTACCAAAGTTCCGCTCTTATTTCATGAACCCCTCAAATGGCATTTTGGAATCCCTACATCTCTCATTTGGCCCTTATTTTTTTTTTTTTACCTTGAATTATATCAGTCTGCATCTTATCTTCCCTACAAGATTATAATTTCCTGTAGGACAAGTATGATTTCTCTTTGCATTTTCTACACAGGGTCCTACACAAGAAAGATGTTCAATAAAGACTTTCTGAAGTAAAATAACAAATGTTCTAACTTTGAATCACACCCATTTTTCCCAGAAAATATGTTAATATAACTTATTTGGGTTTGGCAAAAACAGGAGAGAGAAAAATTCCCATGAAAGCAGACTACCTGGTTTAAATTTAAAAATAAAAGACAATGTGAGTGGAGTATGCACATACACGAATAAAGCACAGAGCAAAGTCGTAAAGCCAACCATAAAATCAGTCCTCTCACGTTAACCATCTTCCCAAATTTCCTCAATGGGTTTTGCTCCTTTGTGTGGAAAAAAAAAAAAAAAAAAAAAAAAATTGAAAGACAACCTGGAGCTGTCTTTCACCACAAATATCTCCTTTCCATCCAGAGCTACTACTAAAGATCTAACCAGTTCAATGGTTAGATCTTAGCATTTGCATAATACTCAGATCTTTGTGATAATCTGAAAATATTAAAAATCTTACAGATGTCTGAAATTACTTAGGCCATAAATATGCTTAATTTTAAGTCCCTAAGATCATTGAAACACTACTTTCTAAAAACCATTTATAGGTAAGCCAACATACACGTGGCAGAGTATATGTTCAGGTCTATTGAACAGAGCAGATGTGGGGGTACCTCCAGAGACAAAAAGGGAGCAACACTCTCTTTTTCAGCAGGCAAGAAAGGTGTTGCTATTTTAAGTCCCTTAGCATAATACATCCCTTTGAACAGCACTGAAATGAATTGAATCAGATGAACTCCACCTTGTTAGTAGGTCATTTCATGGGTAACAACCTGAAACACATTCAATCCACATCAACTCAACACCTTTTTCACAAAGGACTTTAAAGGTGAAATGGTTTCCAGTGGGAGATAAGCAACTATGTGCCCTGCAGGGAAGTAGTCTTGTTAGTGGCTATCAGCTGTCACTCACTCAACTCCATTCAGAAACGGCTGATTGATGTAGCTCTGGGGAAGGAAGATATAGGTGAATATGAGTCGATTTATTATTTTTAGCTATGTGTCTAGTTTAAAAGAATTTCATGTGACCTTTTCTAAATAATCAGAAAACTGCTTTATTACTTATTCTAATGCTTAGTATCATAATAAAATAAGGTACAATATTAAACAATTTAGCCTTCATTTAACTATAGCATCAAACCAGTTGATCAATGGGCTGCCAAGGATCGCAGCTCTATCTCCCACACATTCTCATATGCAGAATGTATACAGACCATCCTTCAGGGAATACACCTGGGGTTTTAAAAAGCAAATTTACTCATTAGGAAGCATTTACAAATTTTCCCAAATACGTTAGTTTGCACCTGAACTCCATCCTTTCCTAGGCCTCCATGTTGTGATTGTAGATGAAGTTGTCATTCCACTTGAAATATTGACTAGCCATCATGGCATTTCATAAAAAATGACAGCATATTTTTACCAGTTAAAATAAAAACTAGCTCAATCACCACAATAAATTCATATGGGGATTAGCTTCAATGTACATATATTAGAATAACAATTATAAATTTGTAATTTATAAATTTCTGCAGAGATATATTTGGCAGAACAACTCATCTCAGAGAAAACAATGAGAGATGGTCTCTTGTGTGTGTAGACACATGGAGGAGGCTGTACCAAAATCTGAGTTCAAATATCGAGGGAAGAGATCAGAGGAAATGAAAGTAAGGTTAGATACAAGGAAAATGAGGGCATTCTGAAGAGGGCAGTGCTTTGAGTAATGGAAGGGATCAGTAGACAAAGTATTGTGTTCACAGAAGGTGAAGCAAGGGTTAAATGATAATATAGTGACTTTGACAGAGAAGATAAAAAAGTGGCAAGAACTTCTGCCATATTTGGATTTTATCAGTGACTGTGAAAGTCTGGGACACAGTGTTATGAAAATACTGCTTTTCATCTTATTCACACTCCAGATAATGAATTTTCAGGAAGGCTTCTTTTCATTTCCAGTCTTTCTCCTTCCTTTATTATGTATACTCAAGTATTTATCCGGAGAGTGGTTCATTTACTCGTTCATTTAACATGCACATAGAGAGCACCTGCTAAGACAGGGCCCTGGTCTGGGAGCTACTGAGAACACAAAGCTGAGTAAGAGTTGGACCTTCCCTCTGCAGTGTTCCTATCTAGTATGCACAAACCATTACACAACAAAAATACTGGAGCAAAGAGAAGCAGCCACAATGCTCTGGGTGGGGTGGACCATAAAGCTCATCAAGACTCACTCACATCCCTGGACTTCTGAGCGTCAACCTACTCTGTCTTCCCTCTGCAGCTAGGTTCTTGGAAAACAATACACAATTTTATATTCATCAGGTCACTGAATCATCAACCAAACCAGCTTATATATCTCTGGGGCAAGCCTTGTTTCCAGAAGTGGTGTTGACAACTGTGAGGTTCTGAGTTAGGTCTCAGCTCCATAATTCGATCCCTGACTGAGTTAACTTATCAGTGAAAATAGGGCATCCAATAAGCATCAGTTTTCAGTTAAATGGTTGAAAATGTTGGAAATAAAAAGACAAGTTTATATTTCTGAACTTGCTAAGGAATGAGAGTGTTACCCTCTGATGCCTCACATAAGGAGAGAAAATATTCATTTCTCTGTGAATATAAAAGGGTTAACATTTGACTGAGAAAAAATGTCTCTTACACATTATGTGTACTTGATAAACATTGACAAAATGAAAATGAGTTGGATGCTTCAGATGTCCATCAAAAATTAATTACCTGTCAAAAATACTCCTCCCTCCCGACTCCTATACACCCACTTCTGCCTCAGTTCAGAAAAGCAAATTGAATTTCATCTGGTCTAATAACAGATGGCTTTCATGTTAAGCAATCTGAATTATCTGACAGCAAACCGTATCCTATTCGAACATTTTTGTTATCTCCTATCAACTGCCAAACCAAGAAGACCAATACTTAAAGGCAGCAAAGGGGAAAACAAAAATATACTATTCTCTTAGGAAACAAATTCAACTACCAACATAAAAGCCATAATTTCTTGGATATGGGACTTATAAGATCTGAAAGAAAGTACAGTCCCCCCTCAATATCCATGAGGGATTAGTTCCAGGACCTCCCATGGATACAAAAATCCATGGATGCTCAAGTCCCTTAAATAAACTGGTGCAGTATTTGCATATAACCTATGCATATCCTTTCACATACTTTAAATCATCTCTAGATTACTTATAAGACCTAATACAATGTAAATAGTAAATATGTAAATAGCTATGTAAATAGTTGTTATACTATATTTTTAAATTTGTATTTTTTTTATTGTTGCATTGTTTTTCTTTAAGATAGAGTTTCTCTCTGTCACCCAGGCTGGAGTGCAGTGGCACGGTCTTGGCTCACTGCAACCTCCGCCTCCTGGGTTCAAGCTATTCTCCTACCTCAGCCTCCTGAATAGCTGGGATTACAGGCGCCTGCCACCACGCCCAACTAATTTTTGTATTTTTAGTAGAGATGGGGTTTTGCCATGTTGGCCAGGCTGGGCTCGAACTCCTGACCTCTGGCGATCCACCCGCCTCAGCCTCCCAAAGGGCTGGGATTACAGGCATGAACCGCCCCGCCTGGCCTCGTTTTTTTTTTGTTTTTTTTTTTTTTCTATTTTTGATCTTCAATTGGTTGAATCTTAGGATGAGAAACCTACAGATACGGAGTGTATTCTGTTGACTGAAATGGTTTTTATAGCTAAGCCCTAATATTTCATTTTTGAATTGAGTTTTATATATATTTATTATAGAAGCTTTTCCTCTCACTTGCCTATTCTCATATTTAGCCATAGGGCCAATCCTGTTAATCTATGAAGGGGACTCATGAACCAAGATGGATAGTCAAGAAATAAAATTTTATCTGAATGGTAGACAAAGGAATTTTTTTTTGGAGGTAAGTACGTACCCAGAAGGGTGGAGCACCTGTATGGTAGCCCAAAATCATCATAGCTATGGTGACCACACCTCAACTGCCCTATGTCAACTTCTTGAGCCAAGGCTTGAAAATCAATAACTGCCAGTCACTGAATATAGGAGCCCTCTGCTACAAGATACATTATGGATTGGAAAAGCATTTATGTACTTCTGTTTCAAAAGCTGTTACTGAATATTCTGAGCAATACGGCAACAAATGCAAAAACTGCATATTGCCAAAAATACCAGGCTTGAAACGTCTGGATTTTTTCCCTTTCAATTCCTGTGTTTGTCCCTTCACAACTAAACTCCTGGAGTAGCTCTGTCCCAGGCTTCTAACAGTCCCTTACTCCTGTTCATTCTGCCTTCCATCTTTAACCCACATGTTCGGCCTGTCTCGTTTTGGCTCATAAACCTTCAACAGCGACTCAATATCCACAAGAAATGTTGGAATCCCCTTGGCTTAGCCTTCAAGACCCTATACAATTCAACCTCAGCCTACCTTTTAAATCATGATTTTGTTTCCCTCTGATGTGAATCTCCTTTCTGCGCCTGGCAGTCTAATAATGGTTCAGCAAAGCAGTCCTACGGTCTTCTTAGTTTCCTGAAAAACCCCTCTTCCTCCTTTCCCACTCAACCCACACATAAAAATATCTTCTTCATTCCTTTCTGTTCATCCAATGTCCTCCTAAAATTCAAGGTCTAGCTCAAGATACACCACAATTTTCTCTCCTTACCAATTTTTATAGCACTTGACATAGAAACCATGATTTGCCACAAAAATCCGAAGATAATTGAGATTATGTAGTCCAAATCCTTCATCTTCCACACAGATCATCTCTTTGTACTTTTACATGTTTTTACATGTACCTATTTCAACAAATATGTTATAAGCTCTTCATAAGTTGTAAGTTGAAGTTCCCGTCTTATACTTTCTTATATGTTCCATAATAAAATCATCTCAGTAAATATTTTGCAAATTTATTAATTAGTAAATATATCATCCTTAAATGTATTAAAAATTGGCATATAATGCCTATTGTGGGAGGTGGTGAAAAAGAAGCAGAGAATTTTGACAGGACTCCATAGAAATATCAGCAGTATAAAAACAGTCTTCCTAAATACCAGATGATGTTGGCAGACATCACTGATCCTCACCACATCAGAGAACTTCAGAGATGAGATTCTCAGATGGGGCAAACTCATTCAGAGATAAGCTAAGATGTCTGTTTCTCACATTCCTGGGCATTAAAAAAAAAAAAAAAATCTTAGAGCATGATGGCCAATTTGCTTGTATTGAAGATCATTTTGCTTTTGGCTGTATCAAAATGAGCCCCATCCAAAAAGAGCTGTGCCAAAATTCCATGCACTGTACAGAAGCAGGCCTGGTTGTCTTTGTTTTATTTCTGGAGTGTCTGTCATCTGCATGTATAACTCAGAGTGTTTCCAAAATGCTTTTTACTCAAGTGACATCACATGTGATTATTTTCTATACATCTTTTCTAGAATAACATCTGTAGATTACAAGCAAAATAAATTTATAATATTTAACACTGTCAAAACAACTGCAGACTTTATGGACTGTATTTGAAAGACCATTGCTATGAAGCACTTAAATATATTTAAAATGTTGGCTTTCAAAAGTATTATCACTATAAATCACTTTAAAGTGAGTTTAAGTGTCATCCTAACAAATGCCACAAAGCAAAAATCAATCTACCCCGAAACAAAAACTTGAGATGCACACTATTTGCAATTGAATTATATTAATTGAAGTGTTTGTATATACTACAAGTAGGTTTGACAAATATGAGAAAAAAGCATGTAAAATTCCTACCTTGCGTTTGTTTCTTGTTCACTGCATTATCAGCTTTATGTCGTTTCTAAAGTTTAAAAGCAAAAAGAACAACTGTGAAAATGTGAATGAGATTACTAAAACAAGAGAGCACTCATACCAAAAAAGATTTAGCTTCTGTTTCTCAAGGTTTTTATCATTTCTCATTCATGTCAATGCTAAAGTATACATTGATGGGGGAGCGGTGATGGGAAGAATTAGAGTACACCTAGGAATTTTAAACCTGAAAGAACAATCCCCAGTATCTCCATAGAGTGCTCCTCTTCTGAGAGCATAAGTTTGTGGTCCTCACGAGGATCTTACCTCAGCACATAGGTAGGATTAAAATTTTAATGTACTAGAAAAGTATGAAAGGTTGATTTAGTATTTTGCTTTAATAACTCACTTTAAAAAGGAGATTGCCTGAGAGAATTATCTATAATAACTACCGTTTAGTAATAGTATTGAAATATTTTCAGTTTCTAATGAAATTCATTACCAAATTAAGCGGAGCACATCGTCTATAATTTAATGATATGCTGATGTCTGCCAATGACTTGAACCAACGACATCTACCACTGGCCTATGGTATAGTCTCTCCTGTTCAATGCTCCCCAGCATTCCCTCCTCCCACCACTTGCAACCGAAAGCTATTGAATTACATAATCTTATCATATCTTCCTTCCTCCCAAGAGCACCTACAAAATTACACAATAAGCAAGTGAGTTAGTCTAAGTCTAGGTAGATTTGAAGAGTTGCATAAGCCAAGGTTTTATAGCAGTGGGTAAGAAGAAGAAACAGAAGGTCAGAGAAAAGGTGAGAATCTGAGTGCCCAGGAAAGCTATTTTCTCTCTGGTTCACCTAGAGGTTTTCCATGGCTTCCATCTAAATTTACAGCATCAAGTGTAACTCATCAGACTCCGTTAACACTGCAGAAGAGCGGTGAGTGTAACTAACTCTGTTCGCTCAAAGATCCTATCATACAAAGCCTGAAATTGAATTTAGTTGTGCGTACCTGACTATATAATATGGGTTGGAACAAATGTAAAACAAATGAGTTCCTAAGTTTTCCATTTGAGAAAAAATACAGTTTTCAGAATCACAGTGCGCATATGAAAACACTGCAAGAGAAAAATCTAGAAGTGTGGATTAGCACTCCAGGATATGGCAACACCCAAGAGGAATAGATAAGAGCTGACAGCATACACTCAGTTTGTGGAAACAATCAGCTACTGAACTGCACAAAATGCAAACAAAACATTCAAAATGCCTCTGTGAAAGAATTGTTGAGAATGATTCTTCCCACACAGACATGCAGGAACACAACTAGAACTCCTTTTCAGTATAAAATACTCACTAATAAAAGGGTATTAATGTAGACTTTCAATAGGCATATTATTGCTTCCAAAAGCAAGCACAGTTTGCCAAAAAAGATTCTTAAATGTTTAAAGTTCTGTAAATTTGTAGCATCAGTAGAGATTTTGTAGTTATAGAACTTTGAAAATATTCTTTTTGCTTGTTAGTAGAGATTATAAGAAAATTAGAAAGTGATCCAAAATAAATTTTCATCAAAAATAACAGTCCAAGGTAAATTTAGATATTCAAAGGAGGCACAAATGTTTCCAAAATACGAGACAATGGTTAGATTTCCAACTAAAGGAGACAAATAAAAGCTAATTAATGAAACATTCCACTTCAAAGAGGAAATTTAATCTTAGTGAAACCCAAGGCGATCTTAAACATCACTTTCCATCTACAGCAAATTCTTGCACAAGAGGATCTCTTTCCTCTATCTTCCCATCACAGAATTAGGTTACTTGTCATGAAACAAGTGTGTTGAATATACTAAGAATCTACCTCAATAGGCAGATTTTAATCCCATGCCTACAAAAAGAAAGCATCTAACTTTTGTGTCTTGATGAGATTATTCCTTCTAAAACTAATAGTTCATAAAAAATTAAGCTATTCTCTGAGTTCAAATACCTCAACTGTGTCATAATCCGAATTCATTTACTATCACTGAGGGCTAATGAATTATTTAATATCATCAGTATTAGATTGACAGCACACGAATAAACTGTATTGTATAAACAGTGTTATGAACTTCAGGATACATAGTATGCAATGCTGACCACTCCCTCCTTCTGGAAACTCTTCCCTCTCTGGGTATTTCTTATCACATCATTGCCAGGTTTGCCATCTGTACCTTGACCCTTGTCTCCTCTGCCTACTTGCTATTCAGCAATGGTATTGCTCAAGGCTTACTCCCTGGCCCTCCTGACTTCTAACTCCATATTCTCTTCTTACAACTCTTTCATACCTGCAGTTTCAATCATAACCAGTACATAAATATATATCTGTCAAAACTCTCATCTGAGCTCCACGATTATAACTGGTTGCCTCTTTAACATCTCTCTGGCAATCTCAAAGGCATCTCAAACTGTCCACGAGGCAACCAGTGACCTTAATCTCCAAGACCTGGTACTTGTCTCAGACATGGAAACACATGCCATCCATTTACCCAAACCAGGAAATTCATTCTTACACCTTTGTCTCCCTCTCATTCCTATCCAAGCCATTCTTTCACTCAATAAATATTTACTAAACACCGACTATGTGCCAGGCCCTGTTACTGCTGCCAAGACTACAGTAACAAGTGACAAAACCCCTTCCTTGCATGGAGCTTACATTCCAGTGGTTGTGGATAGAATAGGGTATGTAGCATGTTAGATAGTGGTAAGTCTTGTCAGTTTTACTCTTAAAAATGTACTAAATTCATTTTCTCACTTTTCACCATGTCTACCATACCTGCTGAGTCTAATACATCTTTTTTTTTATACACTAACCACTAGAATATTCTTGTCTGCACAAATGCTGTTTTCCTTGCGATCCATTTTCTACTGTTAAGCCAAAAGGATCTCCAGATGATAATACAGTTAACATTTATTCATCACTTACTATATACCAGGCACTATTCTAAGGACTTCATGTCAATCATTTAATTCTCATTAATAGCCTAGTGTGAATTTTTTTTTTTTTTTTTTTTTTTTTGAGATGGAGTCTCATTCTGTCACCCAGGCTGGAGTGCAGTGGTGGGATCTCGGCTCATTGCAACCTCCGCCTTCAGGGTTCAAGCCATTCTCACCAGTGTGATTACTTGATTAATGTCGATCTCTTCTATTGGATATAAGCTCCATCACGGCTAGTTTTTACTCACTAACATAGTCTCAGTATTTGGTTCCTACACATTGTAGACTTTGAATAACTGTTTTATAATGAATGGAGTCTCCTAGTATTTAAATTAACAAGTTTATAGCAAAGAGGGAACATTTTTAGTGGTAAATATCAATTTAACAAATTTGATCTTTATCATAGGAACTAGCATTTAGCATAATACAGCTTTTTAGAAAAGAGTTCTCCATCAATTTTAGAGTATTTTCAAGTATGTGTGTTATTTGTTATTAACACATAAAAATAGAAAATCATATTATGTTATCTAAAGCATCAAGAGTTAAAATGCACTGGGGGTGGATAAGTCTTCAGTATCTTACCTGCAGGCAATTCTTACTATATTTTAATCTATCTATCTACACACACACATATATATATATTTTAAATTTTAAATCTATATATATAGAGAGAGAGATTTAAAAACATTATCTAATAGAATGTAGGAAAGTTTACTAGATTGTAATCTCTGCTTTATTCACTGATGTATTAGTGGCAGCCATGACCAGTCTTCACCAATATCCAGCTCTCCACTTCCATGGACCTTGAGATAACACCTTCTCTTTGCCATGCCACTAGTTCTAATATTGAGCTATAAAGAGATGCGTGCTCCATTTCTGGGCCAAAACATAGAAGAACTGAGATTCCATCCCCTCTCCCCACCCTTGCTACAATAACCACCAATATTCCACAAAGCAGAATCTTGATTCAGGCTGAATCCCTGATGCCCACCATCATGTGTCTTTGAGTAAGTGAAAAATAAACTTACATATTAAGCCACTGACATACGAGACATGATTACCAGCACAGCAAAAGTTTAACACATCCTCATACATATCCTAATGAATGCCTGGCAGCTCAAGAGTTCTTCAAATGTTCTTGCTGAATGGATGAATGAAAAGATGTATTCATTATTCTCACTGATAAAGACAGCTCTTTGTACAACTATCTAAATTGTTATTTGATTTGTCCCCCATTTTAGACAATGGGGGACAGTTTGACATAAACTTCTAGCTAAACTACTCTTACAATTTCTAGTCAATTTCTTAACAGTGATTTCACTGGAAAACTACTTCATAGGATACTATTATCTCACAATACTATTATTACATTCTTTAGGACTGCATGATTAGCAGCTTTCTAATAGTACCTGATTATTATATTATGCCAAAAAGAGTTCTGTTAAAAAAGAAAACTTCTTGGAAACAATTTTAATTGCCATGTACTTTCAAAGATGGAGTACTAGAAACCATAGCTAGAGAGATTATAGCTTTGCCATGGAACAAAACAAAGCAAAACAAAACAGACAGGGAAGGCAGTTTTGAGTAGTGATTGTAAGGCAGGAGTCTGGAGCCAAAATGCCTTGTTTGAATTCTGACAGCCCCAGTTGTGACCTTGGACAAGTTACCATACCCCTCCTGCCTCCTCTTATCTGTAAAATAGGGATAAGATCAATAACATCTTCAAGGGTTGTTATAAGATCTAGTAAATGTAAAGGACATAGAGTAAGTACAACCTAGAAGCACAATAAATGTTGGCGACTCTTCACAATCATGCAGAGCCAAGAGCACTGGATAGGACGGAATTCTGATTCTATCACTTTCTTAGACAAGTTACATGACCTTTCTAGGCCTCAGCTTCCTTACCTTTAAAATTGGGTTAATATCCAACTTTCAATGTTACTGAAAAAATTAAATGAGAAAGAAACACTAGCATGATGCCTAGTAAATTAAAGGTACTCAATCATAATTAGGCTAAACAAAGAAAAGGGAAGTCCATAAGGCAAAGAAAGTGACAAAAGTGTAGTAAAGACCAATTCCTGTGGACTGCCAAGTCCTCCACAATTTAAAGGTTGGCAAGTCTGTGTGGAGCAATACAGGTAGGAGTCTCTTACGCTTCTCAGCTAGTGTCTCCATCAAGTATTTCATTTCCAGTCAAGAGGACTATGCTGTTTTACACACATGCACAACATCTGTTTCTACTCTTAAATACTTGGATGATTTTGAAACTGATGATCTAAATGTTCAATTGATCCATTCCTAATATGGCAGATGCCATCTTAATGAGATCCCAATTTGATTCTCTATAGAAAAAGTGTTAATGTTTGTGTAACTTTAAATTGGAGTGTTCTAAATTTCTCACCATTTCCTTGCTTTACCATCTTACTTTCCTAAGGCTTAACAGATTGTCCTCTCAGACTGGCAAACAACTATTTTAGAATAAAATACCTAGGAATACAGCTAACTAGGGAGGTGAAAGATCTCTATGAGGAAAACTACAAACCACTGCTCAATGAAATCAGAGATGACAAAACAAATGGAAAACATTCCATGCTCCTGGATAGAAGAATCAATATTGTAAAAATAGCCATACAGCTCAAAGCAATTTACAGATTCAATGCTATTCCCATTAAACTACAATTCTTTACAGAATGTCAATGAATAGTTTAAAATTTAACTATTTAAAAATTCATATGGAACCAAAAAGAGAGCCCAAATAGCCAAGGCAATTCTAAGCAAAAAGAACAAAGCTGGAGGTATCAATTATGCTACCCAACTTCAAACTATACTACAGGGCTACAGTAACCAAAACAGCATGGTACTAGTACAAGAACACACATAGACCAATGGAACAGAATAGAGAACCCAGAAATAAGACTTGCACACCTACAACTATCTGATCTTCGACAAAGCTGACAAAAACAAGCAATGGGGAAAGGAGTCCCTATTCGATAAATGATGCTGGAATAACTGGTTAGCCATATGTAGAAGACTGAAACTACATCATATACAAAACTTATCTCAAGATGGATTAAAGACTTAAATGAAGGCTGGGCATGGTGGCTCACGCCTGTAATCCCAGCATTTTGGGAGGCCAAGGTGGGTGGATCACCTGAGGTCAGAAGTTCAAGACCAGCCTGGCCAACATGGCAAAACCCTGCCTCTACTAAAAATACAAAAAAAAAAAAAAAAAAAAAAAAAAAAAAATTAGCTGGGAATGGTGGTGGGAGCCTGTAATCCCAGCTACTTGGGAGGCTGAGGTGGGAGAATCACTTGAACCCAGGAGGCAGAGGTTGCAGTGAGTCGAGGTTGTGCCACTGCACTCCAGCCTGGGCAACAGAGTGATAACCTATCTCAAAAACAAAAAAACAAACACAAAAAAAGACTTAAATATAAAACCCCAAACTATAAAAACCCTGGAAGAAAACCTAGGCACTACCATTCAGGACATAGGCATGGGCAAAGATTTCATGACAAAGATGCCAGAAGCAATTGCAACAAAAGCAAAAACTGACAAATTGGATCTAATTAAAGAGCTTTCGTACAGCAAAAAAGAAAAAAAACAACAGAGTAAACAGACAACTTACAGAATGGGGGAAAACACTTGCAAACTATGCATCTGACAAAGGTCTAATATCCAGCATCTACAAGGAACTTAAATTTACAAGAAGAAAACAACCCCACTAAAAAGTGGGAAAAGGGCCGGGTGCAGTGGCTCACGCCTGTAATCCCAGCACTTTGGGAGGACGTGGCAGATGGATTGCCTGAGGTCGGGAGTTCGAGACCAGCCTGACCAACATGAAGAAACCCTGTCAGTACTAATAACACAAAATTAGCCGGGCATGGTGGCGCATGCCTGTAATCCCAGCTACTCAGGAGGCTGAGGCAGGAGAATTGCTTGAACCTGGGAGGCGGAGGTTGCAGTGAGCTGAGATCGTACCATTGCACTCCAGCCTAGGCGATAAGAGCGAAACTCTGTCTCAAAAAAAAAAAAGAAAAGAAAAGGTGGGCAAAGGACATGAACAGACACTTCTCAAAGGAAGACATACATACGGCCAGCAAACATTGAAAAAAAGCTCAACATCACCAATTATTAGAGGAATGCAAACCAAAACCACAATGAGATGCCATCTTATACCAGTCAGAATGGCATTTATTAAAAAGTCAAAAAATAACAGATGCTGGCAAGGTTGTAGAGAAAAAGGAACATTTATACACTGTTGGTGGAAGTGTAAATTAGTTTTGACCATTGTGGAAGACAGTGTGGTGATTTCTTAAAGACCTAAAGACAAATACCATTTGACCCAGCAATCCCATTACTGGGTATACACCCAAAGGAATATAAGTCATTCTATTATAAAGACACATGCATGTGTATGTTCATTTCAGCCCTATTCACAATAGCAAAGACATGAAATCAACCTAAATGCCCATCAATGATAGACTGGATAAAGAAAATGTGGTACATATACACCATGGAATACTATGCAGCCATAAAAAAGAACGAGATCATGTCCTTTGTAGGGACATGAATGGAGCTGGATGGAGGCCATTATCCTTAGCAAACTAACACAGGAACAGAAAACCAAATACCGTGTGTTCTCACTTGTAAATGGGAGTAAATGATGAGAACACACGGACACAGAGGGGAACACCACACACCGAGGCCCATTGGAGGGTGGAGGGTGGAGGGTGGGAGGAGGGAGAGGATCAGGAAAAATAACTAAAAGTAACTAATAGATACTCGGTTTAATGCCTGGGTGATGAAATAATCTGTACAATAAAACCCCATGACACACGTTTACCTATGTAACAACCCTGCACATGTACCCCTGAACTTAAGTCTCTCTCTCTCTCTCTCTCTCTCTCTCTCTATATATATATATATATACGAAGTAGTTTAAAAGAATAGGAAAAAACCAAACCAAAACAAAACATTGGTTTCCTCAGGTAAGACTGTTAAAATAGATAAAACAGAAAAAAGGCCTGAATTTATTTGGTAGAGTTAGTTTTATAAAGGAGAAAGAGACTTTCCCTTTCTCTTATTACCACAGAATAAAAATAGCAAATTTGGTTACTATTACTTTCTTTTAAAAAAATGAGATAAAGGAAAAAGAAACTTAGAACTATTAAATAAGGTGAGAAGAAATCAAAGGCATTTAATAAAGTGAAATTTATTATAATTATTTAAATTAAAAAATAGAAAATACCAAAAAACATCACTTAGATAATTTGGAGGTTTTTTCATTTAATTGAAAATAATGTTCAAATGTACTTTTCTTCTCAAGCCAATTCTTACAGTAAATTAATTTCTTTTATTTGCTAAACTATAAATGCAATAGAACACTATAACAAACATTCAGCAATATTACAGAAAACAAAAATTAACTTCAGGGGTAGGAACATATTCTAGACATTTTGAAGTTGAATGGATATTTTAAACAGCCTATGCCAAGAATTAAATAATTTAAGAAAAAACTAATATTTTAAACATATATAAATAACAAAGTCACATACATTTATGAAAAAGTAGAATACTTACAATATCTTCTATTATCTCTTTGATAGCTGCCACAGCTAAAATAAATAAGAGAGGAACCAGTGTTGTATAACGACCTGTTGGTGACACATCAGGTATTTGCTATTTGGAAAAAAAAAAGTAAGAGAAATCCAATGAGAACTAGAAAATTTATAATAGATTCAAGAAAACAGTCTTAGTGCCTTCTAAAATATGCCTCACTGATTTTACTATCTTGGCCGACTAATGCTGAGTGAGGTAATGTGTTCGTATCTAATAAGTACTGGAAAAGCATGTTAATTAGTTTCACGGTAAGCAGTTGTATATAGGACTACAACCTCCATTGGAAGACTGGTTACATAAGTTACAGTATATCTATTCACTAAAATATAACTATTAAAATGATATTTTAGAAACACAATGAATAACTGGGAAAATATCCACACATTGTTATATGAATACAGCAGGTAACAAAACAATAGGGATTCTATGATCCCCTTTTTGTAAACTAAATCAATAAACGATGTTTGGGAGGAAAAAAAAAAAAAGACCAGAAGGATATATATCCACAATTTAAGAGTAGTTGTCTCTGATGGTAGAATAATGAGAGTTTTAAATTTTTTTCCTTGTGTTTTGTGGTATTTTAAATATTTTTTATTTTCAAGTTCAATGAAAATATTTTTTCAAATTTAAGCATATGTTCAATATGCTACTTTTTAATAAACTAAAACTTTTTCTGACTACAACTAATTTAAATACAAAGAGAAGCACAAGATTTAACTTCTTGCATTCTAAGGTTCAGAGTTGATACTTTTACTATGAAAATTGACATTTTAAGAAAACGTCCCATCCCCTTTACCACCCAAAATGAACAGTCCTTGCCACATCAAATTTATAGAACATCCAAAATAAGCTGATAAAAATGAATCAAAAGGCTGGAAAAGGTAGTGGATTTCAACACTGCTTGCAGCAGGAGCCAGAAATGTCCACCAAAACCAGCTTATCTCTCAGCATTTACATAAACTTCAGAGGATTGGTCACGGGCTTAACATTTATTAGTACCTGAACATTTGACAAGGTTTTATGACGTGACTTTACCTGAAGCAGTGCAATAAAGAGAAAAAATGAATTAGCAGCTCTTCTGAACTGAGAGTAGAGAAATCTTGGAAGGAATGTGATTATGTTGTATTTTGCAGTGCTAGAAAACAAAAATGAAAAGTAGCATAAAACTTCTCCATAATTAGCAACGATACTTACAAAGTTCTGTTACTACCTTATTAAAAGTTAGATAAGGAACATTTGCTGGCTGTTTCAAATTGGGAGAATATTGCAAAGGGTCATTAACCTAAATGAAAAAGAGTGAAAAGGTTAAATAAATAGTAAAGCATGAATACCACAGATTTTTTTTTTTTTGCATAATCTTTTGTCCTCTTTGGCCAATTATCCTGCTTAACATTACTAGAAGTAGCTTACAAAGAAGAGCAACTTTGGAGTTAAAGCGCTCCAGCCCTCCATAAGACAGAGTACAACGTATGACCAGAAAATAAAATCTTGCAAAAAACCCCCCAAAATCAGCAATTTGAGCAATTTGACCAGACACTGTAAACAGAGATGCCTTTCCTGGATAATTTCAGGGAGATTTCTGGGGTTCTGCTTGAATTTTCTTCACTGCCACTCCAGGAACGTGGCTAGAAATCCACATTAAACACACCAGATATGCCCACATCAGTAAGATATCACTACTTAGGTCTTAGAAACACTCAGATCTTCCTCTTGTTTATCAAATAGAAAGGAGATTAAAGCAGACACATGCCACATTACCCAAATTGGGAAATGTTCCTCTAGAATTTGAAGCTGTACATACTAAGTGGGCACTTCTCAAATCTAGTAACTCTGCCACTGGAGAAACACTTTGTTAGCATTGAAGGTGTTTATGTGGTCCCAGAAGCCGCATAAGTGGCCAGTGCTTACACAGATACCTTTTACATTATTGTTGCAATGAAAACACAACAGTGCAGTGAAGTAATTCGCACAGCCCTCCATTCCTCCACACCATACTAAACTTCACAACTATCAAAAACCAATACTTAAAGACTATATAACCGAAGGAATTCTTGGTGCAGAATTGCAAAGATCTCTTCTAAAATGTTAAAACTTGCTAACCAAAACCAGTAATGCATCACTCTATTAACAGGTTTAGGAAAGAGGCATTTACACATAAGCAGCTTCCATTATTCAATATCTGTGTAGAATTGGCAGAGGATGGGGGCTTATTCTTTCTGCTCCTCGCTGTTTCCAGATTCTTATGAATATTTCTCTATGGGATAGAAGATGGAGAAACAGCCTATTCACGCTGCCAACAGGGAGCTGTCAAATATTAACTGACTGCACTGAAAGCTCTTTGCAAGCGTTTTCATTTTGACCTAACCAGCTCTGCTCTGCTGGCTGGTCTCATGGCATTCTTTGGTAGTTCTTACCTGACATGGTTATTGCAGAATTTTGTCAGCTGGGGCTGGTTGATGAAAATAGTCCTTACTTCCTCCTGGTCAGCCAGTGAGGTCTTCTCTGAAACATCATCTGTCTTCTCATAACCTTAAAAAGAGATCATCTTCTTATTGTACAAGAAATGTTTTATTGTCCAGACCAAAAACACATTTCATAACTAGTCTGGAATACGAAATCTGTTAAAAGCTACTTGCTTCCCCTTACTGTTGTTTTTTTTAATAATGAAAAGTAACATCCCCATATTTAACATCTCTACTAGATTTAAAGGGCAGCATTTAACAGTCATGTAAAAACTGAGCCATATCAAAAACAAGACATAACATCAACTTTACATTTCCCCCATAAATGTTCAACTTCTTTCCTTCCACTATATAAAAAGATGCCCAGAAGTAAAAATTAATTTTAAACTGGTTTAAATTACAGTTTTAGGTAAAACTAACAAGGTAATTTAAAATATAGTCAAAAATTTAAGCATATGCATTTAATACTTTTCTGGTTTTTTTCCCAGATGAAGACAGAAGAAAAGATAAATAGTAAGGTTTAAATAGGGAATTGCAACAATGATCCAACTCACTATCATCACCTATTTTTTTGTCCAGTTAGAATTCATGTTCACAAATGAACTTTAAATTTCTCAAGAGCACTTCAAGTCATCTCATAATCATTGAAACAATAGGATACATTCAACTGGGTACTTTGTTGCCATGTTGACAAACACTTAAAAAAATACATACAAGTTCTAGAACAGAATATGAACAGACAGTATTTTAAACAGCTTTTTGTATCTTCTAGTGAAAAATCAAAGGGGTGACAACAGCACTGTATCTCCAAAACCCATTTTTATTCTCTTTTCTGCCTAGCCAATGCCAACTCCTCCCATAAGACCTGCTGACATGTGGTTTCTTCTGAAGTGTTCTATGATGTTCAAGTTAGGGAAACGTCTTTGGGTTTCCACAGCCCTCTGAACCTCCCCACTCTTCAGCAAAACACTTACCAGAAGGTTTTGTTGCTGCCTGAGTCAGGTTCCCCCTACCAGAATGGGAACTCCCTAGGGCCATAGAGGGTGTGTTATTCATCTTCCCAACACCAGTGCCAACAAACAGCAGGTACCCAATGTTTGCCGAATACATATACCCAATGAAAAATGAGTGGTTGACTGTTTTTTGAGGGCAAGAAAAGCTGCTCCACCCACTGATAAAAAAACAACTGTTGGCCAAGTGCTGGTAACAAACTACGCGAAAAGCTGGCCTGTGGGGTTTGTTACAGTATGAAACCAGAAAATCATTGAGGTGTTCTACAAAGGTGAGAAGCATGAGCACAGGGAGTGGGGTGTGAGAAACGGTGTCATGTGTGCAGGGGAGAGCAAACAGGGCAGCGCTGCTGGAGCACAGACAGAAGGTGGACAAGAAACCACGCTGAGGAAGCACACAGGCCAGGTCCCAGGGGACCCTGCGCTCTGCCTGGCAGTCAGCCACTGAAAGCTTTCCAAGTAGGAGGGGAGCAGGGTGAGAGGCACATTGTATCCTTATCACCCTGGAGGTCACATGGCTCCGAGTAGGTTCTGTCACACCCATTTTACAGTTTCAGAACCAATCAGCAGCTTTGCTCGCAGTGTTTCCCTACACCATGTTCTAAACACATACTTTTCCCTCTAGTTTTGTATAATTGAAATTTCACACATGGGTTATCGAATAGAGGGAGATCAATCTTTAAAAAAAATTGAGTCCTTTATTAGGTCTTCCTTCATGGTAGCACTAAGACCAGAGTGTGCTGTTCCCCGCCTCTGGATTAGAGAGAGAGCCTCAAAGAAACCAGCTCTTCACTCCACTCTGAGCTGATGTTCTCAGGTTGTGTTATATTTACTTTATATAATGGACTTTTGAGTGTTGTATTTACTTTATGTAATGGGACTTTTGAGGGCCCGGCCCTTGGATGTCCTTAGCTGAGGAACTGGGTGTTACTCCCTCCAGACATACCTACTTACACTGAGGTCTCAAACGCTGCTGGGAGAGCACTGGATATTGCTATCCACTGAAAGCAATTGGATACTGCATCTCCTCCTCAGATATTAACTTGTATTCAAGAATTTCTGTGGGGCAAAGGATTTTCCTTGAACTAAAGGGATTGGAATTAACCCCATCCCTTATGTGGGAATCAGAATAATTAAAATAATCCTAATGGATTAGTAGGGGCCCAACCTAGGTCAGATAATAAGGGATCTTTAAAGAGAAAACTCACCAAAATGAGGGGGCAAATCTAAACTGTCAACTGTTGCCAGGGGTAGGACCATCGAAGAGACTGGATAGCTCTGAGCACAGGATTTCACAGATAACATAGGCTTTCTTTACCCAGGCATTACAGAAAAGCTTTGGCAAGATATTGTACATGAAGCTGAATGTACGCAGAACGCTTGGCTCTGTTGTGCCCTGGCCAGGTGTGATACTGAGGAAGGGAGATCTGCACTGAAAGCAGGGAATGAGGCTCTCAGCCAGTGGAGCTGGTAGGCACCTCTCCCCTGTCTCCTCAGCAGTGACATGGAGAGCCATCAGGCACCTGAAGCCCACTCCCAGAATGTCTGAAAGCCAGAGACTGCAGGTATCACCTTCTGTTATGTGTCCGATTCTGTTTACTCCTAGCAGGTGACAGCAAGCTAGCAGTAAACAGGCATAGCAACCTCAGAGGTTCTCAGAAATATCTCAGTGAACATACTTGACCTCAGAGATCCTCAGGAATATTCTGATGAAGGTACCTGGGAAAAAGACTAGCATTTTTGCTAATTTGGAGGTGAGAGTTTGTAACCATTATAATTAAACTCTTCAATGAAATTATCTTACATTGCAGAAATGGGCAACTTAGGTCTGGACTTAATGTAAGTAACCTGTCAATCCAGACTCTCTCCATGTAAAGAGAAACAGACTCTTCTATTTGACTAATGAACCAACACTTTGAGGAAGGTAGTTAGCAATTTTGATCTCACAGTTCTGGGTTAAAGGTGAAAACACATTTGCTACATTCAAAATTGAAAGTTATTTGATATGCACCAGATAATTCTATTTTATGATTTCATTTTTTTAATTTCCTCTGCATATCACCACCTTCATCAGCTATAATAACCACATAAAGAGCTACATGTGCACACCTGGGCAATGCCTAAGCTGAGCTATTAGAGTGATGACAAAGGCAATCAAAATAGGAGAATCCTTTACCACCCTGCCCCAAAGAGGGTCAAACTAAGATGGTGTTCCTTCCTATACATGGTTCTATTCCTCGTTCTAAGGAAGGAACCCATGTCCCTTGCTATTTGTTTAATAATTTAGAGGGCTCGTTCACATAAGTCATTAAAATTTACTAGTAGCTTTTAATCCACCTGTCTGAACTCTTAAGGACTACTGAAATCTCTGATGCTTTTATGTCATCCCCTCACAGAAAGCAAGGGGAAGGGGAGTGCCGTTCTTGATCTGGTAACAGTTTTCACTGAGTCTTCCTGGTAGGTCAGGCCTTCAGAAGCCTTCTTTGTCTGTAAGTCGTGCTAAAGGTGAACTTTACTGAGAGAAAGAAACGCATCTTAATCATGCTCTTTGGTCTCTCTCTCAGCTTTTCCCAGCACAATCTTGCGCAAAGAGGACATACAATACTCGCATATTTAATGGAAATGGACTTCAAGACATTCAACAGACTGCTTCTGAGATCCACTCAGTGACCCACCCATCTTCTCTGGGTTCAGACTGAACTCTGAAGCCCACCATGCAATGGGTTTGAACTTCATATTAAGTATAGTCGAATGAACAGTATTTGGTAAATGGCAAAGACAAGAATAAAACATGACCTTAGATAGTTACTTACTTTCAATAGGCTTCAGTTTCCTAATCTGTCATAGAGAAGTATTATGTGTTCATGTCCTGGAATAGTTGGTAGTAAATGAAGGAATATGTATGCAATGTACTTAAAACACCTAATATTGCAATAGATTACAATACATGTAATTTATATTACAATAAATGTAATAGATATTGTAAATGTCTATTATACTTAAAGAGTTAACAGGGTGGATAATAATACAGTCATAGACTGAGCCTCATAAAAATGGGAGGCGGCTTCTGGGTTAGAGGTTGAAGAATGTTTTGGGGTGGTAATTCTCTACCTTGTGGTATAATTGACAATTCACCTGCTTCCCTTGTTACATGGTAAGTTACCTATTATACCTCTGGTTCATAGTAAGCCCTCAAAGCCTGATGAATTAACAAGTGAGCAAAACCAGATTAGTAATATACTAGAAACAGATCTCTTTCAAGTAGACATATGTTGCCCAAGCCTGTAGGACTGATGTCCAAACAACAATTAGTAAATTTATGATGAGAAGTAATTGCCATAGGAACTAGAGTAACTGAAGTTCCATAATCAATTCAACTCTCCCAGATTGGCCTATGTAGAAAGTTAAATGACCAAAGTAACCCACCCACCAGTGGTTAGATGAACTAAGACTCTCATAGCATTAGGGAAGTACAGCCTGATGCAACCAATCCTGCTACAGGGGTAGATGCATCTGTAGGACCAACCTCTTAAAAGTTTGTTGCAATATCTTGACAATGAGGCCATGAGACTTCAAGTCTGTTGGCTAATGCTTCTATTCCCTTCTGCAGAGCGGAGAAGAGTGCTGATAATGTTTAACCCCATGACTTACCCCTTCCTTGACCATCTCCATACCCATTTCCATCTTCGAATACAAATTGATATTTAATCTTCCAATGGGACTACCAAAACCTGCAGGCCTAGGAACCAATCTAGCCCCCTTGCAGGTGACTTTGCTCCTGTATATGTTAGTCTTAGAAAGAAATGAGAAGGTATACTCAATTCCCAAATTTCCAAGTTGTTGGAGACATCTCAAAATGGCCCACAAGTACAGATACACAAAGTAAATGATGACAGTAACACCAGATATATGATCCTTCCTCACATTTTCGATTCTCCGAGAGACTAACTCAGGTATTCACCCCAATGTCCTTGGTGCTCAGCCAGACATTTGACATCCATTAATTAGTTTTCTTAAATTAAGTTTCACAGAGCAAATTGGCAGGCAAATTCCTACACCTATCACTTTGAGGAATGGAACTGAGCAAGGATCCTTTTCTATGTATGAAAGCACATTTGTATAGCGGCTTCTGGGAAATCTTAGCTTCTTTCAACATTGTGTTCTCCAAGGTCCGTAACTTCTTAAAAACGGTCAGAATCAAACCAGTCCCCAGAAAAATGAATCTGGTCTAGCTTTTATTGAAATGAGCAAGGAAAAGACTTTTCCTTATTTATGCCAAATGTGGATTATGATTCAGTAATTCAGAATCCATTCAGAATCCCAGCTATATTGAAAATTCCACATATAATGTTTGTAATATTCTGCTTGATTCCTATTCCCCCTGCCAGCAGAAAAGCAATTTTGTTTTCTGAATTGTGGTTTATCTCAAGCAATAATAAAATTATCCAGTATTTGCTATGCATATTTTAAACCAGAGACTCTAAGAGGCCAAATTTTGCATTCTTGGTCGTAAAATGGCCAAATGCTATTTCTAAACTTCAGAAGGACCTAGAATTTCAGTATAGGGAACAGTCACATATAACTTTTAACTACTGAATATGCTAATAAGATTACTTTGTATTACCAAATAAAAATATACAAGCAACATCCTTCTGGTGACTATTTTAGCTTCCAGCAATAATTTTATTTGTCAAGAAAACAAAGGATGCTGGTGGGTCACTATCCTAATTATGACTCTGAAGTGAGCAAGTGCTCATCTTCCTCAAACAGTGTTTCATCACTTAACCCACTTAGGGGCTGTGAGGTGAGCTCAAGTTCTTCTACCAATTACCCACATGACCCTGCACAAACCACTTCATCCCTGGGGGTTATTCTCTTCCTTTGTAAAATGGGGAAGCCAGGCTAGGCTAATAATCTGACATTTACTCTCAGCTCTAAAATTCTGTGAAATTAATATCTGCTGAGCAGCAGGCAGAAAAAAAATCAATAGTTTTGTTCAGAAGAGCAGGGAAATTCTGAAAAACAAAGTAAAAAAATTTCCCTTCTTGAGCCTTTATTAAGATGTTTCACAGCAACAGTTGCCTTCCTTAATCTGCAGCCAAAACTCAGTCACGAAGTGAAATGGTGCTTTGTGATGGTAACTCAACTTCCATATTTGAAAAGCTAAGCAGTGACTATAATCAGTTGCCAACAACTACCTGGCACCTACTGATCAGTAACTACTGGGTTGCTGAGTATGACAACAGTCTTCCTTTCTTCATCTGCCCAGATTCATCATCACATGCTTATATGCACACAGTACAATGTAACAGAGGAAAATGCTCAACAGTATAAGTGAAAGGCTTCTGACCTGCTCATATGAGAGAAGCATCATTTCTGAAATATTCCATTTTTCATCCGAAATATCATGATCTAATAAGACCTGTTGTTCATTCATTTGTTTCTTCATTCATTCAACATACTTAAGAATTTACTATGTTTTGGGCATTTTAAAAATGTTATAGAAACAGCAGGAAATAAGATAAGGTCCTCTTTCTCAGGGACTTATTTTCTAGAGAAGAAGAAGATAATTACAGATCATGGTAAGAATGAGGAAGAAAATAAACAACTGATTGTAGAACAATTGACAGAATTCTCTGTGCTTAAGTTTCATTATGCATATAGTAGAAATAATAACAGTATCTTACCTCAAAGGGTGGTTGTAAGGACCCAGCGAGTAAATACAGAGAACAATGCCTGGCACGTAGTAAGAGTTTAGTAATGAATGTGAGCTATTTTCATTGTTGTTGTTATCACTGCTAGTGAAGCTACTATAGCTGCTGCTATTTTACACTGAGTGGTCAGAGAAGACGTCTCAAGGAGATGCTGAGTTGAGACCTTGATGACACATAAAGGAAGATAAGGGACAGTTGTCAACCCAAAAGGGGGAATAGCAGGAAAAGCCCTGGAGGGGAGAATGAGCTTGGCATTTCCAGGAACACGAGGGCCACTAATAGTAAACAGAGGATAAAACAAAAAGAAGCATGGCCAGATTGGGAGAAACAATAAATTTATTTATAAATATAATGAATTTATATTCTTTATGCAGTAGGAATTCACTGACAGGTTTAAGTAGAAAGACCATTTCGAGGACACTGTGATAATCCAGGTAAAATATGATGAGTCCTGGGTTAGATTGGTGACAGAGATGAAAGGAAGTGGATGCATACATTATACTCTGGAGGCAGAGCTGGCATGAGCCATATAACCTCTTCATGATTGTATGATGCCCCATAGTACTACCACCTGATGCTACTCCACACAAATGCCCAATACATGAAAGAAATGTAGGATTTTTAAAAATCTGACCCATAATGTTTTATTTTGATCACATGCTAAATTTACAATATTTTGGATGTGTTGGGTTACATACATTGTTCAAATTAATTTTGCCCATTACTTTTAATGTAGGATTGTAAATACAACAAATAATTAACCACTTAATGAACAGAATTCTCTTTACAGCCAAACAACCCTAATCCTTAGATACCATGCATCCTTTTTCTCATTATTACATGGTAATCAATAATGTTTAAAATACAGAATATAATCAAGGAGGGCATTAAAGAATCATGCCTAAGAATGAGAGAGACTGTTTAGGTCTACCAGTTATGAGCTCTGGTTACTTTAGACAAGATAATTAACCTTTAGCTACCTACCCTCTTACACGAGTTTGTGGGGATTACAGGAGATAATGCATGTGTAAAGTGCCTGGCTCCTCATGCATATGCAAAAATTCTAGCTATTATTTTTATTATGAAATCAGAAAGGCATACTATGGGAGAAAATAAATAGGCTATGTAGTCAGATGTACGTTGAAATTCAGATTATAACACTTCTACATGGGCAAATTATTTTATCATCTGAGTCTCAGCTTCTTCACCCATAAAATACGGTTAATGTGAGGATGACATTATGTTAGCAATGTAGCACAATACTTGTCATTCAAGCAGTTCCTGTCACCCTATCCTCCCCACAGATTAATCTTCCCTTCAAAATACTTGATACGGGAAAACCAAAAGTCTTAAAGACTGTAATGTAGGTATTAACATTTACTTATTTTGGATAATATTTATAGTTGTGACCAGTGTAAATCAATATAGACAGCAAAATAATAAATTTTGCCATACAATTTGGTAAATTAATATTGAGTACTTTTTTTTTTTTAACAAAATTGTCATCTGTATGGGGTTATGCAACAGAAATGCAGGGGTGGTAGGTAGGAGGGAGACAAGAACAAGATGCAAAATCACTCTGTTGCCTGGTAATACGGTTATAGAACCATTAAGTTTTTTGCAGACTCAACTTTATTGCAATTATAAGTAAGGCTGTAATTGGAATCAGAATATCTATTATATTATTTCCTAAACATATTTAGGAGAGTGCCATTATATAATCTTTCACTCAATGGTTTCCAACATTAGGCATTAAAGGGACCATATTAGCTGCTCAAGTTTCTTGACTTAGGTTGAGGTCATTAAATAAGCAGTCATGCTTGCAACAGTCAAAGAATCTAATAAAAGAATATTAACAGGGAAACTAGACAGAGACTTTACAGGCACAACTGCAGAACTTAGGTGTGATTAAAGTTAGGTACTACTAAGATGGAATTATGAGCATTAACCACTATCCTTTTCAAAGGCTTAATAATTGAAAGTCCTGAATATATATACACACACATATGTATTTGTATATATTGTTTTGATACAGAAGCTTAAGAATATATATATATATACACATATATACATATATACACACACATATATACACACATATATACATACATATACACACATATATACATATATACACACACACACATATACATATATATACACACACACACACATATATATATGTAAGCTTCCTAAGCAGGTGGAGCAGCTCCTGGAAGCACATGAAAAGCTTACAGAAAGGTTGAGGAAATCTAAGGCAGCTTGACTAATGGACAATCTGTTCAAGATACCACAGATTCAGTCCTATCTGTGTTCAGCCTTTTCATCTCTCCAGATGGCAAATTGACTGTGATTGGCTTAGCATGGGCCATGTGCTGACTTTTAAGTCAAAGAGGAGCATGGAGCCTTGATGGAGCAGTCCCCTAAGACTATGGGGGAAGGGAGAGTTCTCCAAAGGAAAGCAATGGGCTTAATACACACACACGCGCACGCGCACACACACACACACACGTAAGCTTCTTAAGCTGGATCAAAACAATTCTTGGCTGAATGATTTAGATGTTTGTATTTACTTTGTTTTTAGTGGTATCTTAGTACAGATAGTTCATTTAATTATAAATGCAGAAGCAATTACTGCAGTGACAAAGGAGGTTTGAAATCCCATGTTCTGCATTGCTAGAGCAGAATGGTCACTTCAAATGTTCGATTGTGAGCTTGACAGCAGCTGTTCAGAGATGGGTGGGGGGGGAGAGAGAGAGCTCATGAAAAGAAGGAACCATCACTCTGGAAACAATAAACTGGGTGCTTCAAAGGTAAAGACTTACAAACTACATTTTCAAATATGGCACTGAAGAAATCAAACACCCTTAAAAGCATGGAAATTAAAGTGGAAACTATTTAGCAATACTCTCAAATTTCTAGATCATGACCACAGTAGCCAGAGGAAAAATGAAATTTTCAGTTGCATTAATATACCATCCCTGTACCGAGTGTTAATGCAGGCTCTGTGCAGTGGACAATCTGCTCTTTCCGGCTCGGCGTCTGCTTCTCCTGGAAACAGCCCATTGCTTTCCTTTGGAGACGCCCTCCCCCAGGGTCTTAGGGGACTGCTCCATCAAGGCTCCATGCTCCTCATTGACTTAAAAGTCAGCACACAGCCCATGCTAAGCCAGTCAGTCAATTTGCCATCTGGAGAGATGAAAAGGCTGAACACAGACAGGAATGAATCTGTGGTATTAGTCAAGCTGCCTTAGATCCTCCTCGACCTTTCTCTAAGCTTTTCATGTGATTCCAGGAGCTACTCCACCGGCTTAAAGGATATGCTCAGCCTATATATTATGGAATCTTGGCAAAATCATTTCAGTCCTCTGCTGGAAGCCAAGTCCTGTCCCAACATCTATCTAATGTAGGTGGGCACTGATGCCCTACCCAGACTGGCTAGCCTTCTTCAAGAAGCTAAGCCCTGTCCCCTGTACCTCAACCACTAGCTGGCTTTTCTGATCGGCATGGAATGATGACCTGGAACCACAGTGCAATTTTCCTGCTTAAGAATAAGCAGGCTACCTGGATCCTTCCCCAACAGGCCCTACTTGCTGGATCAGATCTCTTCTGATGTTAACAGCTGCCCTAAACAAGCTCTGAGTCCAGCATGTTCTGGGACAACTGTGGATTGCAACTCTAAGCAACTTGCACAACAGCCAAACGGTTTTCCACATCCCTACCTTCCTCTCCGTCACTCTCTTGTTCATGCAACTGTGATGCTAGCTCATTACCTCCAAGTCCATCTGAGTTATAACGAAACGTTACATACCTTGACCACGTAAAACATGGTTATCTCCTTCAACACTTGATAGCTTTTCATTATACAAAAGGGTTCACTTTTTAAAAGAGTTCTAAAAATGAAGATTAGGAGACGTCACTTGTCATATGGAGACTTGCTCAAGGTTAGAGAGTCACTGAGCACCAAAGCCAAGACAACATTTGGAAATTGACAAAGTTCAACCCATATCTAAAGCTCTGACACTGATAGATAGATTCATGCATTCATTCAACAATTAAATTTGACCTCACCTCTCCCTTTAACTCTATCCTTTGCTGGTCTATTACACCTCAACAGTATTTCCAGTTCAGACCTTTCTCTACCCCTTCAGCCTTGTTGGATGCTACTTAAGTGTCAAAATACTCTCCTTGGCCATTCTTCTTTGAAGGGATACCTACAAAAGTTTTGAATATATTCTCTATGTAAAAGACCATCATACATCTGACACTAATCTTTTGAGCTATATGCTTAGTTCAATAATAATAAATGCTATAGATGCTTAGGTACAGAGGATGGGACAGGCACAAGGGTATGGGTAAGTATCTATTAAGTATGCTACTCTAATATGGGGAAGTAACATGAATGACCCTTCAGAGAAGTCCCTTCTGTGCACTAAATGTTTACTAAATTTTCTATGTCAATATAAGGCATCCAAAAATTCCCAGAAATTTATAGTCTTGTCTCTATCCTAATAACCACTAATATATTTTGTCATCAGGACCTGTCATTAGTAGACATGGTAAATGACATGTTTCTTTAAGTGCCTCTGAGGGAATTGATTTAAAAATAAACAAGTGTAAAACACACCACAGCAGTTATTATCTAAAAAAGGAAAAAAAGTAATGGCTTAACATTTCTTGAACTCATGCTAAATTGTGACAAGCCCCTGAAGTAGCACTACAAATTCTAAGTGGTGGATTCTAAAGAGTATTCCTGACATTCAGAAGAAAGGATATCCTTAAGCAGTATTACAAGGAAATCTATAGTATGCCTAGAGTTGGGCCTCACACATAGTAAGCAGTCAATCTTGTTGGCAGCCAGCCTTGGATTTTAACCTAAAATAATAGTCATCTTCGGCATGCTGAATTGCTTGGAAATAATAAAACATTTACTAATGCCATTTCATGCTTAACTGGAAAAGGAACCAGAACAATGAAAGACAGAAGGAATTTAATGACAACTCCTTGGGAATAACCCACAGGTAACTTTATTTGATAGAATAATTAAATAGTATATTTGCCAATATAGATGTTTAAAAATTGACACAGAAGCAGACTGCACCAGAAAGGAGGGGTTGCAACCACCAGACACCTACCAAGCATCTCCTAGAAGTCTCAATTAGCTTAAAGCACCACTGACTTGCAGTGGCATTAAGTTCATCTCTAAAAATGCACAGGAAACAAGGTGGACTAATACTACGAACTGGATTCTAATCCAAGCAAAAGTGGTAAAGTAGTAATGATACTCCTAAAAAAATAACTGTATCAAAGAGTTTTTGACTGTCAAAGAGAGGAATACCAGGCCATGTCAGATATGTATTCTGGATTTCAGGAGGGCACATTTCAATTTATTATCAAGACCCACAAAGTGCAGAAGCCCCAACAGCTGTCCAAAGCCACATGCTGAGTAATTGTGGCAGGCCCTGACAAGTGGGGGAGGTGGTCAGGGAGGGGTGAAGGAGTTGTATTTAGAGACCACTGCTGCTTCACAGGAAGTACTTGAACAAGCACAAGATTAAAAAAACATCACAGGAAAGGTTGAAAATAGATAGGTTCACATGTTCAACAGTGAATATTAACACATGCACAGATATCTGAGACTGGAGGAAAGGTGTTGTAAAAAACGTTAGAGACCACTCAATTTTTTTCCCCCTTTCATTTGGAACACAAAGAATTGATGAGATGAGCCTGCTGCCTAGAATAGATGATACAATGTTGTTAACAGATAATAAAAGGCAGAACTTCTCAGCTCCAACTTCTACTTTGCTTCAATTGTCTATCAAGGATAATCATCTTAAGACTGGAAAGGTTAGAATGAACATTAGTTCAAAGAACTAAACCAAAAGACAAGGTAGGGGATTATTTTAAGAGGAAAAAAAGAAAAATCAGCACCTAACTGCTCTAAATGAATTCCTAGCCTATAGCAAATACATATATGTATGTATAGGTATATATAATTATTTTCTAACCTACAGAACTGTGAGAACCTGCAAAATAGTTAAGTGAACTGTTACTAATCAGAGAAGAACTATGGTGAATGAGAGAGGAACTAAAAGATGAAGACAATTTAGTCATCGTTCAGTATGCATGGGGGATTAGTTCCAAGACCCCTTACAAAATTTGCAGATGTTCAATTACCTTATATAAAGTGATGTAGTATTTCAAATAACCTACACACATCCTCTTGTATATTTTAAATCATCTCTCGATTACTTATAATACCTAACACAATGCCTACACATCATTTGCATGGATTCAACATAGTACTTGGTGTGTGGCAAATTCAAGTTTTGCTTTTTGAAACTCAATGGAATTTTTTTTTCTGAATACTTTTGATCCATGATTGGCTGAATCCATGGATGTGAAACTCAGGGATAAGGAGGGCCACCTGCACTCTCCCAGTGTTCTAAAAAGAAGATGGATCATGAAGATCATAAACCACTGGTTTTTAAAATGGGAGTCTACAGATGTGCTTTCAAAGTTCACAGATTTACAAAATCGGATCCACTGCTTCTAAAGGATTTTTGGGAAAGATCTGAAAATTCAGAAGTTAAAAGAACATTTCTGAGAATTCAGTTAAACATGGAACTGAGCTTAATTATTTTGAAAGCAGTGTTTCTCATACAAAGCATATATTCTCAAAGACCAAAAAGAAATGTTTCTTCTAAAAAAGGTCCTTTACATTAGATAAGTCTGAATAATAATGCTATTGGCCAATGAGTTTGAGGCCAATGCTAGTCAAACATTAAGTGCGGTTGATTAACTGACTGCTTAAAAGGGAGGTGGTGACTGGTGGGGATCAGTAAGCCTCCACTGACCAAATCCCTTTTCTTTCTTTTCAAAAATAGAACCCTCAGCATCTGGATTTCAAGAAGGCTTTTGGGTAGGCCCTATTGTTATAAATGAAGACACATGATTCAATGATTATGAAACAATGTGGATTCACAACTATGTAGCTGACAAACATACATGGAGGGGTCTCACATACTAAAGCTATTCTTTGGCCATCCCTGCCTGTGAGCCCTTCTGAAAGAGCCTCCCCTGGGTCACCCTTGGACTCTATCTCTCTTTCCATTTCCTGGCCTGGCCTAGTGCCCGAGCCCTAGGTGTCAGGGTCAACATGGAGTACCTGACCAGCCAGGCCAGTCAGATCCCTTTCAGAGAATGTGGATTTGTGGTCAGTCAACTCAGCACCAAGCAAGGAACATCACGGACAGTTGGGCTGGAGGGAGCATCATGGCACTCTGAAGCCACATGCATGCCAAAGTTAGGAAGTGAAGGAGCAGACATACAGAGACTCCCCCCGCACAAGAAAATAAAAAAAAAAGAACAATGAACCTCTGCTGTGATACAAGAGGATCCCTTAGAGTAAATGCCTAACTTGGTAAGGGCTCTGGGTCCAGACTGCCTGGGTTCCAATGACAGGATAAGGACACATGACATGATTAATCAATGTACAGATGACATGAAAAAAATCAGAATTCTAGACGATTTTGAAAGGCTGAATAAGTTGAAGTTTCTATACTAAAGGCCTAAAGAAGCAACTGTGTAAATACAATATGGGAGACACTTGACCCAGCAAGGCGTGCAGAGCATAAATGTTTTTACTGCTTTTATTGCTTTCTTATCAAGAAAAACCTTGCTAAGAATTTGAGGTGTCTGAGAATGGAATGGGCTGTCTTAAAAGGGTGTGTGTGGGTGTGTTCCCTTCACTGTGAGGTATTCAAGCTGTATCAGTTACTGTGTTGCATTAAATGACTTCTAAGTTCCCTTCCAACTCTAGAATCCAAGAATTCTATCCTTTTAAATTTCTTTTTTTTTTTTTAAGACAACTATAAGCTTATCGAGAGAACCACTGATACAGTGCAGGGTGCAAGTTTTCAGCATTTTGTACATGGAAAAGAGTATTATTAAATTAGTTACTATAAATGCTTGTAGGATAGTTAACCCCATTGACTTCAGTAGCAGTGTGTTCATAGGAAGATAGAACTGAATTACAGCTCTGAATGAGCTAGGCCTTAAAAAGTACTGGGGAAAAAAATGAATGAACAATGATGAAAGTTATCTGAATCATTACAACTTTAACTTTTAGAGCTATTTACGCATTTTATAACATACAAACAGGTAGATATATGATTCGTTCCAACAGACTAGTCCTTGTTTTATTATAAGAAGCAGAAACACCCAAATAACATCATTATGCTGCTACATTAATCTCAGAATGAGTCAGTGGAGTTTAACTGGCACCTGCTTCTTATCTCCATTGTGACTTTGCAAGAGAGGAAAAACAACTCACCTTTGTTTTTTTTTTTTAAACAAAGTCTCAATCATCAAAAACATCCAGTGAAGAAACTAAAGTCTTCCTGCCCATTACAACTTTGGTAGGGACATCAGTACAGCACACACAGCAACATACACTGTCCACAAACAAGACAAGGGTTTTATCCTACAGAACCAGACACTACCCAGGGTAAGGAAAGTGTGACACTCTCATCTGCCTGTTGATAACACAATGCCACAACCAGGTTTGCCAAATATCCAACAAATCCATTAAACAAAGCTAGAAAAACAGGAAACCCACAAAAGAGCATCCAAGAACTCCAGCACGCCCTAACAAGACTCTGAGAATGGGTGTGGCTCTGGGATGGCTCATCTACCACAAGCACTGTGGGCAGTACTGAAGAACCCACTAAGACCGGTCAGATGAGACTGGCTTAAAGAGCCAAGAGTCATTTTCACAAAACAAAGTAAGGAATGGTCGGCATCCTTCAGTTTGTCAGGATGTAGCTAAAGAAAACGACAGAAACCTCCACTAAACAGATTAAGATAGGATGTGTGAATGACAGCTGGTGGGCTGCAAAGACTTAAAAGACCCAGCACAGTGCTCAGTGACATTAAAGCAATGACACCTACACATGTGTGAGATTGCCGCACGCCCTACTCAATCCACAGGTAGAACAAAGACGATGCGAGGGTGGATGAAACAAATGCTTCAAGAACCTTCTAATGCCATAAATAAAAAATCACTCCATGCAGTAAGTACCTCCTAATGCAATATTTTACCTCAAGATGCTACTGCTACTAATTAGAATCATGAAATTAGCTCCCTAGACCTGCTGGTATACCGTGACCACTGCCATGCAAGGCGTGATGGGCATACAGATGAATATAAGAAAACTCCACAAGACTTCAAAATCACTCCAGCGTTTTTAAAAGTTCAGTTTCCAAAATCTGAACAGCCTGATCTTATCCCAGTCACTCACCAGATGCAGATTCAAGAAACATTTGCTTAGCACCTACTTTATAGTAAGTGCTTTCATTTAATATATCCACTCTGGAAAATGTCCCTGCAGTGTGGAGCACCTCAAGAGCCAAAAGAACACAGTGATGACATGAAAGACTGTTCTCATCAACTCTGACTGGGCAGCAAAAAGTCCTGGCAACGTAATTATCGATCCCAAACAGAATAAATCCATACAGTTCCCAGATACCTAAAATTCATAGCAGTGGGGAACATGCATTACACTAACAGGTGCATTTACTGAAATTCTAAAGAATATTCAGAGAAAAGATGATGAAGGAAACAGAAGATGGAAATTCTGAAATCCAGATTTTAGGAAGAATGCAATACTCTAAGAGAATAAAATAAATGTCTACAAACATATGTATTTTTGACACATGGGACTTTCTCACTCCTTTCTAAGATGCAAGCTGGTTTTCACTCCTTCATCCCAGTGTTTTCTATTTCAGTAAATGGCACCATTGTTTTGGGCTCAGGGCCCAAAATTTTAGTCATTTTTGACTCCTTTTTTTAAAATTCCATATCCTAGCCATCAACAAATCTGCTGGATCTATCTTCTAGCTATATTCTGAATCTTGACCACTCCCCATCATGTCCACTGATGCTTAGTAGTTGAAGCCACTATCATTTCTCCTTGTTTCAACCCTTACCCCCAAGATGAAATCAGAATCCCTGGGGGTGGGACCAGGGGTCAGCGTGTTGAAAACTCCTTGGGAGATTCCAGTGTGTAGCCAGATGTGGTGTCCTCACTATCCAACAGGCAGATGATTCGCTGGTAGGTATTACCACTTTATCAAAGAGAGACAGGAGTTTCACAGAGGTTAAGTGACATGCTCAAGGCCACACAGCTTTGAAGGGCCAGAACACATATATCACTCCAGGCCTACAGGAAGTCCCAGTGCCTCGTTTCACTTTCTTGCCAATTATTTATAGGGCATTAGCTTAGGATGTTAAAGATAGCTTCAAGCGTAGTTATGTCACAAAACAAATATGCCCTACTTTTAGGTGGCTACCATGTCAAGTCATCTGGTACTGAGCAGACCAAAAACACATGAAACAAACAGTAACAATGGTGATTTATTTGCTTCAACGAATTTTTATTTAAAAGGCCAATTTTAGCTGAACATATGGAAAAATGTCTGACCTATAAAGAAATCTACTAAGTTCAGATTGAAGGCCTTCGTATTAAGGTTTAGTGAAAATGAAAATATATAGGAGAGTGGTTCACCAACCACAGGGATAAATTCCACAGGGAAATTCACTTAATAAGTTCAAGGGGGATTCAATTTGGTACCTGGGGAAATTAAGAGGGTTTTTTCTTTTGCTAATTGTATTCACTTGGAAGTCAACAAAAGGCCAACTCATGTAATGATTCTCTTACTGAACTTTAAACAAAGAGACAGAAATCAGTCGCCATCTGGGGTTAAATTGAGCCAGCAATTCAGAACTTTCCCTACTCTACAAGATCAAATTCTGGCTTTTGAAAAGAATTTCCATCTGCAAAGTACAAATCACATTATCACCTAATAAAAGGAAAGTCTAAATGCAGAGACAAATAAGGATAGATGAGAACTATAAAATAAACAGCAATTACAAATACTGGACACAATGCACTTGATCTATAGTACTATGGTGTTTCTCTAATCCCCAGAGTGTCAAGTGATAATCTTCCCACCCGGCAGTGGCCACCAGCAGCATCCTAAAGCTAGAACCCAGCGCCCATCAGAGTGGCCACAGAGAAACACAATGGCCAAATAAAGAGTCTCAAATATTGGCCTCATCTCAGCAACTAGGGAAGGCAGGTAAATTGGGAGTTTTCACATTTTGTACGTTAACCTATAAAAGATTATCTCATGTCATAATGGGATAAATCAATAAATCTAGACTGATGAAAATATACTCCTTGAAAAAAAAAAAGTTGCCACAGAAATTTCAAAGACTATTACCAAGTCATTATGCTATTTTTTTTTCAGTTGCAAATGACTAAATATTTGGGCTACAAATATAGGCTGAATAAAGCAACTAATTACTACAACATACTAAAAGCAAGCAGGTTAGCAAAAAACTAGTAATGACACTGCAGAAAAGCTCATATTGAACAAGCTCCCAGAGTAGATATAACACCAGCTAAAAATAAACTAAATATGTTGTACTCTTCACTTAGTTGTACTGAATTGAATGTTCAATTCAGAATTTTAAAGAAAGTCTTCAAAACCTAATAAATAGTATTAATGTATGACCTTGATCATTTCTGAGGGGAAATTAAGAGGAGTATAATTAGTCCTATTAGCTAATTGGATGATACACAATTTACCAAAAATATTTATTTTTTTTGGTAAATATTTTGGGTAAATTGTTTGTCTATCATTTGGCTAGCTAATGCTCTTGGTTTCTTGGCTTGCAACCTATATAGTTGTATACAATTTATTCCCATCCTCTCTGCCAGCAAGTAAATTCAAGGTTCTACACCAGTGTTTTCAATACCACTGCACATTAGAATTACCTAGGAAATAAAATATTAATGCTTGGTCCCTATCCCTATAGACCAGACCAACTGATTCCATCGTTCTGGGATGGGTCTAGGAATCTGTATTGTTTAGAAGCTCCCTATCTAATTCACTATGAAGCCAGGGTTGAGCATCACACGATGTGGCTACAAAAACAATTCACATTTCACAAGCCTCCCACTGCCCTGTCCACATTGGACACACTTTTCATTAAAGATAGCAGAGGCATTCCTCCCCAAAGCATTTCTCTAACATTTACCCATGACAATGGAAATAAAGTTAGGAAAGTTGACTTAAGTCCACCTGAGAATATTTACCACAACCATTCTGGCATAGATGGTAGACTGAATCCAACTTAACATGTAGAGCAGCCACCAGGATTGGATAAAACTTAGACCCATTTCATTTCTTTGGTCAGAGATAGAACGTGGCCTAGGTTAGAAAAAAAAAAAAAAAGTAGAGTGAGACAGACTAGAAGGGAACTGGAAAGGGCCAACTAGTCGCAGCCACTGGGATGACAATACAGTGGTGGAGCAAGAGATCCAGGAGAAATGGAAATGGGCAACAACTACACTCAGAACCAAAGATCTCCTGCATGGGGCAACAATGTGGGTTCAGGTGAGCTGGCCGAAAGCAATTGTGGGTAAAGTGAAAGCAAATGATACTCAGAAACCTTGGCAGGCCTGGTGTGGCATCAAAATGGCTCACAAATGCCGAGCACTGGAGTCCAAGCTAGGGTTGGGAACCAGCATCTCCTCCTGCCAAGAGCAAGGCAGGGCCCCCATCCTGGAGCTCTGTAAGCTGCTGGGACAGGCACTCAGGGTCAGGGAAGTGGTGACAGGGTGTGCATGCCTCATCTTTAGAGTGCTAAGTCAGAGCTCTTCAAATGTCGACGTTAAAGATTTTTGGGACTAAAACTATGTGGGACTGAGGAAGGGACAGGGGAAAAAGATGGTCTGTAGAAGCTGGAAGATTTGTTTTATACAACGTTAGCTTTACTTCAGGACCAGAATTAACCACAGGGACCTAGGTCAATTACAGAAGCTGAACTGGTCTAGGCTGGCATCAGAACAAACCATCTCTTTGACTCACCCCTGCATACAATTGTTTGCTTGCTTCACTCACAAAGGCCAATCTTGTACTCTAAACAGGTCTGGCCCACTAAAGTGGTGTTCTGGTCCAGAACCCAGGCTGGCTTTGGCCTTCTTAGTGACATTCTGAGCTGTCACTCAACTAATCTGATATTATTAAGCACAGCCCTAGATGGCTGAAGATCAGTCATCTCCTTCAAAGATAGTTCACACAAAATAATGAACAGAGGCTCAATTTAAAACAGACACCTCTCTTTGCCAAGTCAATTAGAGGTCTAATTAATCTATGAAGCCAAGTTCTATATAGTTGTCCCTTTAGCACAAGTGATGGTGATATTGTACATAAAAGAATACTACTTAAGAGTTTTACCTACTTCACATCTCATGCTAACATTTAAATAAAAATGAATAGGAAGACATGGCAGGGTGTTTTATTTATCAAATACATTTTATAAGAGATTAAAAAAATGGAAACAAAACAGGCTACAAAAGATGCCACAACGTACTTACATAAAATCTCTAAATTGCCACAAGGGCCAAGTCAAAGGCAGTATTATCTAAGCACCAATATAATGTGTGAGGTTTTATACACACGTGACTGCCTTCTGTTGTTAGGAAGGGAGCTGAAGACTTAAACCTCAAGATCTACATATGTATTTCTAATAAGCTTACTTTGAGCTATGGGTTTCCATTACAAAATTTTATATTCTGAAAAATTCTAGTAAATTCTAAAAAGTAAGCAAATGCTAGAGGTATAATTTACAACTATGCTGTTCAATACAGTGGCCACTAGTCACATGTAGCTACTGAGCACATGAAATAGTCCAAATTGAGATGCACTATAAAATGCCCACCAGATTTAGAAAATGTAGCACAAAAAATGTAAACTATCACTCATACATTTTTATAACAAAATATTGAAATAATATTTTGGATATATTGGGCCAAAGAAAATTTATATTTATAATACATATTAGTATTTATATATTAAATACACTATTACTTGTATTATTTAATATTAAATATATAGTATTAAAATTCATTTAACATTTCTTTTTACATTTTAAATGTAGCTGCTTGATTGTGGCTCATGTTTTATTTCTTTTAGTGCTGATCTGAGATATAAATGCTGATTTGTAAGTAGATTCCATGGAACCATTAGCTAAATCTGGTTGGTCTAAATTTGACCTTATTCCTAGCAAAAAGGAGAAAAAAGAATAATATCTCAGCTATCATGTCAGGGCCACTACATGAAATAATAAAAGTGGTAAGTTGGAAGCAGAGCCCACAATACATCAGCAGATAGAAATGAACCATTCTTGCTCAAAAAGTAGTAAAACCAACATATACCTGGTCAAATCTTATTAATTTAAAACCTCATTTAAAAATACTTTGCTTTAAGACATACAATATAATTTTAAAACCTACAGAGACAAAAATTAACTGAAAAACTGAAATGAATTCAGACTGATACCAATATCAAAGTAGCAATAATTGAAGAGGGAAACTAAGCATACATGACTCAATATAAGAAAGATGCCAATTCTCTTAATATAAATTTATAAACAATGCAATTCCAATAAATATTCCAACATATTTTTTAACTTGATTCAATGATGTACTCACAAATTCTAGTAGAAAAATACACCTGTGGGGGAAAAGAAACCCAGAAAAACCTAGAGAAAAGAGCAAAGCAAATGGACAGCTAAGAGAATATTTTTTATTATGTTGCAATAAAGGAATTTGATACCAGGGGCTAAAAGGGACCAAAATAAAGAGAGGTGGCGGTGGGGGGCGGGGGGAGAAGGGAAAGAGAGACCGACTCCAGAAAAATACTCAAATATATACATAAGAAAGCACCTCAAATCAGTGTGGGAAGAAAGGATTATTAAATATATGGTTATTATGTCAGGTAAATAATTTGAGGAAAAACTTAGATCCAGGCCTCACATTTCACCACAAAGCAAATCACATAGGAATTACGAATATAACTGTTTAAAATGAAACCTAAAAGTACTAAAAGAAAAATATAATTGAAAAATTATCTTGAAATGAAAAATATGACATTAATGCAGAAATTTAAAAAAAAGAAAGATTATACTTCATGAAAATTAATTTACATACATGTTAAGGCACTACAAAGTTAAGATAAACTATGAATAAGGAAAAAAGGTATTATCTTTAACATATAAGTTCTTAAACTTCAATACAAAACTTTATAAACAATTCAGAAAAAAATAATCACTACATTTGCCAAAATACGTTAAACCTAATAAAGCAATGTAAACTTAAAGACTTACTTTTTACATTCTATATCGATAAGGAGGAAGAAAAATGCTATACAGTGCTGCAAAAGGGATAAACAGGCACTCTCATTCACTTTCAGTGGGAGTATAAACCAGTATAATCTTTCTAGCAATTTTCAAATATGTATCAAAAGTCATAAAGATATATACTTCTGACCCAGAAATCCCATTTCTAGGAACTTTGAACAAAACCATCAGAAAGGTGTACAAAAAGATACAAAGATGCTTATTCAAGAGTTTAAAAAACTGAAATGACCTAAATGCCCACCCACAGGGTTCTTTAGTAAGTTACTCTGTACTAACATAAAAATGCTAAGCTGTCATAAAATTAATAAAATTGATCTGTTCATTCAACAAAGATTTACTGAGCTGCTACCAAGTGTCAAGCACTATTCCAGGCATTAAGGATGTAACTAGCGACAGTAGACAAAATTCACACAAATCTATATTGGCACAGATATCCATAAAATTATTAAAAATAATGCAGATTACCTCATTCTTCCTAACAAATATATCTTTACTGGAAAATAGTTGGGAAGGACATACACTAAAATTCTGACATTGTAAATATATAAATTTACATGAAGTATGTAAAAGTTTATAATCACAATGTGATTATATTTGGATGGCATAGTTTGGGATGAATTTTACTCTCTCCTGCAAGACTTTCTAAAGCATGAGTTTTTCCCAGTGAGCAGGTAGTACTTCTATCAAGACTTACAGCTAAGCTCTTCCATTAAAAACAAAACTCAGAGTTATCCATTCATTCAACAAATATAGAGTGGTGGCTATGTGGCAGACAAAACTCTAGGTGTAGAGGGTACAACAGCGAACAAATCTCACAAAAACGCTTCTTTGGGGTGCTAAGGTTTCAGTAGGAGGGTAACCAAGTACATCTAGATTTAGCTCTGAGTATTTTACAAATTGGATTATAAGGCATTTTCATCTTTAGGACACAGATTCATTCATTTAACCAATGCCTGCGCTCCTACTATGTGCCAGGCAATGTCCTCATGGGGAGCAATATATCAGTGGACAAACCAGACAAAAACCCCTGCCCTTAGGGAGCTTACTACCTGGAGAATACAATCATTGGAAGGTTTGGGCTCCTTTCACTAAGAAGTAAAGAATGAAGGGGAAAGTGGTGGCCTTCATGTCATTGACATTCCAATGAAACCATGTGAATAGAGACCCACACAGCAAAGATTTCGTTAACTTCAAAAGCATCCTCTGACCTTTGCAAACATTCCCACAGCTGTAACATAGGTACATGCTTCAATTCTATTTTTGAAATGACAGAAAAAAAAACCATGAATTCTGCACTGAAGATAGGAAACCTAAAATAATCAGATCTAATACACGTATATCTCCAGAATTACACTAAGTAAAATGACACCTATTTTGAGATTTTCAAATATTGATGACACGCTTTATTGCTATACTCATACACACCTTCTCACACAGTGCCACTTCAGGTATAACTGAACTCATCTCCATGTTTCCTTTGGGACCTCCTTCATCCACCACATCCTTTTGTCCCACCACCCATTTAGCTGGCACACAGCTGGTGCATAATAAGTGGTTTTTAAAGGAACAAAAACCTTAGTCATCTTTTACCTGGAATAGCATCCTAAAATTTTTCCTTTAAGGGCAGCTTAAATTACTTTTTATTCCTTTTGTTACCTTTTATGTAAATAAAACATATTATTCTACATAGTTACAAACATTTTAGAGTTGCCATTTAGAAAAACAATTCCTAAAACAACTTCTGGACACATCGTTTAGCACATATTTTACATAATCAAATAAATGTCGTTATATTTTAGCATCATAGTAGTCAACAGAAGAAAACACAAACCACTGGATAGGTATGTGAAGTTTTTCTGTGTGTGCATTTCTTTAGTTTTGAACAATTTAATCCTTATTATATGTAAAGTATGAGCTCCAGAGCAGTTTCTATGTTATCCAAGCAAGAGCCTTTGGCAATCTGAGAATTTCACTGTGACTGATTCTGTTGTCTGCCTGATATAGTTTGGCTGCATCCCCACCCAAATCTCATCTTGAATTGTAAATCCCACAATTCTCATATGTCGTAGAGGAACCTAGTAGGAGGAAACTGAATCATGGGGACAGGTCTTTCCCATGCTGTTCTCATTGATAGTGAATAAGTCTCACAAGATCTGATAGTTTTATAAATGGAAGTTCCCCTGCACAAGCTCTCTCTGCCTGCTGCCATCCATTTAAGATCTGACTTGCTCCTCCTTGCCTTCCGCCATGATTGTTAGACCACCCCAGCCATGTAAGTTCATTAAACCTCTTTCTTTTGTAAATTTCCCAATCTCGGTACGTCTTTATCAGGAGCATGAAAACAGACTAATACAGTACATTGGTACCAGAAGAGTGGGGTGCTGCTGAAAAGATACTGAAAATGTGGAAACGGCTTTGGAACTTGGTAACAGGCAGAGGTTGAAAAAGTTTAGAGGGCTCAGAAGGCAGGAAAATGTGGGAAAGTGTGGAACTCCCTAGAGACTTGTTGAATGGCTTTGACCCAAAATGCTGATAATGATACAGACAATGAATTCTCAAGCTGAGGTAGTCTCAGATGGAGATGAGGAACTGGAGCAAAGGTGACTCTTGTTACGTTTTAGCAGAGACTGGCAGCATTTTTCCCCCACCCTAGAGATTTGTGGAACTTTGAACTTGAGAGAGATAATTTAGGGTGTCTGGTAGAAGAAATTTCTAAGCAGCAAAATATTCAAGAGGTGACTTAGGTGCTGTTAAAGGCATTCAGTTTTAAAAGGGAAACAGAGCATAAAATTTTGGAAAATTTGCAGCCTAACAATGCGATGTTAAAGAAAATTCCATTTTCTGAGGAGAAATTCAAGCCTGTTGTAGAAATGTGAATAAGTAACAAGGAGCTGAATGTCAATCACCAAGACAATGGAGAAAATGTCTCCAGGGCATATTGGAGACTTTGTGGCAGCCCCTTCCATCACAGGCCTAGAGGTTTAAGAGGAAAATATGGTTTCATGGGCTGGGCCCAGGTTCTCTCTGCTACGTGCAGTCTAGGGACTTGGTGCCTTGTCCCAGCCGCTCCAGCTGTGACTAAAAGGGGCCAAGGTACAGCTCGGGCTGTTGCTTCAAAGAGTGGGAGCCCCAAGCCTTGGCAACTTCCACGTGGTGTGGAGCCTGCAGGTGCGCAGAAGCCAAGAACTGAGGTTTGGGAACCTCTGCCTAGATTTCAGAAGATGTATGGAAACACCTGGATGCCCAGGCGTAAGTTTGCTGCAGGGGCAGGGCCCTCATGGAGAACCTCCGCTAAGGCAGTGTGGAAGGGAAATGTGGGGTCAGAGCCCCCCCCCCCAGAGTCCCTACTGGGGCACTGCCTAGTGGAGCTGTGAGGAGAGGGCCACCGTCCTCCAGATCCCAGAACGGTAGATCCACCAACAACTTGCACCGTGCATCGGAAAAGCCACACTCAACGCCAGCCTGTGAAAGCAGCCGGGAGGGGGACTGTACCCTGCAAAGCCACAGGGGCAGAGCTGCCTGAGACATGGGAACCCACCTCTTAAGAGCATTGGCGTGACCTGGATATGAGACATGGAGTCAAAGGAGATCATTTTGGACCTTTAAGATTTGACTGCCCTGCTGGATTTTGGACTTGCATGGGTCCTGTAGCCCCTTCGTTTTGGCCAATTTCTTCCCTTTGGAATGGCTGTATTTACCCAATGCCTGTACCCTCATTGTATCTAGGAATAGGCAGAAGGGACTTGCCTTGTCTGAGATGAGATTTTGGACTGTGGACTTTTGAGTTAATTCTGAAATGAGTTAAGATTTCGGGGGACTGTTGGGAAGGCATGATTGGTCTTGAAATGTGAGGACATGAGGCTTGGCATGGGCCAGTGGTGGAATATGGTTTGGCTGTGTCCCCGCCCAATCTCATCTTGAATTGTAACTCCCACAATTCTCATATGTCATCGGAGGAACCTGGTGAGAGGTAACTGAATCACGGGGGCTAGTCTTTCCCATGCTGTTCTTGAGATAGTGAATAAGTCTCAAGAGATCTGATGGTTTTAAAAATGAGAGTTTCCCTACACAAGCTCTCTCTCTTTGCCTGCTGCCATCCATGTAAGATGTGACTTGCTCCTCCTTGCCTTCTGCCATGGTTGTGAGGCCTCCGAGACACGTGGAACTGTAAATCCATTAAACCTCTTTCTTTTGTAAATTGCCCAGTCTTGGGTATGTCTTTATCAGCAGTGTGGAAATGGACTAATGCACTGCTCAATAACCATACACCCTTTTCCGTTTGTAACACAACACTGGCTAATGTGTCCAGCTGGAAATTTTCATTTCCCAGCTTGCCCTGCAAGTGGAAACCAATGCAAAATAAGCATTAATTTTTGTGCAGTGCTTTCTGAAAAACCTGTTTGCCTTTCACCCTTCCATTTTCTCCTGGCTAAAACTATTGTACATGATGGCTGGCACCCCAGCAACCATGTTGTGACTTTATGGAAGTCAAACTCTCAGGACAGTGAAGCAGAAAGGCACAAGGAGCCAACATCCCTTATGACTTTGTGTAGCAGGCACAGCCAACCCTGACTGTCTACCTCCACACTAGTTTCACAGGAGTGAGAAAAACTATTTTGTGTAAGCTACCATTATTTCAGTCTGTTTCCAGATTACAAATGCTAAGTTCAAACACCCATTTGATTTATCTGGGGCAGCTAAATAAAGAGACCTAAAATTCTTAGTCTTCTGCTTTATCTACTCTTGCCTTCTGGCAAATTTTTCCACTATCAGGGTTTCAACTATTGTCTCTTAAGATTCCCATGTTTGAGGTTTCCCACATCTCACCTAAAAATTTCCAACTACCTTTAAAACATGTCCATTTGGATGTTCCAGTTACCTCAAAATTTGAATTAGTATCATCTCTTATTTTACTAGTCCTCCTTCCCAATTTCCTTATTGTTTAATAGATTTTCTCAACCAATCAAGTTCAAGACTGTAATGGAAACTTCCTCAAAATGTGTTTCACCAGCACCAGGGTATCTTGGGAGGCTCATTAAGAATGCGAATCCCCAAGCCCACCATAGATTTACTCAACTAAATCTTCACAAACCAGCCCAATAAGATTCCTGATAATTTATGAACCTACTACCAATATGTTATTACCAATAAAATATCAATATGCTATTACCAATAAGATCCATGGTAACTTATTAACATTAGAATTCTAAATTATTGCTTGAGAATTGCCTTTCTTAAAAAAGCCCTTCTCTCTCCTGCCCTATGTTTACTAAATATTCACTAAATAGTAAAGTCCTATAATATGATTGATATGATTTGGCTGTGTCCCCACCGAAATCTCATCTTAAATTGTTGCTCCCATAATCCCCAAGTGTTGTGGAAGAGACCTGGTGGGAGGTAATTGAATCATGGGGGCAGGTCTTTCCCATGCTGTTCTCATGATAGTGAATAAGTCTCACAAGATCTGATGGTTTTATAAAGGGCAGTTCCCCTGCACACGCTTTTGCCTTTGCTCCTCCTTCACTTTCCGCCATGATTGTGAGGCCTCCCCAGCCACGTGAAACTATGAGTCCATTAAACCTCTTTTTCTTTATAAATTACCCAGTCTTGGGTATGTTTTTATTAGCAGCCTAGGAGCGGACTAATAGAATGACCTTTGTGACCTTATTTCCTACTATTCTTCCTCTCACTGTTCCTAATTCCCGATTCTCTCCTGCTTAGGGCATTTGCTCTGGCTGGAACACCCTTCCCCCAGATCCCCACCAGGCCAACTCCCTTATCTCCTTCATGCCAACTTTTCTATGAGGGCTAGCCTAACTAACCTACTTAAAATTGCAATCCATCCACCCACATCAAACATTTTGCTTTCTCTTCATTTTCCCCATAGCATTTGCCACACAACAAATGCTATAATTAGCGTATTTTGTGTGTGTTTTGTTTGTCTCCTGCCTCACTAGAAAGTAAGCACCTCCAGGGCCACGCTTTTCCTCTTCTGTTAACTGATGTATCCCAAGTGCCTGTAACAGTAGTTGAAGTTCAGTAGCCATCTGCTGAATGAGTTAATGATTCAGTCAGAAATGATTCCTCCCTTCCTATTCTCACTGTTCCACTCTAATACTAATTCTGACTTTTGTCATTTCAAGACTGTTTTGCAAAAGAGTCTATCTACCATACCTTTTCCTCCAAACCAGCCAACACACTTCCAGACTTAACTAAGTTACTACTTTTAGGATGTCACTCCCTTATAATGATTTGGCCCCCAACTGGCCCTGTTAGATATTATATATTGGAGTTAGGCTTAAATAAGAAATTAGATTCAATGAACTCTAAGAACCTGTTCAAATATTTGGTCCTGTGTCCAAATGACTCACCTTGGCATTTAAAATGCTTTGTAATCTGGCAGTAGTCTACCTATCCAAACTTATAGCCTACTCCTTCCAAGTTTCCCTCTGCTCCTGGCCAATTTCCTTAAGAACTCTGAAATAAGCCATGTTCACTTTCCCCATTTGTTCATGTTATGACTGTCTTCAACACTCTCCTAACTATAGATGTCAGTATCCTTTAGGATCCTGCTGCTCAGACTGTGATCTGCAGGCCAGCATCCTTCAGCATTACATTCTTGTCAGAAATGTAGTAACTCTGGCCCCACTCCAGACCTCCTGAATCAGAGTCTGCATTTAACAAGATCCTCAGGTGATTCCTATGAACCTTTGAGTTTGAGAAGCACTGTGTGAGGGCTCATCTCAAATCACACCTCAATGAAATGTTCACTCGGCAGGCCTCATGTTCAGTAATAAGTATGTACTAAATTCCTAATCTTCCACAGGTCCTGCGTCCCCCCACAGCATGCACAATATTTAATTAATAACATCCCCTCTTAGACTATTTATTCCCTGTTTAAGTCCTTTCTCCCCAGTTTGGTTGTAAACAACTTACAGGCATGACAGGCATACATCTGGCCAATCTGGATGAAGGGAACAGAAACCCATTCAAGTCATTTCAAGGCAGGGGAAAAGAGCTTATTTTAATGCTACTTGGGAACTAGGGCTATAAAATTCGGGAGGGCAGGCTCCAAGGTCTCGCCACCCTCTGTCAGGATCTGTGTCTGCCCATCCATTCCATTTTCTTTGCTATCTCTCTACTCACTCATAGTTTCTGCTTTCTTCTATCAGCAGCATTCCCATGACCTACTACGGCCACCCATTCTCTCCCTTACCAGCCTATTCACCTCTGTTCCCTTCTGCTTTTACTCCAAAACTCTAACTTTAATATTTTCAAGAGAGATATGATTAACACAGAGACTCTTTTTGAGCCAAACCACAAGGTTACAAGTGTCTGAGTCACATAAGAATTGGTTGCCCCTGGGTCAGGAGCCAACCATAGTCCAATCAGCTGAGGCCAAAAAGGCTGCAGTTCAGAACAATGCCCTCTAGGCAGCAGGGCCGCACTCAAAGGAGAATATTCCTTAGGAAAGGTAGGACTATATTTCTTAGGAAAAAAAAAAGTGTGGGCAAAGCAGGCAATGAGCCACAACGATGCCAGCCCCACAGAATCATTATTTGTCTTCACCACGGTCCCAAGCACAATGCTGAAGCTATAATAAACTGGAATCAACCAATATCAGGGGAAAGGGTCATTCACCAAGCACCACTATGGCCCTGACACTGTGCTGGACGCACAGGGAATACAAAGATTAAACAAGCAGCAGTCCTTGTTTTCCAGAGCTCTTAATCCAAATGTGTCACTGAACTAGTTACTTGACCTTGGGCAAATTACCAAACCATAATGGGCCACAGTTTCCTCAACTATCAGATGGCACTCCACCTTCACCAACCTCCAGGAGTGTTGTAAGGTTCCATAAAGTAATCTTTGTGAAAGTACTTTGGAAAATACACAAGCCAATCAAGAACAATACTGCAGCCCTGTAATCCCCTCACATGCCACAGGTTTTGCAGTGCTCTCAGACTTTTTCTCTTCCCCCTATTTCCCACAATATAGGACCCATCAATTGCTATTACTTAAAAGAACACCACCAACAATTACCATTATATTTTCATTATCTCTATGACTAATTTCACTCAGAAGTGTAAAAAAAATGAATTTTTACAGTGTGCATTTTAAAAGTATAATGTATTCAACTGTGTACGTAAAACTATAATGCCCTATATAAGTATTTTTTGGTGTATTACAAATGACAGCATGTACCGAATTCCTATGTAGTACACAGGCCAGTTTTGAATCTTGCTTGGTCTTCTCCCCACAGCAGTTTCATTTAATATTTCCTAAATACTGCAATCAGAAAATTTCAGGGACCCTATTTTTACAGGGAGACCCTAAGGAGAAAAAATGGCCTGTTTCCATCCCTGAAATCCAATTCTCCTAACTTATATATTTTTCTAAAACCACTTTACCACCTGTCTTACATTAAAAGATGGAGGTGGGGAGGAAGAGTGGGAATCAGCGATGATGGCAAGATAGATTTCTGAAAAACATGTTATTCCACCCTCTGCAGGATTCAAGTACAGGTTTATGGGAGAGGACAAACAAACCTTGGGATATTTACGGTCTTGGCTTTGACGCGAGCAAAATCAAATAATATTTACAGAGTGTCTGCCACATGGCAGGCAGGATGTTGAGGGCTCCTCGGATACGATGAAGAGTCTGGGCCCTCGGAAAGCCTACCTGCTTCTACCCCGAAGCATCTGTTGCTCAGTGTTGACAACCGTGGCCATTCAAGAGCTGGCCCCAGGTGGAGCAAAGAAAACAGCTTCTATCTGGCTAAAAAGTCAGCTCAGCTGGCCGAAGTGAGGGTTTCGGGCAAAAGGGAAACACAAAAATGAAACCTCAGACGCGAGCCGGTGGGACTCCGCTGCAGGAGGCAGAATTGCAGAAGCTGTAATGCAGGGAACCCACTCGGCACCCGACCCCGATGAAGGCTCCCCGCGCTCCGAGAGGCAAGGGACTACGGATCAAAGGATCCTGCAGCTCGGGAAAAGCAAACTCGCTTCGCTGGGAGCTCAGATAGGGGGTTGCAAAACGGTGGGCGCTGGAGGCAGGGGCGGCGGGCTGGGGATCTGCTGAGTGGAAATCGAACTGGTGGGGAGGGAGGTGGGCAGGGCGAGTGCGCTCAGTGACTGGGACCTAATGGTCACACTGCGGTGCAAAGCACGCCTCGGGGCTCCCGCCGAGAACACCCATTCGAGGGTACTGGAGCCTGGAAAGGGTCTGCGAGTGTACTGGGGGCAGCTCGGGGGGAAGGGTCCCCTAGGGGCCAGGCGCGACAGTCGGACTGCCGCCGGGGAAGAGGCGGGATGCGGTCTCTTCCAGAATAAACACACACGCTCACACACACACTCGCCGCCCGACCCCGGGCTAGCCCCGAGCCTCGGCGGCCCCTCACCCTCGGCGCGGGAGCGGATCTCCGACACGGTCCTCCGCATGGTGGGCATCGCGGCGGCGGCTGCAGGTGGGTCCTCAGCCCGGACTCTGCACCTGTCACGGCGTGGTACACGCGGGAGACCCGGCTGTGCCGCGCAGAGCGCTCAGCTGCAGCCTGGGCCGCGCCGCCGCCCACCTAGGGCAGAGCCGCCGCCGGGCGCGGCCCCGCACGCCGACAGGAGGAAGAGAAAGGCAGCGGTGGCGGCGAAGGTGGCGGCGTCCTCAGAGCTGGGCGAGCTCTCGCTGCAGCCGCGGAGGGGCGGCTCGGCGAGGGGCGGAGCTCGGGCGCCGGCGCCGGGGGAGGGGCCTGCGGGGCGCGCGCTCCCCCTCCCGCGGCCGCTCTGCGAGGAAGATGGGTGAGGGGCGGGGAGAGCCATGGGGAGCCTCCTTCGCCCCGCCCCGCCCCGCTTCGGACCGTATCACGACTCAAAGGGGGGATCAACTCTTAGCCTCCTCAGTCCTCCAGCGTTTTCGCTCCGCCCCGTGGAGTTGGTTGACCCGGTTCCTCCTCCAGGCCACTCGGACTCTCTCACATCTTGCTCAGAAAGGAAAGAATGCTCTGGCTGCTGCATTCTCACGAATCCCCTTCCGCTACCCCTGGCTTTTGATCACAGTGGAGCCGCCCGTCGCCCGGAAAGAGCTGTTGGGTCTGAGCGGGCAGGCGAAGGCGAAAGGGTCTGGGACTACAAGGTTTAGCTCCCAGCCAGAGCAGGGGAAAGGAACGACTGTTTGCCATCTGGGTGTAATTCTAACCTCTCTGCACGCCCAGCCCGACTCGTGGCTTCAGCCGCACTTGTCCTCCTGCCTCGCCCACTAGCAACAGGCTGGCAGGTCGGGAGGCCCCTGGTGCCCACGGTGCTCTTGTCCGTGGGGCTTGGGTGCATCTGGGCCCCGCCTACAAGTGGGCCCGGTGCATCTCCCTAGTTCAGGCTCTGCAGCCTGACAAGGCACTGAAATAGCAATTAAGCCAACTAAGTATTGGCCCAGGTGGTTCACAAAAGACTTTTTTTTTTCTTTTAGTTAAATCTGCATAAAGTTGGATGCAGTCGTTTTATCGGCAAAGGGGAGAGGAGTCTTTGTATAAAATCCATAAATATGTTAAACTTTAATTTGCCCATGTCCTTCAGACTATCATAGCCTCATTACCTTTTATTTTGTATACCGAGATCTATGCTAACAAGTTGTCAAAACAAGTACTTCACCTTCAAGTTAAGATGTAAGGTTTTGTGCTGTTTCTGGCGAGCTGCTGAACTGGCAGGAAAGGAATAAACCAGAAACAATAAATTAGAAGAAATTTGCTTCTTCCCTCATTTCATGCTCTTCCTCCAGCGACCAGCGAAAGAGATCCTCACATAGAGGCCTTTTATTTGAGATCTTTTCACATCCTGAAGGGAGAGAGCTGGAGAGGTTTGACCTGAGAGAGAAGTGATTACTTCCAAGCCTCAGGAAAAACTGAAATAAAATCTTCTAATAGCGTCCTATCTCCATTTGTGGTATTTCTTCTGCTTCCTGCAGGTAGCACTTGCTAATCAGAGCCCTGCCCTACATTAATACTCAGGCAGTCAATGCATATTTATGAAGAGCCCACTGTAGTTGGCTCTGATTCAGAGGCTGGAATTAGAACAAAGAAAATGTATTCTCAGTGTTCATGGAACATCTCAGGGTAAAGCAGGACTCAAAAATAAATGAATGTATCTGTTTCAGTGATAGTCATGATTTAGAAGTATGGTCTTCTAAAAGTAAAAAATGAACACAGCTTTTTCTGGACTGTCATCACTGGCCATTTTTATTTCTTCCAAGGCCCAGGGTCTCCTTGTATAAAGCAGGCTTCCTCTGGCTTAATGAACATGAGTCTGAAACAAAATTAAGGGGCTAATATAACAAGGAAAATAGTAAAAATAATAATCAGCTTTAAAAGTTAGCGAACAGAAACTGGAGGAAATGCAGTGCTTTTCTGATTAACATTTTAGGTGTAATTCTATATGAAGCCATAACCAGTTCTTATTAAAAATCAGTGCACAGCAGCATAACGATGGTTGATTTATGAGCAATTAACTTTGTAATTCCTAATTAGTCCTCAGATGGGGTTGAGGTTCAATTCTGCTTATTTACAAGTAATAACTGAAGGAATTCCAGAAGTTACCCCTGTTTTGTATAGAGCAATCCATTTTTTACATGTGTGTCCCATTAACTCATCAGCAAAGTTGAAAACGTCATTCATACAGGAAACAAGTCACTTATACAGAGAAGAATATTGCATGATATAGTCTATAAATTACCGTGTGTCCTTTCCCAGATATTATCACTTTATCCATAATGGCAAGCATATCCCAACTACCTTATTTCTTAAAAACCACTCATTCCTGATTGCTAGAAATCACACATTTTTATTGGTTCAGAATTTGATTGAAGTTGAGGATTGCACTAATCTGCATCTGCTTGATTTTAAAGCTCTCAGACCTTCTCACCTTCTATTGTGTGAGAAGTGCAATGTGCCAGCCCCTGGCAGGGAACTCTGGTTCCAGCCACATGACTTTGTCACGGAATCAGTAGTAGAATTCAGATGCCAGCAAGATCATTTAAAAACTTTCAGGTCATATGACTATACTGCTGATAGACTTAGAAGGAAGAGGGTTATTTAAGGACAACTTCCCTAAGAACCAGGTTTTATCCTCCACAAAATATACATTGAATACATAATATGTGTGAGGTGCTGAGCCAGAGAACTAGGTTATAGAGACACTTAATGAAAGCTAAACAGCAGTAGCAACAAGATGGCTAATATGTCATGCCGAGTAGACAAGCAGCAACTATGGACTTTGAGAGAAAGCTAAGTTTCTAAGAGCTAGGGTGATCAACATTGTTGAGCTAGATCTTAAAGTAGGGGTTAATTCTAGAGAAATAAAAAGGAGACCTCTTTCTAGTGGGAATGCTTGGTAGTCATTGTTTAATGAATGTTTAAGGTCATTGGAGTGATAGAGGAGCATATATATTTGGCAGGAACAGAGAGACTGATTTGACTACAATAAAGGTTTTTCACTGGGAATCCATGTATGGCGACTAAAGGTGCCGGATTTGGGAGAGTCTGAAATGTCATCTTAGGATACTTTTGTTTCCTAATGAGCCTTCTAAATGAATGATGCCAGGAATCCCAGTATGCCCACTTTTAAGCGTTTTTTTTTTTTTTGACATTTTTTCCCTTGAATATTGCCACAAATTTTCCTCAACTTTACTAAGTAAATTATGTTCTAATATAATGAACATTGAGTGGCAGATGTTCATTACCTTCCCAATAACTGTGCCATGTAGGACTAAATGGGAAAACATGTCCTTAGCTTTCTCTTTGAATTAGGATGGCTGTTTTATTAAGTCATTAGAGAAAATAAAAGTATGCGTAAATACATCTACTCTGTTCTTTCTTCTGCTTCCTGCAGGTAGCACTTGCTAATCAGAGCCCTGCCCTACATTAATACTCAGGCAGTCATAGCAGGGTGTGGACATCAGTGGAACTTCATTGGCCTAAAGACTCAGGTTTAAACTTCATTCAAATCAGAGGTGACTGTCAGGTACCCAGAGTCAGGTAAATGATAGTTGAAATTACAAAGGAAAAAAATACAATAAAAGAACTAAGAGGATGTCGCTACTAGAACTAAACAGATTGGAAATCAAGTTTTCATGCCAAGAAAATTAAATAGGAGAAAGAATAGTCTTTTCAATAAAGGATGTTGGGACAACTGGATATCCACATGCCAAAGAAAAAAGTTGGACCCCTGCCTCGTATCATACACAAAAACTAACTCAAAATGGATCAAACACCCAAAAAGTAAAAGTTAAATTAACTATAAAACTCTTCGGAGAAAAATAGTAAATATTTATTAACTTAGATAATAGTTTCTTACGTATTGCATCAAAAGCACAAACAAGAAAAAATAGATAAATTGCACATCATCAAAATTAAAAACTTTTGGCTGGGCACAGTGGCTCATGCTTGTAATCCCAGCACTTTGGAGGCCCAGGTGGGCGGATCACTTGAGGTCAGGAGTTCGAGACAAGCCTGGCCAACATGGTGAGACCCCATCTCTACTAAAAACACAAAAATTAGCTGGGCGTGGTGGTGAGTGCTTGTAATCCCAGCTACCTGGGAGGCTGAGGCAGGAGAATCGCTTGAACCCAGGAAGCAGAGGTTGTAGTGAGCCGAAATTGTGCCACTGCACTCCAGTCTGGGTGACAGAGCGAGACTCTGTCTCAAAAAACAAAACAAAAAAAAACAAAATGAAACTTTTGTGCTTCCAAATACATCATTAAGAAATTGTAAAAGAACCCACAGAATGGGAGAAAACTTTTGTAAACCATATAGCTGATTAGCGACTTGTACCTAGATTATATAAAAAACGATTATGAGGCTGGGTGACATGGCTCTTGCCTGTAATCCCGGCAATTTGGGAGGCCAAGTAAGGAGGATCATTTAATCCCAAAATTTCTAAACCAGCCTGGGCAATGTTGAGACCTTGTCTCTACAAATAATTAAAACATTAGCCAGGTGTGATGGTGCACACCTATGGTCCCAGCTATTTGGAGGCTGAGGTGGGAGAATCACTTGGGCTGGGGTGGTCGAGGCTGCAGGGAGCCAAGCCATGATCACGCCACTGCACTCCAGCTTGGGAGACAAAGCAGGAACCCATCTCAATAAAGAAAAAAGAACTATTATGATTCACTAATAAAAAGACAACCCAATTTAAAAATGAGCAATGAGCAAAGGATCTGGATAGTTACTTCTCCAAAGCAGATATGCAAATGGCCTATAAACTCATAAAAAGATGCTGAATGTCATTAGCCATTAGGGAAGCGCAAATCAAAAACCTGAGATACCACTTCATACTCAGCAGAATGGCTGTGATCAAAAAGATAGATAATTTTGTGTTGGAGAGAGTGTAGAGCAATTGTAGCACTCATATACTGCTGGTGGAATGTAAATGGTGAAGCTGCTTTAGAAAATAGTCTGACAATTCATTAAATGTTAAACATGGAGTTACCATATGGTCTAGCAATTACATTTTTAGGTATACACCTAAGAGAAAAGTAGATGTCCACACAGAAATTTATACACAAATGTTACATTATTCATAATAGCCAAAAAGGGAATATAACGCAAATGTCCTTCAACTGATAAATAAAATGTGGTATATTCATACAATGGTATATTCTGCAATAAAAAGTAATAAAATAACACATGCTATAACATGGATGACTTTGAAAACATGCCAAGTGAAAGAACCAGTTACAAAGGCTCACATATTGTATGATTCCAATTATATGACATGTCCAGAATAGGCAAATCTACATAAACAAAAAGATTAATGGTTGCTGAGGGATGGTGGGTGGAATGGGAGCATTGGGAGATGACAGCTGATGCAGAGTTTCTTTTTAGGGTAATAAAAAAAATTGTGATGGATGCACAATTCTGTAAATATACTAAGGGATTATATTAAGGTGAATTGTATGTTATGTGAATTGTATCTTAATAAAGCTGTTAAAATTTTTAAAAAATTAAATCGCCAAAGGCATCAGCCATGAAATGACCAAGTCCAGAAAATCCAAAAGAGATATCAGATGATATTCCTATCTTGGGAGGAATTGTACTTATTAATTACTTGATATTACCTGAGTTTGTCGTTGTCTGGGACCCCCAAAATTATGAATTGGTCCCCTTTGGGAGAAACTTATAGTCAAGTAGGTGAGAGAAGCTTGCTCACTAATTTGTTAACTCACAATGCAGCCGGAAGTGCTTTGGAAACTCATGTCCTGGGGGTTGTTGGAGACATGGCTGAGAGCCCTGCTTGTGATTGAGATTGAGGCATGGAAAGTGGATTACCACACAACCATACAATACATACACTAAGCAGTGCTGGCCACTATACTTCCAATTCTTTTGCAGAAGCACTAAAGAAACGGGTAAATTAATCTGAAGTTTTACATAATTACATCTTTTAGTTTAAAATTTAGGTTGAGATGTAAAATTCTATCTAAGAGCAAAGCTACCTTGTTATTCCAAGTCAAGATTAGGCTTTGGTATCTATAATCATGGTTGTTATATATTAATTCAATGCATAGTGTATAGTTAAAGTATCATTATACTGTTAGACTTGTAAGGGACTTTCTTTGCCCCAGCCTTCTTCATTTTGATTGCTCTCTTTGTGTCACCATCCTTATATGCACAACCCTCCAATACACAAGCGAGGTGTTTAGGCTCTGTTCCCAGAATGTATCTTCATTGTATGCACATGCTTTATCTCTGCCTCTACCACCCATGTACAAGTCACCATCATCGCTTGCCTGCCATAGCTTTCTAACTGGTCTCCCTGCTTCTGTGCCTGTCTTCCATTCGTCTCACAGGAGCCACCATTATTATTATTGCTTTAAAACACAAACTGGTTCATGTTATTTCTTAAGACTCTTTGGTAGCTTCCCATGGCACTTAGGAAGAAAACCAAATCTTTATGATCCTGCCCTTGCTTGTTTCTCAGACTCATCTTCTCTAGCCCCTCATTCGTTCATAGGGCTCAGATGATTCCAGCCTACTCCAGCTAATATTGCCCCACTGTCCCCAATGCTAGACACTGCCACGTTGCCTTATTCTATTTTTCTCATAGTACTTATCACTATGTGGAGTTTTCTTATTTGTTTGTTTACCTGTTTATGATAAATAGTTCTCGCAGTGTTTGTCTTGCTAATTGCAATTTGTTCAACCTTAACAGCAGTGTCTATCATACAGTCCAGGATTCATACATAGTTGTTGAATGAATGAATGTAAATGAACTGGATCTCTCAGATTGGAAACTGGAAATGAGTAGAAGGATAGGTAGTGTTCCATCTGAAGAGATAATAAATTATGTCCTTCATAAGTATATTTATTGAGGTATATTACTTTTTGAGAATTATTTGCATGAAATAATTTAGAACATATTTGCTGTGGAGTATTTGATATCAGCAAAACCTTGTGCCACAAAAATTAATGTCAAAATTAAGTGATCAAAGTGCTGTCATTGAATAATTTAGTCACTTATTCTTACTCATAATGATAAAATCAATACTTTTCCCTCACAACTATGATTCGTTTCTCATACCTGTAGTACTACTGTCTTTTCAAACACCTTAGCAAGGTCTTAATACAAAGTTATAGTGTCTTTAATGTTATTATCTTCTGCATATACTGGGAATTTCCAACAAAAAAGAACAACAATGTTTTCTTCAATATAATTGAAAATATTCTGCTCCTGTTTAAATGAAAATAGAGTTTTAAAATGCAGTTTTGTATTATATGAAAGAACTCTGAAAGAAATTTTTAGAGAATGAGTATCTCCAGGATATTTAAAATCAGGTTCAATTCACACACAATCTTTTGGAAAAAACACTTATTGAGTATTTTATTCAAAAAGTAAACGCACATTCAAAGGGAAACAATCCACTGCATCATAATATCTAGTGTTGGATCTTACATTCAATGGCGTTATTTCAAATAGATGAAAAGAGATTAATTAAATGATTTTTTTTACTTTAAAAGCTTCCTGCATATCAGAGCCATGTGAAAAATTAATACTTATTAGAAGTGCTGCTTCTTTTCCAAAGGTTACCAAACAGCATTTCAATAATGCTGGTTTCTATACAAAATATTATAAAATAGTCCCTGAACTTGTGTATAAGACAATCAACATACTATTGCCATACATTTAGACATTTTTAAAAGCAGCTTTATTGAGGTAGAATTGATATACAATAAACTTCATGTGTCTAACATGTAGAATTTAAGTTCTGATATATGTATATAACTGTGAAGCCATCACTACATCCAAGATAAGAAACATATCCATTCCTTCCAAAAGTTTCCTCTTGACCCATGGAATGGTTCTTATCTGTAACTAGATAAGCTTTTTCATCAGCATTCAGCACAATTTATTGAGTGCCCAGCATGTTTTAGATAATGAGCAGGATATTGGAAATTGAGTGGTCAGCTGAAACAGACAAGATCCAGACCGTTATAGAATGTATCAAATTATTATGTAAATAAATATAAAATTACCACTGTATATTGTTCTCTGGGCAAGCTAGACTATATCCGTGTATATTGATTGTGTCCCCAAATATTTCTGGGCCTCCACACCTGTATCAGAAACACTTTAATGTTGCTTATAGGGCTTTTGCAATGTATCTAAAAATTTACACTAAACATTTTGTTTCTACTGCATGTTATGTCTTTTATTTTGAAAACAGTATGGTATGATGTTTGATGTATGAAAAGGATAACCAGTGGAGAAAAATATTATTATATAATTTATTTTCTTGATGTTGACCAGAAAGTCAGTATTGAAAAAGAAAAAGGAAAGGAAAAAAACCTCCCAAGAAAATCTTGCTTTTTTTTCTCACCATGTCACATTAGGTGTTATTTCAAGGAGACAAAGTCACAATAATGAGGTAAAAAATATTGAGGGGGGAAAGTCCAGAATTTTTATTAAAAATCAAGCATAGGCTGGGCGTGGTGGCTCATGCCTGTAATCCCAGCACTTTTGGAGGCCGAGGCAGGCAGATCACGAGGTCAGGAGATCGAGACCATCCTGGCCAACATGATGAAACTCCATCTCTACTAAAAATACAAAAATTAGCTGGGCGTGGTGGCATGCACCTACAGTCCCAACTACTTGGGAAGTTGAGGCAGGAGAATCGCTTGAACCCAGGAGGCAGAGGTTGCAGTGAGCCAAGATTGTGCCATTGCACTCCAGCCTGGCGACAGAGCGAGACTCCGTGTCAAAAAATAAAAAAAATAAAAAAATTTAAAAAAGCATAGTAAATGAAATAAAGACGATTATCAAGTACAATTTTGTAATTCCATAATTCCATGACTTTTAGAAAGAATGCCAGGCTTAAGTAAGATCATTTTCTGATGAATTGAAATAAGCTATAGCTTTCAAATATAAAATATTTGCCAATTGTGTTTGAGCCTCTTAGATGATATAGCCCCTGTTCAGCGGTTCATAATTCACTTTAGTGTTTAGTAGATTTATTGGAAAATCACAACTTTTTTTTTCCTCTGACCCCAAAAATCTCAGAAACAACATCTGCTGAAAGAGGGATCGTTTATCACTGTAGCTTCTTGCCAACTTTGAACTGTGAGGAAATCCACCAAATGGAGAAAGAGAATCAATACTTAATTCAGGATTACATTTAGGTATTTGTCCCAGAGAGCAGAAGCTGGGGTCAGGGGCAGACACTTTAAGGAAAAGATATAAAGGAAGTAAATGGAGATTTGTGTAAGCTGGAGACATTGAAGGTATGAGCACAGGTGAACTCGTGCCAAGTGTGGGAGCAGAGTCTACACCTCTTGTATAGATCTGCTTGTCTATGCCAGACTGCAAATGGCAGCTTTTTTCTCCCTGCCTGTATCCTCCTGTCTGTTTTACGTTTGGTCTGAACACCTGAACACTGACCTTAGCCTATTAAATTGGAACCTCTTCTGTCTTCTTCCTGAATCCATGGTATTCTGATTCCAATTTGCCTCCCCAGCTTCAGCAGCCATATATTCTCTAATTGAAGCAGCTGCAATCTGTTGCCTCGTGTAGCCACTCAGTTTCCCATGCCCACTGGTTTAATTCTGCACCTAGTCCTGGCCCCTTTTGGCTTCCTCTGGGTTGTTCTTGATCTAAAACTGACAGTGCAGAAGTCAAAAGGAGACCTGTAGGTTGGGAAATAGTATTAATAAAAAATTTGAATAGGTACATGGGAGCCAGGTTATGAAGAACCATGCAAACCAGCAAAGGTGATAGGAATGAATGCACAGAACAAAAGGTAGTCATTGTAGGGAGGCTCTGGGACACATGATAACCTTGTGCTTTGAAAAGGTTTTTATGGTGATGATAGAATATGAAGCATGGATTAGAGGTAGAGAAACCAGGCTGGAGATGATAAAGGTCTGTTCAATTAACAGAGGAAATGGTGATTTTAAAAAGTTAATTTTGAATATAATATGAGGCATTTATAGTAATACTTCTGGGACTATGGAGAATAAAGGACAATAGTCTATCTGCAGAAAAAAACACATAATCTTCCCTCTCAAGTTACAGATATAAGTATAGATACAGATATACTTGAACTTTTTAGATGTTGGGTTAGTTTCCTACTGAGTCAGAAATTGTGACATTTGATGGGGGGAGAGTACCTGACTTAATGAAAAGAACTGAAATCTGAAGATGTGGGTTTGGATCTCAGCTCTGGAACTTTTGAGTGGTTTAATCATGGGAATGTCATTTGAAGACCTTTCTGAACCTCAGATTAGCTCAGTGGGGTAACATGCGGCTCTGCAGTCAAACTGCTAGACTCTGATCCAGGTTATACCACTTACCAGATGCTTCATTTTGGAGAAGTTACCAACTTCTCTGTGCCTCAGATTCCTCATCTGTCAAATGGGGATAATTATAATGCCTATTTCATAGGATTATTGTGAGAAGTACCTGAGATATTTTATTGCAGCATACAATACAAATTTTAGTTGCTTTTATTTATTTACTTAGAGTCTCATTCGGTTGTCCGGGCTGGAGTGCGGTGGTGTGAGCTCAGCTCACTGCAACCTCCAACTCCTTGGTTCAAGCGATTCTCGTGCCTCAGCCTCCCGAGTAGATGGGATTACAGGCGTCTGCCACCATACCTGGCTAATTTTTGCATTTTTAGTACGGACTGGGTTTCAACATTTGCCCAGACTTGTTCAAACTCCTGAGCTCAAGTGATTTGGCCTCCTCGGCCTTCCAAAGTGCTAGGATTTCAGGCCTGAGCCACCGTGCCCAACCTGCCTTTATTATTTTAATTTAGTACATCCAACATTTTTTCCTACTCTGTAAGTGACATAAAATTAGTGATTATAGTTACTAGAGGCATTTTCTTCAATCATGCCTTTCTTGGTAAAGTCTAATAATGCAAGTTTATGTAATTTATCATTTGTATGACAAAAGGCATCAATGTTAGACATTTAATTGTGATGGAGGATTCTATTTACTGGTTTCAAGAAACTTGCTGTAAAAATGCTCATTAGTAATATTTAAAACAATGTGCCTCTTTGGGTCATTATGTAAATAAATAAATATAAAATCACCACTGTATATTGTACTCTGGGGAAGGTAGTCTACAACTGTATATATTGATTGTATCCCCAAGTATTCAACTGCACATAATGGAAAATCCCAAAGGTTCAATTGCACATAATGGAAAATCCCAAAGTAGCAGTAATTTAAACAAGGTAGAGGTTTATTTGTCTCTCATATGAAAAAAGTCTGAAGATATCTCTACACTGCCTTCAGAGATCAGGAGACTTCTATTCGTACTCTGCAATGCTAACACATAGCTTCAATCCTCAAGGTCACCTCATAGTCCTAGCACACTGAGTCAGATTCTTTCAGCATCTACTTCTGAAGTCTCAGATAAAAGTTATGTTCAGCTCTTATTGGCTCATCACCTGGCCACGTGTAGCAGATAGGGAGGATGGGAAATTAGTTATTTATTCAACCAGTAATATACCTAGATAAAAATTTGGGATTCTGATACTTAAGGGAAGGAGAGAATGGATTAGCAGGTAAGCAGCCAGCATTCTCTGCCAAACTTTTCAATAAATCTCAGAAATCTTTCTCAAGGTTGCATTATGAAAATTCTGGAGCTTTCCATGGACATAATAATACATTTTGTCCAAATTGTGTTTTTAAATGTAAGAAAAAATCAGAGTTTACATCAACCTAGAAACAGGTTACATGAAACAGGGTTTTAAACTGCTGACACTTAGCAAAGAACTTGTTAAATGTGAACCAAAGTAGTATTAAACTGAGTACAATAGAGAATAGAGGCTGAAATTAATTTTGTGAGGTAGTAACTTATTAAGGTGACTTTCTGGATAAAAATAAATGGAATCTTGGAGGTGAATAAGATACTAACAAAGCAATGGATGAAGTAAAAACAAAAAGATTTCTTTTAGTTTTTCATTTGTTTATACAAAAAAAGGGAAAAGTAAAAACATTATTGATTTTTGAAGAGACAAGTTCTATAACGGTATTTTGGGAACATCATCTCTTAGCTATGCTCAAACTACACCGTGAGGGAAAACACAGAAGGAGAGCCCGGTTAGGACGCTACTGTGGCCATCTTGTCAAGGGAAGTTTTCTGTACTTATGTGTACTTTTGGGGTCCCAAAAGGATTATCCAAAGCAAACTTCATTTAAAAAATTTAATATTCAATTTATTAAATTTGTATGTAACAAACATAGCTCTTAAAGCTTTGAAATTTAACTTAATTATTTTATTCTACTTAGACATCTAAGTAGATTTAACTTAATTATTTTATTCTACTTAGACATCTAGTAAAATAACTAGAATTATTTTATTCTACTTAGACATCTCGCAAATTTTGAAAATTACTTTTAAAGCGGTGTTTAATTAATGTTTGATTCCATTTATAAACTTAAACCCCCTTAAACATTTTAAACTATACTGACAAAGTTGATACATTTCCTTTTCATATTTAAATTCTTTAGTCATCTGAAAAAGCCTTCTCAGTACTTAAATAACTATCATAATAGGATAAATTTAAATTATAGAAGGTATGTCTTAGGCTTTTATAAAGTCTCTAATACTGATTAATTTTGACATAGAATCTTTGTCAATTAGTCTCATCACTTTAATTTGGAATTACACAGATGATTTTAGTAACAGGTCAAATTCTCCTAAATATAGTGACTATTTCTAAACCTCACTAAAAATATTAGCACTATCAGTTTGATTTACTTAATCCTATATATGTGTATGTAATTCTACAAGTTTACAGCTCTTGATTCTCTTGGAAACAATTATGCTATCCAAACAATTTCAGGGTTAGCATGCTAAGCACTTTCGGAGGTTATACTTTTAGCTGGCTGAGGGTGAATGTTAACCAGAGATGTCATCTGAGACATTTGAGCTCTAGCATTACAGATATCCTTGAAAATTTTTTGACATCTTTGGCTGTCAATGTGCCTGAGTCCTCCAGATTCAAGTCATCCATTACCTAATACTTTTCTCTACCACATTTGGTCCATTTGGTTGATTTCAGCTAGTCTATTACTGTGTCACTCCACTCTGAACTATTTTCATATTTTTTCTTATTAGGACTGGCAGGTATAGTTCTTTTAATGACATTGAGTTGGATTTTGTTTACCTCCCAGTGCTTCCTCTAACTGGTAACTTTTAGGTTAAGGGCTAAGCTTACAGCCTGAATGAGGGTGACAGCAACTGGGTGGAAACAAAGTGCAAAATGGAAAGGTGTTAGGAAGGGAGAATAGAGAGTAAACACTAAGGTTGCTGATGGATTCCAGGAAGAGGAGACCACATTGAACAAAGACCCAGAGGAAAGGTGGAGCTTGGCAGCTCCAAACCCTCACTTCATATCTGCCCACTCCCAACATCCCCAGCAGTTATTATGGATGGAGGATGATGTCCTCTCCTGCTGCATTCCTGTGGAAACACCCAACCTAAAATATTTGTCTAGACTAAGGTATAGAAAATCTGTAATTTCAGAGCTTCCCTGGGTCTTTTGGTGGCCAGAATTTGCTAAGCAAGGACAGACAGCTCTGTTTCCTGAAGAGATAGATTTGTCTTACCCACCAATGAGCCTCTCCCTGTGTTTGGAAACTAGAGGATGAATATGAGAGTAGTAGTTGGAATGAACATTCATAACAAAAAGTGCTGTCTCCTGGCTGGAAAAGGGAGTGTGTGAAGATCACTCAATTTGTACAGAACAATCTCCTCTTCAGTATGAACCTATTCGGTAGTTTCTGAAAAATCATTCCTTGTTCTTTTGCATGTGTGTGTCAAAAAAAGAGATATGCCAGATTGATACAGTAACTATTTTCTAACTGAGCAGGAAGGATAGGGAGGCATGTCACACCAATGGAAGGACCTCATCTCAGGCAGGTTCTTAACATGCCACCTTCATCCACTCTAGCCCCCTCCCTCTGTTTGTTTCATTCTAGTCAGAATTACCCAGTCTCTGGGCACTGGCTTATTGAGTTCAGTGTATTGCACAGGTCTCAAGATGGTAAGGGTTTTCTGGAGTGGGAAAGCGGTTGGCAGTGAGAAGCTGTGAGAACATTTGCGGGGAAAAGATGGTTGAACAGTAGGACAGGGAAGCAAGTCTAGAGACTGGCATGTGCCTTCAAGGAGACTCTCTATGAACAGAGTGAACTTTTTTTTCCCCTTTTTCCTTGAACTATGGTGACATCATATTTACCCTAAAGTTTTGCATTTCAATTTTAAAATTTTGACATAATTTCAGATTACAGAAAAGTTGCTAGGATCCAATAAAGAACATTTTTACTATACAGTATTTGCTTTATTCTTCTCTCTTTCTTTCTCTGTATTGTTTTTTAGGAACTGTTTGGGAGAAAGTTGCTGGCATGAATCCTGTTACTCCTAAATACTTCAAAGTGTGTTTTCCTAAGGCAAGCACATTCTCTTACATAACCACAACACACTGATTAAAATCAGGAATTTAATATTAAAACAATACCATTATCTCATTTACAGACCTTCTTCAGATTTTATCTTTTGTTCCAATAATGTTCTCTAGATCATGTGTTGCATTCAGTTGTCATGTCCTTTTAATCTCTTTCACTTGGAACAGTCTTCCTTTGAATTTCATGATATTGACTTTTTTGAATAGTACAGGCCATTTGTTTTGTAGACTACCCCTCAGTATGGGGTTGTCTGATGTCACCTCGTGGCTTTGGCAGGAAGTCATGTCGCGTTGCTGTCAGTGCATCCTACCAGGAGGCACAGGATGTGAATACCCCTTTCCTGTTGATGTTAACTTTGATCATTTGGGTTAAGATGGGACTGACAGGTTTGTCAACTGTAAGGTTACTATTTATCCTTTGGTAATTAGTGTTATCTGGTAGGGAGATTAGTTTTACATTGTTAATCAATCTCACATTGTAATTTCACTCTGTATATTTGGAATAAAAATTTTGTTGTTGTTTCTTTTACTTTTTAATTTTTCTTTCCCCTAAAGGTGTCTTACTTGTCTACTTGGTTATTCTCAGTGCTGCTGCAGGTACCTACCCTTACATCTTTGTTGGCCCAAGCCTGAAACCCTGTCCACACTGGCAACTGCCCATACTAGCAAAGTGTTGATGGCAGAGGGAGGAAGCCACAGCTCCCATTGCTCCCTCATCTCTTCAACCTAGAACACAACCATAAAAACTACATGAAATGTACTTCACTGAGAGTTTTGGGGGTTACCAAAAGAAATTCTATAAGATGGAAAATAAGAAGATATTCCCTTTAAATTCATGACACTTACAAAAAGTTTGTAAACTATACAAAGGCATAGTTTACCTCATACCTTTGTCACAAAAGACATTGAGGCAATTTGTTCTGTAGACCTTATATACCTCTTCTGTTATGTGGGAAGCTTAGTTCCTGAATGAGATCAGCTAAATAACAAAACCAGTATTATCACACTTAAAAACTAATATTAGTTCTTTCATATTGTTACACATCCAGGAGAAGCTCAAGGTACTTTAACTTTTAGTGATTCTTTGCACACAAGTTGGATATCAAAGCTGCAGAAAATTTTCTCATTGAGAAAAACTCTTATGATTGGTGTAAATGTACAGCAATAGTGAAAGGAAACATTTTACTCTGACCTACAGGAAATCTTATTACTTCTAGTTTTTCTTTACAGAGTAGATAGTGGGAAAATTTATAGAGTAAAACATAGATATTTCCTTTTGAATGTCTTTTTCCAGACATATTAGCTAAGATGTTCAGGGAGCGTGTGTGAGAAATGAGATGGCATTTTCAGTAAGAGCTAACGAGAGGAGTAAGCACACATTGAAATTTCCATTCTGCCAAAAACCTGGTCCAATGAATATTTCATCTTAAATAATAAGAGGAAAAGCTAATCTCACATTCTCTCAATTTCATTTTAGATTGTTTTCTGGCATTGGGAAGTATAGAGAGAGTTTTCTTTTTCTTTTTTTCTTATCACAACACTGTATGTCTTAAAAATACTGGCAATTAAGAGTGTTGAAACAGTGAGTGAATTATTTGGATTGGTCACCTTGAAGAAGCTGAAAGAACTTGGCAGGCATTCAAAAACTGGAGATTGAATGAGTTAAGGGTAAAATTGATCTTTCTATCTAAAAAACTGCCTCCTTTTCTATCTAAAAAACTGCCTCCTTTTTTGCAGTCTTGGAGTCTAAACTCTCTTGCTTCAAACACTGAGAAGTTTTAAAAGCCCTGACAAATGCCAGTAAAATCTATCAAGCAAGGTCAAGGAAACTACTTCCTCTCATCCAGTCACAGGTATCCAGGCAGTTTGCTCAGGCACATAGAGTGCCACTCAAAGCAAGGCAGTCTGCCCTGCTTGAGCTCTGTTCTTATTTCCCCATAGTACATTCAACTGCCTGAGCATCTGACTCAGACATAGCAGAGATATTGCTGCTGCCAGAGGGTAATAGTTTGTTCTGCTATCCTGGAATGCCCTTGCACTGAGAAAATGAGAAACTGGGCAACTCAATGAATTCCCCATCCTGTAGATTTCTCACTGGCTCTCCCTGGCTCTATTTCTTCTTCCATTTTAGAGGGAATAGTCATCCTGCTTTTCAGGCTACCACCTTTTCTTTGGAATCAGTTGGATGCATTTAATGCATATGGAAGAGATGCTGAGAGGGCACGTAGTAGAAATAAGAATAAAATATTTCATTTTTTTCTGATTTCTTAGAGAATGAGATATTCCATGTAAGTGTATTTTTCTAGACAATTGAAATCTATGCCTTAAATGTCAAAACTTGTTTTTAACTTTGAGAAATGATGTAGCACAGTGGTTAAGCACAAAGACTTTGAGGCAAATTGTCTGTATTTAATCACTGTCTACCTTTGTAACTTCAGGCACTTAGCCCCTTGTGCCTCAATTTCCTCATCTGTGAAGTGAAGATAATAATAGACCTTATAGGGTTATGGTGAGGATTAAATAGGATTAAATGAGTTAATATATGTAAACATTTAAAACAATGTCAAATATATAGTAAGCATATAGAAGTTATTATTATTATTAATTTATCCATTCATATACAAATCTTACCATGAAATGGTACCCATCTTCTTGTTATCTTTTATAGAATATATTGAACATTGACTACTCAGTGCCTTCGTACTCAGGGAAAGAATATAGTCATGCCTTCAGAGAGTCCTAAGATGATGCTGACGATGAAACAATAGCTAATATGGTTTCATGAATGTTCTTGGTTAATCCCTGCAAAAAATCTCTAGGATAGGCACACTAATAAATAGACTTAGAAGGTGTAACTACTTGCCTGAATTCACATAGCTAGAATCAGATGTGAGATACAAACTCAGGGCTGTCTTACTTCAACGCTGGTAGTCTTGGTCACCTTACCACACTGCCTTGTGGTCAGGACTCCTCATCCCCACAATGGTTCTCAAACTTGAGTATCCCACAGGATCACCAGGAGGGCTTGTTAGAACATAGATTTCTGGATTCCACCCCAGAGGCTCGGATTCAGTAATTTTGGGGTGGAGGCTGAGAATTTGCATTCTTAAGTTGCTAGGTGATGCTAACGCTGCTGGTCCACAGGAACCACACTTTGAGAACCAATATTTTCACTAAATGACTCCAGACAATATTTAATACCAATTATTTTTTATTTTCTCTTTACTATCAGTTGCCGCTTGAAGCTATCAATGTATTCTTTTGCTTTTAAACACTATTCTATGCACATCTAGCCATTTAAAAACTCTCTATAACCCACCTACTGTGGTATTTGTGGATTTTATGACAGCAGTTGCTGTCTAAGAGGCTGCTTTCAATCACTAATCAGTTCCCTGGTGCACTTGGCTAATGAACGCCACGAGGACTTTGACTTCTTTTCTTAAATATTGCTTCTTTTAATTTTAATGTAGAAAAGTATTGAGTGACTAAGATTCATGAATTTAAATATCTGTCATATGCCATTTTTTCCCCTTCCCAATGTTGAGGACTTTATGCCCATTGTTAAAATAAACTAAATATGGCCTGAGAAGGACTCTGTAATTCTATATTTGAATCCTTGTGAATGAACTGTAACCTAGCTTAATAGTCAGACAAAATTGAAACTCTAACTTAATAGTATGCACCTGTAACAATGGCTGAGTGTTGGCCAATCCCAGCGGCCATACTTCAACCACTCACAGAGGTTGAATGTTCAAACTGCGTCCAAATAAGGCAAACGTCAAGCTGTAACCAATCTCACTGTTTCTGTACCTCACTTCCTATTCCTGTAAGTCACTGTACCTTTTTTTGTTCATAAATTTGTTCCGACTATGAGGCACCCCTGGAATCTCTGTGAATCTGCTGTGATTCTGGGGGCTGCCCAATTCGCGAATCGTTTACTGCTCAATTCAACTCCTTTAAATTTAATTCAGCTGAAGTTTTTCTTTTATCAGATGGTGTCAGAAGTGGGATCTGAAGTGGAGTGCTTCTAGAAGAGCTGAATGAACACGCAAGGTACCTGCAGGACCCACTTGTGTCCATTGATCTCTCAGAGCCACTGGGGATCATGGGTGAGCTTGCTCTCAGATTTCAGGGCTCCACGGATTTGTGTTTTGAGCTCTCTGAGTTTCTTTGAGCAAATTTCTGATCCAAACTGGGTTTGGAGTTGTGACAGAAACTGGACTGGGTCTGGGAACAGATTTGATCCAGGAATTAACTGGCTTGGATCCAGTTAGTGGCCTCTTACATCTGACTGGGTCAGAAAGGAACTGGTAGTAAGCTGTAACATTGCAGAGGTTATAAACTTTGGCTTTTGAAAATTCACAGGGATTTTTGTGTTCCACCCCTTTGTTTAATTTTTCTTGTGTACTTAGGTAGGAAAAAAATCATTGGCTAAGTTAATCAAGAGAACCTGAGAGTAAAGCCAATATTGTAGGTAAAAATGGGATCCTTAATTTCTGGAAAACTGAGTTCCTCCTGGTTTATACTTTAGGCCTGGGAGGCAGCGAAGTCTTACAGAAACAGCAAAATCTTACTAAAGATAACTTACAGTGGAACGTTCTGAAGGAACAACAATGCACTGAAGTACATTTAAAAATGAAGGCTCTTGGTGAAGTCCCTTTTGGCTAAGAATGATTTTGGCACTACAGGAGGTCAACTGCTATTGTCTTTGGAATAATCTGCCTTGCACTCTTTGCTGATGGCTGTGGGTGACAGGATTAGGCATGTACAGGATCGTGGGACATGGGGAGCTTTTTCCCTCCTAAAAGGGGAAACTTGAGAGCTGATGAGACTGCTGGAAAAGATCCCCTTTCTACTGAGAAGCAGCCACCTGAACTTTTCCATGTGGCTGCAATGGGTGGGTCTTTCTCTGGCCTCCCTGATCATTTCACCTTCCCCACCCTGCCACAGGCAATGATTTTTTCTCTCTCCTTTTCCTTATCTTTTCTATTACTCAGGGCGACCATCTTGCCCAGAGACCACATGTTGAAAATCCTGGCCGGAGGTTGGATTAATGATGATGGGGCCCAAACAGAGACAAGTTGGAGGCTTGCCAATTTGATATTGGGTGCTAAGCAGAGTGGCTAATGTCTATGTTTTGTCATACGTATTTTACTCTGGCCAGAAAGAAAAAAAATAATTTTCCTTTATGATGTGGCTTGGCCCCCAACATGATGTTGCAGGAAGCTGAGTCACTAGGGCCACTCAGGGAAAGGGAACCCAGAAGCCTGGCATCCCGGCAGAAAGATAAGAATTTCTTACCGGTCAGATTTTGGGCTTCTCTCTCTCTGTTCAAATGGTTGAATGAACGGTAAAAATCACTGTTTATCTGCGTCTTCCTTTATGTCCTTGAGAGCTTAACCTTGTAACCACGTGGCAGTACTTTCTCTCGGTCTCCATCTTCCAGGGAACAGGAATTTTAGGGTTTATGGCATAGTTATCTCTAAAAATTATCTTGAGTAGTTAAAAGCCTTTGCAAGCTCAAAATTAACTACTCTAGATTCCTTCTGGGGAAGGGAGTGGAGACTGCTCTGTGCTGTAGCTCAGTAGCTAAGGTTTTGCCCTTTCATAGTGGTGGTCCAGGTTTGTATTCCATGCTTACAAAGCAAGTTCTTTTTTGTTTAATATCTGCATGACCTTGTCTAGTCTCTTCTCCTTTATGTATTATCTTAAATTTTCCTTTCTCTGAGCACCTGGGAAGTTACCTTTGGTAAAGTTCAAAAGCCAGAAATATCGGCCATTTGGCCTGACTAAAATCAGGTAATAAAAAATTTTTAAAGGACTTTATTAAAGAGTGCTATGGTTTACTGAGAATGATGATTTCCAGTTTCATCCATGTCCCCACAAAGGACATGAACTCATCATTTTTTATGGCTGCATAGTATTCCATGGTGTATATGTGCCACATTTTCTTAACCCAGTCTATCATTGTTGGACATTTGGGTTGGTTCCAAGTCTTTGCTATTGTGAATAGTGCCACAATAAACATACGTGTGCATGTGTCTTTATAGCAGCATGATTTATAGTCCTTTGGGTATATACCCAGTAATGGGATGGCTGGAGAAAATTTTCACAACCTACTCATCTGACAAAGGGCTAATATCCAGAATCTACAATGAACTCAAAGAAATTTACAAGAAAAAAACAAACAACCCCATCAAAAAGTGGGTGAAGGACACGAACAGACACTTCTCAAAAGAAGACATTTATGCAGCCAAAAAACACATGAAAAAATGCTCACCATCACTGGCCATCAGAGAAATGCAAATCAAAACCACAATGAGATACCATCTCACACCAGTTAGAATGGCAATCATTAAAAAGTCAGGAAACAACAGGTGCTGGAGAGGATGTGGAGAAATAGGAACACTTTCACACTGTTGGTGGGACTGTAAACTAGTTCAACCCTTGTGGAAGTCAGTGTGGTGATTCCTCAGCAAGAACAAAAAACCGAACACCACATATTCTAACTCATAGGTGGGAATTGAACAATGAGAACACATGGACACAGGAAGGGGAACATCACACTCTGGGGACTGTTGTGGGGTGGGGGGAGGGGAGAGAGATAGCTTTAAGAGATATACCTAATGCTAAATGATGAGTTAATGGGTGCAGCACACCAGCATGGCACATGTATACATATGTAATTAACCTGCACATTGTTCACGTGTACCCTAAAACAAAGTATAATAATAAAAAAATTATTAATATCACATTTTGAATTAATAATATTTGTTATACTCTAATCACAAAATAACACATGCTTGTTATGGAAAATTTGGAAAATATGAGAAAATCTCAGCAAAATTATCTGTAAGTCCACCTTTCAGGTATAATTGTTGCTTTTTTAGTGTATGTCTTTGGACTTTTCTATGCATAAATTATGTGCTTAAACAAAATTGGACTAAAATTGTATATATTGTTTGCAATTTGTTTTTTCCCACTCAATATTATGCATGATCAGTTTTCCTTTATTCTACTACATCTAATCTCTTATGATTAATATATATAGATGCCAATGTTTTGTTATTATAAATAAAGTTGAAATTTAAAAAAAAGGAGTGCTGTGGTTAAAAGTCAGCTTAATTAAAAGTAGATATTCAAGCTTTAACAAACTGGATTCCTTGGGAAAAACAGGAGGCAACAGAAGCCCCTTTCCTGCCCCTGTTCTTCCAAGGGCTCCACCCTAAAGCCAATAACCGATGAAGAAACATAAAAACTGGCAAATGAAAAATCTTACAACTACTGTAGTAATCTCCTTCTGTCTGTCTAATTATATATGTGTTGTGTGTAATGTTTATGTAAAAGAGCTCTAATTAACTGGCTTAAACAGAAGTGCTCAAAATCAAATATTTTGAAATCAAAATAAAAACTATAATGCCTTTTAGTTCATGTAACTTTAGTAATTTTTGGGAAATAAAAAAAGCTTTTAAGATTTTTAATAAAATAAAGATATTTTGTCTAAATTATGCAGGTCAGATATTAGGTTTGCTAAATGCTTTAAGATCATAAACTGCTTTGACTTTTGAAAATTGTTCAATTTATTTTGGAGATATTAAATTCTAAATAAAGCCTGGGGATATGGAATTAGCCATGCCCCCTAGCTATGCAAAGAAAGTTATATAAAAAAGAGATTTTATATAAGAAAGGGTGTTGTATGGTAAATTCTTGTCCTAAAGTAAAATGATTGGTCTTTACAAAGAGGAATGTTTAGGGCAAGTCAGGAAGTCTAAACATGTCATATATGGCCTGCGTAAGTCGTGAAAGAATTTATAAAAAGAGATTTATTCCAGAAATGTTGTACAATTTAAAGGTGATTAGGCCTTCTAAATTCTTCATAAAATGCCACTATGACTCTTAAATGTACAGCTTGTCTGCTTTACAGCTAGGTAGGGCCTGGAACACATGGAGTTAGATGCTGGAAAGAATCAGACCTTATCTGCATTTCTGTCTGGGTTTTAGGCTCCACACCTAGTACATAATTAAAATGCCTTACTTAACAAGGTTTTCACCAAAAGTTAAAGTCTCTAAGAGTTAACACTGTAATATGTAATTGACACTACTGAAAAAAATAAGTTTACATACAAGGTGTGTAAAGAGAATAAAATGTATTTTTGTAAGAGATTATAAGAAGGTATAGGAATGTAAATTTTTGCCTACATTAGCGGGTTAAAGGATTGTTTTAAATTAAATAAAGCTAAATATTTGAAAAAGTTGTGGAAGATTTATTAAAAAAATTGTAAAAGGTTCTATGCGTGAACATATTGGCTAAAGTAAAAATGGCATGATTCAGTTTTTTCTATGAATTGGACATTGGAATAAAAGCACAACAGAGTTTTCTTAGACCATTGTTCTGCTCTGAGAAAAAAAATTGTAAAGGGTTATAAAAGGTTTATAAAAATCTTACCTTATGGTCAAACTAATTAAAACTGAATAGATTTGTAAAATGTTACTTAAAACTAGCTTTAACATTAAAAATATACTAATGGAAACATAAAATTTGTTTTTCTCTTTTAAAAAGGATTTTTGTGTAATATTAAAAGGTAATGAAAGGTTTTTGTTTACCTTTTAAGTAAACTACAAAAGAAAAAGAGAGGAAGGAAAGAAAGGAGACAGAGTCAGTTGGCTTCATGCTGTCTCCACTGAGTCTTATTTAGAAAGCTGAGTACTCTCTATCAGAATAATGTTTTTTCCTTTAAAAAATTTTTGAGTTATTATTTTGGCTAATGGATGACTTATGGTAACCTAAGATTCTATTTTGTAATATCCAATATTTTAAATCTTTAGTATTTAACAAACCATTCAAAATCAAGCTCTAGATTATCATGCTAAATCAGCCAATACTAAAATTGTTTAAACATACAGTTTGAATGAACTCCATGGTCTAAGTCAAATTACCTCTAATAATATGTAAGTTATCAGTGCTATGCACCTAAATTGGAGAAATAACTAGTATTCAAGAGGACATAAGTCCAATGTTAAGCATGGACTCATGAAGAACCAAGACAGCCATCTTGTCCTTCCTGAGTCCTTAAAGCTTTTGTTATTAAAGGTTCTGCATTCCATGACTCAGCATGGAAAATATAAAATAATCCAAATTGAATATATTGATGTGGTGACTCATAAATTTGGAACTAGTTTAAAACCAATGTTTGGTTCCATTTTCCTGGGAAGACAATCAAAGCTTCAGGTACGTTTGTCTACCTGATGGGCCATTTAAACATTTATAAAGGTATTTCATTCAATTGTCATTTTCAATGCATGTTTTCTGGTAGCATAAAGCTTTCCCATGCAAGAGGGCTGATGTTATAACAGTAGATTATTATACTACAGTGTATTTTTACCAGGTAAAGAGAGCTTTTTACGTTTCACTGAGGACAATCCCTTCACAAGCTAGAGCCCTAAGATTGGATCTTCTGAGAACATTAGAGACAGATTGTCCTTCCCATCCACACTTCAGCAAAACTTTGGAGACTTGAGCTTTGGGTTCATAATCTCACAACTGAGAAGGGTCCCTCCACCCTCCTGTAACTGTACACCCATTGGAACCTTTAAGGTAAAACTAACCAGGAAAGTTTCTCCCCAGAAGAAGACGACATCCTTGATTCAAACAGCTTTTCCCAAGTTTACAGATCATGATTTCTGCTATCACAAGACTCTTTAAATATTTTTTCCTTGTTTATGCTTCTATGAACAATAGGAATGAAAAGGGGTCTATTGTGTGCACTTATAGGGTATAGTTTTATTTGTGAAAGATTTTTGCAGTCAGCCTTATACATGAATAAACTTACACTTTAATAGATAAAAGATGAAGGTGAAATGTAGGTGAGAAACTTTGGTGGTACATATGTTGCCTCATAATCACTCAAAACTCCTCTTTGTGGATTAAAGAGACCATTGCCAGGAGGCCTTCACTATTCTAGCAGGACATCATTTTTTGGATCCTTTTTCCATGGTTTAGAATAAAAGGCAATAATTAGAATTGTCACCCTCATAATCGGCTCTACAGCAAATTCTACTTTAAAAGCTATCGTTACACACAGACTTTACATTCTCTTGTGGAAGTTATGCTAAGTTAACAGAACTGGCTAAACAGAAAAGTACCTGTGCAGCTGCTGACACTTGTGGCCTATGGAGAAATACATCAAATGTAGATTATTAAAATTCAATTGTAGGGTATTAATGAAAAGACCACTTAGTCAAGCGAGTAGACTCTTCATCCAGCTCATTATTAAATGTATTTAATTTTACATGGTTTGGTTTATGGAGACCTTGGGTAAGGACCATACTCCAAACTCTTGGTATTATCCTCCCAATAGTCATAATAATATTCTCCCTGGTGCACTGTATTATCTCAAAGGTTTTAAATGTTTGCATGCAGCCATCTCTAGAACATCAAATGATTCTCTCTTCAACTGGAATGACAAAAGCTGAAAGAAATGTGCAACCATGAGGACACTATAACCTATGAATGACATGCTGAGATCAAAAACCCAAAATGGTGGTAACCGAGAGTGGCGCTAAGGCCCTAAGTATTGGTTACACTCTCACTAAAGTGAAACCTGGCCAAAAACTGGAATTTTTTTTAAACAAAATTATGGGAGGCCATTATTTTGGACTGAGCTCGTGCACTAGGCCCCAACAAACCGAACCAAACTAAAATGGAGTCACTCATGCTAAATGTGACATAATCAAACTAAGGCTTTAAGAAAACACAGATCCTAGAACAGATCAGGTTTTGTTTTTCTCCTGCAAACAGGATGTTCCAGCATAAGGAAGTACCCTCTATTCAGTCTTTAGTGCCTCCTTGCAAAACCCACTGTTCTACTGTTTTTCAGTGGGTTTCAAAATCATATAAGTAATTTACAAAAGAGATAGTAACATCAATGACTAAGGTTTTGGCCGATCTCTCAAAATTGAGAAAATGACTAAAGGGGGGAATTGTTAAAGCCAACTAAATATGGCCTGAGTAGGACTCCATACTTCTATATTTGAATCCTTGTGGATGAACTGTAACCTAACTTAACAGTGAGACAAAATTGAAAATCTAACTTAATAGTATGCACCTGTAACAATGGCCGAGTGTTGGCCAATCCCAGCGGCCATACTTCAACCACTCATAGAGGCTGAATGTTCAAACTACGTTCAAAAAAGGCAAAAGTCGAGCTGTAACCAATCTCACTGTTTCTGTACCTCACTTCTGATTCCTGTATGTCACTTTACCTTTTTTGTCCATAAGTTTATTCTGATCATGAGGTACCCCTGGAGTCTTTGGGAATCTGCTGTGGTTCTGGCGGCTGCCCGATTCACAAATCATTCATTGCTCAATTAAACTCTTATAAATTTAATTCAGCTGAAGTTTTTCTTTTATCACCATCAAAGATTATTCTACAATAGATCATAGGAAAATCTAGCAGACAACTCTGACTTGGCTTTTTAGTCTCCTCAACTCAGGAATACAGTTCCAAGGACCTGGCGTTGTGTATCTGCTTTCTTGTTTTCTATCTGTTTGTTCAAATCTAGTCTTGTCTTTTGTCAATATAGTTCTAAAACCCTGTATAAGCCATGAAGTGGTCACAGAATTAGGTCTAGAAAGATTTTGAGGAGAGGTAGGACTTTTTTCTCTTCTGGTAACAGAGTAGATCCTTGATTCCTGAGCTGCTGCTGCTTAGATTAACAGTATATGAGTCAGGAAGCTCATGATTCTGGCCTCTTCTGATGTGATCAATTCCCCACTCTATTAAATTACAGATAACTTTGAGTACACTTCTGTGAGAAACTGGACTGTCATGGAGAGCTATATTGACTCACTTGTTTCTTTGATCTCAGGTTGATCTTTTACATTGCTTTCTTGGCTGTTCAGTAGTAAATGGAAATAAACATAACCTTAAATATAGCCCAAGTCATCACTGTAGACCAAACTTTAGGGTCAATTCTAATTCCCTCACATTTAGTTTCCTATTCTAAACTTATATTTTCTTTCGATATTGCTGCATAGTTTTACATAGGCACCTTCTACCTTATCCAATGGCAGTCATCTTCCAAGCCCACTCTGTACCTGTCTTTGGGCTTTGTGTTGCAAGAGAAATATAAAAAATTCTTTGTTTAAACTTCTGCAAGTTGGATTTTCTATTACTTCTAACAGAATACATTGCTTAGTTGATTCACTCATGCAATCAGAATCCTGGAAGATAGGACTATTCCAGAAGTAGTTAATTCAGTGGTTCAACAAAATCATCAGAAATTGAGGGTCTTGCCATTTTTCTACTTCATAGTTGCTTTATGCTTGTAGCAGCTTCAGACATCATATACTTTCATACTAATGTCAAGAGAGAGGGAAAATAAAGAAATGTTTCCATCCTGGTCTTTTTTAAGAGAAGAAAAATGTTTTTGAAGTTCCTCAGCCTACTTCTTATGTCTCATCAGACAGAATTTGGTCAGTGCCCACACCAAACTAAATGTTTGCCAAGGGGCATAAATAACGATGGCTGGCTCTGGCCAATCAGGAGTCACTGCTGGGGATGGAGATGGGTCCTGTCTTCCCAGAAGGAAATATTAGGTTGGTGCAAAAGTAATTGTGGTTTTGTAACTGCCCAGTGGGATCACCTTGACTGCTGCCTAGACAGAGCCGGTTTATCAAGACAAGGAATTGCAATGGTGAAATAATAATTCACGCAAAGCCAGCTGTGTGGGAGACTGGAGTTTTATTATTACTCAATTCAGTCTATCCGAGCATTCAGACATTAGAGTTTTTAGGGATAATTTGGTGGGTATGGGCTCCAAAAGTGGGGAGTGCTGATTGGTCAGGTTGAAGATAAAATCATAGGGGATCGAAGTAAGTTCTTCTTGCTGACTTTGAGATGGGATCATAGAACTGGTTGAGCCAGATTAACAGTCTGAGTGGTGTCATCTGCTGCAGGGTCTGCAAAAATATTTCAAGCACTGATCTTAGGTTTTACAACAGCAATTTTAGTCCCAGGAGCAACTTGGGGAGGTTCAGACTCTTTCAGTCAGAGGCTGCATGGCCCCTAAACCATGATACCTAATCTTGTAGCTGATTTGTTAGTCCTACAAAGGCAGACTGGTCCCCAGGTGAGAAGCGGTTTTTCAGGAACTGGCTATTATCCATTTTGTTTCAGAGTTTAAACTATAAGCTAAATTCCTTCCCATGGCCAGTTCAGCCTACACCCAGGAATGAACAAAGATGGTTTAGAGGTTCGAAAGAAGATGGGATCGGTTAGGTCTGATCTCTCTCACTGGCATAATTTCCTTAGTTATGATTTTTTTCAAAAGTGGTTTGTTTTTGCCTTCTTTTTAATTGCAAAGACCTCAATTACTTTTGCACCAATGTAATAGCTACTTGGAAGGCAATTAATAAAATCAAGCTTCTATTAGAAGGAAGAGGTGGGGAAATGGATAATGGCTGTTGGCATAGCAACTGACAGTGTCTAGCAGTGAAATACCACTGGCTTCTTTGACCTGAGTCACTTTCATGGGTTCTTACACCACTTAGGAGAGAAAGTTCCTCAGTGATATATTGGATATTCTGGTAATTTGACATATGGGAACCTAAGCTAATTTTTATTTGGGCAAGTTAATTAAATTGGTAAATGAATGTTATGTAACTTTATAGAATGGTACAGGATGATGAACCCCAGCCTAACAGAAATAAAGCTAGAGTTAGAAAAGGCATTTTATTTTTAAAAATAATCATTAAAGATATGTCACAAAACAGTCCTTGCAGAAGACTTACTTTCACTTTACCTTTTGAATAACCTTACCTTTTTGGAGAATAATTGCATTCTAGGGCAGATACCTTAATACAAATATCTGAAAAATGAGAGGCCACCTAGAAATAAGAAGAAAGTTGAATGATGTGACATCATAGCCATTGTTTGTTTTTAAGGTAAAGATGTGAAGTGGCTCTTAATTAAATTTTGCAGAGTTTTGCTGAGAAATTTTATCTCTGCCCTCAGATTTATTCTCAGCTTCAGTGGTTTGTAAGGATAACTGAAGAGCCTGGTCACCTCAGAGCTGTGAGGGCTGGGCTCAGAAGAACACAAAGAAGGACCTCGGTGTTTTATGATTAGAAGAGTATTTTTTTAATATTTACAAATGAATAGAACTAGGTAACTATAACATGAATAAATAAGGTAGGTCTAGCTGAGCAAAATTATGAGACAGACTGTAATAAACAATGTGTGTTTATTTTGGAAAAATCAACTTGAAAAGGTGGGCATGTTGAGTCTAGCTATCACTCAAGGTAGAATTAACAGTAGTCACTTTTTGCTTTATAAAGATATTAAATTGTCCAATTCTTAGTGGTTCCTGGTAGCAGTTTATATAAATTCCTTAAAGATCTGCATTGGCATATTTATTATAGGAGATGCCCTTTCCCACTAGAATGTACCTATGGGATTTAGGGATGTTTTATCCATTTCAAAAATCATTTTCTTATCCTTCAGTTCTTATCCCTTAGATATAGAATCATGTCCTCTGCAAACAGGGACAGTTTGACTTCTGCTCTTCCTATTTGGATGACCTTTATTTCTTTCTTTTGGCTTATTGCTCTGGCCAGGACTTCCAATTACTCTGTTGAATAGGAGTGGTGAGAGAGGGCATACTTGTCTTGTGTCAGTTTTCAAGGGCAATGCTACCAGCTTTTTCTCATTTAGTATGTTGTTGCCTGTGGGTTTGTCATATATGGCTCTTATTATTTTGAGGTATGTTCCTTCAATATCTAGTTTATTGAGGGGGTTGAACATGAGGAGATGTTGAATATTATTGAAAGCCTTTCTGCATCTATTGAGATGATCATGTCATTTTTCTTTAGTTCTATTTATATGATGAATCACATTTATTGATTTGCATATTTTGAACCAACCTTGTCCTCCAGGGATAAAGCCTATTCAATCATGGTGGGTTAGCTTTTTGATGTGCTGCTGGATTCAGTTTGCAAGTATTCTGTTGAGGATTTTTGCATCAATGTTCATCAAGGATATTGGCCTGAAGTCTTTTTTTCTTTTGTCTCTGCCAAGTTTTAGTATCAGGATGATGCTGAGCTCATAGAATGAGTTAGGAAGGAATGCCTCCATCTCAATTTTTTGGAATAGTTTCAGTAGAAATGGTACCAACTCTTTTTTGTACATCTGGTATAACTCAGCTGTAAATTCATCTGGTCCTGGACATTTTTTGGTTGGTAGACTATTTATTACTAATTCAACTTCCAGAGATGGTTACTGGTCTGTTCAGGGAATCAATTTCCTCCTGGTTCAGTCTTGGGAGGGTGTCTGTGTCCAGCAATTTATCCATCTCTTCTAGGTTTTGTAGTTTGTGCTCATAGAGGTTTTTGTAGTAGCATCTGATAGTTATTTTTATTTCTGTGGTCTCAGTGGTAACATCCCCTTTGTTGTTTCTGATTGTGTTTATTTGGATCTTCTCTCCTTTCTTCTATTAATCTAGCTAGCAGCCTATCTTATTAAAAAACCAACTCATGGATTCATTGATCTTTTGAATTTTTTATTTGTGTGTGTGTCCTGATATCCTTCAGTTTATCTCTGATTTTGATTATTTCTTGTCTTCCACTATATCTTGTTTAATTCTTATGTGAGCTGCATGCACCTAGGAATATAATCTGTGGTGTTGGTTCTATTTTCCTTTACTAGTTATACAATTTCACTTTAGACAAACTTATAACCATTTTGTCTGTGAATTTTTTTGTTAGAAGACATGTAATTGCAATATTGTTTTCAAAATGAATAACTAATATCATTGCATTGCTTTATTAATGCTATACACAGTTTGGCTTTAAAAAATCATTTCTTCATATATTATTGCACTTACAAATATAGCTTTAGTTGAATCATTGACTATTAAACACCAAGTGATCAAGTGTTGTCAGTTAAAAAGGCCCTTAAATCAAAGCAGCCTTTCCTCTATCTTCCCTTTGAAACAAGCTATGAAAATTAAAAGACATGCAATGTACTTCTATCCAATATGAAAGTAATAGATCTCTGGAAAATTATTTTAATAGTCTATAGAGAGAGTCTTATTAAGATCAAGATCAAAGCAGCTTTATGGCTGCCTTAGAATATGTATCAGTACACTTTGCTGCTGAGTGAAAAAAGTGAGTTATAACAACAGCATGTAGAGGCAACACCGTTTTGTTTTTAAAAATGCATCCACATATGTGAAAATTATGCATAGAAAGACCATTATGAAATACATTAAAATGAACCTTTTTAAAGTGGAAAAAAAGAGATATATGTCAGTAACAAGCATCAGTTTTATTTTTCTTTGTGTCCGTATAGACATAAATTCTAGAAGTTTCCATGTATTTTGTTGTAAGATTACCTAGAATACACATCAATGATTAGACCAAACAAAGACACACTTTACACAACTGAATATTGTCAATTTTCAGTGGTAGAAAGTATAACCAAGAATAGAATAGCAAAAATGACAGAAGAACAAAAACATAAATTTTAAATCTTAAAAGTTATGTTTAACAGAGTTATACTATTCCTTATTATTATATCTGAAGATGAGTACAATATTGGTAGGTAAGAATGTGAAATAGCTTATTATTGTGTTTAATATTCCCTCGTGTGAAATAATATTGGCATTTACATTCATAGGAGCACTGTAGTTTTTATTTTTGTTAAAACTCAGTAACAAGCACATTTGTAATATGAAAGACTTGGGTTCATTTTGCTTTACATAAAAGCAACTTCATACTCAGAGCTCATTAATTTATTCTCAAACCATGTATAAATTATTGAACCAGTCTTGTTTTGCTAGGTAAGTGGAATATGAAAATGAGATCTCAACAGGCAATATTTATTAATTTCTATGAAGTCTTTATACATTTCTCTTCTACCTCTTAAAGATACAGAGGGAATTCCAGCATTTCTGATTTATTAAGGAATGAGTACAATCCAGTTAACCAAAAACTTTAGAGCAGGAGTTGAATTTTAAGATTTCTTTAATTTGGTTTGCCTTGGATTATCTCATAAGAACATGATTTTTAATTCATTTATATGCTTTCACATGTGGATTCATCCCCTTTGTTCTTTGATTTTGTCTTTTTATTTAAGAAAACAACCTGGTGGGGCACGGTGGCTCACACCTGTAATCCCAGCACTTTGGGAGGCAAGGCAGGCAGATCACGAGGTCAGGAGATGGAGACCATCCTGGCCAACATGGTGAAACCCCATCTGTACTAAAATACAAAAAAAAAAAAAAGAAAAACAAAAAAATTAGCTGGGCCTGGTGGCATGCACCTGTAGTTCCAGCTACTCAGGAGGCTGAGGCAGGAGAATCGCTTGAACTCAGGAGCAAAGTTTGCAGTGAGCCGAGATCACACCACTGTACTCCAGCCTGGTGACAGAGTGAAACTCTGTCTCAAATTAAAAAAAAAAAAAAAAAAAAAGGAAAAAAAGAAGACATCCTTCATGAATTACTGATTTCTTAGATTATGTGTTTGTTTGCTCTTTCTCCTGATATTTACAAAGAGGTTTTTCCAGAAAATGATATTATGAGATTCCTAGAAATAATTGAATTGGCAGATAATTCGGGAAGATGTGAAAAATATATATTAATAACAAGTTGGAAAAATTCAATGTATATAATCACACCAGGCATTAGTGAGGATGTGGGAGAAGATGAAACCATATACATGTTCATTGGAGTGTGAATTGGTTTCACCATTTTGGAGAGCAATTTGGGAGTATCTTGCATATTAAAAGATGTACACACCTTACCATCTCACTCTTGGATTTCTCTACCCTAGAAAAACCAAGGTACTTTTGCAGAGAGAAATTATTTGAGCAAGTTTGTAACAAGGGAAACAATCCACTTAATAATGAATAAATATATAAATCATGGTTTATTCAGACAATTACAATGCAAATTTTATAATGAATGATCCAGAGCTACATGAATAAATGTGATTAAAAAATGCAATGCTGAGTTTTTAAAAGAGTTGAAAGGAATCTTAAAGTATAATACATTCATTTAAATGTTAAACATAGTTTTATTTATGGATGCTGTGTACATAATAAATGTACAAAACTGTCCATGAAAATAATGCACACCAGCTTTAGAATAGTGGTTACCTCTGAGAAGGACGATGGTAGGTTGAGGATATGATGTACCTGTGACATTTCATTTTTAAGAAGACAAAGTGAGTGAATTAAAGCAAAGAAAGCCAAATATTAACATGGGTTTAATCTTAGCATTTTAACAATGTTATACCTACAGTTGTCTTTCACATTATCTTCTGTACTCTTTTATATGTTTAAATGGTTTCATCATGAAAAAGAAAAAAATTCCTAAGTGTTCACTCTGTGAAAGGCTGCATTCAACCAAGTGATTGTAATTCCCTTAGTGGGCAGAATTGAAGTAGGGGAATTGAAGAGGCTTTCTCCTAAGCTAGGCATAGAGTAGCTAAAGGAATTAATTTATCAGTGAATGAACTTTGAAAGTGGCTATTCTCATGTGAACTTAATCTATTCTGATATAGTCTTCTTTAAGAAAAAAAAAACTTGAGCAGTTAACTTCTTTAACACTGCTGTATCTGCAGTAATAAAAATAATGATAATATTATATAAGAACATTATATTCAGGTTGTACTCAATGATTTATATATTTTCTCATCTAATTCTCACAATGTCTCTATGAAGTAGCTGTTATTATAAACCACATTAAAAGATGGGCTAAAGTGCTTTTCCCATTCACATAGCAGAGTTAGTATATTACTGACAAGATTAACCATGAGAATCATTTACTCTGAGAACAAAAAATTAATAAGTAAATAAACAAAATATTAGGGAAAATGGGGATGATCCTGTCAACATTCCTTCACTCTCATTTAATAGTGAACTCCCCATTTAGTTGCCATCAGTATAGTTTCAAAATTAAGGAAGATTATGCTTATACACTAACAGAACCTGTATCGTTCCTTTTCAATATTAGATAGAATAATATTTCTTTTTGTTTTAGTGTTAGTAACTTCAAAAATGGTTTTCTTGAATATGAAAACATGGATTTTTATTAATAATCAGCTATTTGAATAGAAAAGTCATGGCTCCTTCTTTTTTTATTCTTTGAGACAGAGTTTTCTTCTGTCATCCGGCTGGAGTGCAGTGGCGTAATTTCAGTTCACTGGAATCTCCACCTCTTGGTTCAAGCAATTCTCATGCCTCAGCCTCCCAAGAAACTGGGATTACAGGTGTGCACCACCATGTCTTGTTAATATGGCTACTTCTTAATTTCCTTCCAGCTCATAAAATTTCTGTGTTCATATAGTTAGATTGATTAGATACTAATTCTACCTTTGAAAAATAATAATCATTTTATAAAGAAATAGAAATTTACTCATTTGAGCATTTAAAGGAGTTTCAAATTGAGAAATCGTGTAGGTAGAGTTTTGATATAATAAAGTCAAAGCAGAAAGATTTCCTAAAATATTCTTCAAGTATATTTATTTTTCTTGGAAATAAGAAAATCTAACGAGGAAGAGATGAGATTTTGTGGTAAGTTGACTAGTTTTCTGAAGTTATTTGAGAATAGATTTAATTTTTTTTAAAGAATTAATTGTAGCTAAATTTATCAAGCCATCAAATGTTCCAATAAGCAATGATTAATTTCCAGGCATTGAGCTCTGCCTCTTTACAAAAAAGGTCTCATTTAGTCCTGACAACATTTTTTTTTTCTGTTATTATTATTATTATTATTATTGTTATTATTAAACTTTAGGTTTTATGGTACATGTGCGCAATGTGCAGGTAAGTTACATATGTATACATGTGCCATGCTGGTGCGCTGCACCCACCAACTCGTCATCTAGCATTAGGTATATCTCCCAATGCTATCCCTCCCCCCTCCCCCCACCCCACAACAGTCCCCAGAGTGTGATGTTCCCCTTCCTGTGTCCATGTGTTCTCATTGTTCAATTCCCACCTATGAGTGAGAATATGCGGTGTTTGGTTTTTTGTTCTTGTGATAGTTTACTGAGAATGATGATTTCCAATTTCATCCATGTCCCTACAAAGGACGTGAACTCATCATTTTTTATGGCTGCATAGTATTCCATGGTGTATATGTGCCACATTTTCTTAATCCAGTCTATCATTGTTGGACATTTGGGTTGGTTCCAAGTCTTTGCTATTGTGAATAATGCGGCAATAAACATACATGTGCATGTGTCTTTATAGCAGCATGATTTATAGTCCTTTGGGTATATACCCAGTAATGGGATGGCTGGGTCGAATGTAATTTCTAGTTCTAGATCCCTGAGGAATCGCCACACTGACTTCCACAAGGGTTGAACTAGTTTACAGTCCCACCAACAGTGTAAAAGTGTTCCTATTTCTCCACATCCTCTCCAGCACCTGTTGTTTCCTGACTTTTTAATGATTGCCATTCTAACTGGTGTGAGATGGTATCTCATTGTAGTTTTGATTTGCATTTCTCTGATGGCCAGTGATGGTGAGCACTTTTTCATGTGTTTTTTGGCTGCATAAATGTCTTCTTTTGAGAAGTGTCTGTTCATGTCCTTCGCCCACTTTTTGATGGGGTTGTTTGTTTTTTTCTTGTAAATTTGTTGGAGTTCATTGTAGATTCTGGATATTAGCCCTTTGTCAGATGAGTAGGTTGTGAAAATTTTCTCCCATTTTGTAGGTTGCCTGTTCACTCTGATGGTAGTTTCTTTTGCTGTGCAGAAGCTCTTGAGTTTAATTAGATCCCATTTGTCAATTTTGGCTTTTGTTGCCATTGCTTTTGATGTTTTAGACATGAAGTCCTTGCCCATGCCTATGTCCTGAATGGTAATGCCTAGGTTTTCTTCTAGGGTTTTTATGGTTTTAGGTCTAATATTTAAGTCTTTAATCCATCTTGAATTGATTTTTGTATAAGGTGTAAGGAAGGGATCCAGTTTCAGCTTTCTACATATGGCTAGCCAGTTTTCCCAGCACCATTTATTAAATAGGGAATCCTTTCCCCATTTCTTGTTTCTGTCAGGTTTGTCAAAGATCAGATACTTGTAGATATGTGGCATTATTTCTGAGGGCTCTGTTCTGTTCCATTGATCTATATCTCTGTTTTGGTACCAGTACCATGCTGTTTTGGTTACTGTAGCCTTGTAGTATAGTTTGAAGTCAGGTAGTGTGATGCCTCCAGCTTTGTTCTTTTGGCTTAGGATTGACTTGGCGATGCGGGCTCTTTTTTGGTTCCATATGAACTTTAAAGTAGTTTTTTCCAATTCTGTGAAGAAAGTCATTGGTAGCTTGATGGGGATGGCATTGAATCTGTAAATTACCTTGGGAAGGATGGCCATTTTCATGATATTGATTCTTCCTACCCATGAGCATGGAATGTTCTTCCATTTGTTTGTATCCTCTTTTATTTCCTTGAGCAGTGGTTTGTAGTTCTCCTTGAAGAGGTCTTTCACATCCCTTGTAAGTTGGATTCCTAGGTATTTTATTCTCTTTGAAGCAATTGTGAATGGGAGTTCACTCATGATTTGGCTCTCTGTTTGTCTGTTATTGATGTATAAGAATGCTTGTGATTTTTGCACATTGATTTTGTATCCTGAGACTTTGCTGAAGTTGCTTATCAGCTTAAGGAGATTTTGGGCTGAGACAATGGGGTTTTCTAGATATACTATCATGTCATCTGCAAACAGGGACAATTTGACTTCCTCTTTTCCTAATTGAATACCCTTGATTTCCTTCTCCTGCCTAATTGCCCTGGCCAGAACTTCCAACACTATGTTGAATAGAAGTGGTGAGAGAGGGCATCCCTGTCTTGTGCCTGTTTTCAAAGGGAATGCTTCCAGTTTTTGCCCATTCAGTATGATATTGGCTGTGGGTTTGTCATAAATAGCTCTTATTATTTTGAGATATGTCCCATCAATTCCTAATTTATTGAGAGTTTTCAGCATGAAGCGTTGTTGAATTTTGTCAAAGGCCTTTTCTGCATCTATTGAGATAATCATGTGGTTTTTGTCTTTGGTTCTGTTTATATGCTGGATTACATTTATTGATTTGCGTATATTGAACCAGCCTTGCATCCCAGGGATGAAGCCCACTTGATCATGGTGGATAAGCTTTTTGATGTGCTGCTGGATTCTGTTTGCCAGTATTTTATTGAGGATTTTTGCATCAATGTTCATCAAGGATATTGGTCTAAAATTCTCTTTTTTTGTTGTGTCTCTGCCAGGCTTTTGTATCAGGATGATGCTGGCCTCATCAAATGAGTTAGGGAGGATTCCCTCTTTTTCTATTGATTGGAATAGTTTCAGAAGGAATGGTACCAGCTCCTCCTTGTACATCTGGTAGAATTCGGCTGTGAATCCATCTGGACCTGGACTTTTTTTGGTTGGTAAGCTATTGATTATTGCCACAATTTCAGCTCCTGTTATTGGTCTATTCAGAGATTCAACTTCTTCCTGGTTTAGTCTTGGGAGGGTGTATGTGTTGAGGAATTTATCCATTTCTTCTAGATTTTCTAGTTTATTTGCATAGAGGTGTTTGTAATATTCTCTGATGGTAGTTTGTATTTCTGTGGGATCGGTGGTGATATCCCCTTTATCATTTTTTATTGCATCTATTTGATTCTTCTCTCTTTTTTTCTTTATTAATCTTGCTAGCGGTCTATCAATTTTGTTGATCCTTTCAAAAAACCAGCTCCTGGATTCATTTATTTTTTGAAGGGTTTTTTGTGTCTCTATTTCCTTCAGTTCTGCTCTGATTTTAGTTATTTCTTGCCTTCTGCTAGCTTTTGAATGTGTTTGCTCTTGCTTTTCTAGTTCTTTTAATTGTGATGTTAGGGTGTCAATTTTGGATCTTTCCTGCTTTCTCTTGTGGGCATTTAGTGCTATAAATTTCCCTCTACACACTGCTTTGAATGCATCGCAGAGATTCTGGTATGTTGTGTCTTCGTTCTCGTTGGTTTCAAAGAACATCTTTATTTCTGCCTTCATTTCGTTATGTACCCAGTAGTCATTCAGGAGCAGGTTGTTCAGTTTCCACGTAGTTGAGCGGTTTTGAGTGAGATTCTTAATCCTGAGTTCTAGCTTGATTGCACTGTTATCTGAGAGACAGTTTGTTACAATTTCTGTTCTTTTACATTTATTGAGGAGAGCTTTACTTCCAAGTATATGGTCAATTTTGGAATAGGTGTGGTGTGGTGCTGAAAAAAATGTATATTCTGTTGATTTGGGGTGGAGAGTTCTGTAGATGTCTATTAGGTCTGCTTGGTGCAGAGCTGAGTTCAATTCCTGGGTATCCTTGTTGACTTTCTGTCTCGTTGATCTGTCTAATGTTGACAGTGGGGTGTTAAAGTCTCCCATTATTAATGTGTGGGAGTCTAAGTCTCTTTGTAGGTCACTCAGGACTTGCTTTATGAATCTGGGTGCTCCTGTATTGGGTGCATATATATTTAGGATAGTTAGCTCTTCTTGTTGAATTAATCCCTTTACCATTATGTAATGGCCTTCTTTGTCTCTTTTGATCTTTGTTGGTTTAAAGTCTGTTTTATCAGAGACTAGGATTGCAACCCCTGCCTTTTTTTGTTTTCCATTTGCTTGGTAGATCTTCCTCCATCCTTTTATTTTGAGCCTATGTGTGTCTCTGCACGTGAGATGGGTTTCCTGAATACAGCACACTGATGGGTCTTGAGTCTTTATCCAGTTTGCCAGTCTGTGTCTTTTAATTGGAGCATTTAGTCCATTTACATTTAAAGTTAATATTGTTATGTGTGAATTTGATCCTGTCATTGTGATGTTAGCTGGATATTTTGCTCGTTAGTTGATGCAGTCTCTTCCTAGTCTCGATGTTCTTTACATTTCGGTATGATTTTGCAGTGGCTGGTACCGGTTGTGCCTTTCCATGTTTAGCGCTTCCTTCAGGAGCTCTTTTAGGGCAGGCCTGGTGGTGACAAAATCTCTCAGCATTTGCTTGTCTGTAAAGGATTTTATTTCTCCTTCACTTATGAAGCTTAGTTTGGCAGGATATGAAATTCTGGGTTGAAAATTCTTTTCTTTAAGAATATTGAATGTTGGCCCCCACTCTCTTCTGGCTTGTAGGGTTTCTGCCGAGAGATCCGCTGTTAGTCTGATGGGCTTCCCTTTGATGGTAACCCGACATTTCTCTCTGGCTGCCCTTAACATTTTTTCCTTCATTTCAACTTTGGTGAATCTGACAATTATGTGTCTTGGAGTTGCTCTTCTCGAGGAGTATCTTTGTGGCGTTCTCTGTATTTCCTGAATCTGAATGTTGGCCTGCCTTGCTAGATTGGGGAAGTTCTCCTGGATAATATCCTGCAGAGTGTTTTCCAACTTGTTTCCACTCTCCCCGTCACTTTCAGGTACACCAATCAGATGTAGATTTGGTCTTTTCACATAGTCCCACATTTCTTGGAGGCTTTGCTCGTTTCTTTTTATTCTTTTTTCTCTAAACTTCCCTTCTCACTTCATTTCATTCATTTCATCTTCCAGGGCTGATACCCTTTCTTCCATTTGATCGCATCGGCTCCTGAGGCTTCTGCATTCTTCACGTAGTTCTCGAGCCTTGGTTTTCAGCTCCATCAGCTCCTTTAAGCACTTCTCTGTATTGGTTATTCTAGTTATACATTCTTCTAAATTTTTTTCAAAGTTTTCAACTTCTTTGCCTTTGGTTTGAATATCCTCCCATAGCTCAGAGTAATTTGATCGTCTGAAGCCTTCTTCTCTCAGCTCGTCAAAGTCATTCTCCGTCCAGCTTTGTTCCGTTGCTGGTGAGGAACCGCATTCCTTTGGAGGAGGAGAGGTACTCTGCTTTTTAGAGTTTCCAGTTTTTCTGCTCTGTTTTTTCCCCATCTTTGTGGTTTTATCTACTTTTGGTCTTTGATGATGGTGATGTACAGATGGGTTTTTGGTGTGGATGTCCTTTCTGTTAGTTTTCCTTCTAACAGACAGAACCCTCAGCTGCAGGTCTGTTGGAGTACCTGGCTGGCCTTGTGAGGTGTCAGTCTGCCCCTGCTGGGGGGTGCCTCCCAGTTAGGCTGCTCGGGGGTCAGGGGTCAGGGACCCACTTGAGGAGGCAGTCAGCCTGTTCTCAGATCTCCAGCTGCGTGCTGGGAGAACCACTGCTCTCCTCACAGCTGTCAGACAGGGACATTTAAGTCTGCAGAGGTTACTGCTGTCTTTTTGTTTGTCTGTGTCCTGCCCCCAGAGGTGGAGCCTACAGAGGCAGGCAGGCCTCCTTGAGCTGTGGTGGGCTCCACCCAGTTCAAGCTTCCAGGCTGCTTTGTTTACCTAAGCGAGCCTGGGCAATGGCGGGCGCCCCTCCCCCAGCCTCGCTGCCGACTTGCTGTTTGATCTCAGACTGCTGTGCTAGCAATCAGCGAGACTCCGTGGGCGTAGGACCCTCTGAGCCAGGTGCGGGCTATACTCTCCTGGGGCACCATTTCCTAAGCCCGTTGGAAAAGCACAGTATTCGGGTGGGAGTGGCCCGATTTTCCAGGTGCTGTCTGTCACCCCTAGAAGGGGAACTCCCTGACCCCTTGCACTTCCCGAGTGAGGCAATGCCTCGCCCCTGCTTCGGCTGGCGCATGGTGCGCTCACCCACTGACCTGCGCCCACTGTCTGGCACTCCCTAGTGAGATGAACACGGTACCTCAGATGGAAATGCAGAAATCACCCGTCTTCTGCGTCACTCGCGCTGGGAGCTGTAGACCGGAGCTGTTCCTATTCGGCCATCTTGGCTCCTCCCCCGACAACATTTTAAGGTGGGTATTTTTACACTCACTTTACAGATGGGGAAACTGAGGATATGAGAGGTCACATAAAGTGTTCAAGGTTGTACAGCTTGCAAATAGCAGAGTCATGATTCAATCTAGAATAGGGTTTGAATCTATGCTCTCAACTCTGCTCTACTATCTCCCTCAGGCTGTTAAGAAGAACTCTGTGTAAAACCTTCGTAACTGATTTCAGGAAAAGCAGGCGAATCTGAGCTCTGAAACCTGCCACCCTGTTTTATGGCGGGTTGAGCACTTGCTGCTTCTTGATGAGAAACAGTCACAAATAGGAATAGTAACTTCAGAGGAAATCAATAAGGGAGTTAGAAAGATGGAGACAGAGTTTAATGGAAAAATGTCTTTGGCTTGGAAGACATGCTAGGGAACTATAATTTGTTTTTCTTCTTTTTTATCCATAAAAATATTTGAGGAGTAGTATTCCGAATTATTTTCCAAACAGAGAAACTGTAAAAGACTGCCAGAGAGTGAGTGAAGTTGGGTTCAGAATAAAGTGTTTTATTATTACAAAGGCAATATGTGCACATGTTAGAAAGCTAGAAAATATTGACAATCAAAGAAAATAAAAGAAACTTAGAAATTTATAACCCTCATTGAGTGGTAAACACCGTCATTACCTTGGTGTTCACAACTCTACATACATTCTTTAAGAATCAAATCATGCCATGCAAAAGCTACTTGATTGTAGCTTTTTTAAAGTTTAAAAGCATATATTTTTATTCTTTAAGGCATAAATGGAGCTACAGAAATGTCAATACAATATATGTATATCCTTGATATTTTTGACATTTCCATAAAACTCACTCACCTCAATACAGCATTATTTTCTTCTGTTCTCTATTTAAGATAGTTCATCATAATGATGACCTGACACTTGATGCCAGCTTCTTGGTGCATGTCAGGACTTTCATGAATTGAACTGTAAACATGACAAATCAGTATCAATCATGATTTCTCTTCCAAGTTGGAAGGCTAAGCCAGGGCCCAAGTTAAAACAGAGTCAACCATAATTTCTGAAAGATAAAAGAGAGCCTACTGCATGTATATTTTACACATGAGGAAAGTGAAGACCCCCCCAAATAATGTCCAAGGCCACACAACTATTACTAGTTATTGCTGAGAGAGCATGGTGAAATCCACCTGGCCTAACATCTAACCCACTGCTCTTTCATCTGCTGCATACTATCTCCCACTAAGGATCCCATTTCATGAGATTGGAAGATAGAGTACTGTGTGATCTAGCCTTATTAGAGGCAATGTTTCCAACCTCCAGACTCATGGCCCTGCAGAAATTGGGAACATATCTACAATTATAAAACCCCATAAGGCATAGTAATTGTCCCCATTACACTTTAATAAAAGTCTTTTCTAACATGGGAAGAATGGAATGCTCATTAGTAGATCTTAGGATTTAGGACAGCCATTGAAGGGGGTTTTTATTTCCGTTGTAAAGTCTGACTGGGCTATGAGGCATGGTGAGTTTGAGGTAGAGGAATGAAAGCAGACCAGAAGCTGGCCAGAAAATAGCTAAAGATTTAACTTCACCAATAGGCATGTTTTCTTTTCCTCATCCTCTCTCTGTCAGTTGTCATTATTATCTTTGCCCATTACTAAGAATTTTACAAAATATAACATATATCATGCCTATTATAGACATTGAGCTCAGTGCTTTCATATGCATTATGTTATTTAATGTTATGAATCAAATTATGTTATTCACACTGTACAGATTAGCAAACTGAGGCTCGATCTCAGTAATGTTAATACTAACCTTACATAATTTGGTCAAGGACCTCCAATCCTAGCTGATAATTAATCTAGGATTCTAACTTGTCTTTGGGTGTCCAGAGCCCATGCTGTTTACAATCTGGTACGCTATTCTTCTGATAAACATCCAGGAAGGGTTGAGGTCCCAAAATCCAAGTCAGATTACAGAGCAAGATTGAAAGTGCTCTGTATGGTGGCATGAGAAGAGGGGTACAAGCTGGGGCACATGGGGTTTAAGGTAAAGAGCTTTCTTCTGGTTCACATTGTCCAGGACTAAGGAATTTGATTTCTCTGACCATCCCTGAGGCCGAGCCCTGGGAGTAGGGTTAGAAGGGTCCCCCAGGCTGAGGGTCAGGGCTGTACTTTTTGTCCAGCTGCAAACATAGATGAAAATTAGGAATCAGAGAAGAAACCTCTAGGATTAATGCTAGATACTCATGGAGGTACCACAAAGCGTAATTCACTCTGAACCTCCTACACACAGTCATTGATGTAACAGACTGATCACAGAGCTCATTCACTTCCAAATACACTGCTAGGTGCTCTCATGGGATTGGAACCTAGAGAGGGTTGAAACTGCTGATGGAAATTCATCAGCCTGGGCTGTTGGATGAGTTGTAAGACATAGACTTCACTTACCCACTGGAGTAGTATTTATATGCACTATTAACAGGGATTTTACTTTCTGTGGAATTGCTTCTCTTTCTCAGTCTAAGTTTACTTTACATATATTTTAGAAATATTTGACAACTACTCCAAAAAAGAGACAGTGGTAGATCTAAGTCAACGAAGCTTCCATGTTGTATTCAGTTTCTGGCTAATGAGAGATTTATGTGTGTTCGGTCTCAGGGCAGAGATAAGAATGATGAGGATCTTCCAGCTAAAGAAAACATGTTCAAGTGACAATATAATGGTGAAAGAGTATACTCAATCTAATAAATGTCACTCGGAAAAGTAGTGAGACAGCTTTATCTCTGTATTGCCACTGTCAGAGTGTGCACATTCTTGATCTGAATATTTATAGCAATAATTTAAAAAGTGTGATCCCTAGACCAACAGCATGAGAATCAACTGGTAACTTGAAAATGCATTCTCAGGCCCCACACCAAACCTACTGAATTAGAAACTCTGGAGGTGGGGACGAATCTTCCAGGAGACTGTGATGCAACAAGTTTGAGAAGCACTGATCTGCAGCATTACACCATTTAATTGTCAGAGCAGCTATATGAGTTTATGATCATCTTTGTTTTACAGAAGAGAAATCCAAGAAATGTCAAATTAATGAAAAGTGTCATGTCCAAGATCACACAGCTAGTAACTGGCAAAATTGAGATTAAAATTCGTTATAAGGCTCCAGAATCTATATACCATGCTACTTCCAGATGATTTTAACTATCAACTGCATTTAATTATTTAATCCGTTTGAACATTTTCTCTAGAGATAATTATATCATATCATATATTTGATAATATATGTTTATTTTGCTTTTCATGTAGCACTGAAATGATATAATATGCACATGGGGGAGGCAATAACTCCACTTCCATCCTCTTAGGGTCCCAGTTGGGCTGGAAGATTAAGTTGATACAAGACAGATTAACAGGAAAAAAGCATAAAAATTTATTTAATTACAAGTTTTAGGTGGTACAGGAGCTCTCATAAAGAAGTGAAGACTCAGAGAAGCAGTTAGAGTCTATCACTTACATACTGAATTGGACAAAGGATAGCAAATTGTGAGATGTGGTATGGCAGAGGGGCTTGGGCTAGGGTAGTTAACTGGGTAAGAAGTGACTAGGAAGGTAAGGGTTAATTTAACCAAGTTTGTTTGTAAAGATTTCCCTCGGCCTCAACTTCCCATCCTTGATAAGAATGATGCTTTCCTTCCGGTATAGGGAGAACATTTTTCACATGGGAATTTTATTTCCTGCTTTTAAAAAGTAGAATGAAGGTCAGAGTGATCTTCTTGCATATGGTGTTTTTTTTTTTTCCTTAAGTATCTTTAGTTGAAAATAGTCAATATGCCGGAGCAGCATATCTTGGGGTGGCATGTTCATAACTCCTTCAGGAGCCATCTTCTGCATGGAATGATCTGGAAAATCTTTCAGATCAACCATTTCCCTTCTATTTCCCTTCAGTTCTTTTTCTTCCATAATTTATTTTGAAAAAATTTCAAAGCTACAAAACTTGAAAGAATAGTCTAATAAACACCATTAAATTTTTTACCCAGTTTCCAGATACCATTTTGTCACTTTTGCTTTATTTCCCTCTATGTATATATGTAGGTGTATGTTTGTGTATTCCCCACACACATTTTCCTGAACTATTTGAAAGTAAGCTGCAGATATTATAACAGTTCATTTCTAAGTAACTCAGCATGTGTCTCTAAGAACAAGAGCTTTCACTTACATCATCACGATATTAGTATGCCCAACAAGTTTAACATTGATTCAACAATATAATCAAATATACAGTGCATATTCAAGTTTCCCCTATTATTATTGAGACAGAATCTTGCTCTGTCACCTGCGCTGGACTGCAATGGTGCAATCTCTGCTCCCTGCAACCTCTGTCTCCCAGGCTCAAGCAATTCTTCTGCTTCAGCCTCCTGAGTAGCTGGGATTATAGGTGGCTACCACCACACTTGGCTCATTTTTGTATTTTTAGTAGAGGCAGGGTTTCACCATGTTGGCCAGGCTGGTTTAGAACCCCTGACCTCAAAGGATCCGCTCGCCTCAGCCTCCCAAAGTGCTGGGATTACAGGTGTGAGTCACTGCACCTGGCCAAGTTTCCCCAATTACTAAAGAGTAAGTCCCAAATATACATATATATTTTTAAATTCAAGATCTAATGAAAGTCATGCAACGTGTTTTCCTGTTGAGGAGTTTTAATCACCTCTGTTTGTTTGTTCACTTTCATGCCATTGACATTTTTTGGAGTGTGGACTTGTCGTCTCATAGAATGTCCCACTTCCCATTTGTGCACTCCTGTTGCATCTCATTAGGAGGCACATGATATCTGGACCATTACTTATGATAAACAGTTGGTCATTTAGTTATGTGATGTACAATAGACCTTTGCAATAAAAGTACCCATTGCCCTTGTAAATAAAAAGTAGTCTGTGAGATGATGCCTTGAGATCATAGGACTATATTGTTCTTCAAAAACTTCACTCAATGGTGATTTTTCTAAATCTATTACTTCTACATTTATTATCTGGTATTTTTCTGTAAAGAAGACCCCTCATTGTGTTTTCCTTTTCCCCCTCCCTCCTTTATTTTTTGTATGTATGTATGTACATATGTGTTTTTACCATTTACTTTGATTATTCTTAACATTAACTTTTTATTTAATGTATCAGTTTAAGAAATCTATTACTGTTTTTGGAAGCAGAGATACATCACACATTTTGATGAATAATGTTCACTCTATGGCCACTGGAGTTAATACCTAGATAGAAAAAATAGAGAAGATTAGATCATTTGTATGTCCAATGGATGGTTCAGCCCTTCATTGTTCCAGTCTCTATCCTTTCTTACAACTTATTTGGGGTTTTTTTTCTTGCACTGTCTCTCAGGCTGGAGTGCAGTGACGTGACCTCAGCTCACTGCAACCTCTGCCTCCCAGGTTCAAGCGATTCCCCTGCCTCAGCCTCCCAAGTAGCTGGGATTACAGGCACCCACCATCATTCCCAGCTAATTTTTGTATTTTTAGTAAAGATGGGGTTTCAACATGTTGGCCAGGCTGGTCTCGAACTCCTCACCTCAGGTGATCCACTTTCCTTGGCCTCTCAAAGTGCTGGGATTACATGTGTGAGCCATCATGCCCAGCTTCGTTGAGGTATTTTTGGGTGGCATATAGGAAGCAACAGCCAGATACAATCTTTTACGTTTGAATTTTTTCAAATTCTTGTAATAGTAGCCTGCTTTTAAAAGATCTGCTTAGAATTTGGGTCACAGACTTGATGTCTGGTGGATTTCTACAACTCTGTAAGTTTAGTCATCTTTCAGAAGTATTATATATATACACGTGAGTATGGCATATATTATATCAATATGCTTTATATATATACACATACATTTAACTTTTATGAGAAAAAACCTTTATACAGTCATGTGTCACTTAATGATGGGGGTACATCCTGAGAAATGCATCAGTAGGCCATTTCATCATTGTGCCAACATCAGAGAATGTACTTCCACAAACCTAGATGGTATCTTGTATTCTGCAGGTAGGTTATATTGATAGCATAGCCTATTGCTCCTAGGCTACAAACCTGCACAGCATTTTACTGTACTGAATATTGTGGACAACTGTCACACAATTCTAAGTATTTGTGTATCTAAACACATCTAACATAGAAAAGATACAGTAAAATATTACAGTATAAAAATAAAAAATGGTATGCCTGTATAGGGCACTCACCATGAATGGAGCTTGCAAGACTGGAAGCTGCTTTGGGTAAGTCAGAGAGTGAGTGGTGAGTAAATGTGAAGGCCTATGACATCACTGCACACTGCTGTAGACTTTATAAACACTGTATGCTTAGACTACACTTAATTTGTTAAAAATATTTTTCTTTCTTCAGTAATAAATTAGCCTTGGCTTACTGTAAACTTTTTCTATATCAACTTTTTAACTTTTTTATTATTATTATATTTTAAGTTTTAGGGTACGTGTGCACAAGGTGCAGGTTTGTTACATATGTATACATGTGCCATGTTGGTGTGCTGCACCCATTAACTTGTCATTTAGCATTAGGTATATCTCCTAATGCTATCCCTCCCCCCTCCCCCCACCCCACAACAGTCCCCAGTGTGTGATGTTTCCCTTCCTGTGTCCATATGTTCTCACTGTTCAGTTCCCACCTATGAGTGAGAATATGTGGTGTTTGGTTCTTTGTCTTTGCCATAGTTTGCTGAGAATGATAGTTTCCACCTTCATCCATGTCCCTACAAAGGACATGAACTCATCATTTTTTTATGGCTGCATAGTATTCCATGGTGTATATGTGCCACATTTTCTTAATCTAGTCTATCATTGTGGGCCATTTGGGTTGATTCCAAGTCTTTGCTATTGTGAATAGTGCCACAATAAACATACGTGTGCATGTGTCTTTATAGCAGCATGATTTATAATCCTTTGGGTATATACCCAATAATGGGATGGCTGGGTCAAATGGTATTTCTAGTTCTAGATCCCTGAGGAATCACCACACCAACTTCCACAATGGTTGAACCAGTTTACAGTCCCACCAACAGTGTAATGTTGGTATCTCATTGTCTAATGTTGACAGTGGGGTGTTAAAGCCTCCCATTATTATTGTGTGGGAGTCTAAGTCTCTTTGTAGGTCACTCAGGACTTGCTTTATGAATCTGGGTGCTCTTGTATTGGGTGCATGTATATTTAGGATAGTTAGCTCTTCTTGTTGAATTGATCCCTTTACCATTATGTAATGGCCTTCTTTGTCTCTTTTGATCTTTGTTGGTTTAAAGTCTGTTTTATCAGAGACTAGGATTGCAACCCCTGCCTTTTTTTGTTTTCCATTTGCTTGGTAGATCTTCCTCCATCCTTTTATTTTGAGCCTATGTGTGTCCCTGCACGTGAGATGGGTTTCCTGAAAACAGCACACTGATGGGTCTTGAGTCTTTATCCAATTTGCCAGTCTGTGTCTTTTAATTGGAGCATTTAGTCCATTTACATTTAAAGTTAATATTGTTATGTGTGAATTTGATCCTGTCATTATGATGTTAGCTGGTTATTTTGCTCGTTAGTTGATGCAGTTTCTTCCTAGTCTCGATGGTCTTTACATTTTGGCATGATTTTGCAGCAGCTGGTACCGGTTGTTCCTTTCCGTGTTTAGTGCTTCCTTCAGCGGCTCTTTTAGGGCAGGCCTGGTGGTGACAAAATCTCTCGTCATGTGCTTGTCTGTAAAGTATTTTATTTCTCCTTCACTTATGAAACTTAGTTTGGCTGGATATGAAATTCTGGGTTGAAAATTCTTTTCTTTAAGAATGTTGAATATTGGCCCCCACTCTCTTCTGGCTTGTAGAGTTTCTGCTGAGAGATCTGCTGTTAGTCTGATGGGTTTCCCTTTGTGGGTAACCCGACCTTTCTCTCTGGCTGCCCTTAACATTTTTTCCTTCATTTCAACTTTGGTGAATCTGACAATTATGTGTCTTGGAGTTGCTCTTCTCGAGGAGTATCTTTGTGGTGTTCTCTGTATTTCCTGAATCTGAACATTGGCCTGCCTTGCTAGATTGGGGAAGTTCTCCTGGATAATATCCTGCAGAATGTTTTCCAACTTGGTTCCATTCTCCCTGTCACTTTCAGGTACACCAATCAGACGTAGATTTGGTCTTTTCACATAGTCCCATATTTCTTGGAGGCTTTGTTCGTTTCTTTTTATTCTCTTTTCTCTAAACTTTCCTTCTTGCTTCATTTCATTCATTTCATCTTCCATCACACATACCCTTTCTTCGAGTTGATTGCATCAGCTCCTGAGGCTTCTGCATTCTTCACGTAGTTCTCGAGCCTTGGCTTTCAGCTCCATCAGGTCCTTTAAGCACTTCTCTGTATTGGTTATTCTCGTTACACATTCGTCTAAATTTTTTTCAAAGTTTTCAACTTCTTTGCCTTTGGTTTGAATTTCCTCCTGTAGCTCAGAGTAGTTTGATCATCTGAAGCCTTCTTCTCTCAACTTGTCAAAGTCCTTCTCTGTCCAGCTTTGTTCCGTTGCCAGTGAGGAACTGCATTCCTTTGGAGGAGGAGAGGTCCTCTGCTTTTTAGAGTTTCCAGTTTTTCTGCTCTGTTTTTTCCCCATCTTTGTGGTTTTATCTACCTTTGGTCTTTGATGATGGTGATGTACAGATGGGTTTTTGGTGTGGATGTCCTTTCTGTTTGTTAGTTTTCCTTCTAACAGACAGGACCCTCAGCTGCAGGTCTGTTGGAGTTTGCTAGAGATCCACTGCAGACTCTGTTTGCCTGGGTATCAGCAGCGGTGTCTGCAGAACAGTGGATTTTCATGAACCGCAAATGCTGCTGTCTGATCATTCCTCTGGAAGTTTTGTCTCAGAGGAGTACCCGGCTGTGTGAGGTATCAGTCTGCCCCTACTGGGGGGTGCCTCCCAGTTAGGCTGCTCAGGGGTCGGGGTCAGGGACCCACTTGAGGAGGCAGTCTGCCTGTTCTCAGATCTCCAGCTGCGTGCTGGGAGAACCACTGCTCTCTTCAAAGCTGTCAGACAGGGACATTTAAGTCTGCAGAGGTTACTGCTGTCTTTTTGTTTGTCTGTGCCCTGCCCCCAGAGGTGGAGCCTACAGGGGCAGGCAGGCCTCCTTGAGCTGTGGTGGGCTCCACCCAGTTCGAGCTTCCCAGCTGCTTTGTTTACCTAAGCAAGCCTGGGCAATGGCGGGCGCCCCTCCCCCAGCCTCGCTGCTGCCTTGCAGTTTGATCTCAGCCTGCTGTGCTAGCAATCAGCGAGACTCCGTGGGCGTAGGACCCTCTGAGCCAGGTGCGGAATATAATCTCCTGGTGCGCCATTTCCTAAACCCGTTGGAAAAGCACAGTATTCGGGTGGGAGTGACCCAATTTTCCAGGTGCCGTCTGTCACCCCTTTCCTTGACCAGGGAAGGGAACTCCCTGACCCCTTGCGCTTCCTGAGTGAGGCAATGCCTCGCCCTGCTTCAGCTTGCACACGGTGCGCTGCACCCCCTGTCCTGCACCCACTGTCTGGCACTCCCTAGTGAGATGAACCTGGTACCTCAGATGGAAATGCAGAAATCACCCATCTTCTGCGTGGCTCACGCTGGGAGCTGTAGACCAGAGCTCATTGCTTTCCTACAGAGTCAGCAGAGAGGCTACAACTGAGGAGCTTTCATAAATCATAAATCACAGGATTTACAATTTGGGGAACTATGAGAGGAGATAAACAACAAACTGAGGTTTTTGAGATATTGGGAATGTTGCTGACCTGTAATATTGATTCCCATTGTGAATTTCTTTTATTATGTACTTGTTTTTTCATAGTAGTAGATATTATATTGCCTATATTCCTTTCTGATAATTTTGGGAACATAGAACAGTAAGATTTTGATATTTGTAACATTTAGCACCTGAGTGCAAGTGACAACCCCAAAGCAAGAGTGGCTTAGAGAAAGCAGACATTTATTTCTCTGTCAATTAACAGGAGGCAGAAGCAGGCAGTTTAATAAAGACACCACAATCAGGAGGGACTAAGGTTTGTTCTACCAGGTCTTTTTGTCACCCTAACATGGCTTCCAACTCAAACTCCAAGATAGCTGCTCCAGATGGACACCTCACATCTGCACTCCCTGCAGGAAGGAGGAAGGGTCTGACCTTTCCTTTAAGGGGGAACACTTCCTGTAGCTGGTACACAACACTTCTACTTAGATCTGACTGGCCAGAATTTAGTCATATGGCCATGTGTCTCTATAAGGAAGACTAAAATGTAAATTTTATTTTGGACAACCATATGCCCAGCTAAAAATTAGTGGTTCCATTACCAAAGAAGTAGGAGAGGATGAATATTGGGAAACAATTAGCCGTCTCTGCAATAATCTTTTAATAGTTTGCTCTAGATGCTATAGAGGCTAGATTTTTCCATTTTGTTTTGTTTCTTACTGATTTTCTTAAAGAATAATAGTAGATATTTATATATAAACAATACTTTTTTTCTGTCATATTTGCGACTAATAAATTTCAATGCTACTTTTTAAAGTCTTTTAAATTCAGTTACTGTTTATTAAAGGAGAGATATAAAATGCTTATATTGTCAAATTTACTAATTATAAACGTTGGGATTTTTTTCCCATTGCTTTTAAGAGTGTAAAATGTTTTCTATCCTGAGAGCCAGAGACTGGGATCAATAACCACCTTCATTTTCTTCTACTTTATTTTTTGTTTGACTTAATTAGGTATGTGGTGTGAGGAAAGTCTCTAAATCCATAATTATTTTCTAAATAGCCACTGTAGATCTTTATTATTTATTAATCTTTTTCTTTTGCATTGATTTGTAGTGTCTTATTCATTATATAATTACACAAACAAAAATAATACATGTATTTTTAACTTACCCTGTTTCACTGGTGCCAGAAATGTTTTTGTAGCAGAATATTTGCTTGTGATGAGGAATTTTGTTGAAAAGTATTTGGATGTCCTTCTGGCACAGTTATTACCGTTTATTACCTAGAGATAAAAGCATTTCTCTCTTTTTTAAAAAGTGAATTTAGAAAATGCTTCTCCAGATGAATGTCCTGTAAGCACTTCAAACTCAGCATGTCCAAAAGAAACCCATTATTTTGTAGCCTCATTACAACTCTCCTCCTGTAATGTTTCCCAGGATGATTAATGGTGTAGCTTTTATCCAATCTCCCTAGCTACAAACCTCAGCATCACTTTCCTTCTGCATTTCTTCTGCTATTCCCCAGTGTTTGCTAATCTGTTCTGCAATGTTACCAGAATCAGTTTTTTTAAAAATTTTTAATTTTATTTTATTTTTGGAAGACGGAGTTTCGCTGTTGTCACCCAGGCTGGAGTGCAGTGGCACAATCTCAGCTCACTGCAACCTCTGCTTCCCGGGTTCGAGTGATTCTCTTGCCTCAGTCTCCCGAGTAGCTAGGGTTACATACGGCTGCCACCATGCCCGGGTATTTTTTGTATTTTTAGTAGAGATGGGGTTTCACCATGTTGGCCAGGCTGGCGTCAAACTCCTGACCTCATGTGATCTGCCCACCTCCGCCTCTCAAAGTGCTGGGATTACAAGTGCGAGCCACCGCGCCCGGCCCAGAATCAGTTTTCTCCATTTGTTGCCACTGCCTCTACTCTCAGGGTTGCACCTTCTCTACCCTGGATGCTGAGAACAGCTCCAGGCTCTCACCTGTCCATCCTCTGCATAGGTATCAGTTATCTCCCTAAATTACAGATTCAAATACATTACTTCTTCTGCACTTAATCCTTGAGTGGCTTCCCATCATCTTTGGAATAGAGTTCAAACTCATTAACATGATATTCAAAGCTGAACACAAGGTAGGTCTACAGCAAACTTTCTTTTCCTCACTCTTCATTCCTGGCTGCTCATGAAACCTGTGTTCTGTCACCCAGGTAAATGGCTCACCTTTACTTTTGAATATTTACGCATCCTTTTCCCTTGAGCTGTTTTGCGCATAAACACCTTTCCCTCTCTGTTTGCATAACCCACACTTTAAGTCCCAGATCAAATATCTTTGGCGCTTGAAAGCTCTCCTTATCCATTCAGTCAAACTTAATTGCTGGGTGCTCTATGCTCCTATTGAATTTGTGCACACATTTATCATAGCCCAGATTACCTTCTAAATTATTTAAGTTGGAGTGTATCTGGTGAGACAGTACTTTTTAAGAGGACTAAAGTGGCCATCTGTCTTTGTAGAAACAGAATATTACCTTTTTTGCAGGTATTTTTTTTTGCTCTGGGGGATAACCTAAATATTTTCTCTTAGTTGTAAAACTGCAAGGTGAAGTTGTACCTGCAGTGTAAAGTATATGTAACCCCTGTCCCTCTAGTACCCCTCAGCATTCGGAACTAATCCCTGGTGAAGAGGTAGCTATGTTTGTAGAGAGGCCAAGGAATATCCTGAGAAGACACAGGGAGATGCCATCTCTTTCAGAGGTTTAATGGTAGAATTTTTCTGATAGGTTGAGAAGGTCCTGCTGTGGTTCCCAGTCACAAAAGCTATGAAGGACCGAAGGGGAGCTCGCTATGAAAAGGGAAGACCTGACTAATGACCCAGACTCATTATCACTGTCTCTATTTGTGGAGGTCAATTGTTTGTGATAGCGCTTGAGTGTGGGCTAGAAACTTCTCTGATCTGACATCTTGTCATGGTGGGTTTGTGAGTGCAAACTAAAGGAGATGAAACTTTGGGAGACCAAGCACGAATTATCACCGCAGCCTCTTCAAGAACCTGACTCAGCAAGGATGACTTAGCAACCAAAAGCAAGGATGCATTTTCAATAGTGACACACCAGGTGGTAGCAACAAAAGTAATGAAAATCATAAACCAAGGTTCACAGTGCCCTGATCAAACTCTCTAATTTTGTCTTGTGAACTACAAATGGTCCTCCTTGAACTGAATAAATGCCGCTCTTCCCAAGACTCCTGTTGCAGAAAGAGCTTAGATAACTCAGAAATGGGGCAATTCAATTGTTAAAAGTGTGACCATATTTGTACTCCAAGCTGGTTAAGCAGGTTTTCCAGGTTACACTTAGTTGTGTCTCCCCAGTGACCCTGTGAATGTTGGCAATGTGGGGAATAATCTTTATATCTCTCTGGTGATGAGAACAGTGATTTGAACATTATAAATACTTGAATTGAATTGTTTCTAGCCCATGTTTATTTTAATGTTTATAACTACCATCATAAAACAAGTAACATTTAAACGTTTTGTATAAAACCATACTTTCCATTTGCAAACATGCCTGTAGCAGGTATGAGCCATTTGAAATTCAACATGAAGCAGGGCTGCCTCTGCTCTTTGGGTCCCAAGCTGCAGTTACTACTATATGTTATCATTAGCAATATAATAAACCTCTTAGATATACAGTGTCATTACATTTTTGAAAAAGGTATTTTTGCCTACTTTGGTTGGAACTGGAGAAAATTTCCTCACAAAGTCAGCCCCCACTTCTCTAGTTGTAAGTTTTTCAAATTTGCTTGGTCTTGCTCTCTTGTGCGGAAATTGATTACCATTCCCTGCAACTTAAAATATCATTTTTCTTGTTTAGAGAGGAGGTTTCTAAGTGTGCCCTACTATTGGAGAATGTTTATGCTGACCACCTATAATTTAGAATACATAAATCTGCTCCGGGGAACTTGTGCTGGCTCAGCATTTTCCTCCTAGTTCGTCAAAGAGCCTTTTGTGCCAGCTCTACATGGTCTGTATTGTTAGTTTCTTTTCTCTATTGTTGGCTGTTTACATGAAATGAGATTCAGTGGATTGTTTGAGTTTGACTTTTCATACCCTCTGTGAAACCACGTGCTCTATATTCCAGTGGTAAATATAATATCCAGTGGTTTTACTGAAATTTTCAAGAATTTTTATTAAAGGACATACAGAGGTATTTCTGTAGGAAGCCAGCGCTGATCTAGCTACAATTCTATGTATGTACATTTTTATATGTATGTATGAGTATATGAATGTATGTATCCATCTCTATCAAACCAAATATCTCATGGCTAGTAAATGTTTAACCATAGGACCTCCAGGCACAAAAAAGCTCTAGTTATAAACTTTGTCAATTTCTGTAGCATAGCTTCTTCCACTGTGGCTCATTTCAAGCTACCAGTATGTCAGCATTGAACCCAGAGTTTGGAAGTGATGCACTGGAGAACACTTTATATGGTATTTTCACCATACAGACACAAAAGACTTAAGTCCCAGAGCACAGATAAAAGTACATAGTAAAATAACTAGAAAGCAATCAGTTTTGAGTATTTATAATCTTTGTTTCAGTGTAATTTATTTAATCATAAGCTTATGTAATTCAGTTTTTTTTTTTTTTTTTTAAAGATGTAGTCTCTCTCTGTCACCCTGGCACCATCTTGGTTCACTGTAACCTCTGCCTCCCGGGTTCAAGTGATTCTTCTGTCTCAGCCTCCCATGTAGCTGGGATTATAGTTGCACACCACCAGGCCTGGCTAATTTTTGTATTTTCAGTAGAGACAGGGTTTCACCATGTTGGCCAGGCTGGTCTCGAACTCCTGACCTCGGGTGATCTGCCTGCCTCCGCCTCCCGAAGTGCTGGGATTACAGGCATGACCCACCGCTCCAAGGCCGTAATTCAGTTTTTAATAATGGTCATGTTTAAGAACCACTTGTAAAATTCCTGAAAATTTAGCAGTTGGCTTCTTCAAGTTGGGATAAACTGGCTCCCATACAACACTGTATTAATCTATATACTTCTACCCACTCCTTCCCTTTTCTAAGAAGAGTGGGCTCCTGTGGATGGGGAGATTTGTTTAACCTCATGTGTAGATAAGCTGGTATGGGGGACGAAGTAGGACTAAATTGCTGAGTGAGATAAAGGATGAAACTTTTGTGTGGGGGCAGTTGAGCACTAAGATTTTAGGAAGCTGGAGGCAAGAGTTAGCTTGCTCTATGATAGAAGGATGGAAAAGAACATTCCTTTCTTCCTCATTATGAAAACCACGGGGAAGACTTACATACATTATTTATTTCATGCAAAGTTGAACTATTCAAATTTGGAATAGTATGATATAAAAATATAACTAGCCTCTTTTGTAATAGAAAGTTTAGAATATTATAATATACCATTACATTTATTTCTATGGGATAATGATCTTTCCAGTTTCCTGAGTAGAATGACTGGTGTTTTCAGAAATGCATCAATCACATAAAACACTGTAGTTTGCCATCAGGTACTTGATACAAATTCCTTTTTTCATTTCTTATATGAAATCTTTGGTAAAATCTACATTGCTTAGTAATGTCTGTAGTGGGAATGGATTCTGTTTGAGAGGAAAATAATGTAGAGTTCTAAATCGTGGTTGAAGTGACTGAGACTATACGCTGGATTATAACAGGTATTTGAAAACAATGTTATCTAAGACTGGAAATTAAATTACATTAGATGAAGTACAGAATCATCTGTTAAAAACCTAAATTTAGGCAACATAGCATGGTGCTTCAGAGTACAGATCCTATAGCCCAACTATTGGAGTTCAATTACAGATTCTATCACTTATTATCTGTGTGACTTCAGGAAAATTATATAACATCTTCAGTTTTATTGGCTATAAAACAGGAATTTTAATAATACATATTGCATTGTTTTGAAGATTAAATGAGTTATATATAAGGCACTTAGAATAATTCCTGGCACATTGTAAACTCTTAATAATACATATTGCATTGTTTTGAAGATTAAATGAGTTATATATAAGGCACTTAGAATAATTCCTGGCACATTGTAAACTCTAAGGTTAGCTATTATTTCTAATTGATCTAATAATTTAGGAATAGGATTAATTAGAATATAATGTATATATAAATATTACATATGTTGGGCTTCTGAGTAGTTCTAATGAAGAGCTTTTTCGTTGTTTGAATTCTGAACGAATTAAGATATAAGAAACAAGAGTGATGCAGATGGGGGAATAAAAATATTTCCTTTATTACTGACAATGCCGATAAAGCACAACATGCTTGCGTCTGTATACAAGTAGGCTTCTTAATCCAGAAGCTTAAAATTAGGCAGACATACTGACCTTGGAAACCTACAAGCATCCTCTGGAGGGCCAGACTCTTTCCATACGGCCGAGAGCAAAGCACAACACACATTGACTGAAGGTGGACTGACTTTCAAAAGAAAGGGAAAGGAGGAGGCTGGGCTCTGCATGCCTGGCTGCTCCTCCATACTTAACAACCAAATTAACTTACTGATCTGTAAGTGAGTAAGTGGGAACAGGACAGGGAAGAGCCAGGATTATTTCATAATGGAGCTCCTTCCACAAGGTAAGGAATAGAAGGAAAAGAAAAGCCTTCCCCTCTGTACCAGTTTTTAGCCATTAACACAGAAACTAATTTTAGAGTTTTTAACAGAGGGCATTTTATTTGGCTACTCAGGTCGTGAAGGACCTAAGAAATTCAACTGTGGATACCCTCCTGAAACAAAGAAGTTCCATTGGGGATAACCTCCTTAAACAAAGGGAGAAGATGGTACTACTAGAGTCCAAGGGCTGGAGTCACCCAGCAGGAGCTAGAACCATGGTGGGTCTGTGCAGCAGAAGCTCCAGCCACTTAAACACTGCCTGAGGCAGGAGAAATACCCTGGCTTCTCCTTCCTCTAGCTCTCCAATCTCTGTCCAGTGCCTCCCACTGGCTGACTTTAGATGACAGCTAACTAATAGGAAAGCCTGGAAAATAGCCTGCAGGGCCAGCACCGCTGCTTTACAAGGTAGAGAGGGAGAGGGTGAGTGATAGATCTCTAGGCAAACAGGGCCAGGACATGTGGACGTGTGGGTGCATGCACACGTGTGTGTATATGTGTGTACATACACACATCTATTTCACACTACTCTGCTTTTGAACACTTTGTACTGTGTAGATCAAAATATCTTTTCAGATAGTATGATTTTAGTATTGCTTAGAGACATTGGTTTATGGAAGTAAATTAAAGAAATTTGAAAATCAATATACAATTTGGTCCATTCTAAAAATGCTGGCCAACATACTCTGCAATAGTTCTAAGATTATGGGTTTCCAGACTGTTTCCTGATAGTATCCGATTATTGCCTAAATTTTCTATTTTTTGTTGTTCTTTTAAAGATAGACTCAAGTAAAATTCTATACTTGGAATTCAACTTGATACAAGTCAAACAATGTAGACACTCTACCTATTCAACTCCTATACATCAGATAATGGGCACCTTCTAGTCTTGGTTCCTACAAGAAGTCTTCCCAGAGCACTGTAGCCCTCAGGGAGGTCTTTGTCATTAAATTTAATGCACTTAATTCTGTGATATTGGTTTGTAGAGTTACTTGTTTTATTTGTCAAATCCTGTGCCTCATTCTTCTTAAGAATTGGCACTGTGTCTTAAACTGTCACAAACTCTCCAAGAAGTTAGTTGGTTAAAGCCAAATTGTACGGGTCTAGTTTAAAAGTCCACTATTATACCATTGTTTAATAAAGTTTTCTTAAAAGCATTTTATTTTTAGGCTTATTTAGTGTTCATAGGTCATTTTTCCATGTTGTGAACCAAAACAATTAAAGAAATGGAAACGTTGGATTGGATTTGTTCTCCAGAGAATTATGAACCACTGGGCCACAGCTGCTTGCTGTCAAGGTCTGGCATGAGAATGAGTCTCTAGTAGAGAGGTAAAGAGTCAGATGGAGTGAAATTGTTACCGGTAGAAGGTGTCCAGGTCCTTGGCATCTTGAACAAAGAATTGGACAAAACGCACAAACAAAGCATGAAGAGCCAAAGCAGGGATTTATTGAGAATGAAAGTACACTCCACAGTGTGGGAGTGGGCCCAACATAGGGGCTCAAGAGCCCCATTACAGAATTTTTGGGAGTTTAAATACCCTCTAGAGGATTCCATTGGTTGCTTGGGGTATGCCCTATGTAAATGAGGAGGATGAAGTAAAGTGACAACATCATTTACTATGGTGAGGATATTTCTTGTCATAGCTGAAGTGTGAATGGGCCTCATATTACCTGCCTCCAGACCCTGTTTTCCTGCCTCAAAATGAGATCCTGGTCTAAAATAAGATGAGCTACTTATGTAACCTCTTACACAGAAGGTTGAGATAATAATAGTACCTTCCTCATTTAGTGTGAAATAACCTGTGCTTTTTGCTTAGAATAATGCCTAGCCCTTGGGATTAGCTGTTATGATTCATTATGCCTGTTGTTTTTATTTGCTTATTTATTTATTTATTTATTTATTTATTTATTTATTTATTTATTTTCTCGAGACATGGTCTATGCTGTGTTGCCCAGGCTGGAGTGCAGTGGTGTGATTACAGCTTACTGTAACCTCGAAGTCCTGGGTTTGAGTGTCAAAGGCATCCTAACCAGAGTGATTCCATCTTGAATAAAGGCTGGATGAAGCCAAACCTGCTGGGTTACATTCCTAGGGTATTGAACACTCTTGGTCACAAGATGTTTATAGTTGAGGGAACAAGTTAATGATGTTAACTAACTAAATAAAGACCCATAACTTATAGAAATGTCCCAGTACTTTAAGAACAAGAAGGATTCTTAGTTTAAGGATAGTAACATAGAAAAGCATAAATACTGATAGCCTGTTACAAGCTCATCACAAGCTTTTGTAATAAAGTATACTATCCTTAATAATCTGTGTAAACAAACATCATATTTGAAATGGGTGTTTTCCCCCTCTTGCTTTCTGAGGACGCCCAACTCTGTAATTGAGCAGTCTGTAAAAGACTATCTTAAATTTTCTCAAATCTGCAATTTGCCCTGATTTCTTTCTCATGTGAGATCCAAGAACTCGCTCTTGGGGTCTGGGACAAAGCCCTTTTTCTAGTGATACAAGCAATCCTCCTGTGTTAGCCTCTCAAGTAGCTGGGATTACAGGCTCACGCCATCACACTCAGCTAGTGCCTATTGTTTTTAGAAGTTTATTTTCAGATAACAATCTCAGAAATATAAAACACTGAGTTCCTACTTAATGCAGAACAATATCTCATGTGCTTATCTGCAGAGCTGCATCAAGGGAACAGAGAAGCCAAAAAGCTGCCCAAGGTGCCAAGCTCTGAGGGATGGTGAAACAACATTGGAACTGTAGCAAGAGAGAGATGTGATTACTGGAATTCCTTGTGGGAGTATTGTATTTTAATGAAAGGGGTGCCTTAATGAAGCACCTAGGTTGGGAAAGGTGCTCAAGTAATAATAGATGATTGTGAAATCACCTTCTCAGGAAAGAGCCCTGTAACTGTAAGGATTCTGCTTTGTGAATGCAAATTTGGGCCAATTTATGGTAATGGTGAAAAGGTGGAGAGCTCCTATCAGTGGTCTTTCTCCATTCCTTCCCCAAGCACCACTAAGCTCCAAAGCTCACTGAACTATACTATCAAACAGTATTTGCCTAGCATGCTGCACCAATTCATTAGGTCATCTGGTGTATATGAATCATGCCATGGATTAGTAAATTGAGGGAACTTGTAATTTGTATCAGTCAGGGACCAAGTGATTTGAACAGAGAGAATTTAATATAAAAAGTTAACTAAGTATAAAGTTATTAACTAAATAACTGAAAAGGTCAAAAGACAATTCTAAGGTATCCTTGAGGCAGCAATTGTTAAGAAGAAGTTAGGGCTGAGGGAAGATAGGGAAGAGGCTGGAATTACTAAAATAATTTAGAGTTCTAGAAGACACACCTTGAGGAGCTGAAACTCAGACCTCTGAGGAGGGGTCTTACTCAGCTGGTTCTGATGTCTTTGAGCTCAGAGGAGTGGCCTTGTTATACACTGAATATTTGTGTCCTCCCCAAATTCATATGCTGAAAACAAATCCCCAGTGTAAAGGTTTTCGGAGGTGGGGGCTTTGGGAAGCGATTAGGTCGTGAGAGTAAAGCCCCCATGAATGGGATTGGTGCCCTTATAAAAAAGAGCCCAGAGAGTTTTCTTTGTGCTTTCTGCCACCGTGGAAGTTACAGTGAGAAGATGGCTCTCTATGAGCCAGGAAGTGGGCCCTCACTAGACATTGAATCTGCCAGTTCCTTGACCTTGGACTTCCTAGCCCCTAGAACTGAGAAATAGATTTCTGTTGTTTAGGAGCCACTCAGTCTATGATGATTTGTTATAGTAGCCAGAATGGACTGACAGACCTGTGGAGCGGGTGCTGGCCCAGCTGGTGCTGGGGTCCCTAGGGATGGGTGGGACTTGATGAGGCTGGTTCTTCAAGTGTTAAAAAACTGCCAACTGGATTCAGTTGCTACTACAGGAAAAAACCATTGCCCGTGGGATGAAGAAAAATTGCTGGGGTGATGCTTACCAAACAGGAAGCAGACGGCAAAGGGCAAGTCTCTCTTTCCTCCTCCAGCCTTGTAGCCTGTCCCTATTGGCAACAGCAACCCGCTGAGTCCCAACCCCTGCATGGCAAAGCAGGGTATACAGAAGGGTGGGCTTAGAGCGGCAAGGTAGTTATTTAATACCTGGGACACATGTATTGTGCATCATAACAGGGTATGTAGTGAGTATTGGTGGCTGCATCTTGAGCAAATACTTTACAGAGCTTCTACTGAGTGCTACTGGAAATACAGAGCTGAATATGATCTGGGTGTCCGCTTAAGTAGGAGACAGGGAGTCCAATTTATAGAACAAATAATGTGATGAAGGAACAACATAATTATGACCGTAGTACTCTAGGAGCATAGAGAGGGGAACCTATAGGTAGTGAATCTAATATTCTTTACTTCGTGAATTAAGTGCTATCTATGTAGCTTAATTATATTAAAATAAAATAGAAAACAGCATCAATGTTGATGTCAGTTTAAAAGTGATCAGTAAAGGTAGTGTGGCGCAATTCTTAATATCTCCCTTATGTTTCACCAAACTTAATCTCCCCAAATCTGTCAAACAAGTACCATCTATTTTTGTTTACTGATTTTTTTTTAATTTCAAAGAATTCTGATGCTGTCAAATTCAGGATATTTCTTTGTTCATGGAAATAATTATACATTTATTTTATTGAACTTTACCTTTTAGTATTCTACAAAATGGAATAATATTTCACAGTTCTTGAGTAATGTTGGTAAAAGTAATGCACCAGTGATATTTTATAAAGCTATTCCAAACATTTATTTTCATGTATTAACTTAGCTTACAAATATTTGCTTTGTGCATACTATGTAAAGTGTACTTCTCTAGGTTCTGGAGGAATATAAATAGAAAAGACACAATGTGGTAGACACAATTGGGTGCTAACATGCCAGCTATTTCTCTGCTTTTATCTTACTATCACTAATTAGATTTTGTCTAGATATTGAAGAGCAACAAGTCCCAGTACAGGGACAAGTCTTGATTGGTCTAAGATAATTAGAGTAATCCTGGTCTCTTTTGCTTTGGTTTAGAGTGGAGTTTGTAACGAGTGTTTACCCATTCATTGTGAAGTGAATTATCTTGTAGGCTTCTGGGAAATATTTTTTGCCTTAGTAAAATATATTAGTGGATAAAATGTCTTAGTGGACGTTGTTGTTTGAGGATATGATATTTGGAGTTATGGAGGCTATCTGAAAATCCTAAGATGACAGCTTCAAAAATCACAGAGATGTCAGCTGGCATCCAGTCATGTAGGCCCACTGAACTGGTCACCTAAACAGTAAGACTATTTTAGGAAAGCGCTGACAGGTGACTTACTGTGGAAGGGTAGCCAGTTAGTATCTTCTGGGTGACCAGAATGGACTCTTCCAGAGTGGCCAGTTCAGTGGGCCAATACAACTGGAAGAGTCTAACTTGCTACCCTTATTGCCATTTTTAGTTTGGTTCTGTGTTAGTTGAAATCAAAGTAATTCTAAATGATATACATGGTCTCTGTCTTGCAGTCTTCTAAAGATTAATACATAACTTTTTACTTTTTAAAACAGGGTTCTAAAAAAGGAGTAGTATTTTGCTGCATTACATGATTTTAACTGGGAAAACAGATGTTTCAGGGAGTAGATATCATATAGGTATATAGTATGTAGATATAAAGTATCTTGCCAAATAAGTTATGTTAGTCCATTTTCACACTGCTATAAAGATACTACCTGAGACAAGGTAATTTATAAACAAAAGAGGTTTAATTGACTCACAGTTCCACATGGGTGAAGAGGCCTCAGGAAACTTACAATCATGGCAGAAGGTGAAGGGGAAGCAAGGCATGTCTTACATGGCTACGAGAGAGAGAGCACAGAGCAAATTGCTACTTATAACACCATCAGATCTCGTGAGAACTCACTCACTATCATGAGAACAGCAAGGAGTAAACTGCCCCCATGATCCAATCACCTCCCACCAGGTCCCTCCCTTGACACGGGGGGATAACAATTTGAGATGAGATTTGGGTGGGGACACAGAGCCAAACTATATCATAAGGGATGCTTTCTCTTTTAAAGAGAAGTATCTCCATGAACATCTAATAGACTGGGAACTTTCTTGTTCCTACGTTCTTGGCTCTGCTCTTCCTATCTTAATTTCCTTCTATTAGAGATTTCCTAGGGAAGGTATGTCTGGACTTCCTCTGAACTTGCTCCTGAATGTCAGACTATTTTAGAAAAGTGCTGACAAGTGACTTATTTCTTGCCATTCACTAGACATTTTTAAAATAGATGCAAACATTGAGTTTTGGGGTGATGTTTGGAAGGGCCACACCTTGCTTGTCAGGGAAGATGTTTCCTGGATGTGCCTGATTTCAAACTAACCCCACATAATAAACTATTGCTCTTCTCATGCTTTCAGTATCTCCCTGCCTCCCTTTATAAACTCTAATAAATTAACCCTAAGAAACAAATTGACAAAGAATGTGACCAGAAAATTTACAAAAGAAGACCTGTACATAGAAAGTGAACCAAGTGTTCAGCCTAATTAAAAAATAATAAATATAAAGAAATATTATTTTCTGTTTATCAAATTTACAAAGATTTAAAAGTAATAATACCCCATGCTTGAGAGATTTGGGGATATAGACAGTCTCAAGTATTGCTTGAAGATAAATATATACCCTGTTACGAAGAATTATGGCAATATGTATTAAGTTCTTGAAAATATTTATAAATTTCAGCTAGGCTAGTCCACTTCTGAGCATTGATCCCAAAGAAATAATTATTTTATTATTTATTTATTTATTTTTATTTTGACAGATTCAGGGTGTACAAGTGCAGATTTGTTGAATGGATACATTGCATAGCAGTGAAGCCTGAGCTTCAAGAGATAATTCTGAATGTAGAGAAATCTTTATATACTCGCAGCATTATTTATACATAATGAACAGTTTGAAGCAATCCTATTATTCAATACTAAGAAAAGTGTGGATATATTTTAGTACACCCTCATAATGGATGCAAATATGAAAATAATGCAATATAAAAATTATGGCTATATAATTTTATACCTCAAATGAAAGGCTATTGTTTTAATACTAACAGAAAGTATCAAAATAAAATATTATATATGCTGTATAACTTTACTATGAAAAAATATAAAATGGGAAAATATAACAGATTTTAGCAATATTTTTCTCTGAATATGAAAAATATTTTTTCTATATACTTTTCTGTATTTTAAAAATTTCCTGAAATGAGCATGTGTTATCTTAATAATCAGGAAGGGAACAATTTGAGAAAAAGTTTAATAATTTTCTTATAAGGACTACTTAGCTTCTATTTTTAAAAGAAGATCTTCCAACTGCTATTATTTTTCATTTATAAAAAATGAAGCTACTAAAATATGAAGCTTCCTTAGGTCTCTAGGTTTCAAAGGTATAATGAAATACAAAGGAATCTGGTGCAATTTTTGTTCTTTTTTTCCATTGTCATCATGACAATGCATTTATAACAGGCAATTTTCTGTTCTCTGAAAAACAAGATACATCACATTAGAAACAGATTTCTGTCTGGTGTCTCAGAACATTTCCTGCTCTTCAACGATGTTGTGTTTTTCCTTTTTACAGTTTTATTTTCCTTTTTCTTGAAAAGTCGGCAGTTTTGCAGAAGGCTAGGTATATACAGGCCTAGGCCTACATTCAGGCTGAAGGCTGGGATGCTTGCTACCTGTGGGGCAGTTGCTGAAAAACTAGGGAACGAGTAGAATGAAAAAAAATCAACACCAGGAGTTTGGGAACCCATACTTATCCTCTTTTTGCCTTTTGAAGATTGCCTGGATGCCCTGGGGCTAAGTCTCTGAATAATTACAAGCTAATGCTGAATATATATCATCTCATATACATATGTATTTCTTCAAGTAAACGTAATGTATTCCCGTGGTCACACTTCAAGTTTGTATGTATATATAAGATTTTAAAAATCTTATTTTTTTCCAATTGTTAATATATGCTGATTACTTAATATGTGCATGTGGGTGGGCAGTAGTTTGTATTAGTTTTCTATTACTGCTATGGCAAATTACCTTAAACTTCGTGTCTTAAAGCAACACTAATTTATGATCTCACAATTCTGGAGATAAGAGGTCCAAAATGAGTCTCTCTGGACTGAAATCTAGGAGTCTGCGGAGCTATGTTCCCTCCTGGAGGCTCTAGGGGAGAATCTGTCTCTTGCCTTTTCCAGCCTCTGGAGGCTGCCTGCATTCCTTGGCTTATTGTGTCTTTCCATCTTCCCCAACCAGCTGAGTCTTCACCCCATGGCATCACTCTGACACCGATTCCTCTGCCTCCCTCTTACACATCTTAGAACTGTTGTGATTATATTGGATCCTCTCAATAATCTAGGATAATCTCCCTATTTTAAGGGCAACTACTGGCAACCTTTATTCTGTCCATGACCTGAATTCCCTTTGCCATGTAACCTAACATATTAACAGATTCCAAAGATTAGGACACAGGCATCTTCCGGGCCCATTGTGTTGCCTGCTGCAGGAGAGTTTCAGAAAAGTAAAAAGATGTAAATAAACAATCTGAATTCAATCACTCAAAGATAACTACTGTTAACATTTTGGCAAATATTTCTGCTTAAATTTTGTAAAATCTTGAACCAAGTTGACTTAGATATAGAACAGAAACTTTAAATGTTTTCTGACCCATTTGTATATATACTGATATAATTCATATATGAGAAAGTCTGTCCTCCCCACCATAGTTTCTTACGTGTTCTTCCAGGTTTCTTTATGTAAATACATATACAATAACATCTCTGTTCCTTTCTTTATCTTGTAGTGGGAGTGGGCACAGGAACAATAATAATAAATAATATTTATTTAATATTTATCATGCACCAGACATTATGATAAGTTCTATGAATTTAATCTTCACAACACTTTGAGTGGGTACTATTATTATCTTTACTTTTAAGATGCAGAATCTGAGACACAGAGAAGTGAAGTAATTTGCTCACAGTTACTTATCTGGTAAATTATAAACTGAGATTTGAACCCAGACAGTCCAATTTCAGAGCCCACATGCTTATTTACTATAATGAGCACATTACTTGCTAATTTAAAGAGTTGGTTAAAATTTCTGTCATCTCTAAAAATTCCTTACATAGAAGGGTTTTTGCCTCAAAATGTCATGTGTTTCTGGAAAGGTGTACCTGACACTCTTGGTTGGTGGCCCAGGAGCTATACCCAATAGCCATTCCAAAACATTTTCTGCCTTGCTGGTACCCACAATACAGCTGAAAAAGCAGAAACTTGCTTTTAAAGCCTCTATTGAACTCAGTTCTGGCCAAAGAAACTGTAAGACATTTTCTGAGAGACCTCTGGGGAAGCTATTGCGTTTGTTGTGTCATCAGGAAGGAAAGTTATGAAACTTTTCCTTCACTCCTCTGTCCAGCCCTTTGCCCCCATTTGGACATGGCCACATGAAGATACAATATTCAGAGGTAAGGCAGACCTCTTGCAAACATACTAAAGGAATTTCAGAAATTTCAACACAACTTCTGACATTGTGGGGTTGCCAAACCTGGAGCTGGTTATCTCCAGACTTCTTGTGAAGCACAGCAATAAATAGTCTTACACTTTAAGCCCCTGTTAGATTTCTTTACTTGCAGCCAATCACAGCATAATTAATACAGAGCTCAATAGTACTGCTAAAGAGAAAACAAGAGAAAACATCTGTAGTGTGTGGTAAAATCATGGGCCTACCTTTTAAGAGAGATGTAGGTATTTGCAATACCATGACAGCAGCCTCTCTCTATGCAAGGGGTTTTGAAACCTTGTTACGGGAACTGGGAGGAGTTTTCCTGGAAAGGATGATCAAGAAAAAATATTATAATATGTAATATACTTGAAGGGCTCTCTGATAGGTTGAAAGCATCCACAAATTCTTGCTATCCCTGTGTGCATGTTACTTTGCAATGTGACATTTCAGTTGTTCTGATCCATCCATTGAATTTCCATTTGGCCATGTATGTTAGTTTCCTAGGGCTGCCATAACAAACTACCACACACTGGGGAGCTTAAAACAACAGAAATTTATTTACTCATGGTTTTTGAAACGAGAAGTCTGAAATCAAGATATTGGCAAGCTCAGGCTTTCTTTGAAGTCTCTAGGGGAAAATCCGTTCCATGCCCTTCTCTTAGCTTCTGGTGTGACCTGTAGTCCTTGGGGTTCCTTGGCTTATAGACATCTCTCTTCACTCTCTGCCCCACTAATCACATGGCATCCCCCCTGTGTGTTTCTGTATTTATTCTCTTCTCATAAGGACACCCAGTCATACTGGATTAAAGAACCACCTTACTCCAGAATGGCTTCACTTCAACTTAACTAATTATATCTGTACCAATCAATTTCCAAATAAGGTAGCATTCTGAGGTTCTAGGAAGGATATGAATTGGGAGTTGGGGGACTGGGGTAGGAGACACTATCTGACCCAGTACATCATGTGATTTGCTTTGGCAAAAAGAATATTAGCAAATAGTGCATCAGAGACTTGTAAAGTGTTATTTTTGCAACCTTGGGACCACTGTAAGCAGAAGTCCAGTCTGACTTACTGGAGGATGAGAGACCATATGGAGCAAAGCCAAGCCAAACTGTCCCAGCTGAGGGCACCCCTAGAAACACCAGCCTGACAATTGCCAGACGTGAATTAGCCATTCTAAACCATCCAGTCATAGTCAAGCTGGCCAGACTGGAGGAATCACCTGGCTGACCCACGGAATCATGAAAAATAATAAATGTTTGTTGTTTGGGGATGATTTATTATGCAGCAAAAGTGAACTAATATGGGCTCTGAAATGGAAAGGAGGGTTGATTTGTTTGAGGGTGTTCCAGAGAGCAGAATGATTTCGAGATTCTTGCTAACTTTGACAGGCTGTGGTTTTAGGATTGACTTTCTCACTAGTACCTAAAAGTTACAGAAATAAATATTTCAGTTGAATGCAACAGAGAACTTTCTAATAACTGGATTTGTCAGACAATGTACTTGACTGTCCCCCAAGGGGAGTGTTGTAAAGGAAGATATTATTTGGGAGACTTAATTAGAACCTCTGATAGTCATTTCAAATCTAAGACTTTATGGAAAAAGTGTTTGGATGTTAGAGATTTAGAAATGGGAAAAATTATTGATGATTTAATATCCTTTTAATGCATTGCTCATGCCAAAAATTGTAGAAAGGCCAAAAATTCCTCAGCGTACTCTCTAGAATTCACAATGTCGACTGGCATTATTGCACATATTCTTCATAAATTGAGCCTTGGACCACGAGTTGGAAGTGAGCCTTTGACTTTGGGCTTCTTCATTGCCTTCTCTATTTAATTTTACCTCCTCTTGTTCCCAGGGTTAGAAACATGCTGGTTTCTTGCCAACTGGTTAATCAGTATGGAACTAAACCTGGGATTGGGCCAGGCCTGAAAGCAGTAGACTAAACTAGAGATAGGGTCATCAGGCAGCCCTCTGGAATAATGTCATTTACCACCTTAAGGAAGAAGGATAGTGAAATGAGCCTGGGAGAACTGAACAACCTGACATAATAGGAGACTTCAGATGGCTGCTAAGGAACACAGATATCTGGGGTGGAACATTCTTGGGATGAGTACGTTAAGTATAGTTATGCTAACTCTACCATGAAAATAATGTAATTAAGTATGCTAGTTCTGATTTTTTGGCCAATATTATACTCTTGTCAGGGTTTAGCTGTAATAAGATCTTCTATGCTATGTCTGGCAAGTCAAAAACTTCTTTAAACTTCAGTTTCTTAGAGTAATTGGTCTTAGATTATCTCCAAACTTTTACCTAATAGTAAAATTCTATTACTGCCTAGAGACAGTAATATCAGATATTAATTGAGGCTTAAAATGTCTTTAATTCATTAATATTTCATATGGTATGTTATAACTAGAATTGATTGAATACATTATAAATGCCTGGCACTGGGAAAAGAACTTTACATCCATTATCATATGTATTTATTATAGTAACTATATTATTCAGATGAAAAATCTGAGGCTTAGAAAGGTTAAACGACTTTCCCAAGGTTACCAAACTATTAGTAGATTTCTAAATAGTACATCAGTTCTCTCTTCTTTAAGATAGATATTTAATTATCCTAGTAATAGCTAAGCAATTTTGTACAGGTGAACAATTATTGGTAAAGAATACACAGAAAATAGCACCCTAATATTTTGTTGTCTTAATTTATTTACAATTACCTCAGTGTAAATACTGTTATCTGTGTGCATGTACAAATAAACTCTGATCTATACCTTAGGAATGATTATATTACATCTGAAATACCCTAAGAAGAATCAACAACGATCTGAGGTAGAGTTACTTAGCATTTTAAGTATCATTATCAAAATTTATACTGGATAATTTGTCAATTAACATAAGGATGATAGAAATAATTTTATCTCGATGAATGTGATGCTCAACATACATGGCAGGTTATACGTTTGCATGGGCCCTGTCACTCTTGCACTAATTCTATGATGTAACACCTCAATAGTGGGGGTCTAGATTCTGGCCCCTTGCCTACCCTGAATCCCTCTGATTCATGGAAATTCAATTGCCTCACTCCATTTCAAGGCTGGCTGGTTCTGCTTTCAGAATATTATCATATTTGGATAAGAATGAAGCTTTCATGCAAGGCTTGAATCAATCTACCTGGGAGCAGACGGTGGCACTTTCCTTGGTGTTACACAAACAGGTGTATGACTGTTTTTGTGCCTGTTTGATAATAACTATTTAAACATTTGGGGTATTTAGGTTACGTCTTGCTTTCATAGTCAAAGCCACTCAGTGACAAAGTTGAAGTAATTAGGTATCTCTCACCCACCACTGACCACAAAAATCTTCTTATACTAAAAAACCTGACAATTCCTGCATGGTAAAATTGACTTGAGGCAATCAAACAAGGAACAAACCACAAAGATATACAGGATGACCTAAGGGAAAGAAATTTGGAGATTCACATAAATCTCCTTCATGCCGCTTTCCCTCCATGGAATTGATCATTGCTTCTAATATATCTTTCAGCGTAGAATGTGTGCTCAGTTGCCTCATTTTTCACCCCAGCCAACTAAGAAAAACTTGTTTAATGTTGAAATCAACACTTAACATCATAAAACATAGTTCAGTTATACACTTTTAATAATAGGAGATATTCATGCTTTGTATGTACCAGACATTAGTCTAAATATTGAACAGGTATGAACATTTAATTTGCACAAAATTTAATGAAGTCAGTATTATTGTTATTACCATATTGCAAGAGAGGCAAGTGAGACACAGAAAAGTCAAATGATTTGCTCAAAGTCACATAGTTAATAAGGGCCAGAAGTGGGACACAGACCCAGGTACCTATTCCAGAGTCTGTGCACCACAATTTTTTTAAATTTTGTTTACTTATTTTTTTTTTGAGACAGTCTTGCTCTGTTGCCTAGTCTGGAGTGCAGTGGCACGATCTTCGCTCCCTGAAACCTCTGCCTTCAGGGTTCAAGTGATTCTCATGCCTCAGTCTCTGGAGTAGCTGTGAATACAGGCACGTGCCACCATGCCAGGCTATTTTTTGTATTTTTAATGGAGACGGGGGTAGAGATGGAGTTTTGCTATGTTGGCCTGGCTGGTCTCCAACTCCCGATCTCAGGTGATCTGCCTGCCTAAGCCTCCCAAAGTGCTGGTATTACAGGGCTGAGCCACCTCGCCCAGCCTATATGCACCACAATTTTATACAGTTCATTTTCCTGGTGTATAAAGCTGGGAAAAGACAAACAATAATGGCATTCTGGTATTTCCTCCAACTACAAGGTAGTTTCCAACTTTGAGATTCCCTGATTTATCTGGCCATTTCCTCTACTAATTTGCAAAATGGATTAAGGGTCAGATCAAAGACCTTCCTGGGGCTCCAATTCTTAAGCGGCTACTGAAGTCTCACTGGAATGAATGGGAAATACGGTGTTCATTAACTCACAGTTCCATGAATAATCCCTTATACAACCAGAAAAATGCATATTGTTTCTGCTTTCTATCTCTGACCATACAGGGCCAACAAACAGACATTTTAACAGGTTCCTCTGAGATATCCCTTTATCTGCATGTAATATGTTTAGGATACATGTGTACATTGGACTGGGCTGCCTGCTCTGAAACCAGCCAGCAATAGTTCCCTGAAGTCATCAGTCACAGCTGAGTTTCTGTAATGATGCAGTTGTATTTAATGAGAATGAGCAATTTATTTTATTATGTAAATTTTGAACTTTAAGTATACCTCCTCAGACTTTTAGTTTGAAAATTGCCAAAGAAAACTTAGGAAATATTAAGAACTATGGAAAAAGTTGGAACTATTTCGCCAACATCACGGCCAAAAGAAAAAGGACTTTCACATATATGTTGGACAATTATCTATTACTATAGTCTTAAAACCAACTTGGTTCTTAAAGAGTATTAATTATTAGCATAATTCAATCACAAATGACAAAAAACATGTGAACAGAAATTTTCCAAATAAAAGCAAATGTTATTTTAGATTTAATGTGTGATTTTGAAATGAAGAAAGTATATAATTTTATTAATGGAACACCAGTTACTTTCTTTTAAAAAAATTGTATTTTATTTTTAATTGACAGATAATAATGGTATATATTTATGGGATAATGTGATGTTTTGATACATGAATACATTGTGGAATGACAAAATCAGGTTAATTAATATCTTTATCACCTCACATACTTATTTTTTGTGGTGAGAACTTTTAAAATCCACTTTTTTAAAACCAATTTTGAAATATAAAACATATTACTATTAACAATAGTCACCATGCTATGCAGTAGATAACCAGAACTTATTCCTCCTAACTGAAACTTTGTACACTTTCAGGGGAGATTGTAAACATCTCCCCTTTTCCTGTCCACCTTTCACCATTCTACTATCTACTTCTATGAATTTGATGTTTCTAGATTCCACATATAAATGAAATCATGTCGTATTTGTATTTCAGGTGCTTAGCTTATTTTACTTAGTGAAATGTCCTGTAGATTCAACCATATTGTCGCAAATGACAGAATTTCCTTCTTTTTAAAAAAGACTAAATAGTATTCCATTGTATATATATACTACATAGTTTTAATCCATTCATCCATTGATGGACATCAGTTAATCTCTACCATGCTAAATAAATGTTGAACAAACATTTATCCCCCATTGTGCCTTTACATTGTTGATAGTATTCAATAGGTTTTCTGGAATGCATGTATGAATAAATTATTGAGATGTAATAAATCTATACAACTTTGATATGTAGAGTTCCTTCCTCTAATCTGATTTTTTTTTGTACTACGTATGTTGTGGATGATTGATTTTGTGTACCACATGAACAAATTATCTTAATTCCTGTTATGCATTATGTTGTTTACTCTCCAAATTCATATATTCATGTCCTTATCTACCATACCACAGTGTGTGAACTTATTTGAAAATAGAGCTACTGCAGATGTAATTACTTAAGATGACATTATACTGAAGTAGGATGGGCCCTACTCCAATATTACTGGTGTCCTTATAACAAGGAAAATTTGAACATAGACATGAACAGAGGGAGAAGGCCATGTAAAGATAGAGGCAGAGACCAGGTTGATGCTTCTCCAAGCCGAGGAATGTCATATACTTCTAGAAAACTACCAGAAGCCAAGAGAGAAGCACAGAACAGATTCTTCCTCATAGCCTATAGGAGGAACCAACCCTGCTGACACCTTGGTCTCTGGCTTCTGGCCTCCAGATCTGGGAGACAACACATTTCTGTTGTTCAAACCTCTGAGTTTGTGGTAATCTGTTATAGTGGCCCTCACAAACTGTATTAGTCCATTTTCACACTACTATAAAGAAATATCTGAAACTAGGTAATTTATAAATAAAGGAGGTTTAATTGGCTCACAGTTCTGCATGGCTAGGGAGGCCTCAGGAAACTTGCAATCATGGCAGAAGAGGAAGCAAACATGTCCTTCCTTACAAGGCAGCAGGAGAGACAATTGCGTGAAAAGGGGGAAGAGCTCCTTATAAAACCATCAGATCTTGTGAGAACTCACTCACTATCACGAGAACAGCATAGGGGAAACTGCCCCCATAATTCAATTACTTCCCTCTGTCAACATGTGAGGATTACAGGTCCCTCCCTTGACATGTGGAGATTATAATTCAAGATTAGATTTGGTTGGGGACACACAGCCAAATCATATCACAAACTAATCCATTTCCTATCATGTAATGAAGACAGGATAGATTCATCTGGTGTGGTGGAATGACTGAGATTTTTATCTTTATTTTGCCTGGGACATTATCTGATTATACAACCACTTTCAAACTGCTGTGGGTTTTAAGAGATTGAAGCCAAATGTGATGTATATGCCTAGGAGGCCTGGGTGCTATTAAAAACTCTTGAGGTTGAGTGTTTAAAGAGACATTGTTTTCTTCTATGTACAACTTGTTCCAAAATGTTCTTGTATTTTCATTTTTTAGGATGTGTTTATGAAGCCTAGATGCTTTGAAGTCCCTGGTAAGTAAATCTATATTATTTAATTTTCTAAATTTAGAAATGTTGGCCGGTAATTTACCTTCATCTTTCTTCCTGGAAATCTGACATTTAATTTTTTTTTCATCAGCCTGGATGTTTTCATGAACTCTAAAGTTTAACAGTGCAAATAATTTGTACCTGAAGTGTATTTGTGGCATGCATGGTCAAGGGTCCAGGGAGCTTGAAGAACAAATAGTATGACACAAACCGGTTTTCAAAAGTAGCCTGAGAACACTTCGTTTTTTTAAGGGTTATGGTTAGTGAGCACGGATCTCATCAGAGTTCCTAAGATCTTACTAACTATTTAAAAGATGAAGTCCACTCTTCCAATTATACTTTGAAACAAAATAGAAAGATGTACAAAGTAAAAGACTTTTGGTACCCCTGAAAATGTTCTGTCTGCAATGGAAATCAACAGATATTTCTCTCACTGATGCATGTTTTTTTTGGAGATGGAGTCTTGCTCTGTTGCCCAGGCTGGAGTGCAGTGGTGCAATTCTCCTGCCTCAATATTAAAAAATGATAAATTTCCATGCTTTGTCATTTTTGACTCCTGAGCTCTTGTTAGAACTTGTGATAGTGTTAATTATGCTTGTGGTAGTTGACTATCAACTCACTCCACAGGGAGCATGAAATGCTCAAGATTTTATAAATAATATCCATTTACTGTATACTTTATGTACTGTGCTTATAATTTTCTTATTTTAGTTCACTGAGCATGTTTACTAGGAGAGAACATCTATGCTATACATAAAATATTCTATAACATTTTAAAAATCAGGGATATTTATGTATATTTAAATCAAGGATTGAAAGAATATTCCTTTTTTGTGTTCCTACTATTTCTTAGAGCATCATATACTAATTAAATACTTGTTGTATATTTTCTGCTAAGTTCAACCTATTGTGTAAGATGCTTGGAGAAGGATCAGGGCATAATAAAAGACACAACAGGTTTCTGTCCTCGGGGGTTTTATCTGCGGCCTTAAAAGGAAACCTATGGAAAGATAAACATATGGTAGGGAGCCATGTTTTAACTTACTGTTACGTAAAAACTGTGGAAGTAGATCTCAGAAAAGGGAGTTGTCATTAATCAGGGTGGTCAGAAAAGTGGAGAAGCGGGGATTGGGCTACAAGAAGGTAAAGAAGAGGAAGAGAATGGTCACAAAGAAAAAGCAGATTTTGAAAATCCTTATACGCTTGGTGATAATGAAAATGAGTAGGTTGAATTGGTTGAGAGAGCCAGATTTTTTTGTGGAAAGCTCTCCATAATAGGAGAAGGCCAATTCTGTAATCATCAGGACAGAAAGAGATAGCTTGAAAGATCGCCACGGAATAGACTGGAAGAGGAAATATCTGGACAGTAAGACACAAAAGATGCTGTAGGACAGTTCAGGCTTGCGGCTATGAAGACTTGTCCTGTAGTGGTCAGGGTGTATTTGAATGATATTAGAAATAAAAACCCACAAAACAATGTAAAAATATCTTAAACAATTAAATGTAGAACTAGGCAGGAGCCAAAGGAGGATGATTATATAACGACTGCAGTACAGAGTGCATGATACCCCTTTATTTAACTAACGAAACAACCTTCAAATAATTCCTTGTCTCATCATGTTCATAGTTCTTGATGATTGACATCTGCTTCACAAGAAAATAAGTTGTTACCAAAAGTTATTAAAGAAAATATACACCCTAAAAGTTCCAAAGATGTCTGTTTTATTCCCCACATTCAGTATTGCTATTCTAAATCTCTTCTTATCCCAAGTATTGTACAATAACTGATATTCCATATAATTCTAGAAACTGATAAGATTTAATTCAATAGGAACTATATTGTGGGCCAGGCGCAGTGGCTCACATCTGCAATCCCAACACTCTGGGAGGCTGAGGCGGGTGGATCACGAGGTGAGGAGATCGAGACCATCCCGGCTAACAGGGTGAAAACCCGTCTCTCCTAAAAATACAAAAAAAATTGCCGGGCGTGGTGGCAGGCGCCTGTAGTCCCATCTACTCGGGAGGCTGAGGCAGGAGAATGGCTTGAACCCGGGAGGCGGAGCTTGCAGTGAGCCGAGATCGCACCACTGCACTCCAGCCTGGAGCCTGGGAAACAGAGCGAGCCTCCGTCTCAAAGAAAAAAAAAAAAAAAAGAACTATATTGTGGCTTCAGATATAAGAAGGAGAAAGATTTATTCAAGAAATCAGTCTTATATCTTGCTGTCTATTTAAAATTCTGGAAGCACAGATAAGATAATTTACTTGCTTGAAAATATTTTGTGATCCCTTATTGTCCCTAAAATGAGGTTCAAAATCCTTAGGCAATATAGGGCAGAGGGGAAAATGCTGAACTCTGGAGACTAGAGTTTCAAATTTCTAGTTTGAAATTTTGATTTTCAAATTTTGATTTTCTTACTTATCAGTAGTATAAGTTTGGGAAGGTTATTTAATCTTTCAGAGCCTCAGTTTTCAATAGCAACAAAAATGATAATAGCCACTCATAGAATTATTATGAATATAGGAAGAGATGAGTCATATAATTAGCATATTACATAGTAAATGCTCAATGGGTCTATTATTTTAAGCAGATTTGTGTTAGTCTAAACTACCATGAACTGTCTCCATCATACTTTTCCTATAGTAGTTTCCTCTGCTGATCTTCATTCTGCTTATCGTGTATGGTCAAGCTGAATTCTTTTTAGATCCATGGTCTGTAATTTCTGCCTCTCTGCTTTTATTTATACGGTATCCCCTGCAAGGTACACTCTCCATTTCTCACTTCTCATCCAGATTTTTTTTAGGATTCTATGCATCCTTTCAAAGATCCGTGGAAAGGTCATTTTCTAAGAAATAATTTTTCTGATACTACCAGCTCTTCCGATCTCTCACAACAGTTGTGTCTCTTGAGGGCACTACGTAAATCATACTTCTCAGTTGCAAATAATAGAATTCACACTGAATAATTTAATAAGTTTATTAAAAGATATTAAACAAGTATAGAAAATCTCTGGGGGGCTCAGAGAGCCAGACTTGAAGCTATGCAGCCAGGAAAAATGCCCACCTGTATTGAAAGACTGGTTTAATGAGATTACTATCACCATCTCCTCTCTGGACTATGCTCTGTCAACCATATAGCCTGGTACTCCTTGCATTAATCAGATCTAGACCACATATGAGAAACATAGATGCAAGGGTGTGTGAGAAGGCACCACATACACACACTTTTTTTTTTTTTTTTTTTTTTTTTTGAGACAGTCTAACTCTGTCGCCAGGCTGTAGTACAGTGGCGTGATATCGGCTCACTGCAACCTCCGACTCCCTGGTTCAAGCAATTCTCCTGCCTCAGCCTCCTGAGTAGCTGGGATTACAGGCATGTGCCACCACGCCCAGCTAATTTTTGTATTTTTAGTAGAGACGGGGTTTCACCATGTTGGTCAGGCTGGCCTCAATCTCCTGATCTCGTGATCCGCCCGCCTCGGCCTCCCAAAGTGCTGGGATTATACGTGTGATCCACTGCGTCCGCCCCACACCCACTTGTTTTTTGTTTCCTGCTTTGGATGGAAGAACTTTGCAGTTTGAGAAATTACCAAAATGAAAGATATTTAAAGCTGTTGTGTGGTTACAAATGAAAAATGTTTAAACAGACCATTACCGCTTAATAAAAACCTTTTTAATATAGTAATTTTCAAATACATAGGAAAGTAGAGAATAGTAGTGCCATCAACCTCCCTCCTCTCTCCCCATTGACCCCTTACCTGTCTATAACAATCATCAAGTCATAGCTACTCTTGTTTTGTTTCATGACTGTTCCTGCCCACTTCTTTCTGCATGCAACTCCTCCCACCCACACCTTCTAGTAATTTTGAGGAGAATCCGTGCATAACATCATTGCATTCATTACTAATTCAATTTGTATCTCTAAAAGATAATGAAGTGCTTAACATAACCACAATTCCATGATCACAGCTACAAAGTTAAGGATAATTCTATAATGTGAACAAATGTCCTCAGGCAGTGTTTGAGGTGCCCTGATTATCTTCAAAATGATTTTTCTTTTCTTTTGAGACAGAGTCTTGCTTAGTTGCCCAGGCTGGAGTGCAGTGGCCCAATCTCGGTTCATGCAACCTCCGCCTTCCAGGCTCAAGCCATTCTCCTGCCTCAGCCTCCCCAGTAGCTGGGATTACAGGCGTCTGCCACCACACCTGGCAAATTTTTGTATTTTTAGTAGAGATGGGGTTTCGCCATGTTGGCCAGGCTAGTCTTGAACTCCTGACCTCAGGTGATCGGCACACTTCAGCCTCCCAAAGTGTTGGGATTATGGGCGTGAGCCATCACACCCAGCCTCAAAATGATTTTTAAATTTTGATTCGTTTGAATCAATTTCCAAGCAAGTTTCTCACATACATTTGCTTCTCGTATGTCTGTTAAGTCTCTCTTAATCAGTAGATTCTCTTTATCTTTTTTTTTCTCTTTACAATTTATTTGGTGAAGAAGCCAACCCATTCATCTTGTAGAGTTTTCTGAATTCGAGATTTTTCTAAGTGCTTTCTGTGGCATCATTTAACATGTACCTGTCTTCCTCCCTCCCTCTGAAAACTGGTAATTAGATCTAGAGCCTTGGCATGATAGCTTGATCACAGAAAAGCTGGAATTTTTAGAACCAGTTTTCCTGACTCCTAGTCTATGCTGTTTCTAAGCTGCCTCTTTAATGAGGCACAGAGTACATGGCCTTTTATATGGAAAGAAGGAACAGTTCCATGCTTATAAAATGCTCAGAGTATGCTCAGTATTGCTCACCATTCAACACATAGAGAAGACAATATGTATCTTGAGAAAGCCTAAAGAAAATAGGGAAGCTGACCCCAGAGTCCTTGGCCACTTTCTTTCTATGGACTTTCCATTGAAGAATGATATGCTTTGCTTTTGTATAATTGGCATTTCTGGGATCTGGTTATTATACGCAGAGGTTAAAAAAAACCCTATATCCCTGCCATAAAATGCATCAGTAAGAATACTGAGCCAGCATGGATACAGCAAATACATATAGCATGAGTTATGTTTGGTGGTGACAGAAGGGAGGACATGAAGGAAATCTTAGATGATTTATATATATATGTATTTTCTCCCTTATCTCTTTGAGGATTTTTGCTTCTTTTAAATTCGACCCATTTATTCCAATAGTTCTAGTTCATGTGTATCTATTGTTTGGCTCGTTGTCTTTCTATTATTAACTCTTGGGAGTCTAATTATTTTGACTTAAGAGTAAGGGTGTTTATAATTATGTTTGTTAACCTCATAGGGACATAGCAATACTTTATCAAATTATAAATCATTCATTTAAAGCAAAGCAAAGTGATTCCTAACAATTCCCTTTTAATTATAGAGGAGTTACTGACTATACAAGGTTAAATTGTATGAAGAAAAGCTTGATAGACATCAATTCATATTGTTTTTCCTCTCAGAACTCTTCTTTTATGAAGAACTTTTTATTTTTACTGCTTCATATGGGTAGGTTGACACTCTAAAAGTGGTTTAGATATAACATTATTCAAAGCATATAAACAAAAGAGTTGTATGGAAAAGGCATTTTCAAATAACATGCACGAGTGTAGGAGATGAGTGGGCTGGGCTCTGGTTTTGCACATTGAGAAGAAATTTGTTAACAAAATGTCTCATCATAAAGACATCAAGTAAGACAACCAATAGCATGAGTCCAGTGACAAACTGAAGATCATTAGCTTCATAAAAACCAAATTCTTTATCATAAAGAAAACTTATTTCAAATGAAACTGGTTATAAAATCAGGGCATCTAGCCATTTGGGTATATTTAAATTACATGAGCCATGTTTATTCTGGAGTGAGGTACTTTGCACACCCACACAAAATCCTGTTTCTTTTTTCCAATGTTGTTTTATACACTCACTTTAACCACCACCCTATATTTACAGAGAGATGACCAGAATTATTTGTCAGACATAGTTTAGAAAAGAAAGCTGACAAAATAAAAAACTCACAGGGATTATTGATTCCTTCCTTCAGTGTCCATAAAGAATCTATAGAAAAAAGAAAAGAAATATAGTTTACATATGCAAACTGAAATGCCAGGCTTTATGTTAATAATTAATCCTTGGGTTAAAGAGACCATAAAAAGAATTATGAAATTTGAGGATTGAAACAACAGTAAAGACTCACATGCCACCACTTGAAAGACATGGCTGAAATAGTCCTTTGGTGGACATGTAAAATAAAATTACCAGGACACAGAGAGTTTGAAAATGAATAAGCTAAATATTCAATCCAAAAAGTTCAAAATGCAACAGAGAAAATCCAAAGAAACCAATTGAAAGAAACAAGAAAGGAGGAATTAATAACAATAAGAAGTTAATAAAATAAAGAACAAAAAAACATAAAAACATCAACAAAACTAAAAATCTCTAGTTTTTTTTCCGCCAAGATGATGGATTAGAAGCATTTAGCATGCCTCAGCCACTTGGAAATAGCAAGATAGTACATAAAAGATCAACTCTGTGAGCTTTCATTTAATAGGGAAAATGGAAGTCCCTTGGAATCATGAAGGACACTCCAGATTCCAAGGAGAACATGGGCAAACAGGCCCTGTGACAACGTCTGGCTGACAAAAGTGAATGAAGCTCCAGTACATGAGAGAGGCACAGAGACTCCCTCTGTGACTCATCTTTCCACTGGGGATCCAATTAACCCAGGCCAGAGGACAGCACTGTTTCTCCCAAGCTCTGGAGCTAACTTGGCGAGAGGCTGGAAGACACTGGTAAAAGGTGCAGAGATGTTCCCAGACATGGAGTAAGGCAGGACACCATTTTTATTCAGGGCACATACAGAGTGAGTCATTGTTTGGTGACCCGGCAGTGTGACCATGCAGGCATTTTAGTCTCAGGCCAGAGATTGGAGCACTTGCTCTGAAGTAGGGTAGGGGCTTCCACAGCCAGAACTGTGCAAAGTACCTCAGCAGTAGGTGCTGAATTTGTTGTTCTCCCTTTCTCAGGTGTGGGTTAGGAGGACAGCTGCTATAGCTATGGTTTCTTTTGGGTGATGACACTTGTAGCTAAGGTCAGCTTAGCAACCTGGAACGGGGCAACATGTGTCATTATTGCATGCCCCAGCCTGCTCCTCTGAGCTCACTGTGCAGCAGGGCCCCCTCTACTTCACCCCCAAGCAGAACTCCAGACAGAGCACTCACTTGCCTGGGCCAGCAGCCTGAGCAACCCCACCCTTCCTGTGTAGAGATCCCAGTGCACTGGATTTTCCTTTGGCACTGGTGTTTATGCCTACCATCAGGGGACCTGTAGGTAGGCCTGACTGATCTATTCCTGACCATGTTGCTCCCCACCCTCATGGGGCTGAGCAGGGAATTCAGGCCACTGTGCATGCCACAGATCACACTATTGCCTGAGGCAACAGAGAGTTTCTCCAAATAAACAAGAATCAAGTATATACCCAGCATTGGCTGCAGCTGGCTTTTACCCATAAGTGCCATCTATCTATTGGATTGCAGGTCAAACTACTTAGCTCAATATAAAACCTACTGACAGAATTGCACGGGGCTATAGAAGCAAAGCCCAAAAACCCTACCCAGCCTTCTCTAAAGTCACACCTCCTAGGGAGTGGGGGAAAGAAAAGAAAAAAACCTGCAATAATATTATAGGAGAAAAAGGAAAAAAAATCCTACCTGCATAAAAATAATTACAAAATCAGAAGTACCAGTGTCTTTGGAAGAGAAGGAACCAGCACAAGAATTTGGGGACTATGAAAAATCTGAATGTAGTGACACTACCAAAGGATTACATTAGTCTCTAGAAATAGTTCCTAACAAAAATGGAAACTCAGAAATGACATAGAAAGAGTTTAAAGCATAGATGGCAAGGAAACTCAATAAGATCTAAGACAGGGTTGAAAGTTAACACAAAGAAGCTTCTAAAGAAATCCAGGAAATGAAGGAATAGATAAACATCTTAAAAAGAAATCAATTAGAGCTTATGGAATTGAAAACCTCACTTAAGGAATTTCAAAATACAATGGAAAGCTTTATCATAGACTAAATTGAGCAGAAGAAAGAATTTTGGAGCTTGAAAACTTGTCTTTCAAACTAACACAGTCGGACAAAAATAAAGAAAAAAGAATTTAAGAAATAAGGCCTTTGAGAAATATGGGATTATGTAAAATGACCAAACTATGAATTATTTGGATTCCAAAGAGAGAAGGAATGGAAAACTTTTAAGGGAATAATTCAAATCAATTTCCCTAATATTTTTAGGGAGGTAGTCATCCAGATACAAGAAATCCAGAAAATACTTGTGAGATACCATGCAAAATTAACGTCACCAAAGCATACTGTCACTAGATTGTCTAAAGTCAATGCTTAAAAAAAAATCAGGAGAGATTGGGGGCCTATTTTCTGCATTCTTAAAGAAAAGAAATTCCAATCAAGAATTTCATATCCTGCCACACTAAGCTTCGTAAGTAAGGGATAAATAAAATATTTTCCAGATGAGCAGCACTAAGATAATTTGTTACCACTAGACTAGCCTTATAAGAGATTCTTAAGGGTGTTCTAAATATGGAATCAAAAGAACAATACCTGCTACCATAAAAATGATTTAAGTACATAGCACACAGTAGACTCTATAAAGCAACCACACATTAGAAACTACAAAGCAACAAGCTAACAACTTCACAAAAGGATGAAAACCTTACATATTAATACTAACTTTGAATGTAAACAGTCTAATTACCTCATTTAAAAGACACAGAGTGGCAAGTTGGATAAATACACAGGACCCATCTGTCTGCTGTCTTCAAGAGACTTATCTTGCACGTAATGACACACAAAGGCCCAAAGTAAAGGGTTGGAGAAATATCTATCATAGAAATGGAAAACAAAATAGAGTAGAGGTCACTATTCTTATGTAAGATAAAACAGACATTAAATCAACAACAGTAAAAAAGGACAAAGAGAAGCATTACGTAATAACTAAGGGTTCAGTTCAACCAAAAGACTTAACTATCCTAAATATATACCCACCCAAAGTTGGAGTATGCAGATTCATGAAACAAGTACTTTTAGACCTTCAAAAAGACTTAGCCACTCAATGGTATTGGGGGACTTCAACACCCCACTGATGGCATTAGATAGATCACTGAGGTAGAAAACTAACAAAGGAATTCTAGACTTAAATTCAAGCCTTGACCAATTGGACCTAATAGACAGCTACAGGATACTCCACCCATCAACCACAGAATATACCTTCTTCTCGTCTATACACAGAACATACTCCAACATTGACCACATGCTTGGCCATAAAGCAAGTTTCAATAAATTCAAAAAAATCAATATCTTACCAACCATACTCTCAGACTACAGTGGAGTAAAGATAGATATCAATACCAAGAAGATCTCTTAAAACCACACAGAATAATAAAAAAAAATGAAAATGAGAAAAAAACAAAACAAAACAAAACACAGTTACATGGAAATTACCAGCTTGCTCCTGAATGACTTTTGGGTAAATAATAAAATTAAGGCAGAATCAAAAAATTCCTTGAAATAAATGAAAACAGAGACACAACGTACCAAAATCTCTGGGATGCAGCAAAAGCAGTGTTAAGAGTAAGTTTATGGCACTGAACACCTACCTAAAAAAGTTAGAAAGATCTTAAATTAATGATCTGACATCACACGTAGAGGAATAAAAGAAAAAAAAAAACAAGAACAATGTAACCTTAAGCTAGCAGAAAAAAGGAATAACTAAAATCAGAACAGAACTGGACAAAATTGAGACCTGAAAATTTATACCAGAAATCAACAAAACCAAAGGATTGATAAGATAAATAGACTGCTAGCTAGATTAACAAAGAAAGAGGATCCAAATAAGCCCAATTAGAAATGCGAAGGTGATACTGCAACCAATTCCACAGAAATACAAAAATTCTCAGAGTCTCTTATGAACACTTCTATGCACATAAACTAGAAAGTATAGAAGACATGGACAAATTCCCAGAAACACACAATGTCCCGAGATTGAATCAGGAAGAAATTGAAGGACTGAACAGATCAACACTGAGTTCTGAAATTGAATCAGTAATAGAAAACCTACCAATCATAAAAAGCTCCAGACCAGATGGATTTACAGCCAAATTCTACCAACATATAAAGAAGAGCTAGTACCAATTCTTCTGAAATTTTACCAAAAATTGAGAAGGGACACCTCCCTCATTTACTGTACGAAGCCAGCATCACCCTGATACAAAATCTGTCAAATATACAACGAAAAAAGGAAAATAAAGGCCAATATCCCTGATGAATATTGATGCAAAAATCCTCAACAAAATATGAGCAAATTGAATCTAGAAGCATATCAAAAAGTTAATTCACCATGAACGAGTAGGCTTCATTCCTGGAATGCAAGCTTGGTTCAACAAGTGCAAATCAATAAGATTGTTTTGCCACCTAAACACAATTAAAGATAAAAATCACATGATTATCTCAGTAGACAAGACAAAACTTTGGATAAAATCCAATATCCCTTTATGATAAAACCCTCAGCAAACTAGGCATTGAAGGAACATACCTCAAAATAATGAGTCGTCTATGACAAACCCACAGCCAATATTGTACTGAACAGGAAAAACTGGAAGCATTCCCCTTGAGAATTGGAACAAGGGTGCCCACTTTTACTCAATGTCATACTAGAAGTCCTAGCCATAGCAATTAGGCAAGAGAAAGAAATAAAATGCATCTAAATAGAAAAAGAAGAAGTCAAACTACCTCTCTTCACAGACAATATGATTCTACATCTAGAAAACCCTAAAGACTCCACCAGGAGGCTCCTGGAATTGATAAATGATTTCAATCTGGGATACAAAATCAATGTCCAAAAATCAGTAGCATTGCCATGCACAAATAACATTCAAGCTGAGAGCCAAATAAGGAATGCAATACCATTTATAATAGACACACACGCACACACCACACAATACCTAGTAATATATCTAATTAAGGAGGTGAAAGTTCTCTACAAGGATAACTATAAAACACTGCTGAAAGAAATAATAGGTGACACAAACAAATGGAAAAATGTTCCAATATCATGGATTGGAGGAATAAATAACAGTAAAATGGCCATACTGCCGAAGCAATTTACAGATTCAGTATGGTTCCCGTCAAACTACTAACATAATATTTTACAAAATTAGAAAAAAAACTATTCTAAAATTAATATGAAACCCAAAAAACAAAAACAGCCCAAAGAACCAAAGCAATCCTAAGCAAAAAGAACAAAGCTGGAGACATCACACCCTCTGACTTCAAACTATACTGTAAGGCTACAGTAATGAAAACAGCTGATACTGCTACAAAATCAGACACATAGACCAATGGAACATATTGGCAAACCCAGAAACCAACCCACCTACAGCCATCTGATCTTTGACAAAGTTGACAAAAATAAGCAGTGGTGAAAGAACTCTCTATTTAATAAATAGTGCTGGAATAACTGTCTTGCCATATGCAGAAGAATGAAACTGGACTCCTACATTTTACTATATAAATACAAAAATTCACTTGAAATGGATTAAAGATTCAAATGCAAGATCTCAAACTATAAGAATCCTAGAGGAGAACCTAGGAAACACCATTCTGGACATCAGCTTTGGGAAAGAATTTATGATTAAGTCCTCAAAAGCAATTGGAGCAAAACAAAAAATTGACAAGTGACCTAATTAGACTAAATAGCTTCTGCAAAGCAAAATAAAGTATCAACAGAATAAATAGATAATCTACAGAATGAGAGAAAATATTTGCAAACTATGTATACAACAAAGGTCTAATATCCAGAATCTATAAGAAACTTAAACAAATCAACAAGAAAAAACAACCCTATTAAAGGTGGGCAAAGGACATGAACAGACACTTCTCAAAGAAGATAACATGTGTGCAACAAGCATGAAAAAATGCTCAACCTCATTAATCATCAGATAAATGCAAATCAAAACCACAATGAGTTATCATTATTACCAGTCAGAGTGGCCATTATTAAAAAGTCAAAAAACGACAGATGCTGGGAAGATTGCAGAGAAAGGGGAGAACTTATACACTGCTGGTGGAAATGTAAATTAATTCAGCCATTGTGAAAAGCAGTTTGGTGATTTCTTGGAGAACTTAAATCTGAATTACCATTCGACTCAGCAATTCCATTATTGGGTATACACCCAAAGGAATATAAATCATTCTATGATAAAGACATGCATACATATGTTCATTGCAGCACTATTCACAATAACAAAGACATAAAATCAACCTAGATGTCCATCAATGGTGGATGGGATAAACAAAATATGGTACATATGTACTGTGGAATACTACACAGCCATAAAAAAGAATAAAATCATGTTCTTTGCAGCAACACGGATGGAGCTGGAGGCCATTATTCTAAGTGAATTAATGCAGGAACAGAAAACCAAATACCACATGTTCTCACTTGTAAGTGAGAGCCAAACATTGAGTACTCATGGACGTAAAGATGAGAATGATAGACACTAGGAACTACTAGTGGGGGAGGGAGGAAGGTGCAAGGGTTGCAAAATTAACTATTGGGTACTCTGCTCGCTACCTGGATGATGTGATCAATTAAACCCCAAAGCTTAGCATCCCACAATATGCCCATGTGACAAACCTGTGCTTTTACCCTATTAATCTTAAATACAAGTTAAAATTGTTTTAAAAAAGTCTGCAGCAAGCCTGAGCAAGAAAAAAGAAAAATAATAGAAAAATAAACACACAATGTAAAAGAAAAATAACTACAGATATAACATATTTTAAATAAAAACATTATTATGGGCAACTATATAAGAATATAGTTGATAACACATAAGAAGACATAACATATTTGGAAAAATATAACCTGCTCAAAGTAGAAAATTTGAACAGGCCAATAAACAGTAGTGCTGACAAAATGATTGCAAAAGACCTGCCACCAAAACTTTAAAACCCTTAGTCTGTTTCACAGAAAAGTTTTGGAGAAAAATTAATCTTACACTTTTTTTTAAGAAAAGTAGAGGAACTACTGGCTTATTTAATGAGATTAGTGCAATCTTGATTCTAATATCAGATAAAGGCAATAAAATAAAATTATAAGCCAATTTCACCTGTGAATGTACATTTCAATATTCTAAATAAAATATTAGCTAATCAAAAATTTGGTTATTAAATAATAATTCATTGTTCAAATCAAGTTTATCCCAGGAAGGATTAAAGTTTCAACACAGAGAAAATATAGCAACAGCATTCACTATATTAATAGGAAAAAAATATGATTATTTCAATTGATGCAGCAAAAGCATTTGATAAATTTAAACATTTAGTTGTTAAATGAATTAAATAATATACATGGAAATATGTTAAAATCTTGAGAGGCCATGCTAATATAATATGTTCTAAGAATCTAGAACAAGTTTAGAATTTATTAATGGCTTAGTTCCTTAATTTAATTTACTATAATTTTATTGAAGTTGATCTTCCATCCCCAGAAGTCCAGTATGAAAAGCAGCATTTTTAAATATAAAATGACTGGGCAGAAAATGGTCACAGGCGAGGATGGGTTTTAGCTGCAGTCCTGCAAACAGCCTGCAGCAGAACCAGGGAAATCAATACAAAGATGACTTTAAGCCAAGGTACAGACCTTTAGTTGCCTGGACAAATTTACTCTTTCCTTTCCTAAACAATAAATCCCTATAACTTCTAATGTTTGCTTTAAAAAAATAGTAAAAGTTTTGGAAACAGATCCTGCTATTTTAGTAGGAAAAAGATCCTACTTCCCAGACACACATTAACACTTTGGTATACACCTTGGCCTATAGCCCAAATTACACCCTCCAGCATTTAAACAGTTTTCAAATTAGTCAGACAGGTATGAGGAGACAGGTGAATTAATAAGGAGTGGTTTGATTCTGTGATCTGGAGAGAGAGCAATGGTTAGGGATATTAAAGACAAAGCACATCTGTGGTCCACCAGTCTGTAATCCCCAATTAGACTACACCTCTTATCATCATAACATTTACTGTATGACTTGAAAAACAGAAAAGATATTTTACATAGGAGACAGAGGAATATCTGACAAGAAACACTCTCATAGTAAACTATATGGGACAATTTACATGGCCCATAAGTATACAGAGAAAGATATATCTTTTGTTATTGTAGGGTATTATATAATCATTACCATGATCCTCTTTCTCATATTTATCTTGCTTTTAGTTTACAAAAGGTTGTTAGAATCTTCACTCCATCGTTTATCACAGAAACCTCAGATAAAAATAGAAACAAGGTTGCATATATTTTGCCTATCTAGAAGTTCAGTATCAGAGTGTGTGAGTTATTTCTCCTTAGTCTCATAGGTATTAAGTGGCAGAACTGGTACTCACAGTGCTTGTGCTGGGATACTGTGGTAGGCATCTATGGAATTAGTTGTGTCTTCTAATTAGTTGTGTCTGTCACAGTGTCCCTCTCCTCATTCCACAGGATGATCTGAACTCTGAAGGTGCCGTGCTACAAGCTAATGGGTTCCATCCCTGGAACTTGGGGGCTTGGGGCAAAGAGAGAGATGGCACACTCTCTCCAGAGGGGTGAAGCTGTGATGGGTAAACTTTTATAACTCCTGGCATCTAAAATCAAGCAATCAATGGATTGAAGAAGTAAAGAAGCAATCCCAAGAGAAATGGCTGCGAATGAAACATTTAACAGTAAGCAGAGGCAAGGAATAGAGTAAGCAATTCTATGGCATTTCAGCTTGTGCTTCCTATCACATCTAATGTTTGGCTGCATTTTTGTTATTCCTACAGGTTAATTGCCCAATTCTTTCTTTGATTATACTTAACTTAAATTCTTCCAATAAACTCCCTTTGTGTTTAAGCATTAGATGGAGGAAGTTTTAAAAATGACTTAATATGGCTTTGCATTTTCTGGTTCCAGTAGCTGTTTAAAGATGAAATGTTCTCTAATGAGGTATTCAGACACCACCTCCTATATTTAGAAACTTCTCAACTGTAGTTTTCTTGATGTAAATTATATATTCTCCCCTAGTTCTTTACTTACTCCCTCCTTAGTTACTGGTATGTGAAACTTATATGGGTCCCCTATGGGTCTTCTATGTAAGTCCCATTGCCTATCCAATGGGTTCTGTTGGATAGAACATAATATGAACCTTCCTAGTCTCTCTGTTTCATGCATGACCCATATCTGATTCACTGGAATCCTTCACATACCCTTTGACCTAATAACCTTTGCGATGGAGGCAGACCTCACAATCCTTGGGCTCATTCATCAACAGCTAACCATCCTGCCTGTAGCTCATTGTATTTGTCAGGTACGAGTCATATTCCAGTCCATTGTGTTTTTTTATACTGTGTGTTCACATATTAAGTTCACCAAGTAGTCTCACCGAGGCTCCTCTAACTAATTTTCAGGTAAGAATGGACACATCAAATCTCCCCATTAGTGGCAACACATTAGCAGAGCTCTTTCCTGAGGAATCATCTTTAAAACTTCCCTTCCTATTGAAAGAATCAAGCATTTTGCTTATTTTTCCTATATAAACTATCCCTCAGGGAAGCCAAATAGTTAAGGAGGGTAAGTTTTACTCCATAAGAGTATTACAGATAATGAATAAAGAAGAAATAGGACACAATGTCAATTTTGAGTCCTTAATGATATAGTTGATCTAGGAAATGATCATTCATAGTTGTTACCACCATAAAAAGAGAAACCATTAGATATTATATATTTCCTGGTAGAAATACATACCACCACCTCTGAAGTGTTCTTGCCAAAATTTTATTTTGAATTAGATCAAGCTTCTAGATTTAACTACTGGGTTACAGGAAATACAGGGGATGGAAGAACATGTTAAAAGACACTATGAGGAAGTAGTTATTAAAGTTTAGAGTGTAGGAAACCTTCCAGGACAAATGATCTGATTTTTTAAAAAACCAAAAAATTGCAAAGGGAGAAAAGCAAGCATGAAAAAATCTTGAGAGACTTAGGAAACATAATCAAATGCAATATGTGATTCTTGTCTGATTTCTGATTCAAATTAAATACTTTAAATAAAATGTGTAAGATGAGAACATTGAAACACTGACTTCTAATTTGAGAGTTATTTTTAATATTTACATGTGATAATAAATGAAATCATGGCTATGTTTGAAAAATGACCTTTATATTTAAAGGTATATAATGACATATTTATGGACAAATTGATACTGATATTTGGGCTGTGTTTCATAATGATGCTGAGGAACTTGAATCCAAGCAGTTTCCTTCAGAGCCTAATGATGAAATTATTCTGTTGCAGTAAAGAAGGAAATGTATAGAAATAAGGGATTTGTCAGAAAAGAGTGTACTGAGCAGTTTTATTGATTTGTGAGGGCCATGTAGGTGGGTAGTCAGTGATAAGTTAGAAAGTAGGTTAGAGCCAAACCTTGGAGGGCCTTAAAAAATAGGGTGGCTAATATGAACAAAATCATTATTTCAGTATGTAGGGCACTATAATTTTCTGTACCAAAACTTTGTGATATAATTCAATGATAATTTAAGTGCTGATCACCATGGTTTGTCAAAATAATAGAAGCTTCCTTTGATGGAAGATGAATTTTGAAAACGATTAGACCTATGGAAAATGAATAATGAATTTTAATAACAGTTTCTTAATAGTGACAGAGATGCTTTTTCTTAATTTTATTTTGGTCACCTGGATTATACACTTTCAGTGTTAAAGCCCTGGAGAACCACAGTTAAAAGATAATGCATTTGTTCTGTATCCTATGTAGAGAAGAGCCCATGTTTTTCCTAGTGTTAGAGCTACTTGGCCTGCAACATAGATGTTATTGTATAAATTGGAATAGGATTTGATTTGATCCTGAAAGATTTATTTTAATATCAAGATCAAGAGTCAAATGTTATTTTACCCAGCTTCTCAGGTGAGCCATGTTTAAGCCTCTTACAATTCGTGCATAACTGAAAGGAGATGCAAATTTGTTCTAGACTTGAAAAAGAAGTTAGAAACGTGGGTTCTAGAGCAAGCTCATGAGCCTAGTAACTGAGTGACTGCTGGACATGTGAAAGAGTCAGCAGGACTGCTGGGTACTATTACTGGACTTTATTCGGAAGTAGATGCAGTTTATAAATTTTTCAGCCTAGATTTGTATACATATCCACATCTTCTCTGTGACATTTTGAATTTTTGACGATATATTTCTTTTAGAAATTCTCCTCTCCTTTGCCTACATGGCACAGTTCATTTTCATCTTCTGGCCTGTCAGGAACATCTTCTTAAGTGTCAATATTTCAAAGAGCTCCATCTTTGATTCTCTTTCTCATGGGATGTATTCTTTCTAGGGTGGCCATGTAACGTCACAATTAAAAGTATAGAATTTCAAGTTAGAGAAACCTCGAATATTATCTCTGTCACTTTCTGCTTTGTAGTCGTGGAAAAGTTAGTATCTCCAGTGGTCCTGGAAAATTTAATATTTCTAGTCTCATTTTCTTGTCTGTAAAAATAAGCCACCTTCTTTCACCTCCCAGAATTGCTGGGATGTTGAAATGAGATATTATATAAAGCCCTTATTATAGTGCTTGGCACATAAAAGATGCTGAATAAACAGTACTAAAGATTATTCATTTTTTTCAACTTCAAACTATGTGCTTATGACTCTATATCTTTAGCTAAATCTTTTCAATTGGGCTCCAAATCTCAATATGCAATAGTCTATTTTAGTGGTTGCCAAATGCCAATTTGTGGCTTGCTGTAAGTCAGTGATTGGTATTATACTGGTACAAGAGGAATTGAAAAAAATAAGGACACTTGGTTGATTTTTAAAATAAAGGCAAGTTTATTTAATTTAATAAATTGCTTTTTATATTAAAACTCTCTTTAATTTTTCATATTGAAATATCCTTTTATAAAAATGAAATGTTGTTATTAGTGGATGACAGGGTTTTGTTTTGTTTTTATGTATCTTGACTTAGCAAAATAAAAGTTGGCAGTCTTTAATTGATTTCTTAAATTTATATGAATTATGCTGGTATGTGAACCCTGAAAGCTTAGGAACCTCTCATCCATTGGACAACTTTACTTGAATAAACCATGAGCACCTCAAATTCAACACTGTAAAAAGTGTATTTCTTATTTCCTCCTCCCCCTACACATAAAACCCAACTTCCTTTTTATTCCCTATCCTAAAGGATGTCATAGTCATTCATTCCAGTCAGTTGTCAGAAAATCTGAGTCATCCTCAAAACCCTCTTTGATGGTGGTACCCTTATATTCAATCGATTGCTAAATCCTTCAGTTCTATCTCTTGATATTTCTTGATTCATGCCCATTGCCACTGTCATAATTTTTTTTTTGTTGGGATTGTTTTCTTTCTATCTCCAGACTCCTGCCATTCCAATTTGTCTTACCCTAAGCTGCCAGAAACATCTTTTACTTTCCTGCCCGAAATCCTTCAGGGTTCCCCATCACCTTTGGGGCTAAACATTTTAGTGCAGCCCAAATGTCCCTCCCTTCCCATCTACTGCTTCTCCTTCACATGGATCCCTCATGTCTGCTGTAATTAACTACTTGCATCTATATTGCCTTGGGATCTTTACACATTCGGTTCCACTTGCTGGTAAATATCCTTCTCTCCTCATTTAGAAAATTCCAATTAGTTATTCAAGATTCAGTTCACATATTCTTCCATCCCAAGCCTTCCCATACACCCCAATCTGAGTCTTGCATCTCTCTTCTCTGTCCCGAACCTCTGTCGTAGTAACCAAACAAAAGGTGATGCAATTTTTTAGGTATATAACTAGGTTTCCTTCTCATCTGTGGAAACTGCTGTTGGGAATCACACCTTGCACCTCTGTGTTTCAGTGCTTAATACAATCCTTGATACACTTAGGTGTCCAATAACTTTCAGCTGCATAAATGACTATAAACCTTATATTACAGAGTTAGACTACATTTATGCTCCCAAGAGCCCTGCAGACCAAAATGTTGACCAAAATGTTAACCAAAAATGGTAGAAACCCATAGTCATTGTATTTATTTTATGGCCTCCCTGTTAGGTAGTTGAAGCATATAAAACAGTATTGGTGTATTGGCACATCTTTATATTATTTAATTTCATTATTGAATAAAAGTGTTTGGCTGAGGGTATGAATAGGGGTTGAGCAGAGGGAATAGGATGCCTACTATTTACCATGGCTACACAACCCTAGACCAGGATTTGTTCGTGAATATGCCCCTTTTCTTTTAGGTGCTAAACCATGTCTCCTATGCTATGTGCAGAAATAATCCCCCCCCACCCACACACACACTTATTTAAAAAGATTATCAAGTGAGAGCAGTTGATCCAATAGCCTCTCTTCTTTTTTTCTTTTTTTTTTAATTATACTTTAAGTTTTAGGGTACATGTGCACAACGTGCAGGTTAGATACATATGTATACATGTGCCATGTTGGTGTGCTGAACCCAGTAACTCATCATTTAACATTAGGTATATCTCCAAATGCTATCCCTCCCCCCTCCCCCCACCCCACAACAGTCCCCTTCTGGTGTGATGTTCTCCTTCCTGTGTCCATGTGTTCCCATTGTTCAATTTCCACCTATGAGTGAGAACATGCGGTGTTTGGTTTTTTGTCCTTGCGATAGTTTGCTGAGAATGACGGTTTCCAGCTTCATCCATGTCCCCACAAAGGACATGAACTCATCCTTTTTTATGGCTGCATAGTATTCCGTGGTGTATATGTGTCACATTTTCTTAATCCAGTCTATCATTGTTGGACATTTGGGTTGGTTCCAAGTCTTTGTCCAATAGCCTGTCTTCTTGAGTAAGAGTCCTAAAATCTTTTTATAATAATCCAGTATTTTCCTAAAGGATGGTTCTTGCTGTGAATTGTACCTCAAGACTCAGAGGGGACCCAAAGCAATATCTTCTGCTTATCCACAACTGTGCGTTTCACACTCCATCATGCTGTCCTGTCCAAATGGTGTTTAAGAGAAAGAAACTCCCTTACCCCCTCATAGAGGATAGTTAAATTTATTAAAAGGCTTTTACTATCTAAGCCTGATCAAAGGCTTATATTTTCTTATATGTAATTGGTGACATCATATATGTTCTTGATGGCATGAAAATACTTTGGCACTATATTAGTGAGAATGTGCAGATCTGCAGTTAATAAACACCCAACTAAGCTTTTGACATTACAAAGAGTCTGGAGGAAGCAGTAAGTCTAGTTCATCAGCTTAGTAATGTCATCAAGGACCCTATTTCTTTGCGCTTTCCCGTGCCTCAGTGTATTTAATTTTTGTCCTCCTTTATTGCATCATGGGGGCAAGATGGTTGTTGATGTTCTAAGCATCACTATGACTCAACATCATCCCAAATAGAAGGGAAGAAAAAGGGAACATTAAATCCTGATTGATAAGACTTATCATAATTCAGTCCTCGGGATTGGGCATATTATCAACCCAAACATAATTGAACTTCTGTTAGTCAGAAAGAAGGGAGAGAATAGCTGTTATATTCGTCAGAAAGAAGGGAGAGAATAGCTTTCTGTTAGCCAGAAAGAAGGGAGTGAATAGCTGTTATGTAGGCAATTAAGATTGTCTACTACATATAATTCTTCTCTTTTAACTATGTGAAATATAACAGTTACATAAAGGCTCCACCTTGAAGTTTACTTCTGCTATACCTGTACCCAGGCAACCTCACTTTTCCCTTTTCCCCCTTGACTCTCCATAATGTAACCTTTCCTTCTCATGACAACTCTCCGTCCCCACCCAGTGGATCTGAGCAAGTCCTACTATATATTTATTACTACATATTAGGTTGAATGACATGAATTTACCAATGTTAACATATTCTTCTCACAAAAATTTCATAATATACCCAAATAGTGTGGGATTAATAGAAAATGAATAACCATGGATAGCAAGTGAATAAAATCTGCTTAAAACTCCAGAGAATGTCTTCAACAATGGAAAAAATCTATCCAATTTACAAATTGAACAAGTGGAAGACGTGACATCTTCATTTGGAAAAAGGAAAAAGTCATCTGCTAATAATATTTAATCATATTCTTAGAGAGTGTCAATAGTGGGTGAGGAGATATCCATTTTTATTTCCATAATCTGAGTAGGTTTATTCGGTCCTGTCCCACAGAGAGAGAAAATATATTGCCTTATGACTTTTTTTTAATAGCGTGAACTGCTGTTTACCTTATGATTTCTATCTCTCCCGGCTGGGAATACCACAATGGATAAATATTTTTTAAAAAAACATGAAGCTCAATGGAGAATAATTAATTTTTCTACAGCAGAACACTTAAAAAAAGATGACTGGAAAAATCCAGTGTGGTGGTGAAAGATAAGTGTCTGAAACACCAAAATATGGAGAAGATCCAGCACTTTGCAGAGAGCTATAGCCAGACTTTGTAACAGGAGAGGAAGTCATCTGGAAAATGGCATTTCTCACACACTGGCTGTAAGTCAATCTCCTGGGTAGGAGTATCAGGTTAAACAACCCTTGCCGGTCTCTTATTTCTATGAATGTAATAAGACTCTGGCAATAGAATCATTCTTTTGTTCAGTGGTTTCCCACCTGCTGCTTACAAACTGCTAAAGTCATCCTCTTCCTCAATGTCTTTCCCACCAAGTTGCACGTACTTAGTCTGATATGTCCCTTGGGTGGACAAAATAGATCAATAGTATCAGAAGTCAGCCTGTGATTCAGCCAAATAAAAAATAAAGCAGTGTGGAAATTATTAAAATGGAGGCCATTTAATAGCTGGACAAAGAGAGCATGAACGCTGTTAAGGAGGTTAACAAGTGGGAGGAAAGAAAGAAGACTGGAAATAAATGCACAAATGACAAAACAGAAGTGAAGATTTTCAGAAAATGAAGGCTTAAAAAGCCATCTTTGTTACACACAAAACAATAGCAAAGTAAGATAAAAGCATTATGATAGTTGGGAAAATATAGATTCCAGTTCTGGCTTCACCAACTATTGATGGAATTTTGAACAAGCCACTTAATCTTTACTTTTTAAAACAGCTTTATTGAAATATAACTCACATTCTATAACATTCACCAGCTTAAAGTGTACAATTCAATGCTTTCTGTTATGTTCACAGAATTGAACAAAAATTAACACAATCTAATTTAGTGTGTTTCATCACCCTGAAAGGAAACCGCATACCCATTAGCAGTCATTCATTCCCTAATTCTTTACTCCTCCAACCCCTGGCAGCCACTAAGCTACTTTCTGTTTCTAAAGATTTGTCCATTCTGAATATTTTATGTAAATGGAGCCATGTATTATGTGGACTTTTATGGCTGCTGCTTTCACTTAATATAATTTTTTAAGGTTCATCCATGTTGTAGCATGTATTAGTACTTTATTCCTTTTTATTGCCAAATACTATTTCATTATATTGGTATATGATATTTTATGTACCCATTTATCAAGCAGTAGGTATCTGGGTTTTTCCCTCTTTTTAGATATTGTGGATAATGCTGCTGTGAGAATTCATGTAAAGGCTTTTTTAAGCCAATTGAATCTTGCTAACTTCATTTGTAAAACAAAACTAGAGTTTATGCTCTATGTTTGTATGTTTGAAGAAATCATTTCAGATGTCTTATTGATTTATGACATAGGTATAGAAGGAGACAGTATAGATATGTTTTCAGCTGATATTTCTAATAACACTATTAGCAATAGCATATTTTAATTCTAGCTTTCAGTTGGTAAATAGATAAGAGAGCTCTTTAAATATTGGCTGATTAATAGACCCTTTGATTTTCTTTTGTATTTATTTATCCATACATTCATCCAATAGTTACCAAATACTTATGAGTACCAATTCTGTGCTTTTCCCACAAGACACACAATGGTATATAAGAAAGAACTTACACATAAGGAATTCATATTCTGGTAGAGGAGAAAGGACATGTGTACAAATCAGTGAAATACATGGTAGAAAGTGAGAATGACCTTTAATGAGACTCAGATACAGCCTTCAGTGAGTTCAGAGATTCTTTGCTCACAACAATATTTCAACAAATTATTTTCCTAGTTTATCTCAACAAATTCTTGTTGGTATTTCAATAAGAATTTGTTGAGATGAATTAAGAAAAGAGAGATTTATTTAGGTATGGAAAATTTAAAGGATCCAAGTAGGAAGTAATTGCTGTTTAACTATGCTGTTGTTAAAGATCCTACAGTGGTGCATAATAATTGCCAAAGAGATCTGAAAGTAGTGGTAGCAGCTAGTTACAGAAGCTCAAATCCTGTGCCTTACGGAGCTATATGATTATACTTTGATACACACAAAAAAATCACCCTACATTGCTGTCCAGTTTATTTGAATGTACTTTGCACATTGTATTAGGGTTCTCTAGAGAGACAGAACTAAGGGAATATATAAAGGGGAATTTATTAATATTAAGTCAAATGATCACAAGGTCCCACAACAGGCCATCTGCAGGCTGAGGAGAAGGGAAAACCAGTCTGAGTTACAAAACTGAAGAACGTGGAGTCCAATGTTCAAGGGCAGGAAGCATCCAGCACGGGAGAGCGATGTAGGCTGGGAGGCTAGGCCAGTCTTTCTTTTTACATTTTTCTGCCTGCTTATATTGTAGCCTCTTTGGCAGCTGATTAGATTGTGCCCACCCAGCTTAAGGGTGGGTCTGCCTTTCTCAGCCCACTGACTCAAATGTTAATCTCCATTGGTAATACCCTCACAGATACACCCGGGATCAATAATTTGCCTCCTTCAATCCAATCAAGTTGACACTCAGTATTAATCATCACACACACCAACATCTCCTTGGAAATAATTGTCACCTTTCCTTTGCCATCATTCTACCAAATATTCTGGAGGTCAACTAAAAATCCTTATAAGGAAGTAACATCTGAAATTATAAAGCAATAACAGAAACGAATTTTGTTAACTCATGTATCATAATCCAGTTGCTGTTTTACAAATACTCCCAAGAACTTACTGTCAGGGAATACTGCTGTATATCATATTTCCTTTTCTCAGAACTAATGACAACATTTGATACACTGAGAAGTTTTGCTGATTTGGTTAATTTATTAAAAATAATACAAATACATATACCAAAGATGCAATGTATTGATTGCACATTGACTTGAAATAGCTTGATCATGATATCCTGCAAAACTGATTGATTCCAATCATAACTATTATCTGTTTCTTTTCCTGAGAAACAATATTAAAATGCATTCATTTGTAATCAGAATGCTCTGAGATACCATATCTGTGAATATTGGAATTTATCAAGAGTATCCTTTCAGTATAGTAGCAATCAATCAGTCGTGGATCCTTTCTACTTTTAGTAGAAAGATTAGAGATGATGTCATGAAGGAATGGAGACTAGCTGAATCAGGAGGGAGACAGCTTAGCTAAGAGGAAGTTAGAGAGCACTCCCTGTAGAGAAATGACATGAGCAAATGAGCAAATGGCGTGAGGAAGCCTTATTTGAATTATGCGATGCTCCTTATTGTAGGAAACATTGCACGTTTCTGTTTTATAAGTAAATGGAAGCATAATTAGGAAATCAGATGTCAATTTTTAAAAAATTTAATTTAATTTTAAGTTCCAGGATACATGTGCAGAACATGCAGGTTTGTTACACAGGTAAATGTGTGCCATGGTGATTTGCTGCACCTATCAACTCATCACCTGGGTATTGATCCCCATATGCGTTATCTATTTATCCTGATGCTCTTCCTTCTCCCACCCTCCCAACAGCCCTCGTGTGTGTTGTTCCTGTCCCTGTGTCCATGTGTTCTCATTGTTCAGCTTCCACTTACGAGTGAGAACATGTGGTATTTGGTTGTCTGTTCCTGCGTTAGTTTCCTGAGGATGATGGCTTCCAGCTTCATCCACATCCTTGCAAAGGACAAGATTTCATTCCTTTTTAGGGCTGCATAGTATTCCATGGTGTATATGTACCACATTTTCTTTATCCAATATATCACTGATGGGCATATGGGTTGATTCCATATGTTTACTGTTGTGAATAGTGCTACAATAAACATATGTATGCATGTATCTTTATAATACAATGATTTATATTCCTTTGGGTGTATACCCAGTAATAGGATTGCTGGGTCAAATGGTACTTGTAGTTCTAGATCCTTGAGGAATTGCTACACTGTCTTTCACAATGGTTGAACTAATTTACATTCCCACCAACAGTGTAAAACTGTTCCTATTTCTCCACAGCCTCGCCAGCATCTGTTGTTTCTTGACCTCTTAGCAATCACCATTCTGACTGGCAAAAGATGGTATCTCATTGTGGCTTTGATTTGCGTTTCTCTAATGATCAGTGATGTTGAGCTTTTTTTCATAAGTTTGTTGGCTGCATAAATTTCTTTTGAGAAGTGTCTGTTCATGTCCTTTGCCCACTTTTTGATGGGTTTTTTTTTCTTGTAAATTTGTTTAAGTTCCTTGTAAATTCTGGATATTAGAGCTTTGTCAGAAGGGTAGATTGCAAAAATTTTCTCCCATTCTGTAGGCTGCCTGTTCATTCTTATAATAGTTTCTTTGTTGTGCAGAAGCTCTTTAGTGTAATTAGATTGCATTCGTCAATTTTTGCTTTTGTTTTAATTGCTTTTGGTGATGTCATCATAATATCTCTGCCCATGCCTATGTCCTGAATGGTATTGCCTAGATTTTCTTCTAGGATTTTTATGGTTTTGGGTTTTGCATTTAAGTCTTTCATCCATCTTGAGTTAATTTTTGTATAAGGTTTATAGAAGGTGTCCAGTTTCGGTTTTCTTCATATGGCTAGCCAGTTTTCCCAGCACCATTTATTAAATAGGGAATGCTTTCCTTATTGCTTGTTTTTGCCAGGTTTGTTGAAGATCAGATGATTGTAGACGTGTGATCTCACTTCTGAGATCTCTATTCTGTTCCATTGGTCTACGTGTCTGTTTTGGTACCAGCTGCATGCTGCTTTGGTTACTGTAGCCTTGTAGTATAGTTTGAAGCCAGGTAGCATGATGCCTCCAGCTTTGTTATTTTTGCTTAGGATTGTCTTGGCTATATGGGCTCTTTTTTTTTTGTTTCATACGAATTTTAAAGTAGGTTTTTCTAATTCTGTGAAGAATGTCAATGGTAATTTTATGCGAATAGCATTGAATCTATAAATTACTTTGGACAATGTGGCCATTTTCACGATATTGATTCTTCCTATCCACAAGGATGAAATGTTTTTCCATTTGTTTATGTCCTCTCTTACTTCCTTGAACTGTGGTTTGTAGTTCTCCTTGAAGAGGTCCTTCACATCCCTTGTTAGGTGTATTCCTAGGTATTTTATTCTCTTTGTAGCAATAGTAAATGGAAGTTCATTCATGATTTGGCTCTGTGCTTGTCTATTGTTGGTGTATAGGAATGCTTGTGATTTTTGCACATTGACTTTGTATCCTGAGACTTTGCATCCTGAGACTTTGCTGAAGTTGCTTATTAGCTTAAGGAGCTTTTGGGAGAGGTCAATTTTTATGAAGTGACTTCCTAAATAGATAGGTTTTGTTAAGTATACAGCCACTCTCATTGGGAAGAAACATGGATAAGTTGGGAAAAGAATACCCATTTTACTGAATAATTCTGGAGAAAAATGAAATGACCTTGAAAATGGGTTCTGCCATAAATTTGTTGAGAATAAGTGTAACTATCTCCACACCTCTGCCAAGAAATCTTACTCTGATTTATCTGGTCAGTTCCTTCTAACATTTTCTACAGTAACCATTCCAAACTTCTTTTTTTCTCCAAACTCCAACCTGACTAAACTCATGTTGGCCAACTATACACTCATTCTCATAGAATAACTTTAATGATAATAAAGAAAATGTAATTCATTAACTAGAAAGCCCCTTAATTTCTTCCGACACACAAATGTTCCTTTCTGTTCAATGGAACAGAATAGAGATCTCAGAAGTAAGACCACATATCTACAATCATCTGATCTTCAACAAACCCGGCAAAAACAATGAATGGGGTATAACTACACCCATTCACCCTTCTCTCTTCCTGTGATAATTGAAAATCATCTCTCCTCTCTAAAGCTTATCTTAGTACATATCCTGTAAGTCTCTTTTTGGGATGGATATTCTCTATCTGACCCTTGGTGTCCACTTTCCACCATTTTCTCCTGCTCTTGTCCCAGGAGACTGATCTAAATGACCTGTATAAATGCTCCCTTGCCTCTGGCATTTGGTTGGATATGGCCAATGGAAGTCACCAGCATTTGATCAGAAAATAGGAGAATGGTGAGGCCGGGATATTTATTCCTCTTTTCCAGGCTGCAGGGTTGGCATGGCTGTGTTCCTGTATCAAAGGCCACAGCACTTACACTGGGAAGTTGGCTCCTACAGCTACATACATTACATACATGTCTCAAAGGCTTTGGTGACCATTTCCTTCTTTTTTTTTTTTTTTTTGACAGAGCCTTGCTCTGTTGCCCAGGCTGGAGTGCAGTGGCCCATGATCTTGGCTCACTGCAACCTCCACCTCCTGGGTTCAAGTGATTCTCCTGCCTCAGTCCCCCAAGTAGCTGGGATTACAGGCGCGTGCCATCATGCCCAGCCAAGTTTTGTATTTTTAGTAGAGATGGGGTTTCACCATATTGGTCAGGCTGGTCTTGAACTTCTGACCTCAAGCAGTCCACCTGTTTTGGCCTCCCAAAGTGCTAGAATTACAGGCATGAGCCACCGTGCCTGGCCACGATCCTTTCTTATCAGGCATAGCTGAGGAACCTATTGCTGATACCAGGAGTGCATCACCATCTTCGGTTTCTTTTCCTTATTTTATCCATAATTTTGTCAATGGATCATTCATTAACTCACTTTATTTCCCTGCCTTTTTTTTTTTTTTTTGAGTTGCTGCTGCTTGACAAGACCCTGACTGATACACTTCCCTCCTACTTCCTTAACAACTATTCTCTGTCAAAAAAATTATTACAAACTTGGAAATAAGGATAAAAGGTGAACAGCATGTTCTTTCATTGTCTTGTAGGGAGATTGCTTTATTGGTCTACCCAAGGATTATCCAAGGGGATGCACTTTGTTCACCTCACGCTTTATTATGGATTAGACAAGCTTAGTGAAGTTACATGCTAATTTATGTATTTTTGCTCTATAATGTTACAAATAATTTCTGTCCAAGTTTTCTTTTTCATAAAAAGATAACTCCAAAGCTTCCAGTTTTTTCAGGATATTAATAAATTTCATAATGTAGCAATCTTATCCTCACATTCCTTTATTAAATTTCTTATAATAAATCAGCTACTCAGGAGGCTGAGGCAGGAGAATTGCTTGAACCTGGGAGGCGAAGGTTGTGGTGAGCTGAGATCGCTCTACTGCACGCCAGCATGCCAGCCAGGGTGACAGAGCGGGACTCCGTCTCAAAAACAAAACAAAACAAAACAAAAGGTTATGCCTCAAGATTTTTGCCTGAGCCTTCTTTTCTTTCTTTTGTTTTTTTCCAGTTTAATCTTTTATTTTCTCCTGCTTGGAGTAAAGTGAGAAAGAGAGGAGGAAATATAGCCCAGGGATTTTATTAGTTAGGATTCCACAATTTCTTTTAACTTTATATTTTGATATAACTTAGACTTTATGTAAAAGTTGCAGAAATAGAGTTCTTGTGTACCCCTTACCCAGTCTCTCCTAATATTAACATCTTCCGTCACCATAGCACAATACTTGCCACCAAGAAGTTGGCATTGATACAATACTATTAACTACAGACCTTAATCAGGTTCGCTAGTTTTCTCACTAATGTGTCCTCTTCATCTAGAATCTAATCCAGGATTCCACACTGAATTAATTGTCATAAATTCTTAGTCTCCTCCAGTCAGTGATGGTTCCTCAGTCCTTCCTTGTCTTTCAAGATCTTGACACTTTGAAGAGCACTGATCAGTCATTTTGTAGAATGTCCCATAATCTGCACTCATCTGAAGTTTTCTAGGATTAGATTGAAGTATGCCTTTTTGGAAAAAACACCAGAGAAGTAGTGTATCACATCAGAATTTATATAAAATCCATAGATTTTCTAACTAGTGATGTTAGCTTTGCTCATTTGGTTAACATGATGTCTACCAGAATTCTTCATGGAAAAACAACAACATCACTAATCATTAGAGAAATGCAAATCAAAACCACAATGAGATACTGTCTCACACTAGTCAGAATGGCTATTACTAAAATGTCAAAAACAACAGTTCCTGGAGAGGCTGTGGAGAAAAGGACATGCTTATATACTGTTGGTGGGAATGTAAATTAAGTCAGCCACTGTGGAAAGCAGTTTGGAGATTTCTCAAAGAACTTAAATCGGAACTACCATTTGACCTAGCAATGGTAATAGTTACTGAGTATATATCCAAAAGAAAACAAATCATTCTACCAAAAGATACATGCACTTACATGTTCATTGCAGCACTATTCACAATAGCAAAGACATGGAACCAATCTATGTGCCCATCAACGGTGGACTGGATAAAGAAAATGTGGTTCATATACATCATAGAATACTACGCAACCATCAAAAAGAATGAGATCATGTATTTTGCAGCCACATGGATTAAGCTGGAGGCCATTATCCTAAGTGAACTAACATAGGAACAGAAAACCAAATACTGCATGTTCTCACTTATAAGTGGGACCTAAACATTGGGTACTCATGGACAAAAAGTTTGCAACAATAGAAACTACAGATTACTAGAGGGGAGAGGGAGAGAAGGGGCAAGGGTTGAAAAACTAACTATTGGGCACTATACTCAGTACCTGGGTGATGAGATCATCTGTACCCCAAACCTCAGCATCACGCAATAAATGCTGAGACAGGTTCTTGCTATGCTGCCTAGAGTAGTCTCAAACTCCTGGTTTCAAATGATTATATGACCTCAGTCTCCAGAGTAGCTAGGACTACAGATGTGCAACACCATGCCCAGCTTCATCAGATACTTTTAATAACAAAGGATCAAGTAGTAGCGTTTTTTCCTTCTTACTCTCCATATATTTCACACATGATTCTGTTCTTTTCCACAACTTCTATTACCATTTAGCTCTGTGGTACAGGCCTAGCTTTATCTACCAAGCACCAGATCTGAACATCCAACTGCTATTGGACATCCAAGATGTCCCAACATATCTCAGACTCCAAATAGCTACAAAAGAACTAAACATTCTTACATTTGCTGCCTCTTCTGTGCTTCCTAAATTATTGAATAGTGCCATCAGCACTAGGTTACTTAAGCCAGAAACCTGGACACTTTTCTTGGATTCTTCTACCTTACCTTATATATTCAGTTAGACTCTAATTGGGACAATACTACCTTTTAATTGTTTCTCAAGTCTATTCTCGTCTGCACCGTAACTCCTACCTTTTGGGTTAGGCTGCAAACATTCAACTGGCCCCTAGTTAGCCTCCCTGCTTCTATTTTGCCTGTTCCATACCATTTATCTAAAGTGCAGTTTTAATCATCTCACTCACTTTTAACCCTTAAATACCTCATCTTTCCTTTGGATAAGTTCAAAGTCCATATCATGCTCCTTCATCGTCCAACCCTGCCTTCTGCTACTGTCATATTTCTTGCTATTTAATTCACCAACTCTTTGTTCCAGCCATAGAAGGGGGTATAAAGGCCCAGTGAGACCCAAATACTGAGCTCCACTGAAATAGGCTTGCACTATGTTCTCTACAGAATACAAGATTATCATCCAAAGGGGAAGCACAGGTAACAAAAATAATAAAAATATATTTGCAAATTGTGGTTGATAAACTGAGTTTACATAACAGTAGTTTTTAACTGGAAGAAATAAAAGCTATCACTTGCAGGCCACTTGCTGCCCTGTACCTCTTTCTGGCTATACCAAGATTGTAAAAACTGACTGCTCTTTACTGGGGCCATTTTCAGGGTTGTTTATGCAGCTGGTAATCTTGAAAGATGAGGTAACATCTCTTAACTCCAGGCAGAGAACAAGTCTGCTTCCTCCTTTCTGTAAAAGTGCTGGATTCTCCAGCCTCAGTGTTCCTCAGCAGGGGTGCAGATACTCTGCTTGTGTAGTATTCATCTGAGCTCCTCAGTGTCTCCCCCATGGGATTTGGGGCAAGAGGAATCACTGCAAATCTGCGGATGCTCCTGCTGCTGGCTGCACTATGCAAAATAAAATCCTTTGTTTTTTACTCAGCAGTTTTATCTCTTTGGCTAACATTCAGGAAAGAACAAAAGGCTAATTTGTTAGCTTGTAAATAAAATCCAACTTGAACATTTTATATTTTTAAAGTAAGTAGTTCTTTTGCTTTCACATCATTGTAAGAAATGTTGGTCAAATTCCACTTTTCTCCTGAAAAGGAAATTAAAATAACTGATGATGATCGCAGTTAACAATGGCATCTGACACCCCCACTTTGAAGCACTCCTTAGTAGTGATAGGTCAGCATTCCATATCCACTTTTTCTAATTCACAATCATGAGACTTAAGGCTGTGTTGGGAATATGAAGTCATGTTATTCTCAGATTCTCCAGGGCATCTGAAGTTTAAGAGATTTATTATTTTATTGGTTCAAAAATAAATCAGCACCTCTAACGTATCGATACAATCACAAGAATATGGATCATCAAATCCTGGCTAGAGTATCTGAAAGAATGGATGTACAGTGAGCTGAATGAGGAAGTCCAAAATCGAACCCAGTTTTTCATTAATTCATTCTGTAGACAATAAGCCCCTACTGATTTCCAGGCACCACTCTAGAAAGTAAGAATATGGAAATACAAGACAAGATCCTTGAAGTCTTGTAAAGCTTACAGCTGAAGGAAGAGACTGACATGCAAACATTTCTAATATGATGTAATAAGAATTTGATAAAACTGAGTATACAACTATATTAAAGCGCCCAGTGCACATGAATGCCCCCCATGTTCACACATAAAATACTTTTAACTCCATTATCCAGAAAACACTACTGTTCATAGTTTGGTAGATTTGCTAGATATCCTTTTAGACTAATGTTTTTTATCCTGGGAATACATAATACAACATATATATGTATATATATACACACATATATGTATATATGTATATATACATATATATGTATATACTTAATATATACTTATGAAAGTATAATTATATATACTTAATATACAATCATATAATATGTAATATATACTTGTATAATATGTACTCATAAATATATATACTTATGTAATATGTACATATAATTTCATATATGTAATTAAGAAAACACAATAAGTGCTATTAAAATACATGCTGTGCTATAAGTTTATGAATACTTTATCCAGAAACCCTTTTCTATGACAGCTTATATATATATATATATTATTCATTAAGAATCCCAAATGTGAACTATACTTCATTGTCCAAAGAATTTAAAAAGATAATACATAATTTGTCTAACAAACTTTCTGTATTTTCCCAAGCCTTCATAAAAGAAAGTGATAGTATTCATGTTCAGTTGTATTCACTGAATATACATAAGGAAAATACTTCTATTTCATTACTGTTCTGATACTGAAATGACAAATTAAATTCATGAGGAATCAAATTCACTTGGAACAAACAGCTCAGTATTTTACATTCTAAACTGGTAAGAACTGCCAGGGTTTGAAAAAGTTTCATGTATTGTATTTGCATTTTGGAATTTCAAAAGCCTGCTGTTGATTTGGTTACCATAGACTTCAAATGAATGAGTATAATAGCAAGACTACTACCTGTATTTGCCAGCACCCCAGTAAAATTTTACATGGAGGGAAATCTTTCTTCTGTCTGCCACAAGATCACTGAAACATGGTACCCAAGGGAAAAATGGCTGTTGTCCTCTTCCTTAACGGGTGACTGCAGGTGAGGCTGTGACTTGAAAAATGTGAGTGTGGCAAATATAGCAGTTTGCCCACTCAATGCCCATATATGGAGCTTTCTCCCTACATAACGTGGTACCATCCACTGAGATGTAAGCACGAGGCAGCTGAGTGAGGCTTCCCAGAAAGCCATGGCTTTCTTGATGAGGAAGGACAAGCACAGCCGCGCTGCCCCTTCTGCCTCGTTCTTCACTTTGCTCCATCCAGTCTCATTCTTCTTTCCTTGCACTGCGGAATCATGAGGTGATGATGAGGAAAAGAAGGTCTACGTGGCAAAGGCACAGGGGTAAGAAGACAAAAGTTCCTGAATTTCCAGTGACATCAGTGAGTAACTGAATGCCAGTTACCACCTTCCCTTGAGCTTCTTCTTCTGTGAAGAAGAAACTTTATTTAAGCTACTGATAATAATATTTTTTTACTTGCAGCTAAACTTATTTATAACTGATATAATAGGAAATACAGATTTGCCTCTACTCTCCCCTTTACACAGTCTCCAAATTCAGCACTTGTAAAACAGTATGAAAGAAAGACAACATATTAGGTGTTTGGGTTCGTAAGTTCGTTCCTTCATCTCACACACCATTGGTCAGGTAGTTCTAGAGCTTAATATTAAGCTCTGGGTTTCAAAATTTAAAAGATATTTAGATGCCCCAGAAAGAGTTCAAAGGAACCTTCAAAAAGAAATATATGGCTTGTGAATAAAGATTTAAGAAGAAATACTTTAAAAATCAGCCACTGTAGTATTTTTGGCCATGAGAAAGAGGTGAAAATTTATTATTAGCAAACCAAATCTTACAATGTATTAAAAATACATCATGGACAAAATGAATATTTCCCAGGAATTTTAGGAAGCCTTAACATTAAAAAGTACAAGGCATGACACAACTGTTCATTTAGATTATCATTACCAAAATTATTACCTTCCTGCTAATTTAGAACTCTATGAGGGCAAGATTGTGTCTATTTTGTTTTTGTTTTTGAGATGGAGTTTCACTCTTGTTGCCCAGGCTGGAGTGCGATGGCGCGATCTTGGCTCACTGCAACCTCTGCCTCCCAGGTTCAAATGATTCTCATGCTTCAGCCTCCCGAGTAGCTGGGATTACAGGCACCCATCACCACACCTGGCTAATTTTTGTATTTTTAGTAGAGACAAGGTTTCACCACATTGGCCAGGCTGGTCTTGAACTCCTGACCTGACATGATCCACCTGCCTTGGCCTCCCGAAGTGCTGGGCTTACAGGCATGAGCCACCACACCCGGCCGATTGTGTCTGTTTTATTCACTGTTTTACTTCCAGTTCCAAGTATCTGTGCTCATAGTAGGCATCAATAACATATTTTTCCAATAAAATTAAATTGCATGTGATTAGATATTATAGAAATTTAGTTTTAAAGGTATTTATAGAAACCAAAATGTTTCACATATTTCAAGTCATTTCAAAAGCAGAAGATAAAATTATTTCACTTTTTTAAAGGTAGAAGTAATGTCCTAAGGAATCCTTTTCAACGCTTTGGAGTCAGGTTGGCCAAAAATATTTATTCAGTCCTCCACTATTGGCTAATATTGGGCTGCAGTCCTTATAGCTGAACAACAGACTCTTCCTTGGAATACTCTTCAACACAGTCTTAGAGTTACCCATTACCAGACAATGAGAATTAGCACATGCAACACAACCAGATTTCTATTTCTACATTGTTGTAGGAAAAAAAAATCACAAAAGTGACTCTAACAGAATATCTAATTATACATTGAATGATAATACTAGTATAGAAACAGCTTCAGGAAAGCCTACCATTTAATGTATGTTCAATTTCCCCACTTTGCTTTCCCATGATCATGAACGCGGGCCCTAATGGCACTATTTGGGACAAATTATTTATTATTTCAGATTTAGACAAAGTCACTTTTGGTTTTTAAACTTTAAGTAATTTAATGGTTTGGTGAATAATTTGGATTCCAAATTTAGCTCGGTTTTGGCAAAGCCAAACAGATTATAATTATTGCATGTGTCTCAAGTTATTGTCCTCAAACCTCTTAAATAGGTTCCATCCAGGAAAAGAAACACATTTCTCAATTACTTTTGAAAAGTCATGTGTTAAAAATGACCAAGGGGTTCAAGATAGTTGCAATACATTACTTAATTTAGGCAGTAATACTTAATTTTACTTAATTTTAATTTACTTAATTTATTTACTTAAATTTTATTTACTTAATTTTAATTTACTTAATTTTAATTAATTAATACTTAAATTTATTAAGTATTAAATTACTTAATAAAGGCAGTCTTAAATTGCAGAGAATTACCTCGCATAATTAATTTGAGATTCAGCAGCATGATAATCAGTATCATTTTCTGTAAAAATCAGGAAACTTTAATTGAATATTTCTATTTTATCCTCAGGGGGGCTTTCTCCAATTTGATCAGTCACAAAGTTCAGAGTCTCAGTTTTAATTAGTTTTGTGCCAGAGGGCACCATTTGCCCTTATAAATATCATCAAAGGGCCCTAAAGATGCTTTTTCTTTTTCTTTTTTGAGACTGTGTCTTGCTCTATCACCCAGGCTGGAGTGCAGTGGCATGATCTTGGCTCACTGCAACCTCTGCCTCCTTGGTTCAACCAATTCTCCTGCCTCAGCCTCCAGAGTAGCTGGGATTACAGGCGCCTGCCACCATGCCTAGCTATTTTTTTTTTGTGTGTGTACTTTTAATAGAGACAAGGTTTCACCATGTTGGCCAGGCTGGTCTCAAACTTCTGACCTCAGGTGACCCACCTGCCTCAGCCTCCCAAAGTGCTGGGATTACAGGTGTGAGCCACCATGCCCAGCCTAAAGATGCTTTTTCTGTGAGGGTTTAGATACTGAACTTCCATGATGAATTATCCATACACTGGAGTCTTGGTTTCTTCACAATCAAAAACTGAAAAGTGTTTTCCAGTTTACTTTGTCTTATTATATATAGATATGACTCTTATCTGAATTAGAAAAATGAACTATCAAAGATTTACATTTTTGTCTCTGTGTATAGAGGGATACAGCATATTTCTTAGAATTTGCCAATTGGCTTTAAAGTTTTAATCTCATGGTTGAATTAAAAGTAATTATAAAACTTACTAAAGACAATAGCAACTCTTAGAAATATAGGCCTAGAGGGTGGGCATGGTGGCTCACACCTGTAATCCCAGCACTTTGGGAGGCCGAGGCGGGCGGATCACGAGGTCAGGCGATCGAGACCATCTGGCTAACACGGTGAAACCCTGTCTCTACTAAAAATGCAAAAAAAAAAATTAGTCGGGCGAGGTGGCGGGTGCCTGTGGTCACAGCTACTGGGGAGGCTGAGGCAGGAGAATGGCGTGAACCCGGGAGGCAGAGCTTGCAGTGAGCCGAGAAGGCGCCACTGCACTCCAGCCTGGGCGACAGAGAGAGACTCCATCACAGAAAAAAAAAAAAAAAAAAAAAAAAGAGAAATATAGGCCTAGGACACCGGCAGAGAAAAAATGGAGGATAGGAGGCAGGACTAACTTGCTGCTCCCACCCGGATGGACAGAGCAGCGTGTGGAGACTCACATCATGAACTTTTGCTCCAAGAACTACCACAGGTACATACCAGGAAAGCCAAAAGAATCTACAGACCCTTTAAAGGAATTGACTTGCCGCCACAGGCTCTGTGAGACAGCCGAAAAATTGTGAGTGCCCTAAGTGTGTAAGGGGGAACATCTCTCCCGGAAAACACATCCTCAACAGGGAACCCGAAGGTCCAAATCACAGGAGAAGGATTTAACCTTACCTGGATTTGAGACAAATTTAGAGAGCCAGGCTAAATATAAGGGTTGAGGAAGCAGTGGGAAGACCCCCGTGGGCACTTTTGGTCCCCACGGAAGCCATTTATGACTTTGTCTTGCAGACACCCTTGGGGAGGGCTGCCAGGAGAATTGGGGAAAGATCACAGGGAGAAGGAAACTTCCAGCTTAACTTTTTAACAATTTCCACCAAACGAGCAAAATTTCCTGTACAGAATCCTGGGGAAGGGCGAACAGGGATTGCAGAAACTAGGAAGCCTGAAGCCTGAAAGCTCTACTTGCTTTCTCAGCGGTGGAGGCTGGTAGCCTGGGGCAAGTTCTCAGGCCTGCTGGTTGGCTGCCTAGAAATAAACTGGGTGCTATTGGTGGGGAGTGAGACTGGCCTTTTCGCTGCGTGGAAGCTGAGTAAGGCCTGTCACTGCGAGCTTTCCCCCACTTCCTTGGCCACCTGTACTACACAGCAGAGGCAGCCATAATCCCCTTGAGAACATAACTCAATTGGATGGACAACAGCATCCCCAACCCCCACAATGTCTGCAGCAAGCCCTGCCCAAGGAGAGTCTGAGCTCAGGCACATCTAACCCTGTCCCCATCTAATGGGCATTCTCTACCTGCCCTGGTAGCTGAAGACAAAGGACATAATCTCTGGGAGCTCCATGACCCCATCCACCACATGAGAAACACAAATATTTATCCAGGTGAACCTAGGGCAAGCTTGTATCCTCCCTAAACTACCCCAGCTGATGCTCTTTTGAAAGCGCCACCTCCTGGCTGCAGGCCAGCCAACACAAAACTAGCACACTAAACAAAACTACAACCGAGGACCCTCACAGAGTCCACTTCACTCCCCTGCTACCTCCACCGGAGCAGGTGCTCCATGGTGGAGAGACCTGAAGATGGATCAAATCACAGGACTCTTTGCAGACACTCCCCAGCACCAGCCTGGAGCCTGGTAGCTCCCCAGAAGAGAAATAATAATCACTGCACTTTGGCTCTCAGGCAGCCCCTAGGGGAGGGGGGAGAGCATCACATCAAGGGAACACCCTGTGGAACAAAAGAATCTGAACAGCAGCCCTTGAGCCCCAGATCTTCCCTCTGACATAGTCTATTCAAATGAGAAGGAAATAGAAAAACAATTCTGGTAATATGACAAAACAAGGTTCTTTATTACCCCCAAAAGATCATACTAGCTCACTAGCAATGGATCCAAACCAAGACAGGATCTCTGAATTGCCAGAAAAAGAATTCGGAAGGTCGATTATGAAGCTACTCAAGGAGGCACGAGAGAAAAGTGAAGTCCCACTTAAAGAAAAAAAAAAAAGATACAGGATATGAATGGAAAAATCTCCAGATAAATAGATGGCATAAATAAAAAACAATCACAACTTTTGGAAATGAAGGGCACACGTAGAGAAATAGAAAGTCTCAACAACAAAATCGAGCAAGTAGAAGAAAAAGCCTCAGAGCTCAAAGACAAGGCTTTTAAATTAACCCAATCTGACAAAGACAGAGAAAAAAGAATTAAAGAAATAAACAAAGCCTCCAAGAAGTTTGGGATTATGTTAAATGACCAAACTTAAGAATAATTGGTGTTCCTAAGGAAGAAGAGAAATCTAAAAGTTTGGAAAACATATTTGAAGGAATAATTGAGAAAAACTTCCCTGGCTTTGCTAGAGACCTAGACATCCAAACATGAGAAGCTCAAAGAACACTTGGGAAATTCATTGCAAAATGATCATCACCTAGGCACATAGTCATCATGTTATTAAAGCCAAGATGAAGGAAAAAATCTTAAGGGCTGTGAGGCAAAAGCATCAGGTAACCTCTAAAGGAAAACCTATCAGATTAACAGCAGATTTGTCAGCAGTAGCCCTATATTCTAGAAGAGATTGGGGTCCTATATTTAGCCTCCTTAAACAAGACAATTATCAGCGAAGAATTTTGTTTCCAGTGAAACTAAGGTTCATAAATGAAGGAAAGCTATGGTCTTTCAAAGACAAACAAATGCTGAGAGAATTTGCCATTACCAAGCCAGCACTACAAGAACTGGTAAAAGGAGCTCTAAATCTTGAAACAAATCCTCAAAATACACCAAAATGGAACCCCCTTAAGTCATAAATATCACAGGACCTATAAAACATAACACAATGAAAGAAAAAGCAAGGTATTCAGGCAACAACTAGCAAAATGAATAGAACGGTACTTCACATCTCAATACTAACATTAAATGTAAATGGCCCAAATGCTCCTTAAGAGAAACAGAATGGTAGAATGTATAAGAATTCACCAACCGGGAGGAGCCAAGATGGCCGAATAGGAACAGCTCCGGTCTACAGCTCCCAGCGTGAGCGACGCAGAAGACGGGTGATTTCTGCATTTCCATCTGAGGTACCGTGTTCATCTCACTAGGGAGTGCCAGACAGTGGGCGCAGGTCAGTGGGTGAGCGCACCGTGCGCCAGCCGAAGCAGGGGCGAGGCATTGCCTCACTCGGGAAGCACAAGGGGTCAGGGAGTTCCCCTTCCAGGGGTGACAGACGGCACCTGGAAAATCGGGCCACTCCCACCTGAATACTGTGCTTTTCCGAAGGGCTTAGGAAACGGTGCCCCAGGAGAGTATAGCCCGCACCTGGCTCAGAGGGTCCTACGCCCACGGAGTCTCGCTGATTGCTAGCACAGCAGTCTGAGATCAAACAGCAAGTCGGCAGCGAGGCTGGGGGAGGGGCGCCCGCCATTGCCCAGGCTCGCTTAGGTAAACAAAGCAGCCTGGAAGCTTGAACTGGGTGGAGCCCACCACAGCTCAAGGAGGCCTGCCTGCCTCTGTAGGCTCCACCTCTGGGGGCAGGGCACAGACAAACAAAAAGACAGCAGTAACCTCTGCAGACTTAAATGTCCCTGTCTGACAGCTGTGAGGAGAGCAGTGGTTCTCCCAGCATGCAGCTGGAGACCTGAGAACGGGCTGACTGCCTCCTCAAGTGGGTCCCTGACCCCTGACCCCTGAGCAGCCTAACTGGGAGGCACCCCCCAGCAGGGGCAGACTGACACCTCACACAGCCGGCCAGGTACTCCAACAGACCTGCAGGTGAGGGTTCTGTCTGTTAGAAGGAAAACTAACAGAAAGGACATCCACACCAAAAACCCATCTGTACATCACCATCATCAAAGACCAAAAGTAGATAAAACCACAAAGATGGGGAAAAAACAGAGCAGAAAAACTGGAAACTCTAAAAAGCAGAGTACCTCTCCTCCTCCAAAGGAATGCGGTTCCTCACCAGCAACGGAACAAAGCTGGACGGAGAATGACTTTGACGAGCTGAGAGAAGAAGGCTTCAGACGAACAAATTACTCTGAGCTATGGGAGGATATTCAAACCAAAGGCAAAGAAGTTGAAAACTTTGAAAAAAATTTAGAAGAATGTATAACTAGAATAACCAATACAGAGAAGTGCTTAAAGGAGCTGATGGAGCTGAAAACCAAGGCTCGAGAACTACGTGAAGAATGCAGAAGCCTCAGGAGCCGATGCGATCAAATGGAAGAAAGGGTATCAGCCCTGGAAGATGAAATGAATGAAATGAAGTGAGAAGGGAAGTTTAGAGAAAAAAGAATAAAAAGAAACGAGCAAAGCCTCCAAGAAATGTGGGACTATGTGAAAAGACCAAATCTACATCTGATTGGTGTACCTGAAAGTGACGGGGAGAATGGAAACAAGTTGGAAAACACTCTGCAGGATATTATCCAGGAGAACTTCCCCAATCTAGCAAGGCAGGCCAACATTCAGATTCAGGAAATACAGAGAACGCCACAAAGATACTCCTCGAGAAGAGCAACTCCAAGACACATAATTGACAGATTCACCAAAGTTGAAATGAAGGAAAAAATGTTAAGGGCAGCCAGAGAGAAAGGTCGGGTTACCCTCAAAGGGAAGCCCATCAGACTAACAGCGGATCTCTCGGCAGAAACCCTACAAGCCAGAATAGAGTGGGGGCCAATATTCAACATTCTTAAAGAAAAGAATTTTCAACCCAGAATTTCATATCCTGCCAAACTAAGCTTCATAAGTGAAGGAGAAATAAAATCCTTTACAGACAAGCAAATGCTGAGAGATTTTGTCACCACCAGGCCTGCCCTAAAAGAGCTCCTGAAGGAAGCGCTAAACATGGAAAGGCACAACCGGTACCAGCCACTGCAAAATCATACCGAAATGTAAAGACCATCGAGACTAGGAAGAGACTGCATCAACTAACGAGCAAAATATCCAGCTAACATCATAATGACAGGATCAGATGCACACATAACAATATTAACTTTAAATGTAAATGGACTAAATGCTCCAATTAAAAGACACAGACTGGCAAATTGGATAAAGACTCAAGACCCATCAGTGTGCTGTATTCAGGAAACCCATCTCACATGCAGAGACACACATAGGCTCAAAATAAAAGGATGGAGGAAGATCTACCAAGCAAATGGAAAACAAAAAAAGGCAGGGGTTGCAATCCTAGTCTCTGATAAAACAGACTTTAAACCAACAAAGATCAAAAGAGACAAAGAAGGCCATTACATAATGGTAAAGGGATTAATTCAACAAGAAGAGCTAATTATCCTAAATATATATGCACCCAATACAGGAGCACCCAGATTCATAAAGCAAGTCCTGAATGACCTACAAAGAGACTTAGACTCCCACACATTAATAATGGGAGACTTTAACACCCCACTGTCAACATTAGACAGATCAACGAGACAGAAAGTCAACAAGGATACCCAGGAATTGAACTCAGCTCTGCACCAAGTGGACCTAATCGACATCTACAGAACTCTCCACCCCAAATCAACAGAATATACATTTTTTTCAGCACCACACCACACCTATTCCAAAATTGACCATATACTTGGAAGTAAAGCTCTCCTCAATAAATGTAAAAGAACAGAAATTGTAACAAACTGTCTCTCAGATAACAGTGCAATCAAGCTAGAACTCAGGATTAAGAATCTCACTCAAAACCGCTCAACTACATGGAAACTGAACAACCTGCTCCTGAATGACTACTGGGTACATAACGAAATGAAGGCAGAAATAAAGATGTTCTTTGAAACCAACGAGAACCAAGACACAACATACCAGAATCTCTGGGATGCATTCAAAGCAGTGTGTAGAGGGAAATTTATAGCACTAAATGCCCACAAGAGAAAGCAGGAAAGATCCAAAATTGACACCCTAACATCACAATTAAAAGAACTAGAAAAGCAAGAGCAAACACATTCGAAAGCTAGCAGAAGGCAAGAAATAACTCAAATCAGAGCAGAACTGAAGGAAATAGAGACACAAAAAACCCTTCAAAAAATAAATGAATCCAGGAGCTGGTTTTTTGAAAGGATCAACAAAATTGATAGACCGCTAGCAAGATTATTAAAGAAAAAAAGAGAGAAGAATCAAATAGATGCAATAAAAAATGATAAAGGGGATATCACCACCGATCCCACAGAAATACAAACTACCATCAGAGAATATTACAAACACCTCTATGCAAATAAACTAGAAAATCTAGAAGAAATGGATAAATTCCTCAACACATACACCCTCCCAAGACTAAACCAGGAAGAAGTTGAATCTCTGAATAGACCAATAACAGGAGCTGAAATTGTGGCAATAATCAATAGCTTACCAACCAAAAAAAGTCCAGGACCAGATGGGTTCACAGCCGAATTCTACCAGAGGTACAAGGAGGAGCTGGTACCATTCCTTCTGAAACTATTCCAATCAATAGAAAAAGAGGGAATCCTCCCTAACTCATTTTATGAGGCCAGCATCATCCTGATACCAAAGCCTGGCAGAGACACAACAAAAAAAGAGAATTTTAGACCAATATCCTTGATGAACATTGATGCAAAAATCCTCAATAAAATACTGGCAAAGAGAATCCAGCAGCACATCAAAAAGCTTATCCACCACGATCAAGTGGGCTTCATCCCTGGGATGCAAGGCTGGTTCAATATACGCAAATCAATAAATGTAATCCAGCATATAAACAGAACCAAAGACAAAAACCACATGATTATCTCAATAGATGCAGAAAAGGCCTTTGACAAAATTCAACAACCCTTCATGCTAAAAACTCTCAATAAATTAGGAATTGATGGGACGTATCTCAAAATAATAAGAGCTATTTATGACAAACCCACAGCCAATATCATACTGAATGGGCAAAAACTGGAAGCATTCCCTTTGAAAACTGGCACAAGACAGGGATGCCCTCTCTCACCACTTCTATTCAACATAGTGTTGGAAGTTCTGGCCAGGGCAATTAGGCAGGAGAAGGAAATCAAGGGTATTCAATTAGGAAAAGAGGAAGTCAAATTGTCCCTGTTTGCAGATGACATGATTGTATCTCTAGAAAACCCCATTGTCTCAGCCCAAAATCTCCTTAAGCTGATAAGCAACTTCAGCAAAGTCTCAGGATACAAAATCAATGTGCAAAAATCACAAGCATTCTTATACATCAATAACAGACAGACAGAGAGCCAAATCATGAGTGAACTCCCATTCACAATTGCTTCAAAGAGAATAAAATACCTAGGAATCCAACTTACAAGGGATGTGAAAGACCTCTTCAAGGAGAACTACAAACCACTGCTCAAGGAAATAAAAGAGGATACAAACAAATGGAAGAACATTCCATGCTCATGGGTAGGAAGAATCAATATCATGAAAATGGCCATCCTTCCCAAGGTAATTTACAGATTCAATGCCATCCCCATCAAGCTACCGATGACTTTCTTCACAGAATTGGAAAAAACTACTTTAAAGTTCATATGGAACCAAAAAAGAGCCTGCATTGCCAAGTCAATCCTAAGCCAAAAGAACAAAGCTGGAGGCATCACACTACCTGACTTCAAACTATACTACAAGGCTACAGTAACCAAAACAGCATGGTACTGGTACCAAAACAGAGATATAGATCAATGGAACAGAACAGAGCCGTCAGAAATAATGCCACATATCTACATGTATCTGATCTTTGACAAACCTGACAGAAACAAGAAATGGGGAAAGGATTCCCTATTTAATAAATGGTGCTGGGAAAACTGGCTAGCCATATGTAGAAAGCTGAAACTGGATCCCTTCCTTGCACCTTATACAAAAATCAATTGAAGATGGATTAAAGACTTAAGTGTTAGACCTAAAACCATAAAAACTCTTGAAGAAAACCTAGGCATTACCATTCAGGACATAGGCATGGGCAAGGACTTCATGTCTAAAACACCAAAAGCAATGGCAACAAAAGCCAAAATTGACAAATGGGATCTAATTAAACTAAAGAGCTTCTGCACAGCAAAAGAAACTACCATCAGAGTGAACAGGCAACCTACAAAATGGGAGAAAATTTTCGCAACCTACTCATCTGACAAAGGGCTAATATCCAGAATCTACAATGAACTCCAACAAATTTACAAGAAAAAAACAAACAACCCCATCAAAAAGTGGGCAAAGGACATGAACAGACACTTCTCAAAAGAAGACATTTATGCAGCCAAAAAACACATGAAAAAATGCTCACCATTACTGGCCATCAGAGAAATGCAAATCAAAAGCACAATGAGATACCATCTCACACCAGTTAGAATGGCAATCATTAAAAAGTCAGGAAACAACAGGTGCTGGAGAGGATGTGGAGAAATAGGAACACTTTTACACTGTTGGTGGGACTGTAAACTAGTTCAACCCTTGTGGAAGTCAGTGTGGCGATTCCTCAGGGATCTAGAACTAGAAATTCCATTCGACCCAGCCATCTCATTACTGGGTATATACCCAAAGGACTATAAATCATGCTGCTATAAAGACACATGCACACGTATGTTTATTGTGGCATTATTCACAATAGCAAAGACTTGGAACCAACCCAAATGTCCAACAATGATAGACTGGATTAAGAAAATGTGGCACATATACACCATGGAATACTATGCAGCCATAAAAAATGATGAGTTCATGTCCTTTGTAGGGACATGGATGAAATTGGAAATCATCATTCTCAGTAAACTATCGCAAGAACAAAAAACCAAACACCGCATATTCTCACTCATAGGTGGGAATTGAACAATGAGAACACATGGACACAGGAAGGGGAACATCACACTTCGGGGACTGTTGTGGGGTTGGGGGAGGGGGGAGGGATAGCATTGGGAGATATACCTAATGCTAGATGACGAGTTGGTGGGTGCAGCGCACCAGCATGGCACATGTATACATATATAACTTACCTGCACATTGCGCACATGTACCATAAAACCTAAAGTATAATAATAATAATAATAATAATAAAAGAAAAAAAAAGAAAAGAAAATCCAATGAGAAAGTGAATATTAAAGCGCTTTAGAGGTTAAAAAAAAAAAAGAATTCACCAACCAAGTATCTGCTGTCTTCAAGAGACTCACAGAATAACTCACATAAACTTAAGGCAAAGGAATGGAAAAAGATATTCCATGCAAATGGACACCAATGGTGAGGAGGAGTAGCTATTCTTATATCAGATAAAACAGAATTTAAAGAAACAACAGTTAAAAAACTGACAAAGAGGGGCATTATATAATGATAAAAGGACTAGTCTAACAGGAAAATGTCACAATCCTAAATATATATGCACCTAACACTGGAGCTCCTAAATTTATAACAGAATTACTAGTAGACTTAAGACATTAGATAGACAGCAACACAATAATAGTGGGGAGTTTCAATACTCCACTGACAGCACTGGATGTGTCATGAAGACAGAAAGTCAACAAAAAAACAATGAACTTAAATTATACCCTAGAGCAAATAGACTTAACAGTTATTTACAGAACATTCTACCCAGCATCTGCAGAATATAACATTCTATTCATCAGCACGTGGAACATTCTCCAAGATAGACCATATGGTAGGCCACAAAACCAGTCTTAATAAATTTAAGAAAATAAAATTATACCAAATACTCTTTCAGACCACAGTGGAATAAAATTAGAAATCAACTCCAAAAGGAACCCTCAAAACCATGCAAATACATGGAAATTAAATAACCTGCTCCTGAATGATCACTGAGTCAACAATGAAATCAAGATGGAAATTAAAAATTCTTTGAACTGAATGGTAATAGTGACACAACCTATCGAAACCTATGTGATACAGCAAAGGCAGTGCTAAAAGGAAAATTCATAGCATTAAATGCCTATGTCAAAAGGTGTGAAAAAGCACAAATAGACAATCTAAGGTCACACCTCAAGGAACTAGAGAAGCAAAAACAAACCAAACCCAAACCCAGCAGAAGGAAAGAAATAACCAAGATCAGAGCATAACTGCATGTAACTGAAACAAACAAACAAACAAAAAATATAAAAGATAAATGAAAAAACTGGTTATTTGAAAAGATGAACAAAATGGATGGACCATTAATGAGATTAACCAAGTAAATAAGAGAGAAGATACAAATAAGCTCAATTAGAAATGAAATGAGACATATTACAACTGATACCACAGAAATACAAAAGATTACTCAAGGCTACCATAGATACCCATATGTGCACAACTAGAAAACCTAGAAGAGATGGATAAATTCCTGGAAATATACAATCCACCTAGATTAAACCAGGAAGAAACAGAAACTTTGAACAAATCCATAACAAGCAGTGAGATTGAAATTGTCGTAAAAAGACTTCCAACAAAAAGAAGTCCCAGACCAGACTGATTCACAGCTGAATTCTGAGACATTCAAAGAATAATTGATACCAATCCTATTGACACTATTCCAGAAGATAAAGAAAGAGGGAAACCTCCCTAAGTCAGTCTAAAGTCAGCATTACCCTAATATCCCAAACAGGAAAGGACATAACAAAAAAAGAAAACTACAGACCAATAAACCTGATGAACTTAGATGCAAAAATCTTCAACAAAACACTAGATAACCGAATTTAACAGCATTTCAAAAAGATAATCCATTATGATCAAGTAGGTTTCATACCAGAGATGCAGGGATGGTTTAACCTATGCAAGTCAATAAATGTGATACACCACATAAACAGAATTAAAAACAAAAATCACATGATCATCTCAACAGACACAGAAAAAGCATTTGACAAAACCCAGCACCCCTTTATGATTAAATCCTCAGCAAAATCGGCATAGAAGGGGCATTTCTTAGGGTACTAAAAGCCATCTATGACAAACTTACAGCCAACATTATACTGAACAGGGAAAAGTTGAAAGTATTCTCCATGAGAACTGGAGCAAGGCAAGGAGGCCCACTCTCACAACTTCTATTCAATATAGTACTGGAAGTCCTAGCCAGAGCAATCAGAAAAGAGAAAGAAATAAAGGGCATCCACATTAGTAAAGAGGAAGTCTAGCTGTTGCTGTTTGCTGATGATATGATCGTACAGTTAGAAAACCCTAAAAGTCATCCCCAAATCTCCTATAACTGATAAATGAATTCAGTAAAGTTTCAGGATACAAAATCAATGTACATAAATCAGTAGCACTGCTCTAAGCCAACAGTGACCAAGCTGAGAATCAAATCAAGAACTCAACCCCATTTACAATAGCTGCAACAAACCAAAAAACAAACAAAAAATGTAGGAATTACCTAATCAAGGAGGTGAAAGACCTCTACAAGGAAAACTACAAAACACCACTGAAAGAAATAATGATGACAGAAACAAATGGAAACACATCCTATGATCATGGATGGGTGGAATCAATATTGTGAAAATGACCATACCACCAAAAGCAATCTACACATTCAATGCAATTCCCATCAAAATACCAGCCTCATTCTTCACAGAACTAGCAAAAACATTCCTAAAATTCATATGGAACCAAAAAAGAGCCCACATAGCCAAAGCAAAGCTAAGCTAAAAGAACAAGTCTGGAGACATCACACCATTTGACTTCAAACTATACCTTAATGCCATAATCACCAAAATAGGATGGTGGTGATATAAAAATAGGCATATAGAGGCTGGGCATTGTGGCTCATGTCTGTAATCCCAGCACTTTGGGAGGCCAAGGTGGGCAGATCATGAGGTCAGGAGATCGAGACCATCCTGGCTAACACAGTGAAACCCCGTCGCTACTAAAAAGACAAAAAAAATTAGTCGGCCGTGGTGGCAGGTGCCTGTAGTCCCAGCTACTTGGGAGGCTGAGGCAGGAGAATGGCGTGAACCCGGCAGGTGGAGCTTGCAGTGAGCCGAGATTGCACCACTGCACTCCAGTCTGGGCCACAGAGTGAGACTCTGTCTCAAATAAATAAATAAATAAATAAATAAATAAAAATAAATAAAAATTGGCATATAGACAAATAGAACAAAGAACCCAGAAATAATGCCAAATACTTATAGTCAACTGAACTTTGACAAAGCAAACAAAAACATAAAGTGGGGAAAGGACACCCTGTTCAACAAATGGTGCTGGGATAATTGGCAAGTCACATGTCAAAGAATGAAACTGGATCCTCATCTCTCACCTTATACAAAAATCAACTCAAGATGGATCAAAGACTTAAATCTAAGACCTGAAACCATAAAAATTCTAGAAGATAACATTGGAAACTTCTAGACATTGGCTTAGGCAAAGACTTCTTGACAAAGAACCCAAAAGCAAAAACAAAAACAAAGATAAATAGATTGGACTTAATTAAACTAAAAAGCTCTGCACAGCAAAAGAAATAATCAGCAGAGTAAAGAGATAACCCACAGAGTGGGAGAAAAATCTTCACAAAGTGTGCATCTGACAAAGGACTAATATCCAGAATCTACAAGGAACTCGAACAAATCAGCAATGAGAAAATAAAAAATCACATCAAAATGTGGGCTAAGGACATGAATAGATAATTCTTAAAAGAAGATATACAGATGACCAATAAACATGAAAAGATTCTCAACATCACTAATTATCAGGGAAATGCAAATCAAAAATCACAATGTGATACCACCTGCAAGAATTGTCATAATCAAAAAATCAAAAAATAATAGATGTTGGTGTGGATATGGTGAAAAGGGAACACTTTTACCCTACTGGTGGAAATGTTAACTAGCACAACAACTATAGAGAACAGTGTGGAGATTTCTTAAATAACTAAAAGTAGATCTCCCATTTTATCCAGCAATTTCACTACTGGGTATTTACCCAGAGGAAAACAAGTCATTATACGAAAAATATACTTGCACACACATGTTTATAAAAGCACAATTTGCAACTGCAAAAACATGGAACCAGCCCAAATGCCCATCAATCAATGAATGGGTAAAGAAAATGTGATATACATACACACACACACACACACATCCATATATATACATATATATACACACATATGATGTGTGTATATATACGTATACATACACACATCATATATGTGTATATATACATATATACACATTATATGTGTGTGTATATACTTATACATGTATACACATTATATATGTGTGTGTATATACTTATACATGTATACACATTATATATGTGTGTGTATATACTTATACATACACACACGTGTGTGTATATATGTATATATGTACATATATACCATTTCATTCCTTTTTACGGCTGAGTAGTATTCCATGGTGTGTGTGTGTATATATATATACACACATATATACACATATGTACCGTATATATGTGTGTATATATGTGTGTGTGTATATATATGGTATATATGTATACATATGTGTGTGTATATATATGTATACACACACACACACCATGGAATACTATGATATAGTAGTCCATATATACATATATACATATATACCATATATACATATATATGGTATATATGTATACATATATTCCATGTATGCATGCATTCCATGGTGTGTGTATATAGATGTATACATATATACCATATATATGTATGTGTGTGTGTGTGTGTGTGTGTGTGTATACATACATACACCATGGAATACTACTCAGTCATAAAAAGGAGTGAAATAATGTCATTCATAGCAACCTGGATGGAATTGGAGGCGAGTATTCTAAGTGAAGTAACTCAGGAATGGAAAACCAAACATTGTATATTCTCACTTATAAGTGGGAGCTAAGCTATGAGGATGCAAAGGCATAAGAATAATAAAATGCACTTTGGGAACTCAGGGTGGGGAAAGTGTAGGAGGTGGGTGAGAGATAAAAGACTACACTTTGGGTAGAGTTTACACTGTTCAGATGACACGTGCACCAAAATCTCAGAAGTCATCACTAAAGAACTTATCCATGTACCCGAACACTACCTATTTCCCCAAAACCTATTGAAATTTTAAAAAAAGTCTATAAAAATCAGAATAATTATAAAACTTTCTGAAAATTTAGAAATATTTGACTGAAATGGGACTTGAGTGATGGAGATAAATGGGCATGAAATCATGGCAGAATAAAAATATTACAATTCCCAAATATTAGTGCTATTTTTATACTTAATTTTTTATGAGCAGATTTTAAAAATCTAGTGGTTATATCAATTTAATAAAAATAGTAAAAAATTATTTGGTTTGTCGAATTGTAAAACTGGTTCAATTAGAGTTTTTTGAGGAATTAAAATTTCAAGTATAGGTAGATTATAGGGGAATTATAAAACTCAAATAAAAATATTAATGCTTTTAGGAAGAGTCTATTCTATGCCTTGGGAGGAAATTGAAGATTATACTAGAAACTTTTGTTGCCAAAAAACAAGTATGCTTTGAAATGCTGTGATGTGGTGTTGACAGAATTCAATAGCCAACTTAAAAAGAGATACCACTGGTCAAAACGTGACTGTTTGAGCATCAAAAATAAAATTAAAATTGCAAACGATTAAAACAGCAGAGGACAAAAGAAGCCATAATTTATAATGATGCTGTATTAGTCCATGTTTACACTGCTTTAAAGATACTACCTGAGATTCAGTAATTTATAAACAAAAGAGGTTTAATTGACTCACAGTTCCACATGGTTGGAGAGGCCTCAGGAAACTTACAGTCATGGTCAAAGGTGAAAGGGAAGCAAGGCACAGTCTTACATGGCAGTAGCAGAAAGAGGTGGGAGTGGAAGGGCTAGACACTTATCAAACAACCAGATCTCATGAGAGCTTACTCACTATCATGAGAACAGCAAGGGGGAAATCTGCCCCCATGATCAAATTATCGCCCACCAGGTACCTCCCTTGACATGTGAGGATTACAATTTGAGATGAGATTTGGGTGGGGACACAGAACCAAACCATATCAGATGTTAAAAAGAAAATGGAACTTTATTTTCTTGTAATATAAACGATACTGTATTCAAGTTAATTTCTTTGGAGAAAAATAACATTTTATTGAATTTCATTTTATACACATACACACACACTCACACATGTATAATAGAAGCATCCTATCTGTAGAAGGATCCTATCCCATGTATACTCAGACTTCTAAACTTCTCTCTGAATATGTTCAAGGAACTGAATAAAAATTTATCTAATAATGTTCCATATCCATCAACTAATTGCATCTGAGATTACTGAGGAGATTCTATGCCAAGATTTTTATTCTTCCGATTTTTTTTATCATGTATTTATTCAAAACTTCTGTTTGGATGGAATTCATTGTATTAGACCAAGAAATTTATAATACTTTATGATTCCAAATGGTCAAAATTTAATAAAAATAGACATAAAATTATTTGACCAAATTTTTTTTTTACTTTGCTAGAACTTAAATTTATAAAGCCTACCTTCTTCGAGCATCTTATATGTGATGAAATTCAGTGTTCTATGGTTTTCACTTGAGCATATTTAACAGGATTGGGTTACCAGCATTACTAAAAGGACCCTAAAATATTTTATAAAATGGTCCTTCATCTTGGAACTTCAGAAAGAGTTATTGATTTTAGCACATTGCTCGTCATATGCTTACCATAGTCTCTCAAAGTCCTAAAAAAAAAACCTGTGGAATGAAGGAATCTTTTAGTGCTGAAGTGGAGAGAATGCTCTTTTACAATTGTGAGTGCTTTTTTGCATATAGCAGGGTATTTTGAAAACATCATTTACTGTCACATATACATTCCAATGTGATGCATTTATATTCCATTTTGTCTGTTTCATGAAAAACTGTCCATAGCTTGAGGTGAAAGGTAATTGCTGCAAACAAATGCATCAGCCCATGCTACGGCTTCCCTCCATTTCTCCCATGTAAAAAGTGCTCATTTTTGCAATCTCTTCTTCAGAAAGCTGTGAATCTAAGTACCCAGAACAGTTTGTTCCTTCTCTTTTTCATCTAGAACAAACAAAGAAGTGTCAAGGGGATGGAAGAAAGTCCTTCCCCAAGCATCTCAGTGAATATACGTTCCTTTTAAACTGTTGAACCTTTTTTGTTTTAGAAAACTTCTCATTGTTTGATGTCCATGATGATCACTTAGACTAATTCGCGAACCACTGGACTAAGCAGAGCATGGATATTTCTTAAATTTGAAACAGACAAAGCTCAGAAAGACAAATTTTGTCTCTGTAGCCTTTGTTTACAATTTGTATTGGGTGGGACTTATTTACAGTGCATTGCATCTAGGCAGTGTTGCTGTTGCTTCTTATGCCAAATGAAAGAGGAATGTTAAAGTCTGCAAGATGATATTCTCATTAAATTATTATGATGTTTTTATTTATACAAAGTTAGGTAAAGATGACCTCATAGGTTTCTATCAGCTCTGTAATTCAATATCCCAAATGAGTCAATTATTTCATCTTAAATCCATGACGCTTACAAGAATTTCTAAATTATTGCCTGAGAGATAATTTTCACATTTATTTTTAGAAGGCAGAAGATCACGGATTAATATAACTGTAGGTTAGAGAAGAGAAGCACTGTATATTTTAATACTTGAAATGTATGATCTCTTAATGAATGGTGTAATTTATGGGCCAATGCATGGGCTTTGGATTTTGGGCTGCCCTGTGTTGAGATCCTGGCTTCGTATATCAGTTAGCTTTCTTTGATTGCAGAGAAACAAATATTGCCTAACTTAAGCAAAAAGGAAACTTATTGGCAAAATTTTAAGATATAACAAACTTGAAGATTGGAGAGCCGCCTCTTGAAATTGGCAGAAACCAATAGTTTTGGATGAGTCAAGAAAATAAGAAGTAAAGAAAATTTCTCAAGATAGGAAAAGTCAGATGGGGGTACTGCTTCTGAAGGAATGGAATATCACCATTTTTTTTTAAAAGCCTTGTACCATTTCCTCAAGGGTTAAAGTCCCAGTAAAGAATATTTGACTAAATATTGTTCCCCAACTAGTACAAGTCTAGTGGAAAGAAGGATCCTCTCCTTCAATTCCTGTAATGAAAGTTATCAATTTGCCACCTATTAAAATAGTCTAAATGAGTGAGATATGATTCCCCAAGAGGAAACTGGAGTGCTGCAAGAAAGGGATAATGGATGCTGGGGGCCAAAGAGCAATAAATATGCATTATGCATGGCTACTTACTAGTAGCATGATGATTGGCAAGTTACGTAACATTTCTAAGTCTCACTCTTCTCTATAAAATGGCAACAATAACAATTTCTTCTTTCTTGGATTATTGTATTAAATGAAATAATATATGGACAATCTGAGGCTCATAATAATCATACCATACATATAAGCTATCATTATTATTATTTTTTAGTTCCTACAGTCCTTTTGCAGACATTTGTTTATTAATTTCTCACAATATCCTGTTAGATAACTATAACGGATTATTATCCTTGTTTTATGGATGAGAAACATGGACTTAGAAGGAGTTGACCAAAACCTAAAGCCTGGTGTTCTCTGAAATCCCATGTACTTTCTTCTGTGGAGTGCAGCATGTCACTGAAATATCATCACTTTGGAGAAAAAACAAAAAGCAATGCTGTGACATAGCATTGAGCAATAGTCAGAACTAAATAACATTCAGATAGAGCTCTTATAGCAATCGGATCATTTGCTCACTGCTTTGCTGAAGGTTAATCCAGCTGTTTTGGATATAGACTGGAAGTGGATGTCCTGAAGAACACTCACAGGGTGGTGTCAATGTTGCAGTGCAATTCTGTGACCTTGAGGTTTTAGTGCAAAGAAATCCAAGCTGATAAAACTGTGCTTTAAAAGTATAGTTTTGATACTGTTCACCTATTAACAAAATGTGAGAGTACAGAAAAGCAGTCTGTCATATACCACAGAATTTTTTAAAGCAATCCACTGCTCTGTGTGGGCAGGTCTGGATTCCTTTTTAGTTTCACACCTGGACATCCATGCATAAGGGTGGGACATACTGTTTAATAACAAGTGTGTTTTTCTGTCCTGAGTTTTACTATCTTGCAACATTGCATCTGTCTTGGTGAATATTTACCCAGTCTAGGAGGCTGTTTTCAGGACCCAAAAGACAACATTCTCCAGTGAGCATTCTCCAGCTTCCCACCTCTGGGGTCCATCTTCCTTTATTGATCTCTCTGGAACGAGAAAGCAGAATTGTTCTTGTAGTAAACAAAGTCAGCAATATCCAACTGTGCTTTTAGCAAGAAAGGGACCAAAAAGTTGGGAGAATTTACTGATTTCTTGTTGATCCTCCTGATTTTCTATGTTTTTTCCTTAAAGAATCTGAAGTGAGATTTTGAAAACTGTCCAAGTTACTAATTTTCTTTTAAGACCTCCAGGCTGCCTGGTTCTTTTGTATTCTCCTCTGTACTCACTTTTTGCTGCCTTATGTGTAAATTCTTAACACTGAAGGCGGTGCCTCCTGTGAGACTGTAGACTCCATGAGAGTTAGAGATAATATCTCATCCACTTTTTGCATCCTTTAAGTGCACTTCAAAGTGCAATCTGTGGACCAACAGCAGAGACATCACCACGGAGATGTCAGAAATGTAGAATGTCAGACCCTGCTCCAGACTTAGTATAACAGTATATGCATTTTAATAAGCTCTCTAGGTGCTTTGTGTGCACACTTAAAATTGAGCAACATTGCTCTTCAGCACTTTTGACACAATGCATGTTAAATAGTAATGAAGATAATAAAGTATGTGAGCTAAATAATTATTATTTATGAAATCCTCTTCACTGCCATTTCTTTACCTCTTCAACATTCTCTAGTAACATCCCAATCCTAGAAGCAATGGAAACTTTTGAAGACATATGAAGTTGGCAATTTCAGAATCCACTTGCACAACTCAAAAAAAGGAAAGCAAAAAGAAAATAGGAATAAGTGATCATCTAGTGAGGAATGCTGGAGGAAAACAGTCATTGTTTGTTAAGTTCATGTTATGAGCTTCAAAGAGCAATAGGCTTCTAAGCCACAGCTGAATTTCCCTCATTGCCCCATCTCAATCTCAACCCATTCATTCACTTTTATATGTTTCATCTACCACATTTTCTGTGCATGCTTTATTTACACAAAATAATCACATTATAAAATATGTACATGTCTTAGTTCATTTGTACTGCTACCACAAAATACAAAATACCTGAGACTGGGTAATTTATAAAGAACAGAAATTTATTTTTCACAGTTCTGGAGGTGGAGAAGTTCAAGATCAAAGTGCCAGCAGGTTGGGATGTCTGCATCTTCCAAGAGAAAGGAACACTGGGTCCTCATGTGGCAGAGAACAGAAGGGCAAGAGAAATGGATGCAGCATGAGGCCTCTTTTGTGAGGGCCTTAATATCATTCACGAAGGGAAGAGCCCTTATCAACTAATCACCTCTTAACGACCCCAGTTCTTAAATCTATCACATTGACCGTTAAGTTTCAACCCCTGAAATCTGGAGGGGACACATTCAAACCATGGCAGCACACAAAAAATAACACAGAATAACCCCCACCCCAAGCCCCCAAAGCCAAATTTAAAAGCCACTTTGCTAGGCCATGCATTATAATATCACAAAAATAGGTCAATAAATGTGTTTCAGTTGGTATATGGTATATGAATTGGCATTTTAAAATTTTAATTAAAGGATGATAAAAAGTGACTTTAACAATAGAAGTTTGTCAGTGATTCTTTCTCTGTTTCTTGAATTTCTTGTGTAGGATGCTGGCTATTTTGCTTACCCACAGGGTTCATTCTGGTGGTGATTATGATTATGTAAACTCAAACTTCTGTTCCAAGGAGTTATTTTAGTTGACTTGAGTTCTGTTCAATATTTATTGATTGCATGCTTTGTGTCAAGCACTGTGGTAGGAGCAGGGCATACAAAAATGAATATGACACAGTCTGTGTCTTCCAGGAACTTGTGGGCTGCTGGGCTAGAAAGTCACTAAACAGAGCATGTCAAGAAAATAATTTAAGTGTTTTGATAGAGGGATACTCAGAGTTATGTGGGTCTTAGGAGATGGGCATTGTATGATTGGATGGGAGTAAAGAAAGCCTCACTTGGGAGGTGAAACTTAGATTTTGTTTTGAATGAGCAGTGGGAGTTAAGTAAATAAATGAATGCTGCAAACACATTCTAAGTAGAAGTTATATTGAGAATATAAATGCTGATGGTGTGAAACAGCATGGTCTGTTCTGGAAACTTTGCCAAGGTGCAAATTATAATGTAAGAGAGGCATATCATGAGGCCGAAGAGAAAAGCTAGAGCACCAGTGTGAAAGCCTCTGGAAAATATTTACCAAACTCACCATATTTAAATTATTTATTTAATTATGGTATATGACACCATAAATTCTATGTTAGAAAAAAAATTCATTGGCTCAAAAGAAAATTGCATGAATGTTTCAACCTTATTGTAAAAGTATTTTCTCTTTTTCATTAGGATGTGTTTGTGTTCCTCAATAGGGAAATGGCTTATGAAGTTATGCCACTTTACAGCATATTGAGGGAGTCATAAATGCACTCGGAAAAAACCTGTTATTCAATAAGATAGTATCTACATCAACACTGCATTTTTTGGTAGGCATTAGAAGTAGCACTTAACAGCTTGCATGAATCATTTTGACTTAGATGTACATGACTGTAATGTTGTAGAGTGGTGAGCTGACCTATGGAAAAGGAATAAACATTAAGCTTTGCTTTTGCAGAAACCACAGCTGATGCATAGCAATGTCTAGAAAAATTACAGCACAGATATCAAAGAGAGGTATATTATTATTAATTATTTTACATAAGTGGAAGAAATAAAATACTTGTGTATCCCCCGTATATCCTCTACTTTCTTTTTGGCAAAGGAAATTATTTACACTAAAAATCAAACTCCATGAAGGTAATATATAGTGTTTTTCCTTCTGTTGAATTCAAAACACTTAAATACATAGTGAGCACTCAAGAATTATATACTAAACAAATAATGCATGAGCTGAGTTTTTCTTTGCAATGTCTTATTTGGTAGATTCTACCATTCATAAAAATATTAAAAACTATAGAGAACAATGCCCTTGGGAGCATAGAGATAAATAGCATCTTGTAGAGTTGGCCCCCTGTTGTTCAGATAACTCAATCTCTGTTGAGCAAAGCCAAGGGGGTGGTGTTTAAAATTTGAACTGGAGGTATAACATGTTATTGAAGATTCTAAAATTCTTGGTGATGTTTTGAAAATTTTAAAATAGATTAATACATGCTTTTTGATAAATTCCAAGCAACTACAAAGACATGGTAACAATCCTGTGTGGCACTAGTGTGCTACAAAAACAGACTAGTAGGTCAGTGAAATCAAATGGCAAACTCAGGTTAGAACTATGTATACCTGCTACCAGAGATGAATTAACAGTGGAGGTAACAAAACTTAGCCTTCATTATTTACTTTCTCTGGGTGGGAACTCTCCTAAGATATTCACATTGTTATATGTTTTTGTGAAATTTCCAAGAGTAAGATAATTTTGCTTCATTAAGTTAAGACACTGGCTCTTGCCACTCTGACTTCTCCTTCATTGCACTTCCCTTTTGTCTCACAGTATTAGAGTGGGCATGGACAGTTTTGGAATCCAGCTAAGAGAAAGTTGAGTTGGGAGTGCCATTTTAACTGAAATTTGGAAAATGTACCAAGGATATGAAAACATATGTTAGAGAAGAAAAATTGAAAAAGGTAACAATCATGTGTCACAGTATCTACTCAAAATAATTGGTAATCAGAAGATCTAAAATAGATCAGACATCTCTCCTATAATTGTTACCTCCAGCCAGTTGGATAATGGCAGCATTGACAGGAATGTGGGGGTTTAGAGATCCTCATGCCCTGGTGTGAGTGTAGCCTGAGTGTATTCATTTTGGAGATGGTGATTTCAAGAACATATTCATTTCTATGTTTTCTAGTTTATATGCATGGAGGTATTCATACTAGTCTCTGATGGTTTTTTACATTTCTGTGGGGTTGGTGTTAATGTGCCCTTTGTCATTTCTGATTGTGTTTATTGTATCTTCTCTCTTTTTTTCTTGGTTAGTCTAGCTTGCAGTCTATCTTATTTATTTCAAAAAACTAACTCCTGGTTTTGTTGATCTTTTGTATAGTTTTTCAGATCTCAATTTTCTTCAGTTCACCTCTGATTTTGTTTATTTCTTGTCTTCTGCTAGCTTTAAGGTTGGTTTGCTCTTGTTTCTCTAGTTCCGTTAGATGTGATGTTAGGTTGTCCATTTTAGACATTTCTGATTTTTTGATATGGGTATTTAGTGCTATAAACTTCCCTCTTAACCCTACTTTAGCTGTGTCCCAGAGATTCTGGCATGTCGCATCTTTGTTCTCATTAGTTTCAAAGAATTTCTTGATTTCTGCCTTAATTTCATTGTTTACCCAGAACTCATCAGGAGCAGGTTAATTTTCATGTAGTTGTATGCTTTTGAGCAATTTTCCAGTATTTATTTCTATTTTTATTGTCCTGTGGTCCGAGAGTATGGTTGGTATGATTTCAGTTTTCTTTGATTTTGCTGAGGGTTATGTTTTATGTCTGATGTGTGGTCACTTTTTGAGTATGTGCCATGTGCAGATGAGAAGGATGTATATTCTGTTGTTTTGGGGTGGAGTTCAGTAGATGTCTATTAGTTTCATTTGGTCAAATGTTGAGTTCATATCCTGGATATCTTTGTTAGCTTTCTGACTCAATGATCTGTCTATTACTGTCAGTGGAGTTTTGAAATCTCCCAGTATTATTGTGTAGAAATCTAAGTTTCTTTATAGGTCTCAACGAACTTGCTTTATAAATTTGGGTGCTCCTGTGTTGAGTGCATACACACACACACACACACACACACACACACACACACACATATATGATAGCTAGGTCTTCTTTTTAAGTTGAACCCTTTACCATTATGTAACGCCCATCTTTGTCTTTTTAAATCTTTGCTGGTTTAAAGACTGTTTTGTCTGAAATTAGGATTGCAACTCTTGTTTTTGTTTCCTGTTTTCCATTTGCTTGGTAGGTTTTTCTCCATCTCTTTATTTTGAGTCTTTGGATGTGTCTGCATGTCAGATGGGTCTCCAGAAGACAGCATACCACTCTTCTTTATCCAGCTTGCCACTTTGTGATTTTTAATTTGGAGATTTAGCCCACTTACATTCAAGGTTAATATTAATATGTGTGGATTTAATTCTGTCATTGTTTTGTTAGCTGGTTATTATGCAGACTTGTTTGAGTGGTTGCTTTATAATGTCAATGGTCTATTTACTTAAGTGTGGTTTTGTAGTGGCTGGTAGTGGTCTTTGCTTTCCATAGGTAGCACTCCTTTCAGGACCTCTTTTAAGGCATGTCTGGTGGTAACAAGCTCTCTTAGCATTTGCTTGTCTGAAAATAATCTTATTTCTCCTTTGCTTATGAGGCTTAGTTTGGCTGGAGATGAAATTCTTGGTTGGAAATTCTTTCCTTTAAGAATGCTGAATATAGGCCCCCAATCTCTTCTGGCTTGTAAGATTTCTGCTTAAAGGTCTGCTGTTAGCCTGATGGGGTCCCCATGGTAGGCGACCTGCCCCTTTTCTCTAGCTGCCTTTAATATTATTTTCTTTCATTTCTACCTTGGAGAATCTGATGAGTATATGTCTTGGGGATGGTCTTCTTGTGTAGTATCTCACAGAGCTTCTCAGCATTTTCTGCATTTGAATGTTGGCCTCTGTAGTGAGGTTGGGGAAATTTTCATGGATAATATCCTGATATAAACATGTTTTCCAAGTTACTTGCTTCCTCCTCCTTCGATATAGTTTGGATATTTGCTCCTGCCCAAATCTCATGTTGAATTGTAATAACCACTACTGGAGATGGGGCCTGGTGGGAGGTGTTTGGATCATGGGAGTGTATCCCTTATGGCTTGTTCCTGTCTTCATGATAGTGAGTTCTTGTGAGATCTGGTCATTTAAAAGTGTGTGGACCTCCTCTGTCCCCACTCTTTCTCTTGTTCCTGCTTTTGCTATGTGAAGCTCCCACTTTTTCCATGTAAAGCTCCCAGTTTGCCTTCCCACGTGAGTAAAAGCTCCCTGAGGCCTCCCCAGAAGTCAAGCGATGTTAACACTATGCTTCCTGTACAGCCTGCAGAACCACGAGCCAATTTAAACCTCTTTTCTTTATAAATTATCTGGTCTCTATTATTTCCTTGTAGCAATGCAAGAATGGCCTAATACACTCAGGGATGCCAGTGAATCATAGATTTGGTCTCTTTATGTAATCCTCGATGTCTTGGAGGTTTTGTTCATTCTTTTTCATTCCTTTTTCCTGATTTTTTCTGACCTAGTTCAGAGAACCAGTCTTTGAGCTTTGAGATTCTTTCCTCAGCTTTGTCTATTCTGCTGTTAATACTTGTGATTGCATTATGAAATTCTTGTAGTGTGTGTTTGAGCTTTTTCAGATCAGTTGGTTCTTCCTTATAATGGTCGTTTGGACTATAAGGTCCTGCATCACCTTATTGTAATCCTTAGATTCCTTGGATTCAATTTCGACTTTCTCCTGAATCTCAAAAATCTTCATTCCTATCCATATTCTGAATTCTGTTTCTGTCATTTCAGCCTGGTTAAGAATGCTTGCTAGGGAACTAGTGTAGTTATTTGGAGGTAAGAAGACACTCCGGCCTTTTGAGTTGCCAGAGTTCTTGCACTGATTCTTTCTCATCTGTGTGGGCTTATGTTCCTTTAACTGTGGCAAATTTGAGTACAGTCAGCTGACTTCTTTTCTGGATGTTTTCAGAGGGCTGAGGCTTTGTCCAGGGTCTTCATTTGTAACTGAGTACTTGTCCTTGGTTTCACAGAGGGGTATATTAGCAAAGTATTTTTGGTGCTGAAGTTTGGGCTTTGATCCAGTTGATGGCACTTAAGCATAATGGCATGTAGGTAGGCTCTTGCTCAGCCATAACTCCTCTGTGTTTCCTCACAATTGCAGCTACTCTGTCACTCAGTACCCTGAAAGTGTGGGCTCCTTTTCCACTTGAGTGCTGGCTGGAGATCTCAGTTTGGCACTCCTCGGCTGCTGCATACTGCAGTCCTGGGGTGAGCTAAGGCTTTATGTTCCTTCCCTAGCTTGGAGGCAGCAACAGAAGGGACCTTGGCAGTGGCTATGGCAGAAGACCTTTCACTTGTCTCTTGGGGCTCCACCCCAGAGAAATGCAGAGCCTCTATTGATCTGTGCAATTGGCCTGGGATGGAATGGCTACTTTGTTGACCTCTGGACAGGGGTTTTGTCGGGGCGACAGACTGGCCTCTTTCCTCAGGGCAACTGCAGCTTGCTGGAGGTGTGATTAAAGCACTCAGGAGAACAGAGAAGAGCGAAACAGGACAAATGCCCATCTAGGAGTGGTACCTTTGCTCCTTTCCTGCTCCTGGTCCGACAGCAGTGAGGGCAGAACTACTGCAGTAGCAGTGGCAGAGGGCTTTCAGTTTCCCCTGTGAGCTTCACCTCAGCGAATCGCAGAGCCACAGCTACTGGGAATGTTCAGCCAGGAGGTGGGGCAGATGTGCTGCTGGCTGAGGCTGGAGGCTCCACTTAATGAACAGTGGGGAGTTGAGGGCTTTCAGGGAGAAGAAACTGGGCTCCTTTCCATATGGTGACTGTGGCAGGCTGGAAACATGTGTACAGCCTTCAGGCTCTTTGTTTCTTCAGTCTGAGGACACCAGGGGCAGAACTGCTGCCATGGCAGTGGCAGAGGGGCTATCAGTTGCCTCTGGGAGCCCCTCCTCAGCAAACACAGAGCCACTAGCAGTAGGAATGCTCAGCTGGGGGTACAGCAGCTGTTCTGTGGTCCAGAGCTTGGGACCCTGCCTGGTGAAGAGTTGGGGGTGGGTCTGACAGGGAAGAGAGACAGAGCTCTTCTCTGTACGGTGGCTGAAGCATGCTGGAGGCACCAGCATAGCAACCAGGCCCTTTGTCCCTTCCCCAGCCTGAGGGAAGTAAGAGTGGTACCACTGCAGCAGCAATGGCAGAGGGGCTGTGGTTTGTCTCTGGGATTTCTTCCTCAGAGAAATGACTGAAGTGTTCACGTGGGGGCAGTGTGGCTATTCTGGGGGCTAGTTTGAGAGGTATTGGCCAGTGATGAGTAGCAGAGGTTGGGACCCATGTGGAAAACAGTGTGGCTGCTTTTCCATATGGCTGTTGCTCTGTGCCAGGGGTCTGCGCCAGTCCCCAACCACCTCACTCCCTCTAGAGCCTGAGGGCAAGAGGAGTGAGGGCTTTGGAGCAGCAGAAATGGTGGTGTGCCTCTCCCTCTGGGAGCTCCATCCCAGGGAAGTGCCGAGCTGCTCCCGGTGGAGAACTTAATGGGGTTGGAGTGGCCTGTGTCCCAGGCCAGAGGGCCTTGTCCTGCAAGGTGCAGTGGATGCAAGGCCTGCAGCACATCCCTGCTCAGCTCCTTTGAATTTGACCCCTTTCCTGAGGGGCGTGCAAGAGAGCCTGGCCTCCCCTATTGCTGGAGCTGCAGCTGCTGGTGCTGGGGTGCCCAGGCATCCAAGGCTTCTAAGATTCTGCATGTGCCTGAGTGGCAGCCCTGCCCAGATTCCGCATAGCTCCTTGTGTCATTCTGAAGGCCCCAGTTAAGGGATTCATGGGGGATCTCCTGAGCCCAGGGATGCAAAGGTCTGTGGCAGAAGTGTGGGTCCCCAGGTACTCTCACTCACTCACCATTTCCCCATGGTAGAGGGCCTCCTTTGGCTCCATGCCACTCCTGGGTGGGCAGTTGTCCTCTTTTGTTCTTCTCTGTTCTCCGTGGGTCTCCTTGTTTCACTGATGAATCTTAATGTGTCCACCTGGATGTTCCAGTTGAAGAGCTAGTTTTTACTCACCACTCTTTTCTTCTCTCCATGAGAGCAGCTGACTCTAGCTGCTTCTAGTCAGCCAATTTGGCCCCCCTATATAATTTGTACTTGCCAATTATACCTTAAAGCTGGGGCAAAAGAAAACAAACAAATAAATATAATGGTAAATAAAAATTTCTGAAAGGAAAAAAAAGATATATAGGCAGCCAAAAAAGTTATTGCTTAACATGTAATCAAAGAGATCCAGCTTGGAGAGGCAGAATACTCTGGTAGCAAGTCATAATCCCTTCCCTAAATCCCAGACCTGAATCTTTTTCAGATCTGGAACTCATCAATGGATGGAGAGGCTGATTTCCCTCTATGAAGAGATTTTCAACACCATGGCAGGTATGTCTAGTAGTGATTCTCCCACTCCTTTCTCAAAGGATTTTATCATCATTTACTTGGGGGAAATGTGCACTGGGAAAAGGGGAACACCCAGATCTTTTAAGGACCGCATTTGGAGTTACACACAAGAACAACTGAATATAGGGTGATATGGTTTGGATGCTCATTGCCTCCAAATCTCGTGTTGAATTGTGATTCCCAGTGTCAGAGGTGGGGCCTGGTGGGAGGTGATTGCATCATGGGGGCAGATCCCTCATGAATGTCTTAGTACCATCCCCTTAGTGATTAGTGAGTTCTTGCTGTGAGTTCATGTGAGATATAGTTATTTAAAGATGTGTGGTACCTCCCCGCTTTCTTGCTCCTGCTCCCGCCATGTGATACACTGGGTCCTCTTTGCCTCCCACCGTGATTGTAAGCTTCCTGAGGCCTCACCAGGAGCTGACCAAATGTTGGTGCCATGCCTGTACAGCCCATAGAACTGTGAACCAAATTAAACCTCTTTTCTTTATAAATTATCCAACCCCAGGTATTTCTTTATAGCAATGCAAAAATGGCCTAACACATAGGGTATGAGTTGATGCCAAAACCTAGAAACCTAAGGTACCATTATGGCCTCCTTTGGAATAGAAATGACTAGGAGCGTGGGGAGTGTCAGCAAATAGCTTAGCAAGTAGCTTAGTTTTTTGCTTAGAGAGATTAAAGGAGGAAGATTAGAAGGTCAGGGATGAAGAAGTATGGGGAAGAGGCATATGGATGGTCCTATGTGAGTGAGTACAAAGAGTGAGGGTTTTTGTGTTGCATGTTAATACTCACCAGAGGACAGTGACTGTAGAAGAGCTTCCCCACCAAATGAGCAGAAGAGCTTGGTGAGTAGATTGTAGCTAGCCTATGATCTTAACTATTCCAGTGCTTGCTTAATGGGTTCATGAAAGGAGTAGCATGGTGACAGAGATAGAGCCTATGCCTGGGCCCAGCTGCATAGACTCCCTCTCCCTAAGGCTGATACACAAATTCTGTTGCTGAATATTCAAACTATCAGTAACAGAAACCAATGCCAATCCTCTAGTATGATATCATCCCTCTAGGTGACCAACCAACCATGTGGTGACAAGTTGTTTACATCACACCCATTCCACTTTAGAAAACCGTGGCATGTATTCTGGGTACATTTTTGCATTACCTTCCCACAGTGCCTCAGCCAGTACTAATATTGAAATAGTTGTTGTTTTAAGCCCCTAGTTTTGGAATGAGCTGTTATGAATCAGTAGATAACATAAGCATGTTATTGGGAACATGGTATTTGGAAATAGGATGCAGCCATTAAAGGAACCCAAAAACATATGGACTCGATAGTGGGTAGAGCTGATGAGACTGTTAATAAAATCTTAAACACCATGAGAAGCATGTTGATAGATGCTAAAAGGGCCCCAAGTAGGCTGTTGGGGAAGGATTAAAAGCAGGTAATGAAAATAGTATCAGAGGTTGGAAGAAAAGTAACTCTTGTTATATAATAGAAGAAAGTTTAGCAGCACTGTTTCCTGCAGTGATAGAAAATGTATCTAATTGTATTAGTTTGTTCTCACCCTGCTATAAAGAACGGCCTGAGCCTGGGTAATTTATAAATAAAAGAGGCTTAATTGGCTTATGGTTCTTCAGGCTGTACAGGAAGCATGGCTGGGGATGCCTCAGGAAACTTACAATCATGGTAGTAGGAGAAGCAGGCACATCTTATGTGGCTGGAGTAGGAGGATGAGAGAGAAGGGGGAGGTGCTACACACTTTTAAATAACCAAATCTTGTGAGAACTCACTCATTATCATGAGAATAGCAAGCAGGAAATTCACCCCCATGATCCAATCACCTCCCACCAGGCCCCTCCTCCAACACTGTGGATTACAATTTGACATGAGATTGGGTGGGGACACAAATCCAAACCATATCGCTAATGAATCCAATGATCTAGCTAAGGAGATTTCCAGGAAGAATATTACAAATGTCACCTTGCTTCATAGGAATAGATAAAAAAAAAACAGTTCCCTTATTAAGCATAATGTAGAGAAAATATAAAGAATTAAGGACTTGCTGGTTTTGAAGTAAAACTTTTTCATTCCTAGCTTCCTCACATGGCAGAAAGAAAGTAGTTTCTTGTTTCCGAAGCAGGAAAAGTTATCAGGACAGATATCAAATTCAGAGAACTGACAAAAAATCGTAGTCTACAGATAAAATCAAGTGTCAGTCCTTTCTTAAATAAATAAGACATATTTTCTACTTCAAAAACCTTGGATTCTATTGTAGATTCTAGTGGAGGAGACAGACAAGTAAGCAAATATATACAATTTAGTGTGATAAAGGCCCTAGTGAAAATAAGCACAAGTTGTTATGTTAGAGAGGTTCCATGAAAGGACATATATGTAATGCTAGCCCCCAATGCGGAAAGAGCTAAGAAACCAAAGAAGGAGGCAGACAAATCCAGTTTGTTGGTAAAGGGTGGCTTATTGGGGAACTTACAGATCGAAGCATGGCCTTGAGTGTTTTTATGACAGAATTAAAAAATATATTCACGATATTGATGATTCTTCCTATCCGTGAGCATGGAATGTTCTTCCATTGGTTTGTGTCCTCTTTTATTTCATTGAGGAGTGGTTTGTAGTTCTCCTTGAAGAGGTCCTTCACATCCCTTGTAAGTTGGATTCCTAGGTATTTTATTCTCTTTGAAGCAATTGTGAATGGGAGTTCACTCATGATTTGGCTCTCTGTTTGTCTGTTATTGGTGTATAAGAATGCTTGTGATTTTTGCACATTGATTTTGTATCCTGAGACTTTGCTGAAGTTGGTTATCAGCTTAAGGAGATTTTGGGCTGAGACAATGGGGTTTTCTAGATATACAATCATGTCATCTGCAAACAGGGACAATTTGACTTCCTCTTTTCCTAATTGAATGCCCTTTATTTCCTTCTCCTGCCTGATTGCCCCGGCCAGAACTTCCAACACTATGTTGAATAGGAGTGGTGAGAGAGGGCATCCCTCTCTTGTGCCAGTTTTCAAAGGGAATGCTTCCAGTTTTTGCCCATTCAGTATGATATTGGCTGTGGGTTTGTTATAAATAGCTCTTATTATTTTGAGATACGTCCCATCAATACCTAATTTATTGAGAGTTTTTAGCATGAAGGGCTGTTTAATTTTGTCAAAGGTCTTTTCTGCATCTATTGAGATATCATATGGCTTTTGTCTTTGGTTCTGTTTATATGCTGGATTACATTTATTGATTTGCATATGTTGAACCAGCCTTGCATCCCAGGGATGAAGCCCACTTGATCATGGTGGATAAGCTTTTTGATGTGCTGCTGGATTCGGTTTGCCAGTATTTTATTGAGGATTTTTGCATCGATATTCATCAGGGATATTGGTCTAAAATTCTCTTTTTTGGTTGTGTCTCTGCCAGGCTTTGGTATCAGGATGATGCTGGCCTCATAAAATGAGTTAGAGAGGATTCCCTATTTTTCTATTGATTGGAATAGTTTCAGAAGGAATGGTACCAGCTCTTCCTTGTACCTCTGGTAGAATTCAGCTGTGAATCCATCTGGTCCTGAACTTTCCTTGGTTGGTAGGCTATTAATTATTGCCTCAATTTCAGAGCCTGTTATTGGTCTATTCAGAGATTCAACTTCTTCCTGGTTTAGTCTTGGGAGGGTGTATGCATCCAGGAATTTATCCATTTCTTCTAGATTCTTCTAGTTTATTTACATAGAGATATTTATAGTATTCTCTGATGATAGTTTGTATTTCTGTGGTATTGGTGGTGATATCCCCTTTATCATTTTTTATTGAGTCTATTTGATTCTTCTCTCTTTTTTTCTTTATTAATCTTGTAATTTATAGATTCAATGCCATCCCCATCAAGCTACCAATGACTTTCTTCACAGAATTGGAAAAAACTACTTTAAAGTTCATATGGAACCAAAAAAGAGCCCACATTGCCAAGTCAATCCTAAGCCAAAAGAACAAAGCTGGAGACATCACACTACCTGACTTCAAACTATACTACAAGGCTACAGTAACCAAAACAGCATGGTACTGGTACCAAAACAGAGATATAGACCAACAGAACAGAACAGAGGCCTCAGAAATAATACCACACATCTACAACCATCTGATCTTTGACAAACCTGACAAAAACAAGGAATGGGGAAAGGATTCCCTATTTAATACATGATGCTGGGAAAACTGGCTAGCCATATGTAGAAAGCTGAAACTGGATCCCTTCCTTACACTTTATACAAAAATTAATTCAAGATGGATTAAAGACTTAAATATTAGACCTAAAACCATGAAAACCCTAGAAGAAAACCTAGGCAATACCATTCAGGACATAGGCATGGGCAAGGACTTCATGTCTAAAACACCAAAAGCAATGGCAACAAAAGCCAAAATTGACAAATGGGATCTAATTAAACTCAAGAGCTTCTGCACAGCAAAAGAAACTACCATCAGAGTGAACAGGCAACCTACAGAATGGGAGAAAATTTTTGCAATCTACTCATCTGACAAAGGGCTAATATCCGGAATCTACAATGAACTCAAACAAATTTACAAGAAAAAAATAAACAACCCCATCAAAAAGTGGGTGAAGGATATGAATGGACACTTCTCAAAAGAAGACATTTATGCAGCCAAAAAACACATGAAAAAATGCTCACCATCACTGGCCATCAGAGAAATGCAAATCAAAACCACAATGAGATACCATCTCACACCAGTTAGAATGGCAATCATTAAAAAGTCAGGAAACAACAGGTGCTGGAGAGGATGTGGAGAAATAGGAACACTTTTACACTGTTGGTGGGACTGTAAACTAGTTCAACCCTTGTGGAAGTCAGTGTGGTGATTCCTCAGGGATCTAGAACTAGAAATACCATTTGACCCAGCCATCCTATTACTGGGTATATACCCAAAGGATTATAAATGATGCTGCTATAAGGACACATGCACACGTATGTTTATTGTGGCACTATTCACAACAGCAAAGACTTGGAACCAAACTAAATGTCCATCAATGATAGACTAGATTAAGAAAATGTGGTACATATACACCATGGAATACTATGCAGCCATAAAAAATGATGAGTTCATGTCCTTTGTGGGGACATGGATGAAGCTGGAAACCATCATTCTCAGCAAACTATTGCAAGGCCAAAAAACCAAACACCACATGTTCTCACTTATAGGTGGGAATTGAACGAGAACACTCGGATACAGGAAGGGCAACATCACATACCGGGGCCTGTTGTGAGGTTGGGGGAGTGGGGAGGGACAGCATTAGGAGATATACCTAATGTAAATGACAAGTTAATGAGTGCAGCACACCAACATGGCAGATGTATACATATGTAAGAAACCTGCACGTTGTGCGTATGTACCCTAGAACTTAAAGTATTATTAAAAAAAAGAATTCAAAAATTTATACAAGGGAAGAGAGAAATTTATAATGAACCCTCATGTACTACCACTTATCTTAAAAGTAATCATACTATGGCCAATCTTGTTTTACTTATGATTACCCCTCCCCCAGTACATTATTTTAAAGCAAAGCCCAGACATATGTAATATTATCTATAAATGCTTTAGTCATCTCTAATTGACAGACTCTTTTTGATTAATAATCACAATACCTTTATCACAGACGCACACACACACTAATGCTAAGTCCTTAATACTGATGCCTCCTTTTGAGCAAGCTAGGTCAATGTTGCTGAGTACTTGCTGGAAAGTAGACAGGTTCTAGATTACTTCAGACTGTTAATGCAGAAAGAGAATAATTCGGTCTCCGAAGTTCTTGGTTGAAATTCCTTTTTTTCTTGAAAAATTATGCTAGCTTCCTTTTTATGGGTATTTATTAATAGAGTGGAAAAAAATTGTCCTTAATGCCCCAAGAAGGTACAAAAATGTAAGAAATGGAATTCACTATGGGCTTTTGATTTTGTTTCTGAGTAAAGTAATAAAAAGTACTGGGAGTATTGGGGGAGTTTCTCCATTTCCTTCATTTGTCTAGTTATGTCTAGAGGGGCCTAGCTACTGATTTCTGGCCATCCCTCTATACTCTGTCCTTAGTGTTAAATGTTCTCATCCAACACTATCTTGCAGTTCTGGGCTGATGTGGGTAGATGAAGCTCTCCTATCTTTAGGGAGAGGGAAAAAAATTCAGTGCTGTTAATAGCTAGCATTGTAAATAACCGGAAATGAAGAGAAAAGCTAAACAGAACCATACTTGGTGTCGTAGTGTTGGGACTTCTATTTAAGTATTAATTTATAATCAAATTGCCATCTGGCCTTGAAGTAGTAGCTACAGGGCTTAATGCTTCAATTTGGTAAAACCCAGAATACATGGGCAAACACTTGGAGACTTGAGCTTGTCATGTTTTGAGATCTGCAAGGGTTGGTGAGGCAGGTGCTGGGGAAGTTAGTAGTTAGTAGGCACCAAATTGTAAGCAAAGAAATTAGACATTATTGAAGTATTTTTAGTAATAGATTGTTGTGATCAGATTTATGTTTATGTGGGCTGTGTAGGAGGGCATAAAGGCCAATAGGAGAGTGTGATATCAATACAAGGTAGAAATAATTAGTGCATGAACTAAATTAGTGTTGATGAGGACCATGGCTGTGGCCAACATGAGACAGTATTTGCAGATCAAATCCATAGCACTGGGAACCTGTACGATGGGGAGCTGAGAAGAAGGAGTTAGAGATTGCTCTCATGTTTGTGACTTGGCTGTATTGGAGAATGGTGGTGTGGAAATTTCCAACTGCAGTGTTTCTTGGCTGTTGTGAATACTGGATTACTAGTCAGAGACCGCTGCTACTCTGAACCCCATCTAGTATTACAATAGCAGCATCTTTGAGGCTAGGGTTTTAGCCACAGAATTAACTGGGGGATGGATCAGGCAGTCTGTATTGGAGCAAAATGCTTATCTATTCAATGTGTCCTCCCCTCCCCAAGAAAATAATCCCCATGTTCTCATGTTCAATTTTAATTCTTCGTATTCCCTAATGCTTTATTTTTAGTTATTCTTACATTGAAACAAGACTATTTGGTCTTCCCAAATTCTGGAGTCGACTTGACCATCTATAATCTTATAGACTGTAATTTAACAAATGAAAACACATTTTGATTTGAAGGCTATTGCAACTTGACACTAATACTTTTCTAACTTAGGTAGGGCTTTGCTTACTAGGCTTCCCCTATATCCTGATATTCATCATTTATTAAAATCTTTAAAATGCTCTTTATCTCTCTCCTGGAAGATAAATACAGGTCTTGAGCTGTTTTCCTTCTGGCGAAACCAGAAACAACAGCAGAATATTTAATAATAGATTGCTCTGAGAGCCAGGATCTCAACAGGCTTTGTAAGTGGGCTCTTTGCTTTCCCTGGGAGGATTGGCATCCATTTTACATAGTGGCAAACAGATGTGGGAACAGGATCTTTTGTTCTTTTCAGAATCATTTACACTAGCTTTAATTGACTGGAGGATTTGTTTTTTTTCTGTGAGCGATTTCTTCCCTATTTAATACATATTCATTTGTCTAATTGCAAAAGTTAGTCACCTGGCATAGCCAGAAGCGAAGTAATACAATGACTACAGTTATTGTCTAAAAAAGAGACACATTTTCTTCTCATATCTTCAACATCTAATCTTTTTATTCTGTTCTTCAAGTAATGCAGCAACGTGAGTCATATACCTGGGGCAAATCGACTGAATGTAAAAAATGCAAAATCCAAAATATAATTGTTGGTGGTTTTTCTTGCATTGGGACAAATATTTAATAACATTTTAATTTACTATGTTGTACTCAGAAGTTAGTTTTATGTAATTTACTGTAATACATAACTTACTCGGCTCTGGCACTGATGGTTGATTTACTTTTCTATCAGTTACTTAATTAGAATGCATTATTCATAGTTTTTCTGATGAGTGACCTAATTATTATGCTAATTATAATAATCTAAGTCTTCAATGTTTTCTAAAGCATCTTGCCTGATGGGGTTATTAAATACATGTATAATTATGGTTTTATAAAAATTCAGAAACCTGATTTGATAGACATTTTTATTTATACTTAGACTTTCAAGACCGTCAAATATATCTTTTGCGTTGAATTCAATTAATTTATTAAATATTATTTTCCTTTCCTAATATAAAGCTGTGAACCAGTGTAATAGATAAAATGGCAACCAACTTCATCAGTAATACTAAGAAGTGGAATAGAATTTTATACCCACTCTTGCTTTTGAGAACTTTGACTTCAACAAGAAAAATTTCCTTCATGATGTGAGAATTCTCTTAAGGTCAAAAGGAGTGAACTGACGTGATATTTATTGTTATATTGACAAATTTTAATTATTCGTGGGAGAAGCAACTGTGCTGGTGGTTATTATTAACTATTCATACCTGGGGCATGTTTTCGGTACTTTTCTACTTACTTCGTTTAAGGCATCTGGCCAAAATTATTACATTTGTATGTGTCTAATTTCACAGCAAACTTAGTATTTGAAAATATTGGGATAGTGCATTGATTCCAGTAATAATAATTACATTTTAGCTAGCTCTCAAGGGCATCTAAAGCTTGAACATCAGACACACAATCAAGGTAATAGAAAGTGATATTTTGATGTCTGGTCTTAGACAAAGCAATTTGATAGCTCATGGCTGGGTCTATATAACCAAGAACAAGTTAGGGTTAAAATACACATTGTGCTCAATGTTTTTGCAGCCTAGTTGTTCAAAGGATTTTTTTGAGAGCTGAACACAGTAACTCATGGCTTTTGTAAAAAGGCGATTCTGAACAAATAGGACTAGCCCCTTTTTTGGTCACATCTCATTTTTGAGCACATAAGTATAGATGATGAAAATGAACATTGTTTAATTATTTAAATGCTTGTACTCTGTAATGTTTTGTCTTATTATTTAGCTCCCATTTTTTTCTGTATAATTTTTAAACCATTGACTTCTATTTCAAACTCTGGAAGCCAAAAATTGTGTCCTCCAAAACTTAGCAAGTGGAAGACATTTGAGGACTTTATAGTCTTACTTGTTACTCTTCTCTTCTTCCTAGTCCTTTTTGAAATCCTTGGCCCATTTATGATAGGGAAACTTGTGTGCTGTGATCTGATAAAAATATCTTGATCTCTATTTTTATGGAGCTGCTGTAATTTGACACATATTGAACAGGCTACCTCCCCAAACCCCATGAAAGAAGCCGGTAGCTTCTACATGGAGATATTGATTTTCAGGTTGCAGGGTCAGGGTGTCATTTGAAATATTGGTTAGAAGAAAAACCACCATTAGTAGTTTGTGTTTTGCTTGTTTTAAATAATTTTTGAAATTATGTGGGATAAAAATAAAGAAAAATTAGATTTTTCCTATCTCCAGCATCTAGTGAGCCACCTTTATGTTTCCATTGCAGTTCATAGAGAAAAAACACTGCCAAGCTAAAAAGCACTATAAGGACTCCCTCTTCAACTTTTTCTGTCACCGTAGCACAGACATAACCTTGGGGTTTGATTGCTTGAAGGGTGGTAGATGAGGTGTATCTCTGAGATACCTCCTTCTGCAAACTCTTTAAAGTTTGTTCCCCTACTTTTTTGGGGTAGAAGGAAGGAGTGGGAAAGAGATAATTATTACTTTCTTTAATTGGTTGGTAGTGACGCCCTTATTTTGCTGTTTTTTTGACTAATGGTAACTTATAATCAATGCCCTCTCTATGGTTGGTGACCAAATACTGACTCCTCTTGGGACACATGTATGAGTTTCTGGGAGGATTTTGTGGGATGACGTCACTGCTGTGTGAGGTGCAAGCTCTGGCCCTTCTCCTTCCACTCTCAGCAATAGTCAAAACAAGCCATCTCTCTCAGCTTCTTATGGGTGGCATTCTGTCATGGGTGAACTGAACCTTTGGGTCAGGTCTTATCAAGATGGCTCAAGCATAGGTGCCTTCTCTGGTGGCCACATGACCTACAGGAAACTCTTGCATCATTGCTGGGGGTTTGATGAAGAACTCTGTACATGTCTTAATGGATCTTGTGAGAACTTCTTTTGGAAGAACTTCTTCCAAAATACCAAAAAAGAAGGTTCTTTTGTTACCTATTTGTTTTGACTTCTCATTTGTTTGTTATTCTTCTATACATTGGATATTCATATTTTTTTAAATTTTAGCTGTTGTCTTTCATTATAGATTTGTAAAAGTTTTTGTGTATTCTAAACATTAATTCTTTGTTGGTTTTGTACTTTGCAAATCTCTGCTTCCTTCTGTCAGCTATGTAGTAACTTTATCCATTGTATTTTTCATTGATCAGAAATTCTTCATTTTGATGGAAGCCATTTGCTTTTTTCCTTGTTTGTGCTTTTAAAGTTTTGTTTAAACAACCTTTCTCTCACTAAGGTCTGTAACTATCTCGCATTTTATTTTACCAACATTCTAGTTTTATTCTTTATCTTCAGGCATGTATTCTTTCAATAGTCTACTTTGGTTGGTAGGTTAAGTAAGGATTTGCTTTTTTCCCAAAATTTTACTAACCCGTTCACTATTTCTTAATGAATTTGTGGTGATACTTTTGTAGATGGTTTGTCCCTGAGCTCTTTACCATGTTTCATTGGTCAATATGATTGTTTCTATAAGAATACCTTAATTTTATTATTATTATGCTTTTAAAATATGTATTAATATTGCCCTTCCTTATTCATCTTTTTTAAGATTGGTTTTCTTCTATTAAATAATTGAGTAAATGTACTTAATTCTTTAACAAATCCAACTGGAAATGTTATTGGTATTACATTGAATTTATAGAATAATTAGGAAAAATAAATATCTTTGTAATGTCATCTAAGAAAATGGGAATGTCTGTTTAATTTTATAAATCCTCTACCGTATCTTTATTAGAGTTTTAATGTTTTCTCTATAAAGTTATTGTGTGTTCTTGGTTGAGATAATTTCTAGATTTTTTTTTTCTCTTTTTTTGCTATTATATTTTCTAGTTACTGATGGTGTAAATTTGTGCTTTAGCCAACTAAATTTCTAAACTTTCTTATTCCTAATTGCTTTATTAGGTGGATATTATATGGTTTTATTAGGAGATCATTATTTGCATGTAATGATCATTTTTCTTTTCCCTTTTTTTTTTTAATTTGAGACAGAGTCTAGCTCATCGCCCAGGCTGGAGTGCAGTGGCATGATCTCGGCTCACTGCAAGCTCCACCTCCCGGGTTCATGCCATTCTCCTGCCTCAGCCTCCCGAGTAGCTGGGAATACTGGCGCCAGCCACTATGCCCGACTAATTTTTTGTATTTTTAGTAGAGACGGGGTTTCACCTTGTTAGCCAGGATGGTTTCAATCTCCTGACCTCGTGATCTGCCTGCCTCGGCCTCCCAAAGTGCTGGGATTACAGGTGTGAGCCACCGTGCCTGGCCTTTTCTTTTCCTCTTAATTTTTCCTTCCTTTTAGAATTGTTGAGACGTCTAGTACTATATTAATCAGTTACGGTGATACTGGATATGTTTAATATTTTAAAGGGTATGCCATCTATGTTTCTGCACTAAATGTAGTGTTTGCTGAAAGGTTTTGATATATGATGTTTACTGATGCAAGAAATTTCACTTCTAATCTCAGTTTGCTAAGATTTTTGAACTTAAAAAAAGGTCCTGAACTTTTTTTTTTGCATCATTTAAATAATAACATGATCTTTTCCCCTTTACTAATGAGAAAAATGGCATTCATGGATTTCATGATGTATAACAATTTTTGCATTTCTAGTATTAACCTCATGTGAGCATGAAGCAATTTTTAAAAAATGAATTGTTAGGTTCAGTTAGCTATCTTTATGACCTTGAGTAAGTCATATAACCCTTCTATGCCTGAATTTCTTATCAGTTAAATGGAGATAATAGTCAAGGAGTTGTTTTTGAATTATATATGGTCAGAGCATAGATGAGTGCTTGATGCATAATAAAAACTATCTTTTATTCATACAAGATTTTTTTTTTGCAATTAGCTAAATGGTCTGCTATTTCTTTTACTTGTGTGTTATCTGTTTTTTCTAGCCTTCAAAGTGAGCTGGGCACTTTTGGACTTTTTCCAAGCAAACGCTTTTAAACAAACTGAGCGCTTACCAGTTTGGTCCTAGACTTTGATTTTTTCCTCTTTTAAGGACAACAGTAAATGTTACTGTACTAGTTTCTCAGGGCTACTATGACAAATTACCACAATCTGAGTGGGATAAAAAACAGATATTTATTCTCTCATAGGTTTAGGGGCTAGAAGCCTGAAATCAAGGTGTCAACAGAGCCATCTTCCTTCTAGAGGCAAGTGAAAGCTTCTTACTTGCCTCTCTCGTAGCTTTTGGTGGTTCTTTGGGTTTCAGATGCATCACTCCAATTTCTGCCTCTAGACAGGGCCACTGTTACTGTGTGCCTGTGTCTTTATGTATCCTCTCATCTCTTGCAGGGAAAATAGTCATATTAAATTAGGGGCCCACTGTAGTTCAGTATGGTTTCATTTTAACTTAAGTAATTACATCTACAAAGACTCTATAGTGTTTCCAAATAAGGTCACATTCTGAGGTTCTGAGTGGACAAGAATTTTTGAGGATACTCTTCAACTTAGTAAAAGTACCAGAAGATATCAACCCCTTTTTTGTATTTCCTGAAGCAGTTTATCCTGAGACAATGTTCTTGATCTTAGCTATTCCTTTTTTTCTTTTTAAAAATTTTAAAAAATTTATATTTTTTAATAGATCCAGGGTCTTGCTATGTTGCCCAGGCTGGTCTAGAACTCCTGGGCTCAAGCAATCCTCCCTGCACCCAGCCTCCCAAAGTGCTGAGATTACAGACATGAACCACCACACTTGGCCAATCTTAGCCATTCTAATAGACATACAGTGATACCTTGTTTTGTTTGCATTTCTCTGGTAATGCATGATTTGGGGAATCTTTCCATATGCTTATTTGACATTGTCATCAGTATATCTTGTTTGGTGAGTCTGTTAAGGTTTTTGCCCATTTTAAAATTCAGGTTGTTTTCTTTCTTATTGTTGAGTTTCAAAAATTCTTTGTATATTTTGTAGTCCTTTATCATATATGTCTTTTGCAAATATTTCCTCACACTCTTTGGCTTGTCATTTTATTCTCTTGATGGAGTCTTTTGCAGAGCAGAAAATGTCAATTTATATGAGGTTCAGCTTATCAATTCTTTTTTTCATGACTCATGCCTTTGGTATCATATATAAAAAGTCATCACCAAACTCTAAGTCATCTAGATTTTCTCCTGTCTTATCTTTTAGGAGTCATATAGTGTATTAGTGTGTTCTTGCACTGTTAGAAAAATACCTGGGACTGGGTAATTTAATAAGAAAAGAGGTTTAATTGGCTGATAGTTCTGCAGGCTGTACAGGAAGCATGGCAGCATCAGCTTCCTGGGAGGCCTTGGGAAACTTACAATATTGGCAGAAGAAGAAGGGGAAGCAGGCACATCTTACATGGCTGGAGCAGGAGAAAGAGTGAGAGGGGGGAGGTGCTACACAATTTTAAACAACCAGATCTTGTGAGAACTCACTATCATGAGAGCAGCACCAACAGGATGGTCCCGTTCATGAAGGACCACTCTCATGATCCACTTACCTCCCACCAGGCCCCACCTTCAGCACTGAGAATTACATTTCAATATGAGATTTCAGCGGGGACACACATCCCAACCATATCATTCTACCCCTGGCTCCTCCCAGATCTCATGTCCTTCTTATACTGCAAAATCCAATTATGCCTTCCCAACAGTCCCACAAAGTCTTAACTCATTCCAGTGTTAACTCAAAAGTCTGAAGTCCAAAGTCTCATCTGAGATGAGGCAGTCACTTCTGCCTACAAGGCTGTAAAATCAAAAATAAGTTAGTTACCCTCAAGATTCAATGGGGGTACAGGCATTGGGTAAATACTCCTATTTCAAAAGGAAAAAAATTGGCCAAAAGAAAGGGGCTCCATGCCCCATATAAGTCTGAAACCCAGCAGGGAAGCCATTAAATCTTAAAGTTCCAAAATCTCTTTTGACTCCATGTCGCCCACCCAAAGTACTCCCAATGCCTTGGGGAGCCCTGCCTCTGTGGCTTTGCAGGGTTCAGCACCTGTGGCTGCTCTCAAGGGCTGACATTGAGTGCCTGTGGCTTTTCCAGGTGTAGGGTGCAATCTGTTGGTGGATCTACTATTCTGGGGTCTGGAGGATGGTGGCCCTATTCTCAAAGCTCCACTAAGCAGTGCCCCAGTGGGGACTCTGTGTGGGGGCTCCAACTGCACATCTCCCCTTTGCACTGCACTAGTAGAGGTTTTCATGAGTACTTCACCCCTGCAGCAGGCTTCTGTTTGGACATCCAGGCTTTTCCATACATCCACTGAAATCTAGGTGGAGTCTCCCAACCCTCAATTCTTGCATTCTGCACACCTGCAAGCTTAACACACTATATGGAAGCTGCCAAGGCTTATGGCTTACACCCTCTGAAGCAGCAGCCCAAGTTGTACCTGGGCCCCTCTGAGCCATGGCTGGAGATGAAGTGGCTGGGATGCAGGGAGCAGTGTCCTGAGGTTGCACAGGGCATTAGGGCCCTGGCCCTGGCCCATGAAACCATTCTTCCCTCCTAGGCCTCTGGGCCTGTGATGGGAGGGGCTGCCACAAAGGTCTCTGGAATGTCTTGGAGGCCTTTCCCCCATTGTCTTGGCTATCAGCATTTGCCTTTCTTTTAGCTGAGAGCCCACACTTCACATGGCCAGGCTGCAAAATTTCCAAACTTTTATGCTCTATTTCCCTTTTAAATATAAATTCTAGTTTCAAGTCATTTCGGTGCTCATGCTTATGAGCATAGGTTGTTAGAAGCAGCCAGGCCACATTTTGAATACTTTGCTGCATAGAAATGTATTCCACCTGATACCCTAAATCATCATTCTCAAGTTCAAAGTTCCACAGCTCTTTAGGGCAGGGGCACAATGCAGTCAACTTCTTTGTTATACATAACAAAAGCGACATTTGCTCCAGTTCCCAATAAGTTCCTTATCTCCATCTGAGACCCCCTCAGCCTCAACTTCACTGTCCATATCACTATCAGCATTTTGGTCATAACCATTCAACAATTCACTAGGAAGTTCCAAACTTCCCCTCATTTTCCTGTCTTCTTTTGAGCCCTCCAAACTGTTCCAATGTATGCTCATTACTCAGTTCCAAAGTGCTTCCACATTTCCTATACATTTTATAGCAGTACCCCACTCCTGGTGCCAATCTTATATATTAGTCTGTTCTCACACTGCTATAAAGAAATATCTGAGACTGGGTAATTTAATAATAAAAGAGGTTTAATTGGCTTACGGTTCTGCAGGCTGTACAGGAAGCATGGAGGCATCAGATTCTAGGGAGGCTTCAGGAATCTTACAATCATGGTGGAAGGTGAAGGGAAGGCAGGAACATCTTACATGGCTGGAGCAGGAGAAAGCGGGGGGAAGTGCTACATTCTTTTAAACAACCAGATATTATGCACACTCACTCACTATTACAAAAGCAGCACTGAGAGGATGGTGCTAAAGCATTCATGAGGGACCACACCCAAGATCCAGTCACCTCCCACCAGGGCCCACCTCCAGCACTGGAGATTAAGTTTCCACATAAGATTTGGGTGGGGACACAGATCCAAACCATATCATGTAGTTTAGCATTTTACATTTAAGTCTCAGCTATTTTGAGTTAATTTTTGTGAAGGGCATAAAATCTGTGTCTAGATAAATTTTTTTGCGTGTGGATGTCCAGTTGTTACAGCACTAGTTGTTCCAGCATCGTATCTTTTTTCCATTGTATATTTTCTCCATCATATTTTTTATCCAACTGATTGTAGACAGATAAGCAAAACAATGTTTCTTCAAATGTTTAAACAAATGTCAGTGTAGTCAGTTGACTATACTGATGTGGGTCTATTTCTGGGCTCGCTATTCTGTTCCATTGATTTACTTGTCTCTTCTTTTGCTGATACCACACTGTTTTGATTAGTATAGCTTAATAGTAAGCCTTGAAGTCTCGTATAGTGTCTGTTCTCCAAATTTGTTCTTCAAGATTGTGTAGGCTATTCTGGGTCTGTGACCTCTCCATATAGACCTTAGAATCAGCTTGTCAATATCCAAAAAATAACTTGCTAGTATTTTTTAATCAAGATTGCATTGAATCTACAGATCAAATTGGGAATAACTGGTATCTTGACAATATTGGGTCTTCCTATTCATGAAAATGCAATGTCTGAATTTATTTAGGTCTTTGATTTCTTTTATCAGAGTTTTTGGTATGCTGATTTTTTGCTTTCAGTACTGAGGTTGAGAAGTCAGATGCCAGTCTGAATCTTTTCTTTTGTAGGAGATCCACTTTTTCTTTTTGTAAATTTCATTATTGTATCATAATATGTCTTAGATATTCTTCATTTTAATTATAATGTACTTAGGTGGGATTTTTTTCTTATCTCTCCTGTTTGGTAATTGTCTTTGCCCATTCAGGGTGCTATAACAAAGATATCACCACCTCCTAATGCCATTGCATTGGGAATTAGATTTCAACATGAGATTTTCTTTTTTTGATGGGGGGAACAAATATTCACTCCATAACAGTAATTTATCAGCTTATGAAAATTTTCAATCTGAGATCTTTTCTTTCTTTAATTCTGGCAAATGTATTCTTTTATTTCTTCAAATATTTATAATTATGTGTTTTTTCTCTACTTCTAGAAACTCTATTATCTACATGTTACCATCATAAATATACATACAAACACATATAATACATACAGAAATAAGCATACACACATATGCATAATCTTTTATCCTTTTTTGCTGCCTTATGAGAGAGTTCATACATTATTCTTCATAGCTCACTATTTCATTCTTCAACTTATTTATCCTGGTAATCAACTTACTTACTATGCTATTTATTTTAGCTATTATATTTTAAAGTCCATTATTTCTACTTGGTTCTTCATTATAGTTTCTACTTACTGTTGTATGTTACTGATATCTTCCCTATCTTCTTCGGCTTATTTTGAATTCTTGGCCAATTTTTTCAACATTTCTGCTTCAGAGAAAGAATTTATTTGGTTCAGCTTGTTGTTTTTCATTAGCAATGGTAAGTTCTCAGGTATCTTTTTTTCCTTGCCTGTTTGTTTTTGTTTATTGACTCATGGACTCATATTTCCTTTGGTCTAGTAATGCGTATGAGGAAGGGACAAAGCCCAGAACCTAATCCATGCTCATCTTAGCAAGTTTAAGGAAAGGCGAAGATATGATCTCCGGATACCAACAAACTACTGCTGATATCACTCCCATTTGCTATCATTCCACCAAGCAACTCAGAGTTTACCTTTAAATTAATAAAGAGAAGCAGCTTTGCAATAAAGCAGTATCTTTAGATTGTAAACTACCAGTTTAAAGTCTTAAGGGAAAAGAGGTTGGAGAAGTCAGTTTCCTGGTTTGGCTAGGTATCTCACACATTTTCTTTATTTTCTTTTCTTTTTTTTTTTTTGAGATGGTGTCTCGCTCTGTCGCCCGGGCTGGGGTGCAGTGGCGCTATCTTGGCTCACTGCAAGCTCCGCCTCCCGGGTTCACATCATTCTCCTGCCTCAGCCTCCCAAGTAGCTGGGATTACAGGCGCCCGCCATGAAGCCCAGCTAATTTTTTGTATTTTTAGTAGAGATGGGGCTTCACTGTGTTAGCCAGGATGGTCTCGATCTCCTGACCTTGTGATCCGCCCACCTTGGCCTCCCAAAGTGCCGGGATTACAGGCGTGAGCCATGGCTTCCGGCCACACATTTTCATTACTCTTCACCTTAGCAGGGTGATTTAAACTGACATTGCCAATTTTGATAGTGAAAAGGCAGGATATGATTATCTTAGGCTAATATGGGAGAGAGACAAGAGTCAATCTAGACGATTTTCATATCCTCCTACTGTTAGTTTTGGCTTTTGTTGATCCCAGGCTGCAATCAGTTATCTACTTCTTATACCTACTCCAGTTAAAGAAAGCTTTTTGTCCCTCAGGGTTTTCATGAGTCTATGTGTTTTGTGTGTGTGCCAGTTCCTGTAATTCATACTCCCCTCTTGCTTCTGCATTCCTCTAGGGCTGGGTCAAGCAACCCCATAGCGCATACTATTTTGCCATCTGTCCTGGAGCTAGGAAACCATGGTGTGCTTTCTACTTGGTACTGTGTGGATTTGGCTTAGTAATGATGACATACTCTGGGAGCATTTATACTCAGAGAGAAACTTTCCATATTTGGCATATTCCCAATGCTGTGACAAAGGACACAGTCACAGCCGATTACTCTGCTAGACTTTGACTGAGGGTTTTGTTATTAACTGGCTTCAGATGAAATTTTAAAAGAAAAGGATATTTTTTTACATTGGCATTTGAGAAATTGTGCTACAGAAGCAGTATATACTTGTTCTTTCACTTGACAGAGAACACAAAGTACTTTGAATTGTTCATGGCTCCCTCAACATATTTCGGCAAAAAAGCTGATGTTTTAAATTTATTGACAATCTTAGGAGGAAAACTTACTAAATTCTTCAACTCAACTCAAATGTATCCAAATGTAGCCTACCATTAATTATAATACTAGCTATATAACTAGGCTGTAAAGTAATCTGTCATTGAAGTAAATTAAAACATTCTTCTGAAGTTCTTTCCTTCTGTTATACTTAATTTAGACCTGATGGGCATGTATAAAATATTGGTTGTCTGGCCACTAGCAGTTACCAGATGAAACCAATACATTATGTCACAGAGGGTGCTAGACCTTTAGTTGGGATGTGTATGAAAGTGTAAAGCAAGATGTGTAATGCATTTGCATTTCACCTTGGCTTAAATCCCTCTGAAATACAAATATCAGGGTTTTTCCTTTCATATCATCAACGTTCCTTTGGGTGTCAGGGAGTCCCTTTCTTATTTTGAGGGCTTTATGACTTTCCTGGATCATTGCAAAAAGGAATGTGTCCACCCAACACAGTTCAGATTAGGTCGAGCAAAATCTTAGTTACAGATGAACATTACATGGGTAACATGGATACCATGGTTAAGTGACTGTTTTAATCAGTGAACACCCTCAACAGATGACAACAAGAACAGCTTTACATGGCTTTTTTAACAAAAGTGACATGAAGATATTCTCTTAAATGTAGTGGTTTAATAGCTCCACAAATGTTTATTGAACATCTGCCACATGCTAGTGATTTTTCTAGACTTAAGGGACCACAGTGGACAAGATAAAATTCTGTCATTGTTTACAAGGAGACAAAAAAGTGAGCGAAGTATGAAGTAGTAAGTTCTAAAACATAGTAAAATTGGGTGAGGTGATGGAGAGTGACTGGGAAGGTACTTTATCTTGGGTGGTTAAAGATGCCTTGTTGTGAGGATGATTTCTAAGCTGATACCAGAATAATACACTAGGATTGGAGACACAGTATGCCAGGTGGAGGGAAGAGAAAGTCCAAAGTGCCAGAGTCATGTATTTTCAAGAAGTGAAATAAGTATGGACTAAACAAAGTGATTGAAGGGGAGAATAGTATGAAATAAGATTGAAGAATAGGTAGAAGCCAATTCATTCAGGGCTTGTGGACCCAGACAAGGAACTTGAATATTATTTTAAGGGTAATGGGAAGCACATCCAATTGATTTGCAGTCCTGCCATCTATCCCTTTAAAATATTCATGAAATGTGACTATTTCTCACCATCAAACCAATACTTTCCTTTCTCAAACCCTGCTCCTGTAATTATTACTCTTTCTGCTGGATAATTTTTAGCATTCTGTTTTTTAACTTTTATTTTAAGTTCAGGGGTACATGTGCCAGTTTGTTACATAGGGAAACTTGTGTTACAGAGGTTTGTTGTAAAGATTGTTTCATCACCCAGGTCTTAAGTCTAGTACCTATTAGTTATTTTTCCTGATTCTCTCTCTTCTCCCAGCTTCTACCCTCCCAATAGGCCCCACTGTGTGTTGCCCCCCTCTATGTGTCCATGTGTTCTCATCATTTAATTCTCACTTATAAGTGAGAACATGCCATAGTTGGTTTTCTGTTCCTGTGTTAATTTGCTAAGGATAATGGCCTCTAGCTCCATCCGTATCCCTGGAAAGGACATAATCTCTTTCTTTTTTATGACTGCATAGTATTCCATTGTGTATGTACCACATTTTCTTTTTCCAGACTATCACTGATGGGCATTTAGGTTGATTCCATGTCTTTGCTATTGTGGACAGTGTTACCATGAACATATGTGCGCATGTTTTTATAAATGAATGATTTATGTTCTTTTGGGTATATACCCATTAATGAGATTGCTGGATTGAATGGTATTTTTGTCTTTAAAACTTTGAGGAATCACCACATTGTCTTCCACAATGATTGAACTAATTTACACTCCCACCAACTGTGTATAAGCATTCCTTTTTTCTCTGCAACCTGGCCAGCATCTGTTATTTTTTGACTTTTTGATAATAGCCATTTTGATTGGTGTGAGATGGTATTTCATTGTGGTTTTGATTTGCATTTCTCTAATGATCAGTGATGCTGAGCTTTTTTTTCTTTTCGTATGATTGTTAACTGTATGTATGTCTTCTTTGAAAAGCATCTGCTCATGTCCTTTGCCCACTTATTATTGGGGTTGTTTGTTCTTTTCTTCTTGTGGATTTGCTTAATTCCTTATAGATGCTGGTTATTAGATCTTTGTTGGATGGATAGTTTGCAAAAATTTTTTCCCATTCTGTAGGTTGCCTATTCACTCTGATGATAGTTTCTTTTGCTGTGCAGAAGCTCTTTAGTTTAATTCGATTTCATTTGTCAATTTTGCTTTTGTTGCAATTGCTTTTAATGTCTTTGTCACAAAATCTTTGCCTGTGCCTGTGTCCTAAATGGTATTGCCTAGGCTGTCTTCCAGGGTTTTTTTTTTTTTTTTATAGTTTTCGGTTTTACATTTTAGTCTTTAATCCATTGTGAGTTAATTTTTGTATATGGTGTAAGGAAGGGGCCCAGGTTCAATCTTCTGCATATGGCTAGCCAGTTATCCCATTTATTGAATAGGGAATCCTATTTTTGGTTGGAAGGCTATTTATTTGGTGGTGGCTTGGGGTGGGGTGCTGGGCAGGTTTGAGTGCTTTCTATGTGCCCTGCAAGCAGTTGTGACCACTCAGGGTGTGGGAGGATCCCCTGTTCTCTGTGCAGTGTTAATGCAAGGGCAGGTCACTGGTGGGGCGGGGCTTGCTGGCTCTCTGCTTACCTAGACTGTCTGCAATGGCGGTCGGCGGGGGATCTGAGGGCATACTGCACTCCGTGTGCTGGGGGTCAAGTAAAGCAAAACCCATCTGTAAAGACAATGACCAGCAAAGTGATTTGGGAGTTGCTTTGGGGTTGGGGGAAGCTCCAGTATGGGGAAGGAACATGTGAGCTTGTGCATGGCCATAAGGGCTGCCTTGCTGGAGTTCTTCACTGGTCAGGCATGGTCAGCTGGCACAGAAGCTATGGTGTGGGCTCCCCAGGGCACCCGAGACTGCCCTGTAAGCAGGCGTGGCCAGGCTGGGGCCCCAGGAGAGGCCAGCAGACCAAGGAGTGCTCAGGTCTGACCAGCCCTGTCTCATGGGCAAGATCTCCCTGCAGATACCAGGTCTGACCGTTCTTCTAGGGCTAAAGTCTCTTATGGGAAGAAGTCAAGCCTAGGGGCATTGGTTGTCCCTGGCGGTGTTCCACTAAAAGATGTTCCAGCATCAAACCCTCCCTCTGGGCTCCACATCAGCCGGTGTGCTGCCCCACCACTTCTCTAAGAGGCTCTCCCAGCCACCTCAAGTATCTGTGGTGGTCGAGGGCTCCCCTCCTGCTGGGGTTCCAGAGGGCCATGGTGAGAGCAGGTTATTCCTTGCTGGTTCAACTCGCCTGTTCTCCTAGAGCTGTTGTGGTTCCAAAATGAGTCCTGGTGGGTAGTAGCCTGTGCGGGGTTCCTAGCTTTCAGCCTATCTTCTGTGTCTTCCCTCCATCCACTTTTGGTGCCTTTCCTCTAAAGATCTGCAGAGTCCAGGGCCCTAGTATTCTTTTAATAAGAGTAATGATAGGATTAAACTGAATTTTTAAAAAAGAACTCTGACCACTGTGTGCAGAATAGATTGCAGAGAGGCAAGTGTAGAAGTGGAAAAATCAGATTGAAAGTTATTTCATGGTCCAGGTGAAAGATAGGGTGGACTAGGGTGGAAGTACTGGAGATGGTGAAAAGTGGACCATTTGGAGTATGTTTTGGAGGACTAGTTGACAAGAATGCTGTTAAATTGCATATGGGAAATGAGTAAAAAAATAAATAAAAATGGTTTATCAGTTTTGGAATGAGCAGATAGGTGAATGGTGGCACCATTTATTGAGGTGAGAAAGACTGGAGTAAGAATAGATTTGAGAAGAAAGCAAAGTTTTGTTCTGAGACGCATACTCAACATTCAGGTGGTGTCAAGTAAGCAGTTGACTACATAAATCTGGTGGGCTCCGTTGAGTTGACTATATATATATTTAATATATATTTAAATTATATACATATAATTTAAATCCTTTTGAATGCATTATATAACATTTATAAGGAAAAGCTGTAGATAAGTTAGAGAAGATGGCCTGGGACCCAACACCTAGAGATTGAGCAGAGGAGGTGAATCTTACAGACAAAACTGAGAAGGTGAGGTAAGAGAATACCCAAAGAGTGTTATGATCCAGATCCTAAGAGAGGGAAGAGATACTCCTGTGTATTCCCATAAATGAAAACCCAGAAGTAACCATTTCACTTGGCAAGGTGGAGGATATTGTTGACCTTGATGAAAGTTAGTGGAGGACAGGATGAAAAGTCAAAAAGGGGTGTTGGCAACTATAGAGAAATCTAGGGAGGGGTTTGCTATAAAGAGAACATAAGTTTAGACGAGAGATTTTTTCATTGTTTGTTTTGCTTTTAATTTTTTTTTCTACTTTTAAAGGAAGGGGATACAAAGTGCATGGTTGGGAATAACCCAGCAGAAAAAATAGTAATTATAAGAACAGGGTCTTTGAGGAAAAAGGAATGAGGGATGGGATTTAGTAGAGGTGACCTTGGCTTTGGTGGGAAGAGGCTGTTCACTGTAACAAAAGAGGGTAGTGTGGGTGCAGATGCAGGTAGCAGTCAGATTTGTTGGAAAATTAATGAAAATTTCCTCCAGTGGTCTCTACATTTTCAGTAAAATATGAAGCAAGCTGAGAATGAGGAAAGGGAAAATATGCTGGAGGTTGGAAAAGAGGAGAGGCATAGAATAACCATTTTAGAAAGTGAAAGAGTAAATATACTAGAAGAATATCATAGGATTATCAGGCAGTATTGAGTATCCATTTGAAATCTGTAGTAGTAGCCTCATCCAATATGGCAAGCATCACCATTAGACCCAGAGAAGAGCAGTAGCTTGAGCCTAGTCCTTTAGAGAACACTGTTCTGGCCCTTTCTGATATGACCCCTAATGAGGCAAAGAATCTACGAGCTTGAGGGGACATGGCCACCAGGAGCTCTTATCCTCTCCTCCTCTATCTAGATTATGTTCTGTGTACTTGGGATCTTGGGGTCCAAATGACCCTGATCCTATTTCTAGGGTCCATGTTGGATACTTTTCCGAGTCTTTCCTCCTTTGGGTGGGCTGCCCTGCAGGTGTCTGCACTTTGAGGTCGTTGCTTGCAGGGATGTGATAGAACTTGCATATATAGGCTTGGCTGTCCATGTATGTGTGGAAGGCCCCTCACAGTGTCATGTGCAAGTAAGATGGGAAAGGTCTGGGCTGTGATTTGAGGGCTGGGGACTTGTTTTCTGGATACCATCACATTTTAGTCAGCGTGAAACTCAAAGAAGTCTGAGAATTCTATTTGTTCTTGGACTTCCAGGTAATTAAGAACATATTTGTCAACATAGGCAGATAAAACATGACTATATTTAACAGTTTATTAGCTTGACACATACATTTTCAATATTTAGACATGTGGTATGTACCTCCTTTTGCCCCAGGCTCCAGAATGTTTGGGGTGCACCTGAGCATGACCAGAGATACATAGCAGTTCTGTCCAACAGGACTTTGTGCAATCATGGAAGTGTTTCTATATAGTACAATACAGTAACCCCTAGCCACGTGTGGCTATTGAGGCTTTGAAATGTAGTTAGTGAGACTGAGGAAGTGAACTCTTAATTTCATTTAATTTTAATTAAATTTAAATAGCTACATGTGCTTAGTAGCCACCATTTTGGACATGCAGATCTATGAACTTGTCTCTTTTTCCAAGCAGCTTTCTAGTGCTAGAGGCCAATTGGGTTCAGTTCTATCACAATAATGACTCTGTTCCCCTCTGCATGGTCTCACCAGAGCTTGTCAGGTCTCAGAACCCACTGGCCTCTACCAGGCTCACACCCTGTACTATTCCACCTTGCTGTCCTCTCTCAGTCTGGAAGAACACTTTCAGTCTCCCCAGGGCTTGGATAATTTGAATTCTTGTTCTATCCCATGCTTTGTTATGGCATAAACTATCCACTAGTTACTACTTCCACTAGAATCTTCCCTTTTACAGCTCAAGATATGTATTTTTTTGTTCTCAACAAAATAATACTCTGCAAATCAATGACTTTGACTTTCAAAGTGATTGCTTCTGATGAGGACTTCGAGAGTTTATTCTGTGAACTTGAAAAGAATACCCTGAAAATTGATTGTTCTCTTTTTGATTTTCTGTTATAAAAATTCTAACTCCTCAAGGTCGTAAGAATTCTTCTTCACTATCTCCACAAAGGTTCACATACAACGTGCTTTCTGAAAAGTATAAAATCTAATATTTCGTGACAAATTATTTCAAATAGAAAGTGATAAAAGTTTTTGTGTGCTTGTACCAGCGATAATACTCTAAAGATGTCCATCACTGTAGTAGGAGAGTGAAGCAGAGGTGATTTAGAACAGAGATGGGAAATGTGGATGACCCTGGGTACACCCCTTGTGAACCTCCACTTTCAGTGGGCACAGGAGTGTGTGCTCCTCTCCCATGGTGGAGTGGAGGGAAGCCAGTGAACTCACAATAATATGAGATAGACAAAGCTATGAAGGAAATAAGTGAAGATTGCTTTAATCCCTCCATTCTTTTTTGAATTGCTCAGATCACATGTGCCACATTTCCAGAACTGCTAGAGTTCCTCTCATTTCCCTGCTCCTTGACCTCAAAGCACTTATAGTATATTTGGGGAGACAGGTACTAAACAATGGATATTCATACAAAAATATAATTAGAAATTGCCCAAGAGCCGTAAATTGAAAGAAAAGAATGCCACTGGGGAGAATCATGGAGCTGTAGAGGAGAGGCTGAATGTGAAGTGATGTTTCTATAGTGTATGAAAGTTGAGCAGGGATCAGACAGAGTGGGAGGAAGAGAATTCTAGGGCAAGATCCTGAGGAAGCAAAGGGGCTGGTGTGTTGAGGAAGAGAAAAAAGGACAGTTTGCTTCAGGAAGACCGAGTGGTGACAGAGTGATGTGAGAGGCAAGGTTCGAGAGGAGGACAAGGGCTTAGGAATGATTAGAAGCTGGGCTATTATTCTAGGTGCAGTAGAGAAACCACCAAAGGGTGTCATGCTGGCGGCAGGGTTCCAACGGGATCAAATTGACACTTTACAACGATTACTCCAGCTGTTGTGCAGAGAAGAGGATGAGAGGATTGGAGGCAAGAGTGAAGGAGGGGAGAGCCCACTTAGGACACCACTGACAGAATAAAGCCAGAGAGGGTCATGTGTTAAACCAGAGTACTGACAATGGAGACCGAGAAAACTTGACAAATTCACAATATATGTTAGGGCAGAGTCTTTCAACCTTGGCCCTTGAATTAGTTCGTTTTCATGTTGCTAATAAAGACATATTCCACTAGACATATTCCATAGTCCATCACAGAGACTGGGTAATTTACAAAGAAAAAGAGGTTTAATGGACTCAGTTCCACATGGCTAGGGAGGCCTCACAATCACGGCAGAAGGCAAAAGACACATCTTACAACGCAGCAGGCAAAAGACAGAATGAGAACCAAGTGAAAGGAGTTTCCCCTTATAAAACTATCAGATGACATGAGACACTACCATGGGAACAGTATGGGGGAAACCACCCCCATGATTTAATTATCTTTCACCGGGTGCCTCCCACAACACACGGAAATTATGGGAGCTGCAATTCAAGATAAGATTTGTGTGGGGACACAGCCAAACCGTATCAGCCCTCTTGAAATTTTGGACCAGATAATTATTTGTTGTGGGGTTTGTTCTGTTCATTGTACAATGTGCAACAACATCCCTGACCCCTTCTTCTGCCAGTAGCATTCCCCAGCCCAACCCCCAATGCCCTCCATCAATTTGTGAAAACTTGGAATGTCTCTAGACATTGCCAAATATCTCTTGCATAGTAAAATTGCCCTCAATTGAGAGCCACTATATTAAGGGGACAATTCACAGATACAAACAGCAGATTAGATGTGGAAAATAAGGAAATGGAAGGTGTCATGAATGACATTCATTTGATCAAGGAAGTAGATGGATATGTGATTATGGAAATGCAATGTCTTGAGGAGAATATTTGGGGCATGTGTAGAAATATTAAGAGTTTGTTTTAAACACAGTTAATCTAGATGCCTCGAAGACTTCAAGGAGAGATATCAAGGAGATGGTTACTTATTGTACTAAGAGATCTTGGCTGGAAATATGAAGAGCCATGGGGTTTGAATGTGATCACTGATTGAGAGAATGTAAATGAGAACAGAAGAGCTTTGGGGAGAGAACATAGAAAAAAACTATGTTTTTTTCTCAAACCAGCAGAAAATATCATGAAAAGGGAAAAACACCTCAGCATGCTTTTCAAGAAGAGGGTAGTAAACTAAATTGAATATGACTCAAAGTTCTAGTTATATGAGGATTGAAAAGTGTCCATTGGAATTAGCAAAAAGGGAGGTAACTGTAAAACTTAGCTGGTGGGTAGAGATTTTTAATGGAATAGAAGGGGCTGAAATCTTAATGGGGTGGGCTGGAATGAGAATGAAAGTTGGAAAACCACGTGTGTAGGCTATTATTTTGAGAGTTTTTTCCAACCAAGTGAGAAGGAAGGAAGCAATTAAGTAAAAGGAGAGGTGGCGTTGGCAGGGGGTTTGGGGGGGTGCTTTGTAAAAACATGATAGTAAAAAACATGATTAAATTTTGCTAGAAAATGATCCAGTAAGTAATAAGAGAAGTTCAAAATAGGGGAAAGAGAATAACAGATTCACCAAAGTTCTCTGGTAGGTATGACACTTTTGGCTAGTAATTTGCTAGGGGAAATATACTTTCTTTATTATAACAGAGAAAATGATAATATTGATCATGATAGCTAACATTTATTGAGGGTTTATGATATGTCAGGCTTCTTACATGGTTTATCTTATTTAATCTTCTCCCCCAAAACTTATGAAATAAATCCTGTTAGTATACTGTACATACTGGAGAAATGAGAAAACAGGGTTAGAGTAACTTGTTTAAGTGTCAGAGCTTAGACTGTAATGGAACTCATTCCTGAATCCAGGTTAAGCCAACTTATTCCAGAGCCTAAGCTCTTAAAAGAAGCAGAGAAAAGGAATCCTGTCAATTAACCTATCAAAGAATTATTAAAACCCATTAACTCTTGCCTATTACCTTAAAGTTTGAAGACCAGCTTAATTTGAATGAAGGTTACCTCTCACAATGAAATACTCCATGTTTCCCTATACTTGACCCTGTCCTAAAGTGATGACTGGTTTTCTCTCATCTTTTATTTTTTACTCGATTTGTTTGTTTGTTCATTTACATTTTTCTAAGGAAATCCCCTACACTAACAGGGAGCAGGTCTGGGCTCAGAAAAGATAGCCTGACCTTTGAGTGGAAAGAATTACTCAGGGTGCTTACTTTTTGAGCTGGATTAGACACTGAGCAAATGTGTTTCCTGTTCTGGGCTCTAGGCCCTGCTTGCCAGAGCAGCTATGAATACTTATTACAGCCTTCCAGAGGCTGTTCGCAGAGTCTCCGAGATTGGTTAGTAATTGGCATAGAAGAAAATGCCATTGGCTTACCTTACTCTGTGCTTTTTGTTTATAATGCTAGCCTTATTCTCAAATCCTGGCAATGATTCTTTTCTAATAAGCAAGCATTCTCTGATATTTGATACAGTATCAAGCAGTACTTGTCCTATCTTGACTTTAATTTTCTTTTTAATCATTTACTTGAAGGACCTCGTGTGTGTGTGTGCAGGTGTGTATGCCCGTGTGTGCGTGTGTACCCACACGTGTGTGCAAGTAAATGCATAAGGTTGTGTTTGTGGCTTAAGGGTGCTTTTCTGAGATACAAGGCCTGTTATGATAAGATATACTCTTTGGCCATCTTCTGAAGAGAAGCCAAAAAAAAAAAGCAGTTCAGAGTTTTATCTGGGCAGGTAAAGTCATAGTATTGACTTTTTATCTTACAGTGTTTCTTAGATAATTTGGTTCCTTTTTTTAGTTTTCAGGGTGATGACACACAAACAAATGATCATTTTCACCTCAACTGGCTCTCTTTTACAAGAACAAAGGTTCTCATGTCAAAGTGAATAAAGAGGGAGGCAGGGACCCGAGAGAGAGTGGAGAAATGGGAGCTCGCTCTACCGTACAGTTTATCTAGATGTGCTTGACACTTCCTTTTTAATGTTTACCAAAAAAACAAAAAAAAAAAACAAAAAAATAAAAAAGAAGAGGAAGAAGAAAAGAAAGAATAAGAGAGAAAAAAAGGAATGTGATTCAAAGTGAATGTGAACAAACAATCGCGTGGCTTGAATGCTTTAGCACAGAAGTACTTGGGTCACCACTATCTTTTGAAACTCGATCTTCTGACTTTCGAGTATCTCTGACTCCATTCATGTATAAAAGGTAGCCACGGTCTTCCAGAGGTGAGGCCGTCCTTTTGTTTTGAGTTCTCTGGAAGCAACTCCAGTTTCTAGATCAGAAGAAAAAATAGGCAAAATGAGAGTATTTGAAGCCTATGGAGTAGATGCACTTGTGGGGTTTATTAAGTCTTAGCTGAAAGGCTTCTGCATGCAAATATACATTAATATGTGTATACATACATAGCTCTTGGACTTTGCAGTTACATTTCTAGTTTTTTTTTTTTTTTTTAAAAATACTGAGGGAAATGATCTGATCAGAGTGCTTTGCTCTCAGAAACAGTCACAGGGCCCAAGTAACCGGGCAGGCTTGTCCCCCTCCTGTGGCAGTTTATTAGTACTGCAGCAACAACTCTGCAAACCAGCATACCAGCAATTAAAGGTGTGACAACTTCATGTCCCAGGAGAAAGCATTTTCATGTGGGAGTTAAAACCTGATGACATGTGAAAGGAGATGAAGGATGTGTATAAAAATGGATATTTAAAAAATTCAGCTCTGCCACATCAAATGTTTGGAGGTATCCGGGGACAGTGAGTGAAGCATTGCAGCAAATGAAATGCTGGCTTTCTTTTCATTTTGAACCAGAGCTTCACATTATTGAAACACACATTTTGTTTATCCATGAAACCTATGTTTGAATCAATAGCTGCAAGCAGAGCCAGTTCCGTCATGTGGCTCTCCAAGGCTGGCTGAGTGACTGATAGTGACATATTTTGAATGATTTAAGAGAAACCAGAGGACTGTTGACCAGCAGTACATCCCGACATTATTAGCTTCCTTCTGATATGTCAGGGCTACTGATGAATTTTAGTTTTCTCAGAGGTTTCTGATCTTGGAGGCAGCACTGGATGAGCTGTTAACAAGCTTCCAGAATGTCAGATTTGCACTGGATTTAACTGACATTTCCTTTTAAGACTTTAAAGGATCATAAATTACAATAGGCTTTTTGGTCCCTGGGCAGACACAGCCCTCAGCTGAGGAGAATGTGCTCAGTAAGTGTGTATTGTGATGGACTAGACTTTTGTAACTAGCCACTCAGATTTTGAAAAAATAAAAGGAAGCCTTATAGATATTAGGTAACAAAGAATATGCTTTATAAAATCAAAATATGATTTATGAAAAAAAGAACATTCCTATAATTTGGGTTCAAGCTGAGACTTCTGGTTAAAAGTGTCTTAAATTTCATAGTGGTTTTACAGTGTTTTTGTAAATTTTCACATATCTCCTGTGATCCCTAACATGCTATTCCATTTAATCTCTATTTACTTAGTGATAACATTTGATTGAAGTCACAACTCCCGGGATCCTTGTCTCAGCAGGTTGATTAACGTCAGTGTTCCAGGTGCTAACCCTTATTTGCTTGTATAATTAACTGTTGCTAGCAATTTAACAATATTTAAACTTTGATCACATTAGAAAATATAGTGTAGTTAGAAAATAATGTTGGTTCTAAACAAGTTATTTAAATTTTCAGGGGTATAGTGGAATAAACACTGGCTTTAGAGTTTGCCATCCACAGTGTCGAAATGTAGATTTGCCTGCAACAAGCTGAGTGACCTTGGAGAAAAAATGATTTTAACATCTCGATTCTCAATTTCAATGTCTGTACTTTGGGGATAAAGATAGTTATCTTCTAGATTATCAGTTATTTACTCCAGAAATGTTTATTGAGTAGCTAACTACTCTGTGCTAGGCACTATTTTAATGTTGAAATGCAATGTTGAGTGAGATAGAAAAAAATCCCTACCCTCCGGGGCTTGTCTTCTAGTTGGGGAAGACAGACAATAAATAATTGAATAAACCAGTTCTGAAAGTTTCAAGTATTATACAGGATATGCAATGGGATAATGTAGCAAGAATGCCTTGGCTGAAAAGGGCAGCGTTCCAGGAGACAGGGTGATTAGGGAAGGCTCCCCTGAGGATGTGACATTGAGGGTGACCTGAATGATAAAATGACACTAGCCTTGTGAGGGATCAGAGCAAAAGCATTGTAAGCAGAGGGAGTAGCAAATACAAAGACTCTGGTATAGGAAGGAGTTTAGAGTGTTTTAAGAACAGAAAGAAACCTGGTCCTAGAGGAAGGCAGGGGGCTAGACCATGACATGCGTTTTAGCCATAGTAAGGATTCAGATGTTCTCTAAGTGCAATGGAAATCATTGGAGATTTTAAGGAAGTGTAAGGACACGGTTTGATTTGTATTTTAAAATGCTAACTTTGCTGTGTAGAAAATGGGCTGTGGATAAATATTAAACATGGTAATACGAAGAACAGCTAAGGGGCTATTGCTGTATCCTAGATAAGAGATGATGGTGGTTGGAACTAGTGAAATAATCATGGAGATGAAGGTAAATAGTTGGATTTGGGGCATATTTTGGAGGTAGAAAGGACAAGACTTGCTGATCCAGTGAATGTGAGGGATTTAGGAATGAGAGAAATCTGGGACAGACTATGGGTTTTGGTTTGATAAGACAAATAAATCAAATGGGGGAAGACTTGGGAAGAAACCAGTTGGTGCAAAGAAACCAAGAGTTTCATTTTAGACCTGTTAAGTTTAAGTTGGATTTTGGATCTAAGTAGAGCTATCATATGGGTGCCTATGAATGAGATGTCAAGTAGAATATGCAAGCTGGAGCTCATTGCAGGCCTCTGGGCTGGAGATAGAAATTAAGGAATCATTAGCTTTGCTGATGTTTAAAGCCAGGGGAGTGGAAGAGATGACTCAGGGAGAAAGAATGAGTAGAGAACAGGAGAGGGTACAGGATAATCCCTGAAGCACTCCAAAATTTAGATGGCATATTGAAAGAAAGAGTCAGCTGAAGAGTTGGAAAGGAGGTAACTAGCAAATGGAAAAACACACAAAAATGTTGATATGTCTAAGGAGGAGTTAATTGTATTTATTGCTGCTGAGAGGTAAATATGAGGTTAGAGAAGTGGACTTCAGATTTGTACAGTGACTCAAAATAAGAGCACTTCCATTGAAGTGATGGGGACAAAAGTCAGGCTGGAGTGGATTGTTATGAGAATTACAGTCCACATAAAACAAGCCCCAGGTTTTATATGTAAATCATTCTGAGACAGTATATGCTTAAGATATGGTAGCTATTACTGAGAAATAATAATTTGGTGGCAGATTTTGTGGCTTGACAATAGCAGCCATTCTCCTGGCCTCCTTCCCCCGTCCCTTGCTTCATTTTCTTGACAAACTTTTCTCCTTCTTTACATTTGTCTGAGTTTTCCACCCTTCCATATGCTGAGGGATGAGTCTAGGTCACCTTGGTGGTCTTATTCATTTTGCCAATGATTAGTTTAGGCATTGTTATGTGACCCAATCCTGGCCTGTATTACTCAGGGTTCTCTTAGAGGAACAGAACTAATAGGAGAGATAGACATATAGAAAGGGGAGTTTATTAAGCATTTGATCACAAGTTCCCCACAATAGGCTATCTGCAAGCTGAGGAGCAAGGAGAACCAGTCTGAGTCCCAAAACTGAAGAGCTCAGAGTCCGATGTTTAATGGCAGGGAGCATCTAGCACGAGAGAAAGATGTAGGCTGGGAGGCTAGGCTTGTCTCTCTTTTTCATATTTTTCTGCCTGCTTTATATTTGCTGGAGGCTGATTAGAATGTGCCCACCAGATTAAGGGTGGATCTGCCTTCCACAGCCCACTGACTCAAATGTTAATCCCTTTTGGCGACACCCACGAAGACACACCCAGGATTAAGATTTTGTATCCCTCAATCCTATCAAGTTGACAGCATTAACCATCACATGGCCAATGGGATCTGATGGACAATCTGCTGACAGATTCTGGAAAACGTTTCTTTGTTAATAAAAATATATTATTGGAAATAAATTCTGCTGTCCTTCACCAAATATTAATACTCCTGTGATGTCTGAAATTGCTGCAGCCATTTGTATGTGACCAACAGAGACCCTATCACGGGCAGGCTGTATATGGTCCAGTGGAAATATGGAGAGCTATATTTTCAGACCTAGATCTCAGTCTAATGGGGACATTAAGACATACTCTTTAAACCAATGTGTCTCTGGGTATGAATCCTCCAGAGCTCTGTATAATACTGATGTTACAAATTACATAGTGTCAGGCATTGTTTTAAGCTTGACTTACTATTTTATGGATGAGTAAACTGAGACCAAATGAACCTAAGTGCTTCTCCTAGGGACCTATAACTAGTAGTGGGAGTTCAAACCCAGGTACTCTAGCTATCAGGTTAACACTACATTTTGTAGGTCGTATTAAAGAGGGCATCTGCAAATAAACACGTGTTTATTTGATATCAATATTTAAAACAATGCACTGGTTTTACATTAATTCCCAATAGTGGCTGCAGATTTGGGGCCGAATTTCTTTTGTCAACTGCTTGTCCTGGAAATGCTTGTGAAGTGTGTTTCAGTAAACCTTGGTCAGAGTGTATGTTAAGTGACAGTGTTCTTGCTTGGATGTACTGGAATCCAGGCTCACAGACTAACTTGGCACAAATAATATTCAAGTTGTATACATTGCTAATGTTAAAACACATATGAGATAAAGATAATAACTACTATTAATTTAGTGTTTAATATATAATTTATCTTGTATGCAGTGTTTTAACTACATTGTTTCACCAAATCTTCAGAATCTTGAACCCTAAAAAGATACTATTTTCTGAATGTTACCATTGAGAAAAATAAACTATCAAGAGTTTAAGTATTTTGGCCCAAACTACTAAGTCTGTCTTATTCCAAAGGCCCTGCTCCTAACTATTAAATGAATGCATTACATTTTAACTAAATTGTGGCATAAGCCTGGAAGCTACCTAGCACATTCAGATAGCATATTGTCTATGGGTTTGTGCAGAGGAAAAACCCTGGAAATATAAGATGAACAATAGTTTTTTCTCTGTGTTGGGAATTACAGTAAATTTTTATTTTCTTTATTATCCAGCCATCATGAAAAGAAAAAAACTTTTTTAGTAATATTAAGAAATAAAAGAAAGTCTGATTTTTAAAAATATGTTTTCTAAAAATTCAGGTTTCTTATGGCTGCATAGTATTTCATGGTGTATATGTGCCACATTTGCTTTATCCAGTCTATCATTGATGGGAATTTGGGTTGGTTCCAAGTCTTTGCTGTTGTGAATAGTGCTGCAATAAACATATGTGTGCTTGTGTCTTTATAGCAGAATGATTTATAATCCTTTGGGTATATACCCAGTGATGGGATTGCTGGGTCAAATGGTATTTCTGGTTCTAGATCCTTGAGGAATCACCACACTGTCTTCCACAATGGTAGAACTAATTTACACTCCCACAAACAGTGTAAAAGTGTTCCTATTTCTCCACATCCTCTCCAGCATCTGTTGTTTCCTGACTTTTTAATGATCTCCATTCTAACTGGCATGAGATGGTATCTCATTGTGGTTTTGATTTGCATTTCTCTAATGACCAGTGATGATGAGCTTTTCTTCATATGTTTGTTGGCCACATAAATGTCTTGTTTTGAAAAGTGTCTGTTCACATCCTTCACCCACTTTTTGATGGGGTTGTTTGTTTTTTTCTTGTAAATTTGTTTAAGTTCCTTGTAGATTCTGGATATTAGCCCTTTGTCAGATGGATAGATTGCAAATATTTTCTCTCGTTCTGTAGGTTGCCTATTCACTCTGATGATAGTTTCTTTTGCTGTGCAGAAGCTTTTTAGTTTAATTAGATCCCATTTGTCAATTTTGGCTTTCGTTGCAATTGCTTTTGGTGTTTTAGTCATGAAATCTTTGCCCATCCCTATATCCTGAATGGTATTGTCTAGGTTTTCTTCTATGGTTTTTATGGTTTTAGGTCTTATGTTTAAGTCTTTAATCCATCTTGAGTTAGTTTTTGTATAAGATGTAAGGAAGGGGTCCAGTTTCAGTTTTCTGATATGGCTAGCCAGTTTTCCCAACACCATTTGTTAAATAGAGAATCATTTCCTCATTGCTTGTTTTTGTCAGGTTTGTCAAACATTGGATGGTTGTAGATGTGTGGTGTTATTTCTGAGGATTCTGTTCTGTTCCATTGGTCTATACATCTGTTTTGGTACCAGTAACATGCTGTTTTGGTTACTGTAGCTTTGTAGTATACTTTGAAGTCAGGTAGCGTAATGCCTCCGGCTTTGTTCTTTTTGCTTAAGATTGTCTTCACTACACGGGCTCCTTTTTGGTTCCGTATGAAATTTAAAGTAGTTTTTTCTAATTCTGGGAAGAAAGTCAATGATAGCTTGATGGGAATAGCATTAAATCCCCATATGCTATCTGAATGTGCTAGGTAGCTTCCAGGCTTACACCACAATTTAGTTAAAATTTAATGCATTCATTTAATAGTTAGGAGCAGAGCCTTTGGAATAAGACAGACCTAGTAGTTTGGGCCAAATACTTAAACTCTCCATAGTTTACTTTTCTCAATGGTAATGTGCAGAAAATAGTATCTTCTAAGGGTTCAAGATTCAGTGAAGATTTGGTGAAACAATGTAGTTAAAGTACTGCATACAAGATAAATTATATATTAAACACAAAATTAATAGTAGTTATTATCTTTATTTCATGTGTGTTTTAACATTAGCAATGTATACATCTTGAATATTATTTGTGCCAAGTTAGTCTGTGAGCCTGGATTCCAGTACATCCAAGCAAGAACACTGTCACTTAACATACACTCTGACCAAGGATTATTAAAACACATTTCACAAACATTTCCAGCAGGAACAATGAACAATGGGAACACATGGACACAGGGAGGGTAACATCACACACTGGGGCCTGTTGGGGGTTGGGGGGCTGGGGGAGGGATAGCATTAGGAGAAATACTTAACGTAGATGATGGGTTGATGGGTGTAGCAAACCACCACGGCACATGTATCCCTACGTAACAAACCTGCATGTTCTGCACAGGTATCCCAGAACTTAAAGTATTAAAAAAATCAGGTTTCTTTTAGTCCACAGATCTGGTGACCAAGTGCTAGATGAATTTATCAAGGAAATGTAGGACCACTTTGCCACCAGCCACTTGGCCAACTGGCCAATTGTCCTTTCTTTTTTGTCTTCCATTATAGCTTCCCTTGTAGCTCTAGGTGTTTAGGTGAGGAGACATTCACTTCCACTCTGTCAGTTCACTAAACCCTTGCAAGTCTGCTTTCTGTGAATCTCGAGTGTCATCTCTTTATCTCTATGGGCAAGTCTGAATAAATAGATTTTTCATGCCTTTGCATCTTGGCTCTTAAAAATGTTCTAAAGACAAACAGAAACCAGTTGCTCAACTATTTATTTTGTGTTGGATTGATTGGTACATTAAATAAGTGAAAGTAGTATTTTCCTTTTTCATCATCTGTAGATAAAACAGGGATGTGTGTTGGGTTGTTGAGTTCCTTTTCTGTTGACTCTACCTAATTCCACAGATTCAACCACAGAACATTGGATGATTACTTAGTAAATAACCTCAATCCCTTCTTAGATTTCTACTTCATCAATGTTTGTATAGCAAACAGAACCTTGATAAGACCCAGGTTGATTGCAAAATGGATTTTCTGTGTATGTTGCCAGTGTTTTTTTCCCTGACAGCCTAGCTATATTTTGCAGATTTATATGCCTTCCACAATTTGCATTCTCTCCCTTCATATAAATTTTTAAAAGATATTTACAGAATGCTGTAGTAATATTTTGACAACACAGGTGGCTGGATTGAAATTAATATACCTCTGCAAAAGATTGTAGAGAAAAACGTGTAACTTAATAAGTATTTCAGCCAGAAAAAGACAACCCTTCCTGTGATTAAGCATTGAAATACTGTCAAATTCAAGTGATTAATTATATTATGGGAAGGCGTTAAAATTTTATGATGTGTCCTGAAATCCGAATTATAAAGTGAATATTCAATGAATGACACTGCCCTTTACTGCCATCTGTACTTCAGAGTTTCTCCACTTTATTAAATCTATAAGCACATACATTTAAAAAAAAGTTAACTTGAAGGTCCACTAACACATTTCCTACTTTTCCTTATTACTGCATTGTCAATTTTGATCACAATACTGCTTTTTTCTTCCTGCCTTAGGCTATGTACTATTCCATTGTATAGCATATAACATTAAAAAATGAGCCAATGTATTTAACTATTAATACATTTTAGGCATTTAGGTTTTCACATTTTTTCCTGTTATAAGTAATACCGTGTAATATTTGATTCATAATAGCTAGCATTTATAGAGCACTGACTATGTGCCAGGCACATTTGTAACCACTTTACATTTATGAATCATATGAATCCTTCCAGCAGGACTTCAAGATAGGTACTATTATAAGGTTTATTTTATAGTTGTGGAAACTGAGGCACAGAGAAACTAGCTACTTTGCCCAAGACCACACACTTGGCAATTGGTAGAGCTTGGATCCAACCCGAAGCAGTCTGACTCCAAGGTCTTTAGAGCCATCATAGAATTTTTATCTCCTCTTCTAAAATTTTCTTGAGGATAGATTTCTTTTTATTTTATTATTTTTTATTATTTTTATTTTATTTTATTATTATTATACTTTAAGTTTTAGGGTACATGCGCACAATGTGCAGGTTAGTTACATATGTATACAGGTGCCATGCTGGTGTGCTGCACCCATTAACTTGTCATTTACATTAGGTATATCTCCTAAATCTATCCCTCCCCACTCCCCCCACCCCACAACAGTCCCCAGAGTGTGATGTTCCCCTTCCTGTGTCCATGTGTTCTCATTGTTCAATTCCCACCTATGAGTGAGAATATGCGGTGTTTGGTTTTTTGTTCTTGCGATAGTTTACTGAGAATGATGATTTCCAATTTCATCCATGTCCCTACAAAGGACATGAACTCATCATTTTTTATGGCTGCATAGTATTCCATGGTGTATATGTGCCACATTTTCTTAATCCAGTCTATCATTGTTGGACATTTGGGTTGGTTCCAAGTCTTTGCTATTGTGAATAGTGCCGCAATAAACATACGTGTGCATGTGTCTTTATAGCAGCATGATTTATAGTCCTTTGGGTATATACCCAGTAATGGGATGGCTGGGTCAAATGGCATTTCTAGTTCTAGATCCCTGAGGAATCGCCACACTGACTTCCACAATGGTTGAACTAGTTTATAGTCCCACCAACAGTGTAAAAGTGTTCCTATTTCTCCACATCCTCTCCAGCACCTGTTGTTTCCTGACTTTTTAATGATTGCCATTCTCACTGATGTGAGATGGTATCTCATTGTGGTTTTGATTTGCATTTCTCTGATGGCCAGTGATGGTGAGCATTTTTTCATGTGTCTTTTGGCTGCATAAATGTCTTCTTTTGAGAAGTGTGTGTTCATGTCCTTCGCCCACTTTTTGATGGGGTTGTTTGTTTTTTCTCGTAAATTTGTTTGAGTTCATTGTAGATTCTGGATATTAGCCCTTTGTCAGATGAGTAGGTTGTGAAAATTTTCTCCCATTCTGTAGGTTGCCTGTTCCCTCTGATGGTAGTTTCTTTTGCTGTGCAGAAGCTCTTTAGTTTAATTAGATCCCATTTGCCAATTTTGGCTTTTGTTGCCATTGCTTTTGGTGTTTTAGACATGAAGTCCTTGCCCATGCCTATGTCCTGAATGGTAATGCCTAGGTTTTCTTCTAGGGTTTTTATGGTTTTAGGTCTAACATTTAAGTCTTTAATCCATCTTGAATTAATTTTTGTATAAGGTGCAAGGAAGGGATCCAGTTTCAGCTTTCTACATATGGCTAGCCAGTTTTCCCAGCACCATTTATTAAATGGGGAATCCTTTCCCCATTGCTTGTTTTTCTCAGGTTTGTCAAAGATCAAATAGTTGTAGATATGCAGTGTTATTTCTGAGGGCTCTGTTCTGTTCCATTGGTCTATATCTCTGTTTTGGTACCAGTACCATGTTGTTTTGGTTACTGTAGCCTTGTAGTATAGTTTGAAGTCAGGTAGCATGATGCCTCCAGCTTTGTTCTTTTGGCTTAGGATTGACTTGGTGATGCAGGCTCTTTTTTGGTTCCATATGAACTTTAAAGTAGTTTTTTCCAATTCTGTGAAGAAAGTCATTGGTAGCTTGATGGGGATGGCATTGAATCTATAAATTACCTTGGGCAGTATGGCCATTTTCACGATATTGATTCTTCCTACCCATGAGCATGGAATGTTCTTCCATTTGTTTGTATCCTTTTTTATTTCATTGAGCAGTGGTTTGTAGTTCTCCTTGAAGAGGTCCTTCACATCCCTTGTAAGTTGGATTCCTAGGTATTTTATTCTCTTTGAAGCAATTGTGAATGGGAGTTCACTCATGATTTGGCTCTCTGTTTGTCTGTTATTGGTGTATAAGAATGCTTGTGATTTTTGCACATTGATTTTGTATCCTGAGACTTTGCTGAAGTTGCTTATCAGCTTAAGGAGATTTTGGGCTGAGACGATGGGGTTTTCTAGATATACAATCATGTCATCTGCAAACAGGGACAATTTGACTGCCTCTTTTCCTAATTGAATGCCCTTTATTTCCTTCTCCTGCCTAATTGCCCTGGCCAGAACTTCCAACACTATGTTGAATAGGAGTGGTGAGAGAGGGCATCCCTGTCTTGTGCCAGTTTTCAAAGGGAATGCTTCCAGTTTTTGCCCATTCAGTTTGATATTGGCTGTGGGTTTGTCATAGATAGCTCTTATTATTTTGAGATACGTCCCATCAATTCCTAATTTATTGAGAGTTTTTAGCATGAAGGGTTGTTGAATTTTGTCAAAGGCCTTTTCTGCATCTATTGAGATAATCATGTGGTTTTTGTCTTTGGTTCTGTTTATATGCTGGATTACATTTATTGATTTGCGTATATTGAACCAGCCTTGCATCCCAGGGATGAAGCCCACTTGATCATGGTGGATAAGCTTTTTGATGTGCTGCTGGATTCAGTTTGCCAGTATTTTACTGAGGATTTTTGCATCAATGTTCATCAAGGATATTGATCTAAAATTCTCTTTTTTGGTTGTGTCTCTGCCCGGCTTTTGTATCAGGATGATGCTGGCCTCATCAAATGAGTTAGGGAGGATTCCCTCTTTTTCTATTGATTGGAATAGTTTCAGAAGGAATGGTACCAGCTCCTCCTTTTACCTCTGGTAGAATTCGGCTGTGAATCCATCTGGTCCTGGACTTTTTTTGGTTGGTAAGCTATTGATTATTGCCACAATTTCAGATCCTGTTATTGGCCTATTAAGAGATTCAACTTCTTCCTGGTTTAGTCCTGGGAGGGTGTATGTGTCGAGGAATTTATCCATTTCTTCTAGATTTTCTAGTTTATTTGCGTAGAGGTGTTTGCAGTATTCTCTGATGGTAGTTTGTATTTCTGTGGGATTGGTGGTGGTATCCCCTTTATCATTTTTTGTTGCATCTATTTGATTCTTCTCTCTTCTTTATTAGTCTTGCTAGCGGTCTATCAATTTTGTTGATCTTTCAAAAAACCAGCTCCTGGATTCATTAATGTTTTGAAGGGTTTTTTGTGTCTCTATTTCCTTCAGTTCTGCTCTGATTTTAGTTATTTCTTGCCTTCTGCTAGCTTTTGAATGTGTTTGCTCTTGCTTTTCTAGTTCTTTTAATTGTGATGTTAGGGTGTCGATTTGGGATCTTTCCTGCTTTCTCTCATGGGCATTTAGTGCTATAAATTTCCCTCTACACACTGCTTTGAATGTGTCCCAGAGATTCTGGTATGTTGTGTCTTTGTTCTCATTGGTTTCAAAGAACGTCTTTATTTCTGCCTTCATTTCGTTATGTACCCAGTAGTCATTCAGGAGCAGGTTGTTCAGTTTCCATGTAGTTGAGCAGTTTTGAGTGAGTTTCTTAATCCTGAGTTCTAGTTTGATTGCACTGTGGTCTGAGAGACAGTTTGTTATAATGTCTGATCTTTTATATTTGCTAAGGAGAGCTTTACTTCCAAGTATGTGGTCAATTTTGGAATAGGTGTGGTGTGGTGCTGAAAAAAATGTATATTCTGTTGATTTGGGGTGGAGAGTTCTGTAGATGTCTATTAGGTCCGCTTGGTGCAGAGCTGAGTTCAATTCCTGGGTATCCTTGTTGACTTTCTGTCTCATTGATCTGTCTAATGTTGACAGTGGGGTGTTAAAGGCTCCCATTATTATTGTGTGGGAGTCTAAGTCTCTTTGTAGGTCAGTCAGGACTTGCTTTATGAATCTGGGTGCTCCTGTATTGGGTGCGTATATATTTAGGATAGTTAGTTCTTCTTGTTGAGTTTGATCCCTTTACCATTATGTAATGGCCTTCTTTGTCTCTTTTGATTTTTGTTGGTTTAAAGTCTGTTTTATCAGAGACTATGATTGCAACCCCTGCCTTTTTTTGTTTTCCATTTGCTTGGTAGATCTTCCTCCATCCTTTTATTTTGAGCCTATGTGTGTCTCTGCACGTGAGATGGGTTTCCTGAATACAGCACCGTGATGGGTCTTGACTCTGTATCCAATTTGCCAGTCTGTGTCTTTTAATTGGAGCATTTAGTCCATTTATATTTAAAGTTAATATTATTATGTGTGAATGGGATCCTGTCATTATGATGTTAGCTGGTTATTTTGCTCCTTAGTTGATGCAGTTTCTTCCTAGCCTCGATGGTCTTTACAATTTGGCATGATTTTGCTGTGGCTGGTACCGGTTGTTCCTTTCCATGTTTAGTGCTTCCTTCAGGAGCTCTTTTAGGGCAGGCCTGGTGGTGACAAAATCTCTCAGCATTTGCTTGTCTGTAAAGTATTTTATTTCTCCTTCACTTATGAAGCTTAGTTTGGCTGGATATGAAATTCTGGGTTGAAAATTCTTTTCTTTAAGAATGTTGAATATTGGCCCCCACTCTCTTCTGGCTTGTAGAGTTTCTGCCGAGAGATCCACTGTTAGTCTGATGGGCTTCCCTTTGTGGGTAACCCGACCTTTCTCTCTGGCTGCCCTTAACATTTTTTTCTTCATTTCAACGTTGGTGAATCTGACAATTATGTGTCTTGGAGTTGCTCTTCTCGAGGAGTATCTTTGTGGCGTTCTCTGTATTTCCTGAATCTGAATGTTGGCCTGCCTTGCTAGATTCGGGAAGTTCTCGTGAATAGTATCCTGCAGAGTGTTTTCCAGCTTGGTTCCATTCTCCCCATCACTTTCAGGTACACCAATCAGACGTAGATTTGGTCTTTTCACATAGTCCCATATTTCTTGGAGGCTTTGTTCATTTCTTTTTATTTTTTCTCTAAACTTCCCTTCTCTCTTCATTTCATTCATTTCATCTTTCATCACTGATACTCTTTCTTCAAGTTGATCGCATCGGCTCCTGAGGCTTCTGCATTCTTCATGTAGTTCTCGAGCCTTGGTTTTCAGCTCCATCAGCTCCTTTAAGCACTTCTCTGTATTGGTTATTCTAGTTATACATTCTTCTAAATTTTTTTCAAAGTTTTCAACTTCTTTGCCTTTGGTTTGAATTTCCTCCTGTAGCTCGGAGTAATTTGATCATGTGAAGCCTTCTTCTCTCAACTCATCAAAGTCATTCTCCGTCCAGCTTTGTTCCATTGCTGGTGAGGAGCTGCGTTCTTTTGGAGGAGGAGAGGTGCTCTGCTTTTTAGAGTTTCCAGTTTTTCTGCTCTATTTTTTCCCCATCTTTGTGGTTTTATCTACTTTTGGTCTTTTGATGATGGTGATGTACAGATGGGTTTTTGGTGTGGATGTCCTTTCTGTTTGTTAGTTTGCCTTCTAACAGATGGACCCTTAGCTGCAGGTCTGCTGGAGTTTGCTAGACGTCCACTCCAGACCCTGTTTGCCTGGTTACCAGCAGCGGTGGCTGCAGAACAGTGGGTTTTCGTGAACCGCGAATGCTGTTGTCTGATTGTTCCTCTGGGAGTTTTGTCTCAGAGGAGTACCCGGCCGTGTGAGGTGTCAGTCTTCCCCTACTGGGGGGTGCCTCCCAGTTAGGCTGCTCGGTGGTCAGGGGTCAGGGACCCACTTGAGGAGGCAGTCTGCCCATTCTCAGATCTCCAGCTGCGTGCTGGGAGAACCACTGCTCTCTTCAAAGCTGTCAGACAGGGACATTTAAGTCTGCAGAGGTTACTGCTGTCTTTTTGTGTGTCTGTGCCCTGCCCCCAGAGGTGGAGCCTACAGGGGCAGGCAGGCCTCCTTGAGCTGTGGTGGGCCCCACCCAGTTCGAGCTTCCCAGCTGCTTTGTTTACCTAAGCAAGCCTGGGCAATGGCGGGCGCCCCTCCCCCAGCCTCGCTGCCACCTTGCAGTTTGATCTCAGACTGCTGTGCTAGCAATCAGCGAGACTCCATGGGTGTAGGACTCTCCAAGCCAGGTGCGGGATATAACCTGCTGGTGCGCCATTTTTTAAGCCCATTGGAAAAGCGCAGTATTAGGGGGGGAGTGACCCGATTTTCCAGGTGCCATCTATCACCCCTTTCTTTGACTAGGAAAGGGAACTCCCTGACCCCTTGTGCTTCCTGAGTGAGGCAATGCCTTGCCCTGCTTTGGCTCACGCAGGGTGCGCTGCAATCACTGTCCTGCGCCCACTGTCTGGCACTCCCTAGTGAGATGAAGCGGGTACCTCAGATGGAAATGCAGAAATCACCCATCTTCTGCATCGCTCATGCTAGGAGCTGTAGACCAGAGCTGTTCCTATTCGGCCATCTTGGCTCCGCCATTAAGGATAGATTTCTAGAAGCATAATGAATGGATTACAGGAATTAAGTTATTGACGATCTTAGTTTATAGAAAAAAAGTGCCAATGTATATTCTCACATCACTTTATGGGGATATTTAGATTACTGCATTTTAATCAACATCAAGTTATAAGCAAAAATCTCTGGTTAATCTGATAGGTTACTTTTAGCATTTTATGTTGCTTTATTTGCATTTCTTCTGAGCCATAGTGTTTTAGACTGTTTTAGCATGGTCTCTAGTTTACCTCTATTTGAGTCCCAGAGGTATCTAATTATAAGATGATTGTGGAAATTAAATGAATCCACATATGAAAGTCACCAAAACAGGCCTTGTATGTAGTGCTAAAAGACGAACCAAGGCGCATTACAATATTAAAGACAGTGATTCATAAATCGAGCAGCTCCAAACCAGAAGTAGATTGGGACTCTGCCAATGGGAACAAAGGGAACAGTTTATAGAGTGAATGGGAAGCAAGGCAGAGAAAGTATTTGATGGGTTTAAGTGGAGATGTAGCCTTATTAGGATTATTTCAGTAGAAAATCCCTAGTTAGAGGTTAGTTGGCAGTTTCTGACTGGTTAAGATCATTTATGCTGAGTTGAATTTTGTGTGTTTGACTGATGGTTGGCAGCCCCTAGGTAGCTTCAAGGTAGGGGCTGGCCGACTGAAACACCAAAGTGGGATTAGAGGGTTGGGACTTCCAGTCATACACCCTAACCTCCAGGGACAGAAGAGGGGCTAATGGCAGTCACCAATGGCCAATGATTTAATCAATCATGCCTCCATAATGAAACTTCTATAAAAACATTTTTAAAAAATGTGTTCTTAGAGCTTCTGGATAGCTGAATACATGGGGGGTCCTGGAGGGTGGTGTGCCCAGGGAGCGCATGGGAGCTCTGTGCCCCTTTCCCTTCTGTTGTGCTACGTATCTCTTCATTTGTATCATTAGCGATTTCCTTTATAGTAAACTGGCAAATGTTTCCTGAGTTCTGTGAGATGCTCTAGCAAACCTAAGGAGGAGGTCGTGGCAACTCCAATTTGTAGCCGGTAGCACAGGTAAAACAACCTGGGACTTGCAATTAGCATTGGAAGAGATGGGTTGGGGGCATTCTTGTGGGACTGAGCCCTCTACCTGTAGGATCTGACACTATCTTCAGTTAAATTGTGTCAAAATTGAATTGGAGGACACCCAGCTGGTGTCTGCTGCAGACAGCTTGCTTAATTGGTGTGTATTGAATCCCCCTCCCCCCGCCACATGTTTGGTCACAGAAATCCTGTGTTGATTGTTGTTTGTTAGGTGACAGAATACAAAAACATGGTTTGAGTGTGTTTTTCCTCAGTTTGCTTACATAGGAACCCAGGGTACTGGAGTCGCCTCAGTCTAAATGGCCTCCCAATTAATTATGTTAACAATTGTAAGTACTTGATAAATGCTGGTTATGTTATTATTTATTTGTTAGTAAGGATAAGCATTGTTTTCTGTGTTTTTTGACCACTTGTATTCTTTTGTAACTACAGTTGACCCTCCTTATTTGTGGGTTTTGCATCCTCTGATTCAGCCAACTGGATCAAAAATATTTTTAAAAACCCAATTAAAATAACAATATACCAATAAAATAATACAAATAAAATATAATAAAACAATTATTTACATATCATTTACATTGTACAGGTTGAATATCCCTTATCTGTAATGCTTGGGACCAGAAATATTTCAAATTTCAGATTTTGGAATATTTATGTATGCACAGAGATATCCTGGGGATGAGGCCCATGTCCAAACACAAAATTTATTTATGTTTTATATGTTTATGTTTTATATACAATAATTTAAATAACTTTGTGCATGAAATAGTTTGTATACATTGAACAATCAGAAAACAAAGATATCACTATCTCAGCCACCCATGTGGAAAAATCTGTGGTCTTGTGGCGTTATCATCATTCCTGACTCTGAATTTATATACTATCAATATGCAACAATTTTCTTACACTTATTCATGCATAAGTACTTAACAGTAAAAAAAAAATAGCATACCATTAATACAATGAAGAAATAATGTGTTCAGGGTAACTCAGCAACAAGGTGGCATCATGGAATTACCTACATTACCTATATCGATTGTTAAACAACAGAAACAACAAACAGGGCAGGCTTTCAGTTTCCACCTACAAGGCTGTGTTTTGGTTAAAAGGTTACTAGATGCTGTATTTTATTTTATTTCAGGTGGGAAGAAACATCAGAAGCAGTTGAGGGATCAAGAAATGGGTCCTCCAGAGATGAGGAGGCATTCTGCTTCATGGCTTTTTAAAATCTTTCCTCCTGAGTCATCTTCCCATTAATGACTTTTTCTTTGGTTTGTTTATTTTAGAAGTCTCTCTTTGATTTTATAAACTGAAGATTTCTTGTTCTGTAATAAACACACACTTTTCTAGTCCTTCAATACCATTTCACATATTTTTATCATGTTGTCTATAGGCACTTTTTCCGCAGTTTTAACGTCATCTTCATGATCACTGTAATCATGATCACCTTAATTCGGAACCATTTGGGCTCTTTGACCATTGGTCAATGAATTAACTGGAGCCTCATTATTGATGTTAAAAATGTCTCCAATATCTACTGCTTCGAACTTACTGGTAAACTCTGAAGTTCCATATTTTTGCATATGTAAGAATATCCAACATCATTTTATTTCTCACTTGACACATGGAATCCTTCAAACTCACCGCCTTGTTCATCACATCATTGAACATAATCCCAGGGCAGAGGCTGTGCCAGGCATATACCCAACTGTCTTTAGCCACTGTGATCCTAGCATTGGCAACAGCATGTATGGCATCTTTCATGCTAAATTCTTGAAAATCTGACACATCCATGCCTCCGTTTGCTGCTGCTAGCATGCTGTTAAAGAAAGTGTTTTAATATTTATACTTCCTTTATACTCTATTCACATGGCTGAACCGACAAAGTCGGATTTGGGAGAAAGCACATGAAGTACACGTGTAAACATTATTTTTGATGAGAATTTCAGCTGGGGGATGACCAGAATAGTTGTCAAGGAATAACAATATTTTGCAGTCTAGCTTCCCTGCAGTGAGCAGGAGCTGCTGTTACAAAAATATTTGTGAAACCAATCGGAAAAGATGTCCCTGATTATCCTTGCCTTTTTGTTAGCAGAACAGTGAAATGGTAAGAAATTCACTCCTTAAAAATGGTGAGAACACAAGCTTTTGCCTATCACAGCAAGTTTACACTTATGTATGTCTGTTGCATTAGCACATCCCAGCAGTTAGTCTATCCTTGCTATTCTTAAATCCTGTAGGAGCTGCCGCAATAATGCCAAAATGGTGATGTTTCATCAGCATTATAGACTTGTTCTGACATCAGATTTTCATCACTGATGACCTTGGCAAACTCATTAATGAATTTCTCCACTGCTTCATAATCAGTAAAGTTTTATCACCACAAAATTGTTAAAAAAATTAATGCCATGTCTTTTCTTAAATTTCTGCAACCAGCCTGTCGAATATTCACAGTTCCCTTCAAGTTTCAGTTGATTGTAATAGATGTTTGTTTGTTTCATGATTAGTATACCATTAATTGGCATGTGTTCACTGATGCTCATGGATCTACTCTTTCAATACATGATTGGAATCATCATTTTTCAGCTGTATGCAGTGTTTTCTATGTTTTCATTAACTTATGTCCATCACTTTTAGCATAGAACTTCAACAGTTTCTCCTTCTGCTTCTTCAGGTCAAACATGGTGATCATTCCAACAACATATTCTTCTGTGGGATGTTTCACACTTACACTGCTGTTCAGCTTCTCCAACAACTTGACTTTCTGTGCTACAGCTAAACATAAATACTTCCTATTTCTCTAATCACTGTTACCCATAGGGGTATCTGCAGGCCTTTTTGACATTTTCAACAATATCTTTACACCACAGAGCAGAGAATAAGCAAAAACTGTCGTGAGTAATTCACATAGGTCTTGGCCTTATGTGGGCCATCGTGGGGAACATGCTGTTAGTGTGTCAGGTACACGTGTCATTTTATTACTTTTTGTAGGTGTGCTTGCATTGGGCAATCTGGACTTGCATAGAAAAGATATATCACAGTTGAAAGAGGCAGAGTCTTTTTTCCCTTGAGGATGCTGAATAAACTGTGTGTTGTGTGCCTATGTTTTGACTGAAACCTGTCACATGAGATTAGGCACAGAATTTTCCACTTGTGGTGTCACCAGTGCTAAAAAAATGAATTTTGGAGCATTTTAGATTTAATATTTTGGGATTAGAGTTGCTCAACCTACATTAGGAATGATAAGTAATCTAAGTGTAATATAAAGTATATAGGATGCATATTCATGCATAGATTATATGTAAATACTATGCCATTTTATATAAGAGAATTGAGCACCCATGGATTTTGGCATTCAAGAGGGGGGTCCTGGAAGAAATCACCTGCCAATACTGAGGGATGACTGTATTCATTTATGATCTTATTTTCAGAAATTTATTGACAAATAATTTCCTACACTATTCCTTTAATGTAGCATTGCATTATTTTCTATTTATTAAGGAAGAAAGAGAGAGACTGGTGTTGATTTAATCAAACCTAACATTTGATTGAAGCTCTTAAAAACTAAAGTACATTTAAGAAACATAATACTATGAAATAATGCCTCCCCTTGCTTCACCAATCAACATATACACAAAAGCCTGTACTGCTTTTAGTAATTTAAAAAGAAAGATAATGGAAAAATCAAGTTTGGGGTAGTAGAAATAGAAGAAACACATTTCATTACAGAGCTCAGAGGATTGTGCATCTATTTCTTTGTATTACAGAATCAATTGTGAATTTGACATTTTATGATAAAAACCCTGAAACAAGGCAACTGGTGACTAGTTTGAAGGGGAAATGTGCTTAGTGTATAATTAATAGAGGCAAGCCATTATAGAGAATGAAAAATAAAATTAAATAAGCATACATGTCGACTACTGGGGGGGAGGGGAGGTAGAATAAAGTGTGAATCATTTTATTTTGGATTAAATAACATGTTTTGATAATTGTATTGTGAAGCTTTATACCCAGTCTACTGTGGCACTAAGCATCTTTACTAAGTTGAAGAACAATTAGCTGTGACTTTAAAACAATAGGTAGAATTAGCATTAAAAGAGTGTATTAGTCCATTTTCACACTACCATAAAGACATACCCTAGACTGGGTAATTTATAAAGAAAAGAGGTTTAATTGACTCACAGTTCCTCATGGCTGGCCTCAGGAAACTTTCAATCATGGCAGAAGGTGAGAGAGAAGCAAAGACATGTCTCACAGGGTGGCAGACAAGAGAGAGTGAAGGAGCAAAGAGGGAAGGGCCACTTATAAAACCATCAGATCTTGTGAGAACTCACTCACTATCATGAGAACAGCATGGGGGAAACTGCCCCATGATCCAATCACCTGCCACTAGGTCCTGCCTTCTACATGTGGGGATGATGGGGATTACAATTAGAGATGAGATTTGGGTGGGGACACAGAGCCAAACCATATCACCTAAAGCCAAAACATTTAAAGTGAGAAAAAAGGCAGAGATCTGTGGATCTGCAGAATGCACATAAGAGTTAACAAGTTCATCAAATTCTTGTTCTAGTTGTGTATGCATGAATACACTAAACTCACAGTTAGTGAAGAAGAAACCCAAAGAATAGAAAGAGTTTGCTAACCTAGATTATTAACAGGACTGATAACAGCAATAGTCAAAGCTGGAGTGTGCACCCTGGCTATGCACTGTGCAGAGCACTTTACAGGCCTTATGTTAGGATTTGGCTGTGTCCCCACCCAAATCTCATCTCTAACTGTAGCCTCCATAATTCCCATGTGTCATGGGAGGAACCCAGTGGGAGGTAATTGAATCATGGGGGTGAGTCTTTCCCATGCTGATCTCCCAATAGTTGATAAGTCTTATGAGATCTAAGGGTTTTATAAATGGGAGTTCCCCAGCACAAATTCTCTGGCCTGCTGGCATGTAAGACATAACTTTGCTCCTCATTTGCTTTCCACCATGATTGTGAGGCCTCCCTAGCCATGTGGAACTGTGAGTCAATTAAAACTCTTTCCTTATAAATTACCCAGTCTCAGGTATGTCTTTATTACCACTGTGAGAACAGACTAATACAGTAAATTGGTACAGGTAGAGTGGGCTGCTGTTGTAAAGATACCTAAAAATATGGGAGTGACTTTGGAACTGGGTAACAGGAAGAGGTTGGAACAGTTTGGAGGGATCAGAAGAAGACAGGAATATGTAGGAAAGTTTGGAACTCCCTAGAGACTTGTTGAATGGCTTTGACAAAAATGCTGATAGTGATATAAAGTACAGGCTGAGGTGGTCTCAGATGGAGATGAGGAACTTTTTGGGAACTGGAGAAAAGGTGACTCGTTATGTTTTAGCAAAGAGACTGGTGGCATTTTGCCCCTGCCCTAAAGATTTGTGGAACTTTGAACTTGAGAGAGATGATTTCTGGCATCTGATGTAAGAAATTTCAAAGCAGCAAAGCATTCAAGATGTGACTTGGGTGCTGTTAAAAGCATTCAGTTTTATTCACAAAGATACGGGTTGGAATTGGAACTTATGTTTAAAAGGGAAGCAGATCATAAAAGTTCAAAAAATTTGCTTACTGAAGATGTGATAGAAAAGAAAAACCAATTTTCTGAGGAGAAATTCAAGCCAGCTGCAGAAATTTGCATAAGTAATGAGGAGCTAAATGCTAATCACCAACATAATAAGGAAAATGTCACCAGGGTACGTCAGAGACCTTTCTGGCAGCCCCTCCCATCACAGGGCCAGAGGCCTAGGAGGGAGAAATGGTTTCATGGGCCAGGCCCAGGGCCTCCCTGCTCTGTGCAGCCTAGGGACTTGGTGTCCTGCTTCTCAGCCACTTCAGCTGTGGCTAAAAGGGGCCAAAGTACAGCTTGGACCATGGCTTTAGAGGGAGCAGGCACCAAGCCTTGGCAGTTTCCATGTGATATTGAGCCTGTGGGGGCACAGAAGGCAAGAATTGGGGTTTGAGAAACTCTGCCTAAATTGCAGAGAATGTATGGAAATGCCTGGATGTCCAGGAAGAAGTTTTCTGCAGGGGTAGAGCCCTCATGGAGAACCTCTAGTAGGATGGTGCAGAAGGGTAATGTGGAACTGGAGCTCTCACACAGAGTGCCCAGTGGGGCATTGCCTAGTGGAGCTGTGAGAAGAAGGCCACTGTCTTCCAGACCCCAGAATAGAGATGTGCCGACAACTTGCACCATGCATCTGGAAAAGCCACAAACAGAACACCAGCCTGTGAAAGCAGCCAGGTGAGAGGCTGTACCCTGCAAAGTCACAGGGGTGGAGCTGCTCAAGACCATGGAAACCCACCTCTTGTATCAGTGCTACCTGGATGTGAGACATGGAGTCATAGGAGATCATTTCAGAGATTTAAGATTTGACTTCCCCACTGGATTTTGGACTTGCATGGGGCCTGTAACCCCTTCATTTTGTCCAATTTATCCCATTTGGAATGGATATATTTATCCACTGCCTATAACCCCATTGTATCTAGGAAGTAACTAACTTGCTTTTGATTTTACAGGCTGATAGGCAGAGGGACTTGCCTTGTCTAGGATGAGACTTTAGACTGTGGACTTTTGAGTTAAGACTCTAAGGGACTGTTGGGACTCTAAGGGACTGTTGGGAAGGCATGCTTGATTTTGAAATGTGAGGACATGAGATTTGGAAGAGGCTAGGGGCAGAATGATGTGGTTTAACTGTGTCCCCACCCAAATCTCATTTTGAATAGTAGCTCCCATAATTCCCACATATCATGGGAGGGACCCAATGAGAGGTAATTGAACATGTGGGTGGATCTTTCCTATGCTGTTCTCATGATAGTGAATAAATATCACAAAATCTGATGTTTTTATAAGGAAGAGTTCCCCTGCACAAGCTCTCTTGCCTGCTGCCATGTAAAATGTGACTTTGCTCCTCACTTGCCTTCTGCCATGATTGTGAGGCCTCCCTAGCCGTGTGAAACTGTGAGTCAGTTAAACCTCTTTTCTTTATAAATTACCCAGTCTTGGGTATGTCTTTATTATCATCATGAGAACAGACTAATACACCTTACTTCATTCACCATAACCCATTAGGGAGCTATTGTCATCCTCACAGCAGCTCAAAGCTATTGAGAGGCACTGCTGATATTCAAAGCCAGATCTCTTTCAAAGCCCATGTTTTTATTCACTTGGGGATGATGCTAGTTTTTCCTAGTCCCATTATTTTTTTGATATTGTCTACTTCTGTCCTAATTATTTATTCATTTAGTCATGTATGCTTTATGTATCAAAATAGTTATGGGGTTCTTAACACGTGCTATGCCCTGTGCTACATGCTATTCATATAGCAGGAATTTTTTGGATATGTGTTTCTTCCATTCACATAACTTATAGTTGATCAGAGGAGACTGAGAATTTCAGAAGAAGTAATAATCATGAAGCAGCATTTATTAATTAGAAAGTGCCAGGCCCATTTCTAGGTATTTGCCATACTGTCTCCATCATTTTTGCAACAACCCTTTACAAGGAACCTGGGACTCAGATACACTTGGTAATTTGTTCAGATATCAACCAGCTATCAAGTGCCTGACTAGGAATCAAGCCTTGGCCTGCAAGATGTCCTGCTGCCTCACAGCTGGCTCCTTACTATGCCCCTCAATTCTGCAGTGGATTTTTCACCAGGAACATAAGTCCCAGTGCCACCATCTTCTGGATTTTTTTGCCACTGTTTTGTTGCTACTTTTCTTCTAGGTCACTTCCCTTGCCAGAATTTTGCATTCTGCACAGAAAGGCACATTTTTGTACAGAGTTATCTCTAACAGCCCCTATTTTCATCTTCCACCAGACACACAAACACACACACACACACACTCACACACACACACACTCTTTGGCCTTAGGGGCAAACATTACGTAAACTAATATGCAATATGTTAATTAAGCAGTCTCAGGAAAAATCAGACTACAGTAGCTTTTTGCTTTGCAAGGCACATATATGCAAACCCAAAGCAATTTTCACCTGTGACATAGTAGCCACATTCCCTTTAAATCAGTCTTCTTTTAGGTTGCCTCATAATCTTTGATTATGTGACACAACTTAGATATATCTTTCTAAATCATTTCAATCACTCCTATAAATGTGTCACAACCATATGCTAGCTCTGGCAAAATGTTAAATCTCTACTGTAAGCTATATGCTTAGACTTGTGGGACTATCTGTCTAAGGAATACATGGGCTACAGGAGTCAGCTTTCTATACACTATCAGTTCTTTCAGGAACATTAAAATATTTCAATATATAGTATCTTAATTTAACAAGTAAATGCAGGTGCCTTAAGTTTTCCTATCTTGGAGTTGTTGGCTGACACCTTCTCCAGAAAACATAGTTAGCCTGCTGCATGACAAAGGGCAAGTTATTCTATCCCTCTGCAAGTTCGAATATTTATTTACTTTTAAAATGGGGACGATATCTGTATCAGATTTAACATCTGGCCACAAATTCTATGACATACCTCCCATCAAAAATTTGGATGTGTGTCCCTTCTGAGGCTAGGTAATGGGAGTCATGTGACTGCCGTCTTAGTTATAGTTCTTGGAGCTCTGTGCTTCAATGTAGTAAGTCTTATGACCCCAAAGGAACCAAGTACTCCAGCTGACAGTCTCAGATGAGCCTAGCCTTCTGGCCATCTTCACCAAGGTGCTAGACATGCAAGTGAGGCCACCTCAGACCCTCCAGACCTGCCTATCTGTCAGTCAAATACCGCTCAGTTACTGCTATGGTGAAAATGTTTGAGTTCTGCCCAAATTCATATGTTAGAACCTCACCACCAATGGGATGCAATTAGGAGGTTGGGTACTTGCGAGATAATTAGGTGATGAAGGAGGAGCCTACATGAATGGGTTAGTGACCTTATAAAACAGGCCCCAGAGAGCTGTCTTGCCTCTTGCACCATGTCAGGACATAGCTAGAAGGCATCATCCATGGATAAGAAAGTGAGTTCTCACCAGAAACTGAATCTGCTGGTGCCTTGATCTTGAACTTCCCAGCCTCCAGAACAGTGAAAATAAATTTCTGTTGTTTATAAGTTACCTTGTTTATGATATTTTGTTGTAGCAGCCCAAACAGACTAAGACGGTGACCCTCATTGACATCATGTGGAAGTTTTACCCTGTCAAATCCTGCCTAAATTTCCAACCCACAAAATCATGAAATATAATAACATGATTCTTGCATTAAGCCAGGATGTTAGGGGTAGTGTGCTATGCATTAATAAGTAAGTAAAATACTTTCAATGTGAAAGTCAGTAAGCACTCAACAAATGTTAGCTATTATTTTTATGTATTCAGCATCTACTATGATCATGAAACCATATGACAGGTTTTGGGGTACAGAAAAGAAGTGTAAGATAGTCTTTGCTCTATTACAGTTTGGGAGTGGCAATAATGCTAGAAACATCTGAAAAGATAATGTATGTATTGTTAGAGTGGTAGACATAATTGCTGTAAGAGTTCCAAGAAAGGAGAGGTAAGTCACTGTGAGGAAGTGGCTGTTGTGCTGCATCTGAGGCCCCCAACTTTAGGGAACTGGACGTAATATCTGTGGGACAGAAACATTACAAGATAGTTTGTTTGACTTTGGATAGGGTTATATTTTAGTTCCTGTTTTATAGATTAGGGGACAAGTGATGGATATGTTTTGTATATGTTTTGATTGCTGTCTATTTACCCTGTTGGTGAGGCAATGACTCCTGCCCTAGGGTTATGAGATGATTGAGCATGTGACATTGACAGTGGACAGATGAGCTCCACATATATTCACAGTCCAGGGGAGAAGAACACTGCATGCCATTCGGGGCCACACAGGCTTGCTCTCAGGAACACAGTGAGCAACCAGGGACTGTGGGAAGCAGGCTTTGTAGCATTAGGAGGGTGGGGTGCCCCCTGGGTTCCCACAGAGGATGTGATTTGGCTTATTTGAATAATTTCCCAGTCTTGCTGGGAACTGAAACTTGCTACTCAGGGATAAGCAGAAACTGTGCCTCGTCCCTTTGATAAGAAGGATTGTTTGGCTAGGGGGATTTATAACGGAGGAGAAGCAGGGCAGGGAAGGCATCTTACTGTTAGACATTTGAGAACCTCCTGATTTTACCAGATCCACAAATTTAAAAAGCAGCACACGACAGTGAGCCTCAATTTTAGTCCTTATTCCACTGTATAACCTTCCCAAGGTTCCAAAGCCAATGAGAAGTGGGGCTTGGATTTGAACCTAAGTGTTTCTGGTCCAGTCTGTTCATCAGGCTCAGAGTCCATGCATTAGATGCAAATGAAGGAGAGGACTAAGCTTATGAAGACAACTAAGTATGTTTCTTCTTTCATGCCACTCTGCTTGTTTCATTCAGTTTACTTCAATCTCAAAGCACCCAAAATCCTAAAAATTCTTCTGCGTGTCCCACTATCATTATATGAGATGCCATCATTGAGAGAAGCTGGATAAAGGGTATATGAGACCTCAATAACTACTTCAAAATTTAAAGAAATGCTTCTGGTATGTAAGGCTCTAAATTGTGGTCCTGGATTTGTAGTCAAGCAGAGTCATGGTAGATCTTGCTATCTCCACTAACACTTTTCACTGTTTCTCACCCATCTTGTGTCTTCATATCCGTCTGTATCAAGGCTAATCCCATGGTACATGGTAATTATTTAAATCACTCTCTTGCATACATTCCTAATTTCCTTGTCTCTCTCTCTCTCTTCAGCTTCCTTATAGTTAGGCTAAACCACAGCCCTGGTTAAATCCAGTTATGGCTTCTCTGTGTCTTTACCTGGAGACCTGGATCTTGCTGGAGAAAAGCACAAAACCAGGCTGACAGGTGTCATTTTAAACTCATGATCCTTCCTAAGTGTTACTCCTCTCTGCCTTTTGAACCCAAACCAACCAGACCTTTGACACAACCGCTCTGGCAAAATACATCTCATGCAAGGTCATTGATGACATCCTCATTGCTAAATTCAGTGGTCAATTCTTAACCTTTCAGCAGCATTTGATAGACTTGATCACTCATTCTTCCTTGAAACACTTTCCCAGCGTAGCTTCTAGCACATAAGTTCCTGGTTTTCCTCCTACACCAATGGTTGCTCCCTTCTCAACCTCTTTTGCTAGTTTCTCTTATACTCAACATCCTATTGATGAAATGCTCCAGATCTCAGTTTTTGAACCAGTTCTGTCTGCCTATACTCACTCTCTTGTGATCTTACATAATTTTTTGGCTTTCAATACTATGCATGTGCTAGGACTACCACCATTTATATCTCCAGCTCGGATATCGCCACTGAACTCTGACTCTAGAATCATGTATAAAGATCTCCATTTGTCTGTCTAATATGAAGATCAAAGTTAACATATTCAAAAGACAAAGATCCCAATGTTTCTTCCAAGCCTCATTCTTTTGCAGTTTTCTCCACTCAGCAGAAACTATGTTTTTCTAGTGGCTTAGGCTTCATATTATCCAAAAAATCTCTCTCTCTCTCTTTTTCTTAAACATCCTTTGTCAAGTCAGTCACCTTGACTTTTTGGCCCTATGTTCAAAAATCTACTCTAACCTGACAGTTTGTCACCAAACTCCACTGTTACCACTTCTGTTCAAGCCATTGTTGCAGATTACTGCAAAAGCTCTCAGTGTGGGAAATATTTTGTGTCCCTACCCCTATTCTCTCATCTCACCTCTTTACTCCAGCCATTGTTTTAGAAACCCATGCTTCTAAGAGTAGTCTGACATCACCTTCCTCAACTCATCTCTGGTTTTCCACCAAGGCTTCTTTGCCACCACTAAGTGTGATGCCTGTGTGTACATGCTCAGCCATGCTATCAACACTGGGAGTTCAAGAGAATTAACTCTCTGTGAGCCAACACTTGACCAATGGGGAATGAAAACTGGAGAAAAACTCCCCTCTCTACTCTTTGGGTAGACAATTCTCAGGCATGTACTATGTATGTCCTCAGAGGCTTACCTGTATGGAGTCCCAGTTGCCCACAGCAATCAGCTTCATACAGCACTTTTAATTTGCTTTTTCTATTTTTTCTGTTTCCCTCTTATCAGCTCTCCAGTTCTCTTCCTGTGATTATTGTACTTTACACAACAAGCTACCTGTGGGTAAGCCACTGCCTCAGGCATTGCTTTTGGGAAAACCAGGCTAAGATGCCTTCTCATTGGCCTCTTTTCCACTCTCGCTCCATACAGTCTATTCTTAATTGAGAAGTTAAAATGATCCCTTTTAAAACATAGGTCCCATTATATCACTTCTCTGCTGAAAGCCTCAATGGCTTCCCATCTGATGAGAGTAAAAATAGATCAGCATTATCATGTCTTCACAGGCCCTACTCACTCTGGCCTCCCTTAGCTTATCTGACCTTCTCCACTTTTATGTTCTCTATGGTCACTTCACTCTAGCATCTCTGGTTCTTTGCTGTTCCTTGAACGCGCTAAAAATACTTTCACTTTAGGGGCTTTGGTGTTGCTATTCTCTTTCCTCAGTTGCTGTCTTGGCTCATTTTCCTCACCTCCTTTAGGTCTTTGCTCAATGTCACCTTCTCAGGAAGGTCTATCCTAACCACACTAGTTAACATTGAACTCTGTTTACCAGCCCAATATTCTCTTTGCTTGTTTTATCTTTTTTCATAGTACTCATTTCTCTTTAATATTCTGTCAACATTCCATCAATTTAATGGTTTTAGCATGCTGTTTTTTAATTTTTAATATTTGGTCTTTCCCCACAAGGATGTAAAATTATAGGCGGTCAAAGATTTTTTATTTTTATTCTTTTACTTCTGTAATTCCAGTGCCTGGGATAGTGCATGGCACGTAGTTAGCAGTTAATATATAGTTGTTGAATGAATGAATGAATAAATAAAAGGTCATCTCTTTGGGGCTCCAGGCAACTAGTCATCCATAAAGATGGTTGTGTTAGGAAAATAGACATTTTTCACCTTCTCTTCTTTACGTTTTATTCTGTTTACATTATCTTCGAAATTCAGACGGCTGAGTACAGCTAATTCATAATAGGAAATCCTATAGAAGACTCTGATATTTATCATCCACTGAATGAAGTCTTTTTATGTGTCACCCTGAGAGGTAAAACTGAGTAGAAGGTGGAGACATTTATTACAGACGTTTCTTGATTTAAAGGAACCTTCCACTTAGGGTTGTGTAAATGAAATGGTGGAAGATGATGAATATTCCATTGTCCAAATGTCTTTATTACTTTCTTAAAACTGAAATACACAAGTAGATACAAATTAACATTACAATTTCTGATAAAACTTAATACCTGGGAGATACAACAAGCAATTAACAGTTATTTCCATGCCATTATGAATTGTTTCAAATAATGTTTCTACTCTGCTTTTCATCACATTTTATTTTAATAGCTTTAACACATTTGTCTTTTGCCTTTTCTTTGAGGAAAGTGAGCACAGCTGATTGTTTTGTACTTTCCTAGTTCCTAGGACAGTACCAGGCACATAACAGGCAGTTCCTAAATGTTTGCTGGAAAAAGCAGAGATGTGAATGACCGCTCATGCCCTCACATGTTATATCCCACAGTTCTCTCTATGGTCTTGCTACATGGGCATATAGTACAATTTGAGATGGGAGGGAGTTATACCTTTTTTTTATATGGTAGGAGAGAGATAGTCATGGAATAGGAGTTGCAGAAAGAGAGCCAGCATGATGTCTGGACCACAGTCAGATTCTCAGACGGCACAATTTTCGTGAAGTACATGTGGAAGTTGAAAATCTAGAAATTGATATTCTTAAAACCACCCCAGCCCATGTACCTATTGAAAAGTGATCCTGCACTCTCAGAGCTATGATACTTCAAACTGAAGACTGCTTTCTAGAGAGTAAGTTCTGTTAAGTCTGTCTTGGCCACCACTGTGTCCTCTGAACTTAGCACAATGCTAGACTCATAGTAACTACACAAAAACATTCATTGAATGAACAAATGAGATAGACCCATCACTGATGATGCTTTTATCTCAACTCTGTTTCCTGGACCAAATCTGATGCCTGATTGAAAACCCCCTTCACTAACTCATCTTAATCCTGGGTGTTTATCCTTAGTGAAATCCCATCATAGTAGGGACACTTTATTGGCTGACATTTTATTGAGTCTCCTTATATTTAAACAAAATAATATAATACCTTTGGCCTTAATTAATGGTCTAAATCAAATTAGGGAAAGTCTATAAAGTAGACTACCTACTAAAATATTTGAGACTTGGCTTTACTGTTCCATATTTATTCAGATGACATACTAGGAATTATTTTTTAATATATGCCAATTATTTTTGCTGCCTGCAGAAAAAGTCTTATTGTTTTAATATCTTCCATAGCTAATTCAAATAACCATTGAAAAAGAAAATTTGCACCACTCATTTTCCCCTGGAAAGCTTACTCTTTTTTTTATCGAATTACTATTATTTTATTTGAGCCAGCTAGTCCCATAAAAAAAGCAAACATTTTTATAGTGTAATTTTTTAAAAGCTAGAGGAACCTTAAATATCAATGAGATTGTCACCAAATCATTTGTATTTATAATTAAATTTGAAAAAGTCAATAATTTCGGTCTGATTCATTTGGGATATAATTATTTATGCCTTCATAATATCCAGGGTGTATGTCCAATTCTTCATTTTAAAATCTCTTTCAACATCATTTACCATTGATTGGGTACTTCTGAATTCAGCTTGTTTCACCAATCTAGGCCTCTAGGCCTACTTTACAGTGCATTCAAGGTAACTTTATTTTATACAAGTTACATGTAGTGAACGAAAAGCAAGTGTGATTTAATGCTCTTGGTTGGAGCAGAGAATACGTCTTCTGACATTCACAATCAGGTTTTCTAAATGTCTAATTATAATGACATTGGCTATTATCTAAATGTTTGTCTTCCCAATCCCAAATTCATAGGCTGAAATCCTAACTCACAAGGTGATAGTATTAGGGAGTGGGATCTTTGGGAGGGGATTAGGTCATAAGAACAGAGCCCTAATTGATGTGATTATTGACCTTATAAAAGAGACCCCAGAGACATTATCGCCCCTTCCTACCATGTGAGGACACAGGGAGAACGCACCATCTATGAACTAGGAAATTAGCCTTCAGTGAACATAGTCAGCACCTTGATCTTGGACTTCCCAGCCTCTAGAACTGTGATAAATAAATTTCTGTTGTTTATAAGCCACTTAGTTTATGTTGTTTTGTTATAGCTGCCTTAACAGACTAAGATATATCTTAAGATATAGAGGCAGTTATTCTAACAAATGCAAATTTTTCTTGAAGGAAGTAGACTGTAAAAGCAACATCATAAAAATACCTTATATATGTGTGTCCCATAATTTTTCAGATTACGTAAGCCTCAGAAATTCTACATAAAAATAGTAATAGCATTCTTTTGGACTCATGCCTCAGCCACTAAGCAGCAAGAAGCTCCCACCCAGATCTTTCCCATCTAGACTGGAGGTTACATGTGTTTTTCACATGTGCTTTAAATACTCTCTTTCTAGACAGAGAAAAGTACAAGAATATCCCATTGAAGGGAAGGAGAAAAGGGAAGAATATAGCAATATGTACTTAAAAATGGGAACACTTGGCCAGGTGCGGTGGCTCAAGCCTGTAATCCCAGCACTTTGGGAGGCCGAGGTGGGTGGATCACGAGGTCAGGAGATTGAGACCATCCTGGCTATGACCGTGAAACCCCGTCTCTACTAAAAATACAAAAAAAATTAGCTGGGCGTGGTGGTATGTGCCTATAGTCCCAGCTACTCAGGAGGCTGAGGCAGGAGAATTGCTTGAACCCGGGAGTCAGAGGTTGCAGTAAACCGAGATTGCACCACTGCACTCCAGCCTGGGCAACAGAGCGAGACTCTGTCTCAAAAAAAAAAAAAAAATGGGAACACTTACTTGGTGCTCACTGCTGACATTACAGCATAACAGAGCAAAATATTATACATTGCCTATTCATTAGTACATATGCAATTCTTAGTAATACTGTTATCTCCACACATCTTTCTGCTTCACAATGACCCATAGTTTGCTTTTAAACTTTCTTTTAAAAAAGCATCATCCTACCCTCCATCTAGGATCAGGCAGTGGTGCGGGAAGCTGGTGGAAGGTGGGGTTAGGCAGAAACCAGGAGCAGGCAACAGTGGATACAAAAGCTGGGAGCCAGGTTGCAAGGAGACGGGTGAAACAGGTGGAGAACAATCAATGTAAAGTTATGGCCATAAAGCCAGAGGGTCCAAACCAGTAACAGGTTGTCCAGAATTCACAGGGTCTAGACTTCTCTAAGGCAACACTGAGAAATAGGCAGAGACTGTGATGTTCATTTCTTTTGCCCTCCACCTCCTGTCCTCTCTGTGACCATTCTCTTGCAGCTCTTCTCTTCTCTATTGGGCATCTGTGTTTTCTGGTCTGTCCTGCAGCTCTTGTTGTCTCATCAAGGCTTGGATTTCCTAATCTCTTCTTTCCCTACAGAACGTCCCTGTTCAAGGTCCTAAGCCTTGTGGATTTGTTCTAAGTGATCTGGTGATCAATATTGGCTAAGGGTCAGTAGCTGCCACAGTGTAATGTGTCATCTTTTCCAAGTCAAGTCCATGAAACTTACATTGACTTATAGAAGGAATGTGAATTTCAGGCAGATCAGAAAGGGAACACTGTGGGGGAATAATTTGTCTTTGATACCTGCAAAAGCCCATCTCATAAGAGGTCTCTCTAAAGTGTTCACCATTTAGAGAAGAGATGTACCACAGCATCACAGGATTTTGTAGTTAAGGAGGGATTATCTCTGTAATTATTTCTTAATCCCTAACATGTTACCAGTACATGTTATCTACAATGGCTGCTCACCCAGTTCTTGTTAATAAACAACATTGACAGAGAAATAGAAAATTTCTGTCCTCTAATGACATCTGCTGTCACTATTTGTGATATGCACAAAATTCAGTTGATGAAGCTCATATTTGAAATATGAAAGTTATTTTTTACAGATTTTGTGGGTCTGAATTGTTATAACATATTGGCACTTCAGTCAGCTTAATTCAAATTTGGTTGATATACACGAAGCATTTTCAGAGCAGGCTCTAACTGTGAATGGGAGAAGTAAATTGACTACTTAAGGGATTTTAAGGCTGCTGGGAAAGCCCTCTTCCATCTGGTCCCTGAAATACCTCCCTTGCTTTCTGTTGCCTGAAATTATACAAATGGGAGTTCCAGATTTTCCTTATGCTTTCTTTTCCCTATAAAAATAAAATAACAAAAGAGATTCACCCGAGGAGCTATTAGAAAAATCCCCACACTTGGGCTCTACCCCCAGTGTCCATTTTTATTAATCTGGATAGAAGCCCAGGTATTGGTATTTTTAAAAAAACTCCCTGAGAGATTTTGATGTGTAGGTGGTTTTGACAAACACTGTGTGAGTGGGACACTAAACTATATTCATTTGTACCTGGGATATGTATGTGTGGGCGTTTTGTTTTTGTTTTCTTTTAAATCAGGCATCTTTCTGAAAAACAGATTACTGGAGAGGAAAAGGACACCAAGGAAAGAGAACTCTGGGCTCTAATGGAAACTGAGAGCTCAAACCAAAGTTAGAGTGGGAGGCATGGGGATTTCAAAAATAAGCACTGTCTAGTTTGCATTGTTGGAAGGCTGGGTCTTGTTAGTATCAGTTGCAAACAATGAGGAAATGACAAGTATTATCATCTCTTTCTTCCTTTCTCTTCCCTTCCCTCTGGCACTTAAGGAGCCATCTGTATATAGGTCAGGGGCCCTGGGAAATGGTATGCCGGACACACTTGATCTGTAGGCAGCAAAAGAAGTTTTAAGATGGGGCTGCTACAGTTGCTGCTGCTCTGCAAACCCATCAGGGAGATGCACGGTCCCTCTTTTGATTTGAAGTTCCAGATTAATGGGCCTGAAAATTGAATTAGCTCAGTGACTGCTGAAAGATCCACAGTGGAATGAAAATAAGTCAGAATAGCTACAACCTGTGGCTAGTGGACCCAGAAACTAAATTTTAGCTTGGTGTTTTCAGTGCCAAAGTGAATCTGAAATGGTAATACAACATGGGGCAAAGTTGGGGTTGTAGCTCAAATGTTAAAAATATGTTCCAGTGTCAAAATATCATGGAATGAACAATCAATTAGTAGACATTTTTTCTTTCTTGCTATAAATCCTTTGCTCTTCTTTGCCTAGAAACTCTGCAAGTTTTTCAAAGCAACAAAACTGATCAAAGAAGAGTCAAAAGTGGGGTGAAGGTAGTCCTTGTAAGAAGCTATCTCATCCTTTTAAATTGCTTGAGAGTTCTAAAACATATTTCTCCCTTATAAGCAAAAACTGAAGCATCTGATTAAATTGGCCCCCTGACATTGCTTTGGGTTGGGTCTCTCCTTGAGATGGATTTTCTGTGAAGGGTACGAAGCTGAGGGAGGCTTCAGGACCACTCACTTGCACTCATCCCATCTAAGGCCTTGGAAGGAGGTGCCCTGGCAATGACTTCTAATGGTCACAGGTTTTGTAATATTAAACAAGCAAACCCAGAAGAGATTTTAACAGCAATTAGTTAGGACTACTCTCTCCACTCTAAAATTTCCTTGGACATACTTCCTGTTATGGTGTGTGGTATTAGAGACATTGCATGCATTGTTTGGATATGGCTAAAAAGATTTATGAAATAATTTGCATGGTTTGCAATCACTTCAGAGTATACCTAAGTTATTGCTAGGTATCCCAGTATGCACATAGCTCACAGGAAAACGCACTTTGTGCTTATTATGTGACTCATTCACCATCATGACCTAAGGGTGCTGTATCCTGATATAAACCTTGCTCCTGAAGTATGTTGATAAGAGAGGTGAAAGTGAAGCAAAGCTTCAAATATGTGGAGCTAGAAACTACTCTATGAAAAGTTCTCCTAATTGTCAGACATGTAAAATTGTTAAGTGGAGAATCCAGTCCGTATTGATGACTAATGAAAGCCCAAGTTATCTCTAGTTAGTAACACCCTGTCTTTTTTTTTTTGATGGTTATCACATGAAATAGAACTTATCAGAATTCTTGTAATTATAGGAGACAAATCCATAGCAGTATGACAAACTGGTGAGCTTGCTTATTTTATACATTCTAATGCATCAGATGGCACCTTAGAGTATCTGACATCTCTTACCTTAATGCAGTTTGGCAGTTCTAGACCAAACAGCACGTACTATAACCTTAAATACAGTAAAACAATCAACTATGCTAGATGAACGACTGAATTATTCCAGTAATCTCCAAGTTTGAAAAATGTTTCAAAATTGTTATATGAAGTATGCAGCCAAAAAATGTAGAAAAAAAGTATGATAGAGGTATGTCTAATGGTGAAAGGTTATTTATTATATTATTTTTCTGGATTTTAACAATGTTGTAGTTTTTAGTCAGCTCTTTAAAATTTATAATTTGTTGTGATTTCTTCTCTCATTCGAAATAAATAGTGCTTTTATAAGTGATCCTGTGTCCTCAATTTTGTATTCTTTTCATAAACAAAGAGCTTCTAAATTGTGTCAGGCTGCACAAAACCTGGGTCGGCCTCTATGTCTCTGCTGGAGAAATTTTCACATGGTATGGGCAAGCCATAAATTACAAATGTAAAAGGAAATTTAATCTCTGAGTTGATACATTTCTCACTTGGTCAGGAGTCAGAAAAGTTGGGTGCTCTTATGAACTCTGGCATTTATTGGCCAGGTGGTTAGATCCAGCTTTTTGAGGGAGGAAAAAGGGAGAAAAATGCTATTTATTGAACAAACATCAGTAAAATGACAGAATCATACCAGTGCTTTATATGCATTACCTAATTTAAACCTCACAACAGGTTTACGAGGTTGGACGAAGCTAAGGTGAATAGAGATTTAGAACCTATCTCAAGGGAGTGCCGTGCAATTAGAACCTAGATCTGTCTAACTTTATGGACTATGAATTTGCCATGACTTACAGATTTAAGACTCCAAGTTTCCTCAGTTGTAAGATGAGACTAATTCTATGTCTTTTTAACCTGCTTCCCAGGGTTGTGACAGCCATCAAATGAGGGTGCCAGTGAGAAAATAGGAAATAATATTTATTTCTGTAAATATGAAATAACATTTATGGTCTGCAGCTCTGTATGCAGCCCATATGATTTGGGGTATTAAACTATTTAACATTAACAGCTCTGATATATTTTAGCAAATAGGGATATTTAAATGTGTTTCATAGGTAGTGACATGGTAGTCTGTTTTGTGCCCATTGGGGTTAGTTAGATGTTTCCTGTTTGGACACCAATAGGAATGTGTCTTTTCTTATCATAGGAGTTCTTGACTCCATACCAAAGCGGAGAACAGAGGTTCAGAATGGTATTTACAATGGTAAAAAGAGACAAAGAGTTGAGAGCCAAGTTTGAAGAAAGGAATGACCGTTAATACAAAACACTGGAGGAAGTCATTTTCCACCAAAAGCAATTATTAAAGATTTGGTCATTTGAAGAAACCTTGTATCTTTTTCTTCTCAATTAAAAAAAGTATGTATTTAATTACAATCACTTTGTTGAAGCATGACTGACATACAAAAAGTTGTACTGTGTTACAGAGCCTCAGAATAACATGCTAAAAGTATTAGAGGTTCAAATATAAGACTTTGAAAGGAGAGAAATTTAAACTAGACCAAAACACAGTCTCTTCTCTTGGCCAGGTTGGGTAAGGAATATTATTATTTTTTCCTCAAGATCTGCCTTTGCTTTCATGTAACTCATTTATTTTTTATACTTTCAACTTTTATTTTAGATTCAGGGGTAAATGTGCAGACTTTCTTACAAAGGTATATTGCTTGATGCTGATGTTTGGGGTATGGATGATCTTGTCACCCAGGTAGTGAGCACAGTACCCACTGGGTAGTGTTTTGGCCCCTCTGCTCTCTGCTAGTCCCCAGTGTCTGTTGTTCCCATCTTTGGGTCCATGTATACGCGATGTTTAGCTTCTACTTGTAAGTGAGAATATGTGGTGGTTGGTTTTCTGTTCTTGTATTAATTTGCTTAGGATAATGACCCCCAGCTGCATCCATGTTACTGCAAAGAAAATGATTTCATTCTTTTTATGGCTGTGTAGTATTCCATGTTGTATATGTACAACATTTTGTTTATCTGATACACCACTGATAGACACCTAGGTTGACTCTGTATATTTGCTATTAGGAATGCTGCTGTGATGAACATACCAGTTCAGGTGCCTTTGTGGGAGAACAATTTATTTTCTCTGGGTATATACCCATTAGTGTGATTGCTGGGTCAAATAATAGCTCTGTTTTAAGTTCTTTGAGAAATCTCCAAGCTGGCTGAACTAATTTACGTTCCCATCAACAGTGTATAAGCATTCTCTTTTCTCCACAGCCTCATCAGCATCTGCTATTTTTTGACTTCTAATAATGGCCATTCTGACTGGTGTGAGATGGTATCTCACTGTAATTTTGATTTGTATTTCTCTGATGATTAGTGATGCTGTGCATTTTCTCATGTTTGTTGGCCACTTACATATCTCCTTTTGAGAAGTGTTTATTCATGTCCTGTGTCCATTTTTAAATGAGGTACTTGTTTATTGCTTGTTGATTTAAGTTCTTTATAGATTCTGGGTATTAGACCTTTGTTGGATGCATAGTTTGTGAATATTTTCTCCATTCTGTAGGTTGTCTGTTTACTCTGTTGATAGTTTCTTTTGATATGCATAAGTTCTTTAGTTTATTTAGGCCTCACTTGTCAATGTTTTTGCTACAATTGCTTGTGGGGACAGCCAAAAATTCTTTGCCAAGACCAATGTTGAGAAGGGTGTTTCCTAGGTGTTCTTCTAGAATTTTCATAGTTTGAGGTCCTACATTTACATCTTTAATAATCCATCTTGAGTTAGTTTTTATAGATGGTGAAATGTAGGGGTCCAGTTTCATTCTTCTGCATATGGCTAGCCAGTTATCCCACCGTCATTAATTGGGTAGAAAGTCCTTTATTCATTGCTTATTTTTGTCCACTTTGTTGACAATTAGTTGGTTGTAGCTGTGTGGCTTTATTTCTGGGTTCTCAGTTCCATTCCATTGGTCTATGTGTCTGTTTTTTGTATTAGTGCCATGCTGTTTTGATCACAGTAGCCTTATAGTAGTGTAGTTTGAAATCAAGTAGTGTGATGCCTCCAGCTTTGTTCTTTTTGCATAGGAATTCTTTGGCTAGTCATGCTCTTTTTTTTGGCTCTATATGAATTTTAGAATAGTTTTTTTTCTAATTCTGTGAAAAATGATATTGGTACTTTGGTAGGAATAGCACTGAATCTGTAAATTGCTTTAGATAGTATGATCATTTTAATACTATTGATTTAATGCTTTTAATGCTATGACCATTTTAATGCTATTGACACTCCATGAGCATGGAGTGTTTTTCCAATTATTTGTGCCATCTCTGATTTCTTTTGCAGTGTTTTGTAGTTCTCTAAGTAGAGATCTTTCACCTCCTTGGTTAGATGTAATCCTAGGTATTTTATTTTTTTGGTAGCTATTGTAAATGGGATTATGCTCTTGATTTGACTCTCAGCTTGAACATTATTGGCATATAGAAATACTACTGATTTTCATGCATTGATTTTGTATTCTGAAATTTTACTGAAGTTGTTTATCAATTACGGGAGCCTTTTGGTGGAATCTTTAGGGTTTCCTAAGTATAGAATCATATTGTCTGTGAGGAGAGATAGTTTGACTCCTTATTTTCCTATCTGGATGCCTTTTATTTCTTTCTCTTGCCTGATTCCTCTGGTTAGGACTTCCAGCAATATGTTGATTAGGAATGGTGAGAGTGGGCATCCTTGCCTTGTTGCAGTTCTCAAGGGGAATGCTTCTAATTTTTGCCTGCTCAGTATGATGTTGGCTATGGGTTTGTTACAGATGGCTCTTATTATTTTGAGGTATGTTCCTTCAATGCCTAGTCTGTTGAGGGTTTTTATTATGAAAGGATTTTGGATTTTATTGAAAACTTTTTTGGTGTCTACTGAGATGATCATATGTTTTTGCCTTTAATTGTGCTTATGTGAGGAATCATATTTATTGATTTGCATATGTTGAACCAGCCTTGCATTCCAGGAGTGAAGCCTATTTGATCATGGTTTGTTCAGTTTTTGATGTGCTGCTGGATTGGATTTGCTAGTATTTTGTTGAGGATTTTTTCATCTATATTCTTTGGAGATATTGGTCTGAAGTTTTCTTTTTTCTTTTGTGTTTCTGTCGGATTTTGGTATCAGGCTGATGCTAGCTTTGTAGAATGAGTTAATGGGGAGCCCCTCATCCTTGATTTTTTGGAATAGTTTCAGTAGGATTGGTACCAGTTTTTCTTTGTAAGTCTAGTAAAATGCAGCTGTGAATCCATCTGGTCAGGGCTTTTTTTTTTGTTTGTTTGGTAGGTTTTTTAAGTTACTGATTCAATTTCACTATTTGTTTTCAGTCTGTTCAGGTTTTTACTTTCTTCCTGGTTCAATCTTGGGAGGTTGTGTATATCTAGAAATTTATCAATTTCTCTTAGATTTTCTAATTTGTGTGCAAAGAGGTGCTCGGAATGTCTCTGGAGGTCTTTTGTGTTCTTGTAGGATGTTGTAATCTTTGTCATTTCTGATTGTACTTATTTGGATCTTCTCTTTTTCTTTCTTAATCTAGCTAGCTGTCTATCAATCTTGTTTACTCATTAGAAAAACTAACAGTTTCACTGAACTTTTTTATGGATTTTTGTTTCTCAATTTCATTAAGTTATTCTCTAATTTTAGTTATTTAGCATGCTAGCTTTTGGTTTCGTTTGTTCTTTCTTATTCTAGTTCCTCTAGGTACAAAGTTAGATTGTTAATTTGAGATCTTTTGAACTGCATTTTTTTTTTTGAGACAGGGTTTCACTCCTATCACCCAGACTGGAGTGCATGGAGTGCAGTGGTGTGATCTTGGTGCACTGCAACCTCCACTTCCCAGGCGCAAGTGATTCTCCTGCCTTAGCATCCTAAGTAACTGGGACTACATGCACATGCCACCAAACTCAGCTAATTCTTTTGCATTTTTTTGTAGAGATGGGGTTTCACCATATTGTCCAGGCTGGTCTTGAATTCCTGGGCTCAAGCAATCTGCCCTCCTCAGCCTCCAAAGTGCTGAGATTACAGATGTGAGCCACTGCACCTGGCCCAATATCTTTTGAACTTCTTGATGAAGTTTGAAAGCACTATAAACTTTCCTCTTAACACTGCTTTAGCTGCATTCTAAATTGACCATATGACTGAGCATATTGTCAATCTTATAATACATTCCATGTGTGCAGATGACAAAAATGTATATTATGTGGTTTTGGGATGGTATATTCTACAGATGTCCACTAGGTCTAACTGATCAAATGTCAAGTATAAGCCCAGAATTTCTTTGTTAGTTTTCTGCCTCAATGATCTCTAACACTATCAGTGGGGTGTTTAAGTCTCTCATTATTGTGGTGTGGCTGTCTGAGTCTTTTCATAGATAAAGAAGAAGTTTTTTTTATGAATCTGGGTACTCCAACATTAGGTACATATATATTTAGGATAGTTCAGTCTTCTTGTTGAATTGAACCATTTACCATTATGAAACACCCTTCTTTGTCTTTCTTAATTGTTGTTGGTTTAAATTCTGTTTTTTTTTTCTGGTATAAGAATAGCAACTCTTGCTCTTTTTTGTTTGCCTGGTAGGTCTCTCTCCATCCCTTCACTTTGAGCCTGTGTATGTCATTACATGTGAGATGGCTCTCTTGAAGACAGCAGACAGTTGGATCTCATCTTTTTATCCAGCTTGCTATTCTATGCCTTTTAAGTGGTGTGTTTTGACTGTTTACATTCAGAATTAGTGTTGATATGTAAGATTTTGATCTTGTCATCATGTTGGTAGCATGTTGTTTTGTAGACTTGATTGTGTGGTTGTTTTATAGTGTTTGTGGGCTATGAGCTTAAGTGTGTTTTTGGGGTAGCAGGTGTTATTCTTCTGTTTGCATGTTTAGCAGGAAATGTTAATTCTTTATTGCAAAGAAACTTTTAGTGTTGAGTGAAATTGTAGCATTATTTATATAAAGTTGTATCTGTTATTATTCACATTTACAGTACAGTAATATGTATAGATTTTTTATTTCAAAATGTGTGATTAATAGTATTCAAATAATTTTTTTCTTTGAACAATATTAATTTAAAAATAATTCTAGGTATTGTCATAGTTACATATTTGAACTAGGATGACCTAATTATTGTAGTCAATATTCCGGTTTCTGGAAAAGGTAAAACTGAGTTAGAAGAACTGCTTTAGCAGGCTTAGTATTGAATGTGTTACATGTAAGGCCAGACAGATATTAGAACTTAGGAAGCAGGTTAAATAACTTGATGCTTTTCCAAACAGAAATTTAAAAAATACATTTGAAAACTTTTATATAGTGGATGTGGGAGGAATATTTTTTCTAAGCAGTTAGAGCAGATACAGAATTATGTATTCATTCATTAATACTATTCAAAATATTAGTCAAACTAGTTTCTATTTTCTCTAGTTCTTATCTTTCTATCTTCTATTATAATTTTTAAATTTGGAGATATTATAGAATTATAGAATTACAAGATGACTTCTTAGAAGGAATAGTAGTATAAGTTTTCAAATTTAGCAAACTAATTTGCTTATTCTCCCAAAGCAGACCTAGGTCTGGCTTTTTTTGGTTTTAGAATCTCAGCTGATTTTATTGACATCTAACTCACTGAAATTACCTATAAGCAAAGGAAAAAATATCCTAAAAGGTAAAGTAGTGTAGTAAGGGCTATTTTGCCTTTTGACTTGGCTCTACATACCTTAATGAGTAAATTTATTCCAGTAATGCTTTTTGTCCACTAGAAATCAGTGTTGCAGGCAACCCCCTGGCTAGTTTGCCCATTGATCTAGCTCTAGATAAAAGTTACCTGTTTCATTTTACTCCTTATCTAAATCTCTTCTTCTAAATTATGTTTTGCTTCGTTCTGACTTTCGATCTCTGTTTACATTTTGCTGTTTCATTGCATGTATTTTGCTGTAAGTCATATTAAATCTTTTGTGGAGAGTGATAAGATATAAAACAAATAAATATTGGCTGTTTTAATCCCTCTTGCATTTTGCTTTTGTTTTTATCTCTTCCATCTACCCCATTGTTATCAGGATTCGGATGAGATGGTGGCCAGAATATACATCCCTGTCACCCTGCTATCCACTTCAAACACTAACTCAACCACCAACTACATCTCCAGTGGGGACAGGTGCTTGAACTGAAGAGTTTGTGATGCTGCAAGACCCTGACCCTGTCAAGCTGGAAGCTTAGGATGATTCTCAGTTCTGGGCCTGGAGGTTGGCCTGGGCTAAGGATTTGAAGTCTTTTATTCCTAAAAGGATATTGGACATCTAGGACCTATGGATCCTCAAGAGGAAAAGCCATGCCAGCCCACACATGCGATTTTTTTAAGGTATTCAATGTATTTTTCATAAGTGAACAAAGGAGGGAAGAAATACAGGAGGGAAGAAATACAAGAGGGAAGAAAGGAAGGACTAATTTTTTAATAAAAAAAATCAAGTTCTGAGATGACTTGTTTTAAAAAGATCAAAGCTTATCTTTCTGACCACTATTACCAGCTCATTTTCAATAACGTTCCCCTACACTCGCCCCTCTGTCTCTGGGGCAGAGTGGCAGTCATGTCCCACAAAGCATTTCGCCACACATGCCATTTTAGGAGAATTTGCTGATCTTCAAGCCTTCTCCCTCTGCCTATGAAAGCAGTAATCAAGTTCTTCTTAATGTTTGCTGAAGGGATTGAAGAGTCTCCAGTTTTTACATCCCTGTTTGTCAACAGTAGTACTTTCTACTACTTTCAGGTTTTCATCACTCTCAGGTACTTTATTAATTCAATATGAGAATAGACTCATGGGTATGCAAAGGAAATCACAGCCTATGGGGACCCGGTAGAGCAGTCCCCTCTTCACAGCCCATAGGCTGTGATTTCCTTTGCATACCCATGAGTCTTTTCTCATAATGAGTTAATAAAGTACCTGAGAGTGATGAGTTTTAATAAAGTACCTGAGAGTAATATATGTATATATATAGATACACACACACGCACATATAAATACACACACAAATATATATGTCTATTTATGTATACACCACACACACACATATATACACACACAAACCACACACACACACACACACATATATATATACAGAGAGAGAGAGAGAGAGAGAAAGTGCGAGAGAGAGGGGAGAGACAGAGAGAGTGTGAGAGAGTACCATCAATGGGAAAGTTTCTTGTGTAATAAAACTGTTACGGGAGACTGATGACTACCAGAATAATCATATTGCAACAAAATATTTTTTAAAGAAGGCTCAGGGAGATTCTATTATAGATTTACAGAGACTTCTAAAACTTAAGAAGTGTAATTTTTCAATTTAAAATTTGAGCAGATGAATTAAGGAGAGAAATTCACTACAGAGATTAGAATTAGCAGCCTGGAGGGTCAAGTGCAAGACACATTTCAAAACACAGAAAAATACAAAGCAAATAAAATCTCGAGGAAAAACACAAGAGATTTAGAGGACAGCATCAAGAGTTCTAAAATCTGGATAATAGGGATTCCAAAAGGAGAAAAAGGAATGGATATAAGGGAAGATAACAATTAAAAAACAAATGGGAAAAATCACAGTGGATGGAAAAAAAAAGACTTGTGTATTGCAGATTGAAAGTGCCCAGGCAGGATTGATTTTCATAATCAAGGGTTGGAGGTGAGAGATAAAGAGACAAAACAGGCTGATGGATACAGGCTTTTCATTCTGCTGACAGTCTTAACTCTAAAAACTTACATTGTGTTTTTGTCATGTGATGGAGAAACTTTGATGTTGCCTGATAGCACCACCCTTCGGTTGCACTTTAATTTTTCATGTGACGTGTCAGCCCTATTCCATTGGCTACCGCATCAACTATCATTATCTAGTGGATGAAAAAGTTGTTACATATAAGTAAAACTGCCATAGAAAGAGAGTGGCTCCTGTTATGTGAATTCTTCTGAACTGCTATGCACTGTGGTGGGTTTGGATATGTACACAAACTTGACCTGAGATCTAGGTTTGGGGTTGGGAAATATGAGCATGAATTTCTTTGCAATTAGGGAGAATTTAGCAAGTCAGAAACAATCTGGAAAGGAAGGGCGAGATGGTATAAAGCTTGGTTTTGTATCCAGTAAAAACTCCCACAGGGGGTTGTTTCAAAGATAATAATAGAAGTTAATGTCTAATGCTTGGTCTGAAATTGCATTTCTGTGCCATACACATGTTGACTCTGCTCCTCCCTCATTTTCAGTAAAATCTACCATACTTCTGATTATTAGTTTATGTATTTTAAGCAGAAAGAGGATTAATACAAGAAAAGAGGAGCTTAGAAAATAATTGGATATTTAAAAGAATAACTAGAGAGATTGAAGAAAGAGGTCTAAGTTAGGCCTTTAGAAATGTCTTGAGGGAAAATGCACAGCTGCCTCACTAGGGAAGCCACTACCTCTGAAACCTCCACTGTCACGGAACATGCCTCTCAATCCATGGAACTGAAGAATGGACACTGGAATGCTGACATAGGAAGGTCTTATAATTCCGTGACCTTCCTTGACAGCGACAATAGCTAAAGTCAGGAATGTAGTGGTCACAGTATTTGTCTACCATACCTTAATTTGCTTTTAGACTACAGCACCTGGAAGATAATTGGTGCAAAATCTGAGAGAGGCAATCCAGAGAGTGAAGCTCAGGGCTGATTTTCACAGGGCCAATGAAGTAGGAAACAGAGAGATCTAGTGTGGGTCAGGAAGATAATTCATAAACTGAAGAAATTAAGGGGAAGCAGGACCTGGGGTCAGAATGATCTAGACCCCACATCTGATCTAGGTGACAATTGTCTTTTGGTGACCTCAGTTGTGTTTAGGTGCTTTAGGGTGACTTAGGGACACGATGGTGACTCATGGCATGACTAAGCCACTTCGATCCCAACTAGTGGTAGACATTGGAAATCTGAAATCACCTCCTATTCCCTTGGACCTAAGTATTTTCAATTAAGCTCTTTAGAAATTTAATTGACTGAAGTGGCACTAAGAGAAAAGTGGAACTGATTTGCTACCCTACTTGTCAATACTTGTGAAACTAACTTAAATAGTTTCATTTAATTCAATATCACAAAGCTGTTGTTGTTTAAAACTTGATGGCGAAAATCATGTGCACTGTACACAGAGCTGCAGGCTATAAATGATATTTTATATTTATAGAATTTATTATGAGACAGTGCCTGTCTATGTATGACTATAGTTAGAAAGAGGTGGGCAAACAACAAAATGTACTAGGAAAGGGAGGGTGGGCATAGACTGTCCCTGTTTCAGTGTGATTGTACAGTCTAGTTCAACAGAGAGGATAGTCTGTAAGAATTAGCTGAACATTAGCCCCATTGAAGTAACTTAACCTAAGCACTTCTATTTTATTGTTCCACATCGTTGATGGTCTTAAAAATTTTAAACTTTCATCGTATGAAAAGAGGCATGAAGAAAGCAAACATAAATGTACTAAAAGTATGTGCTACAGACTTTCCTATATAGAATGTGTTTTATGGGTTGAATTGTGTCTCGCCAAAATTCTTATGTTGAAGTCCTAACCCGTAGTAGCTAATAATGTGAGCTTATTTGAAAACAGGGTCTTCGTCAATTTAATTAATTAAGATGAGGTCATTAGGGTGGGCCCTAATCCAACATGACTGGTGTCCTCATTCAAAAAAGGAAATGTGGATGCAGACATGCACACAGAGAGAACCCTACCTGAGATAAAGGCAGAGATTGGGGTGATGTATCTACAAGTCTAGGAACACAAAATATGACCAACAACCACCAGACACTAGGGGAGAGGCATGGAACAGGTTCTCTCTCACAGCCTTCAGAACAAATCAACCCTGCTGATGCTTCGATCTCAGACTTCCAGCCCTCAGAACTGTGAGCCAATAGAGTTTGGTTGTTTATGGCAACATTTGTGATACTTTGTTATGGTAAATTGAACAAACTAATATCAAGTATAAGACTTTTTGAAAGCATACAAAGAATACTAAATTGATAAAGTGAAAATTAAAAAGAATGAACGTAATGCCATCATGTATACTCTGCATACACCCAGAGACCAACCAATTGCACATCACCTTTCCAGATGGTAGAAAATTTGGCCACAAATTTCAATATGACTGAACCAGCTGTAAGAAATTCTATAATGTTATAAATCAATTTTAAGAGTAATTAAAAATATATTTAGCCCCCTAGGAGTGATAGGAAAAGTTTTGATTAGAAATGGAACATTTGGAGGCAGTTCTTACTGAAGGAATCTGAGGTAATAAAGGAAGACGAATCAGAAGTGGAAGGTTATTGTCATTTCAAAAAGTATAAATGGGCATATTGCTTCACTCCTGATCTAAAATGTTCCCTGTGGTATCATAATAAAAATATAATCAACTTGAAAGTAGTGTCTAGAATGAAAATTACCTGGACTGATGACATTTAGATTTTCATGGGAAATTGGGCTTGTTTCCTCCAAGTAGATATCAAAGGTAGGTTGGTTCTCACTAGTAGTGGTTCTCACTAATCCTATAAGAAAGTAATGGTTCTCACTAATCCTATAAGAAAGGGGAAATTTCAGAAGTAGGAAAGTATTTTAACTTTCCTTATCACACAGGAAAACCATGCTTATGTATTTTCTTCTTCAGAAAATTTACATGCTGGTAAAAATTACCATTTCAGTACTGTCAATAAAGGCTTATGTCTAAGTAGGAAATTGCTACATACAGAACAATATTAGGACTATTTGCTGTAATTCTAAGAAAGAAACCAAGAACTCTTGGGTAATTTGAACTAGAACTGAAAAAATCTTTTGAAATGTAATTTAAGTATTTGTATAAAAATAACTAGTAGTAGCTATCATCTGTGCAATGTTTACCATGTGCCAATAACTGTTTTAATGCCTTTTTCACTTATCTTACATATGAGATTTTTGTAAGGACCAGATGGGACATGTATATGAAAAGCTTTGGAAACTTTAAAGTTGCAAAGTTGTATGGAGTCCAATTTCAGGGCGAGAGTCCTCTGCTCACCAAAACACAAACCACAGGCTGTATTCAGAAGTTTGAATGTCTTAATCCACTCATAAATATTATTATTAAACAACCTCAATCGTTTTTAATATATTAGAAATTAATGGTGGTAAACAATGAGAATTGGAATGATCTTCTTCTTGGGAATAAGACTTGAGGATAGTATTTTGCTGGCATTGAGGCAGGGTGGGGTCCTCAGGTATACAATACTATAAGACTCATTTGCCCTGTAGGCATATTCATTTAGATGAAAGGTAAGAAATCATAAGGTATAATGTGTGCAGAATACAGTAATTTTGAGTAGTTATTTGTTAAAAATATTCTGTTAGGTTTACATGTGTGTTTGCTAAAACAAAAATGAGGTACTCAGCATAATTATTTTGAGATTCATCCAAGTCGATACCTGTATCAGTAGCTCATTTCTTTTTCTTGCTGAATAGTATTCCACTGTAAGGATAGACCACAATTATTATATTCATACACCTGTTGATGGACATTTGGATTGTTTCTAGTTTTTGGCTAACAAATAAAGCTGCTGTAAACATTCATGTGCAAGTATTTATATGAACATATGCCTTTATTTCTTTTGAATAAATATTCAGTGTTGGAATTACTGGGTTACATGGTAGGTATATATTTAATTTAAGAAACTGTCCTGGCTGGGCACGGTGGCTCATGCCTGTAATTTCAGCACTTTGGGAGGCTGAGGAGGGTGGATCACATGGTCAGGTGTTTGAGACCAGCCTGGACACCATAGTGAAACCCCGTCTCTACTAAAAATACAAAGATTAACTGGGCATGGTGGTGGGTTCCTGTAATCACAGCTACTTGGGAGGCTGAGTCAGGAGAATTGCTTAAACCCAGGAGGCAGAGGTTGCCATGAGCTAAGATTGCGCCACTGCACCCCAGCTCGGGTGGCAGTGTGAGACTCAGTTTCAAAAAAAAAAAAAAAGAAAAAGAAACTGTCCTACTATTTTTCAAAGTAGTTCTGACAACTTTTATTTCCATCAACAGACTTTCAGTTGCTCAATACCCCTGCAAATATTTGGTACGGTTTTTAATTTTAGACATTCTAAGAGGTGATTAGTAGTATCACATTATGATTTTAATTTGCATTTCCCTAATGATGGATAACGTTGAATATTGTTCATGTGCTTACCTACTATTAGTAAATTGTCTTTGGCAAAGTATAGGTTCAAATCATCCACCCATTTCTGAAAACTGGTTGTTTTCTTCTTATTATGCTATTATAGCTCATTATGCATTCTGGATAAAAGTTCTTAATCCAATATGAGATTTCCAGAGATTTCCTCCCAATGTACGGTTTGGTCTTTTCTTTCTTTTCACAATATCTTTTGCTGAGCAGAAATTCTTCACTTTGTTGAAGTCTAATTTATTATTGTTTTATGAATGGTGCTTTTGATATCTTATCTAAAAAATATGTACCCAACCCAAGGCACAGAAATCTTATCGTAAGTTTTATTTTAGAAATGTTATCGTTTGAAATTTTACATTTATATATGTGATCCATTCCTATGTTAGTTTTTGTATATGGTATGAAGTATGGATTGAAGATTTTTTTTTTGGTGTGTAAATATACAATTGTTCTAATAACATCTGTTAAAAAGACTATCCTTTCTCCACTGAATTGTGTATGAAGCTTTGTGGAAAATCAATTGACTATATATGGATTGGTCTATTTCTAGACTCTTTTCTATTCCATTGATTCATTTATCTACCTTGGAGTTAATAGTTTAGTTTCAATTATGGTAGTTTTGTAAAAAGTCTTGAAGTAAGGTAAAATACTTTGTTCCTTTTCAAAGTTATTTTTGTTATTCTAGGTCCTTCGCAGAGGTTGCAGTGATTCGAGATTGTGCCACTGTGCTCCAGCCTGTGTGACAGAGCTAGACTCTGTCTAAAAAAAAAAAAAAAAAATAGAACTTCAGCATTATTTATTTAAAGTTCTTATAAAATAAACACAATTCCTTAGTGATATCCTTTTTCTTTACTATAGCAAATTGCCTTTTGTTCCTGTGCCTATCTTCTTAAAGGGAGGATGGTTGAAAACACACCTTTAATTTTGTTTCTACTTTAATGTCTTTGCCTTAGGAAAGTTATAATATCTTTCTGTGTGTGAATGATGTGAGAATGTATAGTGAAGATGATCCTGGCATGAAGTGGTTCTCACTACTTAAAAGTTGGCTTTGCCTGTGATCTGCAGCATATGTGGGAAGATGCCTGCTGCTCTCAGAAGTAATCATGCATTGTAGGGTGCTTAAGATGAGGGGCTTAGATTTTCATAGATGGAGGAAGTAATTCCAAAGTGGACTGCATGGGAGTCTTCCTCTTAGGATATCAGGGTGTGCTGGATACTGCAAGGGTTATATTTTACAAGCACGGACTGCCTGGGTCCTGCAAATGTCAGATTCCATGAAGCTACACTTTGGTGCCTGTTCTATGGAGAAGGGTATAGAAAATTCTCAAAGCACACTTTGCCTTAGTTCAAAGTCCAGTTGTTTTGTGGGCAGCAGGTCTGCTCCCATGTTGATATTGCGATATTCATTCAGTTCTCATGTTTCCCTTTATCATCAATGTATTTGTCTCCTCTGACATTGGTTTGTATGCTACACATGGCTTGGGTCAACCTTAGCCTTCCCTAGCTCAGCTTTGGGCACTGAGATGCCACTCATTTCCTGAGCCAACATGGCATTGTAGAGACTAAAGTAGGAGATTTTAGTCCAGCAATCAGTAGAGGACAAGACAGTTTTGCTGCCAAAAGCCACAAAATTGTACAAGTCCCCACTAGACAGTGAATTGTAGCCTTACTCTACATTGTTGGCTCTCTCCATGCAATTGGGTTTCTACCTGTCTCAAGTTAATTACTTCAGTCCCTGCTAGTACTGGAGCTTAGTTCTGAATTCCTTATGTACTCTGATGGGCCTCAGAAACTGCCTAGTTCAGGCCTACCTTTTGCTACTTGTTAGCTTTCTCCTTAGTATTTGTGGCTGAAAACAATCTCCCATTTTCTGGGGCACCTGATGGAGTCTGTTACTAAAGAATGATGATTCAGAATCCTGACCCAGTCCTCTCCCTTACGTCACCCTAGCCTTGCATTTAAAATGACCCCTGCCTGGACTTTTCTGCTGCTGGGCCCACCTGCTCCACTCTTCATTGGATATAGGCATCGTTGAATGTCAGATGAATTTGTCACACACTTCTGGAGGCTGATTACTCCTCTTGGTCTGCTTTCTCCAACCCTGATGCTGTCCATTCCTAGTTTTGTATCTTTATCCCTTCCTCTCTCCTCTCCTCAACAGGTCCCTTGTTTGAGCCAGCCTGAATAATGACATTCTTCCTCGGTCTTGACCTTTTCCTTGGCCTCTATCAGGCTTTACTTTCATTCTTGTCTTTCCAAATAAAAGCACATAAAAGCTTTGCATTGTAATTGGAGAAGGGAGAAAGACAAATGACTGGGTGAATTTGGAGAGCCAGATGCTGTGGAGCCCAGCAGGTGTGGAATGGAAGGGAAAATAATAGATAAACAGGTGACCAGCATTTATCAGGAGAAACTAATAGGAAAGAGGATCTACAACAATAGTTATAGCCTTAGGTGACTATATATCCAACAGTGAACAGGGCAGAGCAATAAAGTGAACTTAAAACTTAACCTAAGCATGTAAATATGATCTCATAGGCACTATCGAGAATTGATACCATGAACCAGTGATAATGGAAGAGTGTCTCCACTAAAGCCAGTCTTAGTTTGGGTGATGTCGCTAGCTATTTTTGTGACCACCCTGATTTTCTCCTTTGAAAATGGATGTGACTAAATTTCACCTCCAAGTTCCTTTCTAGTTCTGATATTTTATGAGCATTTTCCACAGCCCATTCTCACAACTGGGCCAGTACATTATCAGTTTAGCCAAGTGATTTTTTTAAAGGCTTTATAGGTGCAAATGTTCCAGAAATGGAAAACAAATTATGGTTGTTGGGGATGATGGTATATGAAACCAGCCACATAAATTGTAAAAGAGTAGTTATTGCTCTGTAGTATTTAATTTCTGGTTTCATAAATATCACAACATTTTGGCATCCAGCTTATGAAAGGTCTACCACTATCAAGTGAATTTGTGCTGCCATTCTCCACTCTGGGGAATTTTATTTTATTCCATGTGATACTTCCAAAAGGTTCTTAAGAGATATTTGAATGAAACCTTCTTATTGCACAGAGGTCATGGGCAAGTGCTGGTCATAGATAAAGGAAACATTAAGGATAAGAGCCATTTTCTAGTGATGGGAGCAAAAACCTTACCCCAGCCAGACATTTGAGAGAAAGGAACATTAAAGAGTTGATTTTTCAGTTCTGACACCATGAGGTCTATAAGCTGAAATGCAAGATTCAACCATTTGAATCCCAGCTCTGCTTTAATGATTTTGAGTAAAGTATTAATGGCTCTAAACCTCAGTTTTCTTATATATAAAATGAGGACAATGTTAGACATTACCTGGCCTTATTTTAGGACTAAAAGAGATAGCATATGGAGTATTACTTTTGTATATAGGAAATTACAAAATGTGACTTTTATTATTGTTGTTTATTATTATTTATGAAACATCCAGAATGGAGATTATTCAGTAAGAAGTACACCTATACAGGCTGGAATGAGTTTCTCACTTCAACTTAACACAAAGTATCCAGGTTCTAATCTTCAATTAGACTTCAAAATGTAATATTATAACATTTGACTTCTGAAAAATTAAGAAAAATTAAGAAAAATGTGGTTCACAAATAAAAGGGGCCAGGTGCGGTGGCTCACGCCTGTAATCCCAGCACTTTGGGAGGCTGAGGCGGGTGGATCAAGATGTCAAGAGATCGAGACCATCCTGGCCAACATGGCGAAACCCCGTCTCTACTGAAAAAATACAAAAATTAGCTGGGCATGGTGGCATGTGCCTGTAGTCCCAGCCACTTGGGAGGCTGAGGCAGGACAATTGCTTGAACCTGGGAGGCAGAGCTTGCAGTGAGCTGAGATAGCACCATTGCACTCCAGCCTGGTGACAGAGCGAGAGTCCGTCTCAAAAAAAAAAAAAGTAAAAAATAAATAAATAAAATATAAAATAAATAAATAAATAAATAACAAGAATATTTTGACAAAGTAGTAAACAGCTAAACTGTCTAAATAAGCTCTGAGAATGGAATATACTTTTGTATCTTTCCAGTATGAGAAGCAACTTCTCAGTCGCATGTTCCAGCTATGGTATTCTGTGTAAAATAACAACAAAAAAATTAGTAGGAACATTTCTATTTTAAAAACTCCTATTTATTGAACAGTAAGTTGCCACTACTGAGCTTTTAATTTGCCCTCCCACCTACTTTTTATTTGTAAATGGAATAGATAATTAATAAAATCGGTAAAAACATCTATTTGGACAAATGATGCTTTTGAATACACATATGCTAAGTTATAGCTATATATCCTTCTTATATAGAAAATGAGAAATCCCAGCAGCATATGCGGAATATTAACTCTTGAGAAGGAAATACTTGAGTTGTTTTCTAATCTATTGCCTAGCTTGGGAAAAAAATAAAAATGACTTATATGTTATGGTTATTTACAGGTATGCAATAAATCCATATTTATAGATGTTGAAAAAACATATTTTTGTGTAATGGGACTACTATCCAGTTTTCTTTCCACTGATGATGGAACTAAGAAAAGCAGTAAATCATTTTTCTTTAAGTGTGCAAGTGACATATCTATTTAGATTTATTTTTTCCTCAATAAAGAGTTTTCTTCAACATTCAGGGGAATTATAACAGCAGTAAGTGTGATTAATTTTTGGCAGATGCTCTCCCTGACCTTCTATGTCTGTTAGGCTTCATATCTACCTAATTTCCGCATTCTTCTTTACTTCATTGATCTCTGTAATGCTGTCTGTCAAATTATACTAGAAGTTTCTAGAGGGCAGGAGCTTATGGAGTTTTGAATCTCTCCTATTTAGCATGGCATGAGCTCCATATAATGAGTTGAATTAACAGTTGCAAAAATGAACAGAACAAGCGTCTTGGAGGAGAGGCAGGAGGGGTACGCAGGTCCCTGGAGGGATGCTGTTAACAGACATGAGATCAGAATTTCCGTTTGGATGAGACGTAATGGGAAGGGAGGTATTTGAGAATCTTAAAGTACCCCAGATGGCCTGGGTTAGGGTTTAGGCCCAACTTAACCCATTTTCCAAATTCTGCTAAGGCTGGAGTGGTCTGGGAGAAATAGAAGATAAATTAGTTCAACCGTTCTCAGTAAGGAAAGCACTGCCCCCTGGAGGTTATTCTGGAAATTGTCAGCATGTTTTGGGTAGGTGATTGTGGGAGGGGTGTGTTACCACTATGATGTAGTAAAGTAGGATCTAGGCATTTTAGATGTCCTGTCATGTGTGGAAGAGCCCTGGAGAGTAAATAGATATGCTGTAACCTGTAAAATTCTCATGTTAGCCTAGAAATGAACTCCATCTGACATATAAATACAAAGTGTTTACAACATGTAAATTAAAAGAAGAGTATAGCATTTTTTTTGTTCAGCAATTTACCAAAAGTTATTCATCATTTCAGAAAATCATGTCACTGATTGCAGACTGCAATGTTGGTCATGCAATTGAGCAGTTGACATGACACACCTGTTAATTTGCATGGGTGCCAGTTTGCAAACCATGAGAGTTTGCCTGTCATATCCAGTAATGAGTGGTTCTTTGTACTGGTGAAGGCATCAGGCCACTATAATACATTTTCCAGTGTAAGGCAAGTCTAAGTGCTTACATAATGAAATATATAAGGTATATTAATTTGCTAGGGCTGCCATAACAAAATACTACAGACCGATGGCTGAAACAGAAAATTCTATTTCTTACAGTTTTTGAAGCTGGAAGTCCAAAATCAAGGTGCCTACAGGGTTGATTTCTTCTAAGGCTTCTCTCCTTGGCTTATAGATGGCCACCCTCTCATTGTGTGGTCACATGGTTGTCTCTGTGCATGCACATGTCTAGTGTCTCTCTATCTCTGTCCTAATCCCGGTTTTTGTGGGGACACCCATTATATTGGGTTAGGGCCCACTTTAAATACCCTATTTTAATATACCTCTTTAAAGACCTTATCATCAAATGTGGCCACAGTCTGGATACTTAGGGTTAGAGCTTCAACTTATGCATTTTTTAGTCGGGGGAGGCGGGGGTCATAATTCAGCCAAAAATATATGGCTTCTTATAAATTAGTATTCATTTATTTCTTCTTCATGGTAAACTTAGAGTGTTAGATTGTGTTTTTGTGTGAAGGTAGGTTATATAGTTCCAAGATTCCTTTACAGAATCTCTTTGCTAGAAATGGTTTCATTCTTTTTCAGATTTTAGAAAGCTAATGAAGTGCATATACCTGATATGGTTTGGCTGTGTCCCCACTTAAATCTCATCTTGAATTGTAGTTCCCATAATCCTCACATGTCATGGGAGGGACCCGCTGGGAGGTAATTGAGTCACGGGGGTGGTTACCTTCATGCTGTTCTTGTGATAGTGAGTTCTCATGAGGTCTGATGGTTTTATAAGGGACTTTTCCCCTTTTGTTTGGCACTGCTTCCTGTCATCATGTGAAGAAGGATGTGTTTGCTTTCCCTTCCACCATGATTGTAAGTTTCAAAAGGCCTCTCCAGCCATGCTGAACTATGTGTCAATTAAACCTCTTTCCTTTATAAGTTACCCATTCTTGGGTATCTTTATTGGCTGCGTGAGAATGGACTAATACAATACCTAATATAATGTAACGCTCAGTGGAATATGGGAGCACCCTGTAACCAAACACATTGAATTTGCTGTAGCAAATATTTACAAGTAGGTGGGATAAAGAGAATAAATTGCCCCCATCAGTTCAGCTGAGGAGACGCAGTGACGTGAGGTTTAGCACCAAACTTAGATAAAAGTTTTCAGTTTTCAGAGCTTATCGGGCTTTAGAATTACAGAGAAGAAACTGTGAAAAAAGTGTTATTAATGTGTAGATGGAATATAGTGTCTATGCAGTTCTTTTCAGAATAGTAAAAAGAGATATTAAAATATTTGGTGTAACAGAGGATTTTGGTTGTGATACAGTTAGGAACCATTGATACAGTTGAAGAAACTCAGACTTTTGAATAACTATATGCAGTGAATCATTGACTGAGTTATGACCTAGACTTAGGGTCTGAAATGGTTCTCTGAGGTGAGAGCTCATTTGTAAAATATTGAAATGTACAAGTTGGGCTATTTATCTTTACCTACTTTTACAATAAGGGATTGCTTTCAGGGCCACTGATATGTGCTTTGTTGATATGAGAATGTTATTTAGTTCTCTAAAAAAATGAAACATAAAGCAATAGTCAAAAAAGCCAGTGAGCTCTGCAGATTGTCAAAAGGAGGTTTTGTCCTTTTCCATTTTCCATAAAAGCCCAGCTGTGCCACCTTCTAAAACTGGAACTTGTTCATATGCTCACCAGGTGCCAGGGAATAAAAATCAGAAGTGGAGAAAGCTGAAACAAGATGTTTCACAAATAGAAAGAGAAAATGGGAATAGGGAATGAGGTAAATGAAAAGGTAAAAGAGAAAAAACAATCTAGCCATATGGAAACACTTTGATGGGTAAAGTGCACTTAGAAGTTTATTAAGCAGGGTGAATTTATTGGATAAGAAACAATCATTAATCCACTTAATTGTTTTAGTTGGGTTTGCTGCTCTTGGTTCATCCACTCAAAGTCTCTGGCTTATATTTTTACATTTAACAACATAGGAGCCAGAGCCAGTGAGTATGGAAATTTGGAATAAACCCAGATCTACCAATTCTGAGTGCAGTTCTCTTTTTGCAAGGAAGATTGGGCTTAAGTGGATACTCTGAGAATAAGGAGAAAGGACATACCTGAGATTGTTTACAAGGGAGCACCAGGGAGTTTAAGCCTGAATGATGTGTTATACTAAGAAAGGGGTGAATTTTGGTGAATTTTCCTCAGTTGGGGTTGTTGGTTGTAAGCAACAGAAAGCTATTCAAATCAGGTTAAGTAAAGAGGGGTATTAACTAGGGGTATACAAGGCAGGACATAATGCCAGAACATAATGCCAGGACTCATAAGGAGTCAAGAGCTGGAAATCCCAGGAATCAAAGCAGCAGTTTTCTCCATCTGGTTTTCTGTTCTAATTACATGTAATTTGATGGGTCATCCAAAGGGCAGGATTATATGACCCACTGCCCACTTGGTAGAGCTGCTGGAACAGATCTGTGAAGAGACATGGCTAAGGCAAGCAAATTGAAAATATACCTGGTAAAAAATATCATAGATAAGGCATTCTATTGACTATGTGGAAGATGGTGGATCCAGAGCAGGTTGGCAGAAATACATCAAGACAACAAATTGGTGAAAACATAGTGCTTTGTTGCAATATCAAAGCATTTTAAGAAAAGATTGGGTATGGACTTAGTCAATTAAATTTATTATTATTTCACTGGATAATTAAAATTAATATTAATCTTTAGAAAGGCAATTTGTCTAATTCCTTCATTTTTAGAATTCATTCAACACTTTTGGAACATCTTCCAGGTGCCAGTCACTGCTGGGATGTGGCATTTATCAAAATTGTTTAAGTCTTTGTTTCAGTGCAGCTTGCATTCCAGTGGGGGGATGCAGACCATAAGACACAAAGACATGTGAAATATGAAGAATAATACATCAGTTTAAGGGAAATAATGACAGAGGAATATGATTTTATCTATTTTCAGGGGAAGGCAGTAGTGATATGTAGAGTGATGATATAATGGGGATATTTTGAGTATGAAAGCAAGCACTGTTGAGTAATTTCTCTGGGATAACAGGCATCATTTGGGACTTCCACGGGCAACCTGTAATGCATGGTCCCCCTCCAAAGAGTGTGGCTTTTGAGCAGGGACCAGGAGACACTGGATAGCAGAAGGTGTGTTTATCTGAGGCAAAGTGGTCCAGGAAGAGGGAATGCTTGAACCATTCTGCCTGCACTGGGCATTGGATATTTGTAATTTTATAATTGTTAAAACAAGGAGAGGATATCACCATGGTGTTGCCTTTCCTAGGAATGCCACCTCAAGGACGAGTCTTATGAGGACCTTCCGGACTGCCCTGTTGGAGCCTGACCACTGATGCAGGTGATAGTTCATAGGAGTAGAAGCCTTGCTGGTCAATTGGCAGCCTTTTCCAAACTATATTCAGAGAGAGATGGCTTCATGAGGAGGTTGCTTTTAAAAAGGCTGGGCTCAATTGTGGCTCTATGTTGAGAATCACTTTCCGTCTAGTGACTTGGCTTGACCAAATCAGGATGGCGTCTGTGGGATAACTGCTGCCTCTCTTTTCTGGGTGTTCCAATTCCCGTACAAGGGAGATTCTGCTTCTAGGTGCCCTCCTGGTGTCCTCAAACAGCTTTGGGTGCTCACCCTGCTGCTGTTGGGTGTCATGATTCATCTTATTGAGCATCCTCTGGCTGCTTTCCTGTTGCCTCCTGCTCTACATGTACCCTGCTCAGCCCAGTAAGATCATATTCTGTCAAGAAACTGACTCTGGAGTTAGAAGGCTGGGGATCCTAGCAGTTTGGCTCCTCCTCCTCCTCCTCTTCATCACCATAAAGCACCTGTGGGCACAAGATATTGTGGCACGTGACAAAAACAGCAACATTTTAAGATTCATAATCATTATTCATGGGGCATGATTTTACCAGATATTTCCTTACTTACCTGTGAGATGGGTATATGCTATTAGGTGGATCTGTGTGAAGTTACTTAGGCTCTATCATTTTGACCTATAGAAATCACAATTTTCTATAATTAGACCTAATATGTTTTAGGCAAAGAAAGGGAAGTTCAGGGGAAACTTGTCAAAGTCCAACATCCGGACTCAGAGCCAGTATTTTAATGCAAGAGAGTTGGCTCCTGAGTTCATGGTTCTTCCACTGTGCCTCACAGACTAGATGCTGTATAAAGTAGATTAATTGGTTCTGTCTTTGGAAAGCTTTCAGACTGGAACACACAAAGCAGAGAGCTTCGTGGAACCTATAGAATTCTGTAATCCTGCAAAACACTGACCCAGTGCTGGAATATCTGGAATAGAGGATGAGATCATAACACCCAAGCTGTGAACACTAAGAAAGCACTGTGAGGTTGGGAATCAAGAAGAGAAATTAACAGAATAGTCAAATGAGAGTCTGGATAAGAAGAACTGAAAGGACAATGCTGTGGTCTGGATGTGAAACAGAAGGCTGCTCGAAGCTGAGCATCAGTTCTCAATGAAGGTTCATTAAATCCCAAGTCTCTCAAGATGTCTAGAGATAAGTAGGCTGGGAAACTGCCTTTTACTAGCATGGGACTGGAATCAATAATGGGAATGAGATCAGGAACCAAGGAATCTCTCTTTGTGCTGCCACTGCCCCCTAAACACTGCTTCTGTTTTCCTCTAGATGTGTGCATCTCCTTTTTCCTCTATTTACAAACAACTTTCTCAGTTTATCCATGTACATAGTGGAAAATTATCACTCCAGGAAAGTCCCTACATTCTAGTTGCCCACAAAGACTGATGAAAATCACTGCATCTCAATTAGTAATTCCCTGGAGAGACAAGCGAATTGATCAGGACATGGTCAGATGTTCCCGGAGGTCAAGGTAGGTTCTGTGACCTCTGGCTACGTATCTGGTGATGATATATGCAGATACTCTCAGGAGGGGACTTGGTACAGGAGGCAAATTGACGTGTTTGCTAATTGGTATTAAGCCAAATTGGGAAGCTAGAGATTTTGGTTTCATGCTTCTGTTCTTTTCTGGTGTCTGAGGTTATTCAGGAATCATCACAGCCTACTCCAATGTGTTTGGCTGCCAACATTATCACCTCTTTGAAAACTATTTTTTTCTCTCATTAAGAAGTTTTGTGAGTGATCATTTTGCAAAACTGACTTTTTCAGATTCTGCTTTTACCACCTGATGTGTAAGACACAGCATATGAGAGCTATTTGGAAACTAAAGCAGAAAACGAATGCCAAATCTCACGATCATAACTTTATGATGAGTTGAATGCCACCTGGATAATGTAGTAGAAAATGCTTCTTAAGATCTTCGTCTCAACTGTGCTTAGTCATCTTCTAGATTGTAGGACATCGCTTGATGATCTTTGCAAATTTCTATCAGAAATAAGAAACCCAAATGAAGGAATAAACTTCAAGTTGACAGCCCAGTTTCTGTGACCTCTCATTGACACTTCTTTGGAGTGTATGTCCTGTGCAGGCTGGGCCTGGGCAGTCTTTGATCTATTTTGAACAGATGCCTGTAACAAAAAGTTAGCTGGGCTTTAGGGAGAGCTAATGTCCCCACAGGCTGTAGAATGTTATTAGGGCTTGATTGCAATCTCCTGACATGATAGAACTGAATTAAAGAACAGGAACTGCCTGCTTGGCAGCTCTGAGAGCAATTGGAAAGCTCAGAGAAGGCACAAGCATTAAGGAAGAAGGAACACTGACAGAAGCTGGGCAGGCAGAAAGGGCTCTTTAATTCAAAGGGGTGGATGTTAATTAATTTATTTTGGGTGAGGGAGATCTGATTTCTAAGCTAGACTACAAGCTGTTGCCAGTGTAGTTGAGGACAATGTCCTAACAGCTGCAGGAATATCATGCATCGTCTGGATGGCTGACCTCATATCATATCCATCTTCCTGTGTCCAGATTAACCATGCACTGGCAATTGGACCTGAGCAGCTCATTTTTCTTACCCTTCAATGTTACTTTTATTTTACGTGTCTGTCTAGCTGCTTATCTCTGCTCCTAGCTCCACCAAAAATTTCCTTGGAGCCTCAAAACTATCCATGGCAAGTGAAAAGAAAAACAAACATAAATGAATTGGAAATTGTCACTCCTGCTAGAATTACATGATTTTAAATACATGAAGTCTTAGCTTCCTATACTTTTAAGATAGGTCAAACGCTATCCAGAAAAAAAGGCTAGGCATTAAAATACACTAAAGAAAATGTCAGGCTTATGGTGTCCTGATTTCCTGTCTTGTCCTCTGCTCTTTCACTGCTGAAGATTATTTTCCCTCAATTCCATTGTTTCACCTAACAAAGGACATGTCTAATGATTTCCTCCCACGTGCAGTTCTACAGAGGCATTTATTATAGTAATTAATTTTTCAAGGCAAAAAAGAGTGTGATGTATTATGAAATACAAACAGAAGTGAACAAAAGTTTTTGAGTGATCTTCCAAAGTATTTTGATGTAGTGGAAAGAGCACTATCTTTGGGTATAAAAAATTTGGTTGAAGCAAGTCACTTAAAAATCTAAGCAATCTTGTACATGTTTGTTAAAAGTCATCAATCTGTGGCCTTAAAAGGGTGAATTTTAATGTATGTGAATTATACTTATGTGACTAGAAAAACCTAAGGAACAACTATGCTTTGTTCATTAAATATAAAAATAATACATGCTCATTTGAAAATACAGAAAAGTACAAAAAAGCAAAACCTAACCATAACACTGCAACCACAGGTAATCACATATTTATTTTCTGAGCACAGTGGGGTGAACTAATTGTACTCTACTGTTCATGGAAAACTATCATTTCTGGTCCATGGAAATCCCCCTGTTGTCTTTCACTCTTTATTCTTACTCCTATTTCTCTTCTCTATTTTATATATATCTACTGGATATATATTTGACTTATATTACCCTTGTAGAATATGTGGTATTGCTTCATGCATGAATCTCTTTTTATTCTATGTAAATGATATGTTATTACCTATAGAACCCATTCTATTTTGAAATTATTTTATTCAATAAAAAGTATTAAGGATTTATCTGGGTTTGTGTAAATTTAGTTTATTGAGTCCCATTTCTACAAAGCAATTTACAAATATGTTGTTTACCAGGTTCCCACAACCCCACACAATATTGAAACAAGTATCTTCATACGTGTCCCCTCATGGTTTTGTGAGAAAACTTCTTTGGGTTACATACCCAGGAGTGGGATTGCTGGGTCATGGATCCAGAATGTCTATATCAGTGTACAAGCCCATCAGTAATTTGGGAAGATTCTCCATTCTCTGACACTTAGGTATTTAATTGGCTTTCTCTATGTATTAAAAACAAATTTTCCTTTTATATAATTTACTTATAAAGCTGTTTTACTATGGACATTTCTTCATGTTTTAAAATAGCATTCTAATGTCTATATTTAAAGCCAGACATTCATTATTGTACTGTCATCATTTGTTTTACTGAGATCCTTTTTGTTATATTTAGGTAAAACATACTTCTAATATAGGACACAGACAAGACTCCAGTAAAGCAGTATAATTATCAAATTAATAATTAAATAATCCACTGATACTTGAACATGAATAGGGATCCACTTTTCACTGATCTTGGAGCATTTCTAAGTACAACTCTTTAGTTAGAAGAAACTAATGAAATGTTGAATGAAAAGATAAATGATTCAATAAATAAAATGATGAACTGACAGGAAATGAAAACTTGACTTCTAGAGCAATTATGTACTACGACAGTCATGTTGCTGGGCACACATTTAGTCAATGGAAGTAAAAAACAGCTATGAGGAATATCATGTCTCTTATGCAGAGGGAGACCAAACTTAAATGTCTAGACTCATTAGCCAGAATTACCTTAGAATAGCATAGAATTTTAAAAATAAAATCCTTCAGTTTTAGCAATATGCTTACTTTTCACATGCTAAACCTCCTTGCAGGTTTCCTTATGCAGTTTAGGGGACTTAAGCCAATATTTACACTCCATTCCATTCCACAGTGATTCAATATTTTCAGGTGTTTGATGTACACATTGATTATTCATCCCTTCTCTTATGCCATCTCTGATACAAATCTTTAAGGGCTAGGATGACACTTTTAGATCTCAATGATTTTCCAGAAATTGACTTTGGAGAATTCAATATTGACATGTTGAGCAAGATAGATCTATGAAGAAGGATTTATTTTAGCATACACAAATTAAATAGATTCATACACTTAGATTAAGAATTGTTCTTTAAAAGAGTCTTTAACATTTAACTTCAAAATTTTCTATGATATAGAGTACAAAGTAATATATATAAAAGGAATTCCAAAAACTCAAGTGTATGAAACAAACAAGATGAGGGTGTTAACTATAATTCCTTTCTAAAATGTAACTCTCTGCACTTGTTTGAAATTTAGACTTTTATGGGGGATGAGAAACTTCTGAAAAAGATGAAATAAGCTTCCATGAAAATATTATTTTTTGATGATAGGTTATAATTTGCTATGCACTGTGCTTTGCATCAGAATAATATAATTTATTTATGAAGGGCAATTACCTTCCTTAAGAAGGGAGCTGAAAGCAGACTATAGACTAGGAAACATCTCATTCTTTTACTGTGTACTTACTTGGAACAAAGATAATTATTTTCTCTGAAGAAACACTCTTTTTAGAATACCACTATTATACACACAAATGATTCAAAGTAGGCTTACAAACTTTGGGAGGTTAAAATATTCATGTTCAAATAGTTCTGTGTTGGTATTTGAACTGCACACTAACCTGAAGAGGAAAAAGCTGAGCAGGCCACTTTTTGATTGGGCGAGAAGTGACTTTCTTCATATACATATGGGCAGGGCCCAGGGCAATGCTAGGTACATGAAATGTGCTTAAAACATGTATGCTGAATAAATTAATGGGATGATAAATTAAACAGTTGCAATTGTAAAGGGAAAAGTGAAAGAATAAAGATGAAGATTGATTTTCTGACTTTTTGAAAAGCTATTGGCATTCAACTTCAAGTCAAATGCTCCGTTAATATAGGACACAGACTGGCAGGAATAACATAATAACTGGGACTAATTTTATCTTGTGGTGCCTCACTTTCACCAATCTTGAAAGTGAATATGTTAATATTTATCTTCTATCTTTATTTTTCCTATGTCTCCTTTTCTCTAGTTGTTTCATAACATAATTTATTTTTGTGTTGCTATATAAGCTACCTCATATGCATTTTTGTAGGCTTCTTTTAATCCCTATTGGAATGGGGTAGAGTAAATATGAATATAAATAATCATAGCTGTTTTGTTTTAAATTAGTTCCCCTATAAGTAAGACTTCATAAACTCTTTGTAAACAAACATTTATAGACATGTATGAAAGTTCATTATTAACACTCTCTCTGCGTATTGCTTAGCACTATTTTAAGTAAAATATAAGGTTAGTCCCCCCATTGTAAGTCCACAGCTAATGTGATCCTGGAGATCCTCATTCTGTTGGTCCATATTAGTGTTAGTATGTGACTCAAACATTTAGTGCCAGTTTTCCCATCTGTAAAATGTGTGTTTCATAATTTGCTATTATCACGAATATTATGAGACTAAATAAAGTGATAGGCATTGTTCTTTGTCTATTTCACCTATGACAGGCATTGTTCTTTGTCTATTTCACCTATTTGTTCTTTTCCATCCTCACCCCTGCCAGGAGGGATTTCCCCCACAATAAAACGTTGTGTTTATGCTGTGAGATGTGATCAATATTGACAAGACTTGAGCCCGTTCCTGTATAGGGGTGAGTGGAGCCTGATGTAGTGGCTTTGGCCCACAGAGCAGCAAAAAAATGGAGCTTGGGCCCTGGCAGGAGGGCAGAGAGGCAGAGAAGGACGAGGGTAGCAGGGAGAAGGAAATCCTGAATGCTTTCCCAAGGCTGGTTTTATTGGAGAGGAAGATGACCCTATGGAGATCACAAAGAAATGAATGGCTCATCATCTGGATCCCAGTATGTTCCTGATGATATGCTACTAAGAATGTGCCCTTTCTGGCAATAACATTATTTATTACTGGTTCCTCTGGATGCTGCATGACGCTAAATAAAGATTACATATGTATGAATATTGTGGCATATGCCCATGTTTCATTGAATCTAAGATGCCATCAGCTGAAAGATACATCCTTATTTTATGAAACACTAAGAAAGGAAAAAGCCCTACTAACTTAACCATGAGGCAGTATTTTATTGTCACTTCAAATTTTTATTTTAAACATGTGCAAAAAAGCTCTTCTGAATGTATTTATACATAGACTTCCCTCATTTATCACTCTTGAGTATATATATAAAGGCAAATAAACATTAAGTAAATTGATTCAATGTTCCTAAATGTATTCATATTCAGTCTGAGTTTTCTGAATCACTTTTCCACTAAGAGTTATTGATGTATGCGCTATTTCCCTCAATGCTGTTGGTTCTTCCTGCAATCAAGGGCATTGATGATTCAGCATGTCTTAAAATCGTGCTTTGCTATTGTCTCTGGAATCTTCTTCAAAGCCAGTGACACCCAGTCTAAGCTTTAATGTGCAGGCAATAACAACTATTTCATGACTGTCACTGACTGATCTGAGGATCAGGTGCGCACCAGTTTCAGAGATGTTAAAATGTGAACACAAAATGCATGCTTTAGAATGGATAAAATATGGGAATAAATACTCAACAGTGCTAAGATCCTCAGGATTCTCCTTTAAGTACCTGAACAGCATTCTAGATTGAGCTTCTCACATGCATGTGCTGGGGAACATATGTTGCAGGCTTCCATAGCCTGGAGGAACAAATGATTCCTAAATTACAATGGCTCTGAACTTTCAACTGACAGATGGCAGAGCCTCAGGTTCCCCAACTCCAAAGCCTCTATGATGTCAGGAAAGGGAGAGTGCAGTGAGTCTCACTCATATGGAAAACCACACAGTATTCTGAGGCCAACCCCATGTGGCAGGCTTTCCGCATTTGGCTCATGCTTAGCAGTACCCAACACACCTGGAGCTGCCTAGAGATGACTTATGGATGTCAACTGCTGCCTCTGCCCCTTGCAAAGCTACAATATCCATGCCAAGGGTGCTGTCTTCTAATGCTCCCAGGGATCGCTAATCCCTAGAGTGTTAGAGATATAGAAGTTTTCATACAGAAGTGGGGACAATGGTCTTCTCCTCAACTCCTTGTCTTATTTTATTCTCTGGGTCCCAAAGCATCAAGGCTTATTCTGAGAGTTTACAGAGTCTTCCAAGAGGCTCTAAATTTCCAGCTGCAATCATAGGGCTTTAAACCATTCCAAGGTTACAAGAGGGAGACAGATACAAAATATCATCTTCATTATTGACTTGCACCCCACCATATGAACTCATCAATGCCCTTTTTGCTTCCCTGCTTGACCCTGACAAAATACAATAATACTGTCTCTTCCCTCCCTCCACCAATACTTCTTTTAGCCACAAATAGGCGTGATACCTGTATGCTGCAATTTGTGCAAAGAGGCAGAGAAGGTATAATGATTGATGTCCTCTCATACTTGTTTTTAGTCAACAGGAATGACCTTTTACTCAATTTGTGCACACTTCCCCTTCTTTGTAGTGAGTTTAAGATTATAAACTACTTGACAGCAAACATTGTCTCAAATATCCTTTATGAATATTTTCTAATGGTGGGCAGTTAACATCAACAATCAATGAAATTTACTTAGTTTCTAATATGACTGATATATTCATACTATAAAAGATTCTATCTGTGGCCAGGTGCAGTAGCTCACACCCATAATCCCAGCACTTTGGGAAACAGAGAAAATAAAAACCAAATCAGTGAGATTATTTTACAATTCCCAGTTTACATATGCAAAGATTTGGAAACTGTACTAACTCATTTTGCAAGAGGCGCTGCAGGGCAGATAAAGATATCTTTATCTTTATACTGAAGAGAGGATTCAAAAGTCCTCTCTTCAGTGTGTAATTGGAACTTTCAAGAAATTTCAAGAACTGAAAGCCATAGTTTCTTGGGTGATGTGCTTTTCCAGGCACAGAGCTCGTAATCAATATTTCATCATGCTTTCTCTTCAGGGGAACTTTCCTCTCACTGGCCTCTTCTGGGTGCCTCTCATTGGTCTCTTTTGCATGCTCTCAAAAAAACTTTCTCATTTATTTGTAGACTGAAAATTGCAATTCCACCAAAAAAGGGAAGACATCTCTCGATCTCTAAACAAACACAGGGTTTCTCTGGCTTCCTGGTCCCTATTTTCCATCTGCTCGCCAGTTTTAACCCTCATCTCATATGTCAGAATCAAGTCCCCTACTACCTTGGCAATGATGATAGGATAATAGAATTAGAATGTCCCAGGGCGCCATTTGAGCATCATGCTCTTTCAAGAAAAGAAAAACAACACAATTATGGAACATAATTTGTGATACTTTAAAGGCACAGTGTCTACTAATTTTAAATTTGTGGCATTTATTGGGAAAATATACATTAAACTCTCAGTGATTTGAAAAGAAATCCAGCCACAGCAATAAAACAAGAAGGTTGTTTTAGGGTAAGGATTTCTCTATCATGTATTTTCCAGTTAGCTTTGTGTGTTTCTCTTAACATTCTACTTTTTCATCAATTTAAAAATTATGATTAAGAAAACTTATCAGCAGGGCAGCCCTTGAGAATATTGCCATTTTATCTCAGTAGCTGTGAAATTTCTTAAGGATATTAACACTTTCTGCAACCATATTTTCACTATAGAGAAAGAAATTGACTTGACACTCTAGGGACTTACACTCTCAAGCTACCACATTCAGTACTGACATTCTTTTGAAATCTGCTATTGATTTGAAAGCTGCTTTTCGTTTCGTAGGCTGACATTTCTAATAATGCAACTCTACTCCCTTGTTCTCTTATTTCTGTATTGATTCTGGCAGAAACTCAAGAATGAACCCTAGTCTTCATGATATATAGTAGGATATCTTGAATATCTCTGGGTCTGACTCAATATTTCTGGTGCTTTATTCATTAATCATTATTGTTGAATGACTTGTTCATTCACCATATATGAACTTTTTCCTAGTCCACGGCAGTTGTACTTACTATTGGTATGGTTCCAAGCAGAATTTTGAGAGACAAACTTCACATGTGTCATATGAAAATATACATAATTCCATTCATTGATCATCTCTTTATTGGGAATTAAGAGATGTAAAACCCATATACTAGTACCAACATACTAATATACTGGAGTAATAATGCAGTTATTTTAAAAGTCTTATAACCATAAACATATTTACATCTACATAGTGATAGTCTAAGAAGGACATAAAAGATATGTTTCTTTTTTCCTTCCAGGTTGAAGAATCTATGCCACACAATACGTGAGAATTGTTTCATGCTTGAGAATTATGCTTGGGCTTGTAGCTACTTGGTGCTAAGAGGGATGGATATTTAAGCCACTTGGATAATATAAATTATAGGTAGCCAAATCAAGTTTTCAACACTGAATTAGGTACACTTGACTCCTTGCGCTTTGATTTTTTTTTTTTCTGGAACTTGGATTCTGTAGGCAGAGTTTACTATTTGCTTTCCAGCATTCAAAAATTTCTAAAGGAGTGTAGGTTGTGACTTTAATGGGATCAATGTTATATGACTCAGTTATTTTGCCTGACAAGTAAATAAATGGTATTTATCACCTAGCAAACTGGAAGCAAGACAAAAAAAGACAGATGTAATTATTTCCCTCCCTCCTAAGTGTGAGGTCAGTTTGGTTCTGACATTAAAATCTAACTTAGTTCATTTTAATTCGGAAAATATTTTTCTAAGCACTATTTATATGCAAAACACTCTCTAAGATACAATGTAGGATTGAAAGATGAAAATGAACTGTAAAAGTCTATTTTGGGGAAGCTGTTGCTTAGGGGACTCTTTACTGATCCTCCTTGATTTGTGGTTGTGTTAATTTTTAGAGAATTTAGATAATTAACTAACAGAATTGCTGTGTGCATGCTACATTCACAGTGGAGCAGCCCCAGGACTCTGTGGCAGTCCATGCCCCCTCAGGTTCCACAGTGACAGCCTATAATCCAGCGCTGAAATTCCCAGCCCCCAGCACAGCATTTCATATATAGTAACCACTCAGCACACAGATATACAGAGTGAATGAGGCTGTGGCTAGCTGGAGCACTTCTCTAGGGGCTATGTGATGACAGACTGGTTAAACCTTGAAGTCCTAAAATCAGACCAAAAATAAGTAGGTAGGAGTGCATCTTTTTTTTTTTTTTTTTTTTTTTGAGACAGAGTCTTGCTCTGTCACCCCCGCTGGAGTGCAGTAGTACGATCTTGGCTCACTGCAACCTCCGCCTCCTGGGTTTAAGAGATTCTCATGTCTCAGTCTCCAAAGTAGCTGGGATTACAGGTGTGTACTACCATGCCGCCCAATTTTTGTGTTTTTAGTAGAAAGGGGGTTTCATCATGTTGTCCATGCTGGTCTTGAATTCTTGGCCTCAAGTGATCCACCTGCCATGGCCTCCCAAAGTGCTGGGATTACAGGTGTGAGCCATCGTGCCCAGCCAGGAGTGTATCTTGATTCCCTGTTGAAGTTAATTATACTCACCTAGCTCCGTTCTTCTCACTGTCCTCCAAAGAGTGTGTGTATTTAGCTACTTTAGGTAACTGATTAGAATTATAGCTATTGCCTCTTGAACACCACACTAAGCACTTCATACATATCATTACATTCAATCCTTCCAAACTGTATGCAATGGGAACTACTATAGCACATGTGAGGAAACTAAGGCTTAGGGAGATTAAGCAATTTGCTCAAGATCTCTCAAAGGGTGGCAGATCCAAGATTCAAACCCTGTATTGTGTGTAACAAATACATTCTTAACCACTCATCTATAAACTAAGAATTCGTCCATCTTTCTTATCATATGAAAAAAGGGCCTGTCTCCAAAGAATACTTTCTTGAATGTATTTAGCTTCTTTTCAGATTAGAAATTCTCTGCACTTTAGATTAACAACTGGGCTGTGAATTTTGATTTATGAATGCGTATTAATTAAGAAAGGTTCAATCTTCTATAAGCCACAAAGTTTCAGGAAAAGCTTATTTTCCCTATTCTACTGATGGCTAGTAAATCTTTTTCTTCTCTAATCATCAATGTAGTTAGAAAATAAAAATTTATGAGTTTTCCCCATCCGTACAGAAGTTGTGAGGCCAGCACTTGGAGAGTGAGTCATTACTGCTTCTTCAGTGACAAGTGTTGCTGGAGAAAAGACATGCTTTGCCAAATGGCAGAGTTTCTGCTTTACTTTCTTTCAATAATCTATTCTTAATGTTTTCAAGAGTAAAAAACAAAATAATGTGATACATATAAAGTAGTAGCAAATGGAGAAATGTTGCATATATTTAGTATAACTCAAGGGATTTAAAAAATTAGATACCGAAGCCAGGAATATGGTTAAAATTAGTTCTCATCATGCAATATAATCACACACAGAACAGTACTGGGGGATAATATTTTGGAGATGAGATAAATAATCATATTTTGATGTCATACCTTCTCTGCAAATAAATAATTAGATATTCTAATTAGAAAATTGACACCAACAAGAAATATCCAAGTTTAGATCTAGCTGTTAGGTTACTGTTTACACTGAGAATTGAAGAAAAGATACTTTGTAATCTTTAAATTCATCTTTAATAGTGTTTTCCAAAGTAGTTCTAGTTTGATTAACACAGCATTCTGCCCTCTATATAGCTTTTGGAATTTACTATTTTAAATAAATAGATATCCATTGGTGTCAAACCTATCTTTAACTGCTTCTGTACCGGTAATATAACTTACAGTTTTTTTGTTTTATATTTTGAGGGGTTATATAAATTAAGGATTAGGTTAGAAAGGAAAAATCTTTCTGGTTTTCCTGTCTTAGAAGAGCTTTGTAGAATGAGTCATACTCGTCTTTAGCCACTTACCTTTTTTTTTTTTTTTTTTTAGTTCTTTGAACAAATCTACTGGCTTTCTGCTTCAAGACCTTTGCATATACGCTTGCAGCTAAGAAATTATGTACAAGTACTCCTGCCCACCTCTTAAAGTTTTACATGTTCAATCTCTTATAATTTTGGTAGACTCCAGCTTAACGTTTTCTCTTCAGAGAGGCTTACTATGTCTACTTAGTCTAAACTATGCTCTTTCCTTTTATCATTTCCCATTTTGTCCACTTTTTTCTTGACAATTTTTGTAATGATTTTTATTTTATCTTTATTTCTTTTTTTAATGATACATATGTTTGTACATATGTCGGGATATATATGATATTTTGTTACATTCATAGAATGTGTAATGATCAAGTGAAGGTATTGAGGGTGTCCAGCACTTCAAATATTTATTATTCTTATGTGGTAGGAAATTTAAAGTCCTCTCTTCTAGCTCTTTCAAAATATACATAACATTGTTGTTAACTATAATCACCCTAGTCTATCAAACATTAGAACTTACTCCTTTTATCTAACTATATCTTTGAATCTGTTAACCAATGTCTTTTCCTCTCCGCCTTCCACCCACCCACCCTTCCTAGCTCTGGTATCTATCATTCTACTCTATACCTCCATGATACTATCTTTTTTAGTTCTTAATATGAATGAGAACATTTGATATTTGTCTTTATGTGCCTGGCTTATTTTACTTAACATAATGATGCCTAGTTCCAACCATGTTGCTGCAAATGACATGATTTTATTCTTTTTATGGCCAAATAATATCCATTGTGTCTATATACCACATTTTCTTTATCCATTTATTATCTGTTAACACTTAGGTTGATTTCATATCTTTGCTATTGTGATTAGTGCTGTAATAAACACGGGGGTGCAGGCATCCCTTTGATATTCTGATTTCCTCTCCTTTGGATAAATACCCAGCAGGGCTGGATCATATGGTATTTCTATTTTTAGTTTTTTGAGAAATCTCCATATTGTTTTCCATAGTGATTGAACTAATTTACATTCCCACCACCAGGGTATAAGTTTCTTTTTTTCTGAATCCTCACCAGCATCTGTTATTTTTATCTTTTTAATAGTAGCCATTCTAACTGAGATAAGATGATCCATTACTATGGTTTTGATTTGCATTTCTCTGATGCTTAGTGTGGATATTACACCCTTGTCTGACGAATAGTTTGCAAATATTTTCTCCGATTTAACAGGCCATTTCTTCACTCTGTTAATTGTTTCCTTTGCTGTGCAGAGGCTTTGTGGTATTTGTCTATTTTTGATTTTGTTGCCTGTGCTTTTGAGGTCTTAGTAACAAAACCTTTGCTTAGACCAACGTTCTGAAGTGTGTTTCCTATGTTTTCTTCTGGTAGTTTTAAAGTTTCAAGTTTTAAATTTAAGTCTTTAATCCAAATTGAGTTGATTTTTATGCATGGTGAGGGTAGGGGTCCAATTTCATTCTTCTGCACACAGTTTTCCCAGCATCATTTACTGAAGAAGATGTCCTTTCGCTGATGTATGCTCTTAGCATCTGGGTGAAAATCAGTTGACTGTAAATATGTGGATTTATTTCTGGGTTCTCTATTGTGTTCTGTTGGTCTGTGTCTGTTTTTATACCAAATACCATGCTGTTTCGGTTATTAAGAATTGTCATATTTTGAAGTCAGATAGTGTGATGCCTCCAGCTTTGTTCTTTTTTGCTCAGGATTGCTTTGGCTATTCTGGCTCTTGTTTTGTTTAATATAAATTTTAGGATTATGTTTTCTATTTATGTGAACAATGACATGGATATTTTGATAGGGATTACATCAGATCTGTAGATTGCTTCAGGACATTTTGACAATATTAAATTCTTCTGATCCAGGAGCATGGAATGTCTTTCCATTTGTTTGTGTCCTCTTCAATTTCTTTCATTAGTGTTTTGTAATTTTCCATGTAGAGGTCTTTCACCTTCTTGGTTAAATTTATTTCTAGGTATTTTATATTTTTATAGCTATTGTATATGGGATTTCTATCTTGATTTATTCTTCAGCTAGTTTATTAGTGTGTGTAGATGTGCTACTGATTTTTGTATGTCTATTTTGTATCCTTTACTGAATTTATTTATCAGATCTAAGAGTTTTTGTTGGAATCTTTAGGTTGTTATAGATATGAGAATATGTCACCTGCAGAGGCAGACAATTTGACTTCCTCTTTTCTAATTTAGATGCCTTTCATTTTTTTCTTTTGCCTGATTGCTCTGGCTAGGATTTCCAACTATGTTAAATAGGAGTGTTGAATATGGGCATCCTTGTCTTGTTCCAGATTGTAGAGAAAAGACTTTCAGCTTTTTTTCATTCACTATGATATTACCTGTGGGTTTGTCATATCTGACCTTTATTACGTTGAGGTATGTTTCTTCTTTGCCTCTATTGTTGAGAATTTTAATCATGAAAGGATGTTAAATTTTATTACATTTTTTTTCTGTGTCTATTGAACATGATCCTTGTTTTTCATTCTATATATGTGATATATCATGTTTATGGATTTGCATGTTGAACTATCCTTGCATTCCTGGGATAAATCCCTCTTAATTGTGGTGTATTATCTTTTTGATGTATTGTTGAATTTTGTTTGCTAGTATTTTGTTATTTTTGTGTCTATGTTCATCAGGAATATTGGCCTGTAGTTTTTTTTTTTGTTTGTTTCACTTTTACCTGGTTTTAGTATCAGGGTAATGCTGGCCTCATAGAACAAGTTAGGGAGAATTTCCTCCTCTTCACTTTTTTTTGAAATAGTGTGAGAGAAGTGATGTTTCTTCTTTGTAAGTTTGGTAGAATTTGGCAGTGAAGCCAGTGAGTCCCAGATTTTTCTTTGTTGGGAGACTTTTTTTTATTACTTATTCAATCCATTACTTACCATTGGTCTGTTCAGGGTTTCTGTTTCTTCCTGATTCAATCTTGGTAGTTTGTGTGTGTTCAGAGATGTACACATTTCCTCTAGGTGTTCCAGTTTGTTAGTGAATACTTATTCATGATAGTTTCTGAAAGTCTTTGTATTTCTGTGGCACCAGTTGTAATGTTTCCTTTATCATTTCTGATTTTGTTTATTAGGGTCTTCTCTCATTTTTTTTGGTTAGTCTAGCTAGTGCTTCATTAATTTTGTTTATCTGTTTTTTTTTTTTTTTTTTTTTTTTTTTTTGAGACAGGGTCTTGCTCTCACCCAGGCTGGAGTGCAGTTGTGTGATCATAGCTCATTGCAACCTTGAACTCCTGGGCTCAAGTGATCTTCTCACCTCAGCCCCCAGAGTAGCTAGGACTACAGGTGTATGCCATTATAGTTGTCTAATTTTTAAATTTTTTGTAGAGACAGGGTCTCATTATGTTTCCCAGGCTGGTTTTGAATTCCTGGGCTCAAGAATCCTCTCATCTCAGCCTCCCAAAATGCTAGGATTACAGGCATGAGCCACGGTGCTCGGCCTTCATTTATCTTTCACAAAAACCGATTTCTGTTTCATTGATTCTTTGTAATTTTAAGCCTTAATTTTGTTTATTTCTACTCTGATCTTTATTAGTTTTTTCCTTCTACTAATTTTGGGTTAGTTTGTTCTTGCTTTTCTATTTCCTTGAGGTTAATTGTTAAATTGTTCATTTGAAAACTTTCTATACTTTGATGTAGGCATTTATTACTATAAATTCATCTCTAAGCACTGCTTTTGCTTTATCCCATAGGTTTTGGTATGTTGTGTTTGAATTTTCATTGGTTTCAAGAAATTTTTTTATTTGTCTTAATTTCTTCCTTGACCCAATGGTCATATTGTTAATTTTCATGTATTTGTACTGTTTCTGAAGATCCTCTTATTTTTAGTTTTATTCCACTATGATCTGAGATACTTATTTTGATTTTGATTTTTAAAAATTTTTTGAGGCTTGTTCTATGTTCAAATACACAGTCTATCCTGGAGAATGTTCTATATACTGATGAGAAAAATGTGTATTCTGTAGCAGTTGGATAAAATGTTTCGTAAATGCCTACAGGTCTATTTTGTTTAATGTGCAGTTTAAATGCAATGGTTCTTTGCTAATTTTCTCTCTAGGTGAGCTGTCTAATGCTGAGTAGGGTGTTGAAGTTCCCAACTACTATTGTATCAGAGTCTATCTTTCCCTTTATAACTAATAATATCAACTTTATATATCCTGGTGCTCCAATGTTGGGTGCATGTGTTTAGAATTGTTATATCCTCTTACTGAATTGATCTCTTTATCATTATATAATGATCTTTGTTTCTTTTTACTGTTTTAGATATAAAAACTGTTTTAACTCATATAGGTATAGGTATTCCTGCTCACTTTTCATTTCAATTTGCTTGCCATCTGTTTTTCCATTGCTTTGCTTTCAGTCTCTGTGTTTCTTTACAAGTGAGATGAGTTTCTTGTAGGATCATGTGTTTTTAACCATTCAGCTGATCTATATCTTTTTAGTAGAAACTTTAATTCATTTACACTAGAGGTAATTATTGACATGTAAGAACTTATTCCTGTCATTTTATTAATTGATTCAGGCTTTTTAAAAGTATATCTTTTGTTCTTTTATTTCTCTCATTGTTTATAATTGTGGTTTGGTGGCTTTCTATAGTTAACATTTGAGTCCTTCTTCTTTATTTATGCATTTGTTCTACCCATGGGTGTTATATACATTTGTGTGCTTACATAACAGTAGATCTCATCCTTTTGCTTCCAGGTGTAGGACTCCCTTAAGTAGTTCTTGTGGGACTGGTCTAGTGGTAATGAATTCCCTGTCTTGTAGGACTGGTCTAGTGATAATGAATTCCCAGTTTTTGCTTCTCAGGGAAAGACTTTATTTCTCCTTCAGTTATGAAGAATAACTCTGGTGTATATATAGTATCCTTGACTGGCAGTGTTTTATCTTTCAGCACTTTGGGTATATCATCCTATTCTTTTCTGGCTTGTAAGGTTTATGCTGTTAGTCTGATGGAAGTTTGCTTATAAGTGTTTAGTTGCTTTTCTCTCACTGTTTTTAGAATTATCTCATTGTCTTTGACTTTTGACAGTTTGACTATAATGTGCTGTGAAGAAGACTTTTTGAGTTGTGTCTGTTTGGGGATAACTGAGCTTCTTGTATTTGGATATTTAATCTCTTGCTAGACTTGGAAAGTTTTTAGCTATTATTTAGTTAAGAAGGTTTTCTATCTCTTTCATTTTCTCTTTGCATTATGGGACACCAAAAATTCCAATATTTGCTCACTCTTTGGTTTTTTCATAAGTCATGTAGACACTGTTTATTCTTTTGAATTCTTTTTTCTTTACTTTTATCTGAATAAATTATTTCAAAAGACTCGTCTTCATGTTCTGAGGTTTTTTTCTTCTGCTTTATTTATTTTATTATGAAATGTTCGAATGTATTTTGTTTTTTCTTCAGTAAGTTCTTCAGTTCCAGATTTTCCATTTGGTTCTTTTAAAAAATATTGATGATTTTATTAAATTTCTCATTCACATCTTGAATTGTTTTTCTGATTTCTTTGTATTGTTTATCTATATTCCCTTGTATCTGTGACTGTGAGCTTGGACCATGTGGCAAGCCTTTGTCTTACCATAGTCAGGCTAAAATTAGTTATTTTTATCCCAAGGACACATATTATACAGTATATATACATGCCATAGTATATGTACATGCAAATTGAGTGATTACAATTCAGTGATTATATGTTCCAGTTACTTTGCAAGCACAATCTCTGAGGTATATTGTTGTATCCATTATTTTACTGGGAAAATGGAATATTTGGTTGGTAAAAAGAACATTCTCACTAAGGTATGCTGGGAGATGAACCTAGGTGTTTTTAACTCCAAAATCTTGCTCGTGATACAACACACTGTTTCCAACTCAAAAGACTAGAAAGATGGAACTGAAGCAGATTAAATAGGAGCTTAGAATGAAAACAAATTGGGACAAACATAGAATTTTATTTTTTTTTCCTTGCTAGGCCAATATCCACATCCCCCTCACTCACTGCTATATATTCTGAAAGATCTGGATATTTGGAAAGAGAATTGCATTATTTTTCCTTTGTCCCAGTAAGTGTTTCCTCACTTAGGTTCTCTTGTTACATACTTTGTAAAAGACTATATACTCTTACATTACTAAGATAAAGCCACTTACACTGTCATTTAGATATGTTTGTTATATTTTCCTTTGGTAATAAAATTAACCTGTCTTCTCTCTCTCTCTCTCTCTCTCTCTCTCTCTCTCTCTCTCTCCTTCTCTCTGTGTTACATAGATTTCTCTATCATTTTGCTTCCCAATTTGATTACTTGTGAGGGAGAGATTCTCCTTTTTTTCTGTCTTTCTCTTCAATGTGAGTTCTTTTTAAAAAAATATTTAGAATCAAAGTCATCAATAGTGTTCAAAGTTGGGAAACTATAATATCAGTGAAATACTGCTCTTCAATTTGGCAAAATAAAAAGAATTGAAAATTGGCAATGTGGGCATACCTCCTTTTATTGCACTTGGCTTTGTTGTGCTTCATATATATTTCACTTTTTAAAAATTGAAGGTTTGTGGCAACCCTGTGTTCAGTGTTTATTGGTGCCATATTTTTCAACAGCATGTGCTTACTTCATGTCTCTGTGTCACATTTTGGTAATCCTTTCAATATTTCCAACTTTATTATTATTATATCCATTATGGTGGTCTGTGTTCAGTGATCTTTGATGTTAATATCATTATTGTTTTGGGCCAGCACGAAGTGCACCCATATGATAACAAACTTAATGATAAATATTATGTGTGTTCTCACTGCTCCACTGACCAGCAATTCCCAAGTCTTTTTCCCTCTCCTCAGGTCTCGCTATTCTTTGAGACCCAAAAATATTGAAATTAGGCTAACTAAAAACCCTACAGTGGCCTCTAACTGTTCAAGTGAAATGAAGAGTCACATGTATCTCATTTTAAATTCAAAACTAGAAATGATTAGGCTTAGTGAAGAAGACAGGATGAAAGATGAGATAGGCTGAAGTGTGGCCTCTTGCACCAAACAGCCAAATTGAGAATGCAAATGAAAATTTCCTTCAGGAAATTAAAAGTGCTACTCTAGTGAACATGTGAATGATAAGGAAGCAAAACAACCTAATTGCTGATATGAAGAAAGTTTGAGTGGTTTGGATAGAAGATCAAACCAACCACAACATTCCCTTAAACCAAAGCCTAATCCAGAGCAAGGCCCTAACCCTCTTCATTTCTATGAAGGCTGAGAGAGGTGAGCAAGCTGTAGAAGAAAAGTTTGAAGCCAGCAGAGGGTTAGTGGGTTAGTTTGCAGGCTTAAAAAGCTATCTCCATAACATAAAAGTGCAAGGTGAAGCAGCAAGTGCTAATGTGAAAGCTGCAGCAAGTTATCCAGAAGATCTAGTTAAGGTAATTGATGAAAATGGCTACACGGTCCAGCGATTTTCAATGTGAATAAAACAGCCATTTATTGGAATACAATACCATCTAAAACTTTCATAGCTGGAGAGGAGAAGTTCTTTCAAAGCTTCACAGGACAGGCTGACTCTCTGGTTAGAATCTAATGACTTTAACTTGAAGCCAATGCTCATTTATTATTTGGAAAATCATAGGATCCTTAAGAATTACACGAATTCTACCCTGCCTATGCTTTATAAATGGAACAACAAAGCCTGGATGACAGCACATCTGTTTACAGCATATAGTTTACTAAATATTTTAAGTCCACTGTTGGAACCTACTTCTCAGAAAAAAAAGATTTCTTTAAAAATATTACTACTAATTTACAATGAACCTGGTCAACCAAGACTGCTGATGGAGATACACAAGGATATTAATCTCTTCATGCCTCCTAACACAACATCTGTTCTGCAGCTCATGAACCAAGAAATAATTTGAACTTTCTCCTTTTTTTTTTGGGGAGACAGGGTCTCATTTTGTCACCCAGACTAGAATGCAGTGATGTGATCTTGGCTCACCACAGCCTTGACTGTCTGGGCTCAAGTGATCCTCCTGCCTCAGTTCCCAGTTCTCAGTTCCTTAGTTCCCAAGATCCTCCTGCCTCAGTTCCTGCCTCAGTTCCCAAGAACTACAGGCATGAGCTACCATGTCTGGCTAATTGTTTTGGTCTTGTTTTGTAAAGAGGGGATTTTGGGGTTTTGCCATGTTACTCAGGCTGGTCTCTATCTCCTGAGCTCAAGCAATCTGCATGCCTCGGAATTCCAAAATGCTGGGATTAGAGGTGTGAGCCACTGAGCCTAGCGTAATTTGAGCTTTCAAGTCTTATTATTGTAGAAGTACATTTTGTAAAGCTATAGCTGCCATAGATAGTGATTCTTCTGGTGGCTTTGGGCAAAGTAAATTAAAAACCTTTTGGAAAGGATTTGCCATTCTGGATGCCTTTATGAACATTTGTGATTTATAGAAGGAGGTCAAAATATCAACATTAACAGGAGTTTGGAAGTCGTTTCAACCCTCCTGGATAACTCAAGGGGTTCAAGACTTCAGTGGAGGAAGTTACTTCCATGTGGTGGAAATACAAGAGAAATAGAATTACAAGTGAAGCCTGAAGATGAGACTGAATTGCTGCAATCTCATGATAATACTTGAATGATAAGAAGTTGCTTCCTGTGCACCAGCAAAGTGGTTTCTTGAGATGAAATCTACTCCTGGTGAAGATGCTGTGAACATTGTTAAAATGGAAACAAACAATTTAGAATATTACAAAACCTTGGTTGATAAAGCAGCGGCAGGGTTTAAGAGGATCAACTCCAATTTGGAAAGAAGATCTACTGTGGATCAAATGCTATCAAACAGCATTGCATACAACAGAGAAATCTTTTGTGAAAGATTGTTGTTGTCTTATTTTAAGAAATTGCCACAGCCACTCCAACCTTCAGCAACTACCACCCTGATCTGTCAGCAGCCATTAACATTGAGGGAAGACCCCTTTTAAACAAAAAGATTATGACTTTCTGAAGGCTGAGGAGATAGCATTTTTTGGCAATAAAATATTTTTAAATTAAAATATGTGCATTTTATAAAGACATAACAGTACTGCACATTTAATAGACTATAGTATAGTGTAAATGTAACTTTTATATGCAATGGGAAACAAAAAATTCATGTGACTGTTTATTGTAATATTTGCTTTATTGCAGCAGTCTGGAACTAAACTCACAATATCTTTGAGGTATGCCTGTATTCAGTGTTGGCACTGGCAAAAGTGCAGTAAAACAAGCACTCATATACTAGTAGAAGTGTAAGTTATACAATTTGTCTTAAAAGCAAACGACAATTTTTATTGAGCTTTAAATTTGTAAAAATTCTTGCCTCCTTAATTTTACCCAAATAAATTTATGCTAAACAACCGGATATATGCACACTGATTTTTAAGCAAGAATATTAATTATAGCATTATTTTACTATGCATTTTAAATAATGAACATCTAGCAATCCAGAAAGAATAAAGTAAAATACAACATGGCTATCCGGAGGTTTTTTAATACACACATTAAATTTATGTTTTTCAGAAATAATAGTATGGGAAATGATTCATGTTATAAGGTTGACTGAAAAAAACCAAGATACTAAATAAATGCAATATGCTTTTATATATGAGAGCATATTAATCAGATTCAGTAACGATATCTGCTCTAACAAACAACACTTAAATTTCAATCTTCGTTGCTTAACACAATAAAGGCTTATTTTTTCCCATGACATCATCTAATGCAGGGTGGTTGTGGTTGTTAATTTCTCTGTAACTCTGACAAGCTCAGTATAGTGCTTCCAGATTGCTCTGGGGCCATGCAACTAGCAGTTGAGGCAGGAAGAAAAATAGCATAGACAGGGCAGGCTCTGTCTCAATTGCCTTGGTGCATAAATGATGCATCACTTTTGCTCACAACCATCGTCAAAAGCTAGGCACTTGTTCCCTTTTCCCTTAAATTCAAGAGTCTGGGCAATCTGGTTTTGTGAGCCATGGAGCATCTCTGCCATATACACTGGAAGAAAATACACAAATTATTAACATCTCTAGTGAGATTTTTCGTGATTTTATTTTCAACTTCATGCTATTATTTTCTGAATTTTCTAAAATAAATGTAAATTAAGTTCATAATGAGACCAAAACTATAAAAATTAAAAACATGTGGTACTTTGCGCAGGCAAGCTGCTTTCCTCCCTCAGGAGGTGCAGACAGCTTGGGGCACTCACTATAGTGTACATTTCAATATATATACCATATATACCGTATATGTATTGTAACAGGTTCCTTAGGTGCTTATATACTGTAATGGGTTCCTTAGGTGCTCGCCAAAGTGATAGAAAATACACTGGGCACAGCATGAGGAGGAACTTTCTCTATGCATGGGTGATTTGGATATAATATTTATCAATGCTGATTACCTGGATTGCTTTGGCTGATCTGGCTAGCCTGGAGGGTTTTTCCATTCTTCCCTCACTGTTGCATATGTTTTCTTTCTGAAACCTTTTCTCTGTTAAAGAGAACAACGTTTTCTACTAGCAGAAGGGGGAAAGCAACAAAGCAAAAATTCTCTATTTTCAAAAAAGCTAAAAAATAGCATTTTTGTTACCAAGCTATTCTTTAGCTTGGTAAAGATAGATGTAAGTTGGACATTCATCTTATGCAATGTAGATGAAATCTAATTGATGATTTAATAAGAACTAATATTGATAGCTCTATGCAGGCATGCAGTGTGTTCACTGCCCTTTTGAAAGATCACTCAGTGTGAGTGAAATAAGAAATAAGTCCTGTGAGAAAACTATGACTTCTCTTATCCTACAAACTTGGTTCCACATTTTGCCTCTAACCTCTGGTTTGGACAATGAATAGTAGAGACATGTCTACCACTCAGGTCCTTTTCAATGCCCACCATTGGCTTCAAAGTTCAAGCTTTTCATTTTCTTGCCCCATACATATTTTCGGATTCGCTGCATGCCACTTTCTTGCACTTGTCCTGTTAAAGAGTCCACCATGGCTATTTAATATTTAAAGGCTGGGATCATTTTGCAGGTTTTAGTTTAAAGGTAACCATAGCACACACCCACACATTCATTATTAATAGCAGAGACACACTGTAAGTCCTTGGGAATCTTCTTTCCTTTCGATGTTAGTTTCACAGGAGTGCTGCCATCACTAGAATTGGCTCTGATATTGCTATCTGGCAAGTGGACTAGTGCAGTAACAACAGATCCAGAATGCTATAAACTGTTCATATGGGTGGAGGTGACCATGCTGAAAAGGGAGATGAAGCCAGAAAGTGACAAGCCACGGAAAGTCCGGTTTCGGATCGCGTCCTCTCACAGTGGGCGAGTTCTGAAGGAAGTGTATGAAGATGGGCAACCATCAGGGTCTCTGGATTCTGAATGTGCCAGTATCTGTGGGATAGATGGACTAAGTGATTCTGATGGACAGCAGAATGGCCACATAGAATCAGAAGGTGATGAGAATGAGAATGACCAGGATAGCTTGCTGGTGTTAGCAAGGGCTGCCAGTGAGAAGGGTTTTGGTACAAGAAGAGTCAACATTTTAAGCAAAAATGGCACAGTCAGAGGTGTCAAATACAAAGTGAGTGCTGGCCAGGCTCTATTTAACAATTTGACCAAAGTATTACAGGTAAGTCATTGCTGTTTCCTTCTCCTGCTCTTTGTTCCTAACTTACCATCTGAACACCTCTCAGTTCTCCAGTTAAAGCAAGCCTCTCTTATTTGCAACTCCTACATGCTTCATGAGACACTCCTCCACCTAAGATACTGTCCTAATAGCTATCAGTTAAAAACAGGGTCATTGTGCTTGGGAAAATACACTGAGTTCTCAAAGCCAAATTTCTAACACGTAAGTGGTCTTTTTTTCCTTCCAGTGTGTGATGACTAATATAACATGTCTACTTCTTTGCTAAGGAAAAAGAAAAAATGATGCTGTTCAAAGCATTTGAGCAAAGATTAAAGGTTAACTTCTGGTTTATTATCCTTGAAATACCAGTGTAGCATTTACCATTACTCGTGTAGATATTTACACCAGAAAAGGTTGAGTGCATGCATTCAGTGAGATTGGGTTCAACTGGAATGTTGTGCAGCAATAAAGAATAACTTTGACTTCCTCCCATTCCTGAGGAGGTCGCAGCCTTCCTTCAATATCAGTTTCTCTATTAAGTTGCCCATAAAAATTCTAGGATAATGCTTGAAAAAAATTACTCCTCTATAAATGTACGGACTGAGATCCAGATTTTATATAATAATTTTTAACATTTATCACTTGAAATGTGATAGATTCTGTAGAGTAATATAGAAATATATTATTCAGGTATTGGGGCTTTTGACAATGATCTAACGTTAACAAGTTTTTGAAAGCATTGGTAAAGTGATTTGTTTTTCTGTTAAAAACAGATATCATTATGTCAGGAATGGAATTCATGATTGCTATCGTTAAGGTAGCCAATATTTTTCATTGTAATTCCTTTTTATATTCTCAATTTTTAAATAAAATGATCTCCTGTGATGATTCAATGTCCCTATATTATATTAGAATGTATGAGTGGTGAAGAGAGAGGATTTCAATGAAAGTACTTAAATATTTTTTATTTCAAAGAAAGTATTTGAAAATACCACATCAGGAGGATTTAAAAAATTAGTTTTTGTTAAAGGATAAAAACGGTTGACAGCAAAGGTTCTTTTTAATATATGGCACTTACTGGTAAAGAATTTTACATATTGGGGTGAGGTTGGAGACTGAAAATCAGAAACTGATGTTGTGTTCTACTAGGTTGGAAACAATCTTGTTTCAGTTTCTAGAGATGTGATTATTAGGTTATGATAATCTTAGTGGCCACTGAGTTTCACCAAATGCAGAAATTATTATTGCTAAGGAGTAGACCAAGATTTTTTGCAACAATTAAGTTTTAAAATGTTTGCATTCATTATGATTAACTAGTTTGTCATTATTTGAATTGCCTTAGGATTTGGAGGGTTGTTTACAAAACTAAAAGTTTTAGTACTTTGATTTGCATCTGTTTATTCAAATCTCCCCCCAAATTTATTGTTTATGAGTAAATATCTTAAGTCTTTAAAACCTACAAGAGAAAAACTTTCTTCTCCCTATTTGCTTACGCTGACAGTGCTTTAAACTCACAAAAAAGAAATAGAAGAAATTCCAAAATCAAAATTTTAACACTAGATTCGTTTACAATATTTACTTGCATATTTTTCTCTGCATAGTTCCATAGCCCCATTTTGAGAAAAAAGCAATAAAACTACCTTTTTCTAATAATTTAGCCCCATTCCACGTATTCCCTGTTTTAGAGCAATGAAGAGCAATAAAGATTATTAGCAGAGGTCCTTCAAGGTCTTTGGTACTTAATCAGATCTGTCCCTCCCAACTGCCCACCAATCTGGTCCTTTGTAATGTTGGCAAAGTCATCAGCCTATTGTAGGTATTCACAAATTTTGGTCATTATCTTTAGTTTCATTGTCATCAGCAGCATCTTCATTGTGTGAATGTTCTCTGGTATCTCCAGGACAAAACATAAGTTAAAGGAGTGGCTACACTTGGATCAGGGCTGCCAGTTGCATTATTGCCCGAGGAGCTCCATTCCCCATTGTCTGCATGAATGGCACTCCTTAAAGTTGTGCAATAGACCCTACTCAACATTATGTAGAGATCTGATTTGGATGCTTGCCACACTTTTTAAGGGATGTGTATGTCATTTGGGGTAATGTACATCTTAGGCATATGTCTTAGGATGATAGTGTATGTTCCCATAGGCATCCCACAGAGAAGCCCCCGGGGCTAGAAGCAGAAGTTATTATTCAGTTATTCCTATACCCTCTACCAGATATGACTTTTCCCCCATATATTTTCCATATCCCTTGCAAAGTAAGCAGTAAACTTGACTGGATGTAACTTAGTAATCTCTCTCAGGGAGGAAAAAGTGAGCAGTTGGTATCTTGGATATTTGATTAAGGTTTCTATGCACAGCCAATCTTATTGAAGAAAGGAACTGTGATTGAAGAAACAGTGAGGCTTTTATTTTTGTTTTAAGTTTTAAAACCTTAAAGCACTTAACCTTAAACATGAAAGACAACCCTAAATATAAATAAAATCTTTCAAGGACCCTGTCAATCACTTGCCTCTTCTGTATTAGCTTCCCACTCTTTTATCCCTGTCTCATAAAACATTGGTATATGTCCTGCAAAAATTTCAACTGCACAGAAAAAAGTCATTGCATTTTTTTGCCTTAAAATATTTTCACTTCATAGCAGCACTTACTTAGAAAGTTGTCATTAAAGGAATATCAGAATGAATTTCCATTTTATTGGTCAATTAGTTTACCTTATATAATCCTGGGTATTCGATGATGTGCAATATTAATCAAGGTTGTTAAAGGTAGTGATGAACCAGGAGGCAAAAAGCAGAAGGCCACCTGGCTGCTCAGGTGGGCTTTGTAGAGAGTGGTTAACGGTGAAGCAAAATGTCTCTAGCTGTTCTAGATTACGGCACTTCAGCTCCAGGTGGTTGAATTTGCCAACTCTCCAGAGATAACAAGAATATGGAGCTCGAGAGAGGCCAATTTGGAAACCTGAAAACCTAGACTCTAGCCATGACTGTGGCCTGGAAATAGGTGTTTACTAGAAGTTCTTTAGGTTATTCTTATATGCACTAAGGTTTGAGAATCATTGACCTAGAGTATTAAAGGGAAATTCATCCAGTTCCTGAGGGTAAATAAAACTATTAATGTTCCTTATCTCTTCAATATTTAATAAAGAAAATGAATGAGATATGCAATGACTTGTTATTCATTCTTTTGATCAGGTTAGATTATCAGAAAGATTTTTCTGAGCCAAAGATGAATAAAGGTTATCCCGACAGCCATCTTTCCCATGAATATTCAAATTTATCAGTTAATTTGAGAACAGGTCCAGAAATCTTACCAATACACTCTGATGTAGTTGGTCTCTTTTTAGTACTCTTTAAGAAATTCTGCCTTAGAATATCTCTATCTAGATACATAAGTTTATTCCTCATTACTGGAAAATTTTAAAAAATATATTTACTTTCTTTAAAAATTAGCCATTGTTTCTTCATGCTAAGCAAATTACAAAATCACCATATAGCTCATACCTCTCAGTACACAGTTGACATGATTGGATTTGAGATATACTTTGCTGTTAGCAGCAAAATATTTCCAAATTCTCTTAGAGTGGGTCAATGATGCAGATAATTAAGGCTGCTTATTTTTGCTAATTTATTCTTAGGAGATTACCTTTCAGACAGCGATTTTTTTCTTGACCTTATCCTCAAACTGTGTGAGTAAACTCTGTTAGAATATTGTACTGTAATTTCCATAATTTTAATTCCCTTTCCTTCTCCAAGTTTAAAATTACTGTATTAGAGATAAATAGGTGCAAAGAAGGAAAATAATTACAACACATACTATAATTTGGCATTTCCTTTCTAAGAACTCAAATTAAACATATAACCTCTGTCTATGTATGTACATGCATATTTCCGGTTAGTGTGATTGTATTTATAAGCATTCTAATATTTCAAGACAAATGAAATAAAAATAGTATGTTTGTGGAAAAACCAGTATGTTTGTGGAAAAACCTAAGGACTCATTCTGAGAGATTTTGGAAATATTTTGCTGCTAAGAACAAAGTATATCTCAAATTTAATGATGTCAACTGGGTACTGAGAGGTATGAGCTATACGGTGATTTTGTAATTTCTTTAGCATGAAGTAACAATGGCTAATTTTTAAAGAAAGTAAATAATTTTTCTAAAATTTTTCAGTAATGAGGAATAAAATGTTATTTTACATTTTACACAGGAATTTCACATATATTATTTTAATTAATTGTGCCCAGAAGTTTGTAAAGTGAACAGAAAAGTTATTACTATTATTATTATTATGATGTCTGTTTTTAGATAACTAAGTGTCAGAGAAATCCAGTCTCTGGCCCAAAGCTAGTAATGCAAGAACTCTGCCCTTTGCTGTTTTGGCTTTCACAGTTTTCAAAAGTGTTATACTATATGCATAAACTCCCAACTTTATGTTTTGAAATGTCATGATAACAAACATGAAGACTAAATATATGATGTAATAAGACTAAACATATCCTGTTATATAATGTGGCCTTTTGAAATTTCAACATTTGGTTAGCAGGTTTTACAGTTTATCATTTATTGAACATTTGATCTTCATCCAGAAAAGGTTTTTTTTTTTTCTGCAGAGTTAAATAGCTTCAATTCAGCTTTGAATTGTATTTTTAAAAGGTTTATATCATTTCTATAACATCGTTTGATGTGTCATGAGGTTGCAAGGATTGACACTGAAAGAGGATGACTTGTTTACCTCAAGTATATTGGTGCTTACAGTGGTTCACTATCTCAGGATGGGTAGTATTAAAATACCTTTCTAGCAGTATTTATTATCCATCTCTGGTTCACTGAATCAAACTCTGATAATAGAATAATAGTTCAGTAAAAACAAGGTGATATTCATGATGACTCCTTAGTCCCAGTGGTTCATTTGGACCACTCTGGGAAAATAATTAGCATTAAGTACTTATTGAACATTAGACACTGTTGACATTATTTATGTGCATTGATATTTATTCCTTACAACAACCCTGTGAGGTATATTACTATTAATCAATTAATTATCAATTAATTATGATCTGAGCATCTTCTCTGACAGAAACATTAATTTATAGGATTTAAAATGTCACGCATCCCGAGAAATTCTTATGTAGTGTTCTGTCAAGACTATCATGTATTAATGGAAATATTATCTTTTTAGATATTAAGAGGTAGGTAAAGAAGCTCTAGGATTTTTGATACAATTCCAAATGATGTGAGAAACTACACTAAGAGATTAAGTGACTTATGTAAAAAGCAGGAAAGAAAAAGCAGCAAAGATGAGTTGGTACTACTGATATTTATGTACAATTAAAGAATTGTAAACTGATAGAACTTAGAGTCCTGTGACCACCTTGCACATACCATCCTTGGCTCTTGCTTATGGTATTAGCACACATACTGAGTAGGACCTCAATAAATTTTCTTCCTTGAGTTAATGAATTAACCCTCTTAGTGGTTATTTTCCTCTTCTCCATCTCTTTTGGGTTTGGAGATTTCCCATAATGGACAGGACTAGAGTTTGCATGGCAAAGTGTTGCTGGCTTGCTTCATTCCATTCTTTCTTTTGATCATTTTCAATCATTCATTAATAACTATTTACTGCATATCTACCATGAGACAAAAAATATGTTAGATAATGTGAGGACTAAAACCCAATTCCTGCCTTCATGGACTATCCAGCAGTGTGTTGTGAATGATTGTGTAAAGCAATTCCTGGAGGAACTCAGATACAAAAGATTTTGTTTTCATCCTCAGAAGATTCTCTCTTTCTGCTTTCTTGTTGGTTTACCAGCCTCTATGCATTCTTCAGGCCAATGCTTATATTTTTCTCCTTTTAGTCCTTCTCTTATTAGACCATCATTTTATTTTGGATCTTTTTCTTTAGCTTGCTCTTGCTTTCTTTCTAGTTGAGTTCTGTCTCAAGGACAATAACTGAAGGCTCATCTGTATAATGACTTTTATCTTGATCCTACAAATCTCTAGAGGTGAATAACAGTGACTCTGACCATGAGCACTGACTTACCCAAGTTATACTCATCATGTTAAAACTTTCCTTCTAAAGTTAGTTCAATTAATATCTAAGTTGGAAAATCACATTTTTTCCTGGTTCATCAGAATCTTTGTATCATGACATTTTAATTTGTGGAACTTTGGTAATTGCCTGAGCTTAATCCTATGAATCTGTCTGAATTCTGGCTTTAGAACAACCTGCTGAGCAAAGTCACAGATTCCACAATATGACTTGAAACTGCTTAATGAATGCTTATGGGTGGCCCATGATTACCACATAATTAAGGAATTAGCACCTAATGTTTCTAAAACTTAAAAATGCAATTTAACAGCTGAGCAAGGCAAACATTCTTTTGCTGGCTTGCTCATGCTTGCAGATATTGCTCATGCTGATATTTTCTCTGAAACCCAGTATTTTAAATTTTGTATAAAAGTAATATAAACATTTAATAGTCTATACATTGACACAGCACATAAATATATCAATCCTTCAATAATTATTGCCTGAAAGGGATTTACAAAATTATAAACAGAATAAGATGTCATGCAGAAATTTTCAGTTAAGAGCATTGTATTTATGTGCACAAATCTACTCAACAAAGATTTGAGATCTCTTTGCTCAATTTTATTTTTCTAATAATTAATTATCTCATTTAATTGCTGATAAATTATGCCTTAAAACATTGCATCAGGAGTGAAGTAATAGACCCTTTTACATAGCAAATAAAGTAAATAATAGGAGTATTCCTTTTTTTTTTGATTCTTAAATAACAAAATTAGGCTATGAAATAATCAGTTGCTTCTTTTTTGTATCTTTTATGTAATTAATTATATGAAATTTAAGATCCCTTTTATATGAAAACTCTGTATAAGCTTGACTAGCCCAAAAGAGGGTAGAGTAGTGAAAACCAAGGTGTTGATTTGTTAGAGAGAGATTTTGTCAGATGAGAAGGCTCTGGGGAATTGTGTTATTACGGGTCAGTGGAAAGAGAATAGGGAAACTTAGAGTACCAAATGAATGGAGACTAACGAGGGTCATCTTAGTTAAAAAGGGGACAAGAGCTGGGTGGTCTGTGACCTCAGGAACTTGTGGGGGGTCTACAGATTGAGGGGAGGGTCTAGAGCAGGGTCAGCAGGGAGAGGCTACTGGGTAACTCTGCTCATGAGGGTCCCAGAACTAATCCATGCCACAGGGCAACTGTTCTTATTCGCGTATCACCTTTGGTGAAGAGCCAGGTTCACATGCCCTCTCATGAGTACCTTCCTTTGACAGCTGTCAAATGCACAATGCTTGTGGAGCATCTAGCAGAAGGGATGCCCTCCAGTTTCCCAAGGTTCTGTTGCTTCTAAACTGTCCCAAGTAAATATCCCCTTTTTAAGGACCCAAGACTCATGATTTTTCCCAGAAATCAAGAACACGGTCTTTGGCATCCACATTAATCATGCTGGTTATGTGAAAAATAAAGCCTGCGGTATCCATATTCAGAAGAGACTGAACAACAATTACTACTCATCCGATTAGTTTCCTATTGCTGCTGAAACAAATCAAATCACTACAAACTTAGAGCCTTAAATCAGCGCAAATCTCTCTCTTCACAGTTATGGAGGTCAGAAGCCTGAAATGATTTTAATGGGACCAAAATCAAAGTTTTGGCAGTGCTGCTTCCTCTCTGGAGGCTTTAGGGCAGAATTCATTTCTTGCATTTCTCAGCTTCCAAAGACTGTCCACATTCCTTGGTTTGTGGCCCTGCATCCTTCTGACTTCTGCTTCCACTATTACATCTTCTCTAACTCTATTGCCCTCCTTTTTCCCATATAAAGATCTTCATGATTATGTTGGGCCCATCCAAACAGTCTGGAATAATCTTCCTATCTCAAGATGCTTAATGCAATCATGTCTGCAAAGTGCCTTTTGCTGTGTAAAGAAATATATTCATAGATTGTGGAGATTAGGACATGGGTAGCTATTATTCTGCCTTGTATACTTGGTGTTAAGCTTATTTTGTACATGAAAAGACTGAGGCCTTGTTGTAGACTAAATCATTGGCTTCATTTTTTCCTAGTTCCCTGTGGTAGTATCATACATTGACATACCTTTGCCATGGCCACCAGGGGGTAGAGTGTATTTCCACAGCCCTTGGCTTTGGTCTTGACCATGTGACTTCCTTTGGCTGAAAGGATGGTAATAAATATGGCACAATCAAAGTCTTGAAATGGGTTTGCATTGTTGGGCTTGCCTTCTTAGATACCTTTCCTGTGGAAACATTATAATGCTGTTTTGTGTGTTTCCCTTCTGTAGTTATGTATAGGATGCTACATTCAATATAATTTAATTTTATTATGTTAGTCCAGGCATTTAAAATCTTTTTGGACTCTGGTCTTGCATCTAGTTGTATCTTAGTATTATATACCTTATTGAGTAAATATAACACAGTGTTGATCATGGCAAATTGTCAGTATAGAATAATGCAAAGTGAGTCAAAAGAAATGAATTCAAAGAAAATTAAGCACCCCTAATGAAGCAACAAATGTTTGTTTAGTAAATATTATAAATCAGTAAAGTTAAACTAGTGGTTTTATGGAAAGAAGAGAAAGACAAATGATGCGAGAGTGGTTGTGATGCAGAACACATCAGCCTCGGAGGACTCCAGGGTGTCCTCTTATCAGTTTCTGTAACAGTGACCCTGTTACTGCATTAATTTGCTAAGGATAATGGCTTCCAACTCCATCCATGTCCCTGCAAAGGATATGATCTCAGTTATTTTGATGGCTGCATAGTATTCCATGGTGTACATGTACCACATTTTCTTTATCCAGTCTATCACTGATGGGCATTTAGATAGATTCCTCGTCTTTGCTATTGTGAATAGTGCTGCAATGAACATATGTGTGCATGTACCTTCATAATGGAATGAGGAGCTGAATGACGACAACACATGAACACATTTTGGGGGAACAACACACACTGGGGCATTTCAGGGGTGGGGTGGTGGGAGGCAGAGCATCAGGAAGAATAGCTAATAGATGCTGGGTTTAACACCTAGGTGATGGGATGATCTGTGCAGCAAACCACCATGGCACATATTTACCTATGCAGCAAACCTGCACATCCTGCACATGTATCCCTGAACTTAAAATAAAAGTTGAAGACAAATGAAGAGTGATTCTAATACATTATTCTTGTAGTGCCAGAAACTTTTCTCAGAAAAGGAGTCATTTGTCCCCAAGGGGTCATCTTAATTCCTGTGGGCTGAGGGAAATAACTGTGATCTCAGAGAAGCGTGTAGCTTGTTGTCAGAGTATAAACATTATTGAATCAATTGAATCAATAATCCAGCACTGGGCTTCTAGAACTCAGGAGGCTTCATGTGAAACCCAGAGGCTACAAACGGAGCCCAAAGGCTGAAGATCTGCCTCTCTCAGTGCCTGGTGCTTTAAACAGCTGGTTTTATAATATAGTTATACACATGTTTTATTTAAAATAATATTAGAAAATCTACTACAAAGATAACACAAATAAACCAATGACCCTAACTAAGGATGCCGCCTCTCTTTCTAACTACACAGAAAACCAAATAATAAAAATTTGGGCCACAGCTTTGTAGATATTCTTTTTTTTTTTGAGACGGAGTCTCTCACTCAGGCTGGAGTGCAGTGGCATGATCTCGGCTCACTGCAGGCTCTGCCTCCTGGGTTCATGCCATTCTCCTGCCTCAGCCTCCCGAGTAGCTGGGACTACAGGCGCCCACCACCACGCCAGGCTAATTTTTTGTATTTTTTAGTAGAGACGGGGTTTCACCGTGTTAGCCAGGATGGTCTTGATCTCCAGACCTCGTGATCTGCCCGCCTTGGCCTCCCAGAGTGCTGGGATAGATACTCTTAATCACAGCTTTCAAGGCTCTTCCTCTAATTATGGAATTTCCCTTTTCATACATTTATATATGCCCCTTCCCATTTTTCTTTTTTTCCCCTAAATTTGCGCTTGCTTCAGCATTTTCCAAGGCCAATGTTTCCTGCTTCAGCTACTCAAATACAAGCTGATTATTTTTCAGGGAATATTTTTTATATTTCCATGAAGAATTTCTGGAGATGAAATTATACTTGCCCCTCCCAAAATGCCTTGGTGGTGAGAGCTTATGAGAACTGAAACAGACCCAAAGCCTGTGTTGGAAATTAAGTAGCTGCCTACCCATCCTGCATAAGAGCCTTTTCCTCTCTCCTTACCTCCTTTCTGCTGGAGGTTTAAATGTGACACACAACCAACTACTTCAGGGAACATCATTCACCTTGATGTTTCTAAAGCAGATTAAAAGTGGCTCTTGGATGCTCCATGTAGGAATGGACAGGGAGTTCTGTAATAGTCATCATTCAGGATTCTTTCCCCACACATTGTGATCAGCAGGATATATGGGTTCACAAGGGGCCAGAATGTCTAGAGATGAGTTTGGTCCATGGATTCTGATGTCCATCTTCATTGCTACTCCTTCAGTCCATGTGCTACACTGATGCTGCAGGCAGTGCCCAAAGCCCTTCACATAAGATGCCCAACTTTTGCTCCTTCCAACCCTTGGGACTACTTACCTTCATTGCCTTTATGTCTGGACTCTGGAAAACATTCTTCTATCAATTATTCTTAGGAGAAGGAGGAGACCTAAGTTCTAGAAATCAAAGGCCCCCTTTTCTTTATGAGAGAAAGAAGAGAAAAATACCTTATTCCCCAGTAGTGTCTTAAATAATTACTGTGCTCGTTTTCTCTCCATTTAGACATAAGAGCACTATTCTCTGGAGGGAGATGACCTGGTTTCAGATGCAGTCTAACTTTTCCTAGTTGTTTAATGTGGGAAAATGTACTTATCTTCTATAAATCTTAGTTTCTTTATTGGTCAAATGGGGATAACAGTTGTGACTATTTCTATGAAATGAATGAGTTATTGTGTATAAAGCATGTTTCTCGATGCCTGGTACCTTATAAGTACCCAATAAATACTATCATTTTTATTATCCTTCTTCAAACAAATTGTGAATCAAGTACTAGTAAGTATTCTGCTAGTCATTGAAGGTGCAAAGATGAATAAATCATGATATCGGTCTTCAGAGAATCTAATTCTTTCTTATGAGATACACAAAACACATAGTTACTGTAACATATGGCAGGAACTCAAGAGTTTATTAAGGAACAGAGGTGGGACATCTGACCCAATTCTATAAATTTTATAGAGATTCTGTTCCTTTCAGATAACATTTTTTAAATTAAGGCTGTGTGGGAAGTCCTGGGCCACTCTGTAAAAGGCATCTTGGTACCACAAGATTTTTTGGCAGAAATCACTTCACTTTGAAAAATCTTAGCGGCTGCCTCCAAACTTGGCTCCACCCCTGCCACAGAAACCTGTTGTCTTGCGGCCAATTCCTCTCTTGGAGATCCTGTCTTGGCTTTGGCCCCTACCTAGGCCTTTGCCTTGGGTTCCCTAATATTAACTTCCGTGTCTATTTGGCCAAATGTTTCCCAGCCTGGCTCTGCTGCAGTTGGCTCTGTACCTGTGAACTCAGCCAGCCACCCACATGCCTTGTGTCTGAGTATTCCTTGGTAACACCTGTCATCCTGAAAGCCTTGCTTGCGCCTTCTGGGTAGAGACAGAATCAATCTCTTCTCTAGTAATAGCCTGGATTGATTTTTAATACCTTTCCATGCCAATGCAAGGAATTATTTGTATCTCTATGGAATGTCTTCTGCTATGAGCCACATGGTGGACTGCTAGACATGGCTGAAATTGTGCAGACATTTGTTACATCATTTAAGACATTCAAAAGAGGCTGTTGCTGAGTTTTTTTCATGTCTTTATATATGATAAAGGACCCAGACGTTTCCTGTTGTTCTGCCTGGTCATTCTTGGCTTGTTGGTTGATGTCCTCTCATGGATTCAAAATGGATGCCATAGCTTACAGCCAGACCAGAGTCAAAACTGAAAGGGAATGTGGCAAAAGAAAACATTCCTTATAGGCATGCCTCTTTTATCAGAAAGGAAAAGAAAATTCCAGAAAATTACCGATGCATTCTGTTACATTTAGTCTCTTACGTTTCATGCGATCGTTCCTTGTCATCGTAAGAGGGCAGGAGTGTATCTGGCATTGCCTCTTAGGTAGAAGATAGCATGGGAGGATGGGGTTGGAAATAGCTGATGAACAAACAAGCAACAGTGCCTGCCACACCATTATTCAGGAATTTTGCTATGATATTAATGTTTGTTGTATGTAATTTGGCTTACATTGGGTCATGCTTCTGAATGACAAAAGCATTTTATAGTAATCTTATTTCATGAACTGTGTACATTTTTTCTGCCTGTCCTTGAGCATTTTAATCTTTCTATTTTTTTTAAATCCGTATTTTCTCAGGTCCACAGCTTTTCACCTTTTGGGTTTAATTATTCTAGCACGACAACTTTGGATACCTCAAAAGACAATAGGGCTGGTGAACAGTTTTTCATTAACAGCAGTAAAAGTGTTAGTATAGTATTTATCTATTTTACCTATCATTATCTCTAGTAGTCATCTATTCTCTGTATAGTAAGATGCTGTCCAATTCTAAAAAGATGTGCACCATAGTTCACCCAAGCTGGGCAGTCTAAAACAGAAAGAAACTTCCCACCACAGCGCACTTGGCTTTATTTTTCTCTGCTGCTTGCTCCATTACATCAAAAGCAAAATAAAGTATAAAACACAATGACTACAGAGCCACAGCAGTCATTCCCACAGCTCTTTCCTTTACTCTTCGCCTGGGATGCCAGTCACCTCAGGGGCTCCACAGTTAGTGAGCTGGAACTCATTTCACATCTGAGGAGAATAGTGTTAGAAAAGCTCTCTGCATGCAGAGCAGGGCAGACCCACTCTCAGCAAGCCTTTCAGCAATGCAGCTCCAGCTTTCCTGATTTTATTGGTCACCAGCAAGCTTGTTTTATTTTTGAACTATTTAAAAGGATACTAGTAGTATTAGCAATACAAGCAATGCTTCATTGAATGCCTACATGTGATGGAAATTATCGCAGGTGCCTCTCTTATAATACTGTTTCTTTAATCCTCATGGCAAATTTACAAGTTAAATATTAGTGTATTTTACATGAGATAAACTGACAACAAACCAAAGTAATTTAAAGGACAATGAAAAAACATTTGTCCTTGAATATTTTGGCTTTCATTTTGATCCTCCACGTGAAATTCTTTTTATTATTTTCCCTATTTCCACACTCGAGAGATCTCCTTTGTGTTAAATTGAGTTCCTTAGAAGCAGAACGTGAAATTGGATTCTTGTAAAAAGTGATTTATTAAGGGAGGATCTCAGAAGAAAGGGCATGAAGGAAGCAGGTTAGGCAGGGAAGAAAGCGAAACAAGGTTGTCATTTTGGCTAGAAGCCAGCACCAGCCCAGATGCTGGAGATGGTCTGGAATACAAATTGTAGCACGTATTTGGCCTCACCTGTCTTTGGCCCACTGGCTGTGAGCTTTTAGCAGCCAATATTTCAGTAGCTGGGGGGTGCGTCAGCCAGCATTACGAAGGGGTCTGGGAACATTCACTGCAGTTCACCTCTTGCACTGTTCAGATTTATCTGCTTCCTCCCATTAAGTTTATTGCATCCAAGCACAGCCTTGTCACAGTTAATGGGAGAGTTAGTGGGATAAATTACAGTTCCCACACTGCTGTTGGCTTTGAAATGATAGCTGATAATCTTCCACTATCCATTTTAGACACCTCTCCTCTTAGCTAGCACTTCTACTCAATTAGGTGGCTCACATGGTTGCCCTGTATTTTCAGTCCCCGTAGAGTCTGAGTGCTGAGCATTACGTCCTTCTCAGGAAGTAGCTGCTGTACTTGCCGACTCACTGCTAGACCCATGAATACCAAGAGAGGCCCTGAGTGCCAAACAAACATACTTCTCCCTGCTCCTTGTATGTAGTAGCAGTTCTACTTCCTCATGATGATCATGGTCAGTTAACCTTGCCGGTATTGTAACTGCTTTTTAGGCTATCTAGATTACTATCATGATGAGCCCAAAGTGACTAGATGTCAACTATAACTTTAAGTTTAGTGGAACTCTTACTGCATTGCTTGGGGGAAAAGCTCCGTTCTGGGATCAAGGACTTGGACTCTGAATGCCTAACATTGCAGAGAAAATCACAGTCCTCCATGTGAGTGACTGGGAGTAATGGTGAATGTGCTCCTACAGCTTCCCATTGGTTCCTGGATCCATGAATTCTAGCCATTGGCCATGTAGCACCACATAATAACCACTGGTTTAGGTATAAGTGGCATCCTGAAGAGTGATGCTGCCTTCCCACAGGGGGGTCATCTCCCGAACTGATGCATCAGCCACACCTTTGAGATGCTACTCTAAAGCTCTAGCAGGTGGCAGGTCTGCATGGCATGATGCCTGGCATTGCCAATGTTCCTTCCTGTTTGTATTGCTCACTTGAGCTCTCTGAACCTGCTTGAGCCTGAGCTTAGACAAGCCACCTTTATTTTACACTGAATTGCTGCTATACCTGCCTGACCTTGTGAGTATGACAGTATACATGTTACAGTACTGACAGGTAGTTCTAACGGTCTGGTAGGGTAGATGCTGAGTTTCTACCAGGGCCAAGGTCATGCCAGAAGCTGCTTTTAAATACTGTGTAGCTATCTCCTGCATCTTGCCTGGGCTTGATCCAGAACCCTAGGAGTTGGTGCTGTGACTTTTCAGTTGAAGCTGGCCAGAGACTCCACATGGTGACCTTCTTTACCACAGATAACTTTAGTGACATGGGATTTGCAGAATTGTATGCAGTAAGCTTCACATTTTCTTGTATTTTAGCCTGCAGCTGTTGCAAAGTCCTTCTATTTGTTAGTTCTACTCAAAACCAGTAATCTTCTATGCCTGTTTATAAATGGATTCTAAAACCTGAAGAGGGATGGGGGATGCACATCAAAACATCTACTACATGGTGTTAACACAAAATTAGATTATCTGGAGACAAGAAGGAATGGTGGTGAGCGGAGAAAGGATCACAATTTAGGAAACTGGGATGTCTGAACATATTGCATGAATACAAGCAATGAAAGGCAGACACATTTTGATAGAAATGAGAAAGGAGAATATTGGTTGCCAGGGATTCTGAGTAGCCAGGGCCCTTTCCTGTGGGAATTGGCAGTGGTGTGCTGGAGAGAGGAGTATTAAATATGAAGAAATTTGGCATGTGTTGTGACCAAACCCTACTGAGTCCAGTGGAGATGGCACCAGGTTCAAGAAGTCTACGAAGAGATCCAGAGCCAGCAAACAAGACATAGGGTTTATTGAGGACTTACATGCAGGGATGCCCCAGTGGCTGTGAGCTGAACGGGAGAATCACAACTGCTTGTAAAAAGCAAACGATTTATATAGCATCTTCACTTAGCACCCTTTCCCCAGTAACCTCTACGTGGCAACCCTCATTTCTTAAGTTATTGCTGCAGGTGCATCTGCCATACAGGGTCATTCTTAAGGCATGCTTAAATTATTGCAGTCAGATTTGTCTACCATACAGAAAATAAGTTATTAAACCCTTGACAGTTTGAAATGGGCCTTGGTGGCAGTTTTATATGTCATAAAAAATTAGCGAAGACTACAAATTAAGGCTCCCCCATACCCCGAAGTTAGTTTACCCACACACCTCTGGAAGTGGGGATACTAGAAAGTTTCTAAAGACAATATCAAAAAAGAAAAAGGAGCAAAACAAACAGAAAACACAAAACAAAACACAAAACAAGCTCTACATATTTAATAATGTATCCTGGAGCCAGAGCTCGTCCCTGCACATTTTCCTTTTTCTAAAATGCAATCAGAAAGTGCCATCTGGTTAGCCAATTTTTAGGGTCATTATTGTTATTTTCTCATTAAAAAATCCATTTACCTCCTGGTTAGTAACTTTATGGCTATGTTGCAGTATGAAATATGAAGAAACTCTTCCTATTTTCTTTTCCAGCCTCCAGTCTTGCCCTCAGCTAATCTGTTCATCATCCAGTTGTAACTCTGATCATGTTACTCCCCTGCTAAAAACAAACCATGTTTCTCTGTTGCATTTATACATAAAATCAAACTTCTTAATCTGGTGTATTAGCCTAAGTCCCTCTCAAAAGCCAAGTGTGAATAAAGACTCGTGTAGGGCAGGAGGGAGGGATGAAGGCATTTTCAAGAGGGAAGGAGGAAAAGCCAATACAGATGTGTATTAGTCTGTTCTCACACTGCTATACAGATACTCCCCGAGACTGGGTAATTTACAAAGGAAAGAGGTTTAATTGACTCATAGTTCCACATGGCTGGGGAGGCCTCAGGAAACTTACAATCGCAGCAGGAGAAGCAAGTACATCTTACATGGCAGCAGGCGAGAGGGAAGAGTGTGAAGGAGGGACTTGCCAAACACTTAAAATCGTATCTCATGAGAACTCACTATCATCAGAATGGCATGGGGGAAACTACCCCCAAGATCCAATCACCTCCCATCAGGTTCCTCCCTCAACAACTGGGGATTACAATTCAAGATGAGATTTGGGTGGGGACACAAAGCCTAACCATATCAAAATGTGTATTGATTACTGCTATGAACCACATGGGTTTGATCCTGGATCTCTCTGGGGCCTTCTGAGGAATATTTAGAATGACTTTCAGAATCTATGCCACCCAGCAATAACAGGGAGATGCATTTATGGACTTTCCCTCATTTTTCTAAAGAGCTGCCCCAAGAGATCTATCCACTTATACTCCTGGGCTACATATGCTGAGTGGGCTTCCGTGAATGCCCCATGGAGGAGTTAGAAAAAGCACAGGATAGAAAATAAATGATTCAGGTCATAAGCTCTCAGCAAGTTTCTATTAGTACAAACTGCACATAAAACTGTTTATTGAAGCTGTGGCTGGAATTCAGCATGAGGCCTGGAGGGTGTGAGATGGAACAAAAGATGCAGCTGACCCACGTTGAATATAAGCTGCCCTTGATTTTCCATTCTGACTCCTCCAGTCTTATCCCTGGACACACTCTCCCTTACAGCACATATATACCAATACAGGTATCCTAACTGTACTTTGTTATTTTATATTGTCTGATTGTTTTTGGAAGGGGAGTGCATGCTGATTTTGATTCTTGAAATGCTGCCACTTTTTTTCTCTTGGTTAGTTTAATCTTTTAGACTAACTCCAGATGTGACACTTTGCTGGAAGCTTCCATGGTTCTCCTCTTAGTGTTAAGTGCTTCTATAGCTCTTGTAACACTCATATTATAGCTCTACAAAAGCCCTTATTACAACATACTGTAACTCTAACACATAAATCTGTTTACTACCCAGCTTCCCCACATGTCTGTGAGGGATTGTATTTTTTATTTTCATATCGTGAGTGCCTAGCGTGGTACTTGGCTACATCATAAATGTTTCATAAATACCTGTGGACTAAATGAATGAATACATTCTGATATGCAATGGATGGCTAAGCTGGTATATTACAAAAAAGGAAAATCCAATCTAATTTTAGGCCATTCCAAAGCAATTGAAGCATGAATATATTTTGAAAGAATTTACCAGGTTTCCAAATATGCCTCTAATACATATAATCAAAAAAGCAATAGCAACAAAACTGTATAAAATCAAACAATAAATCAATACTAATGAACATACAACTTCTGCTCTCAAGAATTCAATAGAGATAAGACACAAACTAGTTCAACCGTTGTGGAAGTCAGTGTGGCGTTTCCTCAGGGATCTAGAACTAGAAATTCCATTCGACCCAGCCATCCCATTACTGGGTATATACCCAAAGGACTATAAATCATGCTGCTATAAAGACACATGCACACGTATGTTTATTGCAGCATTATTCACAATAGCAAAGACTTGGAACCAACCCAAATGTCCAACAATGATAGACTGGATTAAGAAAATGTGGCACATATACACCATGGAATACTATGCAGCCATAAAAAATGATGAGTTCATGTCCTTTGTAGGGACATGGATGAAATTGGAAATCATCATTCTCAGTAAACTATCGCAAGAACAAAAAACCAAACACCGCATATTCTCACTCATAGGTGGGAATTGAACAATGAGAACACATGGACACAGGAAGGGGAACATCACACTTCGGGGACTGTTGTGGGGTGGGGGGAGGGGGGAGGGATAGCATTGGGAGATATACCTAATTCTAGATGACGAGTTAGTGGGTGCAGCGCACCAGCATGGCACATGTATACATATGTAACTTACCTGCACATTGCGCACATGTACCATAAAACCTAAAGTATAATAATAATAATAATAATAAAAGAAAAAAAAAGAAATGCAGAGAAAAGGACATTGCAGGTGTGTAAAGAGAAACAATACCAATTAGAAAAGAAATGCATGAATGGCTGACCTTTTTTAGGGAGTTTCTCTCACCTGTTTATATGCTACCTCTGCACTTTTATAAATGCCACAAAATGTATGAGCAGCTTCTACAGAAAGTTTGCATCTAATTTTGCAGAAATTGTGTGGAACATAAAAAACACAATAAAAACCAGAACTGAAAAAAAAAAAGACACAAACATATCAAATGATGAATAAGAATAAAAGAGGGGGAAATACACTGCAATATGAAATATTGCAAGATAGTATGGGTGAACAGGAAAATAAGTAGCAGAAAATATATATTCTCTGATATCAGAGGATTCTGAGATTTTCTGGTGATAGTAGGGCAGGTAGGTTCCCAAGCAACAGATAGGACTTTAATTAAACAGTATGTGTAGTGATTTACAGCAGTGACTATGGGGAAATAAAAATCCCTAGGCTCAAACTTCTACATCATGTACACCCATTAGCTGTGAAATCTTGGGCAAAATCTAGTTACCTCATCTGTAAATTGATGCTAGTAATTATAACTAATTCATGTGTTTAGTGTGAGGATTAAATTCATTAACACATGTATATAGATTAGAGCAGTACCTGGCATATAACACTTCTGTTACATATGATATAACTTACATTAAAAATGGGGAAGTTAGTCTTTTAGCAGAAACATAAGGTATGTTTAAGAGCCAGTGAGGGGATTAGTTTACTTGTAGCAGAGGGTTTATGTGGGAAAATGATGGGAGATAAAATTGGGAAGCTGTTTTGAATTCTTAGTGAGGATTCAAAAAGTGAGCCAGTAACAAGAGCAGACAAAGATAGGGTGAATATATATCTTGGTTTTCCCTGGATAATTGAGATTTAATGATTGTTAATTGTCCAGGTATAGTTATCAGAGCTCCTTTCATTATCCAGTGTCTTGTTTTGATAAAAATATTCAAAAAACGGGTATTTAAACAAGAGTCATGGGGATTTGAGGAGATTTTCCGTCATAAACGTGTAAGATGCATTGAAGGAGAGCAGTTTGTAGGTTAGGAAGAAACCACTGCATGTTTATTTAAAATCGTATTTGTTTCCATAGAATTACAAAGACTTAGTATTGAAAAGGACCTGAAGATAATCTGGTGGAATTCATGCTTCATTTTTTATATTGACACATTGTGATTTGCTTTCAATACATTTGGAAATGTTCAAAGAAGTATGTAAACTTGAACCCTTTATGGAAGTGAAACAACCGTGGGAGGAAGTCAATGCTCATTGCATGTAAACTAGCACAGCTCATGTGCACAGGAAGTTTCTTACTTCATATTTAAATGTTAGCCCTGAACAATTTTCATATGCCAGGTTTGGAGTTCTGTTCATTAGTCAATAGTTTAGTTTCAGCAGTGACAAGACCATTATATATTCATGTATGTGCAGAGATTGCAACATTTTCTGTACTTTGCCCTTATTATCTTATAAAAAGTATTGGGACATTGGGAAACCAAAGTGCTGATCCAAGTGATATGAGATATAAATCTTATCACTTTAGTGAGGAAAAATTTTAAATCATTAGTGATATGGTTTGGCTGTATGTCCCCACCTAAATTGCACCTCGAATTGTAATAATCCCCATGTGTCAAGGGTGGGACCACGTGTAGATAATTGAATCATGGGAGCAGTTTCCCCCATAGTGTCTCGTGATAGTGAATGAGTTCTAATAAGATCTGATGGTTTTATAAGGGGCTTCCCTCTTCACTTGGCACTCATTCTCTGTCCTGCTGCCCTATGAAGAGGTGTCTTCCACCATGATTGTAAGTTTCCTGAGGCCTCTCCAGCCATGCAGAACTGTGAGTCAATTAAACCTGTTTTCTTTATAAATTACCCAGTCTCAGGTATTTCTTCACAGCAGGGCAAGAATGAACTAACACAATAAATTGGTACCAAGAGTGGGGCACTGCTGTAAAGATACCAAAAAATGTGGAAGCATCTTTGGAACTGAGTAACAGGAACAGGTTGGAACACTTTGGAGGGCTCAGAAGAAGACAGGAAGATGTAGGAAAGTTTGGAACTTCTTAGAGACTTGTTGAACAGTTTTGACCAAAATGCTGATAGTGATATTGACAATGAAGTCCAGGCTGAGAGGTTCTCAGATGGACATGAGAAACTTCTTGGGAACTGGAGCAAAGGTGACTCTTGCTATGCTTTAGCAACGAGACTGGCAGCATTTTGCATGTGCTCTAGAGATCTGTGGAACTTTGAACTAAAGAGAAATGATTTAGATTTAGGTTATCTGGCAGAAGAAATTTCTAAGTGGCAAAGCATTCAAGAGGAATTGGAGCATGAAAGTTTAGAAAATTTGCAGCCTGATGAAGTGATAGAAAAGAAAAACCCATTTTCTGGGGAGAAATTCAAGCCTTCTGCAGAAATTTGCATAAGTAACCAAAAGCCTGAATGTTAATCACCAAGGCAATGGGGAAAATACGGGCATGTCAGAGACCTTCATGGCAGCCTGTCCCATCACAGGTGCAGAAACCTAGGAGGGAAAAATGGTTCTGTGGGCTGAGCCCAGGGCACCCTGTTCTCTATACAGCCTCAGGGCATTGTGCCCTGCATCCCAGCTGCTTCAGCTCCAGTGAGGCTAAAAGGGGCCAATGTATAGCTCAGACCATTGCTTCAGATGATGAAAGCCCCAAGCCTTGGTGGCTTACATGTGGTGTTGGGCCTGCAGGTGCACAGACATCAAGAATTGAGGTTTGGGAATCTCTACCTAGATTTCAGAGGATGTATGAAAATGCCTGGATTTCCAGGCAGCAGTTTGCTACAGGTGCAGAGCCCTCATGGAGAACCTCTGCTAGGGCAGTGTGGAAGGGAAATGTGGGGTGGGAGCCCCCAAAGAAGTCCCCACTGGGGCACTGCCTAGTGGAGCTGTGAGAAGAGGGCCACCATCCTCCAATCCCTAGAATGATAGATCCACTGACAGCTTACACCCTGCACCTGGAAAAGTGGAAACACTCAACACCAGCCTATGAAAGCAGCTGGGAGGGGGGCTATATCCTGCAAAGCCACAGGGGTGGAGCTGCCCAAGGCCATGGGAGCCCACCTCTTGCATCAGCATGATCTGGATGTGAGACATGAAGTCAAAGAAGATCATTTTGGAACTTAAAGGTTTAATAATTGCCCTATTGAATTTTGAACTTGCATGGGGGCTGTAGCCCCTTTTTTGGCCAATTTCTCCCATTTGGAGTGGCTGTATTTACCCAACACCTGTACCTTCATTGTATCTGGAAGTAACTAACTTGCTTTTTATTTTACAGGCTCATAGGCAAAAGGGACTTTCTTTATCTCCGACGGGACTTTGGACTTGGACTTTTGAGTTAATGTTGGAATGAGTTAAGACATTAGGGAACTGTTAGAAGGGCAGGATTGTGTTTTTAAATGTGAGGACATGAGATTTGGGAGGGGTTAGGTTGTAATGATATGGCTTGGGTCTTTGTCCCCACCCAAGTCTCACCTTGAATTGTAATAATCTCCATGTGTCGTGCTTGCTTTGGCAGCATATATAATAATCCCCATGTGTCAAAACTGGGACCAGGTGGAGATAATTGAATCATGGGGGCAGTTTCCCCCATGCTGTTCTCATGATAGTGAGTGAGTTCTAATGTGATCTGATGGTTTTATAAGGGGCTTCTCCCTTTGCTCGACTCTCATTCTCTCTCCTGTCACCCTCTGAAGAGGTATCTTCCACCATGATTGTAAGTTTCCTGAGGCCTTGTAAGTTCTCCAGCCATGTGGAACTGTGATTCAATTAAACCTCCTTTCTTTATAAATTACTCAGTCTTGGAGATTTCTTCATAGCAGCATGAGAATGAACTAATACAATTTGCTACGTTCAGAGAAACAAACCTGTAGTCTCAGTCTAGTGTTGAGTGGGCACTCCCTGGGCAGCAGTAAAAGATGCGGGGTAAACCTGTGGTAAACCTTGCTAACTTCCACCCACTTAAATCTGGTTTGAACCAATGTACAGCTTGTCATCATAGCAAAGAATGGGATGGGAAAGATGCAAGGCCATGAAAATCTGAAGTGGTATGTGAGAGACATGTGACACAAAGTCTTCTTCAGATTGCACCAGCATTTTCATTTCACTTGCACTGACTATTTTTCCTAGAGCTCATTTTCTTCACAGATTTGGAATCAGTTAGGGTGTGTAGGATTGTCTTTAATGAAAAGATATTTTTCTCTCTCTCTCTTTTTTTCTTTTTTAGTGGTTTTTAGTATCTCTACCCAGTCTGGAACTATATGTTAAATGGTGATTTAAGACTTTTGTTCTGTGGTGATACAGGGTATGTCTTAGATCCTGTTACAAAACAAGAGAGTAGCTTGGCTCAGGTCCTATTTGCAAAGCTCTGCTTGTATCTTGACACATCTCATATAAGCTGCATTTCTATATATCCAGTGAGTTCATTTTTTTTTGTACCTGTCATGAGATGATGAGTCATAGCCCAGTCCCATTTCAAGCAGTGATTCTGGCTTCAGTCCATTGCTGTGGAGCCTATGTGGCTTCATCCTTGCCTATTACTTTGTTTCTGTTTCATTTCTAATCCTTAACATGAATGTCATGTTTAGATTTTTTTTAAGATTTTACTCTTTTTTATTTTACCTCCCATTGCTAGGTACTTGGAACTTTGGGTTGGAGGCACATCTAAACTTAGAGTTACAATGCCATCTTGACTGGACATCTCTTGGAAAAATGACTTTGAACCGACAATTTTATTCCCAGCCAAGCTACTAATCAAGTATAAGAATAGAACAAAAAATTCCATATGTTCAAAGACTCAAGAGGGTTTACCTTTCTTACATCATTTCAGAAAAAAAAAAAGATTACTGAAGCATGTGCTTTTGTAAAACAGAAAGTTATAAGCAGGGAAATAAGAAGATTTGGAACTCAAGAAATACTGGATCCAACTCAGGAAAACAGTAAAGGAAGATACCATGATGAAAGCCCTCAGCAGACCCAGAGAGCAATTGGTCCAGACTGGATTAATTCATTTAGCCTTCATTAAAGGCTAAATGGTGGTAAAAGGGAAGTTTTCAGGCACAAAGAGGACCACCTAAGAAAACAGTAAGTTATAAACACCAGGTAGAACTACATGAGCTAAAAAATAGTCATGATTCAAATGTTAAGCAAATGAATATCTGTCATTTTTCGAGATAATATTGCCTTAACCCTTTGTTGTTTTTCATACCACTGACATCGTGAAAATCATAGGCCAATTATTTTATAGAATATCTTTTAATTTGGATTTATCTGATATTTCCTCCTAATTAGATTCAGGGTAAATAAACATTCTTGTCTGGAATATTGTATGAATGATGTTGCATTCTTCTGGGGACATAATATCGGAAGGCACACAATTTCCATTCACTCCCTATTAGTAATACTAATTTTCATCATTTTACTATGGTATTATCCAATTTCTCTACTGTACAGCCATTTTCCCCAATGTAATTAATAAATAATTTGTTGGGAGATACTTTTAGGCTATGTAAATAATCTTTTCCTCATCAAAGTTCTACATCCAAGATTAAGTATCTATTGATTATTTTTGCCTGAATCAGTTTTTAGAATGAAGTTTGCAAAATGATGATTTCTTCCCACGGTTATTAGTCCATAATTTTATGTAAGAAAGAACTTTATGTAAGGTTCTCCAATATATACATATTGAGTATACATATTGAGGATCAATAGATTGACAAATAAACTGTTATTTTGCCATAAAAATGTGTGATTGTTTAGGGTCAAAGGCAATTTGAGAGGAAACAAAACCAAGAATTTCCCCCTTAAAAAGAAGACTGATAGGAAGATGTCTTATGTAATTTGCTTTTATTCATTGTCTCCAGAGGCTGCTGATGGTTTCCCAATACATTTGGCATCTATCTATCTATCTCTCTGTCTGTCTATCTATCTAGTGGAATCCTTGGCATTTATGAAAGTCTAATATGATTTTATTGCTGAAAGTAGAAATATATGGGAGAGAAAAAAAGTATCCCATCTCCTCTGGTGTTGATGGCACAAATGAGAGCTTAGTGTTTCATTCCAATGAGATTGTGGCTTTCATTAATTTCACACCCTCAGCTGATGAATGAAATTGTTTTGTTGTGCTAGGCAGACTGCTCCTGCAGAGTAATTAATCACAAATGAAGGGTTGGAAAAACTGCCAATGAAAATGCTGTATATCTGCAGCTCAGCTGAGACTCACCAGAGAGGACTTTACTGGCAGTGACTCATGACTTTATGAACTCTCTCCCTTACATAGGGAGAGTGACAAATGGAGCCACTGACACCTGTTTTAATTAAATAGTCACTGAAACAGGTGGCCAGTCAGGATAGAGGTACAGAGGGCTTTTTAGAGTTCCTGAGATAAGAGTTTCTTACGGCGAATAAATTTTACTGGAAAAGAAGCTGCCCTGGCAGAAAGGCTACCTTAGTATTTCTAGGGGAAACAAGATGAACGGGGGTTATTAATTACAAACCATAATGTGCTAAAGGACTATTAGATGACAAGATAAAAATTAGACAATTAAAGTGAGAGAGGGAAGGAAGTCCATGAACAAACACCTTAACATTTAGTTTTTCAATATTATGAGATATGATACAAAACCTAACTGGTGAATAGGCATTTTAGGATTCCAGAAAAATCAGCACTTACTTATATCTGTGTATAAAGTGGTTTGGAATCAGTTTCATATGCACGTAATATTTCTCCAAAACTTATTTTGGTGGGTCTGCTGGGTGACGTTCTTGCGGTACCTGTCTCACCTTCAGGAAAGGTCAAGACTGGGATCACACTCAGGTATTCCTTGAGCTTTGTCCCTAAAAACTACACAGCCATTCTGGATTTAACAAGCAATTTTCAGAAAGAGCCTTTCTTTTTTTTTCTTTTCAACAAACCAGCTGAGGAACAGCAATATCGGCTGCTGGGAGTTTGTTGGAAACATAAAATTACTGGCTTCACCCGGATCTACTGAATCAAAATCTGCATTTTAATTTTACCTGGGTGGTTCCTTTGTACATTAAAATTTGAGAAGCACTGCTTGAGAGGACTAGACATGTCTATTCCTTTGATCTGCCTATATGGAAAATCAAAAAGGGAGTGTAGTCTACAGTTTTATTCATGCCAGTTAACTGAGCTGCCTATTGGGAAAGAACTTATGTATCAAAAGAGAGATCGTCAAAAAAAAAGAATTTGTTACAAAAATAATGGAAAGCAGCAGAGATCAGAATAAATACTCTTGGTGTTGTCAATGGTCTTTCTCATAGTTCTGGAAGCTGGGATGTCCAAGATCAATGTGCCAGCAGGTTTGGTGTCTGGTAGTGTCTGGTATCTGCTTCCAATATGGCACCTCATCTAGAGGGGAGGAACACCGTTTTCACAACACAGAAGAGCAAAAGGAGGCAAACTCACTCCTGAAAGCCGTTTTTACTTGTGGCATGAACCCATTAATGAGAGTGACGACTTCATGACGTAAACACCTCCCATGAGGCCACTCTTACTAGCACTGTTGCGTTGGTGATTAAGTTTCCAACACATGAGTTTTGTTGGGGGCGGGGCAAATATTCAAACCATAAAGTTTGGCTTCATGGTATGCCCCCATTTTCTCCTCTATGTTCCAGTTCCATTTTTTGCTTCCCACTGTGGCTGATGCTTATTCTTGTGAACACCCACTTCTGCTGAACATGAGTGCTGCCTCCACAGGTGCCCCTGTGCTCTGGGCTGAAGTCCTTTGTGCTTTGACTTGAAGGAGCAGATGACAACACCAAGAATATTTATTCTGATATCTACTGCTTTCCATTAATTTTGTAATAAATTCCTGTGTTTTGACCATCTGTCTTTTGACACATGAGTTCTTTCCCAATAGGCATCTCAGTTAACACACGAATAAAACTCTAGACTATGCTCCCTTTTTGACATTCCATTACAGGCCAATCCTAGAGTGAATCTATCCTAGGATCAAGCTGGACAGGATAAATTCACTCTATTCTATAGATAGAAGAGCTCCTTTGATCTTCCTGTTTGGAAAATTAAAAAGCGAGTGGAGTCTAGAGTTTTGTTCACGTGAGTTAACTGAGATGCCTATTGGGAGAGAAGTCATGTATCAAAAGAGAGATGGTCAAAACACAAGAATTTATTACAAAAATAATAGAAGGCAGCAGAAATCAGAATAACCTCTTCTTCTAGTTGCCATATCAATAATAGCCAGCATAACCATTTAATAATACTTTGGGTTAAAAAAACCTGTATTAGTTGCTAATATTTTAAAATCAAGATATTTTATACAGAAGCTGGATTAGCAGCATCTTTTGAGAAAATTGACCAACATGGCACAGTGGGGCCTATAGTTCTTCAGGTAATATCAGCTGCAGCTGTAGAGGCTGGCCTGTCAGACAGTCATGCCTTTCAGTTCAGCACTGTCTCTACTCATCTTTATTATGTCCCTAAATCCATGACCAGGAGTACTTGTTAGTTATCCTCATATCTACTCTTTTATTGTTTTATACCTGGCCCATGTCCTTCATGTGTACATTACTTGCTTATCTCCTGTGGGTGTCTGAATTTGAGGACATGGGGCAGCTTCTTAGTCTACCTTCTTAGATGTGGTATTTTAAAAGTGTGCCATTCACTTTTGCTTCACATTTTATAATGGTATGCTACAAAACTTCATTCCTTTCCAGGATAAATCTGGGGTGTTGTGATTCCAGAGATAAACAGATTGAGGCATTTCAGATTACTGCCTTCAGAGTTGAGGGCTCAACAGAATGTGAAAGAAATACATTTGGATGATACAAAACTCAATTCACCAGGCCATGTTTTCTTCATTGTTCTCACTGGATGCCTTAGAACACACAGTATCTTCCACTGGGTCAGGGGAAACAAGGGCATTTCCAGAAAATGTGTTACATGCCTCACATTTATCTGATAAATGTGAAAAGAATATATTCACATTTCTGGGAAAAGAATATATTCCCAGAACTCATTCTTTATTTTATATTTTGAGATTAAAATTTTGATTTCTAGAAATGTAAATTTCTATAATATAAATTTCTTCATCATTTATATTATTGATTTGGAAATCTATCAGTTGACTTCATCTCTCAGAGGTCTGATGCATCATATAATGTGATTTGTGGGAGAAATAGAATATAGAGTTATGTATGTTTTCAGGATGTCTGTAGAGTTTCTGCTCTGTGTAAAGCATCATGGCCTTTGTGGTAAAAGGAAATGGACCCAAATCTCCTAGAGAGGAGCAACAAGTCTTGCTGGTGTCTGCAGAGCAGGCAGGGGTCTGACATTGCTGACCATTCATTAGCAGAGCTTCTTTAGCATCACTGGCAGACAGAGTTTATTGAAGGACAATAGATAAATGACAAATGACTTCTAGAACTGGCTGCCCTACTTGGAGTCAGCAATTGGCAAGGTGAAGGATGAAGGAAGAGGGATGAGCAGTGAGCACAGGCAGTGAGTATATATCAGTGAGGAGTTACCTCAACTAAAGAGAATGTTTTAATATTTCTAATGATATGCCTGCTCATTCAGCCAAGAAGGCTTTTATTTACAACTTATAATGTCCCAATGAGAGAATTAATTTGCTACCTTTGCCACCACATTAAATGCAAACATCAGGAAGAATGGTGTTCAAAGCCAAGTATGAAATAACGACATATATGTTGGGACAATGTGTCACACAGAAATAGCAAATGGCATTGTAATGTATGGTAAGCATGCCTAGAAGAGCTGGAAGCTTAGAGAATGTGTTGACATGGTTTGTACAAAGCAGCCATTAGAAAGGTGCAGAGGTTCTACTGCAGATCCCAGTGCATGTCACTGGGTCCTTTCATCTTATCAAGATGGATAACTCTTGCAGGGTATAAGTTTTTTCTCCCTGCCTTGCTTCCTTCCTTCTATTTTTCTTTTTCTTATTTCTTATAAAATGTCTTAAAAATAATTTTTGGGATATCAAATATGTACATTTTACTCTTCTCTCATTTCTTACACTGAGCCATTACACTAATTCTGATTAAATCCTTATGATAGTGCCCTTAATAGTTCTTCCCTCTGGTTTTTTTAATTTTCTTTAGTAAGTAGAGTCCAGTACATTATTCCCAGTCTACTTTGCTATGGGGCTATCATTCAAGTTTGCAATAGTTTTCTCTTTAATCTCTATTACAGAAAACAAATTCCAATGAGCTTTCCGCACAGGCTCTATTTGTACCTACATCCACTTTTTACTCTGCAGTGGTCTGAATGTGTCCCTTTAAAATTCATATGTTGAAATCCTAACCTCCAAGATGATGGCATTAGGGTTGGCCTTTGGGAGATGATGAGATCCTGAGGGTGGAGTCATCATAAATGGGATTTGTTCTCTTATAATATAGGCCCAAGGGAGCTTGTTTGCCCCTTCTACCATGTGAGGACATAGTGAGAAGGCATCATCTGCAAGTAACGGTCCCTCACCACACATGGAATCTGCTGGTACCTTGATCCTGGACTTCCCACCCTCTAGAACTCAGAGACATGAATTACTGTTATTTATAAGCCACCCAGTTTATGATATTTTGTTATAGCAGCCCAAGTGGTCTAAGACACGTCCATTTCTAGATTTTCTTTTTTTCTCTAAGAGTCTTCTAAATTTGGAAATTCAGAACTGTATCATGCTTCTGGTTAACTAAATATCCAAATGCAGGAAATACTATGATGGGAGACATTGAATAATTCTCTAGTTAGAATTCATGGGCAGAGTATTGGGTACACCGTGTACCACGTATATATAGATATACCTGAGTATATGTACTCAGTCCCTCTCTAAACAGCTTATTAAGTAGTGTGAATTTGGTGAGATTTAAAAAATGGATGGTTTTATTTTTTTCAGATCACCATATTTAAATATGTTTTATTGAATTTCTCTTAAAAAAATCTTGTCAACATCTTAAATTCCATAATGATACCAGAATATTCTACCTCTAAAACATTCATTCTCTGATACCATTCAATCTTTTCTTTTCTCTATTGCTGACTTGACTTAGGGCTGGAAGAACTAGGAGAGAGGAGGGGCTGTGCCCTACTCCTGGAACATGCTGCCCACTTTCCTTTTCCTCATCCTCCTCCCCTTCCTATGTCCCCATGCCTGTGTTGCAGGAAGGAGAAAAGCGATTGGAAGTGACAGTGTTTCTTGTTTATCACTTGTCTGGCATTGGTTGGTGGCCACAGGCTTCTCTCTGTTGCCTGCCCCAACATCTGTTAGGCCTGGGATATGAGTACAAATGGAGGTCTAGGTTTCCTCTGTCTAAATATTAAGAAGTTATAGATCAAGGTAACAAAGTATTAAATAAAATATGTTCCATGCCCTTATTTCGATAGATATATATTTATAATGATTTACACGGTCAAATTGGAGTTTAGACTTCTTGAACTTCTTGGAATTTTGTATGTTAGCATGGTGGCATGGGATACACTGTCACTGCTCCTGCCTCCTTGTCTGTGGCCCAAGGCCTTCCATCCTTCTCTCTCTAGCCCTAGGTCTGTCTCACACTAACAGTGACCTCCTACACCTGTGTGTGGTCAACCTAGTCGACATTTTCAAGCTTCTTACCTCCTGCCATCAGCTGCAAATAGCCACCCCTTGGCCACCCTTTGAGTCTGAAGTTTGTGCTTTTCAAGAGAATGGGCCCACGAAGAAGCCCATGAGGCTCTGGAAGCAGGCTTGGGGCCGTCTGGAGAGATAATTCTGCAGTGCTGGGTACTTAGAACATGATTTAGAAGAGGATGAAGGTTTCAGATATGTATGTCCCCTTGTCCCCCAGGAGGGCAAGAATGAAGTCCTCTAGAGAGTAGGTTAAAGGTATTGGCCCTGTTACCCAGTTCTGAGGGAGCAGTAATGGTGGCATCAGTGAGATCTTGAGGCCGCCTTCTAAATGGCTTGTAAATATGGGAAATATATTCCCCTTGCTGTCTTTTGTTATCAGTCATAACCTCCATGCTAGATACCCCTTCATGGCCTTTTACTGCTGGAATTTTCTCACCTAGAGACCAATCTTCTTTCATATGGTGCCAGCAAGATGCCTCTGTGGTACTCACTTCACCTACGGGATCCTCCTCTGGCTTCACAGTGCTAAATAGTAAGAAAGTAAGTGGCTTCACTGTGCCCTTCCGTCACCTTGCCAGCTCTCTCCACTTCTGTTTTCCTTGCTCAAAATAGTCACGGACATCAGATCTGCACAATAATTGCATAAATGAACACTCAACCCCAAACCTGACATTAGTCTGCTTTCTCACAGATACCTCTCAATCTTGATGAATGATTCTCTTGGACTTCTCCTGGCTTGGGCTCAGTAGAGGAGTCTTCTTATTCACCCCTCCATAAGGGAGGGAGGAGTGGATAAGAGATAGCCCTGCCTTCATAGGCTAACAACTGCCTACTCAATGGTCCTCTGCCCCCCCCTTACCTTCTGCCCATGTAAGCTGGGTAATAGCAGTAGGATATGTGATAGCTGAGCTTGTTTATTTGTTTCTTAATAAACCCAAGAGAGGCTGTCGACCCACAATTATTAGGTAGCTTATGTGCTTTCGTTCTTGGCTTACAACCTCAATAGTCCATTCCAGGGCAAATAAGCAAATCTCTCAATATCCTAATATGCATGCAAACAAAATATATCTTCTATTAGAGGAGGTAACTTTGCCAATTAAAAAAATGGACTATTTATCCAAATGTTTACCTTGATGTTTGCTTTTTGTGTGCAGAAATGTTATTTTACCTCACACTTACACAAATAGCATGATTGTAATTTGGCTTTAAAATGGGGCCACATCCAAGTTAACAATTTAATTCCTTTTCTTCCTAGCCTCGCCCTATGCTTCTATGCCTCCATCTGTCACCGGGTCAGGAGAAGCACCCACAGTATTCCCACAAAAACCAAATCCTCAAAAAATCTCCAAGGATGCTTCAACGTGCCTCTTTTTTTTTTCTTCAGAGACACACATGATAGATACTGCTCACTTGCCAAGCAACATTTCATGGGTAGCACTGAAGGTGATGCATAGCTTCTGGGGTGGTACTTCTACCCTGTTCCCTTTTATTCAGGGGGAAGTTTCAAGATGCTGGTGAGGGAGCAAAAAGTGATTATGGAGATGACCTTGAATTCCCTGTATTTTATATTAAAAAGTAAGCCGCTCACTAACATCATTGCAGTTATTGGTAATAAATTGCCTGCCACAAATTGCACAACTGATTGTGACACTAAAGTTGACAAGCAATTCCCTAGCTCACCTAAAGTAGAAAAAGCAATAGACAGCAAGATGCTATAATGAAGGGAGAGGCTTTGATGCTTGGGAGATGCCTGAGAGGAATCCTAATTCATGGTAGACCCTACATACAAGAATCGGGTCTTACAATTCACTTTCAAATTTGACAAGTGCTCATTAACTACTGTTTTACTTTTACATGGTTTTGATATTTTCAGAAATGTTTATGTGAAACAATGCTTGGATTGTATAATAAACACACATATGTGTGTGTGTTTGTATGCATGTAGGTGTGTGTGTAAGGTACCTGGAATGATGATTGATGATTTTACCTATATTGTCACACTTACACTCAAAGTGTCTCTTCAGGAGAGGCAAAATTAATTTCATTTCACAGATAAGAAAGCAGAGGCTCAGAAAATTTACATAATTTGCCCAAGGTTGTAATTTAAGTAGCAATGAAACTGTGTTGCAGCTCAGGACTTTCTAAATCCAAACCAATTTTCTAGTCACAATTTCCTTCTCTCCCTTTCTTCTTTACTTCTTTCCTTTACTTAACAAAAATGTTTGGCAGACCCATTATGAATGCTAGGTATGTTTCTGGGTGCTGTGTATATAGCAGAAACTATCCAATGTTCCTGCCTGCCCTCCCAGAACTTACTTCCTAATTAGAGGCAAATACTAATCAACCAAATATCATAAATAAATGCATAATGTACCATCAAGTCATGATAAATGCTCTGAAGCAAACTTCCAAAAGGAAAGGAGATTGAGAATGCAGGATGGGGGTAACAGGTAAGGGCAAGAGTAAGGTGCCATATTATATCTGGTGTCAGGGAAGTCTAAAAACTGACAGGCTTCCCAAGACTTTGGCAGGTTTATTGAAATATCTAAATTCCAACATTTCCCTGTAAACAATATGCATTTGCTAGCAGAAAGCTTTAGTTGCTTTCTGCAATTTGTTTGCAGATAATGGTTATATTATATGCCAATGTATGCATTGGCCCCAAGCATGAAAGAGAGAGAAAAAAAGAAAAGCTTATGAGGTGTTTCTAGAAGCATGAGAAGATGTCTGAGTATATTTAAAGAGCACATAGGTCCCTATATATCAAGTAGGTACAGATCCTGTGATTCTTGGGTGTAAAGGTTGGATGCCTCTTTAAACAGGACCAAGATTACATGTTTTTGGAAGGTGGAAGGAAATTTAATGGAGACGAGAGAGTTGGTGAAGAATTGGTTGGGCGGCATGAGTAAAGGCAAATTGCCAATGGAAGTAGGATGTTCCAACAACTGAAGGTGCTTCATGTTTGCATTACTCAAGGAATGTAAAAAATTTGAAATAATTCAATTCTACAAGCAAATAAGAAGTGAGGCATTTTACAAACTGCATCAAGATCCTGAATCAAAGGTTCATTTTAAGAATAAATTGCAGCAGCCCAATTAACCAAATTTTGCTAATTTCAGTTGCCTGCTCTTTTTTTTCCAGTAATTTGGTTATCATTGCCATTTATTTCAGCAATTTTCTTAATGACCTTCTCAGAATGATATTCTCAGATATAACTGTCTTCAAAAAATATGCTAAATCCATGTAAAAATGTTACAGTCTATTTCCTTCTTCACAGTTAGAAATGAAACAATCACTTAGACTTGTACCCTTCCACCATCTTTGCAGGGGACTTAATGAGCTGGAAAGATAGAGTGACATGGAGAGAAATTACTCTGATAGGGGCAGAATATGGAGAAACACATGTGGTCTTGAAAGACAGCTGATTCAATTAATCCCACCAGCCATTTTACCAGCTCCATAGATCAGACATAAGGCTGAATTGGACACTTCCTGGAAGTAAATGAGTGAGAACTTCAGTGTAGAAGGAGTTTGGGTGGGGGAAGTTCAGATAACTCTGGGTCATTAATGACTTCATTAAATACTGTCATGGGAAAAACTACTTTCACTGAACATTTCCAAGATCCTTGAGAAAAAAAGTTTGTTTCCAAAGAGTTCTAACCTTTCAACTTTTTCCACTTGAAGATACTCGACTAATGTGTTTCCTGCTAGCTGTCACATTGCTGTTAGTGAGTGCACAATGATTCTGAGTGGCTGCACTATGTTGTAGGATTTCATAAACTCAAGCAGTCCTAACAGTACCAAGTGGAATTTGGCTGTTCTAGGAGACAAACTTATTGTGATGTTCCTTTCATTCTTTTTATTCTTTTTGCTCAACCCTGGGTGAATACAGGTAAAAATACTTGAAGTATAAACGAGAATGTTAGCTCCATATGAGCAGAAATTATTTTTTGGTCTGTTTTATTTACTTGTGTATCACCAGTGCACAGAATGGTGCCTGGCATATAGCAGAGGAATAATAACTTCATCTAAAATAAATGAAAAATGGAGCTGGTATCACCCAACTTATATTTTTAAAACTCACCATTCACAGATTTGGGAATACTGTTTTTTTTTTTTTTCCAAATTTTGGAAAGCAATCCCTTGACTCAATGATAATGTGGGCTTTCCTGTTACATTCCAATGCTTAGTTGCATTGTGCTGTACAATTTTACTATTAAAAACTAACGTTACACATATTTCACATTGGGGTTTTTTTTTTGTGAAATTGTAAGTTTCTGTTAGTTGCAGATCATATTGACACCAAAACCTGTAGCTGATTTGTGCTCTAACTGGGGATGATAGCTAAGCTTGTAGCTGAAGATGTCTTTCATTAATCAACTTTTAAATTGTGGTTGAAGACGTTTTTAATCATCCAACGGAAAAATCAGTTCCCAAATAGCATATTGGTTTTCCATGGTTTTCTTTTCATTTCTCCTGGAGTTACTTATTCTTCATTGGTTCATTAATTCAACTTATGCATGTTGAGCATCTACTAAGTTTTGCAACACAGTTTACAGTGCTGGGAATGCAAAACTGATTGTCATAGACTATAAGCTCTGGAGTTATAAGGGAGACAGAAAATAAAACTAACCATCACCCAAATCATTATTATTATTCTGAGACCTTTTATTTGTCTTTACCCATATGCCACCATTGACATTACCTAGGATCAAATGGGACCCCTTAAAGAGCATTTGTTGGTTCTCAACCACCCCACAGGATTCAGGGATGGCCTAGTTTAGTTTCTAGGGAAGGGGTAGACCAGCTGGTAGTTTTGCATGAAATACATTATGGCAAACTGTTTCAGCATACTGGGGCTAGGGTTGTCTTGCTATAATCTGAGAACCATGATTAAAATATCAAGGGGAAACCAAATATGGAAGACAAATGCTGGAGATGATGCTACCAAAAGTTAGTTAATGAGGCCAAATTCAAGGAGAGAGCATGCTTACTCCCCTGCTACAATGATGCTTCTGGAGACCTCACAGAAATTCCTCTGAGAATGGCATCTGACAGTATGTAACCTAGATTATAAATTTGCTATACCTTTACAAACAGATTTTTACTAAATGTTTAAAATGCTAAACTTTTCACTAGGCATCTTGGGGAAGTAAATAGGTGTTTAAAATTCAATTCTTTCACCCAAGTTCTTTACTTGTTACCTGGGAGAGAGAGATAAATATATGGGAAACAACAGTGATAGAATAAGATGATTTAAATGTCTGGACCTAAGAAAGAAAGAACTGCAAGAAAACAGAAAAAAAGTCATTCTGCTAAGATCTTTTGGAAGCCTTGGAGACCCAAGATAAGCTTGATTTGAAATTCAAGAACAGAAAATAGACTAGAAATATGGGGAGTAGGAAAGTGGGGAGGGAAATTTTCCCCATTAAGGGTAAATGTTTTAGGTTGAGCTCCCTAGACAAGAACTTGTGGGCAGGTAATTTATTTGGGAAGTGATCTCAGGATGCCCCTGTAGGAGAGTAGGGATTGAGCAGAGAAGGGAAGAAAACCAATAAAAGAAAACCAAACTTGCTTGAGCTTAAACAAGTTACTGCTGTAGACAGCTAGAGCTCAATCCTATATAGAATACTCTTCAGAGGGGCAAGGAATCTGGCATATTTATCCTCCGGTACTTATCTGGCTAAGGGTTACTTCGTGGGGCATTAACTCTCCAGAATTCCAGCAGAGAGCAAGCCAATGGGTAGAGAGTGACAGGCATGTGCAGCAGGATTAGTGACCCACCCTGGGATGGTGTGAATCATTGGGGTATTAGGCGGTGCTTCTACTCTTGGAAGCACATATGGAGAAATAGTACAGCACAGGTTTCCAGGCTCGGCATTAAAAGCACTCTGATACTAACATGTTTTAGAAGTTGGAATTCACTACAATAAGTATAAAGAATACCCATCCAGCAGATGACATGAGGAAATATCAGGCCTGAGGATGTTCAGGAAGCTTGGCTCCTTATGTCTCTCCATTTCCTCTTGAGAGAGGTATTAGAGGCAATGGTCTTCTGCCTCCCCAGAGTAAGGTCCTGTTGGCAGGGGCTAATCATAACTTTTATATGTGTAATTGCATTATTCTGTGTTCGGTATTTTTTATGGGATAGTCAGTCAGGTGTGGCCACAAAAGGAGATGGAAGAGAGGCTCAGGAAAACAAAGTTTGTTATACTCACAGGTTTTAGAGATAGGAGGCACTGCCTGCCATGCAAAAGCACATGGAAACACACCAGAGTGCTCAGGAGGCAGAAGATAGGAGTAATGGGAGAGATTGGGCCACAGCCTTTACTGGTGTTTCCATGGGAAAGGCAAGGCAAGGCAAGGGAGGGTAAACAATTTAGGATTGGCTCAATGCTATAGAGGTGGTCCCTAGTTGTCTGATCCCTGGCCCTTGGATAATTAGAGCAGAACATTACCACAGACATAGGAGGTCTGTCTCTGGATTGGCTAGTTTGCATATCAAAGGCGTGATTCAGGCTTAGTCCTTTGCTGTCTCTAAGAACTAGCCTAGTCATGGAGGGGCACTTTCTCCCAATCCAGAAAGATTTTTTTCTTTATTTTTAAAAAGCTGTCAAAACATCATTATATATAGAAATTAAAAAAATACATATACTACCATCTGAAACTCCAGATATTACCTTATTTGGTTGCAAAAATTGCACACCTGGACTTAACATCTGGGTTCGGGATATAATTTCTTACGATGTCTTCAGCACTCTCTTATTATATTGTGCATAGGTTATGTAAGGATGACCAGCTGTCGCACAAGAGCAATCACTTTGCAAGTATAAAAATGATGACCTGTCTGTGAACAAGAGGCACCATTTGTCTACAGAATGGCAAGACCTTATAAGGATTCACCCCAGCAGGCAAATGTCCCCACACAGGAGGTTTGCACAGTGGCCTATAATAGCCTGCATAGGAAGCAGAGAAGTCTTGAAAGAAAAGATCACTTTCAGTGGCCCTAGCATTAGGGCCTTTATTAACAAAGATGTCACGGAGGCTTCTCAGCAGAAATCTTGTCATCAGGTAGGAGAGACAGAGATGAAGCAGAAGAGGAGAAATATGGCAGCCTCAGAGTGCCTCTGGAGAGAATCTTACTCATAAGCATATGTGAGTTCCCTTAGAAACTCTTATATTTATTTGGGGAGGATTTGGAGGTTGGGTCTGTGTTTGTGTGGGTGGGGGATGTGAGTAAGGTTGAGAAGCTGGAAGATGGAGAAATGCTGCTTAAAGCCACACAAGGGTAGGCTGCCTGAGCCTCTCAAAATGGGTCTAATTTCATGTAGTATTCAAATAGAATGATCTAAGCTGCCCCCATCCAATGAATGGAGAGGGGCCCACCATTCCCCAAAATAATCCTTGTTATAGCAATAATAATAATTATAACACCTGCACCATAAAAATTGTTCCAAGCATTTTTATACCCTCTGTGCATGTATTATCTCATAAATTCTCACGATCACTCCTTTGAGCCAATTCTATTACTATTTCCATTTTAGGGGTAAGGAAACTGAAGTATAAAGAGCTCAAGAGCATCTCTAAGACCGCACTGTTGATTGATGGCAGGACCGAGAGCTGAAGCCAAGCCTTAACATCTATGCTCTGCCTTTTGGCTCTCAGTAGATTCTCTCTGTCCAATCTTGATCTCATTTCTGTTGATCAGCCCTCTTTGCCGCACCCTGACTATTATCACCCTTATACATTTCTTCATTCTCTTAAAATGCCATTAACATCAAAAGGCAGTCCTGTATCAGAGAGTGTTACCAAAGGTTGGGAGACTAGGGGAAGGGATCCCAGCACAGCAGAAGCACCAAGTTAATGCTTATTATTAGACAACATTGTGCTAAAATTCCATTGGCTGTTCTCCATCATGAGGAATTTCTCTAGACCATTTCCCCATCTCAGTCAGGCCTTTTTCTCTCTTTCTTTTTTTTTTTTCTTTCATTATTGTTATTATTATTATTATTATTATTATTATACTTTAGGTTTTATGGTACATGTGCGCAATGTGCAGGTAAGTTACATATGTATACATGTGCCATCCCTCTTTCTTTAGATTCTTCCTTATACAGATTAGCTTCTAACTTCTAAACCAAGCAATGGGCCTGTCTTTGAATATCCAGATGTTTATTTAGGATATGCTGATTTTAAGATGTGCAATAGGTTATATTCAAAATCTCTGTGTTTCCTATCTCTCCTCTCCTTTTATCCGTCTATGTAGTTGTCTAGCTTCTGGCATCTGGATCACAGTGCTAATATTGACTCCCGTTGATTGATTACTGAGACTAATGGATAAAATAGAGATTCTTTTTTTAAAGTATTGGTTTCCTTAGATTGGAACATAATGTAGTCATCAAGGTCTGGGTTAAAATTTTAGTTCCTCTGTCTATTAGCCAGCCACAGATAAGTGAATTATTACCTTTTTGAACCTTGGATTCCTCAGATCATTGATAGACATAGTGATCAGATAATGCATGTGTAAGGTCCTAGCATAGTCCCTGGCACATAGAAAGGCACTCAGTAATGTTAATTCCTTCCTTCCCATTCTTCTATTTCTTTTCTTTTGCTATGACAACAATTAGAAATTGATCAAGCTAGTAAATTTTCTTACTAATGTAAGAAATGACTTACATCAGGTGCAAACCCTAAAGCAAACAGCCAGTAGAATGAGTAACAAGAGTTATATCTGAATGACGGCACGGAATACATGCAAGGATAATACTGCATGTTTGAACCAACATTCCTGAGGACAAAAAAAAGTTTGTTTTTTTTTTTCTTTTTACAAATGGCACTGGAAAAGGGTATAAATACTCCTTCTCTCTTCTGTTCTTTAAATTTATGGATTATTTATTTCCAAAATGTTGGATACACTTTCAGTAAGGCTGAATAGAAACTAAAAGGTTTTCTCTCCTGGTTACAGGCCCACTTCATTAAGTAAAATGTACAGTCAGTAAGTAAAATGTGCAGTATAATAATCAAAGTTTTGAATTTCACTCAAAGTTAACTTCTTCCACCCTCCAGCTGGGGTCGTCTTCATTCTGGTGGGCCTGCATCAGGGATTGGGGTATAAGGGCTTTTCTACTTCCCATCTTGTTTGCCACCTGCCATTAGAATTTCTCTGACTTCTCTAAGTTTTTTGTTGATAGGGGGAGAAGAAGTCTATGGCTGATAAAATGTAACCTTGTGATAGTATCTTCCAGGAGTTTCACCTTTCCAAGCCTGATTCTTCCTCTCATTAGATACTTTTGTGTCTGTGATAGCCTCTTTGGGTCCTTTCAATTTTTTTTTTAACAAATTTATTATTAATTGGCAAAAAATTATATATATTTATTTTGTGCAACATTTTGTTTTGAAATATGTATACGTTGTGAAGTGGCTAAATTGAGCCATTAAGATATGTACTCCCTCACATTCTTATCATTTTTGTGTGTATGGTGAGAACATGTAAAACCTATTCCCTTAACAATTTCCAAGAACATGATACCTTGTTATCAACTATAGTCACTATATTAGTCTTTTCTCACACTGCTAATAAAGAATACCTGAGCCTGGGTAATTTATAAAGGAAAGAGGTTTAATTGACCCACAGTTCCACATGGCTGCAGAGGCCTCACAATCATGGTGGAAGAGCAAGGGACGTCTTACATGGTGGCCGGCAATAGAGAGGCAGAGAAACTACCCTTTATGAAACCATCACATCTCGTGAGACTTATTCACTATCACACAAACAGCACAGAAAAGACCCACCCCCATGATTCAGTTACCTCCCACTGGGTCCCTCCTATGACATGGGAATTGTGGGAGCTACAATTCAAGATGAGATTTGGGTGGGGACACAGTCAAACCATAGCAGTCACCAGGCTGTAGAATGTATCTCTTAAGCTTATTTCTCCTGTCTTACTGAAATTTTGTGTCTTTTGACCAACATCTTGCTGCCCTCCTCTTGATGTATGCATTGCAGTCCTCTTGCCAGGCCTGTGCAGATTCCTTCCTTGGCCCCTGGCATCCAGCTGTTTCTATTCAGTCCCTGGAATACATTTCCCACAGCAGTATTCTTACACAAGGACTCAGGACAGCTCCAGGTTGCTCCCTGCTTCATGACGCACATTTAGTCCCAGGGAGAAAATACATTACTCCTCCAGAATTTGTTTCACCGCAGTTTGCTCTCCAGTGCCATCTCTTTATCATGCAACCATGGCAGTTTGCTCTCCAGTGCCATCGCTTTATCATGCAGCCATGGCAGTTTGTGCTCCAATGCCATCTCTTTATCATGCAGCCATGGTCTCTTAGCAGCCTCTTGCCTGTAGAACTTTTCATCAGCTGCAAGAGAAATAGATCAGGCCAAACTCTCTTTGAATGTTTCTCTTAAAACTCCCTTCCATATATATATATATGAAAAGTCCCTTATACCGTATATATATATGAAAAGTCCCTTATACCCCAATCCCTGCTGCAGACCCACCAGAATATATATATATATTATATATATATTTTATATATATATTATATATATATATTATATATATTATATATATAAAATATATATATAATATATATATAATATATATAATATATATATAATATATATATAATATATATATAATATATATATATAAAATATATATATAATATATATATAAAATATATATATAATATATATATAAAATATATATATATATATATATAGAGAGAGAGAGAGAGAGAGAGAGAGAGGCAATCTGTACAGGGCCCTGTGCTATGCAGGGCTTCTAAGAAATATTAAGCCTCTCCGTCCCCGGAGAGTTTACAGTTTATTTGTTAAGGGAGAATTTACTCCCTTTCACCCTGGAATTATAGCCAAGACCAAGGCTAACTTTAAAAGAGGTTAAGTGCTCCTGAGTTTGAGAGAGTTGGCAGTAGTTGGGAGAATGTACTCCTCCATTGACCCTCATCATACGCCTTGAGGTGGAGAGGAAATAAGGGGATCCGGTGTTTTCTCTTTTTCAAGCTAAGGAAAGAAGGAGGTCAGTGCGGGGAATGATGAGAGAATCATCTGTATGATCCTAGGGAACATCAGATAAGGAGACACTACCACTTTACTCAACTTTTGGACCTGTGCTTCATGAGAAAACCTTCTAACTGGCCAATTTATTATTAAAACGTAGGTAAAGAGAATTAGGCAGAGATGGCATGGTGAGAAATTACTAAGTAAAGAGGAAATCAGGACACATCCCATGTCTAATGCTCAGTTTAAATAAGTATAAAAGAGACACCTCCACCTTCTTATGCCTGGCTATTGAGGGTAGTGACACAGGAGGCTACAGTTTTTCTAAAACCAGTGCTTTATGGGGGAAAAGGGGACTCATGAGTCAGAGGCATGTTGCTTGAACCCGCTAGCTGGAGAACAGCTGGAAGAAGTGGTCACCTCTTACAAGGAACTACCAACATCAAGGGGAGCTGCCTGGGTCTGTTAGAGTCAGCACCCACACCCTCGTAACTCTCATGTAGCAGCAACAACTGTCATATTCATCAAGGGGAAGACTACTGTCTCAGTGAAGTGAGATGTTTGCCCTTTTCCCTCTTCTTCTTCCTCACTGCTATTGACTAAGTCAATACCTTCATATCTTCCTCAAATTCATACATTAAAACCTAACCTCCAATGGGACGGTGTTAGGAGGTGGGTTTTTGGAGGTGATTAGGTCATGAGCATGGAGCCCTCATAAATAGGATTTGTGCCTTTATAAAAGACACCCCAGAGCACTTGCCTCCCTTTCACCATGTGAAGATGCAGAGAAGATGCCACCTCTGAACCAGGAAATGGGCTCTCACCGGACATCAAATCTAGTAGAACTTTTATCTCAGACATCCCAGCTTTCAGAACTGTTGTTTAAAGTCACCCAGTTGATGATATTCTGTTATAGTAGCCTGAACACAGTAAGACACTCACCCCCAAGAAGGAGGAGCTGATGTTCTGAAGATGGACGAGAAAGGGGAAGTAAAGAGCAGGGCACGCCACTCCACCTCCTTCCCCCAAGTGAGATGAATCAAGGGGAGATGCAGGCAGAACCTGGAGCAGGAGAAAACTTGGTCTCATGTTCAAGATCAAAGTTTGAAAATTATTAGTACTATTTTAAATATCCAAAGGAGGCAGTTCTAAATCAGAAAGGAGCAGACAAGTTGTGGACTCTTTAAGGAGGCCTCTTCTTCTTTATGAGATCTCATAAAACACAGGTAGAGACAGTTAACTGAAAACATAAGTTTTGTGTTGAGTTGAGACTTTATAATATAACTGTTATACATGTATGATGTTATATATATATATATATGTATACATGTATCCACACAGTTCAGCATATCCAAAGTGCTGTTTGAATGATGGCGATACTAACCAGTAAAAAGTGCAAAATGGATGCATTGACCAATTTTGTAATGAGAAAATAGAAATTCAGTTTAACATCTTGCCTCTTCACCACACACACACACTCACAGAGTTTCTCTCTCTTCTTTTATGCTTGAACACATGGATTAACACTTCTTTTCATAGAATTAATATAATTCCATGTGAATTATATGAAAGAACTTCCTATAGAAAGGATTTTAGGTCACACATAAAGGAAGAAATTCTTTTTGCATCTTAGCTAACAGAATGCTACACATTTCTCCAGTCCTACACTTGCTCTATCATGAAACAGAGTGCTTTTTAAAACCTTGACTTCTGTTTTGTGTTTTTACAAAATACTTTCACTTATCTGTTATCCATGTTTGTATTAAACCTGCTCTGTGAATAGACTTTGCAATAATAAGAGCCACATATATAACAGCTAAGTCTAGTGACTCATACAGATTCATGTCTGAATAGGAACTTGATAAGAGCTGATTGGTGATGACAAGGCCATGCCAATGAGCTCAAAGAAAGCTTAGGAGCCAGGACAGAAATTATTCTTATGGTCAGTTACACTTTTCTCTGAAGTTTAATAAACTATGCAATGAAAATTTTCTCCCCAGGATTTGAGTCTGGAATTGGGATTTTGGTTGAAGATTACAGTGGGGGCTCCTTAACTCTTGACTTCTGGTGAGGACAGAAAGTTTCTTTAAAAAGTTCCTTGAATAACCAGATTATTTTGGAATGCCAGAAACTCTGACTGCTCAGGAATATTTCAAGGCCACAAGTATTTTTCATGTACCATATGTTAAACATTACATTTTGTAGGTTACATATAAGTGAAAGACATATTTTCTACTTTCAAAGAATTAGAAATTCTACTTTCTCTCTTAGAGAGAAAGATACACAGCTGCCTGCACTCAGGGACAGAAACAGTAGCAAAGTTAGCAGTTTCCTCAATAAGGTATCTAGAATCCTAGCACCGAGAGATAGGAAAAACAAAACCAAATTAAATCTTGGTGGTCCATGGAACACCTTTTGAGAACTACTGAGGGAAATAATTGGATGTTGTGCACTAAGTGGTAAAGTTAGTATTACAGACAGAAGTATAGGAAGGAAGAGGGGAAAGAAATAATTACTGTCTGGACAAATGAGGGAGGGTTTTGTGCAACAGATGTGGTTTAAGCTAGGCTTGGAAAGATGGGTAGCATTTGGAGAGGAGGGAAGGAAGATGTTTCTGACAGTCAGATGGCACATTGTCTCAGGCAAGTAAGAAATAAAATTAAGATCCAGATATACAAAGGAGCTCTGTAAGAGTGGAGGTTTGTGGTGAAGAACCTCTGAGATATGGGATGAGTGTACAATGAAGGATAAACAGGCTGTATAGTAAAAGGGTGTGAATGCCAGGCAGAAGCATCTGGCAAGATTAAAAAGGGCATTTAAAATTATTTAGATTAAAGTTATTTTTGAATAATCTTAATGCATTTTATTACTTGGAAGTCTAGTGTTCCTTCAGATGTTAACATATGCCTTCTGAAAAGTTGTACAATGACCATACAAAGTGAGATAATAGGTTTCTTTACTCTGGGATGTTCCAGTCCTTTATACTAAACAACACTGCTTTTTAAAAGGGGGGAATGTAATATTTCATTAAAGAACTCCCATCCTACTTTTTTGTTTCTGTGAAAGAACACTTGTTGGCATTTGTCACTTTCTGTAGGTTAATTTGGGAAATGCTCTGCTAGATATTTACCAGCTATTCTCTGGAGATTTGTAGTCCTGGCTTATGTTAATTTGGGCAACAGGGAGGAACAGGTGAGAATTATCCTTCTTTGGAGTGACTTTGTTTCTTCGTCAAATAATATAAGTATTAGAAAATGAGATGGTCAATTTTCATTGAAACTGATGTTCAATAAAAATTACTGTAGACCAAAATTTGCTGACATTTGAGACCACATACCAAGTTGAAAATTAGTGTTTAAGAAGAAAACAACATCCAATTCTCCAATTTTAATTAATAATCTGAGTTATAGTAAGCTATTAAGATTTTTACATTAATTTGCAGAATTTTATTACTATTACTAGTGTTAGAATTTTTTATATTTACTGGCCTTTTGCCTTTTAAAGAATTTTATATTTTAGAATAGTTTTTGATTTACAGAAAAGTTGCAAAGATAGTAGAAGAAGTTTCCATATAACCAACACCCAACGTTCCTATTATTAACATGTTAAAATTAGTGTGGTACATTTGTCACAGTTAATGAACCAATACTGATAAATTATTATTAATTAAAGTCCATACTTTATTCAGAGTTCCTTAGGGTTCATCTAGTGTCCTTTTTTCTGTTCCTGGATCTCATCTAGGTTAGATATTTCATTCATTTTCTCAGGCTTTTCTTGGTTTTGGTGATCTTGATAGTTGTGGAGAGTGCTGGTCAGGTTTTTAAAGAATGTTCAATTGGAATTTGTTCAGTATTTTCTCCACAATTAGATTATGGTTATGTGTCTTGGAAAGGAAGATAACAGAAGTAACCCTTCATTTTTTTATCATTCTATAAAGAGTACATGCTATCAACATGACTTTTCATTGTTGAAGTTAAACTTGATCCCTGGATGAGGTGCTGCTTGCTAGGTTTCTCCACTATATAGTTACTCTTTTCCCCGACTTTCCACACTGTACTCTTTGGAAAGAAGTCATTCAGCTCACATTTACCAGGTGAGGAGTTATGCTCTACCTCCTTGAGAATGAAGTATCTACATACAGCATTTGAAATTCCTCTCATGGAAGATTTTGCTTAGTCCTTGTTTATTTATTCAATCATTTATGTATATCAGTGTGGACTCATAGGTATTTATTTTACAATTTGATTATATAATCTAATACCACTTTATTTTGTTGCTCAAATTGTTCCAGCTTTGGTCATTGAAATTGGCTCTTGAGTCCCATTGACATACTCATATTGAGGTCTTTTTAAGTTTTTTTTGAGTACTTTCTGGCAATGTAAGATGATCCAGGCTCACGTGTTTTTTTCTGCCCTAGTGCTAGAATTAGCTGTTTCTCCAAGGAGCTCTGGTTCGTTTTATTGGAAAATGGTATTAGCAATATCTGGGAGCCAAGAGAGCTAAGTGTGTTCATTGCTCCAGGGATGTCATTGTTTCTAGGACCTCTCAGCTGACAGACCAAGGAAATATATGTGGGTATGCTACCCTGTGTATTTCCACATCTATAAATATTTCCATATGCAACCATTTGTATCTGAATCAAGCTAAACACGAGTTCATACTGGTGCCCATGACTCTAATCCATTACCACATGGATGATTCTAGTCTCCTTCCCTTGCTTATTTCTAAATTCCTGCTCTCAACAATAAGAAACTTGGCTCCCATCACCCATCGTCTATTTACTTAATATTTCAATTCTCATATACATGTATAGCAATTGTAACATACATTTTTAAAGTTTTTATTTTTTATGGATACATAGTAGGTATGTATATATTGAGATATGAGATATTTTGATATAGGCATAAAATGTGTAATAATCACATCAATGTAAATGAGGTGTCCATCACCTCAAGCATTATCATTTCTTTGTGTTATAAACATTTCAATTGTATTCTCTAAGTTATTGTAAAATGTATAACAAATTATTGCTGACTGCAGTCACTCTGTTGTGCTATCAAAAATTAGATCTTCATTGCATCTAACTATATTTTTGTACTCATTGACCATCCAAATTTCCCCCACCCACCCACTACTCTTTCCAGCCACTGGTAACCATTATTCTACTCTCTATCTCCATGAGTACAATTGTTTTAATATTTAGCTCCCACAAATGAGTTATAATATATGAAACCTGTCTTTCTGTGTCAGCTTATTTTAGTTAACAAAATGTCTTCCAGTTCCATTCATGTTGTGACAGGATCTCATTCTTTTTTATGGCTGACTAGTGACTAGTACTCCGTTGTGTGCATGTGCAACATTTTCTTTATCCATTCTCTGTTGATGAACACAGTAGGTTGCTTCCAGATCTTTGCTATTGTGAATAGTGCTACAATGAACATGGGAGTGCAGATACCTCTTTGATGTACAGATTTCCTTTCTTTTGTTTATATATCTAGTACTGAGATTGCTACATCCATATGGTAGTTCCATAACAGTTTTAATCTTTTAAGAAACCTCCACACTGTTCTCTATAGTGGTTCCCTTCTCTTTATGGTTCCCTTTGCTTTGTGGTATTACTCAAGAAGTCTTTGCTCAGACCAATGTCCTAGAGATTTTCCCCTATATATTCTTGTAGAATTTCATAGTTTGAGGTCTTAGATTTGTCTTTAATTCATTTTTATTTTATTTTTGTATATGGTGAGAGATACAGGTCTAATTTTATTCTTCTGCATATGGATATTCAGTTTTCCCAGCATTATTAATTAAAGAGATTATTTTTGCTCCAGTGTATGTTTTCCACACATTTGTTGAAAATGAGCTCACTGTAGATGTATAGATTTATTTCTGGGTGCTGTATTCTCTTCCATTGGTCTATGTGTCTGTTTTTTTTTGCCAGTACCATTCTGTTTTGGGTACTATAGCTCTGTAGTATCATTTGAAATTAGCTGATGTGATTCCTCCAGTTTTATTCTTTTTCTTAGGATGGCTTTGACTATTCTGGGTCTTTTGTGGTTCCAGATAAATTTTAGAATTGCTTTTTCTACTTCTGTAAAGAATGTCATCAGTATTTTGATAGGCATTGCACTGTATCTATAGATTGCTTTGGCTAGACATTTTAACAATGTTGATTCTTTCAACTCATGAACATAAAATACGTTATTATTTTTGTGTGTGTCCTCTTCAATTTCTTGCATCAATGTTTTGTAGTTTTCATTGTGGAGATCTTTCACTTTTTTGGTTAAGTTTATTTCTAGGATTTTATTTTATTTGTAGCTATTGTAAATGATATTACTTCCTTGATTTCTTTTTCAGGTTGTTCACTGTTGGCATATAGAAATAATACGAATTTTTGTACGTTGATTTTTATCCTGCAAGTTTACTGAATTTGTTTATCAGTTCTTACAGTTTTTTGGTGGAGTCTTTAGGTTTTTCCAAATATAAGATCATATCATCTGCAGACAAGGATAATTTGACTTCTTCCTTTCCAATTTGGATGAATTTTATTTCTTTCTCTTATCTGATTGCTTTAGCTAGGACTTCCAGTACTATGTTGAATAACCATGGTGAACGTAGGCATCCTTGTCTTGTTTCATATCTTAGAGGAAAGGTTTCCCTCTAATGCTCTTGTTTTTGTCTTGCCTCCTAACTTTGAAATTGCCTAAGCACCCATCCTCAGAAAGAATATTTATCTTGTATTTCCTTCAGTTACAATTCATTATTATTGTACTGGAGTCCAGATGGTATGGTGGCAATATGTGAGAGAGGGGGAAGATTCCATTATATTATGATTACATCTCAGCCTTTTGATGAGTCTGGGTCTCTGCATTGTGACCTTCACAGTGTTTGCCCAGGGGTATATCCTCCTCCACCACTGCCATCTACTCCATTCTCCATCTGTAGTGTTCCTGATGCAGTTCCTTGGAGTCCTGTTGTCTATTTTTTCCCCTTAGTTGAGACAGAAGTATTAGAAGGGCCAGAGTGGGAGCAATGTCCTTTTCTTAATTGAGATAATACTCTGGCAAAGCCTTTACCCGTGGAGAGCAGGCCTTTGTGGTGGAGAAGGCTCTGGGCACACTGAACAACGATTATTCTATTTCTGCCCCTCTGCCTGCCAGAGCCATGGGAGGATCTTTCTGAGTTCTTCATGGTGAGAATCTGCTGGAATTCCTGGAGGTAAAACCCTGGAATTAAAGTGTGGGAGTCCTCCTAAGAGAGTGGCCCCTTGGTCTTTCTCCCTCTCATGCTAGTATACACTTTGCCTCCAGCAGCTTATCAAAATTACCATGTAAATATTCTTACCAGTTTATGGCTTCAGTGACTTCTGCTTCAGATGAGCAGATCTTAGCTACAGCTCTCTGAATGCATCTGTCTCTATAGTTTTCAGGGTGGCAGTTTGTCCTGCAACCTTAGTTCTTTCATGAACACCCCAAAACTGACTAATTTTCAGTATTGTCTAGTTTTATCTTGTTGTAAGGATGGGAGCAACAACTTTCAACCTCTTTACATGTTGGAGCTGCAACCAAAAATGCAAATTATTAAGTTTCAATGACTATGATCTCATTTGGCATTTTGGAAGAAAATAAATTGTTACTTTCTATGATTAGATTGCAACTTTAATATATTACAATAAATGAATCAAGGAATAATATTAGTTGGCCTCTAGAAATCTTTTCTTATTTTATTATTCTGAGCCCATATTAGTTTTAAAATGGCATTGATAAAATCTTTTGTCATTTAACTTTAAAAATTATCCACATTTTAGATAAGTCACTTTTTACTCTTGTTTTTGCTCTAGGGCTTATAATTACAATTTGTCTTCTAAGCATATGGTGTTATTTCAGTGATACAGAGACATCAAAATAATTTTATTTACTACTTTTAATGGAATAGAACATTAAATAATGTTGCCATATAAAATATTTTCAATTATTACTTTCATTCTTCATTAAGTCTCTTATTAAGGTTTATAACATGAATATATTTAATCAATTATGAAATTGATTAAGCCTGATTTGCTCTATTGTATGATGTAGAATAATATATATTCCTGTATATATAATTCTTATACATACAGAAATATAAATGGATTAATTTGGGCAAGTTATTCAAACTCTCTCTGCCTCAATTTCTTCCTCTGGAAAAGAGGAATTGTAACCATAAATCTACCTCACTGAGTTGTTGTGAGAACTAAAATGACTAGCTGTAAGTGAAGTCCCTAGATAAGAGCCCGGCATATAGTATGCACTAAGTAAATGTTAACGCTTGTTATTATCTTTGGTAGTTTCAATGACCATTACTTGCTATTTTAGACTAATACATAGTTAAAACTGGAAGGTGCTGGAAAAACTCTCTAGGTCAGGAATTGTAAGTAACCTGAAGGCTAAGTTTGACTTTCAGAGGTTTGTTTATAACCATGTTTTAAAATTATTTTTAATTTGAATGCCTATTGAGGAGGAATGAAAATCCAGTTCCTCATAGTTCCCACTATTCCCTGTTGAATTACATAATTATATGGCTTCCCACATTTGCTTCCCACATTTGTTTTTCAGCTCCTGAAAAACCTTTGAATTTGATTCCCCCGATTTAATCCACCCCTTTTATTTAACGGAGAGGCAAATGAGTTCCAGAGGGATAATATAAAGGCTCCAGAGCTGTGACCAAACTAGAAATAAGATCTGGGACTTCTGATTCCCAGACCAATATTATCCCTATAACACCATGGTGTGGGCCTTAGTTGGCATTGTGTAGATCAAGCTTCTCTTTAATGGTAATAAACTGAAGGGCCTAACATTGATCAGTCATCTTATGATACATATCAATGAGTATGTAAATTATAGAAGACAAAATTATCCCCACTATTGAAAATCAAAACAAAAAACAGAGTTAAGGTATGTGGCAATATCCATTTTCCCTCTTTTAAAAAAATAATATAGAAAGGTCAATTTAGGAAACTATCAAGAAACTTTTTTCCTTATTAATTTGATATATATGCAAAACTAACACAGCAACTTGAGCACATAATTTCAAAACCTGTTTATGAGAGTTTCAATTCACAGCTTGTTCTTGTCCTGTTTTTAAAAGAGAGAGTAAAGCTAAAATTATCTGTGTGGGACTACAGCATCGTAATTGGAAACTATTCTGATAGTAGGCATGGTAACAACAATGAAATTATTTCTACAAAATGCAAGAGGAAGAAATGTGATATAATTAATTTTGAATACTCCAGATATGGTAAACTGGATGCATTGTGAAACATATATACTGAGAAAAGGTGGGGGAGTTGAGGTTTATTTAAAAATCAAATGAGTATTTTTAAAGATAAATTGTATTTTTTAAATAAGATTTCACTCTATCTTCCCTCACAAAATCAAGGAAATAAGACACAGTAGTTACCTGAACCTGACTCACTGTTAGCTCAGTGGGAGGTTTTAATTAGGAGCTCTTTCAGTGAAAATGAGAAAAAGAAAGTGACAGTCTCATCCCTTGACAGTCATAAGAATAGGCAAACTTTCTGTAGAATGTTTGGTTACTCTCTATGGGGCACAAATAGAATATGCCGTCTAAAAATTCAGTCTTATGGTGAGAACACTGCAAGCCTTCAGGTTCCTGTGATTTGCAATCTGCAGTGTGCCTAATAATCATGAGGGCTTCTTACTGCAGCAACAGGGTTACTACAACAAAATTAATGGGAACAGGGTCTGGGACCTGCATCACAGGAGAGCTGATGCTGGTGATCTGTTGACCACATTTTGTAAAAGCATCTTGTGTCTTGCAGGAATTTCAGAATATTTAATTTTCCTTGCTCTTTCTATTTCCTTATACTAAGTTTTATTTCAGGAGCGGAAAGTAATAAAAATAGATAACTATAATAATAACTCAAAAGACCTTGAAAACCTGAACCTTGCCTTCATGGTGCTCACAATTTACTTTGTAGATGTGATGCCATTAATAAATGACATAGGAAAGCATGGACTGAAGAGTAAGGAGAGAAGGGAGAATGTTTTAGAGCAGGAGGAAGCCACAAAGCCTTTAATGGAAGGGCTGGATGTGGCAAGTTAATAAATGCATCACATTATCAGATTGGGATATAGAGGTACCAGAGTTAAATCCTGGTTTTCCACATCATAGCTATGTGAACTAGGACAAATTGTTTTATATCTCTGAGTTTCAGCTTCCACCTTTCTAAAAAATAACACATACAGGTAAATTTTCAATAACATGGGAAATCAGCACATTGCCTGATGCATAGTTAATTGTTCAATAAATAGTTATTTTTTAATCCTTGAAAGAAAAGTTGTGTATATAAATTAGAGGGAAATATACTGAAAGTGAAGCCTTGAAGTTAAGTTCTCTGTGCCCACCCAGCTAGTTTAGTGGTCCTGGGAAAGGAACTCTGATGTCTTGACTTCCAGTTCAGTGTTCATTCCCAAACTTACACAATTTTACGGATCACTAGAAGTACTTGCTAATGAATAAGATCCCTGGGCCCAGTTCTAGAGCTTCTGAGTCAGAATCACCATGGCAGAGTCCTGGACACTTAATTTTAATAAGCACCTCGTGTGGGTCTTAGGTTAAGGTACCAGGCAGGGAGCATCTAGAGCATGGAAAACAACTAAACCAAAGCTATATAAATGAGAACAACAACAACAATGACAGATTTATGGAGAAGAGCATGAGCATCACTAAAGTAGAGGTACACATTTATGACTTATTCATTCAAGAAATATTTTTTCGTCACCTGCTATGTGCTAGATATTGCCCTAGGTCAGTGGCTCTCAAGTGGGTTAAATTTGCCTTTTAGAAGACATTTATCAATATATAGAGACATTTTTGGTTTTTACATCTTGGGGGTTGCTACTGCTATCTAATGAGTAGATGCCATGTATACTTCTAAACACTCTATGATGTACAGGACAGCACCCCTTCCCTCCAGAAATTAAAAATGTGGCCCAAAATATCAATGGTGCTAAGGTTGAGAAACTGTATTCTAGGTATCAGTGACAAAGAAGACAATTAAGATTTGTATCCTAACAAAATATGTATTTTTATAATTGTAACATGTTTGGCAATAGGAAGGCACTAATAGGAACAGAGCAATAGAGATAGGAGAGAACATTTGTAAGGTTACCACCCCAATATAAATTGGCCTATGATTGAGTCTGATGAATAGAGAAGACTGGATGCAAGGTGACTACAGGGTCTGGTAGAAGATGGACCAACCAAAGGGAAGATTGGAGAAAACATGGAATTGGGGATAAGTTTGCTTTTAGACTTGTTGAGTTTGAGATTGTGTCAGGATTTTAAACGTGCTATGTCTGTTAGACTATAGCACAAGCGAGAAAAAAAGAAAAGAAATATTAATCTTGGATCCAGGAGCAGCAAGGTGATAGTTTTATGCAATCAAATAGATGAATCTTCATGGGAGGAAATTCATAGAAAAGATATCAGAGGTTCAGAGACTATGCCTTGGGGAATGCCAGTAATTAGTAACAGCCAGTTATGCATTTTTATACAAGGTATAGTCTTGCCATTCATTTTCTTTGATCCTCATAAGGGCTGGGTGGCATGGATATGTAGGTAGGTTTTTATCTATTTTATGAATACCAGAATCAGTTATAAATCATCTTGCTACAGAGTACCAGAGATAAGATTCAAAGCTTAAGTTTCCTACCTCTAAATTCAGAATTCTTAATACCATGTGTACCAGAAGTCAAGAAGGAGCTCAGCCAGGCATTCTTAAGGTCTGCATGAATTCTGTTCAAGTCCAGGTGCTATATGAGATAAATTTATGCCCAAAGCATGTGAAAAATACTACCTCCTTTATTTCAAAAAAGGCTGTTTTGGGAAAGGTTTTTATTTTTGGAGGACAAAAGACATAATCAATCTAGCTCACTAAATCTGCTGGAATCTTGGTTTTATCAGTCAGTATCTTGGTTGGAGTCATGGTCTGAATGTTTGTATACTCTCAAAATTCATATATTGAAAAGTGTCTCCCAAGGTCATGGTAAAGGTGGTGAATCCTTTAGGAGCTGATTAGGTCACCTCCACTCTTCCCTTATGAATGAGATTAGCGCTCTTATAAAAGAGGCCAAGGGGAGCTTGTTTGCCTCTTCAAACATGTGAAGACATGCCGAGAAGATGCCATCTATAAGGAATAGGCCCTCAGCAGACACAGAATCTACTAATGTCTTGCTTTTGGGCTTCCCAGCCTTCAGAACTGTGAGAAATAAATTTCTGTTGTTTATAAGTCACTCAGTTTAGGATATTTTGTTATAGCCACCCAAGCTGACTCAGACAGTTGCTCATGACAGAAATGTAAAAAAAACTCATAAAAAGAAAGAAGGAGAAATTTATTTATGGACTCATGTAAATAAATCATGGATATGGCAAGAAAGGAGATGGACAGTGAAAGTGGAAACACTGCCAAGACCCCTTTTCTTTTTTCCTTTCTGCTTCTTCTTTCCTTCTTTTCTTCCTTACCTTTGGGAGTGGTAACACCATGTCTAGCATCTTCTATACTTATATTCTCACAGCTTTGAAAATAGAGAGAAAGATGCTTTCTCCCTCCCAGTTCTGGCTGAAGAAGTGGCTGTGGCATAGAGGTTTGGATTGTAAATTGAGCTCTACAGAGGGTGGTTATTTTCTTGCAGACTTTTTAGGTACCTTTACAGTAAGTGCTACCAGGTGGAGGGTAGACGATGTGAAGGGCACAGGCTTGGCTTTCTTCAGCCCTGGTTAACATCTGCACAAGCATTTAACCATGTAGTAAAGGATAACGATGCTCTCTGTTTTATTTTAGAGGTGGTTAGCTCATTTTATTCCTCCTTCCTCTTCTCACAAATACATGTTTTTGAGCATCACTTTACTGTCTGACTCTCCAGTGTTTTAAAATAATTAACTTAAACTACCACATTATTTCCTTGTATTTGTAAACAAGTTTTTCAGCCTTTTCCTTCTCTATATGTTGTTAAAATGATAAGATAAGGGCAAGTAAAAGAGTCCTTCTGGTGATTTGTTTGAATATATCATGTTGCTCAGGGTAAGCAGTTGGCTGCTGTGCAACACTCAGCCTGCAGCTTTTGGCCTGGCAATGTAGTTTCAATTTAATCAGAGGCAAGAGCTATAAAATTATACTGTTCAGAATGATATATACCCAATGGAATAGCCATGCCACAGCAACAACCTGAATTTCCACCTCAAGTATTTGGCTAGGAGCAAATTAGTCATCATCGTTATGTTAAAAATTGTTAGTGAGACAGGAAACAGGTCACTGCAAATGCTTCCTTAAGTGACAACTACTTGATATTATACTAGTGAGATTTTGTTGGCTTGCTTATTTTGAATTAAAACACTATTGGTATTTTTCTTTTTTAAAAAATTTCTCTTATGTCACATTGTGTTATTATCCTAGTGTGAAAAGTGTATTCACTTTAGAATCAGACTGCCTTACATTCAAATTTTGGTTTGTTCTTATTCAACAAATATGTGCTTACTGTCTGTCTTAGCTTATTCAGGCTGCTATAACAAAATACCCTTGACTGGGCAATTTATAAACAACAAAATTTATTTTTCACAGTTCTGGAGCCCAGAAAGTTGAAGATCACAGTGCCAGCAGATTGCTTCCCTGATGAGGGCTTTTTCCTCATAGGTGGGAACTTTTTGCTGTATCCTTACATGGTGAAAGGAAAAACCCAGTTCCCTCTGGTCTGTTTTATAAAGGCACTAATCCCATTCATGAGTATTCTGCTTCATGACCTAATCACCTCTCAAAAGCCCCATCTCTTAATACTATTGCATTGAGGATTAAATTTCAACATATGAATTTTTAGGGGACACAGTCATTTAGACCAAAGCAGTGTCTATGGTCATGTTTCAGATATTCTATTAAGTCTAGAGGATGCAAAATTACATAACATACACTTTTTGATCTCAGGAAGTACATAATGGTGCGGAGTTAGTGCTGGCGGTGCAGAAGATGGGCAGCACACATCCCACTGAATGGAGAGTTTTGAAGGGCTCCCTAAAGGTAGTGCTGCTTGACCTGGTTTTTGTAGGTTTCACGAATTCAAGGTATAGGAAGTATTTGCAAGTAGGGATATTATGTAGATAGCTGGACTTCAAGTCTGGATTGTAGGAAAGGAGTCTGAGCTGAGGATGTACATTTGGGGGCTTCAACAGCCTTCAGTTAGTTGTTGAAATTTTGGATGAGGTCATCAGAGAGAATGAGGTGGTCAGTGGACAAAGCTGAGAGCCTCTGGGAACCAGAAGGCTCAGGGGAAAGAGTGACCCTAGCTGAACACAGAGGAGTGACCAGACATGTCAGGGAAAACTTAGGGACAAGGGATGTTGTATTTGCCAATGGGAAAAGAGTCCCATGATTTTGTGACCTTAAGCAAGTTAGCAATCTCCCTGTAACTCATTTTCCTTGTCAGTGAAGAAGAAATAATAATATCTATTGCATAGTATGTTGTGAAGTTTATGGCAATACATTCAATTGACATAATGCTTGGAATATAGACTTCATTCAATGATTGTTTTTTCCAATGTAGATTGGGTTGCTGATAAAATTGTACATGATAAAATCTGCCACTTAATGAGACTTATTATTTTGTTCAATAATTTAGTTAGATTCCCTTTCCTAATGGCTAAATCTCCAAAATCTAATAATTAGCTCCACTGAGGAGCTGTGGTGACAAACCAAGCAGAGTCTGCTTTCCTTTCCAGAAACAATTCCCAACATTTCCAGAAATAATTTTGTTTTCTTCCTTCTGATAATGATATAGCAATCAATCTTGTTTTCAAAAGCTGCATTTATTTTTAGTTTGTATATACAATCAATAATAAATGTTCAACTTCCTTTACAAAACTACATCAGTCACTACATGGTATAGTACATGTAGTGAAAAAAGATTACTTTTATGGTTTTAACTATGACTGCACACGTCTACTTGTGTATGTTTCATGTGCCTTACAATTTAGGTGCTTTAATTAAAGCAACCTAGTCTGGGGAACTTGCAGAAGAGATGGGAAGGCAACATTTTTTTGCTTTTGAAATCTTGTCATTATTTGTTTTCTTTGAAGCTGAGCTGAAAAATTATTTAGATTCCTTTGTGGAGCACATAGACAAATTCAACCTCTGGCTTTACGCAAAAATTTAAAATATTTTCATTTGTGTCTTCCTTTTCATGTAATGCAAAGTACCTCACTTGGTCATGCTTTGTGTTTGCTTTTCACAGCAATTTCTAGGGTTTTTTTTTTTTTTATACCTGAAGGGAAAGCATATTGCAAGATAAGAGATAGAAACCAGTAGAAAAGATAGACAAAGAACAGGCAAATCATTTCCCCCTGTTTAATGCACTTGTTTCTTTTTTATGCCCTTTCCTTTTCTTCAGTAGCATCCTGGAGAAAAGTCCTACGCACAAGTGATTGTATCAAGGGTCTTGGAAGAACAATGTGTTTCATGGTTACCTTATTAGAATTACCATCAGATTGTGTTTCTAGAGCAAGTTGATAAGCATGAGGAAGATGTAGTCCAATAAGCCCTTTAGTCTTACGCCTATAACTTGGTATTTAAAATCCATCTGTCTGTGATAGGCTGCTGAATAATGCTCCCCGCTCCCACCCGCACCCTGCCAAAAGGTGTCCCTCTCCTAATCCCTGGAACCCGTGAATATGTTAATTTACAGTTAAAGAGACTTTGTAGATGTGATGAAGTTAGGGATCTTGAGATGGGGATATTATTCTGGATTACTGGATGGACCCAGTGTAATAACAAGGGTCCTTATAAAAAGGAGTCATGAAGGTCAGAATCAGAGATGGAGGAAGGGACCATGATCCACAGAATGGGGGACCCTTTAGAAGCCGGCAAAGGCAAGACAAGGAATTCTGCCTTCAAAAGGAGTATGAGTCTACTGACACCTTGATTTCTGTCCATTGAATCCCATATAAGACTTCTAAACCCTGAAATTGTTAAGATAAATTTTTTGTTTTTTTAAACTACTATCTTTGTACTAATTTTGTACTATCTTTGTACTATCTTTGTAGTAATTTGGTATAGCGGCAATAGGAAACCAATACACTATTTAAACCAATACACTATTTTAAATCTCTATGTATTTAAGAAACTCTGGGCCAGGGGCGGTGGCTCACGCCTGTAATCCCAGCACTTTGGGAGGCCAAGTTGGGCAGATCACGAAGTCAGGAGATCGAGACCCTCCTGACCAATATGTTGAAACCCCCTCTCCACTAAAAATACAAAAAAAAAAAAAAAAAAAAATGCTGGGTGTGGTGGCCCGTGCCTGTATTCCCAGCTACTTGGGAGGCTGAGTCAGGAGAATCGCTTGAACCTGGGAGGTGGAGAGCTGAGATCATGCCACTGCACTCCAGCCTGGCCATAGACCAAGACTCCATCTCAAAAAAAAAACAACTTTAAAATTCATAAATCCTGTGTTAGTCCCTCTAATTTCTTATTGTTTATCACGTGAGTTGGGATATAGAGAGAGTCAGAACACGGCTAATAAGGTCATATAAATAGTTGAGTTCTATAATTTACTTGAATCAAATACTAGCTCCATCATTTGCTAGTTGCCTGACGTTAGTCCTGTCACATACTTCTCTGTGCCTCAGGTTTTTCATTTGTAAAGCTAAGATAATAACAGTACCTACCTTACTTACAGAGTTAAAGGACTCTCTACTTATAAAAAATATTAGCTTCCTGCACCAACCAAGCTTCCATAAATGGCCTCTAGATGTTACTTCCCTGGAGTTCAGTGTATTTAGGTGACACTGGGACCATGATTATTAGTACAGTCAGAGAGACGTTCAGAGTGAAGCCTGGAAGCCTGAAGAGGAAATGGGAATAGGGGGTTTCCCTGAGGCTGTGTCCAATTTTCTCAAATTCTGAATTTTCACTGGCTTTCTTGCCCTCAGTTCTCAGTCTATTCTGGGAATTCTACAGGGACTGAAATAACTTCTCTTCATCACACTGACATTTATGAAAGAATCAGGCTGAGATGAAGTACAGGTATTTCAACCCCTAAAGTAGATTCTTACAGCATCCAAATGCACTGAAAGGGATTGGCTGCATTTAGCTGATTATTCAGGCATTTTTCTTGATGTAGAAAATAGAGAAACACTTTAATCTTATATAATATTGTAGATATAATATATAAAATACAGTAGAAGAGAAAGGGCACCTGTCCCTTTAAGAAAGAGCACTGGGGTTCTTGTAACAAAGATGAAGGGTGTTACGAAAATGGTTAGTGCAGGGCTCTCTAGCCACTTAATACTCTAATGCCATTGTTCAATATTGTAGTCCCTTTTCTTCTAGTTTGCAACTTGAACATTTTAAGAAATAAGAGGAAAAACATTTTAGAAATTTCTCCATTTGCAAGATATCCCTGACCTACTTACTTGCTGCCTGGCTTTTAACTGTTGTAAGCTCATAATTTTGAGATTAGAGGCTCCTGAATATGGTGATTTTGGTGGTCATCCTCGTATCAGTTTTATCTATAGAGATTAGCAAAATGTAAAATGCCAATACATAGTATTTTTGACAATATGTATAGAAGCCAAGATATTCATATTAGAGGGTAGACATTTTTATTTAGTGGGAATGTGGTTACCGGGAGATATTTCTGAATTAGATTCTAATCCCTCTTCCAGCTATGACACTTTGGGTAATAGTGATAGATGGCATGTTTGTGAAGATTTATAATTAGCATGTGTCTTCATGTGGATTTTACATATAATCCTACAACTCTCTTGTGGGCGAGACTGTAGCTATTCCCATGTTACAGAACAGAAAACCTAGTCCTGGAAAAGTAAACGGACCTCCTCAAATTCATACCGCTACTATATTAGTCAGCATTCTCCAGAGAAACAGAACAAATATAGTATCTATATTTGTATAATATCTATGTCTATATGTCTATGTCTATATTTATGTCTATGTTTCTCTCTCTCTGTCTGTCTATGTATCCAGATATCTATATCTAGGAAGAGATTTATTACATGGTATGGGCTCATGGGATTATGGAGGCTTAGAAGCCCCACAACCTGTAGTCTTCAAGCTGAAGATTCAAGAAATCCAATGATGTAGTTTGAAGACCTGACATCCAGAGAACTGATGGTGTAGACTTAAGTTGAGTCTGAAGGCATAAGATTCAGAAGCACCAAGGTCAGGAGAAGACTGATGTCTTAGCTCAAGCAGCCAGGTAGAGAGAAGGCAAATCCAACCTTCCTCTGCCTTTTTGTTCTATTCACTCCCTCAACAGATGGTACATTGGCCACCTACATCAGGGAGGGCCATCTGCTTCTAAATGCTCATTACAATGCAAATGCTCATCTCTTCCAGAAACACCCTCACAGACATACCCAGAGATAATGTTTAATCAGATATCTGAGAATCCCCTAGCCAAGTCAAGTTGACACATAACATTAACCATCACAGCTACTAACTGTCAAAGCAAGGGCTTGAGATTGGTTTTCTTTACACAGCAACATTTTTGTTCCTAAAGAAAAGTTTGATTCAAATAATTAAACTGAGTGAGTCTCAGTTTCCTCTGATATACGTTGCTAAAGAGGTGGATCCCAGTCATCGTAATGCTGCATTGAACATATGTGTGCATGTATCTTTATGATAGAATGATTTGTATTCCTTTTGGTATATACTCCGTAATGGGATTTCTGGGTCAAATGGTACTTCTGCTTCTAGATCTTTGAGGAGTCACCACAATTCTTCCACAGTGGTTGAACTGATTTACATTCCCACCAACAGTGCAAAAGCATTCCCTTTTCTTCACATCCTGACTAGCATCTGTTGTTTCTTGACTTTTTAATAATCTCCATCCTGACTGGCATGAGATGATATCTCATAGTGGTTTTGATTTGCATTTGCCTAATAATCAGCGATTTTCTTTTGGTGTGGAAGATTTATTGGGTTCATTGACTTTGCAGTTAACGTCTAGGCTCATTCAGTAATTGATTTGGACAAATGGATAACTCCTGAGGAAATAACTGAAATTCACTTATTTGATCTGAGAGCACTGAGAAAATAGAAAACACTCTGAAGAAATCTTTGCATGTAAAGATTATGCTTATGCATTTCTGTTATGCCACAAAGTGGGCAATTGAACTTGGAGAGATTTTTATGACATCTGCTGTATGCTTATATATACTTGACTATTGTTTTTCATGATCAGAATTGATAGCATATCCCAAACAAATGTGAAGGGCAGAGTTGCCTCATTTTGAGAAAAGGGAGCAGGGCTTTATTACCCCAGTATCAGTTAGTTGTTGCTTATAAACTTTATGTTCCCACCACTTTTCTAGCTGAGTAGACTCCACTGAGTGAGACCAATTCTCCCAAGAGGAAGGCAGCTGAGAGCCGTTAGCAAGCAACGGGGGGAGCCCGTTAGCAAGCCGTGAGCAAGCAACTCACACCAACTGGGGGATTGAGGCACTGACCTGGTGAAGGGGCCTACATGAAGCACCAACAAAGCTGACTGTGCTATCCTGAACCCCTTTCCATTCACTTGACCACCGCCTACCTCACCAACATTACCTTAGTCCAAACCACCTTCTCCCACCTTGACTACTGTGAACTCTCTTGTCAGTAGTTGTACTTCTTCTTCCCACAAGAAATAAGAAATAAAAGAATTAAGGTTGCTTTCTGAGATACACCCTATAAGATCAAGACAAGATAAATTAGAAAATTAGATTGGAAAGTCATACTCATAGGAGAAGAATGTCTCCCCTCAGCCAACCTAGACTGATGAGGTTGAGTGGAACAGCACACCCAAAGAAAGAACATTCCAAAAGAGCAGTTGATCAGCTAAGGAAGCTACGCAAAGGGGAATCACAGAGGGAAGCATTGAGAGAAACCCCAGAAGTCTCAGCCACTGAATACTAATAATTCATATCCCTTTGACAAGTCAAAAATTCAGACCTAATTTGACCTCCTGCTATTCAAGCCATTGAATCAAATCCCTTACTCCTTTGTCTTGATTCTATGCTCACTAAGAATATGGAAAGCGTAGAGAATTTGAGTGTTCCTACGTCAATGACATGTTCTTTTCATTGTAAATAATAAATAGGCATTCTTGTCTTACACGTCAGTATCTTGATCCAAAAAGCCAGCCAATGGTGAATTTCTCGGGTTGCATGTCTGAGAGCCAAGACTCTGGATTGTAGCAAACTTACCAGGTTGCATGGAAATTATATTTTCCCCCACCAAAAACAATGGCCACAGCAAGATCTCTGGTTCCACATGGTCTTTCAGAACTTTGCCATTCCTCTATCAAGAAGTGGGAGTCTATTTCCTCTCCCCTTGAATCTGTGTGGGTTTTCATGACTGCTTTCATGAATACAGTACAGCAAAAGAGATTCCAAGTGAAGGCTAGAAAGCAATAAGTCTTCCACCTGGCCCTCGCTCTTTTAGGATTTTTACCCTTTGAACCTGGCACCATGTTACAAGGAAGTACAGGACAAGGCTATGAGTAGGTGTTCTGGAAGACAGCTTCAGCTACAATCCTAGCCACCAGCCAGCATCAACTGCCAGCCATGTGAGTGAAAGGTTCTTCAGATGATTACAGCCCCAGGCTTCTAGCTCCCCAGCTGGTGGAAAGTGTAGAACAGATGGGCTGTCCTCACCTAGCCATAGCCAAATTGCAAATTCATGAGAAAAATAAACGCTGTTGTTGATTTTTTTTAAAAAAGAGCAATTTACCTCAATAAGAGATTTTTTTTGATCATTGTGTGATTATGAGGTTAAAGTTTGCCATTTGAGCTTATTTGGTTGATGACTGTGGATTCGGACTTTTTGTTCATAGCAATAATGGTGATAGTGCTGATATGTGTCAATAACATTTTATAATAATATTAATAAAAATATACCGTTTACTGAGAGTTCATGATGCATTAGTCTTCCTAATAAGAGTTTTTCTATTCATTTAATCATTTAAACTTCACAAATCCCCATGAAATACTCACTAGTGTCTATATTTAAAGATAAGAAGACTGAGAGTGGTCAAGAAACTGTCCAGGATTATCCGGTTACTAAGCGGGAAATTACCGGCCACTAAGTTCTGATTAAATGTATGGAAAAGAGGCCAGAAAATATTTATGGAGTATCTATATGCACTAGGTTATATTCTGGGTTCTTAGTTCTAATGAAAAAAACTAAGTCCTTGCTTCAGTGAGTTTATGTCTTAATGTGTGGGGATAGATAGTGAACCAGTTAGCATACACAATATAACATCCAGCAGTACTAGGAAAGAACTGGCTAAGAGGATAGAGGGGTTTCCCATAGTGCAATGAGGGAAGGCCTGTCTGAGAAGTGACATTTAACCAGAGATTAGAAGAAAGCGTAGGGATGAGTAATGGAATTTCTAGGACTGTCCCTGTGACAGCCTGTTCATGGTACATTTTACCACTATTTTAGAACAGGGTGGTCCTTTGGTCACTTGTATTTAAGAAGTTTTATATAACATCTTCCTAAGGAAAGAGTAAGGACTTAGGAGGCAGACTTAGGTTCAAATTCTGGTTCTGCTCCCTTTTCCCCTCTGACTTACTTGGGCACCTTAACTTTATTTCCACATCTTAGTTTCCGTGTCTATAAAACCTGGGCCATGATCTTTACCACTATGGTAAATGAAAAGTGCATATGTAGAGTTCCTTTTGCAGTCTCTAGAACTGCATATAAATATGCAGCAGTCATGTGATAAATAATTATTTTTTATAATTTGTGTCTTATAGAGGGACATAGAGAAGTTCCTTTTGATGTTTTGTGGTCCAATTGTGAGGAGCGGAATTTGATGTAGAAAATTACCACTCACCTTCAGAGCTGAATAGAGAGTATGGTTAGAATGGAAACAGATCTAGGAAATAAATGAAGAGAGAAGCCTGATGTGGATAAAGCCTGGTGTGGGTAAAGTTTATTTACAAATCATATTAAGTGCAAGAATAAAAATTCAAGACGTGATTTGAGAGCAAGGTGGGCAGAGATTTATTTACTCAAATTTAGTATTAAGAAGAATCTCATAATGCACATTTAACTATAGAGGTTTACAGAATATCATGGAGAGGGAGAGAGAGCAATATATGTAAAATTTCTTGCCCTTTACTAGGCCCACAGCCCTGCTTCCAGCCGCATGTGCCTGCTATTTAAAATTGCTGTTCCTGGAGCCAGGTTGGCCCACTGCCTGATAATCAAGAAATCTGGGTCTAGTCCCAGTTTGCCTACTGACATGCTGTATTGCTTTGAGCTAATCACTTTGCCTCTTTGCCTTTATGTATAGGAAAAAATATCTATCCCTCACCCATCTTAAAGGAATCATTTTAGACTGAAAAAAAATATTCAACATGCCCCGTGTGATGTAAGTGACCGATACATGTGGGACCATAATTTAGTAAAGAGGCAAACCTCTTTAATTCACAACTATTGTCTCACCAGCAATGAATTAGGCCAATAGCAGTTTGTGGTTTAGTAACAACTTTGTCCTCAGGAGTGGGTAGCAAAACAACGTGTGGTTCAGTGTTTTGTCTTGGCTCAGTGGAAAGCACATGGACTTTGGAAGGGTGCACATCTGAGTTTCAATTTTCTAATTTTGCTGAATGTCAACTCTGTCTCCTTGTCAAGGATATAAGGATACTTACTCTTTCTGAGCCTAGGTTTCTAAATCTGTAAATACAGCAACACTATGTAAGTTATTGTGAGGAATTGATGAATGTAAAGTTACCAGCATTATGTCTGCCACTGATATTCTAATGTGTTATATTTTATTTATTTAAAAAATTGCTTAAGGTCTGAATTCTTGCAGCTTTCTGGAGGCCTCTAAGTTCTCAGTGATTTGGGGACTCACTGGGGCAAGGCTAGGAGACCCATTTCAGAAGGGCTTTTTAAATCAGTGCGAGGCTAGAGCTACAAAGACATAGCTTGAAATAACCTACTGGATTTGCATCTGCCTGAGGAGCTGAGCCTGCTCTGTGCTGATCTTCTGTGGGGGATGGGTGGATAATAATTCTTGGCTTGAATTCCAGGATTAGTTTCAGTGGATGTGGAAGCTCCACAATTGTCCCAAGATGAGGGGGTGACTAAAGTACTCATTGTTGTGCTGTGGATACTGCAGAGCGATGTGCAGCCTGAGGACATAGGTTAGCTATTTGGTAACTCCTTAGTCTGATTTGCAGTAATTTCCATCCCTTTCCAACACATCTGCATGTGCTGCAGGTTGTTGTAAGGCTTCCAGGAATCCCTAAGATTCATCTTTTTAATAAACAGAAAGGAAAAAATGGCCTATCTTTATTAACATCTAGGTTGGCTCTCTCAGAGCCGGAGGCTGCAGACCCCAAAGGCTTCTCAGTGCTGTCTCAGATGCTTCCATCCTTCATACGCTATTCCCATGGTAACCCTCGGGAAGGGAGAAGAGGGACAGCCATTAGAGGCTATTTTTAGACTTCTGGCCAGATGCTTTGACAAATCTATTGAGGGAAGGAAAATGTAGCAAATGTAGAAGAGGAGGATTTTTTTTTTTTTTTTTGCCAAAGGCAATATCATTTAAAATTCATATAAAACTGGAAAATACCTTGAGAAATCATCCAACTTATCACTCTACCTCTAGAAAGACCTACTTCCAAATCATACAAAAATTGTACAGTAAAATCTTTTTTCAGAACATTTTACTGAATAGTGTATTTTAATTTATAACCATACTTTCTGCCCTGAATTTGCCCCATATTCAGCCTCAGTCTCCTGAGCAAGGGAACTGGCAATGAGACGAGTATAATGGCTCAAAATGTGGGCTACATAACCCTGGGGGAACTGTTTGTTTAGAATATGCTACTAATGGCCCTGCCTAAGTTTGTGCAGTGTGTATCTTGTACAACTACCGCCACTGGTCCTTCTTTACTTATCATTTTGAAATGTAAACCAGATTTAGTGCAACTCCTATCCTTCCTAAAACCCTTTAGGGATTTCTCGTTGCTGTAGGGTAAAAGACCCACGATCATTAAAATACAACATGGCTATAAAATACAACATGGTATCAACCTTTCACACCTATCTAGAATCACTTAATACCATTATATTTTTCCCTTCTTGTGTATCAAGAAACAACCTTTGAAGAGTGTCAGACATGTTATCTTCCTCCCATCTTAAGATCTTTGTACTTGCATGAAATACTTTTCCTCCACCCTCTACCTAATTTCTTTGTTAACTTCTATTCTTCCAACTTAACCTCAAATATCAGAAAATATTTTCTTGATCTCTAAGACAAGAAGAGAAGGCACCCAGGCACTATGCTTTCGTAATTACTTCTGCATTTCATTAATAGTACCTAGCAGCTTGTAATTCTATATTTATGTGATATTTTGGCTTTCTATTACTTTTAAATATGAACTCCATGTTGATGTGGAATTACATTGTTTGCTCACCATTATATACCTAGTGCTTAATACCATGTTTGGCAAACAAATTATTCTAATGACTGAATGAAATAGTAGCTGTTATTTTGTACTCTAATATTGCTATCTTTCTTTAGGTTTGGAAGGTTCTCTGTTATTATGTCTTTGAGTAAACTTTCTACCCCAATCCCTCTCTCTCTACCTCCACTTTAAGGCCAATAACTCTTAGATTTACCTCTTTGAGGCTATTTTGTAGATCGTATAGGTGTGCTTCATTATTTTTTATTCTTTTTCTTTTTACTCCTCTGACTATGTAGTTTCAAATAGCCTGTCTTCAAGTTCACTAATTTTTTTTCTGCTTGATCAATGACGCTGAGAGACCCTGATGCATTCTTCAATTTGTAATTGAATTGTTCAGCTTCAGACTTTCTGCTTGATTCTTTCAAATTATTTCAAGCTCTTGGTTAAATTTATCTGATAGAATTCTGAATTCCTTCTCTGTGTTATCTTGGATTTTGCTGAGCTTCCTTAAAAGAGCTACTTTGAATGGTTGGTCTGACAGGTCACTCTGTAATTTATCACTGGTAATTTATTTAGTTCATTTGATGATATGTTTTCTTGGATGCTTTTAATGTTTATAGATGTCTGTGAATATGTGAGCATTGAAGAGTTAGGTATTTATTCCAGCCTTTGCAGCATGGGCTTGTTTGTACCCATCTATCTTGAAAACGCTTTCCAAGTATTCAAAGGGAATTGAATGCTGTGATCTAAATCTTTGGTCACTGTAGCCATATGTGCATTAGAGCACATACCAATGCCAGGAATGCTGTGACTCTTGCAAACTTTGCTTCTTAACCCTTGCTATGTATCTCCTGGCTGAATTCTTTCTTTTAAGTTAAACAAGAAATGAGGACTCCTGCACTTCCTGGTAACAGAAATAAACCCAACTATACAAGGTAAACTAATTTCAAACAAAGGGACTAAGAAGATGCAATGGGAAAAGGTGTTGGGAAAACTGAATATCTACATGCAAAAGAATGAAATTGGACCCTTATCCTATACCACATACTCAAAATGGATTAAAGATCTAAGTATATGACCCCAAACTGTAAAAATCCTAGAAAACATAGGGGAAAACTCGTTGATGTTACCCCTGGCAAGAATTTTTTTAAGTTTTGGATATTTTCCCCAAAACACAGGTAATACAAGGAAAAATAAACAAGTGGGACCACACAAAACTAAAATGCTTCTGTACAGCAAGGAAGGTTTTCAACAAAATGAAAATGCAGTTAATTGATTGGAAGAAAGTATTTGTGAGCCATATGTAGATAAGGGGTTAATATCCCAAGTATTTGGGAACACAAATAACTAACTCAATAGCAAAAACAAAATAATCCAATTTAAAAAATGGACAGATGACCAGAATAGACATTTCTCTGAAGAAGACATACAAATAGCCAAGAGAGATATATAAAAGTGCTCAACATCAATAATATGAAAACCACAATGAGAAGTGCAAATCAAAACAATGAGATATTACCTTACACTTCTTAGGATGGCTGTTATTAAAAAGACAAGAAACAGCAAGTGTTATGTGTGAAGAAAAGGGAACAATCATACACTGTTGGTGGAAAGTAGATTACTGTAGCCATTATGAACATTATGAATATTCCTAAAGAAATGAAAACAGAACTATCATATAACCCAGCAATCCTCATTCTGGGTATATACTCACAGGAAATGAAATTACCAACTCTTAAAGATACCTGCACTCTCATACTTATGTTTATTGCATCATTATTTACAATTGCCAAGATATAGGTACAACCTAAGTATCCTTTAATGGATAAATTAACAAAGAAATTGTGGTATATATAAATAATGAATATGATTCAGCCTTAAAAATGAAACAGATATTGCTATTTGTGATAACATAGATGAACCTAGGGAATATTATGCTAAGTGAAATAAGCCAGGCAGAGAAAGAAAAATACTGCGTGATCTCATTTATATGTGGAATCTGAAAAACAAACAAACAAAAGCAATCTCAAATACATACGAACAGTTGAATGGTGGCTGTTAGTGGTTGGGGGTAGAAGGGAAGAGGGGAGATATAATAGGGAGATGTTCTATGTGCCACATGAGGATTATAGTTAATGATATTGTATTACATAGTCAAAATTTGCTAAAAGAATAGGTTTTAGGCAGTTTTACCACAAAAATGTAACTATGTGGAATAATGTATATATCAATTTGCTTGACTGCAGTAATTATTTAACTCTGTATATCAAGATATTATATTACACACCTTAAGTATGTACAACTTAAAAATATATAATATGTTTCCAAATTCCAAGAAGCTTTTTAAAATGTAGATTCTGAGTCAGTAGATCTGGGGTGAGGCCTGTGATTCTGCATGTCCAATCTGTATCTAACTAGCTCTAGAACTTGGCCGTACATTAGAATCACATTAGAACTTAAAAAAAATTACAATTCAGAGGCCCCACCCTGGTGATTATTATTTAATTGGTATGGGCTTGGCCTAGGATTTGGGGATTTTTCAAAGGATCCCCAGTTTATTCTAACATTCAACATTCTTGAGATCCACTTATTCCAGGCAAAGCTCATCCTCAACAACAGGTAAAGGGATATCCATGTGATCTCATACATTAGATAACATCCAGCGTGGCTACCTGACAGGGGTCATCTTATTAGTATTTTGAAAATGCATATGTCTTAGAGACACAAAAAGGTGGTATACACGGTTTGTTCTATAATCAGAGAGAATCTTACATGAGTTGGTTAACATGGCAGCAAGTTGGTCCAATCTTAAATTTTTCAACTTTGACACATCTGGGAAAAGTATTTCATAACAAATAATTCAAAAGTAAATGTACCTATTTGAAGTAGTGGTCCATTTTGGTAGAACACTAATGCAGTAATAGTAGTCTTTGTATCCAGAGGAAAAATGCATAATTACACAGATAATATAATGAGAAGAAAGAGAACATCGGTGCTCTTCTGAAAGCTGCAGCATCTGCAGTGAGTTTCTGTGCCTTGCTTCCCCATACCTGTTAATATGAAGAGGAGCTATAGACCCTTGGGCACTTGGTTGCTCCTTCTAAAGATCAGTGTTTCTAAATCAAAACATAGTAATAATTTCCTTTTTGTCATCAATTACACTGATTTTTTCCACTGACTTATATTTGTTTTTTTAATCTTAAAAATTCCATGATGTGAAGTGCAATATTTTTCTCTGCTCAACTTAGAATAGTAGTGTGTCACAAGTCCTACACTTGTGTTTTTTTTCACATTTTCTCTTACTTAATCTTCTCAGCAAACTTGTTAGGTAGCTATTGTTATTATCACGTTCTCATCACTGTCGTCACAGATGAGAACACTGAGACAATAGTTCATTAGCTTCCCAAAGATACACAGGTGGCCAGTGGCAGAGCTCAGGTATATCTGATTTTCAAGCTTATCCTCTTCTTTTTTAAAATTTTAATTTTAATTTTAAGTTCTGGGGTACATGTGCAGGATGTGCAGGTTTGTTATGTAGGTGAATGTGTGACATGGTGGTTTGATGCACCGATCCACCGATCACCTAGGTATTAAGCCCAGCATGTATTAGCTATTTTTCCTAATGCTCTCACTCTCCCCACCTCACCCTCTGACAGGCCCCAGTGTGTGTTGTTCCCCTCCCTGTGTCCACATCCTCTTATTGTTCACTTCCCACTTATAAGTGAGAAGATGTGGTGTTTGGTTTTCTGTTCTCATGTTAGTTTGCTGAGGATAATGGCTTTCAGCTCCATTCATGTCCCTGCAAAGAACATGATCTCATTCATTTTCATGACTGCATAGTATTCCATGGTGCATATGTACCACATTTTCTTTATCCAGGCTATCACCCATGGGCATTTTGGTTGATTTCATGTCTTTGCTATTGTCAATAGTGCTGCTATGCTCTCTTTATCTTAGTTGTAGTAAATTTGCAGTATATGCCAAATCCAGTCTTCAGAAATATTGGTCCACATGATCTTTAAAAGCATTTACAGTTAGGTGTCACCACTTATACATCAGAAAATTTCCTATAAAAATCCAGATTTTAAGTTTCTACCTAAAATAATTATGTGTAACCACACTGAAGTCAGATGCCTGCAAGACAACAATTGCCTAATGACATTGAACCTTTGGAGTGTTACCTGTCCATGTGCATCTTGGCAGAGTGGTCTGACTTCTCTGCATACAAAGTGGTGGAGTTTAGTGTCCTACTGGCTTGCTTTAGTATTTAGCTGTCCAGAATGGTTTCCAAAGTTTCGACTCCACAGGGTTTTTGCAAATTGTGTGGTTGTGATTTAAAAAATTACAGCTTTGTGAAGACTCATGTATCCCACGGTCTCATGGTATAGTTGTGTTCTGTTCAGTTTCCTTCAACTAAGACTGTGATAAGGAAGAAGAGAAGCTTTCTTATTGATTTCAGAACCTACCTGGTATGGCTCTTCAGCACACATTAGCAGTGCTGGGCAGGGTTTCCCGGGAAAGCAGTCACTGACATCTGAAATGTAGAAAAAGATTCTCACACAGGACAGTCTTCATCTTGTTTTTGAGTGTTGCTTGCCTCCACTCCAGTGTGTCTAATTCCTTGTTTCCTTTTTATGCCTGGTTTGACCCACCACTCACTTTGGTGTTGATTTCTGTGCACTCCCATTCTGGAACATTTAATTGTTTTATTTCTTGTGGCAGAACTTTCTCACTTCATGTGGGAGCCCTGTCACTCAACAGAGCCCTTGCACATATGTTATGCTACTTAAACCTTAGAAAAATCCCATGATAATAGGTCTTGTTATTCCCAGGAAATTGTTGCCCCAAAAACTATACAATTGGATAAATTGATAAGTAGAAGAATTTTAACTGGCTAAATGCGTTATAACCTTGACTATTCTGTGGCATAAACTTTAGGTTTATGAAACAGATGTAGTAATTGAGCAATGTCTATGAAACATAAGAAAAATATTTCAGTCATTTACTATTTTACCACATGGCATCCCATGTGAGATGTGATCAACTTTAAGATTAGCCATTACTTGATATGCTACTGAGAAAAGGAAAAAATTAAATTATGTAATATATTATATTGATTGCTATCTGTATCCCAATTATGGATGTTGTAACTTAAAAAGGTAAGTCTTTGAATTGGCAAATGAGTTCATTCAACTTTTATTGCATGGCTTTAACGCAATTTTTAATTGTCTTAAAATCATAAGACACAAGAAAGTAAAAGCAAACATTCTTACAACTCAATGATTTCCCTTCAGCAACCATCAACTGATCTAGAATTTGACCGTGTAGTGATTTATACCACCTGCCTTCGTGTGGTCCGGACAACCTTTGAAAGATGTGAACTGGTTAGAAAGATTTTCCAAAACCATCGCGTAAAATTTGAAGAGAAAAACATAGCCCTGAATGGTGAATATGGAAAAGAGTTAGACGAACGATGCCGACGAGTTTCTGAAGCTCCTTCCCTCCCTGTTGTGTTCATTGATGGCCATTACCTTGGGGTAAGTATGCCGCCCAGGAAAGTCTTTGCCATAGAACCCAACCAGGGCTGATAGAAATCTATAATCATCTATACATTTGCAGCATAACTACTGGAACACTTGCTGGTTTTTTTGGAGCTCAAACCAAAGGGATTGGAGCACTTATTTCTGTCCCAGACAATGAGCTGCCACAGTGCTCCTCCCTGAAGAAGTACAGTGAGATAAAATCAACAAGAAACTGCACTTTTGAATAGAAATAAATGTTTAAAAATATTCAGTTGACTTCAGTTTTGCACTGTGAAGCTTGGCATGTGGGATAAAGACTGTATTTTTAGTGTAGGCAAGAAAAATGGATATTTATAAGATATATATTTATAAATTCTCATATACAGCATTATCAATCAGTTTCCTACCTAATGAACCTAAGATGATAGTCCTGAAATGAAATCAATAAGAAATGGGGCCTGGAGCCAGAATTTTATCCGCTTGTTTAAAATTACTTTTGACTTGGGTAATGCAGCAGTTGGAGACATAAATTCAGGCTTACAGTAAGCAGAGAGAACTCCCAGAGCAGCAGCAGAACATGCCTGTTTCATTTCTCTTTGAATAATACTGTTAGTGTAGTTAACTCTCATTGATCTGTGAACATCCTGTGGAAGAAGCCCACAGACAGGGCTCCAGAGAGTACACTTTGGAAAGGGTGAGAGCAAAGAGCCAAGGGGCACCAGCAACCAGTTTAGGAGCTGACTACATGATCACTTATCACAGAACAGAGACCGTTGAACCACAGATGGATACTTGGATCTTGGTTTCATTTAGCATCTGCTCTTAACCTTCATTTTTCAGAGGAGGTTATAAAAATCTAGAACAGGAGATGCTCACATTTTGTTTCAGGGAATCAATCTGTGTTTTAATATCCTGTCATTTTATAGAAAGATAAATGTAGAGAAGCTGTGATTCAATAGCTATGACATTATGTGATTGTACTTTTAACCAGAGCTGGACACACATTACATTCTGTAGTAGAGGAATGCTGATTTGAAGTATTGATCCTCTTTTTGATGTATTTCAACATATATCCTTAGGTTGCAGAAAATGACAATAGCAGTAACAATCATGGTAAAAATAATAAATAATAATAGTAATAATAACACTCCACTGCACTCGCAGCTTTGCAGCTGTCATTGCATGTAATCCTCAGGGTAGTCTTAAAAATAAACTTTCAAATGGCATACTGGTTAAGAGCAAGCACTGGGGTCAGACAGACTTGTTTTAAATTCCTGTCCTGACACTTACTGTGTGACTCTGTGCTTTGGTTTTCTCGTTTGTAAAATGGGAATAAGAATACAACTTATCTCATATGCTGATTGTGAGAATATTGAGCTAATACATATTAAGCACTTGGTTCCTCTGCCTGGAACAAAGTATGTTTTTAGGAAATATGAACAATTATCCCTGTTTTGCAAAAGAAAACATTAATTCCTTTGCTCCAAGTGACAGAGCTGGCTAAGTGGCAAGGCCAGCACTCAAAGTTATGTCTGTCTGACTCCCCAAACCCTTGCTCTTTGGCACATTACCTCAAGGAAAGGGATCTTTGCCTGTTTGCTGGTATAGTTTTAGGACCGCAAACAGTGCTTAATGCAAAGTAAGTTTTCAAATGAACATATGTTGAATGGACGGATGAATTATGCTATATTGCCTCATCATGTTCTTTTGTTCTCTCTCTAAGACATTCTTTCATAAAGAAGGGATCTGATAAACTCAAACACACTAGGGAGAAAATGTAACTTGTAAGGGCTATGAACATTTCCCTTTTTTAACTTGGGAAAATGTCTGACAAGGTAAGACATTTCCCATTGTGAATTTCAACTTCTGTGCAACTGCACAGTTAAAATTAGTGGGCAACTGCCTTCAATGCACAGGTATAAAGTTGGCTGTTCTTATTCAGAAGCCAAACTGCTTATCTTCTCACTATTTCTCAGACAATATAAGAGGTTATAATGCCCATCCTGCTGTTTGCCCTATAGTTTGAGGAATCTCATAGGAAGGGTGAAACAGACAAATGAGATAGGGGGCATGCTTCTTTCCCATTTGCTTTTTTCTGTGATCACTTTATTTATACACATGGTAGCCTAGAGGAGGAAGTATCACACAGGTGCTACCTTGCTGTTTCCGTAATTTAAGCTAATGCTCTGAACCTAGAGAGAGTCCAGAAACAGATATTCCCCCTTCTTTTTTGCTTATGAAAGGAAAATTACTTCTAAATCTTTAATTCAAAATGGCAAACACTCCAAAACAACGAATTCTCCTCCTATTAAAATAGCCTGTTCATTTAAATTGCAATGCACGATTGTAAATGGAATACATTGCTTGAATTATAGGGCCCTTTTCCCGCACTGTGCATGCATCTGAAATGGAAGGATGCCCTCTGCTGGGTTGGACACCTGGTGAAATGTAATTTTAAGGGAGGAAAAGAAGCTGATGTTGGTAATTTCCTCAACATCTGTGGTGTTTTAAACAGGCACATGAAACCATTTGATTTAGTTTAAATTTAGATGGGTGAGAAAAATCAAGATTTGTGAATCATCTGCACAATACAATTTTTTTATAGGAAGGAGACAGAAAAATAGAAAAACAGACAGAAACAGCCAGAGAATGAGGTAGACAGAGACAGAAAGTGAGGCATCTGGAGGCAGACTGGGGGAGATGGGACGGAGAACAAGAGAACATTTTGTAGCTCCCTTTGCATTACTGTCAGTGTTACCCAATCCAGGGGGGGTGGTGCCAGAAGAATTTAGTTATCTTCATCGAAGTGAAAATAACAAAGTTTAATGGACAAGAAGAATTACAAGGACACTAAGCTCTTTTTTTCCTGATGACTCTCTTCCCCAACCAAACTAAAAAATGAAGATGGAAGCAATGAAACAGTCAAGGAAAAAAAATACTTTAGAAGGTAAATCTGCATTGCCCTTGGATACTCCACAGTGGGGGGCAGGGGAGCAAATTCAGTTTGGAACTTGCTTAAGGCAACTGTTTCATTATTTTGCATCAGAAATTTTTTTTACACAAAAAAAGATTGTGTTCAAGTAGTAACAACATAAATTGTCTTAGAAATGCCAGTGGGAAATAAATTAGAAATAGTGGCCTGTCTGGACCAATCATGAGCCTCCACAGTAGAAATCCACAAAACCCACATTGGAATGGAGCTATAAAATGTAGAATGAACCTAAGTGGGGTCTCTGGTGACAGAGAGAGGAATAAAAGGGCCATTGACAAAAATAGATTTCTTAACTACCTGATATTGAGGTGGGACTGACTGAAAATTCTATATATGTTTAAAGTACTGCATTATTCTATTTAAGAGTAAAGACCACTAGTATTGAGCATAATTCCTTTGCTGCAAGTGACACAGCTAGGTTACAAACTAGAAACACAAACTCTAGGTACATTTCTAAGGAATACTCACAACATTTCTTAGCAGACATGGGTGCCCAAGGAAGCTCCTGCCATAGTCAAGAAGCAGTTGGCTCCAGAAATCCACTGCATTTGTTGTGATTCACCTGTTGCTCTGCAACCTCACCAGCATTTGGTGTTGTCAGTCTTCTGGATATTAGCCATTCTAATAGATGTGTAGAGATATCTCATTGTTGCTTTAATTTGCCTTTCCCTAATGACATATGATGTGGAACATCTTTTTAATATGCTTATTGGTCATCTGCATATCTTATTTGGTTAGGTGTCTGTTAAGGTCTTTGGCTCATTTTTAAGTCAAGTTATTTGTTTTCTTATTGTTGAGTTTTAAGAGTTCTTTGTACATTTTGGATGACAGCTCCTTATTAGATATGTCTTTTGCAGGTATTTTCTTAAGTCTGTGGCTTGTCTTTTCGTTCTCTTAACAATGTCTCTTAAGAGCAAAAAATTTTTAAGATTAATGAAGTTCACTTTATCACCTTATGCATAATTTCTTTCATGCATCCTACTTTTGATGTTGTATCTAAAAAATCATCACCAAACCCTAGATCATCTAGATTTGCTCCTAAGTTATCTTCTAGGAGTGTTATAGTTAACACGTGACATTTAAGTCTTTATATTGAGTTCGTTTTTGTGAAGGAATAATGTTTGTGTCTAGATTAATTTTATTTTGCATATGGATGCTCAGTTGTTCTAGGCCCATTTGTTGAAAAGACTATCTTTTCTTTACTGAAATGCCTTTGCTGTGTTGTCAAAGATGAGTTGACTATGTTTATATGGATCTATTTCTGGGTTCTATACTGTTTCTATAAATCTATACTGTTCTATTGGCCATTTATCTATTCTTTTACTAACTTAATCCAAATTTTTTAGAAATATTTCTTTTATATCTCACTTAATATGCTCAATATTTGTCTTTTTGAGTATATAGGATATAGGTATAACAACTGTTTTAACCTACTTATCTGACAATTATATCTGTGTCAGTTCTAGTTGATTTCAATCGATTGATATTTTCTTCATTTTTAGTCATATTTTTCTACTTTTATGCCTACTTGGTAATTTTTGTTTAGATGTCACCTATTGTGAATTTTACCTTGTTAGGTAAAAATATTCATTGTTGGAATAATTTTTTATACCCATACATATTCTTCAGCTTTTTGCTGAGATACAGTTAAGTTTCTTAGAAAGAGTTTGATCCTTTGGGTTTTGTTTCTTAAGGTTTTCTAGTCAGGGCCAGAATAGTGTTTGGTCTAAAGCTAACTGTTTCTCAGTACTGATCAAGATCTTGTAAGCACTTTACTCAATGCGCCATGAATTATGAGGTTTTCCAGTCCTACTGGTGGGAACAGGTACTATTTTAGGTCCTTTTCCTAGATAATGTCTCCTTTAATTCTTTCAGATAGTTATTTTGCTTACCTTGAGTGGTTTTCTTAGATGAAGATACTGATCAGCACTCTGCTGAGCAGCCAGTCTGGGCCCTCTACTTATATCCAGAGTTCTCAGTGAAGCTCTTTACTCTCTAAAACACTATCCTGTCAACTCTAGCCATCTTGGTCTTCCGACTCTCAAGTCTGTTTCCTCAATTCAGGAAGTACCCCAGCCCTCCTGTACACAGCTTGGAAAAGGTGTCATGGCAGTCAGCTTGGGTAGCCATAGAGCTCACCATGTATTTTCTGCATCTCTGAGATCATCATTCATTGTTGTCTGATGTCCAATATTATAAAATCAAAGGTTAAAACATTATTGTTGTTTATCAAAATAAAACAATTGGTCTATTTTCAGGCAAAATAACAAAGTAAAATAAAATTTTTAGGCTGGATGACTATAACAGTTATAAATTACATTCATTTCTGAGTAATAATGGTTCTTTTACACACACACACACTAAACAACAATGAAACTTAAATCTTTAAAATCTAGGAGGTTTGTATTTTTTTCTCATATGCAAAATGTACAGAAACGTTCACTGGAGAGAGTATAAAGTTTCATGATATAATCTAGGACCACTTTCTAATTTTCAGTTCTGCCATTCTTAGCACAGATCTTCCATCCTCAAGTTCTCCTAATAGTATAAGGTAGTTACTGAAACTCTTGCCATCATACCTGTATTCCATACAGAAATGGAATAAAAAAAAAAAAAAGTACATCCTTCTTAAAAGAAGGAAGTTCCTTTTAAAAGAGTTTTTTTTTTTATTTTTTCAGGAATCTCACCCAACTTTCACTTGCATTTTATTGTTAACCTTTAGTAGCAAAGAAGGATAGGAATGTAATATTCTAGATGTCACATTGATAGGCTGAAAAAATAAGGTATTTCTTAGTACTGCATAGAAAAGAGAGATCATAGATATTGGGTAGGCAGTTAGTGTCTGCCAAGGTGATCAAAGCTCATTTTGACTAGAACAGTTCCTTCAAGCTGTATGTGTTTCTCATTAGTTATTTTCATGTAGTCAATGATTCCCTAGTATCTACTCTGTTAATAAGGGCTGTAGAGATGGTGGCCAGCCTTTGGTAAATTTGTTGTTTCTGTATGGGAGTGTTATTATAATTATATAAAATAATAACTAGTGTCATAAACCATTAACAGAAAGTTAAGTGCTTTGTTACGTTGTGAAAGTGTTCTGTTTTAAACCATGTGAAAGTATTTAACATCTGCATGTGAGAAGTAATTTTTAAATTTTGGGGTCATGGGAGTCTTTGAATATCTGCTGAAAGATGTTGATATTTCTGTTTGTGTCTGTTTTCACACTGCTATAAAGAACTACCTGAGACTGGGTAATTTATGAAGAAAAGAGGTTTAATTGACTCACAGTTCTGCAGGCTTAACAGGAAGCACAGTTGGAAGACCTCTGTAATGTAAGCTGGCTGTTTCTGAAAGCATACAGTCATATGCATTCACAAAGAGAACGTACAATCATGGCAGAAGGTGAAGGGAAAGCAAGCATGTCTTTACAATGGTGGAGCAGGAGAGAGAGAGGGATCGAGAGAGCAAACTGGGGAAATGCCACACACTTCCAAACAACCAGATCTCGTGAGAACCTGCTATTATGAGAACAGCAAGGGGGAAGTCTGCCTCCATGATTCAATCATCTCCCATCAGGCCCCTCCCTGGCACACAGGCATTACAATTTGAGATGAGATTTGGGTGGGGATACAGGGCCAAACCATATCATTACATCCCTGGACTCTCCCAAATCTCATGTCCTTCTCACATTTTAAAACACAGTCATGCCTTCCCAACAGTCCCCCACAGTCTTAACTCATTCCAGCATTAACCCAAAAGTCCAAGTTCAAAGTCTCATTTGAGACAAGGCAACTCCCTTCAATCTATGAGCCTGTAAAATCAAAAACAAGTTAGTTACTTCCAAGATACAGGGATCAGATAAATGCTCCCATTCAAAAAGGGAAAATTGGCCAAAACCAAGGGACTACAGGCCCCATGCAAGTCCAAAACCCAGCAGGGCAGTTGTTAAATTTTAAAGCTCCAAAATAATCTCCTTTGACTCCATGTCTCACATCCAGGGTATGCTAATGCAAGGGGTGGGCTCCCAATGCCTTGGGCAGTTCTGCCTCTGTGGCTCTGCAGAGTACAGTCCCAGCAGCTGCTTTAATGGGCTGGTATTGAGTGTCTGCAGCTTTTCCAGACACATGGTACAAGCTGTCAGTGGATCTATCATTCTGGGGTCTGGAGAACAATGGCCTTCTTCTCATAGCTCCACTGGGCAGTGCTGCAGTGGAGCTATGAGGGAGCTCCAACCTCACATTTCCCCTTAGCACTGTTCTAGTAAAGGTTCTCCATGAGGACTCTACCCCTCTGGCAGACTTCTGCCTGGACATCCAGGCATTTCCTTATATCCTCTGAAATCTAAGAGGAGGTTCCCAAACCTGAATTTTTCCTTCTGCATACTTGCAGGCTCAACACCATGTGGAAGCTGCCAAGGCTTGGGGCTTGCACCCTCTGAAGCCATGTCCCAAGCTGTATTTTGTCCCCTTTTAGCCAAAGCTGGAGCTGGAGTTGCTGGGATGTAGAGCAACATGCCCCAAGGCTGTACAGAGCAGTGGGGCCCTGGGGATGGCCCATGAAATTATTTTTTCCTCCTAGGCCTCTGGGTCTGTGATGGGAGGGACTGCTCTGAAAGTCTCTGAAATGCCCTGGAGACATTTTCCTCATTGTCTTAGCTATTAACATTCAGGTCCTTTTTACGTATGCAAATTTCTTCAGCCAGCAGCTTGAATTTCTCCCCAGAAAATCAGTTTTTCTTTTCTACCACATCGTCAGGCTGCAAGTTTTCCAAATTGTTATGCTCTTCTTCCCTTTTAAACATAAGTTCCAATTTCAGACAATTTCTTTGTGAATGCATATGACTGTATGCTTTCAGAAACAGCCGGGTTACATCTTAAATGCTTTGCTGCTTAGAAATTTCTTCTGCCCAGATACTCTAAATCATCAATTTCAAGTTAAAAATTCTGCAAATCTCCAGGGCAGGGGAAAGATGCCACCAGTCTCTTTGCTATAGAGTGACCTTTACTCCAGTTCCCAATAAATTCCTCGTGTTCATTTGAGACCACTTCAGCCTGGACATCATTGTCCATATCACTATCAACATTTTGGTCAAGTCCATTCAACAAGTTTCTAGGAAGTTCCAAACTTTCCCATATCTTTCTCTCTTCTTCTGAGCCCTCCAAACTGTTCCAAACTCTGCCCATTACCCAGTTCCAAAGTGCCTTCCACATTTTTATATATCTTTATAGCAATGCTCTACTCCCAGTACCAATTTCCTGTATTAGTTCATTTTCACACTGCTATGAAGAGCTACCTGAGACTGGGTAATTTGTGAAAAAAAGAGGTTTAATTGACTCACATTTCCACAGGCTTAACAGGAAGCATGTTTGGAAGACCTTAGGAAACTAATAGTCGTGGCAGAAGGTGAAGGGAAAGCAAGCATGTCTTTACCATGGCAGAGCGGGAGAGAGAGAGAGTGAGTGAAGGGAAAAGTTCCACCCATGTTCAAAAAACCAGATCTCAGGAGAACTCACTCACTGTCATGAGAACAACAAGGGGAAAATCCACTCCCATGATTCAATCACCTCCCACCAGGTCCCTCCCATGACCCATGGGAATTACAATTTGAGATGAGACAAATATGGCTGGACACAGGGCCAACCATATCATTAACTCCTGTACCTTTCCAAATCTCATGTCTCAAAAAAAAAAAATGCTCAAAGACAGCTAGAAAGTAGGATACACTTCACTAAGAACCATCTCCAAGGTACTTTTTAAGATGGGAAGTTAGTTTTCTAAGAATAACTTAAAAAAAAGTCTCTGATATTGATTCAGGGTTCTTGCTCTGTTGCTCAGGCTGGAGGGCACTTACACAATCTTGGCTTACTGCAGTCTCTGACTCCAGCTCAAGCGATCTCCCCACCTCAGCCTCCCAAGTACCTGGCACCAGAGGTGTGAGCCACCATGTCTGGCTAATTTTTAAATTTTTTGTAGAGGTGGGGTTTCACCATTTGCCCAGGCTTGTCTTTGAGCATTTTATTTAGCAATGTGTGACCCATTTCATCACATGTACTATCATAGCTGATTTTAATTTTTCATTATTTAACTCTGGAACTGATGAAATTTAGGTTTTTATTACTCTTCCTTTTTATTCGTTATCTTCATTTCTTTTTGGTCACTTGTTTGATCATTAGAAATTCCATCAGAGATCGGGTTGGAGGAAAGTCTCATGAACATTCAAATCTTCTTTTATTGTTTTGGATCTTATTTGGTAATAGGCAAGATAAGTGTTAAATCTTCAAGCTTTGTTGTTTAAAGCCACGAAGTGTTTGTTCTGGCCTTCAGATAGTACAGGGATAGCGAAATTTAAAATTTAGAACTAAAGCCAGACTTTTAGAATTTAAGCAGTTTCTTGTGTGATTGCTTCTCTGTCCCTTTTTCCTGGATAACTCGGGATAGTTTTTAATCATAAGAACAACAATGACAATGATAGTAAAAGCTAATTTGAATGTCATACTCTGCTAAGCATGTTACATGCATTATCTCTTACTTTTGAAAATAGTACTGTGAATGGTACTGTTATCATCTTTCAAAACCCAAATTTTATACTTGAAGTAACTTAAGCTTAGAGAAGCTAAGACACTATTTAAATATCTTCAGATCACAATTGGTGTAGCCATGATTCAAATTTAGTTGTGTCTGGCTATTGCTTGAGCTTTTAAAAGTTGAGGACTCAAAGTTCTAATCAATTGACAATGGCCTTCAGTTCTACTCTTTAGCAGCATATTTACATGCTGAATTACTTCACCACTTGAAATGATTCCATATTCAAAATTGTGAACTTAGTAACATCCTGCTTTGGTCACAATTTTCTGTCCTTTAGTCTCTTCCATTTGTTCCCCTATTGAACTTTCTCATCATTGGCATTTTTTGATCTTTACTCCTTTACAATTTCTCTTAGCTTATAGTCTCAATTTTGTTTTCACTTGTCTCCTTATCTTACTAGATTCAGAAATATAATAGCCAGTCTATAGTCACTTGTTGCTGAAATTCTATAGACTTTCCAAGTTTGCTAGTTCCCAGTTCTGTGCAAACCCCTCCAGTTGTTTTTTCTTTCTTACTCCACATTGCCATGGGCATGATTTTAGAAAATACCCAAACCATAACAAAAAGGTATAAACAAGGTTGTATTGTCAACGTTATCTAGGCCCATTACTTCATTTTCCTATTAATATCTTGTTAGTTTTCTATTGTGATCCACATAACAAATTGCTTGACATCTTTTCTAATTTCCCCAAACAGAAGTTCCATTGCCATTTCCTGTTTCTTCACTTTCACAGCTCTAATCTTGTAAAGTCTTTTCATTTTGGGGGTCCTTGCAGATGTTTTTTTTTTCTTGACATTAAAAAAAGTACCACAGAACCACCCTCCAGTATTCATTTCTTATTCCAATACTCTGCTTTTGATTAATGGCCTCACAATTCCCCCACTTAGTTTTCTTTGACTCCACCTACTTCCTCTTGCCTCATATCTAGTCAGTTGCCAAGATTTATTGTAATATACGTGGATCTGTATTTGGCAAGTTTTAAGAACTCACCTAAGTGGGTATAGCAAAGTAAAGTAGAGGCAGACATATTTGCATGCAAGGATAAACTCTTTTTCTTACTGGTTATATTTGATGGATATGTTATTTGATCCCCTTTCAATGAAGATAATAGAATACTTACAGTGCTGGATATTGTGAAGATGAAATGAGATGAAGCATAAAAACTCACAGTGGCTAGAACATGATGCACACTCAGTAAACATTTGCCAAAATTAAATATTACTAAGGCTAGAGCATGTTGTCGGGGTGTGCATACAACAAAGCATAAACAAATTGGTGGCTATCTGCACAACAATGTACCAAAGTGCATGCTACAGTTGTTATAGAACTAACAGTTTCATATGCCCACTGCACAGAAACAGACCAATTGCACTGAGACATCAGGGTTTGCAGCAGAGAAAGAGTTTAATGATTGCAGGGTACCAAATGAGGAGTTGAAAAAAGACTCTCAAATCCATCTCCTTGAGGAGTTCTGGGCTGGGGTTTTTAAGTGGATCATGGAGGGTAAGGGGCTGGAAAATTGGGATTGATTGGTCAGGGTAGGAGGGATGAAATCATCAAAATGTGGAAACTGCATTCTTTGATGAGTCATCTTCTTGTGGTTTCCTTTATTAGACCTGCTGAAGTCAGTAGTTTCATTGGTATGAAGGACCTGAAAGAAAACCTCAAAGGGAAAACTGAACGAGATTTCATAATTTTTAAGTGTTTATCTATAGAGCATTAATGGGAACTATAATCTTGTAACAGGGTCTATATGATTCTGAGGCAATAGGTACCAAACGGCTATGATGAGCAAGGTCAGAGAGCAAGCTGATCTAATGACTAATGCGGAATGTGCTGTGAGCTTGGTTTCATTTCATTTCTTCCCCCATCTTCTTTCCTGATTAATTTTACAAAGTTTATAGGGCCAGTTCAGTCCCTCTGGGCTGGATCATACCTCAATCCTGAAGCGAGAGCTAAGACCACTCCTATTGCTTCCTGCTTGCAAGAGGCATAGTCAGGGTAAGAGTCAGGATTAGAGGAATGAAACTGCCTGGAAGTAACCATTAAGCACTCATGAATGCCTGGTTGGGGATCTTGGGGCTGTGGCATGAACACATTAGTGTTCCTGTCCATTGGTTTAGCATAGAATTTAATTGAACACCAGAGTATAAGATATATTACAAGCCCTATTGTCAGAATTGTGAGCTCAAATTTCAAAAGTCCTTGAAAAATAGACTGAAAACCTTGAGGGTAACTATGAGATCTTATTGCCACAAGTCTGTTCTGTTTGTCTTATGATCTCTGTTTTAACATTAAATCTGGTCAGTTGTGTTTAGACTTCAAAAGAGTGGTATGACTACCTGCTCTGGGTCCACCCTGTACCTCAGTGGGACCCCTGTGGCCAAGGGACTTAGAGCCAAAAGACATATAACCATTTAAATTTTCCAAGATAGATGGGAATGGAGGTACGCAGGCATTCATTAATACATAAAAACCTTTTGAGCATTATAGGAGCCAGAAACCAAAAGCCAAAAAGTAAGGTTACAAAACTGACTCATATATAAGTCAATGATAGTCCCTGGGCCTAGAGGGATTGAATAGTTTTAATTTCTGGCTCTGCATCTCATGAAAGCAATTTATTGTCACCTCCTGGGTTTAGAGACAAGGCTGTGGTTAAATTGAGTTTGTCATCCAGATATTGGTGTCAATGTCCAAGATTTAGCAGGAATTAGTGCCCTTTTCAGTTATGTGCACCTAGGAGTCAAAGCCCTGAGACTTAACAGCACAATGATTAGTTAATAGCACCTAATAATGCATCCTTTATTATTTAATAGCACCTAATAAAGGACTCTTTCCAAGGGATGGAGGGAGGCCTTTAACAGATGTCTCTTCCAGCATATGTAATTATCAGGCTGGAGGCGGTGATACTGGAGTCCACGGTCTTACTGGAATCTGTAATCCCCCTCATATTTCCATAGTCACACTCCATCATCTTGTTCCTTCAGTAATCCTGTAGCATTACCAGTAACATCTTACCCTTGGTCCATTGGTTAAATCTTTACCTTTGACTTTTTACATTTGTTTGGCTGTCTCCTTTTCCCTCAAGTCTTATTCTCACAGAAGAAATCCAGAAGTACTACAACCACATCTTCTTTAACTCATATTTGGTATGAAATGTATAGCAGTAAGTACTTTGAAACTGGTTTATGCATAATTCAATTTTCATTCCCAAAACTTAGTCAATTAAAGAGAAAGAATTTTTGAAGCATGCAGGCATTAAGTATTCCTAAATTACAGACCCAAGGAACAGCTTCACCCACAGTCTTTCCTTAATGAAATTCTGTCTTTATCATTTCACAGATTTAAATTCATTGTCACATTTACCCATGACTTTGCCTCTTTGAGTTTTGCCTGCTGTAATTCTCTGTGTGGCAGGATACTTGTAAAGTGGTCTACCAGGTCCACTGTTTAATGATTTTTATATGTCGAAACCTGAGGCTTTAATTTAGTACTTTGGACCTCGGCGCTATAAAAGTATAAAAGTTCTGTTTATTGGTGACTTGGTCACAGTTAAATGAAGACTTAGAACATGCAATCTGGTAAAGAGCTTGAGGAGTCCTTTAACCTATATGTGTAGCCATTTATTTATTAATTTAGTTAGTTATGGTCTTCATTTGAGTAATGGTTCTATGGCATTTATCAGAGTTTAAAGAAATCTTTAAAGATTTTTCTGTATGTTTTATATCTTTAAAAGATGTTATCTATATCTTTCTTAAACCAATTTTATTTTTGAATTATAATGTACACACAGAAAAATGCATATATCACAAGAGTACAGGTCAGGAAATTATTACAACATGATCACACCCATGTAACCAGCACCCAGGTTAATAAATACAACTGTACTGTACACCAAAACCTCCCATTCTTGGTACCCTCATCTTCCTTCCATAGATAACCAATCTCAAATATTCTTCTGCATGTATGTAATTTTTTAATGGTTTATTTTATTTTATTATAAATTGACAGATAAAATTGTATGTGTTTATCATGTACAACATGATGTTTTGAAGTATATATACACCGTATATATATACGGTGAATGGCTAAATCTAGCTAATAACATAGCATTATCTCACATAGTTATCATTTTTGTGGTGAGACTATTTAATATCCACTCAGCATTTTTCGAGAATGCAATGTATTGTTATTAACTCCAGTCACCGATAGACTGGATGCAATAGATCACTTGAACTTATTCCTTCTATGTGAAATTTTGTAACCTTTGACCAACATCTCTACAATTATCCATCCCCAACTATGCCAGTGCCTGGTGACCACCATTCTACTCTCTACTTCTATAAGTTCAACTTTTTTAGATTCCACATATATCTGAGATCACGTGCAATTTGCCTTTCTGTGGCTGAATTATTTCACTTGACATAATGTTCTCCAGATTTCATCCATGTTGTAACAGATGAGAAGATTTTCTTCTTTTTAATGGATGAATAGTATTCCATTGTGTATATATATTTCACATTTTCTTTATCCATTTATCCATCATGGACACTTAGATTGATTCTGTATGTTGATTGTTATGAATAATGCTGCACTGAACAAGGGAGTGTAGATATCTCTTTGACATACTGATTTTATTTTCTTTGGCTAAATACCCAGTAGTGAGATTGCTGGATCATATGGTAATTGTATTTTTAATTTTTTGAGGAATCTTTATGCCATTTACCATAATGGCTATGTTAATTTACATTTCCACCAATAATGTGCAAGTGTTCCTTTTCTCCACATTCTCACGAACACTTATCTTTTGCCTAATATTAGCCATTCAAACAGGCATGAGGTGATCTCTTAATGTGGTTTTAATTTGCATTTTCCTAACAATCAACAATGTTGAACATTTAAAAAATGTAACTATTAGTCATTTTATGCCTTCTTTTGATAAATATCTGTTCATGACCTTTGTTCAGTTTTTAATGGAATTAAAAAAATTGTAGAGTTTTTGGGTTCCTTGTATATTCTGGAAATTCATCCCTTGTCAGACGGATAGTTTGCAAATATTTTCTCCCATTCAACAGGCTGTCCCCTCACTCTGTTGATAGTTTTTTGTCTTGTGCAGATGTTTATTAATTCAATGTAACACCAGTTGCCTATTTTTCCTTTTGTTGCCTGTGCTTTCGGAGTCATATCCAAAAAATTATTGCCCAGACTGTTGTGGAGAATTTGCCTTATGTTTTCTACTAGTAGCTTCATAGTTTTGGGTCCTACGTTTAGGTCTGTAATCCATTTTCAGTTGATTTTTGTATATGGTGTAGACAAGGGTTTAATTTTATTCTACATTTGGATATCCAGGTTTCCTAACATTGTTAATTGAAGAAACTGTGCTTTTCCCATTGTTTACTCTTGGCACATTTGTTGAAAATCTGTTGGCTGCAAATGTGTGGATTTATTTCTGGCCTCTGTATTCTGTTCCTTTGGTCTATGTATCAATTTACTTACCTTTATGCCAGTACCATGCTACTTTGGCTACTATAGCTTTGTAGCATAACTTGAAGTCAGGTAGTGTGATGCCTCTAGCTTTCTTCTTTTTGCTTAAGATTTATTTGGCTATTTGGGGTCCTTTGTCATTCCATATGAATTTTAGGATAACTTTTTAATTTCTGTGAAAAATATCATTGTTATTTTGATAGAGGGTGAATTTAATTTGTATTTAGCTTTGACTAGTAGGGATATTTTATTAATATTTTTCTAATCTATGAACTCAGAATATCTGTTCATTTATTTGTGTTTTCTTCAATTTCTTTTGTGATTGTTCTATGATTTTCAGTGTAGAGATCTTTTACTTCATCAAATTTATTTCCAGGTACTTTATTTTTGTAACTTATATAATTGAGATTGTTTTCTTGATTTCTTATGAAGATAGTTTAGTGTTAATATACAGAAATGTTACTAATTTTTGTATGTTGATTTTGCATTTCATAATTTTATCAAATTTATTTATTGGTGCTAACATATTTTATCCGAGTTTTTTAACAGCAATTTCAGCATATAAGATTAAACTGCTTGCAAACAGAGACAATGACATGGTTAGGCTTTGTGTCCCTACCCAAATCTCATCTTGAATTGTAAGCCTCATAATTCCTATAATCCCCCTGGTTAAGAAAGAGACCAGGTGGAGGTAATTTAATCATGGGGGCAGTTTCCCCCATGCTGTTTTTGTGATAGTGAGTGAGTTCTCACGAGATCTGATGGTTTTGTAAGGGACTCTTCCCTCTTCACTTGTGACTTTTCTTTCCTGTTGCCTTGTGAAGAAGGTGCCTTGCTTCTCTTTCACTTTCTGCCATGATTATAAGTTTCCTGAGGCCTCCCTAGCCATACTGAACTGTGAGTCAATCAAACCTCTCTCCTTTATAAACTACTCTGTCTTAGGCAGTATTTTTATAGCAGTGTGAGAATGGACTAATACAGACAATTTAACTTCTTCCTTTCTGATTTGGATGCTTTTTATTTATTCGTTTCTCTTACCTAATTGTTATGGCTAGGATTTCCAGTACTATGTTGACTAGATGTGGTGAGAGTAGGCATCCTTGTCTTGTTCTAGATCTTAGAGGGACAGACTTCAACTTTTCCTCATTGAGTATGAGTTTAGCTATGAGTTTGTGATATATGGCCTTTAGCGTTGAGATACATTTCTTCTATATCTAATTTGTTGAGAGTTTTTATTATGAAAAGATGTTGAATTTGGTCGAATATTTTCTGCATCTATTGAAATGATAATATGTTTTTTTCTTTCATTCTGTTAATGTGATATATCAAATTTATCCTTGGGATGAATCTCAATCATGGTGAATCTTTCCAATGTGCTGTTGAATTTGGTTTGCTAGTATATTGTTAGGATTTTTGCATGTATTTTTATCAGAAATATTGGCCTATAGTTTATTTATTTATTTATTTATTTATTTTTATTTTTTGGAATGTCCTAGTTTGGCTTTGATATCAGCATAATACTTGCCTAAAATGAGTTTGAAAGTATTTTCTTCATTTTGAGTTTATTGGAAGAGTTTTTTTGGTGTGTGGGGCAGGTAGAATTGGTGTTAGTTCTTTAAATGTTAGGTAGAATTCAGCAGTAAAGCTGTCAGGTCTTGGGCTTTTGTTTGATGAAATACTTTCTATTACTTATTCAATCTCCTTACTCATTATTGGTCTGTTTAGATATTTTATTTCTTCATAATTCATTCTTGGCAAGTTGTATATGTCCAGGAATTCATTCATTTCTTCTTAGTTGTCCAATTTTTTGGTATATAATTGTTGATAAGTATCTCTTATGACCATTTGTATTTCTCTTGTATCAGTTGTAACATCTCCTTTTTCATACCTAATTTTATTTTAGTCCTCTTCTTTTTTTCCTTAGTCTAGCTAAAGGTTTGTTGATTTTATTTTTTTCAATAAACCGATTCAGTTTTGTTGATTTATTTTCGTCTTTATTTCATTTATTTCTGTTCTCATCTTTATTATTTTCTTCATTCTACTATCTTTGAGTTTAGTTTGTTCTTGTACATCTTGTTTCTTCAAGTGTAACATTAGGTTGTTTATTTGAGATCTTTCTTCTTTGACGTAGGTATTTATTGCTATAAACTCCCTTTTTAGACTTGATTTTGCTGTATTCCATTAAGTTTTGGTATGTTGTGTTTCCATTTTTCTTTGCCTCAAGATATTTTTAAAATTTTGTTTTAATTTCTTCATTCAATCGTTGATTTTTCAGGAATAATTTTTTAATTTTCATGTTTTTGTAAATTTTTTGAAGTTTCTCCTGTTATTGGTTTCTAATTTTATATCGTTGTAGTCCAGAAAGATACTTGATATGATTTTAATCTTCTTAAATTTCTTAAAACTTATTTTGTGGCCTCATATGTGATCTATCCTGAAGACTGTTCCATGTGCAGTTGAAGAATGTGTATTCTGCAGCTTTTTAATGTTCTGTATGTGCCTGTTACATCTATTTAGTCTAGTGTGCAGTTTAAATACAATATATTCTTATTGATTTTCTGTCTGGATAATCTGTCTATTATTGAAAGTGGGATAGTGAAGTCTCCTACTATTATTGTGTTGACATCTATATTTCCCTTCAAATGTATTAATATTTGCTTATATATTTAGGTGCTCCAGTGTTATGTGCATATACATTTATAATATCTTTTGGTTTCCATTTTCATAAAAAATGTTTTAATATCTCTTTGTTTATCAGTCTTTATGTGCCCTTACAGGTGAAGAGAGACCTTCATTGGAGCATTTGGTTGGAACTTGTTTTTTTTTTGTGTTTTTTTTTGTATCCATTCAGCTACTGTATCCTTTTATTGGAGAATTGAATCAATTTACATTAAAGATAATTATTGATAGATAATACTACTGCCATTTTGCAAGCTGTTTTCTAGTTATTTTATAGATCTTTTCTCTCTTTCTTTTCCTTTTGCTGTCTTCCTTTGTAGCTTAATGATTTTTCTCTAGTGGTTTTTTTTTTTTTTTGCTTTTTACTTTCTTTTTCTTTTTGCTTTTTACTTTCTTATGTCTCTACTATACTATGCTTTGTAGTTATCATGAGACTTATAAAAAACATCTTATTTTTATAACAAGTTATTTTAAACTGAAAACAATTTAACTTTGATCACAGAAAACCTCTCCAATTTTACTCCACAATGTGCCTCCCCATATTTTGAATTTTTGATATTTCAATTTGTCTTTTTTATATTGCATATCCCTTAAAATTATGGTAGCTTTTGTGAATTTTAATAGCTTTGACTTTTAACCTTCATATGAAAGATATAAGTGATGTACAAACCACCATTACAGTATTAGAATATGTGAATTTCATGTATACTTTTACCAGTGAGTTTTATACTTTCAGATGTCTTTGTGTTACTCACTAGTGTTCTTTTCTTTTAGCTTGAAGAACTTTGTCATTTCTTGTAAGACAGATCTGGTGGTGATGAACTTTCTCAGCTTTTGTGCATCTGGGAAAGTCTGTCTTCACCTCTGAAGGACAGTTTTGCTGGCTATAGTATTCTTGGTTGACAGTTTTATTTTTTCTCTTCAGTACTTTTAATATATCATCCCCACTCTCTCCTTGTCTTATGGTTTCTGCTAGGAAATCTGCTGCTAGCCATGTTGGAACTTCTGTATGTGTTATTTGCTTATTTTCTTTTGCTTTCAGGATCTTCTCTTTAAATTTGATTTTTGACAGTTTGATTATATTATGTTTTGGAATACTCTTGTTTGGATTATATAATATATGAATGCAGAGCAGATCTTTGACCTCTCTGTGTCTAGATATTTATATCTTTCTTCATATTTGGAAAGTGTTCTGCTATTATTGCTTTATAGAGGCTTTCCACCCCTTTGTCTTTCTTTCTCCTTCTTAAAGGAGAAGACTCAAATATTTCCCATTTTAATGCTCTACCATAAATCCTGTTAACTTTTTAAAATTCCTTTTTATTCTTTTTTCTTTTTTCTCCTCTAAGTGTATATTTTCAACTAACCTGTCTTTATGTTCACAGATTTTCTATTTTTTTTTTTTTTAAACAGAGTCTCACTCTGTCACCTGGGCTGCAGTGCAGTGGTGTGATCTTGGCTTACTGGAACCTTCATCTCCCAGGTTCAAGCAATTCTCCTGCCTCAGCCTCCCTAGTTGCTGGGATTACAGGCGCCCACCACCATGCCTGAATAATTTTTGTACCTTTAGTAGAGATGGGTTTTTGCCATGTTGGCCAGGCTGGCCTCAAACTCCTGACCTCAGGTGATCCTCCTGCCTCGGTGTCCCAAAGTGCTGGGATTACAGGCACGAGCCACCATGCCCAGCTGACGGATACTTTTTTAAGCTTGCTCTATTCTGCTATTAATGCCTCTATCACATTTTTCATTTTGTTCATTGTATTTTTCAACACCAGCATTTCTGTTTGATATAAAAACATTTAATCTCTCTTTTAAATTTCTTTCTTGTCACTTTTTATTTTTCTTATTTCATTAAATTGTTTATCTGTATTTTCTTGAAGTTCGTCGAGATTCCTTAAAACAGTTATTTTGAATCTTCACCAGGCAGTTCATATATCTTCATTTATTTAGCATCAGTCACTGGCACTTTATTTTGTCTCTTTGGTAATGTCATGTTTTTCTGACTGTTCTTTTTTTTTTTTTTTTTTTTTTTCTTTTATTGTAATTATTATCATTATTATTATTATTATACTTTAGGTTTTATGGTACATGTGCCCAATGTGCAGGTAAGTTACATATGTATACATGTGCCATGCTGGTGCACTGCACCCACCAACTTGTCATCTAGCATTAGGTATATTTCCCAATGTTATCCCTCCCCCCTCCCCCCAACCCACAACAGTCCCTGAAGTGTGATGTTCCCCTTCCTGTGTCCATGTGTTCTCATTGTTCAATTCCCACCTATGAGTGAGAATATGCGGTGTTTGGTTTTTTGTTCTTGCGATAGTTTACTGAGAATGATGATTTCCAATTTCATCCATGTCCCTACAAAGGACATGAACTCATCATTTCTTATGGCTGCATAGTATTCCATGGTGTAGATGTGCCACATTTTCTTAATCCAGTCTATCATTGTTGGACATTTGGGTTGGTTCCAAGTCTTTGCTATTGTGAATAATGCGGCAATAAACATACGTGTGCATGTGTCTTTATAGCAGCATGATTTATAGTCCTTTGGGTATATACCCAGTAATGGGATGGCTGGGTCGAATGGAATTTCTAGTTCTAGATCCCTGAGGAATCGCCACACTGACTTCCACAAGGGTTGAACTAGTTTACAGTCCCACCAACAGTGTAAAAGTGTTCCTATTTCTCCACATCCTCTCCAGCACCTGTTGTTTCCTGACTTTTTAATGATCGCCATTCTAACTGGTGTGAGATGGTATCTCATTGTGGTTTTGATTTGCATTTCTCTGATGGCCAGTGATGGTGAGCATTTTTTCATGTGTCTTTTGGCTGCATAAATGTCTTCTTTTGAGAAGTGTCTGTTCATGTCCTTCGCCCACTTTTTGATGGGGTTGTTTGTTTTTTTCTTGTAAATTTGTTGGAGTTCATTGTAGATTCTGGATATTAGCCCTTTGTCAGATGAGTAGGTTGCGAAAATTTTCTCCCATTTTGTAGGTTGCCTGTTCACTCTGATGGTAGTTTCCTTTGCTGTGCAGAAGCTCTTTAGTTTAATTAGATCCCATTTGTCAATTTTGGCTTTTGTTGCCATTGCTTTTGGTGTTTTAGACATGAAGTCCTTGCCCATGCCTATGTCCTGAATGGTATTGCCTAGGTTTTCTTCTAGGGTTTTTATGGTTTTAGGTCTAACATTTAAGTCTTTAATCCATCTTGAATTGATTTATGTATAAGGTGTAAGGAAGGGATCCAGTTTCAGCTTTCTACATATGGCTAGCCAGTTTTCCCAGCACCATTTATTAAATAGGGAATCCTTTCCCCATTTCTTGTTTTTCTCAGGTTTGTCAAAGATCAGATGGTTGTAGATATGTGGCATTATTTCTGACGGCTCTGTTCTGTTCCATTGATCTATATCTCTGTTTTGGTACCAGTACCATGCTGTTTTGGTTACTGTAGCCTTGTAGTATAGTTTGAAGTCAGGTAGCGTGATGCCTCCAGCTTTGTTCTTTTGGCTTAGGATTGACTTGGCGATGCGGGCTCTTTTTTGGTTCCATATGAACTTTAAAGTAGTTTTTTCCAATTCTGTGAAGAAAGTCATTGGTAGCTTGATGGGGATGGCATTGAATCTGTAAATTACCTTGGGAAGGATGGCCATTTTCATGATATTGATTCTTCCTACCCATGAGCATGGAATGTTCTTCCATTTGTTTGTATCCTCTTTTATTTCCTTGAGCAGTGGTTTGTAGTTCTCCTTGAAGAGGTCTTTCACATCCCTTGTAAGTTGGATTCCTAGGTATTTTATTCTCTTTGAAGCAATTGTGAATGGGAGTTCACTCATGATTTGGCTCTCTGTTTGTCTGTTATTGATGTATAAGAATGCTTGTGATTTTTGCACATTGATTTTGTATCCTGAGACTTTGCTGAAGTTGCTTATCAGCTTAAGGAGATTTTGGGCTGAGACAATGGGGTTTTCTAGATATACTATCATGTCATCTGCAAACAGGGACAATTTGACTTCCTCTTTTCCTAACTGAATACCCTTGATTTCCTTCTCCTGCCTAATTGCCCTGGCCAGAACTTCCAACACTATGTTGAATAGAAGTGGCGAGAGAGGGCATCCCTGTCTTGTGCCAGTTTTCAAAGGGAATGCTTTCAGTTTTTGCCCATTCAGTATGATATTGGCTGTGGGTTTGTCATAAATAGCTCTTATTATTTTGAGATACGTCCCATCAATTCCTAATTTATTGAGAGTTTTTAGCATGAAGGGTTGTTGAATTTTGTCAAAGGCCTTTTCTGCATCTATTGAGATAATCATGTGGTTTTTGTCTTTGGTTCTGTTTATATGCTGGATTACATTTTTTGATTTGCGTATATTGAACCAGCCTTGCATCCCAGGGATGAAGCCCACTTGATCATGGTGGATAAGCTTTTTGATGTGCTGCTGGATTCTGTTTGCCAGTATTTTATTGAGGATTTTTGCATCAATGTTCATCAAGGATATTGGTCTAAAATTCTCTTTTTTTGTTGTGTCTCTGCCAGGCTTTGGTATCAGGATGATGCTGGCCTCATAAAATGAGTTAGGGAGGATTCCCTCTTTTTCTATTGATTGGAATAGTTTCAGAAGGAATGGTACCAGCTCCTCCTTGTACCTCTGGTAGAATTCGGCTGTGAACCCATCTGGTCCTGGACTTTTTTTGGTTGGTAAGCTATTGATTATTGCCATAATTTCAGCTCCTGTTATTGGTCTATTCAGAGATTGAACTTCTTCTTGGTTTAGTCTTGGGAGGGTGTATGTGTTGAGGAATTTATCCATTTCTTCTAGATTTTCTAGTTTATTTGCATAGAGGTGTTTGTAATATTCTCTGATGGTAGTTTGTATTTCTGTGGGATCGGTGGTGATATCCCCTTTATCATTTTTTATTGCATCTATTTGATTCTTCTCTCTTTTTTTCTTTATTAATCTTGCTAGCGGTCTATCAATTTTGTTGATCCTTTCAAAAAACCAGCTCCTGGATTCATTTATTTTTTGAAGGGTTTTTTGTGTCTCTATTTCCTTCAGTTCTGCTCTGATTTTAGTTATTTCTTGCCTTCTGCTAGCTTTTGAATGTGTTTGCTCTTGCTTTTCTAGTTCTTTTAATTGTGATGTTAGGGTGTCAATTTTGGATCTTTCCTGCTTTCTCTTGTGGGCATTTAGTGCTATAAATTTCCCTCTACACACTGCTTTGAATGCATCCCAGAGATTCTGGTATGTTGTGTCTTGGTTCTCGTTGGTTTCAAAGAACATCTTTATTTCTGCCTTCATTTCGTTATGTACCCAGTAGTCATTCAGGAGCAGGTTGTTCAGTTTCCACGTAGTTGAGCGGTTTTGAGTGAGATTCTTAATCCTGAGTTCTAGCTTGATTGCACTGTTATCTGAGAGACAGTTTGTTACAATTTCTGTTCTTTTACATTTATTGAGGAGAGCTTTACTTCCAAGGATATGGTCAATTTTGGAATAGGTGTGGTGTGGTGCTGAAAAAAATGTATATTCTGTTGATTTGGGGTGGAGAGTTCTGTAGATGTCTATTAGGTCTGCTTGGTGCAGAGCTGAGTTCAATTCCTGGGTATCCTTGTTGACTTTCTGTCTCGTTGATCTGTCTAATGTTGACAGTGGGGTGTTAAAGTCTCCCATTATTAATGTGTGGGAGTCTAAGTCTCTTTGTAGGTCACTCAGGACTTGCTTTATGAATCTGGGTGCTCCTGTATTGGGTGCATATATATTTAGGATAGTTAGCTCTTCTTGTTGAATTAATCCCTTTACCATTATGTAATGGCCTTCTTTGTCTCTTTTGATCTTTGTTGGTTTAAAGTCTGTTTTATCAGAGACTAGGATTGCAACCCCTGCCTTTTTTTGTTTTCCATTTGCTTGGTAGATCTTCCTCCATCCTTTTATTTTGAGCCTATGTGTGTCTCTGCACGTGAGATGGGTTTCCTGAATACAGCACACTGATGGGTCTTGAGTCTTTATCCAATTTGCCAGTCTGTGTCTTTTAATTGGACCATTTAGTCCATTTACATTTAAAGTTAATATTGTTATGTGTGAATTTGATCCTGTCATTATGATGTTAGCTCGATGTTTTGCTCGTTAGTTGATGCAGTCTCTTCCTAGTCTCAATGGTCTTTACATTTCGGTATGATTTTGCAGTGGCTGGTACCGGTTGTGCCTTTCCATGTTTAGCGCTTCCTTCAAGAGCTCTTTTAGGGCAGGCCTGGTGGTGACAAAATCTCTCAGCATTTGCTTGTCTGTAAAGTATTTTATTTCTCCTTCACTTATGAAGCTTAGTTTGGCAGGATATGAAATTCTGGGTTGAAAATTCTTTTCTTTAAGAATGTTGAATATTGGCCCCCACTCTCTTCTGGCTTGTAGGGTTTCTGCCGAGAGATCCGCTGTTAGTCTGATGGGCTTCCCTTTGATGGTAACCCGTCCTTTCTCTCTGGCTGCCCTTAACATTTTTTCCTTCATTTCAACTTTGGTGAATCTGACAATTATGTGTCTTGGAGTTGCTCTTCTCGAAGAGTATCTTTGTGGCGTTCTCTGTATTTCCTGAATCTGAATGTTGGCCTGCCTTGCTAGATTGGGGAAGTTCTCCTGGATAATATCCTGCAGAGTGTTTTCCAACTTGTTTCCATTCTCCCCATCACTTTCAGGTACACCAATCAGACGTAGATTTGGTCTTTTCACATAGTCCCACATTTCTTGGAGGCTTTGCTCGTTTCTTTTTATTCTTTTTTCTCTAAACTTCCCTTCTCGCTTCATTTCATTCATTTCATCTTCCAGGGCTGATACCCTTTCTTCCATTTGATCGCATCGGCTCCTGAGGCTTCTGCATTCTTCACGTAGTTCTCGAGCCTTGGTTTTCAGCTCCATCAGCTCCTTTAAGCACTTCTCTGTATTGGTTATTCTAGTTATACATTCTTCTAAATTTTTTTCAAAGTTTTCAACTTCTTTGCCTTTGGATTGAATATCCTCCCGTAGCTCGGAGTAATTTGATCGTCTGAAGCCTTCTTCTCTCAGCTCGTCAAAGTCATTCTCCGTCCAGCTTTGTTCCGTTGCTGGTGAGGAACTGCGTTCCTTTGGAGGAGGAGAGGTACTCTGGTTTTTAGAGTTTCCAGTTTTTCTGCTCTGTTTTTTCCCCATCTTTGTGGTTTTATCTACTTTTGGTCTTTGATGATGGTGATGTACAGATGGGTTTTTGGTGTGGATGTCCTTTCTGTTAGTTTTCCTTCTAACAGACAGAACCCTCAGCTGCAGGTCTGTTGGAGTACCTGGCCGGCCGTGTGAGGTGTGAGTCTGCCCCTGCTGGGGGGTGCCTCCCAGTTAGGCTGCTCGGGGGTCAGGGGTCAGGGACCCACTTGAGGAGGCAGTCAGCCCGTTCTCAGATCTCCAGCTGCGTGCTGGGAGAACCACTGCTCTCCTCACAGCTGTCAGACAGGGACATTTAAGTCTGCAGAGGTTACTGCTGTCTTTTTGTTTGTCTGTGCCCTGCCCCCAGAGGTGGAGCCTACAGAGGCAGGCAGGCCTCCTTGAGCTGTGGTGGGCTCCACCCAGTTCAAGCTTCCAGGCTGCTTTGTTTACCTAAGCGAGCCTGGGCAATGGCGGGCGCCCCTCCCCCAGCCTCGCTGCCGACTTGCTGCTTGATCTCAGACTGCTGTGCTAGCAATCAGCAAGACTCCGTGGGCGTAGGACCCTCTGAGCCAGGTGCGGGCTATACTCTCCTGGGGCACCGTTTCCTAAGCCCGTCAGAAAAGCACAGTATTCGGGTGGGAGTGGCCCGATTTTCCAGGTGCCGTCTGTCACCCCTGGAAGGGGAACTCCCTGACCCCTTGCGCTTCCCGAGTGAGGCAATGCCTCGCCCCTGCTTCGGCTGGCGCACGGTGCACTCACCCACTGACCTGCGCCCACTGTCTGGCACTCCCTCGTGAGATGAACACGGTACCTCAGATGGAAGTGCAGAAATCACCCGTCTTCTGCGTCGCTCGCGCTGGGAGCTGTAGACCGGAGCTGTTCCTATTCGGCCATCTTCTTTCTGACTGTTCTTGATCCTTGTGGACATGTGTCAGTGTCTGTGCATTTGAAAAAGTAGATACCTATTCTAGTCTTCTAGACTGGCCTTGTCTGAATTAGCCTTTCAACAGTCAGCCCCTTCAGAGATTCTTGGCAGGCAGTCTGGCAGAGTCCTGAAGCCTTGGGTCACTGAGGCTGGCACAGTTCTGGGACAGGCTAGAAGCCTGGGGGCTGCTGGGACTGGCTTGGCGCTGGGGTGGACCTGAAGCCTGGGATTGCTGTAGTTGGTGGAACACTGGGGCAGACCAGAAGCTCAGAACTGCTGAGGCCTGCCTGTTGATGAGAGCTGTCCAGAATCTGGGGCTGCTGAAGTTGGCCTGACAGTGGTGTGGACTGGATATCAATTCTGCCTCATAGGCCTAAAGCTTGGGACTGTGGGACCCGGCCTGGTGCTGAAGTGGGTCTGGAAGCTCAGTCCACATGTACCAGCCTGGAGTCTGAGGCTGAGGGAGGCTTCCTGGTTCTAATATTTAGTATGATGGGCCTGAGGTTGGGGTCCAAGGCAAAGTCTTATGATCACTTCCCTTCCTTTATCCTAAGTGTATGATACCTCACTCTGCACTCTGTCAGCTGGGGTTCAAGGAGGGGTGACATGGATAATATAAACTCTTTCTTCTTACTGTCTTCAATGCATGTTTTCTGGTTCCCGTAGCTCTTCTGAAGGTATTTTCATGCCTGGATAATTGTTCAAATTGATGTTTCTGTGAGGGGGCAATCACTGGAAAGTCCTCTTCTGCCATGTTGCTTCACCCTTCTCTCCTATATTTAAAATTAAATGTAAACCACTAACCATTCTTAATTTGATTGAAGAAAAAATGTATAATCAGTGTTTTTTATTTGAATTTAAAGATAGAACCTGCAACATATTTTTTCTAAATATGAATTTAAAGGTATAACCTGTAACATATTTTTTCAAGGATTTTTTCTGAATCCTGGAAAATACATAAAAGTAAATCAATCTGCTGTTCTGTAGGTAGGTGAAAGTTAATAATCATTTTAATAAGCATCTATTTCTAATGGAACTTGCAGTCAGTATCTTAGTAAAGAAGAGCTTTAGTTGATAATAAACACTCTATTTCTGTTTTTATGAGCATAGAGATTTAGTATTCTCTGAACCACCAGACACCTTTCACAATAGAAAAACTTATTAAATATATTAAAAATAAATAAAAATAGAAGAAATCATTTGTGATGTACTTTTTAAGAGTGTGATTTAAAAAAGTCTTAAATATGTAGGTTATAAACAAAGTTTCAAATCTAGGTTTCCTTTTTAGAAAAGAAAGAATTGGGAGTGCCAATTTTAAATTGATTATCAAAAACTTAAAACAAATACGATAACTATTTTGCTATTCGTTGCCTAATCCTGAAGCAAACATTTATCTTATTCATTTATAGCTTGACTTGAAAAAATTAAAAGGAAAGTGCATATGTTTTCTCTGAGAGTTTCTGGCCCTCAGGATTTATTTTTCATAAACATCTAGTTATTACCATGATGTTATATATGACTACAACTGAGCAAACATCTCACCCAGGGATTCGAGAATGTAAATAGCTCCTGAGCCAAGTTGCAGGCTTCCTTATGCTCAGGTAGGTTTATAATACATTGTGTTGTGGTTTTGTTTAGTTTTTAATCACTTCTTAGACTCCTAGTTTGGTTGAACATAGCCCAAGATGCCTCTCTTTCCAAAATGCAAAAATTAAGCTAAAGACCTGACCATATGTTTGGTCCTGATGGTGCTTATTTTCTGGGTTAGATTCAAAGAATAAATAAAATGAATGAAATGAAGCAAACCATCTCTCCAGCAGTAAGACTTGAAATGCTGAAGTGAGGGGCTCGTTGTAGGCTTTTTCTCTGAGTGTAATCTATGTCTGACTTGCAGGAAATCAGCAAGGTTTAGTGGGCCCAGGGGCCAGTCAATTCTCGTCCATTTCCTTTGACTTTCAGCACCTCTCTCTGACTCATGTTTCTCATCTGAAGTACTGGGGAGGCTGGATTAGGATTCGTGGTTTCAAATTAATCTCTGTGGTGCCCTAGAGATTTCTTCAAGCTTTCTTTAGGGAATATCTGATGGGTAGTGAGGGTGGGAGGAAGTTCAAGCTCTCTGCTGAATGCCGATCTATACTTTTCACTATATACATTTTATTGTACTCCACGTATGGTTTCTCTTGAATGACTTATAATAAACAGAAAGATTTAGTTGAATAACTTAGGGGAACTCTGAAACAAATGTCTAATGTTATTTTCAGGAATTTTATCTTATTTGAGCTTCTCTGGAACTCAGGTCATATTTCGAATCCAGGGTGGAGTGTGGTATTCCTCTCTCATGTGGGACAAGTCTAGATATGTCTCCTTGTAGAGCCTCCAGGCTATCTTAAAATTAGTTCCCCTAAGCCTGGAAAGAACAAGCCAAACAGTCACCGAACAAACGTTGAGCACCTTCTGTGCGATGTTCTAGAGGGTCAAAGATTTTTAAACACAGTCCCTGCCATCTAGGCTCAAAATTTAAGAGATATGTGTATGTGTGTGTGTGTGTGTGTGTGTGTGTTTAGGGGGTAAGTGTTGTGGGTGTGAACACATACTACCTCACTACATACTACGCTAGGTGTGCTAAATGCTAAGTTAAGGTTGAAAAAAGATTTATTTAGAAGGAAGAGGAGAGAGAGACATACTTTGAACTGTGCTTTGAAAAATGAGTATGATTTCACAGTTTTCATATATATATTCATGAATATATATATGAATATTCATGAATATATATGAATATATATGAATATATATGAATATATATATATATTTTATATATATATATATATATAGACAGAGAGACAGAGAGAGAGAGAAAGAGAGAGTCTTGCTCTGTCACCCAGGCTGAAGTGTGATGGTGTGATCATAGCTTACGGTGACCAAACTCCTGAGATCAAGTGATCCTCCTGCCTCAGCCTCCTGAGTAGCTAGGACCACAAAAGTGTGCGTTACCATGCTCAGCTAATTTTATTTTTTGTAGAGACAGGGGTCTCACTATGTTGCCGAGGCTGGTCTTGAAATCTTGGCCTAAAGTGATTCTCCCACCTTAGCCTCGCAAAGTGTTAGGATCCACCACCTGGCCTAAACAACAAGAAGATTTCAATAAGAAGTGGTGAAAATGTACCCTTAATTCCATGCCACGTGTGTTCCTAGCATGAAAGATTTCTAGACAGAACAAACTTTGCTATACCTGACATATAATCATGTTTGATCTCCCTATGAGGTCTGGTTCAGTTCAGTTCTGGGAAAGATCTAGGTGATAAAATTCTAGATAAAATAATTCTAGGGATTCAGTGAAGTTTTCTAAAGGAATTCCAGATCAATTTAAATCTCTACAAAATGTCAGAGACTAGGAAAGAAGTTTTTACTAGGCTTCTGTGACACAGAACTCAACTCAAAGCAGATTGTAACCAATTTCCTAGCTATCTACCTTCTATTGTGGCTGCCAAATCGAAGACTAGATGGCATTAGAGTCTCCTAAGGGCAGGAGAATCCCTCCTTGCTCTTCTCACTGGGGTCTTCAGATGTCACACAGTTTCTGGAGTATCCTGTCTGCTAGAGCTTAAAATAACCTGATCCTGAGCTTCATTCTTCTGATTTTCTCTTGAGTGATTCAAGAGAAGTTATGAGAAGGTAATCTGAAGGGGCTGGGTAGTGCAGAGTGCTATCTTGGTAGCAATGATACTTGCTGAGAATCCTGGCTTCACTCTGTCTATTGTATTTTGTCCCTGGAGAAAATAGGCAAGACCTACATTTTCAGATTTTTATAATGCAAAATGAGGAATAAATCAATTTTCTTCTGTCACCGTTTGAGAGCACTGATGCAGAGTGACACCACATTTCTGTCATTTCTCAGGTAAAATATATAATAAAAATAAAAATATAATGAACTCAAACAAATTTACAAGAAAAAAAAAACAACCCCATCAAAAAGTGGGCAAAGGACATGAACAGACACTTCTCAAAAGAAGACATTTATGCAGCCAAAAAACACATGAAAAAATGCTGACCATCACTGGCCATCAGAGAAATGTAAATCAAAACCACAATGAGATACCATCTCATACCAGTTAGAATGGCAATCATTAAAAAGTCAGGAAACAACAGGTGCTGGAGAGGATGTGGAGAAATAGGAATACTTTTACACTGTTGGTGGGACTGTAAACTAGTTCAACCCTTGTGGAAGTCAGTGTGGCGATTCCTCGGGGATCTAGAACTAGAAACCATTTGACCCAGCCATCCCATTACTGGGTATATACCCAAAGGACTATAAATCATGTTGCTATAAAGACACATGCACATGTATGTTTATTGCAGCACTATTCACAATAGCAAAGACTTGGAACCAACCCTAATGTCCAACAACGATAGACTAGATTAAGAAAATGTGGCACATATACACACATGGAATACTATGCAGCCATAAAAACTTATGAGTTCATGTCCTTTGTAGGGACATGGATGAAAGTGGAAATCATCATTCTCAGTAAACTATTGCAAGAACAAAAAACCGAACACTGCATATTCTCACTCATAGGTGGGAATTGAACAATGAGAACACATGGACACAGGAAGGGGAACATCACACTCTGGGGACTGTTGTGGGGTGGGGGCAGGGGGGAGGGATAGCATTAGGAGATACACCTAATGCTAAATAACGAGTTAATGGGTGCAGCACGCCAGCATGGCACATGTATACATATGTAACTAACCTGCACTTTGTGCACATATACCCTAAAACTTAAAGTATAATAATAATAAAAGAAAATAAAACAAAATATCTATTCTGAAGACTGCCAAGTTCAGTTTACTCTTTCTGTTTGGGTAGGGCAGAAGTCAGATTAAAGGGAAATTATTCACGAAAAATAACATTTCAAGGTTTCCTTTTCCCTAGGTTCAAAAACACATATTTCAGAACACACTATAATTCATACTATATTATTAGGAAATTGGAATAAAAGTAGAATTAAATGTTCAGTTATAAGTATATTTTTCCTTTGTAGAAGAAACCTTGGTGAATTTTCTTTAACTCTTTATTATTAAATAATTTAGTATTTTTGAAGTGGCTAATGAATGAATGAATGAGAACCTATAATATGGTGTGCTGGCTGGTCCCTTTGGAAAATTTTGTAGCCATATAAGCTGTGGTCTTTGCCACCACAAACTTGTACTGAGACTGAGAAAATGAGGCAAGTGTATATATGGAATGCCAGTATGCAATATAGTTTTTTCAGACTATAAGTCATATATTATCAGTGGATAAAAAGATCAATAAGAAAGTTATCAAGGAAGGCTTCTTGGAGCAAGTAAAATTTCTCTCTATTATAATCATCTCTCCATATGCAACAGGCAAAAATTTTCTGACTGGGTGACCTGAAACACTTCAATTTTGCACGTCTGTAAAAGGGGATCACCCACAGGCTGTTCTCTGTTACATGAAGCTAGTTGCCTTTGCTTATAGGCTTCCAGAGCTAGACTGTGGTGGAAGAAGATATCAGGAAACACACTTTCTATAATTTCCTCTTTTATATCGCTTATATATTACTCAACTAGGACTGGTATAACAAAATTCCATAGACTGGGTAGCTTAAATAATAGGTCTGGAGGCTGAAAGTCCAAGATCAAAGTGTTGGAAGATTTGGTTCCTCCTGAGGCCTCTCTCCTTGGTTTGCAGATGGCTGCCTTCTTGGGGTGTCCTCATGTGGCCTTTTCTCTGTTCCTATTGTCTCTTCTTCATCTAATAAGGATCCTAATCCTATTGGATTAGGTCCTCACTCTTCTGGCCTCATTTAGCTTTAATTACCTCCTTAAAAGCCCTATCTTCAAATATAGTTACATTGAGTGTTAGGGCTTAAACATATGAACTTTAATTTATTTAAATTTAATTTATTTTAATTCATACCAGCTTATAACAATGCAAAATCTTCCATATAATTTCCATAAATTTACTTCTCCCTCTATGCTGTTGAGCTTCTATGAGCTACCTGTATCTTATCCTGCAATAACTGGGTGTAGAACTTCATTGTTTTTCACTATCAATCCACTTACATCAAGCATATCAGGGTTTCATTATACACAGAAGGGTCACATTATGTACTACTTAGCTTTATTTCTTCTTGGAGATGCAATCCCCATTCCTTTCTGATCTCACTTTCTGTCTCTAGAGCAATAAACAAGTGTTTCTTCTTTCTTTTAGAAAAGTTCCACCAATACCTAAGTCTCTTATGGTATTATCTCCTGTCTGCAAGCACCTTTCAAGTAATTTTTTTCTGCTAAATATAGGGTTCTTCTTAAACTCTGAAGGAAGGTATTAATATATTATCATTTTACATATTTATATGTATGATTTATAAATATTTCCAAGGTTGTGAAAAGTTTTTATTTAATAATTGAAGAAAGTTGCTTGAAAAACTTCAGTAGCTTCCAGTTGAGCATAGTATATAGCAGTTCTAAGATTTTTCTGCCTTTTTTGTTTCAGGAATCAATTCTGTTTTTGTCTTTATTGTTTGCTTTTCTTGCTTTTGTAGAATACTTTTGATGTTCATTGTGCAATTTCTTGAATTGAATTATTAGTTTATTTATTTTTATTTTTTCCTAAGGAATCAAAACTAGGCATGAATTTGTCTCTAAAAATTATTTTCATAGTATACGTAAATTTAATTTGTAACATCCTAATTTTTATTATAGTTAGAGTTGGTAATTTTAAGTTTTCCCTCATTGACCTAATACTTCTTTGGAGATTTTATCAATTTCCAAGAAACTACATGTTTTTGTTTTATATTTTGCTATTTATTTCTACTTTTATAGCATTGTCATTAGATACTATGACCTATAATATGCTTATTAATTGGAATTTATTGATATTTTCTATGATAATTTTTATAAAATGTTCATGGCTCTTTGGAAAGAATATGTAGTCTCCTTTATACATATATATGCATATACGCGTACATAAATGCCACACAGTTGTTAAATTACATCATAATTATGCCATTCAAATATTCTGTATTTTAATCTAATTTTTCATCAGATACATATGGTAAGCTCTCAGTAATCTATTATATTTTAGTTTTTATCAATTTATCTTCATATATTTAAATATGAGAGATATATTTGTGGAAAGTCTACATTATGATTTGATCTTTTATTCTTGTAACATAATTATCTTTGTTTAGTTAATGCATTTGACTTGGATTCTTCCTAGCTGTAAATGAGTACTCAGATGGCTCACTTCACAGCTGCCATTATTTTATTCATGCATTTTGTTTTATTTTGCCTTATATTTCTTTGTTCATTTGTTAAATTGTTTTTCTTTTCTTGTTAATTTTGGTTTGTCTCTTTTGTAAACAAAAACATAATTGGATTTTATATATTTGGCAATGTCTGTGAATCTTTATGCTTTAATAAATGGAACTTAACCCATTCATATTTATTGTCTTAAACAAAATTTTTTCTTATCATTCTTATGCTATTTTATGCTTTGTGTTTTTCAAGTTTTTAAAATTTTATTTTTTATTATATATGTATACATATATATCTATATATACCTCTCACTCTCTCTCTACATATATATATATGTATATATATATATCTGTCATTCATTAAATGTACTGTGCTTTCTTTGCAGTTTAAGGGAACAAGGTGGGAGAGAGCATGTGAGGTAATTGCAACAATAAACTGCCTCTTTCAGTGAGGCAGCCAGGAGTTCTTTGAAACATTGTCTACCAAGTGTAAATGCCATTGTTATGGCTCAGTATTTCTTGTGTTAGAAGACTTTCTCTGTGTAGTTGGTATTGTACAACATATTTCTCAGTCATTTTTTTCATTATCATCCTCTGTTTATATACTATATGTATATCTGTGATTTATACAGTTAAAAAGTAAGTTTTTTTCACTCCTCCCTGCCAGAAGAATCAATTTTCAATCCCTTGGAGACAATATTGCCCTCACTGAGAATGCTGCACAGAGGGGTTTCATTACTGCCACCCACTTCTACAAGAACAAGTGTTGTTTTGAAGGTATTTTTTATTTTTTCCTGTAGGCATGTGGCTTCTCTGTATGGTAGATTTGATGGAACTTTCAGTCCTGGCTGCCCTTCCTTTTGCAGCATTTTCTTAAAGCATCTGACATGTGGATGGTTTTCTAGTTTTTAATGCTTTTCTAATTTTTAATCACTAAATCAAATTTCCCTCCTCTCCTATATTCCTTTTTCTTTTCATGGGAAATCTAGTGGTGATGGATAGAGGGGCTATACTTACAGACTTATACCACCACCTTACTCAGAAATCCTTGTGGCTGTTTCTTAAGAAGATTATAGAATACAACCATAGGAATGGCATTAAAATGAAAAGCAGCAAATGTTTTTCTTCAGAAAGCTGGATAACTTAGTATGGTTGACAATTCATAGGAGAAATAGTAATGCTATACGTCAAACCTGGGATAATCATTTTGTATTAATGCCACTTTCTCTGCACACCAAAGTCACTCTTCATATTAATTAGAACACAGATGATAATTTAATGTGATTTTATGCATTATATATTATGTATAATGTGGGGAGCTATTTTTTTCTGCCTCGAAGATTGCCATCACTTAATGATCCAGATAATTTTAATTTTTGAATCACAATTTTCTTGCTTAGAACTACAGTGTAAGTGTGGAAAAGAGTGATAATCAGATTTGTTTACATTGTATTTAATATACTTACAGTAGGCCATACTATTGCCTCAGGAAACTCAAAGCCATTAGAAACCCATAATGCTTAGTGGCTTGATTCAAGCATATGACATGGTGAGAAAATGAACTTTTCATTGTTTATAGCTGCCAGTACATTCAGAATCCTAAGGTGAGGTGATTGTGAGTGGTGATAAAATTAGCATATTTGGTATGATGTACTTAAATATAATTAAGTGCATTTCTTAAAATGGTTTAAAATGTTTATAAAAATGTTAAAAATTTTGTAGTTCCTTTAGTTTACTTATACTTTTCTACTTCTTTCATTTCATTGTTTACATTAACCAATTTGGGGAGAAAAAAATAAAAATGTAGTTTTCTGAAGGCTTTTTTCCCTCCCTTCCTTCTTTAGCAAACACCACACATATCTCATTTTATTTCAGATCTGAAATGGCAAATGCTACTTTAATAAGTGGTGGGATTTCTCCCTTGCTATGTCCCCTCGTTATCCCTCTGTTCCTTTTTTCTTTCTTTCTTTTTTATTTCTTCCTGCCATCCAAGTAAACTGTATTTTATCTTTGACAAGTAAAATGTAAGTGAAATAAAAAGATCAGCTGAAAATGTGTTCCTGGCCAGATGGGAGTTATTCACATCTATAACATCTGAAAAACATTCCCTTTATTCTTCATTATTGGTCCTCTTTTTGCTTTTTCTGGACACGGGGATATTAATTTCTTGATGCATCTCTGCCCTGAGCTGAAAAAATGGTAGAATATAATGAGGAACTAGAATTTTAGCTTTAGCCTCTTGTGTCAATCTTTAAACTATATATTCTAGTTTTTAATTGCAGATGCTCTTTGACTTGGAATGGGGTTATGTCTCGGTAAACTCATCATAAGTGTAAAATATCATAAATAAAAAGTGCATTTAATACACTCAACCTACTGAACATTATAGCTTAGCCTAGCTTACCTTAAACATGCTCAGAATACTTACATTGGCCTGCATTTGGGCAAAATTATCTAACACAAACTCTATTTTATAATAAACTCTTGAATATCTCATACAATTTATTGAATACTGTACTGAAAGTGAAAAGCGTAATCAGGTTGTATGAGTACTTGAAGTATGGTTTCTACTAAATGTGTATCATTTCCACACCACAGAAAAGTCAAAAAATTGTAAGTTGAACCATTGTAAGTTAAGTCAGGAACCATCTGTATTTACTTTCAACTAATAAGTTACTTATTAGGATCCAAATAAGTATCAGCAATTGTGCTGGATGCTGTGTACCTGAAGAGTGGAGCAGACATATTGTTCCTTCTCTCTCTCTTTCATAAATAAACAAGTGTAGAAGAAAATTGACCCGAGCACTGTGATCGTAAGTCTTTATTTGATAATGCCAGCACAAGGAGGCTTTGAAGGAACTTTCTTATTTAGGAAAGGAAGAAATGTTCTATAGGATCGTAGCAAGAGTAGGTCAGCAGAAGTTCATTAGGTTTAAGAAATTTATTGGCCAAAGATGGTTCTTGATAGAGGATGCATTGTTCTTGCAGATTAGCAACAACTTTTAATCAATTTGTGTTGTATCAAGAAAGGTGGAGAGGACTATAAGTCATGTGCAAGAGGAGATGGGGACAAACAGCTGCAGGGGACAAGGACAAGGGAGGTCTTAAGTGAAAAGTCATTAGTCTTTCAAAGTCTCTCATTGAAGATAATTATGAAGTATTGATAAATGTGGGGAAATCAAGAATTGGAGATTCTACTTAACTTTACCACAGAGTGCAAGGTAACCCTAAGAACATCAACACTTTTATGCAGATTGGTGAAAATTGCCAGAATGTTTGAAGACAACACCCATGCCTTACTCTGCTGCAGCTTCTATAGGAGTAAAGACAGGAAGTTGTATAAGTTAGTTATCCCATTGAGTGTGTTCTGTTATTCAAACTTACCTCACAAACTTTATTGAGTTCTTCCAATGGACACAATCTTTCTGTCATAATTTAGTGAAAGAAACAAACCTTACTAATCATGCTAATAAGCATATAACACAAAGTGAGAGATATATTGTGAAGAAGAGGAATAGGGTCTCTGAGAACACCTAGTAATGTACCTTTACCCAAACTAGGAGTGAAGGAAGACTTTCCTGAGGAAGTGACAGGAGGTGAGCTTTGAAAGTGAATAGACATTGGAGAAGAGGACATGATTAGATTTGAATTTTGAAAGTTCACTGTTAGTTTATCCTTCCATGTTACTTTAAAATAAACTTGCAATCTAGATATTTTATTTTCTTTAATTTTTTATTGGGTAGGGGAATGATATTTTAAACATAAAAAATGCCTAATATTACTGTCTTAAATACAACCATGTTCAATTTTCTGTATTGCCTTCCAATTTGTGTATACATGCATACATATTTTTATGGTGACGTTCAAAATAAATGGACAATTTTTACCCTGCTTATTAAACTGAATATTTATCAAAAGCATTTTTCATTTTTTCCCTAGTCTATATACATAAACTTGGGAATTAGTTTACTATATATCATCACGGTGACACTTTTGAATTTGTTAAGATATCTCCCTCTTGTTGGAAATTAATGTTTCCAGAGTTGGGGTTCACTGTATATAGATTTTTGTTCCTGTTGAATTAGGTTACTAAGAAAAAAATCCTATAGATGGGAGCACTGAATTATAGTTTTTTCTTAGCAATATTCATCAATACATTTTGGTATTCCTGCTTTGGAAAATTTGCCATGCACCTTTTACTATAAAGAGTTTTAAACCTGTTTATTTGTATGTACTTGCTTTGCATTTGTAGAAATGATCCATTAAAATTTTTTTTTTTGGTGGATAAAACATTTTTGTTTAAAAGGAAAAGAAGCAGCAAATATTTTCCCTGTCTTCTTTGCTAGAAATAGATAATTGCACAATTGTGTACCAACCACTAGGAGTCACTAGTTTACCACATCCTCACTGCAAGAGAGCATACCTGCAATCCTATGCACAAAGCTAATTGAGTGGCGTTGAGAAAAGCCACACGTGGTGCAAATCTTATTAAAATGCCAACACATTTGCTGCCTTAGAAAGAAAAGGAAGTATATGTACGCCACTCTTTCGGTCAATAAAATAAATTGGTGAATCAGGCAATGATATTTTAAATTTTTATGTTTTTTACCTTCTACCACAAGAAACAGCATGTCACAAAAGTGTGGATGATTTTGTCCATAACAAAGTATCAGGTTTGAAGAATTGAGGAACCCAGCCAGTTCTGGACAAGGTCTGATTGAGTCCGAGGACTTAGAAGTTGTTTAGTGCAACTTTGCAGTGTACTTGCTCAGGACTGATGTCATGCGAAAGGCTTTATCTACTACCATGGGTCCTACAGGAGAACACCTCAAATATAAGTATCCTTGACTTTTCAGGTTTCTTCATTATGCTACTTTATCATAGGCAGCATTTAATCAATAGAGTGGTTATTATTTTTTTCAGACTAGTGTTACTTTAGAAGCATGCAGAAAAAATTATATATTTCTTCAAGTATGTTTTAAAGATGAAATTTAGAGGTCAAAATGATTTTATTAGAAGCAAAATTATTATGGAAGTGAAGTGGAGATTTAATTTTGTCTATAAATCTTGCTTTATATGTAGTGCTACAGAAATCTATCTCGAACATAAATAAAGTTACGATCATCTGTCCTTGTGACTTGTGGTGCTCTGCTGTGGCTAATACCGTCTGATTAAAAATACACATTATGGCAGGATGGAAATAGCTTTGGTTACAAAATGACAGGAAACAAAGCAAAGACATAAATTTACTCCAGCCAGTGATATTTTATGACCTTAATAAGTCATCTTTAACTTTGACCTAAAGTTACTGGGGGAATAAATCAGCCTAGTTTTTCCAACTTGTGCTTTTTGATATGTGGCCTTTTAGTTTGCACAACAAAAAAATCTTGACCATAATCTATGCATTCTGAAGGTGTATTATGTAATTCTAGTAAAACAACAGCTTTGTCTGTGGTCAAGTTTTTTTTTTTCAAATAGTCTATTCCATTTATTGTGAATTTATACAGCAAAACTGTAAATCCTACAAGTGTAGGTTTATTGTAGACAGCTATCATCCTTAATTATCATGTTTTGAAGATGACTCTGTAGTGAACATGCAAAACTTCATCTATAAAGGAAGATTAAATAACATACTGACAATATAAACTATAAAGTCTAATAAATATTATAAATTTTATGTTAATATTTTATATTAATAAAAGACATGTTAGTAATTATAAAAGTCTTACAATACGTATGTGTACACCTTTCTGTCTTATCCTTCACGATGGGATGGGCTCTCTTTGTTACAATCTCTTGGCCATCAAGTACTCTATGTTCTACTTCCTGAATATTGTTTACTTCTGTTCCTTTTCCTTAATTCCCACTATATCAGTTCAGTCTCTTACGTTTAGTTGGTAGCCATTTTGACAATTTATTGAGAAAATAAATTTTATCCTTTGATGTCATTTATATGTATTTTAATTTATATATATATACATATATTTGTAAATATTGTATATTAATAGGTTATTACCCATAGGTAAGGTACATTTGGGGTAGATGATGTCTTAAAATAGATCACTGAAAGTTGAAATTTGGTTTACTTTTTTTTCCTTTATTTTTGCCATCTGTAGGACACTTCAAATATTTAGTGAAGCTTATTATTGATAACAGAGTAGATTAGCAAATTGTGATTTTAATGAGCAGAAATCTAGTGTGTCTATTTACATAGGCAGTGTCCTGGCTAATATTCAAACTGTAACTAAAATCTATAGCAGAAGGGAATAATAATAATAAAAATATGTAGCTGAAAATGTATAAACCGTGTTTTTTTATTTTCTGTATCTTCTGATGCTTCAACATCTGGGGCCTTGCTGACACTGGAGAGACTGCTCCTCCAGGGTCATTTAATTCCTAGAGATAGCAAAGGACTTGCTCAAGAATGAGTCTTGATTGCAAATGAGTCTTGAATGCAAAGGAGCTCCTACCTACAGTCACCTCCCCTATGCGACTGACACACTCAGGGTGCACCATCTCCCTGATCACCCCAGGGCCTGGAATCAGAAAACTAGGGACTGCCTTTCTGTCCCAGAGCCCACTGAAGTTATTTAAAGCAGCCAATCCTAAGCCTGTTCACCCTGCCTTGCTTTTTCCATGGAAACCACAATAAAGGCCCTTGCCCTTATTTCTGCCTCTCTCCGTCTGCCTTCTAATGCCCCCAGTCCTTCCCTGTGTGGCTCCTGCATGGCATGGCGTGCCTCCTCCCTCCTCTCGGGAACTGTGAGTACAAACTCTCTTTTCCATGTCAATTGTTTTCTCATCTGTTGGCCTCACCATACCTGAATAATAATAAAACCTACATTTTACAATAGAAGAGAATAATATTTTTTTAAAAGCGTGTATTTATTACTTTATGTCAGGCACAATAGTCCTTCCAGCTTGATGAGGTAAATGCAATTATTATCCCCATTTTCCAAATAAAGGGACTGAGGCTGGGTGAGCCTCATTTCACAGCCAACATTTCACAGCCAGGAAATGATGGAGCAAAGTTTAAAACAGGGCCTTCTGAACTTGAGTCCATAAAAATATGCTTCCTATCACTTAACTCTGCTCTGTTGAAAAACATCAGCAAATTCATCCACTTCCTTTCCATTCTTACTTTTCTTTTGTTGGCTGATCCCTTTCTTAATAAAGATAAACTTGAAAAGAATACACCAGAACTTCTAACCTATAAATAGAGTGCCACATTTTTATTCATGTACAAATGTTCCATGCACATGTAATTAAGTAGAGTATAAATACTACCTCCACACATCTGGAAAATAATAGAAAATATGGAAATGACAGTCTCTGAAGACAATATCACAAAAACGCAAGTGAAAGATACATTGTAAAAATGTTAATGATTGACTAAACATTGTTAAAATGGCCAGGCTTGTAAGGAAAAAAATGTCTGTTTGTGGTTCTTCATAAAAAATAAAGAAAACACAGCAGGTTTGCATTTGGGCCGACATGCTTGAATTTCATATTTGTGGCATTTCCTGACAGGAAATCATCCATCCCAAACATTTCATGTGTTCTGACTTTTCCGTAAGGCAGAGGGTCTTGTTTCTAGGAATAATTACCTCTGAAAATGGAAATTTAAACGGAAGAAATGTTTTTCACCTTTTTGATCATTCTTCTTGACTATGCTCAATAGTTGGAATTTTGTGTGTCAGAGATAAGTTTTGAGAGTTTACTTTAAAAAATGATTGGCAAATTGGTAGATTTGGCTTTCCCAGACATGCAATACAGCTAACATTGTTGACTTGATGTCCGGTACCTATATTAGATCCTTCTTGGCTGTCAAAAAGTATTTTAAGTCAATAGAACTTAGGAAGAAATGACTTCATAGGTGCACAATCCAGACAACAACTGAGGTCACTGACCACTTAGGATATAGGAAATATTAAAAGCTGCAAAACTGCATTCTTGGTGCATGTCCACTATTGAGAATGAAGGAGTGATGAGGGCAGGCAGGCTTGCATTCTTATGATCCTTTCTGCCTCAGGTGTATTTCTTCTTTGTACAGTCTGTGTCCTGCACTACAGTTAACCTTGATGTTAAATTCAGCTCATTTCTGGTTTCTCTGCACATCATACCTACAAAGCATGTGTGTATAGAATTTACTCAATGCTCAGAGTTGGGTGTGAGGAGAGACAAAGGAAGGTCTTGCTTTGTACTAAAAAAGACAGCTTCCACTTAAACATGAGCTTCTTCAAGGTCCTTTCACTGCACAGCCTTTCAGGTTTCTTCACCACACAGACTTAGTTGGTCCCATCTTGTCACTGCACATACTGTCACCTCATCCTCACCTTTCCAAGTCTCTTCCATCCACTCCCCTTTCTTTGGAAGTAAAAACAAAGCATCTTTCTTTATTTCCTATAGAATAGTGAGGCCATTCTCCTTTGCTGTCTTTGGCTCCTATGCCTCTCCCATCCTCAGGTCCACTTTTTCCTTCAAGATATCCCACGATCAGGTCATTCTCCATGATTCAGATTTTTTCCTTAAAGGCTGATTGCTTGGTACAACTATTAGGAATTTTTAAAAACCCATTTAAAGTTTATTGCACACTAAATTAAGAAAACAGCTTTAATTCACTAACAGTATCTAAAAAGTAGACAAATTGATGCAGCCTAAAGTACATGGTTGGCTCAATTGTTTGTATGCATCAGTAAAAGACAATAAACTTACTAAATTCCTAAGATTGTTTGCTATCAGATGGTTGCTGGAATTTAGCTTCTGGTTAATGTGTCTTTGTTCACCTTTTGTGATATACAGTATTCCCCACACAATCCAAAGTTTTGATTTCCATGGTTTCAGTTACTTACAGTCAACTGCAGTTTGAAAATATTAAATGGAAAATTCCAGAAATAAGCAATTCATAAATCTTAAGTTGTGCACCATTCTGAGTAGTATGATAAAATCTTGCACTATCCTGCTTTGCCCCTTGGCATGTGAATCATCTCTTTGTCCAGTGTCTCCACACTATACAAGCTTTCTGCCTGTTACTCACTTAGAAGGCATCTAAGGGGCTGGGCATGGTGGCTCACACCTGTAATCCCAGCACTTTGGGAAACTTGAGGCAGGTGGATCACGAGGTCAGGAGATTGAGACCATACTGGCCAACATGGTGAAACTGTCTCTACTAAAAATACAAAAATTAGCTGGGTGTGGTGGTGCATGCCTGTAATCCCAGCTACTCAGGAGGCTGAGGCAGAAGAATCGCTTGAACCGGGGAGTTGGAGGTTGCAGTGAGCCAAGAATGCACCACTGCACTCCAGCCTGGTGACAGAGCGAGGCTCCATCTTAAAAAAAAAAAAAAGGAAGCCATCTAAGTCTCATGGTATAGCAGTTCTTATGGTCAAATAATCCTTTTCTACTTCACAATGACCCTGAAATGTAAGAGTTGTGATTTTGGAATATTCTTACAATTATTCTATTTTACTGTTAATTGTTGATATCTCTTACTGTGCCTAATTTATAAATTATTAGAGGTATATATATACAGAGAAAACCTCAGTATATATAGGCTTCAGTACCATCTTTGGTTTCAGGCATCCATGGGGGGATCTTGAAATGTATCCTCCACAGAGAAGGGAGCACTACTGTATAAGCCTACTCTGATTGTGTCATTACTAAAACATATGGGGAAAAGTGGTGACGACTATATTACCAATTCGTATATTTTTAGCCATATACTTGGACTGTATTTATAGCTATAGGTGTTTTTCTCTTTCTTCAATTTCTCTCTTTTTTTACTTTTTTCTTGAGAAGGAGACTCACTCTGTTGCCCAGGCTGGAATACAATGGTGCTGTCTCAGCTCACTGCAACCTCTACCTCCCGAGTTCAAGCAATTCTCCTGCCTCAACCTCCTGAGTAGCTGGGATTACAGGGAGCCCCCATCATGCCCAGCTAATTTTTGTATTTTTTTTTTTTGGAGAGACAGGGTTTCACCATGTCAACTTCTATCTTTTGAAGATGATAGGATGCCTTTGTAACACTGTCAATTTTTCCCTCCTGGTGTACAATTAGCTATGTATGCAGTAAAATATACTTTTAGTGAGTCTCTACTTTGCCTTTTTGCTTGTTTTAAATATGATTATCTTATTTTTTTTTAATTCACCTTGGGCAGGAGCTAAGTTCCATCACGCCTTAGTAGATAATTTGGCATGGGGCTTGATGCTAGACTTTGCAGAAGGTCAAGTTTGCTCTCTTATATGAGTTTTTGCCTCTTGGAAAGTATTCAGTTTAAAATGCTGAATTCAGGAATCAGTGACAGTTATGTATTCTGCACTGTGAGGAAGGATTTCTAAATTTATGTGGTGTTTTCGTGGAGGAGAAATGTTTTTATTTGTACTCGTAAAAACACATGTCCTCGGTGTATGTGTCTCATTGGAAGCTTCCAAATGGCTTCTTTGTAATTGTGTGTGATACCTCATTATATTTTGAAGGGATGGCCTGCCCCTCCACACCTGTGGGTATTTCTAGTCGGATGGGACAAGAGACTGAGAAAAGAAATAAGACACAGAGACAAAGTATAGAGAAGCAACAGTGGGTCCAGGGGACCGGTACTCAGCACACCAAGGACCTGCACCGGCACCGACCTCTGAGTTCCCTCAGTTTTTATTGATTATTATTTTCATTATTTCAGCAAAAAGGAATGTAGAAGGAGAGCAGGGTGATAATAAGGAGAAGGTCAGCAAAAAACATGTGAGCAAAAGAATCTATGTCATAATTAATTTCAAGGGAAGATACTATGCCTAGACGTGCACGTGGGCCAGATTTATGTTTCTCTCAACCCAAACATCTCAGCGGAGTAAAGAATAACAAGGCAGCATTACTGCAAACATGTCTCGCCTCCCACCATAGGGCGGTTTTTCTCCTATCTCAGAATTGAACAAATGTACAATCGGCTTTTATACCGAGACATTCAGTTCCCAGGGGCAGGCAGGAGACAGTGGCCTTCCTCTATCTCAACTGCAAGAGGCTTTCCTCTTTTACTAATCCACCTCAGCACAGACCGTTTACGGGTGTCAGGCTGGGAGACAGTCAGGTCTTTCTCATCCCACGAGGCCATATTTCAGACTATCACACAGGGAGAAACCTTGGACAATACCCGGCTTTCAAGGGCAGAGGTCCCTGCGGCTTTCCACAGTGCATTGTGCCCCTGGTTTATTGAGACTAGAGAATGGCGATGACCTTTATCAAGTATACTGCCTGTAAACATTTTGTTAAGAAGGCACGTCCTGCACAGCCCTAGATCCCTTAAACCTTGATTTTATACAACACGTGTTTTTGTGAACTCCTGGCCGGGTCAAAGTGGCTGGGTCAAAGTGGCTGGGGCAAAGCGGCTGGGGCAAAGTGGCTGGGACAAAACTACAAATTAACAACATCTCAGCAAAGCAATTGTTTAAAGTACAGGTCTTTTTCCAAATGGAGTGTCTTATGTCTTCCCTTTCTACATAGATACAGTGACAGTCTGATCTCTCTTTCTTTTCCCTACAATATTTTAGGTGATTTATCCCTGAATACTAGGCTACATGTATCAATGCTATGCTTTTTCCTGCTTCCTGTACCCTTTTACCCAGCTTAAAATTTCCAGGGACAAAAAGATGATAATTTATCTTGATATCCTAGAAAAACGAAGTATTGAAACTTATGAATGATGTAGACAAGACCTGTATTGAATGATGATATGGTTTGACTCTGTGTCCTCACCCAAATCTCATGACAAATTGTAATCCCCATGTGTCAAGGAAGAAACCTAGTGAGAGCTGATTGGATCATGGGGAGAGGTTTCCCCCATGCTATTCTCATGATAGTGAGTGAGTGCTCAAGAGATATGATGGTTTAAAAGTGTGTAGCATTCCATCCCTCCCCCTGTTTCTCCTGCCATCATATGAAGAAGTTCCTTGCTTCCCCCTTTGCCTTCTGTCATGACTGTAAGTTTTTTGAGGTCTCCTAGGCATGCTTCCTGTTAAGCCTGTAGAACTGTTAGTCACTTAAACTTCTTTTGTTCGTAAATTACCCAGTCTCAAGTAGTTCTTTATAGAAGTGTGAGAATGGACTAATACAGAAAATTGGCACCAGGAAAGTGGGGCATTGCTATAAAGATACCTGAAAACATGGAAGCAACTTTGGAACTGGGTACAAGCAGAGGTTGGAACAGTTTGAAGGGCTCAGAAGACAGGAAGATTAGGGAAAGTTTGCAACTTCATAGAGACTTGTTGAATGGTTGTGATCAAAATGCTGATAGTGATATGGACAATGAATTTCAGGTTGAGTGGTCTCAGATGGAGATGAGAAACTTCTTGAGAACTGGAGCAAAGGTCACTCTTGTTATGCTTTAGCAAAGAGACTGGTGGCATTGTGTCCCTGTTCTAGGGACCTGTGGAACTTTGAACTTCAGAAATATGATTTACGGCATCTGGCAGAAGAAATTTCTAAGCAGCAAAGCATTCAAGAAATTGCCTGGCTGCTCCTAACAGCATGCATCATATGCATTCACAAAAAGAGGGTCTGAAATTGGAACTTATGTTTAAAAGGGAAGCAGAGCATAAAAGTTTGGAAAATTTGCAGCCTGACCATGTGGTAGAAAAGAAGAAAACATTTTCTGGGGGAAAATACAAGCTGGCTGCAGAAATTTACATAAGTAAAGAGGAGCTGAATATTAATAGCAAAGACAATGGGGAAAATGTATTGAGGGCATGCCAGAGACTTTACTGACTGCCCCTCATAACACAGGCCTGGAGGCCTAGGAGAGAAAACTGCTTTTGTGGGTCAGACCCAGGATCCCACTGCTCTGTGGAGCCTTGGGACATGGCACCCTGCATCCCAGCCACTCCAGCATCAGCCATGACTAAAAAGGGACAAGGTACAGCTTCAACCATTGCTTCAGAAGCTTACAACTTCAAGCCTTGGTGGCATCCACATGGTGTTGGGCCTGTGAGTATGCAAGAGATGAGAGTTAAGCTTTGAGAGCTTCTGCCTAGATTTCAGAGGAAGTATGGAAACACCTGGATGTCCAGGCAGAAGTCTGCTGGAGGGGTGGAGCCCCCATGGAGAACCTCTACTAGGGAACTGCAGAAGGGAAATGTGGGGTTGGAGCTCCCACACAGAGTCACCACTGGGGCACTGCCCAGTGGAACTGTGAGTAGAAGGCCACCATCTTCCAGACCTCAGAATGGTAGATCCACTGACAGCATGCATCATGCACCTGGAAAAGCCACAGGCACTCAACGACAGCCCATGAAATCAGCTGTCGGGGGTAACCCTGCAGAGAGACAGGGGTGAAACTGCTCAAGACCTTGGGAGCCCACCCTTTGCATCAGTGTGCCCTGGAGACATGTAGTAAAAGGAGATTATTTTGGAGATTTACAATTTCCTAACTGCCCTTCTGGGTTTTGGACTTGAATGGGGCCTATAGCCCTTTTGTTTTGGCCAATTTCTCCCATTTGGAAAGGGAGCATTTACCCAATGCCTGTACCCCCATTGTATTTTTGAAGTAACTAATTTGTTTTTGATTTTACAGGCTCATAGGTTGAAGGGACTTGCCTTGTCTCAGATGAGATTGTGGACATGGACGTTTGAGTTAATGCTGGAGTGAGTTAAGACTTTGAGGGACTGTTGGCATTATTGATTTTGAAATGTGAGAAGGACACGAGATTTGGGAGGGTTCAGGGGTGGAATGACATGGTTTGGCTCTGTGTCCCCACCCAAATGTCATATCAAATTGTAATCCCCACATATTGGGGGAGGAACCTGGTGGGAGGAAATTGGATCATAGGGGCAGTTTCCTTCATGCTGTTCTCATGATAGTGAGTGAGTTCTCATGAGATCTGGTGGTTTAAATGTGTTTGGCAGTTCTCCCCTCACTCTCTTTTTCCTGACACCATGTGAAGAAGGTCCTTGCTTCCCCTTCACCTTCTGCCACAATTGTAAGTTTTCTGAGGCCTCCCAGTCATGCTTCCTGTTAATCTTGTAAAATTGTGAGTCAATTAAACCTCTTTTCTTCATCAATTGCCGAGTCTCAGGTAGTCCTTTATAGCAGTTTGAGAACAAACTAATACAAAAGAGTTTAGTTTCTGACATTTTTTAGTTGCAAAATATACCTCTTTGTTGTGGTAGCCTTTGAGAGACTGGTTGAAATAATTTTATTATTGTAGCACAATCTTCAGCTTTAATTCTATGCTCACTTTTTTTGTGAACTCCTGTAAATTGATTAGGTTCTTTTTCCCAATGTTGGATCAGTTTTGACAATGAGGTTAATGCTGCATCATTCAACTTTATGTTGCTCAAGAACAAACTACCACTGTAAGATGAGAGACTGTGGCCAGATTGCAAACTATAAACACCAAGGGTTCAAGCCACAAAATTTTGCCTTGCTGTACTGAGTTATTCTAACACTAACATCCAAATCAGGAAGTACTCCTTGGAAAGTGAGACTTCAGATGTGGGTGAATGGCAGGGAGACCAAGCATCCAGCATCTGTTTCTCGGTGTTCAATCTTGAGAATTCTTGTCTACTGGGGAGACCAAAGATTGGAAAGGGACCTACAGCATGGTCTTCATGAAGCAAATGTTTATGAGAAATGACTATGAATCTGGTCCCATGCTAGGCACCAGTTATACAGTGTTGAATTAAGTGTTTTGTTGTCATGGATGTTGCGGGAAGTCAGGGACCCCAAATGGAGGGATCGGTTGAAGCCATGGCAGAAGAAAGTGGATTGTGAAGATTTCATGGACATTTATTAGTTCCCCAAATTAATACTTTTATAATTTCTTATGCCTCTCTTTACTACAATCTCTAAACATAAATTGTAAAGATTTCATGAACACTTATCACTTCCCCAATCAATACTCTTGTGATTTCTTATGCCTGTCTTTACTTTAGTCTCTTAATCCTGTTAGCTGAGGAGGATGTATATTGCCTCAGAACCCTGTAATAATTGCATTAATGCACAAACTGTACAGCATGTGTGTTTGAGGAATATGAAATGTGGGCACCTTGAAAAAAGAACAGGATGACAACAATTGTTCAGGAAATAAAAGAGATAACCTTAAACTCTGACTGCCAGTGAGCTGGGCAGAACAGAGCCATATTTCTCTTCTTTCAAAAGCAAATGGGAGAAATATCGCTGAATTCTTTTTCTCAGCATGGAATATCCCTGGGAAAGAGAATACCTGCCTGGAGGTATAGGCTTATAAACAGCCCCCCTTAGGTGCACCAGTCTCTTATGGTCGAGACTGCAGGGGTGAAATAGACCCCAGTCTCCCATAGCACTCCCAGGCTTATTAGGAAGAGGAAATTCCTGCCTAATAAATTTTGGTCAGACCAGTTGATCTCAAAACGCTGTCTCCTGATAAGATGTTATCAATGACAATGGTCCCTGAAACTTCATTAACAATTTTAATTTCACCTCGGTCCTGTGGTCTTGTGATCTCACCCTGCCTCCACTTGCCTTGTGATATTCTATTACCTTGTAAAGTACTTGATGTCTGTGACCCACACCTATTCGCACACTCCCTCCCCTTTTGAAAATCCCTAATAAAAACTTGCTGGTTTTTGTGGCTTGTGGGGCATCACGGAACCTACCGACATGTGACGTCTCCCCCGGACGCCCAGCTTTAAAATTTCTCTCTTTTGTACTCCGTCCCTTTATTTCTCAAGCTGGCCAACACTTAAGGAAAATAGAAAAGAACCTATGTGAATATCGGGGCAGGTTCTTTGATAATGGAACTTACATCCTATTGTGTGTTGGGAAAGGGGAGCAGTAGAGGAGCAGGTAAATAAATATGCACTCCATTACAGATTGAAAACTGGAATAGGGTTAACTAATAGATTCTGGGATTGACAGCAATTAGGAAAATAAGTTAATTCGTTTGGTGATCAGAGAAGATTTACTTGAGGATCTGAGACTTAAAGCATTCCAATGAGGCCACCATAAAGAGATCATGGCAGTTAGACCCTCTGGCATTGGAGATTTTGTACATTCAAGCATGTGCTGATGCTTTAATGCAAGAAGGAGCTGGGCTTATTCTAGGAGCTAGAAGAAAATGGAAAGGAAGCCCAGTGAGACCTTCCTGAGCATCAGACAGAGATGGGGTTGTGAGGTAGGGTTAGAGAGTTAGACAGGGCCATGCTGAACAGGATCCTGTAGATCAGGGAAAAGAGTTTGGCTTCTGATATGAGTGGAAACCAAAGGTATTCAATGTTTTTAATCAGGAGAATGACAAGTGAAGTGATCATTGATGAGTTTCTGAAAGATCATTCTGGCCTCTGCATAGAGAGGAGGTTGGAGGAAAGCAAGAATAAAACCAGGGAGGTGGTGGACCCCAGAAATAGTGTGTTAGCAGTAAAAGTGATAAGAAATGGATGCATTTAAAATAAACTTTGCATGTAAATCAACAGGACTTACTGATGAATTGAATGTGGGATGATGAAAAATGAGAAGTCAAGGTCAATGGCTAGAATATTGATTTGAGTAAGAGAATATTTGGTAGTGCCATTTATCGTTTAGTAGCTACGTGCTTTAGCTTAAAAACCCAAATCATTTCCATATGAGAGTTTTTGCTTTGGATCTTAGAGGCTGCCTCATTCTAATAAATGTCTTTGGCTTTTACTCTCACACCTCATAATATCTTAACTGGCTAATTTTATACTTTAAAGTGTTTTGCCCATTTTGTTTCATTTTTACAATGTTTCCAAGGCTCTCTTTTTCTTAACTTTTTAGTTTTCTGTGACTCTGGTTATAATACCTTATTCACTAACATCTTTTTCCTAGTTTTTATTTGCATAGTTTTATCCAGTTTTCATTGATTAGATTAAATTTCTTTTCATTCTTGGAATAAAAACTTTTTAATGTTTTAGTTTTTGCTTCTTTAAGTATATTTTAATTTCTCTTCATTTTTTCATCTTTTTAGTATTTAGTATGTTAATTTTTATCTATGACTGTGTTTTACCTCAGTAAGTGGCTAGCAAGATAAATGGTCATTGCATGGACAGGTTTTCTATTAACCCATCTTCTAAAGAAGAGGACTGTATATTTACTTTCTGGATGGTCCCAATACAGACCTGCCTATGTCTTTTAACAAACAACCTGTAATTTGCTCCTGTGTTTCAAGAGAAGGGAAATAGGAGATGCACAGGTCAGAAGTTCTTTATAGCACAAGTTTGCCTTTACAAGTGGCACAAGCAAAATGCTGGAAGTGTCTATGAGGCACAAGATCTATGACCAGATTTAAAATCTGTGTTCTTAACATATCTTCCATCAGTGTGCATTTGACAAATTTAATATATTACTATCATAGTGTGTGATTATAATAATAGTAAAAGTAATTTATTAAGCATTTACTATGTTCTATATTGGACTGTGGTTTGACATTATTAGTATCAGGCTTATTCTCATAGTATCCCTAAGAGGCAGATATAATTTTAAATATTCTTATAAATAAATAAAGTGAAATTAAATGAAGAAAAGCATGATCCTTAAAGCTAGTTAGACCTAGATATGAATTCTGACCCTGCCAACTGTTAGTTGTGTGATTTTGAACAATATTCCTGTAACACTTGTACTTTTATATTTTTGTGCTTGTTTCCCTATTTTTAAGACTTAAAATTTTAAAAGACAACTTGCATGGATGCAGTGAAGATTAAATAAATAATGCTTGAAGAGCATCTTATTAAATTATTAGAGCTTTCTCTTTAGAGTCTATTACTTTGTCATTGCTCAACCTTCCTTCTCCTGCACCTCTTATGACATCTTCCTGGCATTGTCCTATCCATGGAAATATCAAAGGTCCTCAAAAGATCAATCACAGCAACCTTGTATCTTTCAGAAAATCTCAAGTTTGCCTTCTTTGGAGGCCATGGAGGCCAAAGCAAAGATTATGAAGGAATACCAGGCTTTGTTCTCAATCCAGATTTAGAGACCTGGGTTTATTAATCCTCCATGGATAATTAACTCCTTGATTTGCCTCTCCAAACCAGACAGTTCTGGCAGGTAGAATCCCTGGAGAAATAGAGAAAAAGAGTCTAGAATTATGTACAGGGAATCTTTCTAGACAAGGTTATTATTGCCACCCTGTTTTACTTCTTTTCATAAACATTGTAGCTAGTATAAATTTTTAAATTTTGGGTATAAGAGTTCATGCTGTCCTCCAACTCTCTCTACTGTCATCCTCATCCTATCTCTATCTACTTGTATTTAAATCTGTATGTATACATGTATCTACACATAGATCTATATGTATTAGTCCATTAGGGCTGCTATAAAAAATGCCATAATCTGGTTGGCTTACAAACAACAGAAATTCATTTCTGTCAATTGTGAGGCTGAGGAGTCCAAGATCAAGGTGCCAGAAGACTTGGTGTCTAGTGAGAGCCCAATTCCTGGTTCATAGATGGCCATCTTTTTCCTGTGTCATCACATGGTAGAAGGGACAAAGCAGCTCTCTGGGTTCTCTTGTATAAGGGCATTAATCCTATTCCTCAGGGCTCTGCCTTCATAACCTAATCACCCCCCAAATACTCCAGCTCCTATAGTGTCACATTAAGGGTTAGGATTTGAACACATGAATTTTGCTGTAGACATTCAGTCTACAGCAATACATTTCTCTCTATATATTTTTCTATATATCTATCTATGTATCTATGTGCCAATATATCATCCATATGAATCATAAGCCAGTTATTCAAACAAGTTATGCATTTATTTGTCTTTCAAATAAATCTGAGTTGGGAGAATGCAGGGGTATACATTTCTCTGCTTCAGGAGTGACTCTTCTATATTGTTGTACCTCTCTTTAGGTTGAACCCTCACTTCATGGTTAAAAATAGTTCAACTCCATCACATATTTTCTGGAAGGGAAAAAGAGGAAGTGAGCAGCTTGCTTTTAAGAGTATCACGCCTGTAATCCCAGCACTTTGGGAAGCCAAGGTGGGTGGATCACCTGAGGTCAGGACTTCGAGACCAGCTTGGCCAACATGTTGAAACCCTGCCTCTACTAAAAATACAAAAACTTAGCCAGATGTGGTGGTGACTGCCTGTAATGCCAGCTACTTGGGAGGCTGAGGCAGGAGAATCGCTTGAACCTGGGAGGCAGAGGTTGCAGTGAGCCAAGATCCCACCATTGCACTCCAGCCTGGGTAAAAAGAGAGAAACTCCATCTCAAAAAAAAAAAAAAAAAAAAAAAAGAGTGTGGCCTGGAAGTTGTATGCATTACTTTTGCTGACATCTTACTTGCGAGGACTTTATCACATGGCTATACCTAACCAAATGGGAGGCTGAGAAATATCGCCTTTTGCTAAATGCTATGCCCAAATGAATTTTAGAGGATTCTCTAACTAAAAGAAAGAATGAAGAATGGATGGGGGGGGGGTGGGGATGGAGGTAATTACTATTCTCTCTTAATTATTAATAGCAGGAGGATAGTTCCAATAAGAGATCACTTATTTAAAAAAGTGATTTTTTAAGAGATCACTTAAAAAAGTGATCACTTATTTAAAAAAGATTAAAAAAAGAAAGAAGTTGACAGTGTGGTTTTTAAAAAAGCTCTTTGAAATAGGCTAAAAATTAGACTAGTATTACTTCCACTAGTCTTTTAAAAACAACAAGTTACTAAGGTGCTATGTGTGCCAGGCACTATAATAAATACTTGACATACATTATCTCATTTATTTCTTGCAACGCTACATGATAGAAATATTTTTCTTTTTGAAAAGTGAGGTTTTGAGGGGTTAAATATCTTTCCCAAGCTCACACAGCTAATCAGTGGAGGAGACAGGATTTCATATGTGGCTGAGCCCACAATGTTAACCTGAATGTTGCAGCCTCCCAACACATCCTCTTACCTGTCACTTTTCTTCCCTTCAGGACTACAGGAAGATTCTCATCAGCCTTATTCTCTTGTTTTGAAAACACATAATAAATAGACTCAAGCAGGGATCAACCACAAAAGAGTGAAATCATTTAATTTATTGTCGATTGTGCTGGTTAATTTCTGTTTTCCCTTCCAGGTCCATTTTCTCACTTTCCCTGGCCTACTTGGAGTCTCTTGAAGGAGAACTTTATAGACTGAATCATACAAGGGCCTTTGCCCTTTGACTTCTAGTTGGATTTGGTCAGAGGGAAGCTGGAGCAGGATAGAGAGGTTGGGGGTATTGCCTCTGCTCCCTTCCTCCTGAGGCATAGTTTTGGCAGTTGTTAAGTACCTCTTAGTCCTCTTCCCAGAGCTACAGGTCTTGTTTGGTTCTGCAATACCGTACCTTCCCCATGACCCTTAGACCTAGGGGTGGTAAGAGCTTCTCATTGTTGACAGCTCCTGGGTGCTTCATCAAGCTTCTTTATTTAACCTTGTTTACACTTCTATTGTGGGGCTCTTCGTTAAACAATTTTTAATAAAATTCTTTGGGTATGCCATCTGTTTTCTGCTAGGGACCTAAAAGATAAACTGGGTTATCATCATGAGTTTAAAATGAACAATTATTGAGCAACATATGACTTGTTAGTGTTGTAGTGCCTTATAAAAATGGGATGCCTATTTCATTTCTTGCCCATAAGCTTCAGCACATTGTAGGGAGGTCTTTCTTGATGACAACTGGGGATGATGTCTTTGATTCCTTGGTCATTTTACTAAGACAGTAGCATGAATAATAAAGGAATTTCTACTGAATGGATAAGCTGCAATGATGGATCTTCAGTAACCTGCTCATGCCTAAACATCCTTGGATCCCATCTGGAATGAGAGTGCATTCAAGTTGGAACTCCCTCCTGTGAATGGAATTTTAATTGACACTTTGATCAACTAATTATATTTCTCAATTATTCTCACTATGTGAATCGTCTTCAAATATTTTTCCTGCTGAGTGATTAAATATCCATATCGTCCCAGAAAAAACAATCGACTCAATTTTCTTTAGCAATTTGTTCACTAACTGTCCTCAGTCTTCTGACTCTTCAGAGAGCCTAGCTAGAATGTGGCTCTTTAGCATGAGAGATTTAGCTAGGCTGAAGAATGCTTTATGTATTCTACAATTTAGCTGTGGAATTTTATGACTGGAACATCCTCAAATTTCATGCTACCTTTTCTTTTTAACAAGCCATAAAATTAGGTCTTTCTTCTCAATATCTTGTATGAGAAATAATCATATATTAAGCCCAACTACTCCATTCCACTTGTTTTTTTTCTATTACATTATTTTTTACTTTATTATGACATCATCCAAAGACAATGTAAGACTTTTGTCAAACTCCATTAATCTTTCATTATTTGTTGACTCTGGACAGGAAATGTTTGTGAACCACATTTTGTATGCTTGACAATGATTCTTAGTTGCTCTTTGGGAATTTATTACTACTACTTCTAATTAAGAACTGCTAATTATTGAGTTCATATTATGTGTCATGCAACGTTCTAAACTCTTATATATTATCTCATGTAATCCTTACAACAACCCTATAAACATTACTATACCCATTTTACAAATGAGGAAATTGAGTCTTTAATAGTTGAAGTTATTTGTCCAAGTTAATTTGTAAACTGATGAGCTAAGATTTAATCCTGGATTTTATTATTATTTTTTTTTTAAAAAAAACCTTGGTGAGCTTAATCACTGCATTCTAAAAATCAGTTTATCAACTGAACAAGCAAAAATCAAATAATCCCATTAAAAATGTGCAAAAGACATGAACACACACTTCTCAGAAGACATACAAGCAGCCAACAAACATGAAAAAATACTCAGCATCACTAATTATCAGAGCACAGTGAGATAACATCTCACAGTCAGAATGGCTATTATAAGTAAAAAAAAAATAGCAGATGCTAGTGAGGCTGCAGAGAAAAGGGAATGCTTGTATTACCATTGATGGGAAGGTAAATTGGTAAATTAGTTCAGCCAGTTTGGAGAGTTCTCAAAGAATTTAAAACAGATCTTCCATTTGGCCCAGTATTCCTATTATTGGGTATGTAGCAAAATAAAAATAAATCATTCTACCAAAAAGACACATGCACTTGTATGTTCATTACAGCACTATTCACAATAGCAAAGACATGAAATCAACATAGATGCCCATCAGCAGCCATGAAAAAGCATAACTCAGCTCTAAAGAAGAAAATCATGTCCCTTGTTAGCAACATAGATGCTGCTGGGGGCCATTATCATAAGTGAATTAATGCAGGAACAGAAAATCAAATATTGCATGTTCTCATTTATAAGGGGGAGCTAAACTTTGGGTACTCACGGACATAAAGATGGCAACAATAGACAACTGGGGCCTATTAGAGTGGGGAGGGATGGAGGGGAGCAAGGGTTGAAAAACTATTGGATGTCATGCTCTCTACCTGGGTGGTGTGATCAATTATACCCCAAACTTCAGCATCATGCATTATACCCAGGTAACAAACCTGCACATGTACCCCTGAATCGAAAATACAAGTTTAAATTACAAAAAAAGTAAAAAATAAAAATGAAAATCAGTTTATGCAAAGAGAATCCGGGGAAGCAGACAACAATCTTAATCTTTTAAATAGGACAGTATTCTGGTTTTATCTAGCTCAACTCCCAACACTACCTGTTTTCTAGCCTACTGACTTGATATTACTTTTATATAATTTGATATTAATTCCGAAGGAATGGGAGAGATGGCTTTCTGCCATAGAGAAGCAAATAATACATGCTTGCGATCATCTAGTTTGATAATATGGCTTTATTATAAAAAATCAGGATTGGTCTCTATGGGAAATTGTTCTTTACAATTATGCTGAAAGAAGTGGCTCAGCACTAATTACATAAAACTAAAATCACTGTCTTTGGCAGGCATTTTCTGACACCCAAAGGTCTGTATTACGTAATTGCAAAAACAAAAAAGTCAACTAGTTTAGCTAATTTTGCAGTTAATTCTTCCTGCCAGGGATACAGAAAAACCATGCTCTTTAGGATGAGATTATCCACAGGAACCTTTACTGCATTTTTAAAGACACTGGTGGGATATTGTTACACCTGCCTTGAACATTTTCCAGGCCTAAGTGTTTGGCACGGGACTCCAGGGACTCAATGGGGTCTGGTCATGTACTGGAAAAGATCCAGAGCTGATTTCCGAAGTAAATTCTTTTTTAGTGGGGCTCAGGTGGCCCATCTCCAAGTAGAGTTGATGTAACCTCCCATTTTTGATGGGCATGGTAGTCACAGCAACAAACATTTACGGAGCACATCTTTTGGCAGGCATCATGCTAGGTGCGGGTTGAACTCCTTCAATGCCAGTCCTGCCATCTGCTCTCCTGATTACATAGCAGAAGGATCCTTTATCAGCCAGTACTAAAGAGTCTTATGCTCCTGGTCCTCATCAGAGAGTGCAACCTCCAGTGGTTTGCTCTTCAGTTCCCATTAAATGCCCAGCTGAGAGAAGTGATAGAAGTCATTCATATAGTATTCATCCTTCTCACTCCTCTATGTATCTGGCCTTTTACTGTCACATCACATCAACTTGGTCCCTACCGCTTTACAAAGGTGCATTTTGATGTGCCTTGGCTGGTTTTTCTATTTGAAATCATCAATCACTAAAAGAAACACCCATTTGGAATTGAATGCTGTGTTTACTCCAAAAACGCTGAATAAATTAATACAGCAAATTTATTGATTGATTGTCTATGGTGCACTACACAAAATGCTGTGTGCCTGAAGAAGTCATAGCCCCTGAAATCACCACTGGACTTGCTGTGCAGTGGACCAAAATGTGATCTGAGAGCACAGAGAAGGAATTGACTGATTTTGTCTGGGAAAATCAAGAAAGCTTTATTGAGAAGGTGACATTTCAATTGGGTTTGAAAGGATGCGTAGGAGTTTCCCAAGAGGTGGTGGCAGAAAGATAGAAGAAATATCAGGAAAAAAATGGAGCATGTGTAAAGGCATAAAATCTCATGCAAGGACCTAGGATGTCCAGGAGAAGGAGAGAAATTCAGGGTATAAGAAACGTATTATATCAAAAGACAGGGCTAGGAATATTGGTGCAATCAAATAGTGAAGACACTTGTAGGCCATGCTAAAAAGAGTTTGGGTTTTACCCTAATCACTAGAAGATACTCTAACAAGTAGTATGAGGTAAACAATAATATTTATTTATCTTTACAGAAGATAAATAAATGGCAGGGAAGCAGTTAAGTGAGAGGGAAAAGGAGCCTGGTTTAAGTTAGAAGAAGGGATGAAAACTGGTACTGGTTGGATGTAGGAGCCATTTCTGTAATAACATTTATTTGAAAACAATATTTTTATGGTTATCAAAAAAGCAAGAATACTATTTATTATATCAAGCAGTCCATCCAAAGTTTTATGCAAGATATTGTTATATTGTTTAGACTACTGTACTTAGAAAACTGTTTCATCTGAAAAGCTAACCCAGAATCGAATTTAAGACTCACCCATAGCTACTATTTTGAGATTCATTTAGAGTGTTTCCTATAAATTTCCATTAAATTTCTATTTTATTATACTATGGTATAGATCTTTTATTGCAAGCTACTTTCTTAGTAAGATGAATTGGTTTATGACTAAATATAAATTAAAAAAATAAAACTATATATTATATATGTATATATGTGCATTCACCTATAAATATATGTGTATATATACATTAACATTTATATTTGTTTTTGGTTAATGTGAACTTTATTTTTAGTCCTTCTGGGCTCCTCAGAAATGTTTAAGTTAATAGTTTCAAATGTTGATGTCCCATGTGGAATTCCAGAGCCTGGATATCCATACACAGATAGTTAAAATCTGTGTGGCTTTAAAAATTTTGAGAAAAATTACTTAAATGTTTGATTGTTTTATTTTTTGATAATAGTGTTTAGAAACTCTTGACTTAGCAACTCTTCCCTAAGACCTGAGTATGCTAAATACAAGCTGATTCATATCACTTTATTGTTTTCTTTAGCTTATTGTGTAAAATAGATTGCTTATGCCATGGAGTGGTGTCTCACCTATGTTCCTTCCAGGGAATCAACCTAAAATGCTATGCAGAGACTCTGCTAGGATGTTTTATTGAACATAGCTTTTCCTCTGATCTTGAATGGAGGAAAATGGTGACTACGAAAGGACATGTACATATAATAATATTTGGTAGCATTATTGTCCCTATTAATTGCCCTCCCTCATTCTGTGTGCTTGGTCAACTGCTATCCTTGCTAAAGATAAAAACTTAATGATTGTTTTGTGGAGAGAGCCTTCTCTTTTTAACAAAAAATTTTATTTATTTTTATTTATTTTTTTTGGGATTTTTTAAAATTATACTCTAAGTTTTAGGGTACATGTGCACAATGTGCAGGTTAGTTACATATGTATACATGTGCCATGCTGGTGTGCTGCACCCATTAACTTGTCATTTAGCATTAGGTATGTCTCCTAATGCTATCCCTCCCCCCTCCCCCCACCCCACAACAGTCCCCAGAGTGTGATGTTCCCCTTCCTGTGTCCATGTGTTCTCATTGTTCAATTCCCATCTATGAGTGAGAACATGCGGTGTTTGGTTTTTTGTCCTTGCAATAGTTTACTGAGAATGATGATTTCCAATTTCATCCATGTCCCTACAAAGGACATGAACTCATCAGTTTTTATGGCTGCATAGTATTCCATGTGTGTATATGTGCCACATTTTCTTAATCCAGTCTATCATTGTTGGACATTTGGGTTGGTTCCAAGTCTTTGCTATTGTGAATAGTGCCGCAATAAACAAATTTGCCTTACTATTTGTGTTCTTAGCATCTTGTAGCATGCCCCTTTTGTACTATTTTCAACAGTTATAAATAAGTTTACATTTATTTGTGTAATCTTTTGTGTAAAGTCTGTCTCCCCCAAAAGTACATTTCCTCAGTAACGGGAAGCAGTTGTGTGTTTGTGTGTGTGTGTGTGTGCATGTGTGGCTTTTTTGCTTATTGTATAGCTTTAACACAGCACAGTGCCTAATCCCTAATGGAGACTCAAAATAATGTTGAATGAATGGATAAATGCATGAATGAGTATGGTAGCACACTTACACATTCATAGGTCATGTGGTAAGTGTTTTTTTGGCAATCTTAGTTGGCAGAGGCCTGATTTCTTTTCCTACCTTTTTTTATTCCTTGAAATGTGTATTTCTTCCTTGGTGATTCATAGATAAGGAAAAGTTAAATAGATTACCTTATCTTCATCTGTGAAGTTTGTGCCATAAATGTAAAACCAAGTGTCTTGTTCATATGTTACAGCTCACTGCTCTGAATTTTAAGTTGTAAAGTGAGCGAGGTAGAGTTTTTTCATGTATTGAAGGGTAATGAGATAGGTTCTTTCCTGGCATATGCAATTATTCTAAATAACTGAATAAGATGCAATGCTGAGATTTACAAAAAAAGAACTTGGACATTTCACAGCTTCTCTGGGATGTTCATTCTGGACGTGGAGTCACTGCAGTGAAAGCCTTCAATTCACTTGAGCTTCTTGGGCACCTAGTCAACAGTGAGTTCAAACCACAGACTCTCATATACCCCAGACTAGGAGTTCTCTGTACCATTTTTCAATAATACAATTGTGCTGTATCAGTGAGCAGGCAGCTTGCAGGGTGCAATGGAAAAAGTATAGGTTTTGGAGTCAGCTCAACCTGAATTCAAGATCAACCCAAGCCTTGTACTGATTAACTGAAAGACTCTGGGCATGCTCTTTATTCTCTTTAAACTTTAGTTTCTTTATTTAAAAAATTGAGATAGTTCCTTTATTAAAAAATGCTTACTTTGCACCAATGCTTAAAAGAGTTCATGTTTGTAAAGCACTTAACACATTACTATTATCATTATTTTCAGGATTATATTAATTTTAAGAAAAAATCGATTCTGAACCAATTAAAAATATGGAAGAAATATTTCCATAGGTGTCGTGGAGGTCTTGATAAACTATGCCAAGTAATAGAGTAAATAATTTCCACTAGCATAGAATTGAATGGTGGAGTGTATGTAAAAACAAACTTATGTCTGACATTCTTAGCCAAATACCAACCAGGAAAAGAAAATTTCCTAAGAATGTCAATGTGTAAGGAAATACACTCTCTTTTGTGGACACAGAGGTTTCTTTATAGATCAAGTAATAATTAGAATGTCTTTGATAAGAAAAAGTGTGGCAATGAGACCTTTGGAATATGCAAATGCAGGGAAAGCAGGGCAGATTGAGATTTACCCTGATAAATGCTCCAAACCTCAGTATGGGAGTGATCTATAATGTTTCGCTGAAATGTACCAAGTAGGCTAAAATCTCTTATTCTGCTATTGCTGCTGCTGCACTTAGGATGAGAGAAGGCGAACATCTGATTTCCTTGTCCCCTGTAGGATCTTGCTCTTAGGCTTGGTAATGACAGGGTCAAGTGGAGGGCAAAGACATGGGGCCCAGTAGGGAACAGGAGGCTTTGACTACTGTCAATGCTCACTCAGCATGTGGCACGGGGACCAACGGCCTGGTTCCAAGGGAAAGACCTGAGGGCGGGGCAGGTAGGGTCGTGGAGGCTGTGTTGAGTAGCAGTGGCTGGGTGAGGGAAGTAGGTATTCAGCTGCCTGTCCTCTGTTATGGAGCAGCCTTTTTCCAACCTTAAGCACTCATTACACCGCCTGTATACTAGACACCCAGGTGTCTTGAAAATCAGTGACCATTATGCCTTTAAGTACTTTGCTTAACGTAAGCAAAGCCTGCATTTCTACTGCAATGTGGAATCTTCTCCCGTGGTAGTAATGCTGCAGGAGTTATTTGTATTTAAGAATATTGAGACAGGTCCTTTCTTGGCATATGCGTTGTACTCTAAACAACTGACTAAGACACAATGCTACCATAAGAAAAGAGCCAGGTAGGAGATGTGTGATAGCTTTTCTGGTACATTCATTTTGTTTGGAGTCATTGTGGGGCATTTTCTTTCACTTGAGAAAAATGGGGTATATATTCTCTTTACTGCTTTAGTTCATGTATCAAATTCCCCAGAGTTCTTTCCCATTTTAACTTAGCTATCTCTTAAAACAAACAGAATATAGCAAAAGTAAAATATTACCAGTTATTACTACATTTAGGCTTTAATGTGTTGTCATGGTGCTTTCATTACCTTTGTTCTTACTTTAGAGGTTTCATGTCTGTATTCCTGGCCCATCTACCAACAAATAAAGAGATATAACTTGCCTCACAGAGCAATATGTATTCTCTGTAGCCCTGTGCATTCGTTCATACTGCTTTTGAATGTATCAATTTGACATTTTTTTATGGTGATTATGATGACATAAGTTATGCAAGATAGACTGAAATAAAATGGAACCAAGAAATAAATACTCCTGTACATCACTATAGGATTGTTTAACCTATTTTGGAAACCTCATCCAGTCTTTGAGGTCCAGATCAAATGCCACCAACCTCAGAAAGCCTTCTCTACTCTCAAAGAGTACAGTTTTCCTCCTCTTGTGATTTCCTAGCTTATCTTTGTTTATTCATTATTTATTTGGCACTTATTTTTCATTCTACACTGTGGGTTAGTTTTTTGTGCATTTACAAAAAATATACTTTTACATAAATGTATATAGTAACCTCCATAAAAACTAGAACGTTTTTATTTTTTAAATGAGTCCTGCTTGGCACCCTGCTTAGCAGAAGTAGGAATAAAAAATGTTTAGTGTGTGATTATATTTCTCTGTCTTGTTCATTAATCAAAAATTGATCCAATCAATACCTATTCTGAGCCAGCAACTGTGCTGAACGCCTAGGACACAGTGACAACAAGGCAGAGATGGTCTCCGTGTTTGATTAAAAATAATTACTCCAGTTTTTCCTTCTTCCTTCTCTATGGTTTTATGTTGGGAAGTAGAGTGGCAGAATGTAGGAAGCAGCTGGACAGGAGAGAAAAATGGAGTAGTTCGAAGAAACACACATTGTCCCCTTTCTCACTTTCATAGTAATGTTTTAGAAGTTAAAAGCATCAGCTCTGGAGTGCATGCCCTACTTGTGTTTAAATTTTCTTTCTGTGTCTTCTCTGGGTGGCCTTGGAATTGTTATTCAATCTCACTGAGGCTCAATATCTGCAAATAATAGAGTCTGCTACAGCAAAGGAGATGATATTTGTGCCAAACTCAAAATATCTGCTTAAGTAGTGTTGGTAGTTATTATCATTATTGTTGTTGTTAGCTGCTGTTATCTTTACATGCATGGCTGTTAAGGAGGGCCATGTCTAGTACTGCTTGGAGTAGGGTAGAGATAACCGAGGGTGGGAATTTGCTCCAAGGATTCCTTTCCCAGATGGTAGACTGGCTCCAGGCTCCCTAAACAACCCTGAAGAGTATGCTGGCCCTTTCTGTATTTGGACTTAAACCTGACAGCTGTGGGTTTCCTGGAGCTTGCCTCCTGTAGGCAGCCCTCCCCTTACCTGAGGTAAGACTTACTAGATGGAAGAGTATGTGGCAGTAAGGAAAAATATCTTCTCCTCTTTGGCATCCCAGTTGTACATTTACTCAGCTCCAAAGGAAAGAATTGTGTTCAGTATTTTGTGAGTTAAGCTTTCCTGGCTAGAACTTTATTTTCTCAAATACTAACAAAAATGGATTTTTCTCCCTACTCTCTCTTAATAGGGTGCTGAGAAAATTTTGTCAATGAATGAATCAGGAGAACTGCAAGACATCCTAACCAAAATTGAGGTAAATGTGCTTTCAGCAACTTATTTTTAGTAATCAAAATGTTAAACACATTCTGATTATAATTGAGTTTTCCTAATTGAATTCTCTCTCCCCATGTTCTTACAAATATGCAATAGGATACATGTGGCAGTTTTAATTTGATATCTTCTGTTATTAGGTTTGTTGCAGCTAGAGTGACTTTAATGTTAACTCCTAATGATCTCATACTATTAGGTAACTGTTATGGTCAGCTTTATTTGATCCCAACTCTCTGTAATACAGACATTGATGAGGTGTTTCAAGTCAGGAAATAGTCTTGATGCACATTAAAATTTTTCATTGAAACAACTTTATTTTTCCCATGGATCTTCCTACATATAGAAGATCTTCCTACATCATTTATAAAGATTAAAGAAAAACTTGTTTCTCCAAAAAGCACATTTTAATTTGTATTCCTGTGCTTATACATATAGCATCAGAGAAATACTTATGCAAATACTTATAAAATTAACATGCAACTAGAAGGCCTTTAATTACCTCACTGCTAAATTATTTTTTCTCCCTATTTGTAAGAAGATTATATACTTTATTGTCCTGAATGGGACACTTTGAGAGTGAAAAGTATGTGTTAGTAATTGTTCTGGGACAGCAAATGTGAAATAGGACTTTCCCAGGAGAAATAGGTCATATGGTTATCCAGTATCTGTGTGTCACTACTGGTTATTATTGCTCTAGTCTTTGCTAACCTAGTTTCTGTTTCTCTACCATTCCTTCCACTCTAGACAAAAGAAAGGACTATGTGGCTTCTCATGCTTTCTTACTACTATCCCTTTGTGCAAGTTGTTCTGTCTGCCTAGAATGATATTGTCCCAATTCCTCATTTCCTTCCACCATTTTCAAGGCCCATCTTCAGTATCAGTTCTTCCAATAGTCATTTCTGATCTCCCCCGCCTTTGAATTCCTGTAACTCTCTTTTTAGGGGGCTTATAAAAGTCTTTTTTGTATTACCTTTCTTCTAGTATTTGACTCATGTCCCAAATCAACTAGATGCTCCTTGATTGAATGATTCATGTTTTATTCATATTGTGACCTTTCCCAGAAGGAAAACAATGGATTCATTCATTCAACAAACATTTATTAAGTATCTACTGTTTACAGGTACTTTGCTAAGGGAGACAACAATGTCCTCTCAATGTACTGCAGACCTACAGCAATAACTCAAAATCGTTTTTTATCTGTTTGTGTCATAATACAAAAAATAGAGTATGTTTAGACATTGTGGTTCAATGAGGATGATGGCCAGAAATATAGTGCTTATAAAGGAGGAGAAGGCTTGGGCTTTAGCAAAATAATTTACTATGGTCTGATTCTAAATTCAAAAGCCATGCGATATATACAGAGAGTAAACTTGTTTTTGTAAAATGTTTTAAATTTCCTTTTTTCCATAATTGATAATTTCTGAAGTATTATGACTTGGAAATCAGAGGATTTTTAGCTCCTTCTGCTTCTGGCTGTGTGACTTTGGGCATAACCTTTCACCTGCCAGTATCTTGATTTCTTTATCTATTAAATCGGGGTGTGTACTTGCTCCTCTTAAAACTCCTCTTAGATAAAAAAGCTGTATGAATGGATCTATTTATTTCTTTCTGTTCTCATACACTACCCCAATCCTGTGAAGTCATTCACTTACATTATTATATATCTTTTTATTTAAACAATTTGGTTTATGTGTATTATTCTCTGTGCACATTTTAAACTCATTTAAATTGTATTATGCAGTATCATTGATCTATTTACTTCTTGTTGCATCAATATCATACTATTTTAATTCTATGGTTTAAGAGCATCTTTTAGGATCTTAAAGGATGAACATCCTTCATTGCTTTTCTTTGTACAGATTGATGACTGATTTAGCTATTCTGAAATTTTATTCCATTGAGTCCATAATTCTTCAGTTCTACAACTTGATCAACAGTACCATGGTAGATAATCTCTCTCTCCATCAGCTCAAAAACTTTGGAAAAGAAGATGTTTTTCTCTTCATTAAGTCTGTCTCCATTCTACAGATGACATAAATAAGGCACAAATATTTTAAGTTATTTTTAATGTTCAAAATAATGGTATGGCATTGGCTTTCTACTGTTATAGGAACTCTGCGGTGCCATCACTATGTTCGGCTGCTTTGGGCATATTGTAAAACTGGTGGAGAATTTGTAGTCAATCAAGAAAACCCAGAACTCTGCCTGAGAGGTAGCTGGAGTTTAAGAGGAAGTAAAGAGACCAGGTGAAATGAAGCACTGGGAGAGCCATGCAAAGAGGATAAGGGATACAAAATACAGATCTAAACCGATTCCACTTTTCTGGTTGGCTTTTGACAGCAGAGTAGGAGTTAAATTTTCATGATGCAGGAAACATTTCAGTCCTTACTATATAGCAAGATATATTCCTGGTATTTTATATGTATTAAATCATTGAAAGCTCACAACTCTGCTAAATGAGTTCTCTTATTATCCCCATTTTACTGGCAAGGGAATGGAGGTACAGAAAGACAAAATCACTTGCTCAAGAGTGTTTAGGTAGTCAATATTTGATTTATGATTCTAATCAGTCTGACTCCAAACCCATGATGTTAATTAACTATGAACCTATGCTGCCATGACTTTCAAATTAAGTGGCATGTAGGTATCTAGGAAATCTGACTATATTGTGGCAGGACACAGAACCTGGGTTAGTAGTTTCCTAGGAGGTAAGCTAGTAAAGATGTTAGGTCCAGGGAATAGGCTGGGTTTTGACACAGGGCTCTAGCACTAGACAGATCCTGGCAAGTTCTAGTTTGCTGTTACTTGGGTTGCTACATGGTAGTTTATGACCGCTCCTGGTCCTCATAATTCAGGTTCCAGTTTCTAGCAGTTATTTCAAGTGATACTGAAGACAGAGGCTTAGCAGCTGTGGTTGGGCCATCAGAAATGGAGTCAGAAAATAATTCCAAATTTTTTGTGCACCAAGAATCTTATCATATATCCCACCCAACTGAAAATTGCTGGGGAAGCTGAGTCGATCTGATTTGTTGATGAAGATTATTAGTGGCCTCAAACATGAGGAGCTGGCCAAAGGCAGCAGAAGCTAGTAACACATGTGATAGCTGCTATGGAGATCTGGTCTCAGTAGAGCTGGTTGTACCAATGGGGACTGTGTTCCTGAAATGACAGTTTGCAGGTAATTCTCCCACTAAGATGTGAGCTCCAGATGAACACAGACGTTCATTAATTTTTATTATTTAATTCTAGTGCCTAGAACGGGGATTGGCATATCCCAGGCACACATAAGTATTTTCTGAAGGAATAAATAAATGACTTCTTTTTCATCCAAAGCTTTTTTGGAGGAGGCAAAGCATTTAAGAGATGAAAAGAAGGATAAAATTATTATTTTATATAAAAGAATGTGTGGTTGAAAGGATGAATGAAACCACCGTCTTTTTGGTAAATGATATTTATTTATGTTAATAAATAGGCTAAAAATGAGAAGCCATGAAGTGTCTAAGGCGTCTTAACAAAACAATAACCAGGACGGATAGCTAATCCTGCTGGTGTTCATGCAGGGAGAGCCAGGGGAGTGCTGAGATATATTACCATATCCCTGGTTCTGGCAGACACTGAATTAAAGATCTCAGATGGCAGAGAAGCTCCAAGTAAGCTTTGCGTTGTTATTTTTTTGAAGATAAGAGTAAACAGTTTTGTTGCCATTTGTACTGAGATTGCCAACATAGTGTCCATTTTCTGTCCTTTTTTTTTTTTTTTTTTTTTTTGGTAAAGCTTATAACAATTACTTAATCTGATTCTCCCCTGAGGGCTGGTAACCGCTTATTTGTTCATGAAGAACCAAGCAAAGATTCCCAGCTACACACTTAGGATGTCAAAAATGGCACAGACTGTCTGTGCAAGGCATTGGAGCTGTCAGAGACTGTCCTGAGGCTCCCTGGAGAAGTATAGCTCTGTACGATGGTCCTTCCTAGGGGAAAGGGGGTAGCCACAGCCTGATCTGAGGCTACAGCCACAGACACCACCTACCTGCTCACCTGGGGAATCAGGCCATGTCATCTGCTTCTCTCTGAAATAAAAACATCTGTTTAAGTAGGTTTATGGCAGTTCATCCCATCTGGTTTAAGAATCAGGCTCCTATATCCAGGCTTATACATTTAGAATTATGAGCTACAAATTTCCCTTGTGTCTGCATTTTGTTCAGTGGCTTCTTTCTCAACTCTGCAAATTAAGGATGCCGGAAACATTGATGACCAGAAAAGATTCTATTTATTTTTTTAGCAGCTTGGTCAGGCAGAGGGGTGGTTAGTAGGCATTTAAGTGTTTGCTGAATTAAATTTTTGAATCTAGTTTAAAACAAAATACATAGACCAAGATGAATCATCCAGAGATGATTATAAAGCCAAGCGTGTACTCTGACAATTTGTTTTATGGGTAATACTGCTTCATAGACAATCTGGATAATGAGGTGTATTGTCACAGAGGCTCAAATAATTTGCTTCCTCTTTGGTAGGATACTTAAGGGACTTTCAAACTCTATTGGAATAGGATTTGATGATCTGAGGTTAAAAATAATAAGAACTTCATTTCCTGATCTTGAAGAAGACATGAAGACTCTTGATCTTAGCATCCTGTTTCTATATTGCATAACTGGGGGTAAACTTACATCTTCAAATTTGAGTTTCAAATTTCCTTTGCCACAAAGGAAGTCTGTTTCACAATCATTCATAAACTCTACCATTATCTTTGTCGTTTGTTGTTTTTGTCCTTTGTTAGAGACACAATACATTTTGTGTGCTTTAGTTGAGATGACTGCAATATGGAGCAGACCTATCCAAGACTCAAGGGCGAGGCTGAGATGTACTATGAGGAAAACAGAGAAGTGTCTGGTTCACTGCTATATTCCCATTGCCTTACACAGTGCCTGGCTAGTGAATACTCAATATATATTTATGGAATGGAATGAATAAGTAACAGGTCTCACTCACTGAGTATCTATCTTTAAAACTCACTCACAGGAATGAATGAACAGAAAGAGGTAAAGTGGAGGGTGATTTCTCATTCTTTTTTTCTTGAAGTCCACCCCAAAGTGATTTGTCTCAACTCAAACCACTATTCACAGGAGAGGAGACACAGTCTGTAGATTCAGTACTCTGTGTACTATTCTCAACCAGGTCTGCCTGGATTCTTAATTGCTTGCAGGTCAACGTTTCCGCAGCAGTCAATCTCTTCATTGAAAGTGGAAGTCAGGGCCGGGCGCGGTGGTTCACGCCTGTGATCCCAGCACTTTGGGAGGCCGAGGCGGGCGGATCACCAGGGCAAGAGATCGAGACCATCCTGGCTAATACGGTGAAACCCCGTCTCTACTAAAAATACAAAAAATTAGCCAGGCGTGGTGGCGGGTGCCTGTAGTCCCAGCTACTCGGGAGGCTGAGGCAGGAGAATGGCGTGAACCCAGGAGGCAGAGCTTGCAGTGAGCCGAGACTGCGCCACTGCACTCAGCCAGGGAAACAGAGCGAGACTCCGTCTCAAAAAAAGAAAAGGGGGAAGTCAGTTTTGTTACTAATAGTTACTAATAGTAATGAAGCCTGTTTTGTTACTAGTTAGTAATGTTACTAATAATTAGCAATACTATTAGTAAAGTAGAAGTCTGTTTCATTAACTTCAGTCATTCTTTCTTCCTCTAACTCGAAACTTTGTCCATGTTCTTTGGGAAATTCCTAGCTCTTTTTCCATCTTAATCTGTAGGCAAAACTGTCTACAGAAGGGTTAAACTTCAGAGCAACACTAATATAAGAGCATCTAATATAACCCAATTGGGTTTTCTTTGTACAGAACCCTCTAAATTAGGACCAGACTTCCAGTATAACAAAGTGCTCTTTGAAAGACATGGCTAGGCATGACTAAATTATTTATTCTTATTAGAATAACAAATAGCATAAATTGTGCTGGAAGATGTAGCAAGCATGAGATTCCTGGGTGCTGAGGGGGCACTGGGGAGCTTTAGTGGGTTGCCTCAAGCAAGAATGAGATTCCTGGGTGCTGAGGGGGCACTGGGGAACTTTAGTGGGTTGCCTCAAGACCCACCCACCTCACCACCACTTTGGCTTTAGTCATAGCGTTTATCCTTTCAACTGCTTTACATTTGGGGATCTCATGTTTAGATAATTTGGGAAAAAATGGATGCAAATAAACATTGAAAACTACTATCATAGAGGGAAGACCATGGATTTTGCTCATAAAGAGACCTCTTCAATATTCCACTTTCTAGTTATAACTTGATAATTACTTTCTAAAAACCAACTTAGAGGCTGTGTTTCCTCATTTGCAAAATGGTGGTGTCTATCACAACAGGTTGGTGTGAGAAGGCGGCAAAGACTCCACACAAGATGTAAGCCATCCCTTTCCTCTCTTACATTTATGGCTGAAATAGCTAATTTTTCCTGAGAATGGAAGTAGCCTGAGAATCTTTCCAGCACTATTCTCCAAGACAACAGAAATAGCACATGAATTGAAACACATTTACTCTCCCTTTCTTACGGTGGCAAAACCTTAAACCAGAAGGCGAAGTATGGAACAAGTGTTTAAATTGAATGCTCTTAGAAGTGTAGAAAATGGTTGTGTCATGTGACCACAAGCAGTTTAGCTTGAGGTAGCAGTTAATAAAAATCCTTTCAATAGGAATTTATTAATAAAATAATGGCTAATAATGACTAACTGTATTGAGTGCCTACTATGTGTCAGGCAATGTTCTATTCACTTCCCATGAATTAGTTCATTGAATCCTCTCAACAATCCTTTGAATGAAAGAGAGATCTAATCACGGAATTGCACAGACTCTGAGGATCCTATTTTAGAATGACCTTGTTGTATTTGTGCTTATTTTTAGAAATAAAAATGTGGCTTTGGTATTTATATATTAAGTTTATTTTAGGAAATTTATTTGTCCTGACAAGGGGATAAATTATGAAGAAACAGTAGACTCTTGGTATTAGTGAATTTAACATTTGATATTTTAGCCTTTGAAAGTAATATTTGTAAGTCATGTTGTAGGCCCATTATGTAAAATAATTTTTAATTGTGTTGAGTTACTATTTTGAATTTTGTGTGCTCAGAGCCTGGTGTCTGAAGTGCCACACATAGACAGTGAGCTCAGAAAGCTGCATAGCACTAACACTTCATTCCAGCTTTGTTGTTCTTTGCTTGTAGTCACAAATATATTTCATGAGAAAACCATATGGCTATTCAAGAATATGGTCATTCACAAGTGTCTTGGGTCATAGCAGGAGTTGATATTCACCTAGTGTGCACTGGTACAACAGTCATGGTTATTGAAAAATGTTTGTACTCATTAAGATATTGAAATAATTGGTCCAGGTGTGGTGGCTTATGCCTGTAATCACAGCACTTTGGGAGGCCAAGGTGGGTGGATCACTTGAGTTAGGAGTTTGTGACCAGCCTGATCAACATGGTGAAACCCCGTCTCTACTAAAAATACAAAAATTAGCCAGGTGTGGTGACATGCACCTGTAGTCCCAGCTACTTGGGAGGCTGAGGCAGGAGAATCACTTGAACCCAGGAGGAGGAGGTTGCAGTGAGCTGCTGAGGTCGCACCACTGTACTCCAGCCTGGGCAACAGAGTGAGACTCCGTCTCAAAAAAAAAAAAGAGACATTGAAATAATTTATACGGTTGGTAAATAGCCATTGCCCAAGATGCATTAATATCTCTTTTCTTCTCTGTCAACTCCAACCTGTAAATTTTGCTACATAAAATGCAGGATGCCCACTTACATTTAAATATCAGATAAATTATAAATAATTTTTTAGCTTAAGTATATCTCATGGAATATTTAGTACATACTTAAACAAAAATTATTTGTGGTCTATCTGAAGTTCAAATTTAACTGAGCGTCCTGTATTTTTATTTGCAAAATATGACAACTCTACTTTACTAGGAACTCAGATCTATTTACAGTCTAGCAGTAATGAGTAAAGGGCTGGACTCAGGGTCCCTGCAAGTCCTTACTGTAGGACCTTGGCCAGCCCGCATTTATTCTGACTTGGTGCACTTGTACAAGTCATTAAATATTTTTAGCATAATCTCCTGTTATAGCAATAGTGAATGACAAGGATCTATCTACATTATATTCTTTCTAGTATTTGATAAGAACTCCATTACTTAGGAATTTTCTCATATTTAGCTTTTAAAGTGCACTGTTTGCTCTTTTAAAGTGCACTGTTTTTCCATCACTGGGTTTGTTCTTACTCAAAGTTTTTCTTTTTTCTATTTTAATATTACACAAAATTTAAGTGCAGTACATCCTTTTTTAAAGTCAATTCTTGCACAAAGAAATGACAAAAATCCATCAACAAAGTGACCAGATTGCTGTACATATTCAATCTATCTTTTTGGAAGAGCTTTAAATCTCTACAGTCTTGACAAAATTAATTGTTTGTATTATTCAGATTGACGACAACTACTTTCTGTGATTCGGTGCCATTAGAAATGAGATATTATATGAGTTTAGCCATCTTGATATAATAGTCAAGTCAAACTATAATTGCAAGTGAATCCTGCTATATACAGAAAATGCCCATTTGTATTGTCTTAAAATATCAATATTAGATTGATGTTTTATAAATATCAATTAGATCCTAATGTTTGAATACCAAAGTACATCCCACAGGTTACTAATTATGAGAGAATTATATTATTGACTCGAGAAAAATTCTCATAGTTATATGTGCTGAAGAAATCATGGGTTAAACTCACTTTGTCAGGTTTCTTTTAAGTTGAATATTTTTGAGGCTTTAATATGTGCAATTATAAATCTTTGGAGAAAAGCTATATGTATGTGTCAATATGTTAAGCATGTTTGTCTGAGTATGTGTTTGTATGTGTTTGTGTGTGTGTGTATCCACATTTCCTGAGCTTATTTTAGCAATTATTCCCTTCACAAAGCCAGGGTTTCAAACACTGCTGCAAATTCCTTTTTTGCAAGTCGGAAGCTTAGTATCAATTTACTTATTTTCTCTTTGTATTCATTCTGTAATGGCACCTAATCTCCCCTAAACTGATGGATGCCACTAAAGGACACCAGTAAAGGTTATGTGCTCAGAAAAGCAAACAGAAATGCATGTAAATGATTTTAAAAGTATTACTCTCAACACACTATCAGGCTATTTTCATTCTATTATCAGAGATACTTTACCTTTGCTTGAGATAGAAAGGTTGATAGCTACTGTGGGAAGCTAAATAGATTTACAGAAATGTCTCAAGATTTCTGTGCTTGTTTTCTTAAAAACAAAATGAGGATAATGATGCTTGAATTAAGTCTTTACTGAAAAAGGTGTCTGTATGTGTACTGGTTAGTGTGGGTGAAGATTCTATACAAAAATGCATTTGAAAGTGCTTTGAAAAAAGAAGTATTATTCTAAATTTACAATATAATTAGTAATCTTCAGTTTCTAGTGGCACCTGCACACTTCAGCTTTTAGCTTTCTGATTTTCCAGACTTGCTATTAATATGCTATTCTATAAACAAAGACATGAAACTGTTAAATGATACTAATGGGAAAGTTAAAGTATTTTCCCTTAGTACAAAAAGCCAGCTTCTGAATTATTTGGTTTGTAGATAGATGTTTTCATATGATGGATTTCTTGAAGTTATGTGCCCTTCAACCTAAAATTTACCCACTTTACAAACCAAGCCTGTGGTACAGATGGGCATTGGCAGGGGAATGAAGGAGAATTTCAACTAATTACTTTCCTGGGTGTAATGTGTATTAATGGTAGGTGAATTCAAGTGTATAGCCATATTATGCCAATATTGATTGTTTTATGACCACTCACAGTTCAGAAAGACCGGGAGGCTGATTGAGTTGATCATGCTAACACACCCTCTGTTTTCTCTTGTTCCCCTGCCACCTTATACAGAGAGTGCAGCATCCACATGAGTGTCCCTCTTGTGGAGGCTTTGGCTTTCTTCCATGCTCCGTGTGCCATGGGAGCAAGATGTCTGTGTTTCGAAACTGCTTCACAGACTCTTTCAAAGCCCTGAAGTGTACGGCTTGCAATGAAAATGGTCTTCAGCGTTGTAAGAACTGTGCGGGTTAATTGGAGCTTCTACCCAGGAAAAGCCTCATTTTATTAATCAAAGGCAATACTTTGGTTTATATATATTTTTTAAATGGTTATGTTTATGGATTAATCAATAAACTTTGTTTATTATAATTGTCTTTGTGGTGAATTTTTGCTGCAATCATTATCATTGATGTAGTAAATAAATGTTTATTTAACAACTACTATGTGCCAAGCCCTGTGCTAGACCCTGGTTTCTAATTGGAATTAATGGAGTACCCCAAACCATTCCAAGATATCCAAAGTCTGATTCCCTAAATGTGTTTGCTTGTCTAAAGAAAATAACAAAATCTAGATAATGGTGCCTATTGCAACATCACCCTATTGACTAGGATGAGTTAATGCAACTACCTAGAAGCATAACATATTCCTAGGCATTCTACAAGGAAGAAGAGAGTTCTGGATAGTGGAAAAAATATGATCACATTTATACTTAGGCAGTAATTTTTTTTAAGCTGTAGAATAGTTTATTTTTTTTTTTAAGCTGCAGAATAGTTTCAAAGCTGATGATCTTAATGATAAACCATAATGTTATCAGGTAGATTTCTTGGTGTTGATACAAAAGCTACCAGAAGACTTATCTGGACATTTGTTTATTTATTTATTTTATCTTTGGGAGTACATGTGAAGGTTTGTTACATAGAATTGCTTTTGCCATTGTCACTTGAAAGCGATTCAAAAAGGTGGCTCTTTATTGTCCTCTTAGTGGGACAACAGAGCACTCTACTGTTTTAACACATTCTAGGTAAGAATGTGCAAAAAAAGAAAATTTGCTGTAATTATTGGCTGATGACTACCTATATACATGTCTGTATTCGGATGGATTTGCTTATCAATGATTTTTAGAAATTGCCTTCACAGTATTTGTGATAAGGTAATCAAAATATTTTGCTCCTTGGTTTTCTGAAAAGCAACAAATATTTACAGAGTACTTTTCAATTAGCTAGGCCCAGTGTAACGGATGATTTCTGCTTTCATGGAGCTTACACTTTAAGAAGTAAGGAGTATTCAACAAATAAATATGAGCAGATGAGTCCTATAATACTACAGAAGGGCTGGGCACCCTGGCTAACGCCTGTAATCCCAGCACTTTGGGAAGCCAAGGCAGGTGGATCATGAGGTCAGGATATCAAGACCATCCTGACTAACATGGTGAAACCCCGTCTCTACTAAAAATACAAAAAATTAGCCGGGCATGGTGGCAGTGCCTGTAGTCTCAGCTACTCAGGAGGCTGAGGCAGGAGAATCGGTTGAACCTGGGAAACAGAGGCTGCAGTGAGTCAAGATCGCACCACTGTACTCCAGCCTGGGTGACAGAGCGAGACTCTGTCTCAAAAAAAACAAAACAAAACAAAACAAAAAAACTACAAAAGGAGTACAATATGCTATGGGAAAGTATCACAGGAGGACCAACCTACATGAGGTAGAAAATGATTAGAAAGACTTTGCTGAGCAACTGATATTTTAACTGAGACATGAGGGAAATTGGAAACTAGTTACCAATTTCAACAAGCAAGAGGCTAGTGCTTCAGGTAGAGCAATAGCACATGTGGTGATCCGAGGTCAGAGGAAAGGTGTGTAGTTGAAGAACTGTAAGAAATCCAATATAGGAGTGGTCGTCTCATAATAGTGGCGCAGTTTATAGCAGAATAAGCCTCCTGCTAATAATGCATATACACTGAACAAAATAATAAAAAACAAACACAATTGTTGAAGGTACTAGAAAACAACCCCAAACAAGAAGAAACAGGAGAGGATTCATTTACTGAAAGATTGGAAACACAATGAACCTCACATTTATCCAGCGTTTCCTCTGCAGGTACTTTCCAGTTTTCATAGAATATGCCTCATAAAGAAACTGTAGTCTTACTGGGTGAAAAAGATAGAGGTTGGAATCTGGAGCTGCCTGAGTGTCTGGAAGTGAGGGGAAATTTCCAAGAAATGAAGGGACCAAACACAAGGGAGCCCCAACATCTGCTCATTAATTTCACCCAAATCCTGGGCTGATTCCTAACCTACACAGGCAGAGGAAAGTCATAGCCAAGAGGCCAGAAAGTTGAACAGAGAGATCAGCTGCTGCCTGTAGAATTCCTGAAACCAAACCTCCATGGTTTTATGGTATCTTTTAGTATTTGACTAAATGCTAGAACAAAACTCAACATGCAAATTGGGTATAGAAAGGAACTCCTTGAATATGAAACACTAGAGCTAATATCATACATAATGGTAAAATATTGGATGCCTTCTCCCTAAGATCAGAAACAGTGAATGAATATTCATTTTCATCACGTCTATTCAATATTGTGATGGAGGTCCTAGCTAGACAAATAAAGCAAGGAAAAAGGTCATAAAAATTGGAAAAAATAAAGCTCACTATTTGTATACAACACGATTGGGATGTAGAAAATCTAAAAAAATTTATAAGCTACTGAACTAAAAACTGAAATTAGAAAAATTATTGGATTCAAGGACATTATATAAAATTTGAAATGCAGTATATAAGAAACACACAATTAAATATAAAATTTCCAATTTAATATCCAATTGGATATTGAATGTCCAATTTAAAGCACTATCAGAAAACATAAAATACATGGAATGCATTTTTCCAAAGATGTGTAAGACTTCAACATCAAAAACTAAAATGCAGATCTTGCTGAGAAATTATAGAAGACCCTAATACATGGAGAAATATATAATGTTTATGGAATGAAAGACTTCACATTTTAAAGGTCTCTATAGTTGCAATGCAATCTCAATTAAAACTTCACCAGATTCTTAGTAGAATTTGATGAATAAATCTAAATTTATATAAAAGTGCAAATAACCTAGATGTTTTTGAAGAAGTAGAGTAAAATAATGAGAGACAAATAGATCAATAGAATATATTAGAAATTATAGAAATAGACACACACATTCAGATCAACTGATTTTCAAGAAAGATGCCAATTTGAGGCAATGGAGAAGGGAAAGTCTTTTCGCAAATAGTGCTGGAACAACTAGATTTCCATGTGGAAAAAATGACTATGACAATGACTACTACTACACTCTTACCACTGCTGCTCCTGGCACCTAGTAGGTAGAGGTCGGGGTATTGATAAAAATTCTGCAAAACACAGTATAACCCGTTGCCTCAAAAAAGGATTATTTAATCCAAAATGTCAGTAGTGCCAAGACTTAGAAACCCTGATCTAAATGTTGAAGCTAAATCAAGACAATAGTTTTACAATCTTGGGATAGGTGGAGATGTTTTGGGCAAGCAAGTCCAAAACACCTAACCATAAATTGGACTTTAAGATTAAAATGTTCTCACAAAAGACATGTAAGAAAATGAAAAGGGAAGCCGTAACAGGGAGAAAATATTCACAACCTAAATGTCTGCCAAAGGACCAAAATATGTAGAATATGTAAAGAACTCTGAAAAATCAAAACTAAAAAGACAACCTAAAGACAATCTAATGAAGAAATGGGTCACAAGTGCCTGCAAAAGAGGCTATGGCTGGCCAAAAACATTTAGTAAAATATGACATCATTAGTCATTAGAGAAGTGCAAATTAAAACCACAACATTATATTACTGCACAATATTTAGAATGACTAAAATTTGTTTAAAAAGATTGAAAATACTAAGTGTTGGTGTGGAGGTGGAGTAACTAGAACTCTCCTACATTGCTAATGGGAATGTTAAATGGTACGACCACCTGGGAAAAACTCTGATGAAGTAAATATACACCAAACACCAGTTTACTCCTAGTTACTTACTAAATAGAGATAAGACTATATGGCTAGGTGCAGTGGCTCCACCCAAATCTCATCTTGTAGTTCCCATAATCCCCATGTGTTTTGGGTGGGATCCAGTGGGAGATAACTGAATCATGGAAGCAGGTCTTTCTCATGCTGTTCTCATGATAGTGAATGGGTCTCACATGATCTGATGGTTTTAAAAACGGGAGCTTCTCTGCACAAGCTCTCTCTTTGCCTGCTGCCATCCATATAAGGTGTTACTTCTCATTGCCTTCTGCCATGATTGTGAGGCCTCCTCAGCCATGTGGAACTGTAAGTCCAATAAACTTCTTTCTTTTGTATATTGCCCAGTCTTGGGTATGTCTTTATCATCAGCATGAAAATGGCTAATACAGTAAATTGGTACCAGTAGAGTGGGGCATTGCTGAAAAGATACACGAAAATGTGGAAGTGACTTTGGAACTGGGTAACAGGAAGAGATTGGAACAGTTTGCAGGGCTCAGAATAAGACAGGAAAATGTGGGAAAGTTTGGAACTTCCTAGAAACTTGTAGAAAATTTTTGACCAGTATGCTGATAGCGATATGAACAATAAGGTCCAGGTTGAGGTGGTATCAGATGCAGATGAGTAACTTGTTGGAAACTGGAGCAAAGGTGATTCTTCTTATGTTTTAGCAAAGAGACTGGCAGCATTTTGCCCCGCCCTAGAGAGATTTGTGGAGCTTTGAACTTGAGATAGATGATTTAGGGTATTTGGTGGATAAAATTTCTATGTAGCAAAGCATTCAAGAGGTGATTTTGGTGCTGTTAAAGGCATTCAGTTTTAAAAGGAAAACAGAGCATAAAAGTTTCGAAAATTTGCAGCCTGACAATTAAATAGAAAAGAAAATCCCATTTTTGGAGGAGAAATTCAAGGTGGCTGCAGAAATTTACATAAGTAACAAGGAGCCAAATGTTAATCACCAAGACGATGGGGAAAATGTATCTAGGCCGTGTCAGAAACATTTGCAGCATTCCCTTCCATCACAGGCCTGTAGGTTTAGGAGGAAAAAATGGTTTTGTGGGCCGGGTCCAGGGTCTCTTTGCTGTGTGCAGTCTAGAAACTTGGTGCCCTGTGTCCCAGCTGCTCCAGTCATGACTAAAAGCTCAGGCTGTTGCTTCAGAGTATGGGAGCCCCAAGCCTTGGCAGCTTCTACGTGGTGTTGAACGTGCAGATGCACAGAATTTAAGAACTGGGGTTTGCAGACCTCTGCCTAGATTTCAGAGGATGTATGGAAGGAGTTTGCTGCGGGGTGGGGCCCCCATGGAGAACCTCTGCTATGGCAGTGCAGAAGGAAATGTGCTGTTGGAGCCCCCACACAGAGTCCCTACTGGGGCGCTGCCTAGTGGAGCTGCGAGAAGAGGGCCACCATCCTCCAGACCCCAGAAGGTGGATCCACTGACAGCTTTGCACCATGCACCTGGAAAAGCCAGACACTCAACGCCAGCCTGTGAAGGCAGCCAGGAGGGAGGTTGTACCCTGAAAAGCCACAGGGGTGCAGCTGCCCAAAACCATGGGAACCTACCTCTTGCATTGGTGTGACCTGGATGTGAGACATGGAATCAAAGAAGATTATTTCAGAGCTTTAAGATTTGACTGACTTGCTAGATTTCAGACTTGCATGGGGCCTGTAGCCCCTTCATTTTGGCCAACTTCTCCCATTTGGAATGGCTGTATTTACCCAATGCCTGTATCCCCATTATATCTTGGAAGTAACTAACTTGCATTTGATTTTACAGGCTCATAGGCAGAAGGGACTTACTTGTCTTGTCTCAGATGAGACTTTGAACTTTGGACTTTTGAGTTAATACTGAAATAAGTTGAGACTTTGGGGGACCGTTGGGAAGGCATGATTGGTTTTGAAATGTGAAGATACGAGATTCTGGAGGGTCCAGGGGCAGAATGATATGGTTTTGCCCTGTGTCCCCACCCAAGTCTCATCTTGTAGGTCCCATAATTCCCACACGTTGTAGGAGGGACCCAATGGGGGATGACTGAATCATGGGGGCAGGTCTTTCTCATGCTGTTCTCATGATAATGAATGGGTCTTATGACATCTGAAGGTTTTAAAAACAGGTGTTTCTCTGCACAAGCTCTCTCTTTGCCCACTGCCATCCAAGTAAGATGTGACTTGCTGCTCTGTGCCTCCTGGCATGACTGTGGAGCCTCCCCAGCCATGTGGAACTGTAAGTCCAATAAACCTCTTTCTTTTGTAAATTGCCCAGTCTTGGGTATGTCCTTATCAGTAGGGGGAAAATGGACTATTACAGAAGGAAAGAGTTTCTTATAACAGGGAGAGCTGTTCCAACATGGTTGTGAGATTCTAAGTAGAATCTCAAAATTTTCTCACTACTTAAGCCCTGGCTCCGTTTCTGCAAATCCAAACATAGTCTTAATGTCTTCCTTGTCTGAGGTAATAATAATCAGTTTGGAGAATTAGAATAGTACAAGCGAATCTAATTTTTAGGCCCTATCCTAAACCATGGGCTCTGAGGGCAAAAGCTTCTTGACTCTCAATTATATTAAAAAAATTATTTCTATCTTTTATTCCTTTTTTGTATGCATTGCCATGAGATTAAAGTGTTGTGTTTTCTGTTGATTATTAGTAAGGCTCTAAGGAAGAACATTATGAAAGAGTAATGAAACTTGAAAAAAATAAACTCAGATACCTCCTAGAATTGCAAAAGTTAATGAGAGTAATAGGCTCAGAACAAGCTTAGAATAGGCTTATTTAAACATAAATTTATGTTAACTTTCTGAGATAACTTGCTTTAGACACTTCACATCTATTTCAGTTTTATGATATATATATGGCAAATAATAATAACTGCTATATTTACCTCACACTGTCATAGTGTGGGATTAATTCAAATATATAGGAAAGTACTTTAAAAAAAGACAAAACATACTATGAGGCATAGAATAATTTCATAATTAACACAAAAATTATGTATTAGCAATACATCTTTTTACTGGCCAGATTAAAAAAAAAGAACTAATATTTGTTGAACATTCTTCTGATTGCTAGGTTTTGTAGAAGGTACCTCATTTATTCTTCACAGTATCCCATAATTTCATAGATGAAGAAACTGTGATTCAGAGTGTTAATTAATTCTCTGGAAGTCTGGAAATTTATGTTAATTTGTTGTGGTTTCTGTGTCCATGTGAGTTGCCTTTATGTCTGCTATAAAGTGGGAAAGCGGTCAAGCAAACAATAAACTTGCTCAAAGATAAACCTGACATAAGCAATAAAGTTGGAATGAAAAGTCTGTCCTGAGCTTCTGTGCTTTTACAACTTCGTACATTCCTCTTGGCAATTCTTAATTGATTTCAAAAGTCAACAGTGCTAGTTGTTTGCAAAGGACATATAGTAATGCAATCAGGGCTGGAGTTTGTTCATAAATTTTAAAAAAAGATTAAGAGAGGATCTTAAAAAATGACATATACCTAAGTAATAGAAATATATGTTTATTTTCTAATCTGTCATAAGGTCTTTTTTAAAAAGATAAATTATTAGCATATTGATTAAAGTTTTATCTGGTCTTTCATGCACAAACCTCACACATGTAAAGAAGCTACTCTGGGCTCCTTCAAAGTGGAGTGAAAATTTAAAGACTCTTTTAGAAAGCAATCAGAATGTAATACCGTTTCGGATTTTTGTCATTATGTCTCCTGAACTTTTACAGTTTCCTTATCCACGACTAATTTGACAGTATTTTTTCTTAGTATTTGACTTAGTTATTTCCAAGTTATCAAAGTTATTTTTCATAGAATAAACATCTTTCTTTTCTTAACTATTACATTTAAGATTAATGTTATTAGGTTATACAATTATATGTATAATTATATATATGTATAATTATAAACACAATTATACAGCTATTAAACTTAGGAAGAAACAAAACTGACTCTTAGGATATTAATTTGTTTACTGGTAGTGGAAGTGTACCAGCAGACAAGAGTGGTTCTCCAGGTCGGAGAACATTCAGGAGACAGGAGGCATCAGAAGGAACGTATCACAGAGGGAATGGGGAAAGTTGACCAACATTGAAAGTATGTGAAGTCTAAGTTGGCTAAGAGAGCTTTAGCTAACTTATGTGGCCATGACAATAACCAAGGGCATTATTGATGATATGCTTAAGGTTGTTCATCATTGCCTTTCTGACTTCCCTTCAGGCTCATCAGCAACTGGCATCACTTAGGTACCAGCATTTCTAATGCTGACCATGCTTAATGGGAGGCTCAATCACTTTGGAAGACATGTTGCTTTTTGTGCACCTTCTTCACTTAGAAACAGACAGTCTCATTGAGCATACTGCAGCAGCAGCAGACTAATGCTTTACTGAAAGTGATTGCACTGGATTCCTATCAAGAAGCACCTTCTTCCTTGGGCATTCTTTGACAGGCTATAATAATTCTAGTCAATAGAGATAAAAATATTTTTCATGCATAAGTATCCATGTCTCAAAGCACAATTCCTCTAGGAAAAGAAGGAGTACTCGTTCTGATGGAAACTTTTGTTCTGGTTCTATTTTAAAGTCTTTGAATTCTTCCATTAAACCTAGCACAGAATATACGGAAAAATTTAAAATGTATGATTTGGTGGTAAGGTGACTTTGAATTGGAACAAAGCTTTCATAGAAGAATATAAGATGTCCTAAAAGCATTGGTTATATGTAGTAAAACTGGAGCCTACTTTTAATCAATATCTAGAAAATCCATATTGATTCTCTGCACTGCACATGCCTCATTTAGCATTCTGTGGCCAGAAGTTGTTACCTTTCTTTCTCTATTTTTTCTGTGGTCTTAATCCTTTTCTTTGCACCACTTTGTTGGAGGAATATAAATATAAATGTTATCTGAGTACCCAGAATAGAGATCATAGATCAGTTAGAAAGCAAAACGTTTGCATAATCTAGAAAATGGTGCTATGGTGCAGTGCTGATTTATTGCAGTAAATGAAGTAAAAACTAATGGAAAACAGTAATCTTTTAATTTTTGTTCTTCTGAATTTCTGGTTGCTTTCATTCCTATTTTGAACATTTCACTGGATGAATAAAGACATTGTGAAACTTGAAGACCCTAGAAGAAGCACTGGTACAAAATCTAAGGTGCTGTTTCCTGGAATACCAGATGCCAATTTATTGCTGTGAAGTTTACATGTATGCTTTGACCTTTAAACGTCTGTTCTGAGTTACTTGTCTGCTGTAGACTTTACATAGAGACAGAATTGTCAATATATTTTCCACTACATTTTTGTATTCTGGGAAGGAAATATCATAGCATGCTTTATTTTTAGTAAAAAGAGATAAAAACTGTTTTTTTAGAATATTATTCCCTAAGGTAAAATTGCTACAATCTTTGTATTTTTCCAGTAGTTGCTGTACGTTCTTTTGCTGTTATAAATATGTGAACAGCTACAGTAGCTCTAATCCCCACCCCATATGTGCTTCTTCCCCTTTTCCTCTCTTTCCCTGTTTGCAAAAAATAGGAACTGGGGATGAATGTTGAGTCTATTTATGAGGTAGGAGTGCTTTTGTCTCTAAATTAAATATTTGAAATTTTTAGTAATGTTATGGTGATAAGTAATTATAGAAAACTCCCAGAGCTTCTGGAATCAGTACTAGCCATGACATTCAGTTCAAAAAATATTAGGCATTGTGAGGGAGATTAATATATATAATCTGACATGGTTTTGGCCCTATCATGATTGGGAAGATAAGTCAGCTTAAAGATAACTAGAACACAAACTGTATTATGCAGGTTATTGATTATCAGATGACAGCTGGAGACTATAAATATTAGAGGATGCTCAAAGAAGCAGAATATATAAACATGAGAGCCTTTGTTGGTGAAATTTGCTTAAAGGAGTGTATTTGATAACAGCTAGGATTTCTACAGCAAAGATATGGGTGCAATGTCGTAGCTCAGATATGGAATCCGGCAGGTGGAAAACAAAATGCTTAGCACAAAGTACTTAGCCTGGCAGAGGGCAAGCATTCATTGCATGCTTCAAATGTTCCCAAAGATGATGGTAATAGGCAGTGTATCACTGTGGTTAGGCTCTGGATCCTGACTTTCTGGTTTTCAATCTCAGTTCTGCCATTTACTAGCTGTATGTCTTTAAGCAAGTAACTTATACTTTCTGTGCCTCAATTTTCTTATTTGCTAATGAAAATAATACTAGTGTCTAATTAAAAGGTTTTCTTCAGTGATTAGGTTATTATGGATGAAGTCTTTAATTCAATACCCACCACATATGTGTAGAGATAATCTGGGCCTAGATAGTGACAAGCTTTGAAGGTGCAGGCTTTTATGTTTATCCTGTAGGCAATCAAGGCATTTTCAGTCAAGGTATTTATTCCATGAAATGTTGGTTTAGAAAAAGAAAGTAATTATATATTAAAAGAATTGAAGGGTCTGGGAAAAAATAAGTTGAGATTTGTGGTGCAATATGTACTCCTAATCAATGACAATATATGGCACTATTTTTGCATCGTCAGAATACTTGAGTCTGGGAACCAAAAGTTAGAAATGGGAATGGATCCTCTAAATATTACTGTTAATATTTTTGCTCAAAATATTTTTGTTTCCCACCCCCATTATATCAGACTATTGATATAGCTATCTTAGTATTCAAAAGAAAAGTTCTTCTAATAAGGGCAAAAGCAATGGTTCTGTTGACAATGGTTCTTTCACAAGGCCATTTTTAGTTTCAGATGCTATCAATCACACAGAAAAAAAGCTACTGTTTGGCTGAATGATTGATCCTATTTATCAATGCAACATGTATTGCTGGTATACAATGTGTGCAGGAAGAAGGATGTCTAGAACTCAGACTGTTTCTTAGACACCACCTAGTGCCACCACATCTGGAGATAAAAGCTAATGGGAGATTACAGTACTGCAACAAAAGCAGGACAACCAGAAGGTAAGAGCTTCTAGAAGGAAAGTTTTATGTTTTAGATTATCCTACTAGGAGAATAACTCATTCCACTGAGGTGCAGGCTTAACATGGAAAAACATAAAAAGGAAGTTTATAAATACAAACCAAATGTGATGATCAGGTGTGGAAATACAGATGAGAATACTTATCTGTATTATAACTTCATCTATTATCTTGACATATATAATTATCAACCAATATCCCTACTTTTCCCCTCTCACTTTCCCCTATTTGTTTTATAGAATATGGAGTTGGTAATCAACTTGATAATTGAGTCCGTATTTAACTGTAAATTCCAATCAAAGCCCCATCAATTATTGCCAGCCATTGTCTCTATCTCTGGGTCAGCTTCATCCTTCTGTAGTTCAGTCACAATTTCATTTTGAATCCAGGGAAAATCTGGGTTAAAATGAAAGATTTATGGTTTTTTACTGTTGAGGGAGATATTTCAGCACAGCATGTAGCTGATGAGAACATTTTTTAAACATTGGTATAGCATTGTGCTTTGGAGAATACTGTCTGGGGATTGGAGTGTAAGCTAAAAGTAGGTATACATTTGGTTCCTTTTTTTCTGGCCTGGACCGGGATCTGGAATAGCAAGTGTAACCTAGTAGGAAGTGACAAGCATCAGTTATCAAACTGTACAGGATGTGTCTTCAACAGTGACCTCATGTTGTGGCAAAAAAAATGCCACTAGTGGAATGATCATATACTAGTTCAGGGAAGCAGGATCCTCTCAGGATTTTGAAAAATCTATGTGACTGAAGAAACCCTTACATGTGAGAGATTTACTCCCTGCTAATAAGAAAAATGGAGATTTGAGCAATTGATTGGATAAACCAAAATAATGTTATAGAAGGCATATGCATAACATTTTCTTTGCATATCTGAAAAATAGGAGTAATTTTTGATGCATAAAATTACTTATTTCCGAATATTAAACTAAAACATCATCATTGTATCTTTTTTCTTGTAAAATAAAGAAATACAGAAAAAAGAAAACCCAAACCCAGCACAAATGCAGTCCTTGAAATTATTTCCTTCAGGACATGATATGGGCTGGATGTTTCTCCCCTCCAAATCTCATGTTGAAATGTGACCTCTAATGTTGGAGGTGGGGCCTAGTGGAAGGTATTGAACCATGCAGCACATCCCTCATGAATGGCTTGGTGCTCTTCCCATGGTAACAAGTGAGTTCTCACTCTGTTCATTCACAAGAGAGCTGGTTGTTTAAAGAGCCTGGCTCCTCCTCCTGTCTCTCTCTCACTTCCGCTCCCACCATGTGTTTGTTGTACCTGCTCCTGCTTGGCCTTTTGCCATGATTGTAAGTTTCCTGAGGCTCTTGCTGAAGCAGATCCTGACACCATGCTTCCTGTATAGCCTGCAGAACTGTAAGCAATTAAATCTTTTCTTGATAAATAACCAAGTCTCAAGTATTTCTTTATTGTGATGCAAAAACAGACTGACCCCAGACATTTGCCTACATTTGCATGAGCAGTATAAATTTGGATCATTCTGTAAACATATTTCTTCTTACTTATTTTTATTCTTCAAAACAAGAAACAGACCATCTCTTCTTGAACACTTTTTTAAGTGTGGCTCAAATGTTGTCTTAGCCAGAGAGCTTCTTGTTGTCTATATTTAGTTGTTTATCGTGGCAGGGATAAACATTCACTGCCTTATCCTTCAATACTAGAGCAATAACAGTGATGTGATAAAAACTCATTAAATATTTGTTGAATAAATTTATTCAAATGTTTATATAATTCAATAAAACTTTATTAATTTATTGATGTAGGTAATTCAAATATTTTGTTAATATATTGCTATGTAGTCTGCTTTTTTGGATATTGTTATTATGGTAGAATTAATTTTATGTGTCCTATTCCTTTCTTTTGTTAAAGTTATTATGGTGAATAATTTTGTTTTCCAATTGTATTTCTAAATGATTTATAGTTTGCTTTTGAAAAGTTGATTTGTGAAATTACTTCGTATCTGACCAATTTTTGCAATTCTTAGTAGTAATTCTAAAAATAATATTCTAAAATAGTTATTTAATATCTAAAAATATACTGAACTTTGTAGATATGTAGTAGTATATTGGGTGTTGAAAATGATTGATTGGTAAGCTCATGGAGTCTTCTGAATAGATTATAACCTTCTTGCTGATATTAATACAGGCTGAATTTCTCTTATCTGAAACGCTTGGGAACAGAAGTGTTTTGAAATTTAATTTTTTGATTTTGGAATATTTGCCTATACATAATGAGATATCTTGGGGATAAGACCATATCTAAACACTAAATTCATTTATATTTTATATATAACTTATACATATAGCCTAGAGCTAATTTTATACAATATTTGAAATAATTTTGTGTATGAAGCAAAGTTTTGACTGCATTTTTACTATGACCTGTCACATGAGGTTAGGTGATGGGATTCTTCACTTGTGGAATCATGTTGTTATTCAAAAATTTTCAGATTTTGAAGCATTTTGGATTTCAGATTCAGATTACAAATGCTCGGCCGGTGATATTTTTTAACCTTTATATCAGAAACAACAAGCATGATACTTGACTCATGCTGTATTTCTGACTAAGATTTGCTGAATGCCTATTTGATTGCCCACACATCTTTACATCTCTTGCTACCCAAATCCTATCAAGTATGGAAATATAACACAAGAAAGAAGAGACACGGAGTCTGGCTCTGACAACTGGTTGAAGTCTGTAAGCTGATAATTTCCATATTTTTGGTCCCATTCAAATCCTCCTATAAAGTAGGTGGAGGAGAAAGAGTAAATATAGAAGTTGGTTACCTCATATGTGGCCTCACTGTGCAAATAACTACATTTGTTGTCAGATTGAGGAATTTCAGGCTCCTGTTCTCCCTTTATTCTCCCCAGTTCCATTCTGAGCAGTGTTTAGTGACTTAGAAAGAGCAATATAAACTATACTCATGAAGTCAGCAGTGTTTATCTATCTTCGCATTCAAATGCAGTCACCCCTCAATAGGTATAGTGGCCAGGAAATCCACTGTAAAATACATATTGTGTTTGAATCCTTTTCAAAGATTTTTCATAGGATAGGTTGGTAGTGGTGACAATGCTTCTCAAGATCTACTACTGAGTGCAATGTATTAAAGGAATCTTTTAACCACTCAAACTACACCCATTGATGTATTCAATATAAGAAAGAAGTTGATTCAAGGCTGCAATCTTCTAACCCTCTTAAAGCCCTTGGCTAAACTCCACTTCCCTTGTACTTCAGAATAGCTGAAATCTCTGCCAATAATGTTGGGTATATATTACCTTCCTCAGAACAACATAAATATTTTATAGCCTGGAGTGCAGCTATAACAACATGAATTAAAAAGTGTAATAGAATTATTCACTCTTAAATTTTACTTCTTGACTTGGAAAAATTATTACTTTTCTAAGTAGGGATAGAAAAATCCCAATTCAGATTATAAATGAAAGATTTTCTGACATTACCTAGAATTTCCCACATAAGGGCATAAGTTGACAATTGAGCTTTTGTTTTTCTGTAGAGAGAATTCTCCGTGTTGTTTGCCAGCTCATTCCTGATTCCCTGTATGGAAAAAACAGAATGTACATTCTAAACCCCACTGAGATGCTAAAACGGGGCATATGGATGCAACTCATTGGAATACCCATCTGGGAAAATTATTTAAAAATTATAGAACAGAATTAGAAGCATTTCGATTATAAAACAAAAGAAACAATCTCCAAGACCTTTGTGTATATGCTTTAAGCAACATCAGAAGTAAAATTTTGACACATATCTTGCAGTTTCTGATACCCTGGGCTACTTCTTTGTACTCAAAAATATTGACCAATATTCTAGCTCCTCCATTTTTCTCTCCAGGTGTTGGAAATGCCCTTTACCATTCTCACCTTCTGACATGCTCAAAATTGGCATGTGATAAACATATAATAAATATAAGGTTGAATTTTAGAATATCAAAATTATCTTTGGAGTTTATTGTTGCTTAAGGGTGTTAATATTTTTCTCACCAGTTCTAAGTACTGGTGAGAAGCTTAGATAAGCTTAAGATAAGCTATGAAGCTTGTCTTATACCAGCAATCTTTCAATCTGAAATCCAGGGAGATAGTGCAGATAATACAGAAGATATTCAAAAAACAAACAAACAAAAAATAAAGAATAAAAGACATTTGCTGTTATTTGAATTAATTAGACACATCTTAAAAATAAAGAACTGAAATGTTATTCCTTTGTGCATCTTCTAATATCTAGCTGTCCTTATTAAGGAAAAGTGATACAGGGTTCAAGTATTACTTGGTAGATTGTATTAGTGTTGACATTTGATCTGGAGAAATTAGACAACTTTAAAAGAGGCCTTAAACTGCATTATTTAGTAATTTTTATGAGTGAAATTATTGTAGGGATAATGATCCAGTGAAAAAAATATATAAGGGAGAAATCCACATGAATATTCTCCCCCTCCATATAATTTCCCTGACTGAATTGGTATACTATTGCTCCAAATAATTATCCCAATTCTCCCTTGCCTAGGAAGTCTTAACACAAAGGACACTAATATTTCTAGATTTGTGTGTGTATGTGTGTGTGTTGCGGGTGGGGGCTGCCGCATAGATTATGAGCTAAAACATAGAATGAGAGACTTGACAGTCTGAGATCTGAACAAAAATCACATGATTAGGTAATTTTGCCAGGGAAATTGATGACAAGATTTTAGCAAGATAGGCTTTCTTTTAAAATTCTTGTTGCTTCTTGTATACAGCCTGAGAGGGATGACACTAGCTCTTCTTAAAGGACTCTCAGTTTTACTAAATTTTTTTCTGAGCAGTAACAGCCTCCTGCAATCATCCTGCATTGCTCTGAATTTCTGCTGTTTCCTCTACTTTGAAGATTAGTTCAGAGAATGGGCACAGAAACCTCACAATTTCCTTCATGTTTTCTCCCTCCTCAAGCTGCTGTCTTAAGAAAATCCGGGCGATGAGCTAGAGTGGTTGGTAAAAACGTATTGTTTAGCTGTGTTCAGAAAATGTACTAAACATTTTCCTGTGGTTTAAAAGATAAACCAGGTTACTAAAAAGCCAAAATCTAGATTTTTTGATAAGTGAGAATGCCCTATAATTTGTAATAAAATATCTGTATAAAGTTACTGGGAAAATGTAATTAAAATCAAAACATATAATTAAGTTCATAAATTTTTTCCCCAAGTAGTGAACAGGGAGGTCAATCAACACATTGAAAATGAAATGTAAGTGAAAAAACACAGTCAGTTTTTTGTTTTTTCAGCCTTACTGACATTTCTCAAACTCTTGCCAACTCACCAGTGAAATGTAGTGACATTTTTCATGGTCTAAAAGAAGGTTGTGGATGTTGGTGAAATATATGCTACTGCTTTTTCACAGCTTGACATACCACATCCTAGAAGTATGTTTTGCTTTAATGTAGAAAACAAGTTCAGAAAATTACTGCCTTTTGAAAAACAAATTTTCACTTGAAACTTCAGTAGGACTGTAACCATATAACACAAGCAACCGCTGGAGTAAAGAAAGCCACTGATAATTATGAATCTACCCTCATCAACATCTTCCAATTAACTGTAAACTTCATCTCATCACTTTCACAAATTCTAGTGAAGAGAATAATAAACTATCAACGGAGATGTTTATTTCATTGTGTGAAATTCATAGTAGAATTCAATGCCTTTGGTTTCAAAATGAAAAAGAGAGTTTCAACAGCTGGGTTTCAAAGACCATGCAAATTTGAGCCTTATGGGCAACTGAACTGTGAATGTAAGACTTAACTGCTCTTGGCTTGCTCATTTGGAACCCTTCTCTAGCTGTGCGCATGCTCTCCAAAGCCATTCATCTCATATCGAATTTCTTGCAAACATACAGACACTTCTGCCCCATTGCACAGCCCACCTAATGCTTTATTCATTTGATTTGATTTATTTATACTGCACCTATTTCTCCCAGTACTCTGATGTGAACTTAATAAAAATTCAATATCCAAGGTAAATCTAGCAGCCAAAACTGGTTTTAATGAAAGCAGAAGCATACAAGGAAAGTATGGACAGATGAGTTATGCTTTCTGCTCTCAAGACCCTACCAGCAGGAAGCAATGAGGGTTTCAAAGGTGTTCCAAAGTAAAACTACATTTGCTTCTGAAACTTTTAGAGAACACAGTTGAGTTGGCAGTCATATCCAAAGTAGTACGTAAGACAGAAAGGCAGCAATTTTGAAGGCAGCTATTAGATGATAGGCAGTCATTAAGACTAACATAACAATCGCCAAGGTTCATTCCCCAAAAATTCTGGGTATTTTAAGGAGAAATAATACATTAAAAAAGTAATGATATTAGAACCTTCCGAAAAGAAATACAAACAATGAATTGTGAGAATTCTGAGTATTCTGAAACTTTGTTTAAGATATAAAAATATGAAAACTATTGGCAAAGTAGACACGGGAGGGAGAAAATTAGCCACTCAATTTACAAAGTATAAGCTACTTTATAAAATGAAAGCTTCATTTTTACACTTGTGTAGACAAAATGTAGAATTCTAGAAGTCTAACTTCTTGGTGTTTGGCAAATTACTTTAAGAATTAAAAGTTCGGGCCAGGCATGGTGGCTCACACCTGTAATCTTAGCACTTTGGGAGGCTGAGGCAGGCCGATCACAAGGTCAGGAGATCGAGACCATCCTGGCTAACAGGGTGAAACTCCATCTCTACTAAAAATACAAAAAAAATTAGCCAGGCCTGGTGGCTGGCGCCTGTAGTCCCAGCTACTCAGGAGGCTGAGGCAGGAGAATGGTGTGAACCGCGGAAGCAGAGCTTGCAGTGAGCCGAGATCGCGCCACTGCACTCCAGCCTGGGTGACAGAGTGAGACCCTGTCTCAAAAAAAAGAAAAAAGAAAAAAAAAAGAATTAAAACTTTGGTCACCCTAAGTTAATTAATCAAACTCCACATCAAACAAGTAAAAGTAGTGTTTGAGATGAAAATAAAACAACAGAGTCCTTTGAACTTAATTTTAGAGTGATTAAGAGCACAGACTCCAGAGGTCAGGTACATTTTATAGCATAGGAAAAAGAATCAAATCTGAGAATAGATTTTAACAATCTTTTTATCTGACATCGGTCAATCAAGAACACAGAGGTCACGCATGTATTCTAGGTATATAAGGTTTAATATATGAATCAAGGAGGTATGTAATTGGTGGAAGAGCTGGTATCAAGGGAGCTAACATGGAAAACCTCAACCTGAAATTATAAAATACTTGATAGTTCTCAAGACCTCACCAGGAGGTGCTATATTTCTCAGGCATCTCCAGGAAACTTTCATCAACATACTCAGTCTACAGTGGTAAGGCTTGTAGTTCTAGAGCGTAGTAGGAAGTCACTGGGTCTCATGTTTGTCCATGCTTTGGACTGCAAATACCTTGAAAACACAATGGCTTCTCCTTTTTTATCTGACAAATCTCATGTGAAGACCTCTTGTTGGCAAACTAACCTGGAACCATGCAAGAAAGAAGATTATAGGAACTGTATGTAGCCTGCCTTTATAATCTTACTTGCATTCCTGAATTAGACCTTAGAAGGGGGTAGAAGTCATGGTTAATTGATGGTGAACTTGCCAGTTGTTGAAGGGAATTTCAGGGAAGTACAGGAAATTGTGTTTCTGATAGACAAACAGGAAAACTACTGCCAAAGTAGATACTGGAGGGAGAAAAACACTGAATTTACAAAGTATACGACACTTTATAAAATGAAAGTTTAGTTTTTGCACTTGTTCAGACAAAACGTAGAATTCTAGAAGTCTAACTTCTTGGTGTTTAGCACATTATTTTAAGGATGCAAGTTACTAAAGGAACTGACTTAAAAGGACAATTAACTTTAAAAGGAATTAGCTTCAAATTTCTGTGGTGGGCATATTTTGAGTATCTGTCCAGCTCATAAAACAATAAAGTCTCCTTTCCTCTGCAGCTTTATTACAACCCCAGTCCTTCAAGCCACATAATATTTATGAAATCCTTGTTCACAGTTGATTTGACCATTAAAAGGCATTTGGCTCCAGCTAGGTTGATAAGATTCTTCTCTCAGAAATTTTAGATGAGTCTGGGTTTCTCTTGACACTTCCAAATCTAACCTTCAGAACTCTGGGTTAGCCAAGTTCTGCATTCTATGCAAACAGGAAAGGCCATCTACTGAGAGAGGAAAATAAAAAGAAAGTCCAGAGAGAATCAGACTTAGGAAGTGCAGTGAGAACGCTACAACTTTCCAACTTCCTGTTGCAGTCTTTGGGAGACCTGGAATTGCTTCCCTTGGATTCTATGAGAAATCCCTTTGTCCATATAATAAATTTATCTTCCCAGCTCATCTAGGCTTTTTTTTTCTTTTTCCTTAAAATATCTTGAGTTGGCTTCTGTTACTTGCAAACATAAATCTCTAACAAAGGATCGTCATTACATTTAAAATATTTTTGATTCAATTTAATTTGAGTGTATCTCTTGAACAAAATAATTTTGTTATTGCTTATTCTATTTCTGATTAATTTATTCATTTTCATAACTTTTAACTGACCTTCCTTATCCTATTCCCACCTCCCTAACAAGAAAATGAGAAGAGAAATAAAATCTGAAATTCAAATCATGTGGCCTGAACTTGCTAAAAACACCAGTAACTGAGAGGCAATTAAATTTAATGACAAAAATGAGGCTCTAGTAAGGCTTCAAAGTAGTCTGTTCCTAAACCTGAGGGGCAAATGAATCACAATGTTATCTTTTAGCAATATAATCAAAGCTACACTCCAGAGAGAATTCATGAGATTTCACATAAAATGACAGATTGCCAGCTTCTCTTCAGCAAGGTAATTGGCCACTGTGGTAAGTATATTATTGCCAGCATAAAATATTGTAATAGGCATGGAAACCTGAGCTAGCAACAGCAGATTTAGCAAGTAAGTTAAAAATTTGGCAGAGGAACATTTATTGCAATTGGCTTTCATATAAGATAAAAGACACATGCACATGCAAGCACACACACACACACACACACACACAAAGAGAGAGGAACGATTTCTTGTTGGTGCAAGGCTTTACTAAAACATTAAAAATGCATATTATTGCTGATATCTGCTTCATCAGTTTCATAAGAAAAAAACAATAACTGTCACTTCATGTATTATTTCTAGCCATTGCTTTTGTATTATTGCATTAAAGCTAATTTTATTCACTTAGACCAAAACATAAAACGTGACCACAAAAGCATTCAACAGGAAACATTTATGACCTAAATAATTCAGGCAGCAGAAGAATTTAGATTGCTTAGTTTCCTTTAAATAATTTAGGGGTGGCACTTAAGGGCACTGAATAGTCAATCCACCCATGAATTGAGTAGCAAAATTGTGGTGTATAATTTTTGATATTTAAATCTTAGAGGTCTTTTGTCTTTTATTCCAGAATAATGAATCTGAAAAAGAATTGTTTTAAAAGGAATGGGTTATGTGTAGAATTTTAAAATATCAGCTCTTAGCAACTCATCAGTGCCACTTGGGCCGAGTCCTCTGCAAGGAGCCAAAAGATTATAGCCCAATCTAAGGTTCAGCTGGAATAAAGCCTTGTTATTCTTTTCCTGTAAGGCTCAGGTCACAGAAATCATTTTCATCTTTTTGATACTGTATATCAAAAAGGAGAATAGATTAAGTTGTGTTCAGGTGAACTAGAGTCATGACAAAATGTTCCTGTAGTAAACATTTCAAATAATATAAAATATTTGTGGATAACAAACTCACAAGGTTTCTCTCTGCTATAGTTTGAATATGTTCCCTAATGTTCATGTGTTGGAAACTTAATGCCCAGTGCAACAGTTTGGAGAGGTGCTTAAATCATGATGGTCAAGCCCTCATGAATGGATTAATGTCATTATACCAGGAATAGATTCATTAGTGTGAGAGAGGGTTTGTTATAAAAGGGAGTTGAGACTTCTCTTGCTCTCTCTTGCCATGTGATGCTTTCTCCCATGTTACAAAGTTCCTCGTTAGATGTGGCCTCTTAATCTTGGACTTTCCAAACTCCAGAGCCACAGCCAAACAGATTTTTGTTCATCAAAAATTACCCAGTCTGTGGTAGTCTGTGGGAGTAACACAAAATAGCATAAGATAGAAAATTGGTACTGAGAAGTGGGGCTGTTACTGTAAACAAATACAGATGGTGCCCACTTACAATGGTTCAACTTACGATTTTTTGACTTAATGATGGTGCAAAAATAATATACATTCAGTAGAAACTATCCTGTGAGTACCCAGACCACTATTCTGTTTTTCAGTTTCAGTACAATATTCAATAAATTCATGAGGTATTAAACACTTTATTATAAGATACACTTTGCATTAGATGATTTTGCTTGACTGTAGGCTTACGAGAGTATTCTGAGCACATTTGAAGTAGGCTAGGCTAAGCTATGATGTTCAGTAAGTTAGGTTTATTTTTAAAATTAAGTTAAATTAAATTTTTATTAATTTTTTTATTTTTTTATTTTCTTTTTATTATTATTATTATTATTATTATACTTTAGGCTCTATGGTACATGTGCGCAACGTGCAGGTAAGTTACATATGTATACATGTGCCATGCTGGTGCACTGCACCCACCAACTCGTCATCTAGCATTAGGTATATCTGGCTCTGTTGTACAGGCTGGAGTGCAGTGGAGCTCACTGCAGCCTCAACCTCCCAGGCTCAAGGGATCCTCCCACCTCAGCCTCCCAACTAGCTGGGACCACAGGCACGTGCCACTGTGCCTGGCTAATATTTTTAATTTTTGTAGAGACAGGGTCTCCCTGTGTTGCCCAGGTTGGTCTTAAACTCCTGGACTCAAGCAATCCTCCCATCTTGACCTCCCAAATTGCTGGGATTATAGGTGTGAGCCACCATGCTTGACCAGCTAGGTTCATTTAATACAATTTTGGCTTACAATATTTTCAATTTATGGTGAGTTTATCCAGACATAAGCCCATCAGAAGTTGAGAAGCATCTATATCTGAAAATGTGGAAGTGGCTTTACAATTAAGCAATGAGTAGAGGTTGAAAGAGTTTAGAGGAACAAATTAGAAAAAGCCTCAGTTACCATATATAGAGCATTAAGGATGATTTTGATGAGGGCTCAGAAGATGAGAACTGTAGGGAATGTCTAGAACTTCTTAGAGATGACTTACATGGTTGTATTCAACATGCTGGTAGAAATCTGGATAGTAAAGTCCATCTAATGAGGTCTCAGATGGAACTGTGGAATAAAGTATCGGAAACTGGAGTAAAGGTTATCCTTGTTTACAGTTGCAAAGAGCTTGGAAGAATTGTGTCAATTTCCTAGGGTTTTATGGAAGCAGAATTTAGGAGTGATGAACTACAACATCTGGCAGAAGAAATATCTAAATAGCAAAATGTTCAAAACGCTGCATGGCTTCTTTTGACCACTTACAGTAAAATGAGAGACGAGAAAAATTATTTAAAGATGGAATTTGTAATTAAAAAGAAAGTAGAAAGTAAAAAGTTTGAAAATGTTCAATTCAACCTGCCATGTAAAGAATAAAAAGATGTGTTTAGGAGAACAAACTAAGGTTGCATCCAGGGGACTGTTTACTAAATAAATTAATATTAAGAGAAGAAAGCCAGGTTCTATTGACCAAGACAATGAAAAAATGACTCAAAGGCATTTCAGAGATCTTTGAGGCAACCTAGAACTTCTACTAAGGTCAAGATTTCCAGAGAGGTGCCTGGAGAATCTCAGCATTCATTGCCCTGTACTGACTCTGGACTTTGCTCCCTGAAGTCCGACACAGCAATCCTCAGCTGCCCCAGCCATAAATCAAGTAGGCCCAGGTGTGCCTTGACCAGCTGTTCTGGAAGGTATGAGCCTTAAATCTTGGTGATGTCCATGTGGTGCTAATCCTGTAGGCATGCAAAATGCAAGAGCTGTGGGAGCAGGGACTCCTCCATTTAGATTTTGAAGGACGTTACAAACAACCTGAGGGGCCCAGGCACAGACTTGTCAAAGGGCTGAGCCATTGCAGAAAGTCCCCACTAGGTCAGTACACAGTGGAACCATGGAAGCAGGGCAGTCCCTGAGATATTAGAACTGTAGGGCTATCAGTGTGCAGCTGTAGTCTGGGAGAGCTGCAAGCATGAGTCTCCAATCCAAGACAGTGGCTGGGTGGGGTGAGCCCAGTAACAACACAGAGGCAGGACTGCTCGAGGCCTTAGGGACCCAAGTCCTGCCCCAGTGTGTCCAAGATATGGGACATAGAGTCAAAGGAGATTATTAAGGCATCTTAAAATTTTATATTGTTTTTCTTCTTGGGCTTTGGACTTACCAGAGACCAGACACCCTCTTTTTATTGTCTGTATTCTCTTTCATGGAAAATAAATGTCTATCCTATGCTTATCCCACCACTGTATTTTGTAAGTAGATAAGTTACCTTTATAAGCTCAGAGCTAAAGGAGAATTTGCCTCAGAATGAATAGTGTCTTGAGTCTCACCCATATACGATTTAGATTAGACTCTTGACTTTTTTTTTTTTTTTTTTTTTTTTTTTTTTTTTTTCTTTTTTATTATTATTATTATTATTATTATTATACTTTAGGCTCTATGGTACATGTGCGCAACCCTTCATGCTAAAAACTCTCAATAAATTAGGTATTGATGGGACGTATCTCAAAATAATAAGAGCTATTTATGACAAACCCACAGCCAATATCATACTGAATGGACTCTTGACTTTTTAAATTTTGAGTGGATGCTGGAATAAGTTAAGACTTTGGGGATATTGGGATGAAATGTATTTTGCATTTGGGAAAAATGTGGATTGAGGGGGATGAATGTGTTCCCCAAAGTTCATGTGTTAGAAACTTAATCCCCAGTGCAACAGTGTTGAGAGCTGGGACTTTTAAGAGATGATTAGGTCATAGGAACTCTGCCTAAGGAATGGATTAATGTCATTATCATGAGGATGAGATCATTATTGGGAGAGCAGGTTTGTTATAAAATTGAGTATGGCCCTTTATTGCTCTCTTTTGCTCTGTGGTGATGTCTTCTATCATGTTATGATACAGTGAGAAGACCCTAACCAGGTGCATCACCTTAATCTTGGACTTTCCAGCTTCCAGAATCATAAACAATATAAATTGCTATTCATTGTAAATCACCCAGTCTGTATTTTGGTATTTTGTGAGAGTAGCTCAAATGGATTAAGCAACTCTCTTTTACCAAGCCAAGAAAGGCATTTGCTTGCGTATTTATGCCAATTGAATTGTTTAGTTTTAAAACACACTACACTGTTTTAACACAGCATAATTAAAATAAATTTAAGCTATGATGATAAAGAACACATTAAATAAACAAATTTACATAATGAAGTGGTTTGGTTTAGAAATTTAATTTTATAATAAGATTTTATTAAACATGTAACATTAAAATGAAGAGAGATAAGTAAATTAAATACTTATAAGCCCCTTAAAATTACTAGCTGATTAAGTTTCAGTAAATAAACAGGTAATTCACAATTTCATGACTGTTTATTAAAAATACTTCCACAGAGAACAGTTGCACCTGGTTTTTAAAATTTATTGTTTTTATTATTTTACTTTCTGTTTTATTTCCTTCGTTGTTACTTTTTATGACAAGCAATATTTTATTTTAAAATCAGTTTTAATGAGGTGTAATTTACATAAAACAATTTTCACATTAAAAGTATAGATTGATGACTTTTGACAACAGTATACACCTGCTTAATGATCATCTCCATAAAGACAGAGCACGTTTCCATCACCCAGAAGCTTCTTTTGTGTCCTTTTGCTGCCTATTCCCTATGACTCCCCACCCTCCAGAGCCAAGAAACTACAAATCTGATTTCTTTGATTATAGATTAATTTTGCTTGTTCTAGAATTTCTTATTCACAAAATCACACAGTAATTATTTTTTGTATCTGCCTTATTTTATTAAGCATAGTACCCGCAAGATTTATTAATGCGATTGCATGCATTAGTAATTTGTTCCATTTATTTATTAAATAGTATTATGCTGTATGAATACACTATAAGTTGTTCTTTATTCACCTTTTGATGAACATTTCTGTTCTTTCCAACTTTGGGTTTTTGTGGTATTTATTTTATGTTAAGATGATTTCAATTCTTAAATTATATCCAATTTAGATAAAAGTTATAATAATAGCACAAATTTCATTTTCCCTTAATCATTAAATAATTAGTCAATAATATGATGCTTCATTACCTCAAATACTTTGATGTGTGATTCCTATAAACAAGGACATTCCCTTACAAAACCACAATATGACCATCAAAATGAATGCTGATACATTATCATCATTGAATCTACAGACCTCATTTAAATTTCATTAGTTGTCCCAAGGATTCAAACCATGAATGCATGTTGCAATCTCTTTAATGTCCTTCAATCAGTGATAGTTCCTCAGTCTTTCCTTGCCTTTCATGATCTTAATATTTTTGGAATTACAACCAATTACTTGGTAGAATGTTCCTCAATTGGGATTTACTTAATGTTTTTCCATGATTAAAGTTACATATTTTTGGCAAGAATATGAAAGAAGTGATATTACATTCTTGTCATTGTATCCTATCAGTTACTAAACAATGATGTTAATTTTGATCACTTGATTAAGGTGGCATCTGCTATGCTTTTCCACTGTAAAATTACCCATGTGACCTTTTGTGATTAATAAGTATTTTGTAGGGAGGTACTTTGAGACTGTGTAAATTCCCATTGCTCATCAAAATTTAATCTCATTTTAGCATTCCCTGATACGTTTTGGCTAAATGAATATTACTGTGCCAAATTGTGATTTTCTAATTCTATCTTTCATTTTACATTTATTGGTTGACTTTATACCAAAAGCAAATATGTTCTCTTATCTGCACCTATTTATTTGTTTATTTATATTAGTACGGATTCATGGATTCTTAATGTTTAAGTGACTTTTAACTGATAAATTGTCCTAATCTGCTCAGTTAAGAGTCCCTTTAAGCTAGTCTTTTTGTTCTTTAACATGTCTTTATTATTTTTGAGTACTTTTTTCTTTGTGCTAAAATATTTTCTAGGCTTATTTTTAATTTTTCTTGTCCCTGCTCTAAAACCAGAAATCAGTCATTTCACCAGTGAGTCTTGGGGTGAAGCAAAATGGCAGAACAGAAAGCTCCATGGATCATCCCCCATGCAAGGACACCAAGTTAACAACTATCTGCACAGAAAAAAAAACCTTATGAGAATAAAAAAGCAGGTGAGTGCTCATAGTACCTGGTTTTAACTTTATATTGCTGAAAGAGGCACTGAAGAGATAGAATAGAAAAAACAGTCCTAAATCACCAACACCACCCCTCCTTGATCCCCTGTAGTGGTGGCTCCATGGTGTGGAGAGCATCTCTGGGCACTGAGGGAGGGAGAACACAGCAATTGTGAGGCATTGAACTCAGTGCTGTCCTGCTAAAGAAGAAAAGAAAACCAGACCAAACTCAGCCAAAACCCACTCACAGACAGAGCATTTAAACCAGCCTACGCTGAGGGGAATCGCCTATCCCAGCTGTCTGAACTTGAGTGCTCACAAACCTTGTCACCAAGGGCCAAAGTATTCTTGGTTTCTAAGTACACGTAGAGTTTACCAAAAGGCAGTCTAGGCCATAAGGACTGCAACTCTTAGGCGAGTGTTGGGGCTGAACTAGGCCCTGAGACAATTTATTGGGGTAGGGGTGAAGGACATGTGACATACTGAGACACCAGCTGAAGCAGCCAACAGGGTGCTGGCATCACCACTCTTTTGCCCTAGGCTGCACATCCCATGGATCCAAAAGAGACCCCCTTCCTTCACTTGAGGAAAAGAGAGAGAATAGTGGGAAGGACTTTGTCTTGCATCTTAGATACCGGCTCAGCCATAGCAGGATAGGGCACCAATCAGAATTGTGAGTTCCCCATTCTGGGCCCTTTCTCCCAGATGACATTTGTAGACACACCCTGGACCAGAATGGAAGCTGCTGCCTTGAAGGAAAGGACCCAGTCCTGGCAGCGTTCATTACTTGCTAACTGAAGAGCCCCTGGGCCCTGAATAACCAGTAGCGATACCCAGATACTACATTGAGGGCCTTGGGTGAGCCTCTGAGACTTACTGGCTTCAGGTGAGACTCAGCACATTACCAGGTGTGGTGGCTACAGGGAAAAATTCCTTCTGCTTGAGAAAAGCAGGGGGAAAGTAAAAGGGACTTTGTCTTGCACCTTAGGTACCAGCACTACCATGGGGGGTAGAGCACCAAGTGGGTTCTTAGAGTCCCTGATTCCAGGGCTTGACTCTTGGATGGCATTTCTGGATCTGCCCTTGGCAGGGAGCCCACTGTCCTGAAGGATGAATCTCAGGTCAGGCAGCATTCACCACAAGCTGACTTAAGAGACCTTGGGCCTTATCCCATATATACCTGTGGTGGTAGTCTGGCAGTACTCCTGTGGCCAGGGATGGTGTTGGCTATGGGGTGAGGCCCCTCTGCCTTTGGAAAGAAGAGGAAAGAGTGGGAAGGACTGCGTCTTGTGGTATGCCAGCACAGCTGTGACAAAATAGAATACCAAGTAGACTTCTAAGGTTTTTGACTCTAGTCCTTGACTTCTGAATGGCAATTCTGGACCCACCCAGGGCCTGAGGGACCTTGCCATCTTGAAGGGAAGGACATAGTTGTGGCTGGCTTTGCCATATGCTGACTGTAGAGACCCAGGGCCTTGGATGAACATAGGCAATAGCCAGGGAGTGGTTACAGCAGGTGATGGGCAAGACCCAGTACCATGCTGGCTTCAGGTCTGACCTAGCACAGTCATAGTGGTGGTAGCCACAGGGGTACTTATGTCACATCAACCCCAGTGTTAGGTGGCTCAGAACAGAGACAGAGACACTGTATGTTTGAGAGAAGGTAAAAGAAGAGTCTCTGCTTGATAATCCAGAGAACTCTCCTGGATCTTGTCCAAGACCTTCAAGGTGGTACCTCTATGAGTCTGCAAGAACCACAGCATTACTGAGCTTGGGCTGCCCCTTAAAGCAGAAACAGTTTAGGTCCAAACACGCAAGTGCTTTCAAGTATCTGGAAAGCCTTCCTAAGAAGGCTGGCTACAAATAAGCGCAGACAGTGGAGACTGTAATAAATACCTAACTCTTCAATGCCCAGACACCGAAGAACATTTACTAGCATCAACACCATTCAGGAAAATACGACCTCACCAAGTGAACTAAGTAAGGAACCAGAGACCAATCTTGTTGAAATAGAGATATGTGACATTTCAGACAGAGAATGCAAAAGAGCTGTGTTGAGGAAACTGAAAGAAATTCAAGATAACACAGGGAAGGAATTCAGAATTTTATCAGATACATTCAACAAACAGATTGAAATAATTACAATGAATCAAGCAGAAATTCAGTGAATCAATCAGAAATCAAGTGAAAAATGCACTTGGCATACCGAGGAATACATCAGAGTTTGTTAATAGCAGAATGGATCAACCAGAAGAAAGAATTAGTGAGCTTGAAGACAGACTATTTCAAAATACACAGTCCAAAGAGACAAAAGAAAAAAGAATAGAAAACCAAGAAGCAAAAGGGCAAATCTAATAGTCATTGATATTAAAGAGAAGGTAGAGAAAAAGATAGGGGTCGGAAGAGTATTTAAAGGGATAATAACAGGGAATTTCTCAAACCCAGATTAAGATATCAATATCCAAGTACAAGAAGGTTATAGAACATTAAGCAGATTTAACCCAAAGAAGACTACCTCAAGGCATTTCATAATCAAACTCCCGAAGGCCAAGGATAAAGAAAGGATCCTAAAAGCAGCAAGGGAAAAGAAATAACATACAATGGTGCTCCAATATGCCTGAAAGCAGATTTTTTAATAGCAACTTTACAGGCCAGGAGAGAGTGGCATAACATACTTAAAATGCTGAAGGAACTAAACTTTTACCCTAGAACAGTATATCTGGCTAAAATATACTTTAAACATGAAGGAGAAATAAAGACTTTTCTGAGACAAACAAAAGCTGAGGGATTTCATCAATACCAGACCTGGCCTAAATGAAATGCTAAAGGGAGTACTTCCGTCAGAAAGTAAAAGATGTTAATGGGCAATGAATAATCACGTGAAGGTGCAAAACTCATGGATAATAATAACTACACAGAAAAATACAGAATATTATCACACTGTGACTCTGGTGTGTAAACAGCTCTTATCCTAAGTAGAAAAACTAATCAATGAACCAATGAAAGTAATAATTACAATTTTTTGAGACATAATCAATACAATGGGATATAAATAAAAAAATTAAAAACCAGGGGGATGAAGTTAAGGCAAGTCTTTATTAGTTTTCTTTTTGCTTGTTTGATTGTTTATGTAAATAGTGTTAAGTTGTAGGTTAAAATAATTGATTATAAGAGTATTTGCAAGCCTCATGGTAACTTCAAACAAAAAAAAATACAAAGGATACAAAACCAAAGCAAGAAACTAAATAATATCACCAGAGAAAATCATCTTCTCTAGAGGAGACAGAAATGAAAGTAAGAAGGAAGAGAAGACCACAAAACTACCAGAAAACAAGTAAAATGGCAGGAGTAAGTCCTACTTATCAATAATAGCATTAAATATAAATGGACTAAACTCTCCAACTAAAAGATATAGACAGACTGAAAGGATGAAAAAGCAAGATCTGTTGATCTGTTCCCTATACAAATCACACTTTACCTATTAAGACACACAGACTGAAAATAAATAAATGGAAAAAGAGATTTCATGCCAATAGAAACCGAAAAAGAGCAAGAGTCACTATACTTATATCAGACAAAATAGATTTCAAGACAAAAATTGTAGGAAGAGACAAAGAAGTTCACTATGTAATGTTAAGGGAGTCAATACATCAATAGGATATAGCAATTTTAAATATATATGCACCCAACAATGGAGCACTCAGATATACAAAGAAAATATTATTAGAGCTAAAGAGAGAGATAGGCCCCAATATAATAATAGCTGGAGACCTCAACACCCCGCTGTCAGCACTGGACAGATCTTCCAGACAGAAAGTCAACAATGAAACCTCGGACTTAATCTGCACTATAGACCAAATAGATCTAATAGATATTTAAAGAACATTCCATCCAAGAGCTGCAGAATACACATTCTTTTCCTCAGCACATGGATCATTTTCAAGGATAGATCATATGTCAGGTCAGAAAACAAGTCTTAAAACATTCAAAAAAATTGAAATATCAGGCATCTTTTCTGACCACAGTGGAGCAAAACTAGAAATTAATAACAAGAGGAAACTATCAGGAAACTATACAAATACCTGGAAATTAAACAATATGCTCCTGAATGACCAGCAGGTCAATGAAGAAATTCAGAAGGAAATTGAAAAATTCCTTGAAACAAATGATAATGGAAACACAACATACGAAAACCTATGGGATAGATCAAAAGCAGTACTAAGAGGGAATTTTATAGCTATAAGCACCTACATCAAAAAGAGGAAAAACTTTAAATAAAGAATCCAACAGTGTGTCTTAAACAACTAGAAAAGCAAGAGCAAGGCCGGGTGCAGTGGCTCAAGCCTGTAATCCCAGCACTTTGGGAGGCTGAGGCGGGCGGATCACGAGGTCAGGAGATCGAGACCATCCTGGCTAACATGGTGAAACCCCGTCTCTACTAAAAATACAAAAAATTAGCCAGGCGTAGTGGCGGGCACCTGTAGTCCCAGCTAGTTGGGAGACTGAGACAGGAGAATGGCGTGAACCCAGGAGGCGGAGGTTGCATTGAGCCGAGATTGTGCCACTGCACTCCAGCCTGGGTGACAGAGCGAGACTCCATCTCAAAAAAAAAAAAAAAAAAAAAAAATGCAAGAGCAAACCAAACCCCAAATTAATAGAATAAAAATAACAATAAATATCAGAGCAGGAAGAAATGAAATTGAAATGAGTAAAACAATACAAATGATCAACAAAGCAAAAAAGTGGTTTTTTTGAAACGTTAAACAAAATCACAAACCTTTAGCCACACTAAGAAAAAAGGAGAGAAGATCCAAATAAATAGTAACAGAAACAGAAAAGGAGACATTACAACTGACACTGCAGAAATTCAAAGGATCATTATTGGCTACTATGAGCAACTATATGCCAATAAACTGAAAAATCTAGAAGAAATGGACAAATTCCTTGATACATACAACCTACCACAATTGAACCAAGAAGAAATCTAAAACCTAACAGACCATTAGCAAGTAACAAGATCAAAGCAGTAATGAACAATCTTCTAGTAAAGAAAAGCCTGGGATCCGATGGCTTCACAGCTGAATTCTACCAAACATTTAAAGAAAAACTAATACGAATCGTCCTCGAACTATTCCGAAAAATAGAGAAGGGAATACTTCCAAACTCACTCTACAAGGCCAGTATTACCCTGATATCACCAATGAGTCTTGGGTCCTTTTAGTGGACAGGAGTATTTAGAAACCAACATCTAGACCCTAGATGTGTTTATTACCCTTGGGTGTCACTGCTTCTGGCATCTTTTCAGTAGACAGAATTAGGTAGTATATGTATGTATAGGCACATTTAATTATATATGTGTTATATGTAATATAACATTATATCTACATAAACATGAGTTCAGTTGATACTTTTGTTTTTAGAGACAAGGTCTTGCTCTGTTGCTCAGGCTGGAGTGCAGTTGCACAATCATAGCTCACTGCACCCTCAAATACCTGGGCTCCAGCAATTCTCCTGCCTCTGCCTCCTGAGTAGCTGTGACTACAGGCATGCACCATCATGTTTGGCTAGTTTTAAAATATTTTTTAAATTTATTTTTACATTTTTTAGTAGGGACAGAGACAACATTTTCCTCAAGTTGCTCTTGAACTCCTGGGCTCAAATGATCCTCCTTCAACTTCAGCCTCCCAAACTGCTGAGATCACAAGCATAAGCCATTGCACCTGGCCTTATTTGATACTTTTAATTTTAGTTCAGCAAGGCAGTATTTATTTTAATTTTTTCCTTTTCTATATTGGTAACTCTTCTCTAGAGAAACATACATCCCATAATCTTCAATATATTACTTAGTAGATTCATTCTCCCATCATGTTACCAATGTCTGTTTGCCACTCTCACTATCCCCTTACCCCTTTTGTGCCTGTTCTTTTCACCCTACTTAGGCTCTGTCAACAACCTTCAGTACCAGATACCAGTGCAAGGACATGGTCCTCATTTCGTTCTGGCTACAACATCTTATTTCAAATGGCTGCCACCTCCCGTAACCCTGACTGACAGCTACCTTTCTTGATCCCTCCTAATGGACAAATTATTCAGGGAGAAAGGAAGGAAGGAAAGAAGGTAGGCAAGCAGCTGCCATTATAATCAAAACAATTATTATCTCCAAGAAGCTTTTCTTTAGTAAAAACTTTTTTCCCAAATTACTCCTTAAGATAACTAACCAGGTTGAAAGAATAAGTTATGACTTTTTCATTTTTCCTGTAAGGAGCATGTTGATTAATATATTCATAAGATTTAATACAAATTCACCTGGAACTGTTCAGTTATATGAATGAATGAATGAATCAGAGGTTTAGAAATAGAAGAGATACTGATTGACATTCATCTTCCAAACAAACCATTTTAGAGCGGAAGTAATAAGAGGTGAGATGACTTTCCCAAAGCTATACAATTGGTAGCATTGGAATATTTCAATTTATTTAACAAAACCAGAAAAAAAAGTTCTGTATTCTTGTTTTTTTCTCACAATTTATATTTAGTTTCTTATGAATACCAATAAGGATTTTCAGAATGGTTCATTATTTCTGTTGTGTAGAAAATAATAACAATAATCACCATTTTTTGCATTTATTTATTCATTTATTTATTTTTTGAGAGAGAGAGAGTTTTGCTCCTGTTGCCCAGGCTGAAGTGCAATGGCATGATCTCGGCTCACTGTGACCCCCGCCTCCTGGGTTCAAGCAAGTCTCCTGCCTCAGCCTCCTGGGTAGCTGGGACTACAGGCATGCACCACCACACCTGGCTAATTTTCTATTTTTTAGTAGAAATGGGGTTTCTCCATGTTGGTCAGACTGGTCTTGAACTCCTGACCTCAGGTAATCTGCCTGCCTCGGCCTCCCAAAGTGCTGGGATTACAGTCATGAGCCACCACACCCAGCCTGACACATACTGTATTCAAAGCCTTTCATAGATTTGTCATGGATCTTTCAGATTTTACTGTTTATGTGTTACATAAGAAAACTAACTGCACAAAGATTAAGTCACTTACCCAGGGTCATATCTTTAGGTAGTGGCAGAATTAGGTTTCAAATCCAGAGGTGCTGGATTCTAAATATCCTATACTATGCTAGAGAGCCTCTTTATATTTTGGGTAGAGGTCCATGCATCAGTTAGTACTAATTAAATTGCTTAATAAAAGTGAGGATTTCTTGGTTTATACCACTGATGAATCTCATTTCCGCTGCAGCTTGATGAAGCCACGATGCCAAGCTAGGGCCTTGTTCCATGTTATTTATTTTTTCTTTTTCACTTGCTTCTAGAATGTTGTCTTTATCTCAGGCTCAATGAAGGGCAAGTTGGTTGTAAGAGCTACTGTCTACATTCAACCAAGTTTAAGATGGAGTCTTTTCCCCTAGAAATCCTAGCAAATGCCCCAGTGGTTCAATGGCTGATGTGTCCATCCCTCTACTAATTATTGTAGCCAGGTAAATCTGCTGAATACTAATCCCCCCAAGTGTGACAGCATGGCAATAAAGTAGGTACAAAGTAGCTTTCCATAGGAAACTGAAAGTACTGTTCTTTAAGAAGACCGAAGAGAAGTGAGGTGGCAAAAACAATAGAGTTTTTCTACATCTCATCATGAAGCATTACTATCAAGTAGAGTTCCTGATTTCTATTGTATTTTACCTTCATCAACAACCACAGGGCTAATATGCCTCACACAATATTGTCTTGATTGTGCCTAAGGCTTCATAACTAAATTATGGCTACGGCATGGGTGTCCTGAGGTCGATGCATTCTCCAAGAGCAGGATTTGTCCTGTGAACTCTTGAATAGTTCTCAAGCTGTCTGATTTTGTCGTCAGCAAAAGTACAAAATTTAACAAATGTTTAAATGTAAAATTTGCTTTTTAATGCCTAAATTAACATCAGAGAAATTGTCTCAAGAATAAGTTAAAGAAGACTAAACAGAATTATTTGTTCATAAATTGGCCTCATGCCAGATGTTGGGTTTTTGACCTGTTGCTATTGATTCAATAACTTTTTACCTGGTTCTAATTCAATCTTAGGATGTCTCTCCTTTAGTCAAAACATTTTTTCTTACATAATTAGCTCTTTAGTGGCCAACCTTTACTGAAGTTCACCAGATACAGTCATGGGTGCATAATGACATTTTAGTCAATGACAGACGACATATACAACAATGGTCCCATAAGATTACAATGCAGCTGAAAAATTTCTCTCCCCTTGGGACATCATAGCTGTAGTGCAACACATTACTAATGATCTTCTCGATGCTCTGTATATCCAGGCTAATGTTTGTGTTTATGTTTTAGTTTTTAACAAAAAAAAAATTGGAAAACCTTAGCCTGTTTAACATAGAAAGATTTTGTCTCTACAAAAGAAAAAATATTAGCCTGGCATGGTGGTACGTGTGCCTGTAGTCTCAGCTACTCAGGAGGCTGAGGTGGGAGGATTGCTTGAGCCCAGGTGTTTGACTCTGTAGTGAGCCGCGATGGCACCACTGCACTGCAATCTGGATGACAGAGTGAGGCCCTGTCTCAAAAATAAATAAAGAAATAGTAAAAGTAAGAAAAGCTTATAGAATAAGAATATAAAGAAAATATTTTTATATAATGTGTTTGTGTTTTAAGCTAAGTGTTATTGCAAAACAGAGTTGAAATGTAAACGTTTATGAAGTAAAAATATTATAGTCAGCTAAAGTTAGTATATGATTGAAGAAAAAATTGTTAGTGTAGTCTAAGTGTGAATTATTTATAAAATCTACAGTAGAGTTACAGCAATTTCCTAGGCTTTCACATTCACTCAACACTCACCGACCCACCCAGAATGATTTCCAGTCCTGTGAGCTCCATTCATAGTAAGTACCCTATACAGGTCTACCATTTAAAATCTTTTATTCTGTATTTTTACTAAACCTTTTCTATGTTTAGATATGTTCAGATATAGAAATACTTACCATTGTGTTACAATTGCCTATAATATTCAGTATAGTAACATGCTATACAGGTTTGTAGCCTAGGAACAATATGCTATACCACATAGCCTAGGTATGTAGTAAGCTGTATCGTCTAGGTCTGTGTAAGCACACATCATAGAGAGCACAACAAAATCGTCTAATGAAATATTTCTCAGAACCTGTCCTTGTCATTAATGACACATGACTATACAAGGATCAGACACTGACTGATTTTTTGATCTTAGGAGTGTGGTGAATCTTCGAGAAATTAGGAGTCACCCATAGGACATTATAGCTCACCTGGCCACCAGCATGTGGACTGTCTGAATGTTAGCCAAATTTTCTTTCACCTCTTTTGCACATGCAAACTAATAGTCTAGGACTTACCAACCACCAACTCATTAGTAACTTTTTGTCATGCTAATGGTAGATAAATAAATTAACTGAAGCAAAATATATAACATATATTTACACCATTTTAATTGATGTTTTTCATTTATGTCATGCTCTTAGAGCGTTAGTAGAGATTATAGGGTCTATAGTAGCATTAGCACTTGGCTCATATTATGCTTGACTTCATAACTAAAATACCAAAGGCGAATCATTTTAACTTATCATTAATAATAAAAAACTTTTTATATCAGGGCATTTAAGGATCCACAATCATGTGTTCTGCTACTTAGTTAAAAAATCAGAAACCTTATATTATAATGAATTGCTTAAGCTTCAAAATTCTGAAATAGAGTCTACAAAGTAACTGAAATGGGATAGGAGCATAGTAAATTCAAGAAATCTTTGGAGAAGCATTTAAAAACCAGTTTATTTTTCCCTCAGAAGGCCTGGCAGCTGGGACCAAACTATACCTTCCATTTACCATTCTGAAGCATCATATTGTAAATGCTTTTTTGTATAAACAAACTTTATGTAACCTCCAACAGTAAAAAGTCATAAGCTATAAACAGTAACAATTCTTTCAAATTATAACCATGTTAATAAAGTAAATTGAATGTATGTCTAGTTATAATATAAAAAATCTTTTAATAGACTTAAAAAGGCATAAATAACAGTTATTGCAGAGAAATCCGTCCTGATATGGACACTATACAAAGATAACCCCTTCTGTAGTTGCATTGTGTTTGAAGAATAGTTGGAGTTGCCTGTGTCTACTTGTGAGCTAAATCTCTAGGTATCTGTCCACACCCTAGGACATACTCTGAATCATGAATAAACAGGGTCACATATTGGCAGTGGATTACATCCTGCTAGCAATAGTCCTAGTTTATTTTGTGTCCTTATCAATATTTAGAATATTGGTTGGCACATAGAAGTTGCTTAATAAATGTTTGTCAAGTTAGATCAGTAATTATCCCATATTGAAGTTCTTACTATACTGTATTGTGATGACTTCCTTACTTTTAATTAATTGCTTAATTATTATACTCATTGAGTGTAGGTTCCTGTCTTTTCAAAACTGAATCACTTGAATTAAGCTTCAGGTTTTGTGACTACAAAGAGTTCAATAGATATTTTTGGCACAAATGATTAAAAGTTGAGTTAACTTTGATGCCCTTAGAAAGTACTAGGTGGGAAATGCTCCTAATACGAGATGAAGTAGTTGAAACCAGAAGTTTATGAAGAATTTTCCCAAAGACAGAAAACAAATCACCAGAGGCTATTTAGGGATTTGGCTCTTTATTAACATGGCTTACGATCCTTATACATAGATCTCTTTTGCTTGTTACTTTAAAATCAGAAATGTTTAATTCTTCACCAATGGCTATTGCTGAACAATAATTTGTATGCTGCCATTGCTGATTGTACCAGAATAGTTTTCTGCCCATTTTCTCCCCATTAATATCCCTTAATAAAACAGGAAAAATTTGAAAAAACCAAACACCGCATATTCTCACTCATAGGTGGGAATTGAACAATGAGAACACACGGACACAGGAAGGGGAACATCACACTCTGGGGACTGTTGTGGGGGTAGGGGGAGGGGGGAGGGATAGCATTGGAAGATATAAAAAAAAAAAAATCAACTGAAAAAAAAAAAAAAAAAAAAAAGTAGAAATCACAAAGGGAAATTCAGAGCTTTATGGAGATGGATGGGTGGGTGGATAGATGGATGGATGGACAGATGGACAGATGGACATATGAATTTAGACAGACTGGCAAAAATATTTGCAATGTATATAACACAGTGTGTGTGTGTGTGTGTGTGTGTGTGTGAGAGAGAGAGAGAGAGAGAGTGTGTATGCCCTTACAGAGCAATAAAAAACTTTCATTTCCCAATAAAAAAAAAAAAAAAAAAAGAAAAAGATTTTAGTACTATATTAATTTATCTTACTATTTAAATCCTTATTGTTTTTCCTTGCTTGCTTTGTGATTTTGGTTCTTTCCAGTCAGAAAATCTCTCTCTAGCCAGTAAAACACACTTCATAGCTTCTTGAGTGTGAGTAAACAATTGTAGCCAATTGTAGCTTATTCACCTTACCTACAAAGGGTCTGTTTAGATCTTTGACAACGTGGAGTGGATAACGGCATATTGCTTTTTTTTTTTTTTTTTTTTGAGATGGAGTCTCACTCTGTCACCCAGGCTGGAGTGCAATGGTGCAATCTTTGCTCACCGCAACCTCTGCCTCCTAGGTCCAAGTGATTCTCTTGCCTCAGCCTTTCTAGTAGCTGGGATTACAGGTGTGTGCCACCACACCTGGCTAATTTTTGTATTTTTAGTAGAGACGGGGTTTCACCGTGTTGGCCAGGCTGGTCTTGAACTCCTGACCTCAGGTGATCTGCCTGCCTCGGCCTCTCGAAGTGCTGGGATTACAGGTTTGAGCCATTGTGTCCAGTGACATATTGCTTCTTATCTGAAACCTCTAATATTTTCCCAATCTCTGAAGATTACAGTGTCTCAATGGTAGGCTTCTAATGCATCAACATGAACACAATATTCCAGCCACTATGTTTTGGGATAATTTGTGACCCAGAATCTAGAATTATTGCCCCTCCTATAATGCTTACACTGTACTCTGTCCTTATCCTATTGTCATACTTGTCACAGTGCCTCATCATTGTTTCTTACTGAATGTTTTCCCCATAGACTTGCAAGTATCTTAAGTGCAGAGATCATGTCTTGTGCACCATCATTTAACACATTGTGTAGCATGTAGCATGGGCTCAGTAAGTATTTGTTGAGTGAATAAATTTGATATTATTTACCAATTAATATAGGACTGTAGAAAATAAAAATATTCTTTGAATTATTGCTTTACTAATAATAATCTTTTGGCTGGGTGCGGTGGCTCATGCCTGTAATCCCAGCACTTTGGGAGGCCGAGGCAGGTGTATCGCCTGACGTTTGGAGTTTGAGACCAGCCTGGTCAACATGGTAAAACCCCGTCTCTGCTAAAAATACAAGAATTAGCTGGACATGGTGGCAGGTGCCTGTAATCCCAGCTACTGGGGAGGCTTAGGGAGAAGAATCACTTGAATCCAGGAGGTGGAGATTGCAGTGGGTAGAGATTGGGCCATTGCACTCCAGCCTGGGCAACAAAAGTGAAACTTCGTCTCAAAAAAAAAAAAAAATAAAATAAAATAAAGTAAATTTTAAAAAAAATAATCTTTTGAGGTTTTTTAAAAGATCCCTGTTATCTTTCTCATTTTTTTCTTATCAAATACTTATGGTCCATATATTATATTTTAGACATTCCAATGATTGTTAGAGATAGAGCAGGGAACAGGAAAAGCACAGCTTTTAACTTCATGGAGTAGAGCTTACAATTTTGTTAAGAGAGATAAATAAAAATGTACATAGCTAAAGGTATAATTATAAACTGTGAAAAGTGTATGGTTATATTAGAGCATCTACCAGGAAGAGATCTGGAAGGTTTGCCTGAGGAAGTGCCTTTTGAGCTGACTTAAAGAATAAGTGGAAATTGGCTGGGTGCAGTGGCTCACACCTGTAATCCCAGCACTTTGGAAAGCTGAGGCAGACAGAGGTCAGGAGGTCGTGACCATCCTGGCCAACATGGTGAAACCCGGTCTCTACTAGAATACAAAAAATTAGCTGGGCGTGGTGGCGCACACCTGTAGTCCCAGCTACTCGGGAGGCTGAGGCAGGGGAATTGCTTGAACCTGGGAGGCAGAGGTTGTGTTGAGCTGAGATCGTGCCACTGCACTCCAGCCTGGCGACAGAGCAAGACTCCGTCTCAAAAGAAAAAAAAAAAAAAAGAATAAGTGGAAATTAGGTAGTCAAATAATTGGGTGTGGCTCCGGGTGGGGCAGGCACTCTAAGGAGAGGAGGCACCTTGTGGGAAAACTCTTAGGTGGCAAAAATCTTTGTGCTTTTAAGGAACTGGAAAGGATCTGGATTTTAGTATTCTTTAGTTCCAAACATTCTGGAAAACCTTACTTTGATTGTTTAAGCCACAGATTTTCTCAGTACCATCCTACAGTTGTTTCCCCCATATCAGAGAACTTCTATTCACCCTGGGAAGTAGAAAATTCAAAACAATTAAAATATTAATAAAATAAAGTTTGTTCTAACTGACTCAGAGAAAATTATTCAAAAGTTCTTAGATTTAAATATTATTTTGTGAGCTCAGCTTTCATTTCAGGGGTTTTAAAAAAAGAATAATTATATGCAGATTCAGATCTCAAAATGTCACTGAGAAGAATTAACCTGAAAAGAAAGAGGTATTGTATTTAAATATTATGTGCCAGAATAAAAGGAAAAATATATGTCTTGTTCTTTTGGACTTTGAGCACTATCTATAAATGTGTCTGTTCATATTATTTAATGTTTCTAATTGTTTAAGTAAAAATCTAAAGAGATTAAAGTTTAATAGCTATATGTGCAATAAAATTCATAACAGTTTCATTGATGTGAGGTATTATTAACATATTACCAATTTACAGGGTAAATATGTACAAAGAAATAAGGTTGCTAAAATAGCAACAGTTTTATGTAACCCATAAACAAAAAAGTTGAGCTTACTTGTTTCTTATGTTAGAAAAAAGTCTCCTTGTTGCTAACATAATTTCTTGCTAAAACTTTTGATAAGTTAAATTAAATGAGATAATACATATAAAGTCTTTAAAAAGTACTTAGCACATAGAAAACATTGTTTTTTTTGTCATTGTCACTTTGCTGCACATCTTTCCTACATTTTTTTCCAGCCTGCTTCACACACATCAAGCCACAAGAACATTTAGTAGGCTCTGATATGCAAATAACAAGCTTTTTGCTGTCAATCACAAACTAGGATTGACCCTAAAATATAATGTCCCTGAAGTCTCCCTTCTTAGTAAGAAGAGCTCAGGATTGACTATGACAAAATAGAAATCACTGGACCACTTATTTTTGAATCACTCAATTTCAAAGAAACTCAAGATATTTCTTTTTCTTTCTTGATATTATTTCTAAAATAAGCAATTTCTATCACTAAGCCAACTTTAGGGGTAATATAACTGAGTGCAGGCTTGGCTGCCCACCAGTTGCAAAGCCAATGACAAGGACAAAGTGCAGTGAAAGCAAAGTGAGTTTATTTTCCAAAGCTAGCACTGGGGGAGGCAGCTGGCTTATGCCTCTAGGAATCACTTCAAACTTTAGGCTGGGGAATAGGGCTTAAAAGGGGAGCTAGAAATGGGAGGCATGAGGGAGGGGTGCTGAGTACAGGATGTGCATATTTTGTTCTGGTGGCTATCTGAAGCCATGGTCCACTAGGAGCAACTGATACAGAGAGGAGGTGGGGAAATACTGGGTAGAAGAGGGTGGTTCCCCAGCAAAGGCCACCCCCTGCCAAGCCTGGATACCTGGGGCCCTGAAGTGAGAACAGGCTTTCCTGTTTTCGTATCCAAAAAGTTGCCTTTTGGCTCACCATGCCCCCTGTCCTTTACTCATATAAATCCTGAACCCTAGGCTCCACAAGGGAACAAACAGAGGGGCTGACGAATAGCAGAATAGCATGGCAGAGCAGGAGAGAAGAGAAGGAGCATCTGAATGTCAGGAGGAGTTCAACTGGGGACGGTCAGAGAATCAGCCACTGAAGGGCCAAACATCGGAGAAGATCATGTTCTCACTCTATCCCCTGTCCCGCTCTCCATCCATCTCACTGACAGCCACCTCCACCACTCAATAAAACCCACACATTCACTCTTCAAGTCTGTGTGTGACCCGATTCTTCTGGGACACTGGATAAGACCCTTGCAAAAAGACAGACAGTCCACTGAGCTGGTTAACACTTAAGCCATCCGTGGACAGCAAGGCTAAAAGAATGCACTGTAACACATGGCCACTTGGGCTCCTGCACCTGTTCATCTGTGTGCTCCCCTTCCTGTAAGGGGTTTGAGCAGCAGTGGTGACTGAACAGATGAGCCACACCCCTGTCCCACATCCTGTTAGGGGAGTCAGGGAACTCTCCCATTTCAGAAGGGTGTCATCATCTCAACAATGGCCAGGTTGTTGAATAACTGCCTTGAGATAATCTCTGGAATTTTATGGCTGGGTCTCTATGCTTGGTCTGTGTTAAGATTAGCACCTGGAACTTCTAAGTAAGCAAATGATTAGCACACAGTTAGATAAACGTGCATGATGTAAGGGAGTATATGGTGAGAAAAGAGGGACTTGGTATTTCGAAGAAAGTACATTTCAAGGCTATAATCTAAGACTAAGGACAGGGGAAAAAAAGGCTTTTGCAGTAAGCTTCAAGGTTACAACTTGAGACTAGTCAAAAAAGAGAAGAAAGAAAAGAAAGTTTTAAAATGTATTTTTCAGGCAAAACTGTATGGTTACAATAGAATATCATATAGACAAGTTTCCCACTCTGGTGTAAAAGGTGCTTCTCATCACCATGCCTGTAGACAGAAGTATATTTTCTCAGTCATTCATTTTATCTTTCCTTCCTGCAATCTGGGTTCTCAGTACCGTATATGGCATGATTTCTTTGCTGAGGGTGGATAGAGTAGGAGTTGTATATTTAATATAACCAAATTACTACAGTTGAAAGCTCAGTGTTATCATCTTGTAGAGGTTGTTGTTGAATCCACAAGCCAGGAAGTTCTTTGGTGACCTTATAGAAGGAGTAGATTCAATAAAGTGTTACTGCTAGACAACAGATAACAAAGTAGCTATTGAGTTTGATTCCTTCTCTGGGGGTGGGTGGGGAGTTAGGTGCTGTACATATAACAATGATCAGGAGGTAGTATTTTCAGGCAATTTATTCAATATGTTGTTAACAAAAAGTGTTCTAGAAAAAGGGTAGAAGAGAGCTAGAACCAGGTAAGAATCTTTGTTCAAAAACTAACATAAATAGCACACTTCCTGGCTTTTTAAAATCAATTCACCTTTGAGCTTCCCTTTCCCTTTTATTGGGTGGGCAGGAAATCCAATGCATCATTGCTGCAGCATGCTCTCTCCAGGGAAATACAACACACTGTGGATTTCACATGACTGGCGTCCAGGTCCTGTGTCACTTACACACTCCACTGCTAACATCCCTACGTTTGAAAGAAAGGATCAGTTCCTCAAAAATTATATACTTGGTCTATCCTCTAGCTTCTCTTCCCTTAAGGCTAAAGGCCTCCTAGCACAGGCACCTCCCCTGGAGTTTCCGGCACATCAGCATCAGCCTGGAGATCACGTTCTCATCAAAGGGTGGAAGGAAGGGAAGCTCAAACCAGCCTGGGAAGGACCCTACCTAGTGCTCCTAACTACTGAGACTGCAGTCTGGACAGCAGAAAGAGGATGGACTCATCACACCCGAGTCAAGAAGGTGCGACCACCTCCAGAATAATGAACTGTCACTCCAGTGCCCACCCCCACCAAACTAACTCTAAAAAGAGCTTAATAATCACTTATTTATTCTCTTTTTTCTTTTCAACAGAAGGTCATCTTGTCGTCAATGTAACTCAGGCTAGTCATCCTTTAACTCTTCAGTTCGATGGCTGTTCAGTCATCCCGTGTGGAGACGAGCAAGCTCAAAGGAAGCTATCCCCTGTTGATACGTATCTATGTCCATACTGCAAGGAATCAAGCAAGTATAAGTGTGGAGCCTTAAAAAGTCCCTGTGCTGACTGGGTGGATGTTTGGTGGACTACTAAGTACAAAGGGTGGACAGCCAAGCCTGCTGCTTCAAATGTTATGGGGACTGAAATAAAAACTCCAACTAGTCTGTGGTCCCACCTCACCAAATTGTAAACCATTACACTGTAACCCCTTGTTGCTGATTATGAATAATCCCCAGACAATGGCCCAACAGCCCTCTATATTCAAACGATATGGGTTAGGTGCAGACGTTGAAGGACAGGACCCTATAGGAATCTTCTCCCTAAGGTTAGTTAAACCACTGGTTAACAATAATAAAAGAGTTCAGACCCAAAGTCCAGGAGACACGTGGAACCCAATGCTCTCCCCAAGTATAGCGAGCCCAACATCCTCCTACCATCTCCAAAATGACCCAACCAAGGTAACGGTTGTGAAGGTAGAAAATTTAAGGCTAACTATAACTCTAGAGACAGGGTATCAAGATGCAGATGCTTGGCTGGAATGGATTAAATATTCCGTTCACACTTTAAACAAAAGTGAATGTTACACTTGTGCGCATGGTAGACCATTTGCCCAGATTGTCCCCTTTCCACTTGGATGGTCTTCCAGCTGACCGGGCATGAGCTGTATGGCAGCTCTTTTCCCAGACTCCTCAGCCTGGGGCAACAAATCATGCCAAGCTCTTTCTCTGCTGTTCCCCGAAGTTAAACACCCTGCAGGTCAGCCCCCAAGGGCCATTCAGCGTCCATCTCCCAGTGCTAATTTTGCTTTGTGTCTCTCATGACAGGGAGAGAACTTGGCTTTCCTAGGAGCCTTAATGGGATGCAATGAGCTTATGCCCTTCCAAGAGCTTACCCATCAGCCTGCACTTAGCCAACCTCGAGTGGATGTGTGGCGATATTGTGGTGGACCAATACTGGACACTCAGCCAAGTAACTGGAGCAGAATTTGTGCTCTAATTCAATTGGCCACCCCTCTCACACCAGCATTTCATCAACCAGAGAAGGTAGAAACCAAACATCGCCAAACAAGAGAGGCCCCCCCATGGGTCCTTCAATTCTCATGTTTATATAGATGCCACTGGGGTCCCAAGAGGTGTGCCAAATGAATTTAAGGCCTGAAACCAAATAACTGCTGGATTTGAATCTACATTCTTCTGGTGGTTAACTGTAAATAAAAATGTGAATTGGATAAATTACATTTATTACAATCAGCAACAATTTATTAATTATACTAGAGATGCTATTAAAGGAATAGCTGAACAATTAGGACCCACCAGTCAAATGGCCTGGGAAAACAGGATAGCATTAGACATGATACTAGCAAAAGAAGGTAGAATTTGTGTCATGATCAGGACCCAATGCTGTACTTATATCCCAAATAACACTGCTCCCAGTGGGACCATAACTAAAGCATTACAGGGTCTTACTGCCCTATCAAATGAGCTAGCAAAAAATTCTGGACTAAATGATCCCTTCACAAATTTAATGGGAAATTTGTTCCATAGATGGAAGGGACTTATGTCCTCAGTCCTCATCTCTCTGGACATTGGAATAGGTTTGCTTATTCTCATAGGATGCTGCATCATACCTTGTGCCTGGGGATTAATACAAAGAATTACTGAAACAGCTCTCACTAAAACTTCTTACTATCCTCCTCCCCCTAATTCAAATAAGCTTTTCCTCCTGGAAAACCAAGTAGAACAACGGAGCCAAATCGTGCTAAAAAGATTTGAAGAGGAAGAGTTATAACAAAAGGAAAAGAGGGAAGCTGTGGGATATGATGAGGTTTATCTTCAAATAATCTGATCAATCTTTTATTCTTTAATTCATAGTACCCCCCTCCCTTTTTTCCTTTTTCTCCTTTTTTTTTCCCTTTTTGCCTTTGTTAGATGCCCAGGCACTCCACAGTACCAGGAGTTATCAGTACCAGCTCACATTCCTTTCCTTATTTGGAAAGAGGACTAACTTTCTAGCTCTTTACAGACACCCCTTCCCCTTCTTCTCCACTTTCTTTTATGTGCCCACCTTACCTAAAAAAAAGTCAAATGTTTAGCCAACTGGCATTAGTTTAGATTATATGACCCGAACCCGGCCAATGGGGAAAGGGTACAGGGGCAGGACTTGTGTCAGGAATAAAGGCTCTTGTGCCTTTTTTTCAGGTGTGCTCTCACGGCAACTGGCCAACGAGGCACCCCTCTGCGAAGAAGTAAAATTGCTTTGCTAAAAACCCTTTGTTCAAGTGCTCAATTTGTTTAGGATTTTGAGCATTGTTCCTAGCAAGTGAATTTGGTTTTGGGAAACAAGGGCTAAGAAGGGAGATATCTTTCAGATAAACCTTTTGCTTTCAGTGCTGCTACAACATTTCCCTTAAGCAAAGACATATAGAACAAACTGTCTACCACTTAAATGAATGAAGATATAGCAGAATGTATAAGAACATATAAATATATCTGTTTTAGTCCATTTGGGCTGCTATAACAAAATATCATGAACTGGATGGTTTATAAGCAACAGAAATTTATTTTTCACAATTTTGGAAGCTGGAATGTCTAAGATTAAGTTCCTAGTACATTCAGTGTTTACTGAGGGCCAGCTTCCTGGTTCATGTAGAGCTGTCCTCTTGTTGAGTCTTTACATAATAGAAGCATAAGGGGGCTCTCGGGTTTCCTTTATAGGGAAGTACTCCTACTCAGGAGGGCTCATGACCTCTTGGCCTAAACACTTCCCAAAGGCCCCACCTCCAATATCATCACATTGGGAATTAGGCTTCAAGATATGAGTTTTGGCATTTCCCAGATGACATGTGGTGACTTGTGGTAGATCTGTGTTTCCATTGTGAACCCAGAATATCTGAGACAGGTCTCAGTTAATTTAGAAAGTTTATTTTGCCAAGGTTGAGGGTGCACCCATGACACAGCCTTAGGAGGTCCTGACAACATGTGCCCAAGATGGTCAGGGCACAACTTGGTTTTATACATTTAGAGAGACATGAGACATCAATCAATATATGCAAGAAGTACATTAGTTTGGTCCAGAAAGGTGGGACAATTTGAAGCAAAGGCAGGAAGACTCGAAGCCAGGAGGGAGCTTCCAGGTCACAGATAGGTAAGTGATACACAAACGGTTACAATCTTTTGAATTTCTGATTAACCTTTCCAAAAGAGGCAAATTAGATATGCATTATCTCAGTGAGCAGAGAAGTGACTTTGAATGGAATGAGAGGCAGGTTTGCCCTAAGCAGTTCTCAGTTTGAGTTTTCCTTAGTGATTTCAGGGGCCCAAGATATTTACCTTTCACATTTCCTCCCTTTTCTTTTTAAAAATCTTTTGGAGAAAGCATTTTACAAGAAAATGAGTCTCTGGTCCCAGGTTTTGTCTGATCTCTCATGGCTAGGATGGTTTATTTCTAGATGCATATGTCCCAAAAGCTCATTTTTAGAAGGTTGTGAAGTGTCATGTTCTGTGAGGAGAAAATAGCAGGGAGGAAGGGAGAAACAACAACAAGAAATAAAAGAATAATCCTGGAAAATTTGATGTAGGCAACATTACTCTGAGGTCTGTACATCAGTAGGCAGGTATGAAAGCGGCTTATGTACATAAATAAGTTGCTGTCTTTTTTTTTTTTACTTTTTATTTATTTATTTATTATTATTATACTTTAGGTTTTAGGGTACATGTATGCAACGTGCAGGTTAGTTACATAGGTATACATGTGCCATGCTGCTGCGCTGCACCCACTAACTCGTCATCTAGCATTAGGTATATCTCCCATTGCTATCCCTCCCCCCTCCCCCCACCCCACAACAGTCCCCAGAGTGTGATGTTCCCCTTCCTGTGTCCGTGTGTTCTCATTGTTCAATTCCCACCTATGAGTGAGAATATGCGGTGTTTGGTTTTTTGTTCTTGCAATAGTTTACTGAGAATGATGATTTCCAATTTCATCCATGTCCCTACAAAGGACATGAACTCATCATTTTTTATGGCTGCATAGTATTCCGTGGTGTATATGTGCCACATTTTCTTAATCCAGTCTATCACTGTTGGACATTTGGGTTGGTTCCAAGTCTTTGCTATTGTGAATAATGCTGCAATAAACATATGTGTGCATGTGTCTTTATAGCAGCATGCTTTATAGTCCTTTGGGTATATACCCAGTAATGGGATGGCTGGGTCAAATGGAATTTCTAGTTCTAGATCCCTGAGTAATCACCACACTGACTTCCACAAGGGTTGAACTAGTTTACAGTCCTGGCAACAGTGTCAAAGTGTTCCTGTTTCTCCACATCCTCTCCAGCACCTGTTGTTTCCTGACTTTTTAATGATTGCCATTCTAACTGGTGTGAGATGGTATCTCATTGTGGTTTTGATTTGCATTTCTCTGATGGCCAGTGATGGTGACCCGATTTTCCAGGTGCCGTCTCTCACCCCTTTCTTTGACTAGGAAAGAGAACTCCCTGACCCCTTGCACTTCCTGAGTGAGGCAACGCCTCGCCATTCTTTGGCTCACGCATGCTGCACGCACCCACTGACCTGCACCCACTGTCTGGCACTCCCTAGTGAGATGAACCTGGTACCTCAGATGGAAATGCAGAAATCACCCATCTTCTGCGTTGCTCACGCTGGGAGCTGTAGACCGGAGCTGTTCCTATTCAGCCATCTTGGCTCCTCCCCTGGTTGCTGTTATTTTCTTCTGAAGTTTAAGTTGTCTGGCTTCAGTTAGCATGGTTTCAAGAAAGCGCAGCTTAGTTTTCAGTGACTCCAAATTAGGAAAAATGGAAAAAAGAAGGAAAAAAAATTGAAAACATTTATTTTGAAGATTTGTAGCCAAGAAAAATTAGAATTTGGTCCAAACTGTAGAAAATAATAAAAATTGAAAAAAAAATTAGACAAGACTAGAATCTAGGAACAGGTCTACTGTAGTTTTGAAACATAATTTTTCTCTCTCCTGTTTCCCATTTTTATAAAGACAAATTATGGTAGGACTAGTTTGCTTTATTATACTTAGTCTCATTATTTATATACAAGGCAGCAAGAATAATTGCTTTTTACATAGGCTTTTAAATTGACTTTTATGGAACTCAGCTCCATAGAAAGGATCTCAGATAAGACTTTTTTATAGCTGAGCCCAGTCATGGATTTGTGCCATCAAATGAGTTGTGTGAATTTTCTCTCCTCTTGAGGTTCCAAGATAAACTTGGAGTTTCCGTGTCTGTCAGAAAGTGACATTCTTTACTTAGCACAGATGAGAAACCCTGTACAGGGACTATGTACACAAATATATGAGGCCAGTTTTCCCAAAGGGTTTTTGGCCTCCATAAGTGAAGCTTGATTCCTTAAAGGAAAGCACACCATTCTAATGAAAGCCTTGGTAAAGTAACCAATTTCTCCAATTGTGTCCTGTTACAAGTGAAAACAGATTCTTATTGCACTGAAGCAAATAGCTGTATTGCCGTAAGTTAAGAATACTCACAAATAGTTTTCAAATTCTTGATAAATCAGGTAGAGAGAAACAAATATGCTTTGAATTGTCTTCATAGGAGTTTACTAAATTATTAAAGGCTGTCAATAGCTCAAAAGAAAAGTTTTGAGACTGAAAAATGAAACAAAAGATCAGCAAACATTTTAAGCAAAAAGTAAAAAAGATTACTTCAGTTTTCTATTGGTTCAGTTAATTCGGTTAACTCCTGTTTTGTTTGACAGTCATGAACATTTCAGCTCTCTGTGAGAGTTCTGAAAGTTTTTTCTTTTATTCCAATGTCACAAGTACCAAAGTTATCAGAAAACCTGCATTTAAGTGCACCTGTTAGTGTCCTATAGCTGATTATAAACCCACCTTTTAAAGAGGGTCTAAAAAAACATAATTGTCTGTCAATAAAAAAAGGTTTTAAGGCACCCATAGTTAAAAGACACAATTGACAAAGAAATTTGTTACCTCTGTGGCACACAGTAATTTTACCATAACAATTGTGATTATTACTGATAATGCACACTAAGTTATATCAGAATTGCAGGAGTTTCCAATAATTTTGGAACACATACCAATAACATATTTAAACAAATACAGCCCAAAGAAAACCAAACACAATTTCATATTTGACAATACTTTGTGTATAACTGTTATACCAAATAAGCTAAATTATGTCATTTTTGGACTTTAGGGAATCTAATGTCTTAAAGGATTAATTAGGTTAGAAAAAGATGTAATTTATAATTTTATTTTGGAAAGTTTGTTAAATATAAAAGGTTTAAAACACTTGAGATTACAAAATAGGATTACAGAACATTGTAAAGTCATTTATTTAACCAAAGTGATAATTCAAGCACTTTTAAAAAAAGCAAAAACCTTCATTCTTTGAGAGAGGAGATTTAATTTTCTAAATAAGAAACCCTAATAAAAGCAGCATAAAGCCAATTACATTTGTTTTTCAAAATTTTGTAAACAATCTATAAAATTTAATCTTGATTATAAAATGTAACTTCCATAAGCCTTTTATAACCTTTATAACTTTTATTAAGAAATGCAAATCAAAACCACAATGAGATACCATCTCACACCAGTTAGAATGGCAATCATTAAAAAGTCAGGAAACAACAGGTGCTGGAGAGGATGTGGAGAAATAGGAACACTTTTACACTGTTGGTGGGACTGTAAACTAGTTCAACCCTTGTGGAAGTCAGTGTGGCGATTCCTCAGGGATCTAGAACTAGAAATTCCATTTGACCCAGTCATCCCATTACTGGGTATATACCCAAAGGACTATAAATCATGCTGCTATAAAGACACATGCACACATATGTTTATTGCAGCATTATTCACAATAGCAAAGACTTGGAACCTACCCAAATGTCCAACAGTGATAGACTGGATTAAGAAAATGTGGCACATATACACCACGGAATACTATGCAGCCATAAAAAATGATGAGTTCATGTCCTTTGTAGGGACATGGATGAAATTGGAAATCATCATTCTCAGTAAACTATCGCAAGAACAAAAAAACCAAACACCGCATATTCTCACTCATAGGTGGGAATTGAACAATGAGAACACATGGACACAGGAAGGGGAACATCACACTTCGGGGACTGTTGTGGGGTGGGGGGAGGGGGGAGGGATAGCAATGGGAGATATACCTAATGCTAGATGACGAGTTAGTGGGTGCAGCGCAGCAGCATGGCACATGTATACATATGTAACTAACCTGCACATTGTGCACGTGTACCATAAAACCTAAAGTATAATCTTAATAAATAAATAAATAAATAAATAAAAAAGAAGTTGGTTAATGTGGATGGATGCAGTGGCTCATGCCTTTAGTCCCAGCACTTTGGGAGGCCAAGGCAGGCAGATCACATGGTAAGGAGTTTGAGACCAGCCTGAACAACATGGTGAAACTCTGTCTCTATTAAAAATACAAAAATTAGCTGGGCATGGTGGTGTGTGCCAGTAATCCCAACTACTTGGGAGGCTGAGTCAGGAAAATCAGTTGAACTCAGGAGGTGGAGGTTGCAGTGAGCTGAGATCATGCAACTGCACTCCAGCCTGGGTGACAGAGTGAGACTCCATCTCAAAAACAACAACAACAACAACAACAACAACAAAGTTGGTTAATGCGCTTCAAGAGAACCTTGTTAATCTGACACAGGGGTCCATATACTGGTTTTGCATCAGTATGCCTTTGACATTATCAGTTAATTTATAGAGAAACTGAACTTATTTTATCTTACAATCTTACACACCCACCTCTTCTGCGATCATCCCTGGATCTTGAGAAGTTGAATAGCTTTAATTTATTGCCGTGTCTCAAGGAATGCAGTTTGTTTTGATTGGCATCTTCTATGTGGCCTGAAGATAAGACTTTAATTGCTGTCAGTGTTTAAGATTTAGCAGGACTTGCTGTCCTTTTCAGACCCAGGAGTTAAAACCCTGTAACTCAGTATTACAAGGACTTTAAATGCACACATAGAAAGATACACAGATGTAATAACCTTAATTTTTTTAAAAAAATTTTATCTCAGTTTTTTTTCTAAGCAAACTAAAAATAATAATATGACAACTTGATTATATAAAAGCTTTTTTAAATATATAAATCCTCTTATTGTGACTTATACGGACTGTTCATGACATGCTCGGACTTTCTGATTTGTTCTGAACATCCTTCCTTTTTAAACAACCAGTTATTTTATTTTAGGACTAAATTTAGTATACAAGATTCTTTCTTATATAAAATTATTTCTCTTTAAGCTTTTTTACCTCAAAAAGATCCTCTTTATTTTTATAACTTTCTTTACATCTTTTTTTAAATTCCTGGTGTTTTCACCTTATTTTATACATAATCTTTAAAAAAAGCTTTGAATTAGACAAAACTTGTTTACCTTTTTAAATTTTTTTTTAAAAAGGACACACTTTGTTTTTTCTTTAGCAAGATTGCTTTCCTACAGTATATATTTATTGGAAAATACTCAAATAATGAAATATCTATTATTTAATTTAATATTACTTTATATTCTAAATTATGACCAGTTTGTCTACAAGTATTTATCCCATTACATTTACCTAAATGTTTTATTTTAATTGTTTACCTAGATTATTTATGAAAACTATGATAGTCATGATTTAAAGTTATAAAACTGCCATTGCAAAATTATAGCAGGAAAGGTTTGACCTAACTGACTCCATATTGCTCTTAACCTCTAAGCTGTCCTTGTTCATTGCTGGGCATAGGCCAAACTAACTTTGGGAGGAACTTAGTTTACAGTTCAGCTTTGAAACAAAGATGATAACTGTCCTTTTCCAAAACAAACCTCCTTATTGTCTGTAGACCAGGCTGCTTAAAGCCACAGGATTAGAAGTTATGGTAATCTTACTAAATTCAAGATGTAGCTATTTTCATTAAACCCATATCAGTGTCTTATTTATTAAAAATTACATAAGCAAAGATCATTCTGTTTTGGGCTAGGTTTAGAGTTTTATAATCCCTATGCCAAATTTTTTTTTTTTGTTACATCCTCAACCTTACAATGTTTGGCAGGGATAAGTAGGAAATTGCTCAATTAATAAACACAAAAATGTACGCTGGGCAATTCTTAAGACATTTCTAATACTATTTTACCAATAATTTTAAAGCTATCTTATTTATTAAAGATTTAACTTAAGTTGCATAAGCTTGAAAAAGGATTTTACTATTCTTTTCTTTTTTTAGTGTCAATTTATGTGCTTTTAGTTTTTTAGCCAATTAATTAGCACTCTTTAATATATTTTTTAGTAGTGAAACACCCTGTACACAACACGTAAATACATATAAAAACATATTAGGCATGCCAATGGAAGTACATTTTATAGATTTATAAAGACCTCCCAGCCCTTTTTTTTTTTTCCTATCTTAGACTTTCAGATTCTTGATAACCTGTTTCACAACCCTAGGCAGTTATCAGCTAAATAGCCTTAATTTTGCACATTAAAGGAAACAACTCAAGAGAAAATCAAATAGCAATATTTACATCATAAAGTACAGAGAGGAGAGGACAAAATCTGGCAGTGCTAGAGGGAGACAATTTGATTTTTCTTTGAGCCAAATTAATCATAAAATTAAACTACCTCTTCCTTAGAAACCCAAGAGCAGCCTCTGTTGCAATAATTATTTTAGTAAAAAAAAAAAAAAAAAAATCAGGTGAAAACAGAATTCAGTCAACTGAGAAGAAAAAGAAAAAAAAAATTTTGCTTAAAAAAAAAGGGTCTTGGGGAGAAAAACAAACAAACAAAGCCCGAAAACAGGAAGGCCTTTCAAATACAAACATGCACACATGCACGTGCACACACACACACACACACACACATCTTGGATGTTAGCCTTTAAGCTGACTTTTAACCATTGAGCTCCTTAAAAAACATTTTTTTAAATCTTATTACTATATTTCAGCTAGGACAAAATGCTGCTAAGGTAACAATGATCACACAAATTATATGATTTCTGAGCGCTCTAAGTATAAGCAGAAATTAACACCAACTGGTTGTTAAATGCTAACGTCAGCCATTTAAAAGGAATTTGCAAGACTGAATCCCAAAACAGTTTGTCACCTAGTGATGGGTCTCAAGCTGTAGACTGCTTTCTACCATCCTAGAAGCAGAAAAAAGAAAACAAACAAAAACTCATTTTCTCTGTTCCAAAGGAGCTCAAACTCCATAAAGGAGTTACCTGCCTCCATTGTCATGGAAGCAGGAAGACTTGCCTTCCTGTTGGAAGCAAGTAAAACTCCAAAAAAAAAAAAAAAAAAAGAGCAGTTGTACAGTAAAATAAACTTTAGATCTCGACCAAATTTTGGGAGATGAGGGATTCTTTGGAGGGGGTGCTCTCAGACCTCAGTAAATTGTCTCGTTGGTTTGAGTCATAAAGTTAGCTCATGCTGGTGAGAGACAGGAGTAGCTGGATTTCCTATGGCGACTAAAAATCCCTAAGCCTAGCTGGGAAGGTGACCGCATCCACCTTTAAACACCGGGCTTGCAACTTAGCTCACACCCAACCAATCAGAGAGCTCACTAAAATGCTAATTAGGCAAAAACAGGAGGTAAAGAAATAGCCAATCATCTAACACCTGAGAGCCCAGTGGGAGGGACAATGATGGGGATATAAACCCAGGCATTCAAGCAGGCAAGGGCTACCCTCTTTGGGTCCCCTCCCTTTGTATGGGAGCTCTGTTTTCACTCTATTTCACTCTATTAAATCTTGCAACTGCACTCTTCTGGTCCATGTTTGTTACGGCTGGAGCTGAGCTTTTGTTCGCCATCCACCACTGCTGTTTGCCGCCATTGCAGAGCTGCCGCTGACTTCCATCCCTCCAGATCTGGCAGAGTGTCCACTGTGCTCCTGATCCAGTGAGGGTCCCATTGCCACTCCTGATCAGGCTAAAGGCTTGCCATTGTTCCTGTGTGGCTAAGTGCCCGGGTTCATCCTAATCAAGCTGAACACTAGTCACTGCGTTCCACAGTTCTCTTCCATGACCCACAGCTTCTAATAGAGGTATAACACTCACTGCATGGCCCAAGATTCCATTCCTTGGAATCCATGAGGCCAAGAACTCCATGTCAGAGAACACCAGGCTTGCCACCTTCTTGGAAGTGGCCCACCGCCATTTTGGAAGTGGCTCACCACCGTCTTGGGAGCTCTGGGAGCAAGGAACCCCAGGTAACACAGGTACCAAGCACCAATAGGAGATTTGTCAAAGGTCAGGGGCATCTCCACTCAGAATCTCCCCATGGTTACCAAAATGTGAACCCAGAAAATCTGAGAAAGGTTTCAGTTAATATAGAAAGCTTGCCAAGGTTGAGGACGCACCCATGACACAGCCACAGGAGGTCCTGACAACATGTGCCCAAGGTGCTCAGGGCACAGGTTGGTTTAATACGTTTAGGGAGACATGAGACATCAATTAATATATGCAAGAAGTACATTGGTTCGGTCTGGAAAGGCAGGACAACTTCAAGCAAAGGCAGGATATATACTCAGTAATGGGATTGCTGGGTCTAATGGTAGTTCTGTTTTAAGTTCTTTGAGAAATCGCCAAGCTTTTTTCTATAGTGAGAAAACCAGTTTATATTCCCAACAACAGTGTATAAGCATTCCCTTTTCTCCGTAGCCTCACCAACATTTATTGTTTTTTTGGCTTTTTAATAATAGCCATTCTGACTGGTGTGAGATAATGTCTCATCGTGATTTTAATTTGCATTTCTCTGATGATTAGTGATATTGAGCATTTTTTTCATATGTTTGTTGGCTGCTGGTATGTCTTCTTTTGAGAAGTGTCTGGTCTTTTGCTAAATTTTTAATGAAATTATTTGTTTTATGCTTGTTGAATTGTTAAGTTTCTTATAGATTTTGGATATTAGACCTTTACAGATGCATAATTTGCAAATATTTCTCCCATTCTGTAGGTTGTCTGTTTGTTGATAGTTTGCTTGGCTGTGCAGAAGCTTTTTAGTTTAATTAGGTACCCCTGATCAATTTTTGTTTTTGTTGCAATTGCTTTTGAGGACTCAGCCATAAATTATTCACCAAGGCTAATGTCCAGAATGGTGTTTCCTGAGTTTTCTTCCAGGATTCCTATAGATTTAGGTCTTAGATCTAAATTGTTAATCCGATTTGAGTTAATTTTTGTATATTGTGAAAAGTAGGGGTCCAGTTTCAATCTTCTGCATATGGCTAGCCACTTATCTCAGCACCATTTATTTCCCTCATTCCTAATTTTTGTTGAAGATCAAATGGCCATAAGTGTGTGACTTTATTTCTGAGTTTTCTATTCTGTTCCATTTGTCTAGGTGTCTGTTTTTGTACCAGTGCCATGCCATTTTGGTCACTCTAGCCTTATAGTATAGTTTGAAATTAGGTAATGTGATGTCTCCGGCTGATCCCTTTTGCTTAGGATTTCCTTGGCCTTTCAGGCTGTTTTTTGGTTTCAAATGAAATTTGGAATAGTTTTTTTCTAATCCTGTATAAAATGACACTGGTAGTTTGATAGAAATAGCATTGAATCTACAGATTGCTTTGGGAAGTGTGGCCATTTTATTGATATTGAGTCTTCCAATTCATGACCACGGAATGTTTTATCATTTGTGTCATCTATGGTTCCTTTCAGCAGTATTTTGTAGTTCTCCTTGTAGATAGCTTTCACCCCCTTGGTTAGACATATTTCTAGATATATTTAAAAAATAGATGTTTGTTTCCCCTAATAAATCTAGTTGGAGTTCTAACACATGCCCTGAGACCTGTGAATGGTATTTGTCACATTAAAACCACATGATGGATTGAGGGGGTACAAGTGTAGTTTTGTTACGGAGGTAAGTTTTTTAGCTATAAACACATTGCTTCTTTTTCATTAATCTTCTATTTTAATTTGTTAAAATAAAATTACATGACTATTGAGTAAAGAAAAGAGGATGGAAGAGAGAGGGATGGTAGCTCCCCCCCAAAATAAAAGTATTATTTTCAGAATACATAATAAATTCTGAGCAGATGAAAATATTGCAGACGCTCACTATAGTCCCAGTTCTGAAATTTACTAGTGATATGAACTTGGACAGGCAGCCCAGGCTTTCTGAATTTAGGTTCTTCAACTATATAATGGGGGTTAATACCTGTTTTGCCTAACTCATTATGTCAGTAAGAGGGTTAAATAATAGAATGTGGGAGCCCTTTGTAAATAGCCCTGTAGGGACTTGAGGAAGTAATATTATCTTTTGCTTGACTTCCCTTGGGTTTAAAACATCCATCATCTCCACTATTTCTTCTTCATTTAAATTGATGTGATTGAAAAAACTCCTTCTTGAATTCACTCAGGAAAATATTAAGCCAAATAAAAGGCAGCCTGGACTTCTGTAGATTCTATTAATCACATTACCCCAACTCAGCACACCATCATTTATCATACTCTTTGTTGATTACATGTCAGCCAGTCTTAAATCTATTTCATGGGAGCCTTACCAATACTAATTCATTCTAATTAGTGAGATTCTGTATCTCTGTGACATTTTGCTCAAGAACACTTTTGCCCCATAGTGTAACAACCAACCACATATCTTCTTTTGGTCTATTCTGATCATTATGCTTAAAATGACTCTGAAGTTTACATATCACAATTTGCTTTGTTACAGAACTCTCTCAGGTAAAAGTCACCTCTTATTCTTCTTTAAGTATTCCATAATTTGGTTAGGAATGAAAATGATATGAACACATGTGGATCTCAGGAGTTTTCTTTTTTATGTTTAAAGGATGGACTATCATAGCTTATTATTGTTGTACTCATGATTATAGATCAAAACTGTTTTCTTTTTGTAGAAAATTGTTTCTGTGTACATCTCTCATTGAATCTTCAACAAACAGCTCTCATGGGGAATGTATTGTATTACCATTCTACAGATAAGAAAAATGAGGTTCTGACAACCAAAGTTTTTGACACAGATATTTAAAGATATTTTTGGCTATTTTAAGTTCTAATGAATTCCCTTGTGAATTTGAGTCAGCTGGTCAATTCTACAAAAGTCTCTGATAGGATTTTGGTTGAGATTACATTGATACTTTAGATAAGTCTGGAGATAATTGATTTCTTTACTATATTGTGTTTTCTATTCCATAAACATATATGTCTCTGTATTTATATAGGTCTTTAATTTCTCTCAGCAATACTTTGTATTTGTGTACAGGTGTTTCACTTCTTCTGTTAGGTCATCCATAAGCATTATACATATTTTTGTGCTGTTATTTTTTTGCAAAAATTTCAATTTCTGATTGCTTGATTTTTTTATGTGGAAATGCAATTTATTTTTGTGTGTTAACTATCTCATGAACTCTCTAAACATACTAATACATTCTAGTACCATTTTTGTAGGATTTTCTAGGTAGAGCTGATGTGTCTGTGAATAAGGAGTTTCATGCTTTTCTTTCTAATATGGTTGCTATTTATTTACTTATTTATAGTTGACTCTTGTTATTCACAGCAATTATATGCTATAATGGCTCCATGAACACTGAAGTAACAGTTATTGAACCATTGCTTCTAGGAGAAATACAAGGTTAGGTGCCTGTAAGCCTCTGGTCACAGCATTTTCATCAACTGATGAATACCCAAGCTTGTTTTATGTATGTTTCCGTTTAAGCAAACATTACTTAAGATGTCTTATTAATTAATTCACATTGAACTCAGAGCCAACAGCATTATAATTTACTCCTGAAAGAATTGCTTGTAGCACACCTATTTTCTCTAAAAGGCACATCACAGTCCTCTTGTTCTTAGGAACACTAGCCAATACTTCAGCATTATGCTTAAGGGCCATTTTAAGCAAGGGAATCACCAACAAAAAGTACAAAAGTGTGAAAAACATGGCACTATATAGACCATGACACTTGTTCACGGTATGAGAATTGAAACAAGAAGTCAAAGTGTCACCTTGTTCCACCTTAGCTGGGAACGTGCTGGAGTTGAATTTTCTCAGATATTTTGGTATTCTCAAGTGCTTTATGTCTTCGTTATTCTTCTTTTTAAAGAAAAGATCTCCTCACTGCTTTAGTGCAGAGTCAACTTCAGATCCATGGAGATTACTTTTGTTTAGAGCTGTACCTCTGGTTGGCTTCTTTCTTTTACAGCTGCATCTCCATTTCTGGTCCCAAGAGAATTTCTTTTCATATATATATGTATATATACACACACATAGATATAGGTATGTGTGTATACATATATATGTGTGTATATATATATTATAATTTTTCATATATTTATATATGAATATAGGTATGAATATATGTGTATATATATGGCAAGCACTTCTGCATTCTAAAGTAAGGTGTGAGCATAATGAAATAGGGTTATAAAGACATGCTCAAAAATCAGTTTTGTGATAAGTAGTTCTGCATGTCCTTTTAAGGTCAAAAGAGTTCAAGTTGCTGAAGTTATTGTTGTTTGGAAAATAGAAGTATTTCTTCACACTCTAACATCAACCTATTTAAAAAGGGCACTAAGAGTCCTGATGCCAATTCCCACGGAGGAAAAATTAGTGGTGTATTCCATTCACCTTAAGACCCTGGAGAGCTTGAACTGTGTCCCTGGATGTCAGGGGTTACAGAAAACTTTTCTGTGAGCGATCATCTTGAGACACTGTGTCTAGTTCTGAGAAGAGGTTGTTATTTGGGCAATAACCTGGGCTCCCAGAGTTACTTAAGCTGAACCATGCATTAGTACTTTCTGAGGATGAGATATGAGCCCCATGGACGAGAGAGCTAGTCCATGAAGTCTATGTATAGGGGCATGGTATCTGGGTTCCCAAAGCTGATGAGGAGTCACAGGTATCCTGCCAGAGATGTCAGGGATCTGCAACAAGACATTTCAGCAACTGAAAGTCGTATGGAAGGAATATCTCCCCGAAGCCCACAAATAATCTCTTAGAAAAAAGGAAATGTCAGTTTGACCTAAATCAAAGGAAACCACATTATTCTGATACTGTCACATGAGATCCTGGTATGTTTTTCTCCTGGGCCAGTCCCTCAGAAGGAACAGAACTCTCAGCTAGTGATGTAGGGATGAAGGATTTGATGGCTGAAGAAGGACTAAGAAGAAGTCAGTCATGCAACCCTTTTTCTCTTCAGGCTATCAACTTTAAGCAAGGCTGAGCTTGGGGAGAGAAGAAGCGTTGATTTTGACTGTAGTTTAGAGTTTCCATTACTATGTGAAAATGGAAATTTTACTCTGCATAAAAAGATTATTTTGATGACTAAATATGGCTAGAGGAACTTTTATTACCTGAGAGTGAAAAAAATGTTATTATTTAATTTCTCTTGAGTAAATATCATGAGTAAAACTGTGGGAATGATACGTTTTAAGAAATGATCTAATTGTTTTCCAAAGTGATCATAACAATGTTAAATTCCCTCCGGCAGTATATGAGAGTTCTCATTCTACAATCTCTCAAATACTTGGTATGATCAGTCTTTACTTTTAGTAAGTAAGTATGTAGTGGTATCTCTCTGAGGTTTTGCTCTGAATTTCCCTAATAACTAATAGTATTTATCAAATTTTCATATGCTTATTTGCCACCCTTAAGCCTTCTTTGATAACGTGTCTATTCAAATCTTTTCTCAATTTTTATTTTGTTTTCTTATTATTGAGTTTTGAGATTTAAAAAATATATTCTGCAAATAAGCCATTTATCATGTATATGATTTGCAGATATTTTCTCCTAGTCTTTGTCTTGCTTTTACATGTTCTTTACGGTGTTTTTTTAAAAAGCAAACATTTTTAATTCATTCTTTTGTAGATTGTTTTTAGTTTTATATGTAAAAAATCTTTGTCTTACCCAAAGCTATAAAATGTATGTGTATATAAAATATTGTATTTGAATATTCATAGTAATTTTAGTGAAAATCTGGAAACAGCACAAATGCCCATCAACAGGTAACTGGTTTTACAAAATTATAGTATATCCTTAATATGAAATACTACTCAACAATAAAAAGGAATGAAATACGAATACACACTGCAACATGGATAAATCTCAAAATAATTGTGTGGAATGAAAGATGTACAACAAACAAAATTACATGTTGTATGATTTCATTTATATATTGTTCTAGAAAACTTAAAATAACATAGTGAGAGAAGCAGATCAGCGATTGCTTAGGGATGGAGAATGAAAAGGGTGGGTGAGAGAAATTAAAATGGGGCATGATAAAACTTTTGGTGGAGATTTACCACCTTAATTAAAATAATGGGTTTGAAAGTACATACTTATATATTTGATGTCACAACTTATCACATTATGTACTTTAAATATATGCAGTCTAACTGTATGCCCATTATTTTTCAAAGCTGTTAGAGATTATAGGAAATCTGACTAAAATTTCTCCCAGACTCAGAGAAAGAACCTGCCAAGCTTGGATGGACAATTTAAGATAAAGAATAGTATTGCTTTCTGAATATTTTCCAAACACCTTGCTAATTCATTGTATTAGTTATATCAGTTTTAAAACTCAAAACCTACATAAGACTCAGCAGAAAGGTAGAAACATATAGACATATAGGTTTGTATAGTATAAAGATATGTGTGTGCATGTGTATGTTTGTATATATATAAAATGTTTTATATATACACTTCTGTCTTTTACCGCTCATGGTTCTGCCAAGAACTATCCAGCCATTTGGATGACAAGGTCACACTTTGATCAGACAGCAAAGAATCAAGACAGATTAAAGTGTAATTGCAAATAGTATAGCCATGATGACAACACATGATTTTTCCGTGGTGTTATGTAGCAATTTGTTCACAAACCTCAAACAATTATGCAGTTTTGCAAATGGAGTGGAAATAGAGCTGAGATATATAATATAGTGAAGAAATTTGGGTAATTTGGAAACAGCCGCTTGAGTGATAATTCAAATTTACTGTACCTCCGCCATCACTATGTAGTTTGACAGCACAAGTGATATTATAGATCAAAAGAGATTTTTTATTTACTACTCCTGTGAAAGCTGAAAAAAAATAACTAATGGTCATTGAGGTTAATTAAAAACAACAGATATACAATATTCCATGATAATCAGGGTACTGGTAATGTTTCAATGATCCTTTTAATTTTCACATTAAGCTAGAATCAACTCTGTGTCCTTACCTGTTTGGCAAGAAGTATCACCCTCCCCGGCTCTCCATTCTGTAATGATTAAAATCTCAAGGGGCCTATATAATCCAAAATGGAGATCCACCTGACTTCCCTTTCCAGCAGGAAGAAGCCCTAGAATTCCTCAGTTCTCCACTGCACTTGGTATCTTCTAGTCTAGCTGTCCCAACACCAGCTAATCCAATTCTTCCCAGTCTGTCTGGCACTAGTGCTCTAGAATGTAATCAGGTCTCCTTCCTGGATTCTATGTCCAAAAAAGGAGATGTCACAAATAGCCATGTTTCCTCTGAATTTTCTGGCTGTGTCCCCATGACTCAGCTCTGAGTCTCTCCTGGCAGCACCCCCAGCAGCCCTTTCCCTTCAAAACCACACACCTCAGGCATCCTGGCCCCGGAGTTGTTTAAATTGCTCACCTGGTAAAACCAGCAGAGACTGAGACCTTCCCAATCCTGGGAGGCAAGAAGTGGGTCAGTTTTATGCCAGGGGTTTAGGTAATTTGTTTTTAACTTCTTGAAACATGAAAGGTTTATTTTATATCTTCTCCCACTCTCACAATCATTTAATTTCTAAAACAACGAATTTTAGTGGATTCACAAAGAAAGCCTGTATTTTGAAAACATCAAGGCCTGTTACCCTTCCTGGGAGTAACAGCAAAGAATATCTTCCCCATTTCCTTAACCCCCCACCCCTCTCTCCAACCATGCCTTTTCTTGCATTATTAGTAAAAATACATACTTTTAAAAGTGCCTGGCTTGATATCAAACGAAATACTTCCATGGAAAAGTTAAAATGTTTATTAGAAAGCACCCCACAATATCTAAGTGGTATAAAAAGTAGGATTCTAAGTTATACCTGTGCAACAAAAACAAGTAATGTATGGCAATTGGTAACTGGCTAACCCATCCCCTTTGAGATAACTTAGGAACTTAGAGCTTTGGATGGTATAGGCATGTGGAAATATGTCCTGCTTATGTTTCATTGAAGTTTAGGGACTTGCATAAATAATCAGTCTAGAGTAGGATTTTTCTATCACAATGGAACAAAAGTCAGTAAAATGAGAACATGTCTTTCAAATATTGACTTTCATCTCCTGAGCAATATTCACGCCGAACATTTATAATTTGCCTCTTGTTTTCAGGCTTTAGCATCTCCAAGGAGTTAGCTGTCTATAATTGACAACATGCATCTTATTCTAATAGAATTACCAGAATTTCACCTATGACAACCTGTTACCTGCTCCAAGTAAATGGCCTTTCTAATTAGTGGCTCATCCTACAGGTCTTTTGGAGCAAAAGCCTTGACTTTCCTGTCAGGCTTACAAATTCCCTTATCTATATCTGTTTTTTATCTTCCCATGTCTGGCTGTGCATTTCCTACTAAGTTGTGTGGGTGGTGGTGAGGGTAAGAGAGGCTTACTATGCATGGACTGGAGGAGTAAGTAAAAGAGGGAGGCCAGGCGCGGTGGCTCATGCCTGTAATCCCAGCACTTTGGGAGGCCTAGGTGGGCAGATCACAAGGTCAGGAGATCGAGACCATCCTGGCTAACACGGTGAAACCTCGTCTCACTAAAAATACAAAAAATTAGCCGGGTGTGGTGGTGGGCGCCTGTAGTCCCAGCTACTCAGGAGGCTGAGGCAGGAGAATGGCATGAACCCAGGAGGCGGAGCTTGCAGTGAGCGGAGATCATGCCACTGCACTCCAGCATGGGTGGCAGAGCGAGACTCCGTCTCAAAAAAAAAAAAAAAAAAAAAGAAAAAAGAGGGAGAATTCTATAGACCTTCTAAATAGCTGTTTAAATTAAAATTAGCTGGAGGTAGAGATATAGTTAAAGGAATAAACGGAAATAAAATAGAATTGCAAATTTGCATATTACTTCATATTTTCCTCTAATTCTTCAAATGGATATATTTATAAAAAGGCAATCCAAGCTTATAAGAGGGAAAATTAACACAGATAATGGTGTGTATGGCACTTGTTGGCTTTTATGCTAAATACTGAAGGTAGCAGGGAGAAAAGGGTACGAAGTAGAGGGTACTAAGATACACTGAGTACGCATACTGGAAGGAATTTAATATATTTTTTCTAAAAATTTCTGTGGAAGAGATAGCATTACACATATTTTGCAAGGGAGGAAATAAAACTTTCAAAGAAGTATGTGATTGTCCCAGATAAGAAGTGGAGAATCTGAGATTTGCATCTGAATGTCCCTGACTCCAAAATCCCTACTCTTGCCATAACATTACAAAGCATACTTAAAATGAGAATAAAGAGAAGTTGGAAAAAATGAGAGAGGAGGAAGGAAAGAATAAGAAGAAATTCAGTAAATTTTCAGCCAATAAAAAACATCCTTAATGTCATCCTGCTTTCAGCATCGAGATATTAAAATGTATTTCCTAACACTGATTGCTGTTTCTGATAATAAAAAAGGCACTGTGTATTCATATAAGTATTCCTAAAGTTTATTTACATGACCTATAATGTATTTTTGCAGTTTTTTTAAATGAAAAACATAATTTTTATATATAATATATAAAACTGTGTCATGTGTAAAATGTGATATATATATATGAAACCATTTTTTACAGAACAAGGCATGCTAAACTCTAAATCTGAAAATATCTATTGACTATTATTCTTTTTCACTTCAGCATCACATTACAAGTCACATTTGGTTTCTATGCTTGGGAAAGGCAAGAATCCTAAGGGAGGCATTCACGTTGTCTTCATGCTGAGCTCTGACTGAGTGTTTAGCTTCAGAATGAGGAAATGGCAGAAAGAGGCTTTTGTTTTTAATTCTCATGTATTATATTTAATTTTGAATTTTCCAGTAATTGTTTTTGTCTAAAGGCTAAAACTTTGAAATATGTTTGGTTAAGATGAAATGCATCATGCTTTAAAAGGAGGATTGGGTTTATTATTTTTTTTCTATGGAATTTGGCAATCTGTTGTGCTTGAACAGAATTCAAAGTAAGTGGAAAGTCTTGTGTGTATGTGTGTGTGCCTTCAATTTATAAGATTGCTCCACTAGTGGTATATTTTTGGAAACATATACTTCATGTAAAAGACTTGGGTAATTAACTCTCACAGGCCTGTTTTTTTGTAAAGTCATGCTTGACAATTAACCAAATGTTAAGAGTATAGTCTATCTCTAAATATCATACAAAATAGAATTATAATGGTCAATGTCAAACCAAAGTAAAGAAATCACTTCAAGAACCCAAAGTAATTAAATGCAGGGGAATTGGTTATACAAGAGATGGAAAGGCAACAAAGCCAAATGGAGTGATGAGACAGTCCAGAAATTAGCCATATCAAGAGGCTTGGACCAGAGTGGGGAGAGGATGTTATTAGAATCCATGAGCTGTAGCCGTGTCTCCAACCCCATCATCTAGTAAACTGGAACCACAATAAACCATGGAGTAGGTGCAAGGAAGGCAAGAAATACTTTGGCTTTTCCCTACCTCCCCGTCTTCCAGAGGCCTCCTATTGTTGAATCCAGCTGGATGCCATCTGTTTGAGGAATCTCTTAAATAAAGGCTGCAGGGATCAGGTCTCCTGCGATAGAGAGCAAAGCAGAAAAAGGGGAAGGAATGGATCTGAGAGCAGACTGATTCGAGATCAGCACAAGAAGAAAAAAAGAAAGTCACTTACCTACTACCTATGTTAATAAATATGAGATCTGAAAGATATTTTAATCAGAGTTAAATGTGGACTTTAATATTACTTATAGATATGAAAAATAAAATAAATGGTAACAAAGTAAAGATTTAAAATTTTTAAAAATAATTGAAAGGAAAGGAAATAGATAAGTAAGTTGGCTTGGATGGTTTAAAAAAAGGCAAAAAGAATGCCATGTTGTGAATCCTGGCATGGGCAGAATGGATGTGAATATGTGTTATCAGTGACACCTTCTCATTATGGATTTACAAGAGGAAGGTTGGAAGAAGGCTGATTATTTAAAGAGAAGAAACTTGAGTAGGATTCCTCTAGATCACAGTCTGCAAATGTTTTCTGTAATAGGTAGCATAGTAAATATTTTAAGTTTTGTGGGCCATATAGTCTCTGTGGTAACTACTCAGCTTTGACATTGTAATGTGAAATCAGTCATAGACTAGATGTAATGGATGCATATGGCTGTGTTCCAATAAAACTTTGCTTCAAAAACAGAAGGCTAGAATTCACTCATGTACTAGTTTGCCGATACTGCTCTAGAAAAATTAATCTTATAAAATATCATCTATTTTCATTTTTACTGGTTAACTTAAAGACAGGAAAATATTTCTCATGTTCAGGCAGATGTGGACACTGGTTTCGGACTACTTTAGTTCAACCCCCAACTCTGCCATTTGTCAGCTGTGTGGAAAGTTACTTAATCTCTCCGAGAAATGAGGTTCAGGATGGTGCTGACCTTAAAGGGTTGCTGTGGAAATTATGAGATTATATCTCTAAAGCACTTAAAATAATATCTGGTGTGTAGAAAGAGCTATAGTTATATTTGCTGATCTTACCAATTTCAACTTTAACTATTTTACAGATATTTAGTTTCCATGGTTCGGATTTACTTGACCTAATAGGTATATTTAAATATGTTCATAAATAAAATATGAGGTAATACTTTATTTTAGCACCCATTACTCATAAATCAGTAGCAAACCTTCATTTCAGTAACTGTGGTCTACAAAGTTATAAATAAAGAAATATAGCCAAACCTCAATCCAAGACACTAAAAAATTTATCCACATTATCCAGGCAGTGAGAATTACAGGGTTCTTGGGTATAAAACAGGACAATACAACATATCAGTTGCTAAAAATCTATGTAATTGGTATATATGTATGTGTGTGTGTGTGTATATATATATATATGGTGTGGCAGGTGCATAGAAGAAAGAATAAGACAACTCATAAATGGCCAAGATCTCCCATATATTAACTTATGCTAATAAGTTAAACTGACTCAATTTGTGTTTTTACCTGCCCAGTGATCTCTGCAATGAAATCAATTGTGACATAATCAGCTTTAATTGAAGAACTGGGTAAAATAAATGAACAGCAGAACTGTCCATGTAGTCAAGTATTCAATTTAGTACATTTTTAGAGCTTCCAAAAAGATTTAAAATGGGAGAAAAAAGGGGCAATTGAAGATGTAAAAAAAATCTAATCCAACAACCCATTTTATAGGTAAAACTAAGACCCAGTATGTGCCCAATGACACAAAGCCAGGTGGAGAGAGCCAGGATTGGGAGCCTAGTCACTTAACAACCAAATCCTCTCATTCTCATTTCAATTTACTTTCTATGCCAATACTGAATCTCTCTAGACTCTCCTGAATGTTAACTTTTAGTTTTCCAGATAAGTAATACTACTTACTCCTGTATTTCAAGTAAGGGTTTTACCCATGTCAATTCAGTCAAACTGGTTTGCTATCTTCTACTCAGGAATCTATGATTACTCCTTAATAGCTTATAGTCATAGAAATACAGTGATGCTCTATTCAAGTGGATCTGTACATGATTGTACATGAATGCTGAACACCTAAGATATCACAAAGAACTTGGAGCTCATGGCAGAATCATCATCCAGGTGACCTTAGCAAGGTATTTACACTCTAAAATAAACACAAAGACACTGACACATTCTTAATAGAAACTATGCTTGGTTTATATATATAGATTTATATATATATAAATGAGTAGCTTTTAGGTGTGATATAGTTGGTCAAGCATAGTATAATGTATAATGTTGAGTGAATATAATGTTTAATGAGTATGATGTATAATAAGTAACATATATATATAAAACTTTTTATATACAAATAAAATTATATATATATATATAACATTTTGGCCAGGTGGGGTGGCTCATGCCTGTAATCTCAGCACTTTGGGAGGCCAAGGTGAGTAGATCACTTGAGGTCAGGAGTTCGAGACCAGCCTGACTAACATGGTGAAACCCGTCTCTACTAAAAATACAAAAATTAGCTGGGTGTGGTGGCAGGTGTCTGTAATCCCAGAGTGAGACTCTGTCTCAAAAAGAAAAAAAAAAACATTTTATATATATAAAATATAAGCGTATATTTGATATATAAAATATATATTTATGTATAAACTTTTATTTATATATAAAACATATATATACGTTACTAACTGTACACACACACTCACACACACACACACACATATTAAACAGCATTTAAACAGCATTTTCTCCTTTTGGTTTGATTGAGTAAATTCAGCCATGTCATGAAGACTTTCTGAACTACTTTACAGAAAGGAAAGGTGTTTGGAATAAACTGAGTAAGAAAAGTTCGAACAAAATTAGAACACTATGATAAACACTCACCGTATTAACTCTAAGACACAAAATAACAGCTTTCGTAGTCTTCATGTAATTTTTAAAAATATTTGGTTTCTGGTACCAAGGGAAAAAAGAGGATCAGCTGTCTCAGGGCAATTGAAAAGATTAATTGTGAAATAAAACCTTTAACACAGCATATGACCAAAACAAGGTACACAATAAATAAATAAATTTTGTTACCTTTTCCAGCTACTAGGGAGGCTGAGGCAGGAGAATGGCGTGAACCCGGGAGGCGGAGCTTGCAGTGAGCCGAGATTGCGCCACTGCACCTCCAGCCTGGGCGACAGAACGAGACTCCGTCTCAAAAAAAAAAAATTTGTTACCTTTTATAATGTAGTCTTTTGAATCCTTGTCCTTTGGAAGCCAGTGGTATTAGCTGGATTCTACAAATAAATGTTTTGGATATGAAGCAGGCAACAGCTAGTCCTAATTATGAGTCAAGTTGATTGAGTCAAGTTGGCATTAAGTTTAAGGATCTCTAAACTTCAGTTTAAAGATCTAACAATGTCTAATGTAAAATTATTAAAAAACTCAGAGAACTTAGAGTTGGAAAAAAATCCATCGAAACATCCAATCTATCACTCATTTAGGGAAGTATTTCTCCCTAAAATATCACTTACATCAAGTGTGAACATGGGGTTTTAAATGGAATTTCAATCCCCATTTCTAGGCAAGTCTCTATGGTCCTTATTTCCCGCCTCTCTCTAGAACTTACTCTGACTAGGAGCCATATTTCAACATGTTAAATAACGAATAGTGTAATGCAAACTGTGCTACTATAATTCCCATCGAAACTCCATTAAGCAAAGAAAAGCTGTCATGTATAAAATCTGCTGATCCTTAGGGATGACTTGGAGGACATTTTTCCTTTAATGGCTTCATGCTTTGCCAAGCCATAATTCACTTATATTTCTGTCAACAGCTTCATCACTATGTGTGTTTGACTTTCCTGAAAATGACATTATGACCACTCTCCTTACTATGCAAAGTTATTGCCTTGAAACCTCCGTGTGGGAAAACGAAAGCATTTAGTCAACTCTGCTGTGAAGGAAGACATTATAGAACTTGGCTTTTGTGTCACAATAAACATTTTAGCTTCTTAAAAAACCTCAGGGATGAACCAGACAGCAAAAACTGAGTGATTTTAATCACCAGAAACTGTGATAATTCCCCTACAGTGTTGTTCTTGGATTGCTTTCGTAGCATTAAAAAATTGAATTTAGTAAGAAAGTCTGGTAGATATTCAGAGTTAACAAAGTAATGAAATTATTGTTATAGGAAAAGAATAAAAGGGATGAGATTTGTTCTGATCTATTCTTAACCTTTTAAAATAAAGGGGGAGATATCAAAATTATGTTCTATATGTTGTCTATTTATAAAAATGAAAGAAATATCTCCTCCTACTTCACTGGAGAGTGGGTTTAGGTAAATTAACATTGGAATGGCTCTTTGATATTTATGTAAAAGACTTTACAGAATAAACTTATGTATGTATGTGTATTCACATGTGTATGTATGTATGTGTATACCTATACGTGTGTGAGTGTGTGCATGTGTGTGTGTGTTGGTATACATGCCAAAAAAACAAAAATGCACACAAGTGTACAAACATACATACACACATTTGTGTGTTTATCTAAGGGGAAAAACCAGGCACCAGACTGCTTTCGGGAATATGAGGAGTCTAGGGTTTATAACAAGTTTTTAGTTACTTGTACCAGGACCCTTGTGGGAGGGAATACAGACCAAGCTGAAGTTTGGAAATCTGTGCCATGGCTCTCCTACCCAAATGTAGATGTCTTAGAGTGTGACACATTATGCTTCTTTCTGCCAGTTTAAAAATATTAATTTTTTTTCTTTTCTCTAAAGTGTTATTCTCAGAAAGAGCCCAGTGCCTGCACTAGAGGACTATAAGAGTATTTGAAGCACTATACGAACAGAGAACAGTTGAGGAGCAGATGTTAAGGAGAGAGAATGCTTGCTTGTCAATGGTTTATAGAAATAACAATGAACTTATGAGGCCCAAGGGAGAAATGGCATATCTAGGACATAAGAAGCTGCCACTACTAAATTGCACTACAATCTAGAGACCACGAGGAAACCCAGACAGGATACTTTCATATGGAGTGTTAGTCCTCACTGTGCCTAGAAGAATATAATATTTCCAAAGATGGAAAGGCTTGTTTCTCTGAAGGACGATTTAATAAGACTTTATGGCTAGATTATGAGGAAACATCCCTTGAACACATTTTTCTCCCATGGTCTCTTTCTCTACATCTAGTACTTATGCTGAGCAGCCTCCTTTCTCTGGGTTGGCAGAGTCTTCTGCATCTTCGAAGTGCATTTGCCAAGTCACACTGGTGATCCCTCTTTAAGTCAGCAGCGAGAAAGCTTAGAAATTTCCCGAATGCAATTACCTTCCTATTCTTGACTCAATGATTCAGAAGTCTAGATTTTTTTAATCAGTATAATAGTCTACTTTGAAACCATGTTTAACATACTGTTACTATTATTTTTCAATTGGCTGACTCTCTAGTGATTACTACTCCATGTATACAACCTCATCCAATATCCCCACAGTTTCTCCTACTCCAAGAACTCAGTGGACCATATGCTTGTCCAGATATACTTGGTCAATGTTGTCAAACTTGAGTTTGCAACTCATTAGTGGGTCACAAAATCAAGCTAGTGGGTCACAACCAAGATTTGTTTGTTTGAAGAATACAATGTATTAGAATAAAAAGACAATATCAGGTCATGTAATATAGAGTATGGGTAAGTACTACTTTGTAAATCTTTATTGCAGTCACATAATAAACACATACACACTCTTATGGGCTGAATTTTGCCCCCTCCACCCTCCCAAAATCCATATGCTGTGGCCCTAATATGATTTGGCTGCGTCCCCACCCAAATCTCGTCTTGAAATGTAGCTCCCCTAATTCCCACGTGTGGTGGGAGGGACCTGGTGGGAGATAACTGAATCATGGGGGCGGTTTTCCCCATACTGTTCTCGTGGCAGTGAATAACTCTCACGAGATCTGATGATTTTATAAGGGGTTTCCCTTTTCACTTGGCTCTCTCACTCTCTCTTGTCTGCTGCCATGTAAGACGTACCTTTCGCCTTCCACCATGATTGTGAGGCATCCCTGCCACGTGGAACTGTGAGTCCACTAAATTTGTTTTTCTTTACAAATTACTCTATCTTGGGTATGTCTTTATCAGCAGTGTGAAAGTGGGCTAATACAGGCCCTAACACTCAGTACCTTAGAATGTGACTGTATTTGGAGATGGGGCTTTTAAAGAGGTAATTAACATTAAATGATGTCATAAGGATGGGGCACTAATCAAATAGGACTGATGTTCTTGTAAATAGAGGAAGAGACACTAGAGACGTATGCACACAAAGGAAAGACCATGCAAGGACACAGTAAAAAGCCAGCCATCTGCAAGCCCAGGAGAGAGGCCTCAGGAGAAACCAAACCTGCTGACACATTGATCTGGGACATCTAACCTCCAGAACTGTGAGAAAATAAATTTCTGTGATTTAAGCCACTCAGTCTGTGGTATTTTGTTATGACAGCTCTAAAAAACACGAATACACACAGACATATGTGGCATATTGGTCCATGTGCTTTCCTGAGAAGAATGTTGTAATCAGAGAAACTTAAAAACCTCTGAACTAGCTATGGGTCAGGACAATCTCAAAATTGTATTTTACTTTAATCTTAAAAAGGATAATGGCTTAATTAATATCTGCCAAATTATTTTTTAATACTATTCTTGACTAAGATTGTCCTTATATGATGTACCCATATGTTGGCTCTAATATGTTAACGTTTCTCATAGATTTTATATTTCAAAGCCCTTTATATTTGAAATACAATAAACTCTGAGAGGTGAGTTGGAGTTTAGGCATTTGTACACCTAATGTGGCTCCCTTGTGTTTTATATCTTCACCTATTTTAAAGCTACTTTTTGTTTATGAATATACAGAAATTCATGCTGATTGAGATAAGGCCTTATCAGTTGTCACCTGCCCAAAGGGTGGGTGTGGGGTTCTGCAAGTACCTTCCCTAACATACAGATAAGCATCTTTTGAGATTTAAATGCCATCTTGGAACGATGATGTGCTCTTTTGTCTTTTATGTGGAGAGAGTTGTGCCAATTTAATAAGAATAAGACCTCTCCAAATGCATTAAGACCAAAATCTGGCATTATTAACAGATAGGTAAACAATGTATCTGTTGGAGATTTCACTTTTAACCCCACTCATGGACAAGTTATGAGCAAGGACATTTTGTGTCCAGAACTTGAATCAGTTCTGGTCTGACTGGTGGGCTCCATTTCCACCAGTTGATTCCTTTAATCAACTCCACGGGTAGATTCCCACCTGGATAGGCCCCAAATTATGTGCTCTCTTTTCTGAGGAGAGATGCTTTTCTCCTTTCAAATTTGAGGTCAGTCAGTCTGTTACACAGTCTGACTAGACCTCATGACTGTTTCCTCCTTAAACATCTCCAGGTCTGAGTTTTTCTGGCAAATACTTAAACAAGGATACAGTTGGTTTTAGACATGGCTGTTCTACTACCGACCACTTTATCAATGTATTGAGATACCTGTTAAAAGTAATGTAATATACCTAGTAATTCAAACTAATGCAGGAACAGAAAACGAAATACCACATGTTCTCACTTATAAGTGGGATCTAAATGATGAGAACACATGGGCACAAAGAGGGGAATAACACACACTGGGGCCTGCTTGAGGGTGGAGGATGGGAGGAGGGAAAGGATAAGAAAAAATACCTACTGGGTACTAGGCTTAGTACCTGGGTGACAAAATAATCTGTATGACAAACCCCTGTGACACGTGTTTACCTCTATAACAAACCTGCATATGTACCCCTGAACCTAAAATAAAAGTTTTTTTAAAAAGAGTAATATAATTGTTTGTAAATTTTGTTGAATTTTTTTCAGCCTTCAAACTATGGGCAGAAATAATGGAGGTTAATCTGCATGAGCTAGAAGTCCATTACCAAGGTATGCAGTTTCGCAGGACTGCAAGGGGCAGAGAGAACACATTATATCACAATATTAAATAGCATAAAATTATAGCCATCTTGGTATGATTTAGATACGTTTCTTCTGATATAGAGAAAACACAGAAAAATGCTTGTGATATAGGTTTGTTTTAATGAATTAGAATGGCATTATATATGTTATTAAATTATTTTTATTAATTTGATATGTGTCCTGGTAGCTCCATAGATCAGACAAATAGAGTTTATAATTTAGAATGATATTCTTCAATCTATTCAGTCTGGCAAGCAGTTATGTTTGAAACCTGAAGTTCACTGAGATGGAGTTAACATTTATGGCATTAGCTTTAATTGAGGATCTGTGAAAAAAGGCCATATTCTAGAGGGCTGTTGACCATCTTATCTATCACCTTTCAAGGTTCTATTCTTCATTTGGACATTATGAAAAATTTTTTTAGAAATTTATTCTAGAAATAGCTTTGTTTTTTCTAAGAAATCGGGAGTATTTTCTTATAAAACATGAAAACCATGTGCCATGTGTCTGGACTTACTTTCCTTTAGTGGTCAGAAATCCTAGAACAGAATTTTAGCCCTTATTTTGAATCTGGGTGGATTCTTATGAGACATACATTTATATACATATATATTTTTGTTTTACTTTCCTATTTAATTTGTATTTTGCTTTTTCTCAATTTTTATATATATAAAACACAAATATAATATGTAGTTTAATAAAATGATAATTAGCAACTATTTTGTATTTTCTTTTTCCTGATATATAATCTTTATATATAAAATATTGATGTGCATATGTGTGTGTGTGTGTGTGTGTATATATATATGCATACATACATACACATTTTACTGTTTTACTGCATGTAATTTGTGGAGCCATGTAAAATTTATTGATTAAGGTGAGGCATAAATAAAATAACCTAGTGCTAATTTATTTGGTATTTACTAAATAACTGTATATGCATAGCTTAGTTCCAGGGGAAAAATGCCTGCAACAGATAATTCCTGATTCCAATACCTTAAAATCCTAGTGAGGGAAAATGGATATAAACCAGTTCAGTAACTAAGCCATAGATAAGCAAATATGGCAATATAGCAATTGATGTGTAGGTAGTAAATTGTACAGATGATTACAAGAGGGCCAGATAAATTAAATCTAAGATTTTCTGGAAAATGAAACCCTCCATGGTAGAAGGATAGAAATTATTTGGCTAGATAGGGAATAAAGAAAAATGCATTTAAGTAGAGAAAATAGAACAGAACAGGATTAGGGATAAACCTGAACAAGGTGTGTTTGGGGGACAATAAGGAGACGAGTATCTCTCAATTGTAGAACAATGGGAGAAAAGTCACATAAATAGATTGAGGTTACATTGCGGAGCCCCCAAGGAATAACTGAAGGCATAAGATAGAAGAATGTCATAACAAAACAGTCACTATTGTTACCATTACTGATATAATTGACTTCTTTCTTTCTCTCACATATATAGTAAGTAGTAGTTGGAAGAGATTTGAAGTCATAGATTGGTTTTGCTTATAGTGTTGGTCTAGGTGATTGTGAAATTTCAAGATGTAATGAACTGCTTAAATAGAAAATTGATTTTTTTCATAGCATTTCAATCCACACACACAAAAAAAAAAATCAAGAAAAGAAGCAAAAAAAGGGAGAAAAGAAAATTTTTTTCAAAAAGGAAAGACAAGAATCTGGCTCTCTACAGGCTAGACGAGATCATGATGAATTTGGATCTCCTTTCCTGTCAATAGCAATAAGTGATAAGCATGTTATACTCTCTTAACTTTTTTTTTTTTTTTTTTTTGAGACAGAGATTCACTCTTGTTGCCCAGGCTGGAGTGCGGCAGTGCTATCTCGGCTCACTGCAACCCCCACCTCCCAGGTTCAAGTGATTCACATGCCTCAGCAACCTGAGTAGCTGGGATTACGGGTGTGTGCACCAAGCCCAGCTAATTTTTGTATTTTTAGTAGAGACGGGGTTTCACCACGCTGGCCAGGCTGGTTTTGAACCCCTGACCTCAGGTGATCTGCCCTCCTCGGCCTCCCAAAGTGCTGGGATTACAGGCATGAGCCACCAAGCCCGGCCTATACTTTCTTAACTTTTAATGTTGTTTGTATAATTGTCAGATTTATTGTATGTGGTTATTATTTTTTAATGCTGCAGATAACTTTTTCATGCAGATGAGTAAAATAATTTTTAGTTTAAAAAGAATATACTAGAATAATGTAATGATGTGTAATTCTTAGTCATTTACAAACCATTGTCATGGTTTCTGCTATATGCATGCAATCCACTATTATTTACTAAATATCGATTTTTAAAATCAACCTTTTTTAACTCAAATTTTATTAAAAAGGAAACTATTATACTACTGTTGAGGAAAACAGTATAATTGTTAAAAGAAGAATACAACTGTTAAAATATATATTAAACATGGTTTTAAAATGAAAATGAGAATAACTATAAAATATAAGTAATATTAGTTCTCAAAAATTTTGCCAAATTTATCCTGAAGATACTGATTGGTGAGGTGAATGGGGCTGTTTATGCTCAGTTTATAATAAAGAAATATTTAGGTTGGTTAGGTTGAGATGAAGGCAAGTTTTCAAGGTGAAAAAATTGATTCTGTGTTTTAGCTTTAATGGGAATTCCAGCTCAATGGCACAGATAGTTGGAAAGAACTGAAACTATTTAACTGCCTTATTAGTTAGGATTTAATATTGAGAATTAATTTTCAAAGAAAATGAGGTAAATGACCTTTCAAAACAAATTTTGTTTGATTAAATCATCTGATACAACTCTTCTGTCCAGTTTCTCAATAGATCAAGTTTTGGAAAATAAATGACAGTAATGGCAAATTTTTCCTTCTTCATAAATTGCTATTATCTGGTTTGGAAAATATTACTACAGACCATTTATACCATCTTTCAAGTGCCTCTGTATAATGTTCATAATATATTTAGTGAATTATTCAGATGAGTTCCTTAACAAGACTTTTAGACACCAAATATCCAAGCCCACTCAATAAAGTGATGCACTTTATAGCTCTAGTTTCTCTTATTCCATTTAGGAGTTCTTGCACACAGAATGCTGACATAAGCCTCTCTTGTAAGAATAACTAAATTGTTCAAATGGCAAATATATCTGTAGTATATGCACATTAGCAGAGCCGGTGGCAGTCATAGAAAACACCTTGAATCGACAGTTTTCTTTAGGAAGACTTAATGTTCATCTTAAAATTCAAACAGATGAATGAGAATGCCTCTGCATAAAAGCTAATGAGCCCCAGTATGAAATAGTAGTTTATATTGACTGTTCTGTTCATAAAGCTGATAAACAAGTTGGGATTCAGTGAGCCATCCTTAAATTGACTTGATGGTTTTAGTAGTTTCACTGAGTGTACTCTCTGGGGCCTGTATGATTTTGTACCCTGGCTCTATTAGCAGGATCCTATCTTATTAGCTGTGAAAACTTGGGCAAGTTTCCATTTCTGTGCCTAAGTTATCTCATTTGTAAAATATTGATAATATTATCTAACCTGAAGACTTGTTAGAAGGATTAAATATATAGATAAATATTAAGCCTTCAGAACAGTATTTGACATATAGTCTTGCATAAAATATTTGACATACAGTCTTTTATAAGTGTTTGTAGTTGTTGTTTTAATTATTGTTTTCATTTATTCTTAAAACATCATTTGTTATGGACTGAATTGTGTCCCTTGCCCTCCTCCAAATTCTTATGTTGAAATCTTAACTCCCAGTGTGATTGTATTCTGAGATAGGGCCTTTAGTAAGGTAAGGAAGGTTAAATGAGGTCATTAGGGTGGGGCCCTAATTCCATAAGATTAGTGTCCTTATAAGAAGACAGGAGACATCAGAAATGCCTCTCTCTGCACATGCACAGAGGAAAGGCCATGTGAGGACACAGTGAGAAGATAACTGTCTACAAGCCAGGAAGACAGCCTTTTACAGAAACCGATTTGCTTCCACCTTGATCATGGAATTCTAAACTCCAGAACTGTGAGAAAATAAACCTCTGTTGTTTAAGCCACCCAATTTGTGGTATTTTGTTAAGGCAGTCTTGCAGACTAACACACTATTTTGAAGATTGATGCTTCCTTGTGTATACAACAGTAGGTAGATTTTTTTTTTCTTTCACAAGTGACATTTCTATGTTTTAAAACAATATAAAATAAAACACGTGTTGATTAAAACACATTAATAAGAATCAATACATAGGGTCTATATAATTTGAAAGCTCTATTTTTTTTCTTTCAAATAGCAATGGGAGACAGATTATCAAAACTTTTGATAAAATTGACCATGATACAATAATTTAAGCACTTTATGTAGGTAGACTTTACAGAACTTTAGGAACACCTGATGCATTATTTGAAACATACTCTATTGCTCCAATTATCTATACTTTATTAAGTATTATATTTTTTTCTAATGGTTTAATATATTATACATTTTGATTTATAAAGTGAGTTAAAGATTACTATGGCAACAATTTTATTTTATACTTGAGGCATATATTAGGCCCATGAAGTATACCTAACTTGAGAGGACACAAGCTCAGCAGGCTTAGAACTTGGGAAGAGCTCCTTCATCTCCACTTTATATCCTTTTCCTTTTCTTAAAAAAAAAATGGTACAATAATAGGAAAAAAGTATTTAATGTATTTTGGTCATTGATAAAGAGATTATTCTTTGAGAACCTAGTATATGTCATGTACTGAGTCAGAAACTGAAAATATAAAGATAAATTAGCAATATTTATCTCTTTTGGACCACTTTTCACAGTTTAACCTGGTCACATTTTTAGTAATGTTATTAGGATACTTTAAATTATATCTGAGGTTAATTGTTTTGTGTTGGAGTTTACACATTTTTACTTTTGTTCCACCCACTCTGTGGCATTTTAATGAGTAACCAGTTGGTGAAAAGAGATCACACTTACATACACCTGGTAGAAGTTATTGATTTACTGGACCAAGGGTCCAGAAAATTAACAAGGGTGAGTTGGAGAAATGCAATTGATGAGAATTTCTTGGCTTAACTTTCCAGAAATGTTAGCTCACTTGTGTGTGCATCTTCTGGTGAGCCACTCTACATATGTAGGGTCTTGTTAGAATTGGAAAAACATGTCAGTTCTTCTTAATTGGTACCTAGGTCTCACCCAGTGGAGTGCTGAAGCCAGTTCATACTAGCTTGTGAGAAAAAATTGTTATAATTTTAGGAAGTATCTGAGCCAGTAAACACAGCCATATTAAAAAGACAAATTATGTGAAATTACAAAAATAAGTTATATTAAAATATTATTTTAGTCACAAAAGTTGAGAAAATTAATATACAGTTATTTTTACCATATATTCCCAATACAGTGGAATTACAGTGTATTTTGACAAAATACTTCTATCTTACACTATGTTTTCAATAAATTTACCAAACTCTTGGAACTACAGAGCTACCTCATCTAATGTATGGAAAATATCTACCATAAAACTGAATGAGCAAAGCTGTCCTCACTGTCAAACCAACCATCGCAATCAGACTTCTTATTAGATGAAATCTGATTCTGTTTTCAATAAAGAGAAGTATATGCACTTGAAAAAATATTTTAAAATCCTGAGAAATAATTATTGGGTACAACTAATAATAATATAATACAAGCAGAGAGGTAAAGCAAACTGGCAGAATAGAAAGCTCCACTGATTGTCTACCCTGCAAAGACACCAAGTTAACACCTATCTACGCAGAAAAAACACCCTCATAAGAACCACGAAGCAGGTGAGCAATCATAGTTTTAACTTCATACTGCTGAAAGAGGCACTGAAAACAGAGAAAAAGCAGTCCTGAATCCCAGACGCCAGCCCTTCCGTATCCCCTGCGCAGCAGTTTGGTGAGGAGAGCTTATCTGTGAGCTGGGGGCAGGGGAGGGAAACACAGCAATTGTGAGACATTGAACTCAGTGCTTTGCTGTTACAGCAGAAAGGAAAACTGGCTCAAACTCAGCTGATGCCTGCCCATGGAGGCAGTATTTAAACCAGCCCTAGCCAGAGGGGAATCACTGTTCTCAGAGGTCAAATTTGAGTGCCTGCAATCCTTGCCACTGAGGGCCACAGTGATCTGAGTCTTCATATAAACTTGAAAGGCAGTCTAGGCCGCAAGGACTGCAACTCTTAGACAAGTCCTTGTGCTAAACTAGGTCCAGAGATAAGGGATTAAGGGGGCACTCAACATACTGAGGTAGTACCTGGGGCAGCCAAGAGAGTGCTGACATCACCCCTCCTCTAAACTTAGGCTGCACAGCTCGCAGATCCAAAACAGACCCCCTTTCTCCTGCTTGAGGAGAGGAGAAGGGAGAGTGGGAAGGACTTTGTCTTACATCTAGGCATCTAGGATACCAGCTCAGCCACAGCAGGATAGGGCACCAATCAGAGTCTTGAGGCCCCCATTCCAGGCCCTAGAAGAAGACTTTTCTTGACAAACTGGGCCAGAAGGGCCTTAGAGTAAAGGATCAAGTCCTGGCAGAGTTCATCACCTGTTAACTGGGGCCTGAACAACCAGCAACAATTCCCAGGTACTACATCAATGGCCGCGGATGAGCCACTGAGACTTGCTGGCTTCAGATGAGACTCAGCACCTTAACAGCTGTGGTAGTTATGGGGCAAAACTCCTTCTGCTTGAGAAAAGTAGAGGGAAAAGTAAAAGGGACTTCGTCTTGCACCTTAGGTATCAGTATGGTCACAGAGGGGTAGAGCACTGAGTGGGCTCTTGGGGCCCCTGATTCTAGGACTTGACTCTTGGACAGCATTTCTGGACCTGCCCTGGGCCAGAGGGGAGCCCACTGTCCTGAAAGGTGAGTCCTAGGCCAGGCAACATTCACAACAAGCTGACTTAAGAGGTCTGGCAGTTCTCACAGCCTGGGGTACCGGGTGAGTCTCCTCTGCCTTTGGAAAGGGGAGCAAAGTAGGGGAAGGGCTGCATATGGTGGTTTGAGCCAGGTCATCTGCAATACAACAGAACAGGAGGTAGACTTCAAAGGTTTTGACCCTAGTCCCTGACTCTAGGATGGCACTTCTGGACCCATCTGGGACCTGTGGGACCTTGCTGCCCTGAAGGGAAAGACACAGGCCTGACTGGCTATGCCACCTGTTTATTGTGGAGCACTAAGGACTTGAGTGAAGGTAGGCAGTAGCCAGAGAGTGGTTATAGTAGGCCTTCATGAGACCCAGTGCTGTGCTGGTTTTAGGTCTGACCCAGCACAATCATAGTTGTGATGGCCACAGGGGTGCTTGTGACACTCTATCTCAGCTTTAGATGGCTCAGAATAAATAAAAACACACTCTGTATGTTTGGGAAAAAGTAAGAGAAGAGAATAAAAGTCTCCACCTGGTGGAGCTTCCAGTGAGCCGAGACCATGCCACTGCACTCCAGCTTGGGTGACAGAGCGAGACTCTGTCTCACAAAAAAAAAAAAAAAAAAAAAGTCTCTGCCTGATAACTCAGAATTCTCCCAGATCTCATCCAATATCATGCAGGTGGTACCTATACAAATCTGCAAGAACTACAGCATTACTGGGCTCAGGGTGCCCCCTAAGGCACACACAGCTTACATTACCATACCCAAGTCCTTTCAAATATCTGGAGAGTCTTCCCAAAAAAGATGGCTACAAACAAGCTTAGACAGTGAAGGCCACAATAGATATCTCACTCTTCAATGCCAAGACACCAAAGAACATCTATTAGCATAAACACCATTGAGGAAAACATGACCTCACCAAATGAACTAAATAAGGCATCAGGGACCAATTGTGAAGAAACAGAAATATGTGAACTTTCGGACAGAGAATCAAAATACTTATGTTGACAAAACTCAAAGAAATTCAAGATAACCCAGAGAAGGAATTCAGAATTCTATCACATAAATTTCACAAACAGGTTTAAATAATTAAAAAGAGTCAAGCAAAGATTCTGGAGAGGAAAAAAAGCAATTGGCATACTGAAGAATGTATCAGAGTCCTTTAACAGCAGAATTAATTAAGCAGAAGAAAGCATTAGTGAGCTTGAAAACAGGCTATTTGAAAATACACAGTCAGAGGAGACAAAAGAAAAAAACAGAAAAGGGTGCCTACAGGATATAGGAAATGGCCTCAAAAGGGGAAATCTAAGAGTTACTGGTCTTAAAGAGGAGGTAGAGAAAGAGATAGGGGGAGAATGTTTATTCAAAGGGATAGTAACAGAGAACTTCCCAAACCCAAAGAAAGATGTAAATATACAAGTACCAGAAGGTTATAGAACACCAAGCAGATTTCACCCAAAGAAGACTACCTCAAGGCATTCATATAATTAAACTCTCAAAGGTCCAGGATAAAGAAAGGATCCTAAAAGCAGCAAGAGAAAAGAAAGAAATAACATACAATGGAGCTCCAATACATCTGGCAGCAGACTTTTCAGTGGAAACCTTACAGGCCAGGAGAGACTGTCATGATATATTTAAAGTGTTGAAGGAAGAAAACTTTTACTCTAGAATAGTATATCCGAAAACAAAACAAAACGAAACAAAACACCCTTAAAACATGAAGGTAAAATAAAGACTCTGTGAGACAAGCAACAGCTGAGGATTTTCATCAATACCAGACCTGTCCTACAAGAAATGCTAAAGGGAGTACTTCAATCAGAAAAAAAGGACATTAAAGAGCAGTAAATAACCACCAAATGGCACAAAACTCACTGGTAATAGTAAGTACACAGGAAAACACAGACTATTATAACACTGCAATTGTGGTATGTAACTTAGTCTTATCCCAAGTAGAAAGACTGAATGATTAATCAATCAAAAATAGTAACTACAATAACTTTTCAGGACACAGTCAATAAAATAAGATATAAGTAGAAAAAACAAAATGTTAAAAAGTGGGGGAATGAAGCTAAGGCGAGTTTTTTTAGTTTTATTTTTGCTTGTTTGTTTATGCAAATAGTGTTAAGTTGTTATCAGGTTAAAAAAACAGGTTACAAGATAGTATTTGTAAGACTCATGGTAACTTCAAACCAATAAACATACAATGGATACACAAAAAATAAAAAGCAGGAAGCTAAACCATGTCACAGAGAAAATTATCTTCACTAGGGGAGACAGAAAGGAAAGAAAAAAGATAGAGAAAACCACAAAGCAACCAGAAAACAAGCAACAAAATGGCAGGAGTAAGTCATTACCTGCCAGTAATAACATTGAATGTAAAGGGACTGAACTCTCCAATTAAAAGACATAGACTGGCTAAAAGGATGAAAAAACAAGACCAGCGATCTGATGCCTATGGGAAACACACTTTACCTATAAAGGCACACATAGAATGAAAACAAAGGAATGGAAAAAGACATTCCATGACAATGGAAACCAAAAAAGAGCAGGAGTCACTACACTTATATCAGATAAAATAGATTTCAAGACAAAAACTGTAAGAAAAGAAAAGGTCAAAGGTAACTATATAAAGATAAAGGGTCAATTCAGCAAAAGGAGATAATAATTTAAAATATATATGCACCCAACACTGGAGCACCCAGATATATAAAGAATATATTATTGGAGTTAAAGAGAGATATAGGCCTGAATACAATAATAGCTGGAGACTTCAAAACCCCATTTGCACAGAAAATCAGACAAAAGCCTCAAACTTAATCTGCACTATAGACCAAATGGATCATTTCCTCCAAGAGCTGAAGAATACATATTCTTTTCTTCAGCACATAGATCATTCTCAATGACAGGCTATATGTTAGTCACAATACAGGTCTCAAAACATTCAAAGAAATTGATATAATATAATGCATCCTCTCTGGCCACGATGGAATAAAACTAGAAATTAATAACAAGAGGAATTTTGGAAACTATACAAATAAATGAAAGTTAAACAATATGCTCTTGAAGGACCAGTGGGTCAATGAAGAAATTCAGAAGGAAATTGAAAAATTTCTTGAAATAAATGATAATGGAAACACAACATACCGAAACCTATGGGATATATCAAAAACAGTACTAACAGGGAAGTTTATAGCTAAATGTGCCTACATCAAACAAGAGAACAAAACTTTAAGTAAACAATCTAACAAAGTACCTTAAGGAATGAGAAAAGCAAGAGCAAACCAAATCCCAAATTAGTAGAAGAAAATAAATAATAAATATCAAAACAGAAAGGAATGAAATTGAGATTAAAAATACAAAAGATCAATGAAGTAAAAAGTTGCTCTTTTGAAAAGTTAAACAGAATTGACAAACCTTTAGCTCAACTAAGAAAAAAGAGAGATGATCAAAAGAAATAGTATCAGAAATGAAAAAAAGAGGCATTACAACTAATACTGCAGAAATTTATATGATCACTAGTGGCTACTATGAGCAACTGTGTGCCAATAAATTTGAAAATCTAGAAGAAATGGACAAATTCCAAGATATATACAACTTACCAAAATTGAACCAGGAAGAAATGTAAAACCTGAGCAGACCAATAACAAGTAATGAGTTCAAAGCCATAATAAAAATTCTCCCAGTAAAGAAAAGGCTGGGACCTGATGGCTGCACAGCTGAATCCCACCAAACATTTAAGAACTACTAATATCAGTACTACACAAACTCTCCCAAAAAAATGGGAAGAGAGTACTGCCAAACTGTTTCTACAAGTTCAGTATTACCCTGATACCAAAACAAGACAAAGATTTATCAAACAAAGAAATTACAGGCCAATATCTCTGATGAATATTGATGCAAAAATTCTCAACAAAATACTAGCAAACCAAATTCAACAATACATTGGAAAGTTTATTCATCATGATGAAGTGGGATTTATCCCTGAGATGGAAGGAAGGTTCATCATATGTAAATCAATCAATATGGTATTATATCAACAGAATGAAGGATGAAAACCATATGATCTTTTCAACTGATGCTGAAAAAGCATTCAGTAAAATTCAACATTTCTTCAGGATAAAAACCCTCAAGAAACTGGATATAAATTAGCTGGGCATGGTGGTACATGCCTGTAATCCCAGCTACCTGGGAGGCTAACACAGGAGAATCTCTGGAACCCAGGAGGCGAAGGCTATAGTAAGCCAAGATCATGCCACTGCACTTCAGCCTGGGTGACAGAGCGAGACTGCATCTCAAAACAAAAAAGAAAACAAACCAACAAAAACAACAATAAAAAATACTGGATAGAGAAGGAACTTACCTCAAAATAATGAAAGCCATATTCAACAGACCAAATGGGGAAAAACTGAAAGCCTTTCCTCTAGTATCTGGAACACGAGAAGGATGCCCACTGTCACCACTGTTATTCAACATCATACTGGAAGTCCTCGCTAGAGCCATCAGGCACGATAATGTTATAAAGGGAATCCAAATTGGAAATGAAGAAGTAAAATTATCCTTGTTTGTAGATGATATGATCTTATATTTTGAAAAACCTAAAGATTCCACAAGAAAACTATTAGAACTAATGAACAGAATCATTAAAGTTGTAGAATCCAAAATCAACATACAAAAATTAGTGGCATTTCTACATTCCACAGTGAACAATGTCTCTACAATAAAAACTATAAAAAGTAATCCCATTTACAATAGCCAACATACAATTAAATACCTAGGAATTAACAACCAAATAAGTGAAAGATCTCTCCAATACAAACTCTGAAAGAAATTAAAGAGGACACCAAAAACAAAAACAAAACCAAAAAAACAAATTCCATGGTCATGGATTGGAAGAATCAATGTAGTTGAAGCATCCATACTACCCAAAACAATTTACAAATTCAATACAATCCCTATTAAAAAATCAATGACATCCTTCACAGAAGTGGAAAAAAATCATAAAGCTTATGTAGAACTACAAAAAATTTAGAAATCTGATCATAAAATGGGCAAAAGATTTGAATAGACATTTCTCAAAAGAAGAAATGTATATTAGTCTGTTTTCATGCTGCTGGAGATGAAAGTTTCAAGACATACCCAAGACATACCCCTAGCAGTTTTCATGCTGCTGGACACGAGAGTTTCAAGACATACCCAAAACTGGGAACAAAAAAAAAGGTTCAATTGGATTTACAGTTCCACATGGCTGGGGAGGCCTCAGAATCATAGCGGGAGGTGAAAGGCTCTCCTTACACGGTGGCGGCAAGAGAAAAGAGGAAGACCCAAAAGTGGAAACCCCTGATAAACTCATCAGATCATGTGAGATTTACTCACTATCATGAGAATAGCACAGGAAAGACCAGCCCCCATGATTCAATTACCTCCCCCTGGAACCCTCCCACAACACATGGGAATTCTGGGAGATACAATTCAAGTTGAGATTTTGGTGGAGACACAGCAAAACCCTATCATTCCACCTGGGCCCCTCCAAATCTCATGTCCTCACATTTCAAAACCAATCATGCCTTCCCAACAGTCCCCTAAAGTCTTAACTCATGTCAGCATTAACCCAAAAGTCCACAGTCCAAAGTCTCATCTGAGACAAGGCAAGTCTCTTCTGCATATAAGCCTGTAAAATCAAAAGCAAGCTAGTTACTTCCTAGATACAATGGGAGTACAGGTCTTAGGTAAATACAGCCATTCCAAATGGGAGAAATTGGCCAAAACAAGGGGTTACAGGGCCTGTGCAAGCCTGAAATCCAGTTGGGCAGTCAAATTTTAAAGCTCTAAAATGATCTCCTTTGACTCTAGGTCTCACATCCAGGTCACACTGATACAAGAGGTGGGTTCCCATGGTCTTGAGCAGCTCAGGCCCTGTGGTTTTGCAGGGTACATCCTCTCTCCCAGCTGCTTTCATGGGCTGGCATTGAGTGTCTTTGGCCTTTCCACATGAACGGTGCAAGCTGTTGATAGATTTACCATTCTGGGGTCTGGGGGATGGTGGCCATCTTCACAGCTCTACTAGGCAGTGGCCCAGTAGGGACTCTGTGTGGGGGCTCTGACCCCACATTTCCCTTCCCCACTGCCCTAGCAGAGGTTTTCCATGAGTGCCCTGCCCTTGAAGCAAATTTCTGCCTGAGCATCTAGGCCTTTCCATACATCTTCTGAAATCTAGGCAGAGATTCCCAAACATCAATTCTTGACTTCTGTGTACCTGCAGGCTCAACACCATGTGGAAACTGTGAAGGCTTCGGGCTTCTGCCCTCTGAAGCCACAGCCCAAGCTGTACATTGGCTTCCTTCAGCCATGATTAGAGCAGCTGGAACACAGGGCACCAAGTCTCTAGGCTGCACACAGCACAGGGACCCTGAGCTTGGCTCACAAAACCACTTTTTCCTCCTGGGCCTCTGGGCCTATGATGGAAGGGGCTGCCATGAAGGTCTCTGACATGGCCTGGAGACATTTTCCCCATTACCTTGGAGATTAACATTAGGTTCCTTGCTGCTTATGCAAATTTCTGCAGCCAGCTTGAATTTCTCCTTCAAAAAATGGGTTTTTCTTTTCTACATCATCAGGCTGCAAATTTTCTGCATCATCAGGCTGCAAGTTTTCTGAACTTTTATGGTCTGTTTCCCTTTTAAAACAGAATGCTTTTGACAGTACCCAGAAACAATGGGTACTGTTCCAGAAGCAGCTTCTGTTCTGAGCCATGACTTTCCTGGTCTGTGGGTTAGCTTAGGTCTCTAGGGTCTTTCACCAAGCACTCCAAGTACAGGATAAGAAATGCCAAGGGCCCAGCACAGACTCACTTACCTATCTGATTCTTGTTGCTACTTTCACAAGTCACCCTCACGCCATGTTGAATGTGATCTTGAGCCCAGATAAGGCCTTCTAATGGCCTTCACATTCCTTGCTTTCATTATGCCAGGAGAACAGGTCTCCTGCTCTGTCTTTCTGCTTATTCCTGTACATATCCAGAGGTTAAAAAAACAGTCAAAGGAAAGCCTGAAATGTGGAGTGAAGTGGTAAGAAGAATACTTAGGGTCTGATCATTACTATCATCCGTCTTCCACAATTTCTGGGATGGAAAAAGTGGACTTAGTGTTTTCCCGTTCCTCTGCTTACCTCCTCCATTCTTCTAGCTTTGAGTGGTAAAGCTCATAGGCTAGCTTTCATAGAACTCAACAGAACCTGGGGCATTGGTGGTCCTTAAGAAATATTTGTTGAATGATTGCTTGAATCCATGAAAAGATAATCTAATCTATACATTCACATAACCTATAGAATCTTATTCTTCATGATATATTTTGGACATGCTATTGTAATGGCTTTAAGTACTATTGATTTAATTAAATAACCATACATTTTTTAGTCAAAATGTGAAGGACATTTAAATAATAACAGGTCAAAAGTCATCCCCATCCTACTGACTGATGAAAAGGATGTGTGTGAAAATGCAAGAGGCAAGCATGTTAATATACTTTTTAAAGTTCCCATTATAATTTATGTGTTAAAAATTATTTATAGTACTTTGAATTTTCAGAGCTCATTAATTGTTAATTAATTGATTTAATTTCTGTACTTTGAAGCAGTTATTCCGTGCTTACTTTTGGCATCTCAGAATAGACATGCAAAACTAGAAATCTTGACTCTTCTATTCTTAACCACTGCTTCCCAGATATATTACTCATCTAAGCTCATGGTGCCACCATTCACCCAGTTTCCTGTCCCAATACAAGAAACCAATCCTTTATTCTCCTCTTCTTCATCACTCACACCCAACCCATAATTTAAGCCTGTCATTTCTGTGTCAAAATGTACCTTGGATCTCAATATATCTTTAATCACCTCTTCCCTGCTACCAGCCTAAATCTGTCACCATCAACTCTTAGCAGTATTATTTTCTTACCTGGACTCAAAAACAGACACTTCACACCTGTTTCCTCTTTATCCCATTACCATATAAGTTTTGTTACATCCCTTATAGGGCTGCTTTTTATTCTCTTAGAGTATATCATGTTTTTTTTTTTTCTCTACTTGTTGTATTATTTTTCTTCCACTAGAATGTTAGATCCATGAGAACAGAGGCCTTGCTTGTGCTTTTCAGGGCTGTATTCTTGTTAACAAAAACAGGGCTGACACATGGTAGGAAATCAAGATGTACAAGTGGGAGCTAAAAAAATTGAACTCATGGAGATAGAGAGTAGAATGATAGTTACCAGAGGCTGGGAAGGGTATGGGGTATTAAGAGGGGATAATGGGTGGAAAAATGCAGTTAGATGAAAAGAATAAGATCTAGTGTCCAATGACGCAGTAGGGCTACTATGGTTACAGTAATTTATTGTATATATCAAAATCACTAAAAGACTGGAATTGGAATGTTCCTAACACAAATAAATGATAATTATTTGAGGCGATGGATACCTCAATTACCTTGATTTGATCATTACACATTATAAGCTTGTATCATACTATCACATGCACCCCATAAATATGTACAACTATTATGTATCCATAATAAAAATTTTAAAAAGTTGCATTTTTGGAATGAATAAATGACCAAATAAGATAATTATGGCAATAAGAGAAAGCCTTTAAATTTTTTGTACAAAGAGATAATATGATCAAAGAATTCAGTTATGATAGATTATTCTGGTAATGAAAGGATTAGAAATGTTTGGAGAATATTGTAATTTTGCAGTCAAGAAATGTAGATGGTCTTACCTAAGGTAATAATGCGGAAATGGAAAGGAGTGGGTAGATACATGGAATGTTTATGAGGCAGAATTGATGTGACTCAATGAATGATTAAATGTAGCTGAGTTGTGAGCAGAAGGAAGTTAGAAAATGACTTAGGATTTTTTAGCTAAGGAGACCCGGTTGTTCTAAAATATTTTAAAGAGGATGTTTCTAAATGAGTTTCCTTCACTTCAACACTAGAGAAACTCGTTTAGAAACAGCCTCTTTGAAATATTTCTAAAGCATTCAGTTAGAGATATTTAGAAGGCAGTTAGAACAAGAAGTTCTCTATGTATAAGGAGAATGGTTATGACTGGAGATTCAGCTTTATGAGTCATTTGCTTAAATATGGATGTGGAAATCAGATCAATCTAGTAGAGTAGAGAGAAAGCAAAGACCAGTTCCTAGGGTCCTTTAACATTTAAGGAGTGAGATGAAGATGATGATTAGTAAGGGATACTGAGTCAATGTTTTTTCTTCCAACAGCATTTCAAATTCTTGCTTTTTATGTATTCATTATTCCACTCAAATTAGACCTTTCTAAATATGCCCATATTTTCTAACTTACATGCTTCTGTTCATGATGTTCCCAGGAATGCTTTTTGTACATTTCTATTCAATGAATAGTGTGTTTTTTAATACTCATCGAAAATACTTCCCTTGAAAGCCTTTGAACTTGCTCAAAAGTTTTCTCTTAGACTATGCATTCCTTGAGAGAAAAAGGAAGTATTCTTCAACATTACTCAGTGAATATAGCAAGTTTTCAATGAATATTTAATAATTTAATCTATGGTAGATTGCATTAATATCCCCAATTTTTCACTCCTCCTTGTATCCCTGCTCTTTGGCATGTAACTCGTAGTGCCCTCTCTGACATGGTGCTCATCCATGTGATTTTCTTTAGCCAATGTTAGGAAAAAGCAATGGTATGTGTAGTGCTCAAGAGGTCTTGTCTGTTTCTGATTGCTCCTTTCTTCTGTCATCCTCTGAAGAGGGATATGCCTGGGGTTGCCTGCCAGTCTTAAGAAAAAGATGAAAAATTTTGAGTCACGCCAGGGGTCTCAGCATAGATCAACTGAACCTGCAAAGCATGAGAAATAAACACTTATTATTGTATGCCATTGAAGTATCATGATTGTTTGCAATGATTTTATGGCAATTATTTTATTTTATTTTTGAATATAAATAAGTTCATCTAAAAGATATTTGATACATAATCTCCAAGACAAAAACAGGGCTAATTGAACAACATTCTTTAATAAGGAGATTATCATCTCCTCCTTAATACTGCTTTAAAAATCTTTTTTCAGTTTCTTTAAAAAAACTGCTTTATTGAGGTATAATTTGTTATAAAAAAACTGTACACATTTCATGCATACAATTTGATGAGTCTAGATATATGCATACACCCATGAAACCATCACCACAATCAAGATAATCAATATATCCATCACTTCTAAAAGTTGCCTTGTGTTCCTTTGTTTTCCTGTTTATTTGTTTGTGTTAAGATTTACTCTCAACAAATTTTGAAGTGTAAAATACAATGTTGTTAATGATACATGCTATGTTGTACAGCAGATTTCTACAACTTATTCATCTTTCATAAGTGAAACTTTATACCATTGAAAAATAAATGCACATTTTCTTCTCTCTTCAGTCCCTCACAACCACCATTTGCTCTCTGAGCCTATGAGTTTGGCTATTTTAGATACTTTATACAAGTGAAATCATACAGTATTGCCCTGTGACTGGCTTATTTCACATACTATCATAATATCTTCTAGGTTCATCAGTATTTTCTGTCACATATGGTGGGATTTTTTTTCTTTTATAAGGCTGAATAATATTCCGTTGTGTGTTTTCTTTATCCACTTATCTGTCAATGGACATTCTAAGTTGTTTCTGTATCTTAGTTATTGTTAATAATGCCACAAAGAACATGAGAATGCAGATGTCTCTTTGAGATTTTGCTTTCAGTTATTTTGGATATATACCCAGAAGTGGGATTGCTGGATCATATGCGAATTCTACGTATAATTTTTTTTGAGGAGCCTCTATACTGTTTTCTGAAAATATAGGGGAAAGCCTTCTTGATATTGATATTGGCAATGATTTCTTGGATATGACATCAAAGCACAGGCAACAGAAGCAAAAATAAACGTGATACAACATTAACCTAAAAAACTATACAGCAAAGGGAACAATAAACAGAATGAAGAGACAACCTACGGAATGAGAGAAAATATTTCTGTTTTTAAATTTTTTTAACTTTTACTTTAGGTTTGAGGGTACATGTGAAGGTTTGTTAAGCAGGTAAATACGTGTTATGGGGGTGTGTTGTACATATTATTTCATTACGCAGATATTAAGCCCAGTACCCAATAGTTATATTTTCTGCTCCTCTCCCTCTTTCCACCCTCTTCTCTCAAACGGACCCCAGTGTCTGCTGTTTTCTTTTTTATATTCATAAGTTCTCACTATTTAGTCCCCACTTATAAGTGAGAACATGTGGTATTTGGTTTTCTGTTCCTGTATTATTTAGCCTTCAGCTCTGCCCATGTTCTTGCAAAAGACATGCTGTCATTCTTTTTTATGGCTGAATAATATTCCATAGTGTATATGTACCACATTTTTCTTTATTCAGTCTGTCATTGATGGACATTTAGGTTGATTCCACATCCTTTGCTATTGTGAATAGATAAACACAGTTTTTAATTATTGCCATATACAGTTGCCTTTTAAAACATGGGATAAGAAAAGTGTTACAAACATAATAAATATGTTTATATTGTCTTTTTTTAAAATTATACTTTAAGTTTTGGGATACATGTGCAGAACATGAAGGTTTGTTACATAGGTATACATGGAGCGAAAATATTTCTAAACAATGTATCTGATGAAAAGTTAATATTCAAAAAATGTAAGGAACTCCAACTCAATGGCAAAAACAAAAAACAAACAAAAAACAAAAAAACCCCACAACCCAACAAATACCTTGATTAAAAATGGGCCAAATACGTGAATAAGCAGTTCTCTAATAGAGACATACAAATGGCCAAAAGGTTTATGAAAGGTGCTCAACATCACTAATCATAAGGAAATGCAAATCAAAACTGCAATGAGATGTCACTTTGCATCTGCTAGGATGGTTATTATAAACAACAACAACAAAAAAGATAAATACTAGTGGGAATGTGGAGGAAAGTGAACCTCTGTACACTGTTGGTGGGAATGTAAAATGGCTCAGCCACACTTTATGGAAAATAGTATGGCAATGGTTTTAGTGCAATTATTTTATGGCAATACCTAATACAATTTCAAAATGAATTTCTTAAAAGTAAAGAAATAAAATGGAATCTCTGAAATTTAAGAAAAAAAAATGAGTTACCCAATGGCAAAGGATAGAATCTCCTATAACACTAGGTGAATAGACTTTGACTAACCAACAAAAACTAACATATTCAAATGAGTGTTGCCTTTCAAAGCCCTCTTATTGTGAGGTTATTCAATTATTTTAATAAAGTAGCTATAGGTTAAGAATTTCTCTTTGTAGATTACTTTTAGAGATAGTTTATAAATCAGTAAAGAAAATCTAGATTTTTTACTTCATTTTCACATCCAGTGAATTCAGAAAATAACACCCTTCTGATATAATAATTGGATGCTAACCAAGGCAGCCTTAATCCTCTTACCTTGACTAGACTTTGCACAGGTTTCTTCCTGACTGTAGGCACCTGACCTCCTTTTGCTTAGAGACTTTGTTTTAGAAAACTTGCAATTGTAAATTCTTTCTCTGTCCCTTTGAAATTATGTAAATTGTCTTCTAGTCTCTTGCCTGTTTTATAACCCTGAGATTACTTTTCTGGAAGACCTAGAATCTATCCCATTGAGATGTAGCCATCAAGAGGAACAGCTTCCCTATCTTCCAGTCTCTGTGGGAGGGTAAGACCTTCATAAACAAACACCTTGAGCCTAATCACATTGAGCAACCTCTCTGCTAATGTCCTCCAGCACTTTGCTGCTGGCGACCCCCAATGATTAAAAACCCACCCATCTTTTGTTTTAGTGGAGTAGAATTCAATCTCTCTCCCCTTTTACAATAGTCTTGAGTAAAGTCTTCCTTGACTGTCAAACTCTGTCTGGTGTAATTATTCTTTGAAAATGCAAAATAATGTAAAGCACTTTTTTTCAAAATAGATCAAATCCAGGTGGTATGCCTATTTTTTTAATTATGGTAACCAAACTCAATATGAAAAGCAAAGTGGAAGTGATTTCATGTAAATTCTTATCTAAGAATCTTTTAAAAGTCAATTTCCCGGCCAGGTGCAGTGGCTCACGCCTGTAATCCCAGTGCTACGAGAGGCTGAGGCGGGTGGATCACCTGAGGTCGGAAGTTCGAAATCAGCTTGGCCAACATGGTGAAACCTGTCTCTACAAAAATACAAAAATTAGCTGGGCATGATGGCGGGTGCCTGAAATGCCAGCTACTCCAGAGGCTGAGGTGGGAGGATCTCTTGAACCCAGAAGGCAGAGGTTGCAGTGAGCCAAGATTGTGCCATTGAACTCCAGTCTGGGTGACAGTGTCAATTTCCCCTTGCTCTCATTTCTTCTGAACATTTTATGTTAGCCAGTTCTTAACATATTGAATTGGCACTTTAAGATTTGAAGGCATATTCTTTTTCAGGGAATGTACTTTATTTTTCATTCAATTCATCCTTTTAAATTTCACTAATGTTGAAGTAACATTCTTTCTCCATAAGGGCTTAAGATGTTAAAAGATGAGACACGGGGATTTTCTTCTGTGTACCTCTAAACTTAAGGGATATTTTGAATTCCCTTTCAGTAGGATGTCACACAGCATTCCAGAGGTGAAGTACTTAGGGTAGCAATTACATTACTGTAATGGAATCACTTTTAAAGATGCTATAATCAATTATCATTAACAACAACAAAAGTGACAAAAACTAACTTTGTTAACTAGGAGAGATTTTGAGCTCAAGATCCTTCCAACTAATTATATTTTGATAGATCATTTGGAACTAGCTTTAAAATGTTTCCAGGAGTTTCTGGACAGTTGCCTTTTTAGAAGCCAGTTTTATTTTTAATAATATAAGAAAGGGAACAGAGATTTTTCTGGGAGTAAATTAATCAGGGTGAGGAAAGAAAATAGGGGTTAAAGAAAATTTGCTATATGAGATGGAAAGATACTCATGTATGGTGATGTTAACTTTTATTAAAGGCAAAAGAGAGAGCAGCCATTTCATACAAACACACACAGACAACCAATGAAGGAGACTAAAGAGAAGAATTTCCCATAACTAATGGGCCTCAAGTATTTGTTCTTTGAACACAAGTATAAGGCTTTCTGCACTGGTCACTAGGCTGGGCCCAGTACATTGATATTACTTTTTGAGTCATAAATTAGAACATTTGTCCTGGCAATTATAAATCTATGCAAAGAATACAGTAATATAAACTACTTCATATATTCTGAAGCTGCTTTTAAAATATTTTGAGTGTGGTTGTGTAGGCTAAAGTATAGATACTCTATCAGGGCCTCATAAACAAAGGAGAAATGTTGGATGGAATGGAGAAAATTCAAGATTGGGGAAAAATGTCAATGCTAAACAGTAAAATTATAATGAAACTACCTTGATAAGAAAACAAAAGTGCAAAACACTTTGCTAGCTTTTTCTATGGCAGCTTCAGCAGGTGGCGCTGGTGAGCTTCTAATAGGTAATAATGTGCATGGTAAAAGTTGAGTTTCATGGGTTATGCGGATGTACTGCTCTCCTCTCCGGGGCTCTAGGGATGAAAAAACGTGCAGTCCAACAAAGATCTGAAATACGTCACTCTTTTAGTATATATGTATTAAACAGATGTCTATGTAGGTATCAATTTACATTAGCAATTACAAACATATTCATGGCTTATTTCTAAAGAAAGGTGCCTGATAATAAAAAGATTTATTTGAAATTACTCAACATAAGTTTTAAAAAATGTCTAGTCCTGGCCGGGTGCGGTGGCTTACGCCTGTAATCCCAGCACTTTGGGAGGCCGAGGCGGGCGGATCACGAGGTCAGGAGTTTGAGACCAGCCTGACCAACATGGTGAAACCCCGTCTCTACTAAAAATACAAAAATTAGCTGGATGTGGTGGCTCGCATCTGTAATCCCAGCTACTCAGGAGGCTGAGGCAGGAGAATCACTTGAACCCAAGACGCGGAGTTTGCATTGAGCTGAGCTTGCGCCACTGCACTCTAGCCTGGGCAACAGAGCAAGACTCCGTCTCAAAAAAAAAAAAAAAAAAAAAAAAAAAGGAAAAAGAAAGTCTCGTCCTCAGTTTTCCTGAATTTCTCTTAAGTTCTATATGAGTACATCTGCCAAGGGCCACATTATTTTGTGAATGGATAATTAAGATAATTGGTAGTATGTTACAGAGCAGTGGCAGTTCTTCTTGAACTTCGACAAGATACAAGTCACTTAAGGATGTTGTAAAATGTGGCTTTTAATTCAGTACATCTGAGTGGGACCTGAGATTCTGCATTCCTAACAAGCTCCCTGATGATGGCAATGCTGTAAATTTTCATAAGCTATGGGGGGAATTTATATCAGATCTACCTTCCAGCCCTAGTAATCTTCCTTAACAAGTATGTGACCTTGGTGAAGTCAGTTTATCTCTAAGAATGAAATAGAAGAAATAAAGTAGTATCTCTTCTTTTTATTTACAGTAATCATTTTAGGGTCTTATAAAATGCTGAATTACCTACCAAAGGAAACATTCAGTTATATTTTGTAAATAGTCGGAAAACCAGTTGCACATATTGACTTGAACATATTAGAAAATGATTGACACACAAAAATTATTGGCTAAATGTGAAAAGTTTACTTATTTCAGATTTTAGTTTCTGTATTGACTTTTAACCTTAGAGAGATCCTTAAAACATAAGTGAATAGGAATGCAAGGTATATAAATGAGAGACTTGACAGCAAGTCTAAAAACGGGGTGGAAATACTTCATTGAAAGAAAGAATGAGAAAAAATACAAATTACTTAATTTTGTAATTATAATTTTCAAATAACACCCCAGAAAGAAATGAGAAAAGAATTGTAAGTCGTTTTTAATTGTGTGACTCAAATAATAAATTAATATCCCAGTGGGGATGTAGTGATCAGCTAAAAGCGGCTTGCTGAGCGCTTACGAGCATCAGTGAGGTGAAGCTATCCTGGGCTAACAAAGACCCTTATCCTTAAGTCACGTCTTCCTTATAGTTGATACCTGGTTTCCTGTTTGACTTGAGTAAAAATTTCCACCACATACCATTTGTCCATATGTGTCTCAGCAGTAGAACACTGACTAACAGCAGTTTTATTGGTTTGGGCATTTGTTGTCTTTATAATTAATGCTTGAATGTTCAGCAAGTGAGTCGTTTCAATAAATGGCATCTCAGACATGCAGGTAAATCGAAGAAGGATGCTTAGGCTTCTATATGGAAGTGCTGCAATCTTCAGTTATGTGAGTAATTTATATCTCCTTTCTTAGTGCTTTGGAATCCCACTGCCTAAGGTCTTATTCCAGCTCTAAAGTTTAATAACTATGGCTTGGACAAGTTACTCAACTTCTCTGAAACTCAGTTTCTTCATCTACAAAATGCAAGTATTATCAGAGCTTAACTTTCTAGGGTTGTTGAGGAAATTTTAAAAGAGATATAATACATGGGAACACAGTTCTGGCATTTGGTAACCTATCCATGCATGTTGGCTGCTAGTATTGCACTTGCCATTATTATTATCAGCAGTTATTATTGCTGCATTGCAGAAATGGATTCTAGTTTATTTTCTGAACTTTTTGATTGTTGTTACTTTGGGATCATATTGATACTCAAATTCAACTATTAATTGCAAACTATTAGTGCAGTTTAACTGTTTCAGCCTTGTTTTAAAATCACATTTTTCCTATAGTCATTTTAGCCTTTGACAAAGATTTATTCTTCTTTTAAAATGAAGTCATGTTAACTAATTAATTACTGTAACTCTTTAGGTGATTCTGTAAATAGTTTTAATATTTTGGATAATTGTCATTACTAATAATTTCTGCCGTTTTTCTTACAAAAGCAGTAATCATCTCTTGCATTTTTATGTTAACCTTAAAAAACTATGACAAGCTGAAGTTTCTAAAGATGAATTCTCCTAAAGGTAAATCTAAATATTAAAATTCAATGGCATTTAGTGTGTTTCATACATGCTATATTATTTGGTAGAGCTAACTTCCTTATGACTCAAAGTAATTTTGAGTTATAGGGTATGTAGGTAGGTAGATGCAATCTGATTTTCACAAATGAATAATTAGATTTGAAATGTTAGTTCAGTTATTTTTCACAGCTACACAGCTTAAAAGCAGCAGAGAGAGATCTCAAGCCCAGGACTCATTGTTCCAAATCCAGTACTGTTTTTAAAGCCACAAAGAGACTTTGACCTATAAGGTCTGGGAGTCAGCTTCAGGAAGATGTCGAGTTTAAATCCACAAGTAGCATTTGAGATTATGTGGTTCCCAAGATGTCCTAAAGGAATTATCTGCCATTCTCACTCAAAGGCTTCATTTGACAGTACTTCCATCAGGAAACACTACCCTTTCCTGCTAAAACTGCCTATGGCTTTGGAATGCAGTACTGTGGTTGTCACCACAAGCTTCAACTCAATGCTCAGTGGGATTATTGGCTCAGTGAGAGCCTAGCTTGGATCCTGACCTTACCTACTAAATGCATAAGATATTACAACTGGAATCAACTTAATTGTCCCATTCAGCCAACAAGTATTTCCTGAGCTCCTTCCTACTGTACAAATTGATGCACAAGTTATAAAATCTAGTGAATAAATAAGTAATTACAAGTTGTGATAATCATAAATATGAAAGGTCAGTGGAGGGAGCAGGTTGTTGATACGGACTATGAATTGGAGGTGGAAAGGAAGCAGGGTGGTCTGAGAAGGGCTCTCAGTCTCTTTGCTTTACCGATTAGAAAACTGAAATCCTGACACATGAATTGCTGGTGAAGATCTCTTAGGTAAGTGACAGATGGACCAACACCAGAACCTATGTCCCTTCACTCCAACACTCAGGATTTTTACTTGATGTTTTGGAAATTAGTATTTTCAGATAGTCTAGTTGGTTTTAAAACTCAGAAACTATTTTTCTCAGATATATGTAGCACTATAAACATGCATATTAAAAAGAGAAAAGTAAACCTTTTCCCTGAGGAAAAGGCATTAAAAGTAAGTAAAATACTTCAGAATGCCATACTAAAGTGTATTTTTGTACCGTATTCATGTATATATAATATTTCTTTTTCTATCTATCTATTATCTATCACCTATCTATCCATCTATCTACATATAGTTAGATAGATCAATGATAGATCAATAAATACATGTAAACTATCTAGGATCTAACCCATTTAACCAGAGCCTGTTACTGAAGTTCTGCCTGGCATCAGGGATGTACTCAAGTTAGAAATCACAGGCTATACCTAAGACACCTGAATTGTGACCTTCACGGAAAACAGCCCTGGGAAAGAGTGGTCAGTATTAGAGGTTTTCAGAGACTGTGTCTTTTATTGACACCAACAATGGCAAGTATTGGCCCCCAGTGGGACTGTGAGTGAAATCTTACCTCTGACACTGATGATGCACAGCAGTCCTGTATCAAAGGCTACTCACATAAAATGAGAATTATTAAGAGAGTGAAGCTAATTTCACAACCAAGGTACACAGTGTAACACCTTCATGGAGAATTTAGTCACATTCGGTTATAGGTGGTGAAATGTTGATGTGGGGAGCCCAGAAGGGAAAATTCAACACATTGAGTCACACAGCAGGGCTGGTCTATGAACTGGATTCTCAAATTTACAGTTGATAAGTATAGAATTTTGGTCTCACTATTTCAGTCTTCCATACCATAGACCTCTTATCCATGGGACTGAAGCAAGCAATGGTGTGCATTCAAATGGAAGGCTCTTGTGGCTGATTCCTCGGGTCTTTGAGGACTAATGTCCATGGGGAGGTGGCTGCTCTGCATTGTGAAGTGTCCTTGAGGCATGTGGCAGAGTCTGCAGCGAGGAGCCCCAGAGTTAAGCAGAGCCTCCTTTTCCGATGTTACAGTATGAAGCCAGTCATTACCTAACTTTCAACCTCAATACTCCTTTTTATTGATTTTTTTCTATAGACATTAAGATTAGACTATTTGCCACATTGTTCTTATCATGTGCAAGTAATTAGCTGTCACATGGTTATTATTCAGGTATATAAAATCACAAGTAAGAACTTCTGATTATTCAAGGATAACTAGTGGCATCACATTGAGCGGTCATCATTTTAGCCAAAGCAAGACAAAAGACAGCAAAACTCATTATTTTGCTTAATCTGTGAGGTTTTACCTAAGACTAGCTTTGGCTTTGTTGAAATGTTGAATTCAGCCCTTCATTGATAATAGGGACCTCTCTGACTAGAAATCACTGGGTTAAGTTTTGAGGGTTTGTCTAACTCACTTTTTCTTTTCTTTCCTCTCTTTTCTTTCTTTCCCTTCCCTTCCCTTCCCTTCCCTTCCCTTCCCTTCCCCTCCCCTCCCTTCCCTTCCCTTCCCTTCCCTTCCCTCCCCTCCCCTCCCCTCCCCTCCCCTTCTAACCCAGAAAAGTGAACATGGATATATTTAATATAGTTTTATTTGCTTAATACATATATTACATATAACCTCACTGTAGAAGTCAGGGTATGGGTAGAAAACAGAATTCCCCTCAGATTGGTCAAGTAATTCTTTTATTTTTAGTTGACTTATAATAACTGTATATCTTTGTGGGATACAAAGTGATATTTTGAGATATATATCTACACTGTGTAATAATCAAATCAGAATAATTAGTATATCAATCACCTCAAACATTTATTATTTCTTTGTGTTATAAATATTTGCAATCCTCTTTTCTAGCTTTTTGAAAATATACACTAAATTATTAACTGTATTTACCTTACAGTGCTACAGAACACTAGAACTTCTTCCTCCCATCTAGTTATAGCTTTGTTTTTGCCAACTAGCCTCTCCCAATCCTCCACTGCTTCCTACCCTTACCAGCTTCTAATAACCAAAATTATACTCTGTACTTCTTTGAGCTTAATTTTTTAGCCCCTGTATGAGTGAGAACATGCAATATTTATATTTCTATGCTTAACCTATTTTACTTAACATAATGTTCTCCAGGCTCATCCAAGTTGCCAAGAATGACAGAATTTTATTCTTTTTTATGACTGAGTAGTAATCCATTGTGTAGATATGCCACATTTCTTTTATTCATTTGTTTTAGTCGATTCTCAGATTGCTATGAAGAACTACCTGAGACTGGCCATAAATAAAAGAAAGTTTTATTAAGTTTCTTTATAAAGTTTTATAAGGTAAAGAAGTTTAATTGGTTCATTGTTCCTCAGGCTGTACAGGAAGCATAATTGGGGAGGCCTCGGGAAATTTATAGTCATGATGGAAGGTGAAGGGGAAGCAGGCACATCCTACATAGCTGGAGCAGGAGGAAGAGAGAAAATGGGGAGGCACTACACACTTTTAAACGAGCAGATCTCCTAAGAACTCACTATCACAAGAACAGCAGGAGGGACTTCCACCTTCATGATCCAATCGCCTCCCACCAGGCTCCTCATCCAACATTGGGGATTAAAATTCAACATGAAGTATAGCCAGGGACACATATCCAGACTATATCACCATTTATCCGTTGAGGGACATTTAGATTGATGCTATGTCAGGATTATTGTGAATAGTGCTACAATAAGCATGAGGGTGCAAGTATCTCTTCATACACTTTTCTGTTTTCCTTTGGATAAATACCCAGTAGCGGGATTGTTGGATCATATGGTAGTTCTATATTTTAGTTTTTTGAGATATCTCTATACTGTTTTCCATAATGGCTGTCTAATTTACATTTTCACCAACAGTGTCTAAAAATTCACTTTTCTCTGCCTTCTTACTAGTATTTATTATTTTTTGTCTTCTTGACAAAAGCTCTTCTGATAGGAGATGATATCTTACTGTGGCCTTTATTTGCATTTCCCTGATTGGTGATGTTGAAGATTTTTAATATACTTGTTTATTTGTATGTCTTCTTTTGAGAAATGTCTATTCTGATCCTTTGCCCAGTTTTTATTAGATTATTTGTTTGTTTGGTTGTCTTTTTTCTATTGAATTGTTTGAGTGTCTTTGTATATGTTGGATACTAGCCCCTTGTCAGATGAATAGTTTGCAAATGATTCTACAGGTTATTTCTTCACCTGTTGTTTTCTTTATTATTAAAAAGCTTGCAGTTTCATATGTCATATTTGTCTATTTTTGTTTTTGTTGCCTGTACTTTTGAAGTCTCAGCCATAAAATTTTTGCCTCAGCCAATGTCCTAAAGCATTTCCCTATGTTTTTTTTAAATAGTTTTAGAGTTTTGGGTCTTATATTTAAGTTTTTAATCTATTTTGAGTTTATCTTCATATATGGTGAGAGATAGAGGTCTGGTTTCATTCTTCTGCCTATGGATATCCAGTTTACCTAGCATGATATGGTGAAGAGGTGTTTTTTCCCCAATGTATGTTCTTGGTCTCTGTTGAAGACCAGTTGGCTCTAAATATGTAAATTTATTTCTGGGTCCTCTATTCTGTTTCACTGGTCTATGTACCTATTCTTATAACAATATCATGCTGTTTTGATTACTGTAGCTTTGTAGTATATTTTGAAGTCAGGTATTACAATGTCTTCAGCTTTGATTTTTTTGTTTTTCAGGAAAAGACATCTTAACAAGGGGAAAATTTATAGAGGTATACGCATGGTTAGTGGAACCAGCAAGGGATGATGAGGGACCCAGAGCCTAACAAGAGTAGGAAGCCATTGTAACTCCTAGGAATGCAGATATCAAAGGGAGAAATAATTTCATGGAGCCCTGTAACATTTGAAGCCATAGAGAAGGACTTTTTGCATGAGATTTAATCCTAAAAAGGTACTGAACTGAAAGAAATGCAGTACTAAAGCAAGACACAAGTAAAGAAAGGAATCCTTTTTGATGTGCACTGGATTCAGTTTGCCAATATTTTATTGAGGATTTTTGCCTTGATGTTCATCAGGGAGAGTGGCCTGAAGTTTTCTTTTTTTGTTGAATCTTTGCCAGGTTTTGATATCAGGATGAAGCTGGCTTAATAAAATGAGTTAAGGAGGAGTCCCTGCTTTTCAATTGTTTGGGAGAGTTTCAGAAGAAATGGTATCAGTTCCTCCTTGTACCTCTGGTAGGATTCAGCTGTAAATCAATCTAGTTCTGGGCTTTTTTTTGGTTGGTAGGCTATTTATTACTATCTTAATTTTAGAATTTGTTATTGGCCTATTCAGAGATTCAGCTTCTTCCTGGTTCAGTCTTGGGAGGGTGTATGTGTCCAGGAATTTATCCATTTTGTCTAGATTTTCCAGTTTATTTGCATAGAGGTATTTATAGTATTCTCTGATGGTTGTTTGTATTTCTGTGGGGTGAGTGGTGGTATCCCCCTTATCATTTCTGATTGTGTTTATTTGAATCTTCTCTCTTTTCTTCCTTATTAGTCTAGCTAGAAGTCTATCTATTTTATTGATTTTTTTTAAAACAGCTCCTGGATTCATTGATTTTTGAAGGGTTTTTGTGTCTCTATGTCCTTCACTTCCACTCTGAGCTTGGTTATTTCTTGTCTTCTGCTAGCTCTGTAGTTTGTTTGCTCTTGGTTCTCTAGTTCTTTTACTTGTGATGTTAGGATGTTGACTTGAGATCTTTCTCGGTTTTCAATGTGGGCATTTGTTGGCTTCATCTCTGGGATACAAGGCTGATTCTACATACGCAAATCAATAAATGTAATTCATCACATAAAGAGAACTAAAGGCAAAAATCATATGATTATCTCCATAGATGCAGAAAAGGCCTTTAATAAAATCCAAAATCGTTTCATGTTAAAAATTCTCAATAAATGGGTATTGATGGAACATACTTAAAAATAATAATAGCCATTTATGAAAAAACCACAGCCAATATCATACTGAATGGGCAAAAGCTGGAAGAACTCCCCTTGAAAACTGGCAGAAGACAAGGATGCCCTCTGTCACCACTCTTATTCAACATAGAAGTTCTGGCTAGGGCAATCAGACAAAAGAAAAAAATAAAGCATATTCAAATAGGAAGAGAGGAAGTCAACTGTCTCTGCTTGCAGATGACATTATCCAATATATATAGAAAACCCCATTGACTCAGTTCAAAAGCTTCTTAAGCTGAGAGTCGACTTCAGCAGTCTGAGGATACAAAATCAATGTGTAGAAATCACAAGCATTCCTATACAGCAACGACAGACAAGTAAAGAGCCAACTCATGAGTGAACTCCCATTCACACTTGCCACAAAGAGAATAAAATACCTAGGAATACAGCTAATAAGGGAAGTGAAGGACCTCTTCAAGGGGAACTACAAACCACTGCTCAAAGAAATTACAGAGGACAGAAACAGATGGAAAAATATTCCATGCTCATGATAGGAAGAATCAATATCATGAAAATGGCCATACTGCCCTAAGTAATTTATAGATTCAGTGCTATTCCCATTAAACTACCATTGACATTCTCCACAGAATTAGAAAAAAAACCATTTTAAAAGTTATATGGAACCAAAAAAGAGCTCGTGTAGCCAGGACAATCCTGAGCAAAAATAAAAAAGTTGGAGGCATCATATTACCCAACGTCAAACTATACTACAAGGCTACAGTAATCCAAAACAGCATGGTACTGGTACAAAAACAGGCATATAGACCAATGGAACAGAATAGAGAACTCGGAAATAAAACTGCACATCTACAACCATCTGATCTTCAACAAACCTGACAAAAAGAAGCAATAATGAAAGAATTTCCTATTTAATAAATAGTGCTGGGAGAACTGGCTAGCCAACTGAAAATGGACCCCTTCCTTACACTTTGTACAAAAATTAACTCAAGATAAAGACTTAAATGTAAAATGCAAAACCATAAAAACTGTAGAAGAAAGTCTAGCAATACCATTCAGGACATAGCCACGGGCAAAGATTTTATGATGAAGTCACCAAAAGCAATTGCAACAAAAGCAAAAATTAGAGCTTCTGCACAGCAAAAGAAACTATCATCAGAGCCAACAGACAACCTACAGAATGGGAGAAAATTTTTTCAATCTGTCCAGCTGACAAAAGTCTAATATCCAGAATCTACAAGGAACTTAAGCAAATTTACAAGAAAGAGAGTAAACAATCCCATCAAAAAGTGGGCAAATGACATGAGCAGACACTTCTCAAAAAAAGACATATATGTGGCCAACAACATATGAAAAAAAGCTCAACATCACCGATCACTAGAGAAATGCAAATAAAAACCACAATGAGATACCATCTCACACCAGTCAGAATGGTGATTATTAAAAAGTCAAGAAACAACAGATGGTGATGAGGTTTCAGAGAAATAGGAGCACTGTTACACTGTGGGTGGGAACACTTTTACAATTTGGGTGTCAACCATTGTGGAAGACAGTGTGGAGATTCCTCAAAGATTTAGAACCAGAAATACCACTTGATCCAGCAATCCCATTACTGGGGACATGCCCAGAGGAATAGAAATCATTCTATTATAAACATACATGCACATGTATATTCATTGCAGCACTATTCACAATAGCACAGACATGAAATCAACCCAAATGCCCATCAATGATAGACTGGATAAAGAAAATGTGGTATATATATACCATGAAATACTATGCAGTCATTGAAAGGAATGAGATCATGTCATTTGCAGGGACATAGATGAAGCTGGAAGCCATTATCCTCAGCAAACTAACACAGGAACAGAAAACCAAACACCACATGTTCTCATTTATAAGCGGGAGCCTAATAGTGAGAACACATGGACATAGGGAGGGAAACAACACACACTGGGGCCTGTTAGACGAAGGCAGTGGAGGGAGGGCATCAGGAAAAAAAGCTAATGCATGCTGGGCTTAATACCTAGGTGATGGGTTGATAGGTGCAGCAAACCACTGTGGCACAAGTTTACCTATCTAACAAACGTGCATGTCCTGCACATACGCCCTGTAACTTAAAATAAAATAAAATAAATGTAAAAAAAAAAAAAGGATCCTGACCCTCTCTCCTCCAGACCTCCAATCTCTTGAAGATGACCACTCTGATGGAAACCAACTGTCAAGGAAATCCATTGATTCAGTTCATATTGAGCATCCTCCTAGGGTACACACAGGAGGAAAATGGTCACAAATGAATGGGGTCAGAGACTGTGAGGCAAATGGAGAATAACCAGCAGATTTACTACTCTTCTGGGTAACTTAAAGATTGTAGCATTTTGCAAAAAATGTTTGGTTTTTCTATAATTTCATTTATAGAAATGTCATGGAAAATACTAAACGTACACGAAAATTTAGTTCCTGACTTAGCCATGGGTAATAAAATCAACCTGACTTTGAGGTCTGTGCAATAATGAATGCATTACTGTGTTGCTTTTAGAATCAGTGGAGAAATATTTTCCTGTATTAGCAGTTTCACTAGAATCAGATCATACATTTTGTTTCCTAGAATAGTAAGAATTACTTATACTGCATTTGTTTTCAGAGGAAAATAGCAGATTGATTACCAAAGATGTTTTCATAAAGGATATTATTGCAAGACTTGTATTCTTCTTCCTTGAAAATATGAGAGATGAAATTATATGTAAGTAATCATGTCATTTACATTCTAATATCTATTCAGCGTGCTCTGTAAGAAATGAGAGACAATTTTCATAATCCTCAGCTCAGTGGCCAGCTTCATTTCTGTCCATTCAATGTTCTTTAGTGTCTGATACATGACTCATATTGTAGGCAGTAATCCAAGAGCTAAAGCATGTTTCTTCATTTTTATAGAGTAAAATTACATTATTCTGGTCAACTCCTGTTAGTTCACATAAAATATGTATATTATCTTCAGTTTCCCCTTCAATTTGCTTGATTCCACTCAACTTTAAAGGCACCTAGACAATGTAAATAACAGAGCTTTCTAATTCTATAAGGAGTCGAATCTGAACTTAATAGTAATTGGGCTCAAGAACAAAGATTTCTTCTTTAAATTCAAGATAGCATGAATGACTTCTTTTAGTTTTCACTTTACTGTCAAAGTTGGGTACTGGTGGAGCCGGGGTCACTAGGTGGCTGGTAAGGCAAAGCACTTAGCAAAAAAGACCCAAGGGCACAAATAATTTCTTCTTTAAATTATACTTGGTTATATTTTCATCTTTATGTGTTCTCTAAGTATTTCCATAAAAATACCAAAGAACAAGAACTTTATGCGCTCACTAACCATAGCTCTGTTGGGTTCTCTAGCAGGCTCTCCAGTGAGACTGGGAAATATTCTTACTATATTTATGTCTAGTGATTAGCTCAATCTTACCAATCACCTAGCTTTTCATCTAACTATACTTTAGCTTGAAGGCAGTATATCATAATAATGGATAATTATTTGACACTTTCTTGGGTACATGTTTAATTTTCAAGGTTAAAGAAAAGCAATGTGGCTTTATCTTAAGAAGCAAAATCATCAGCTTTATTAATTAATTTAGTTTGTTAATTACTTCTCCTGTGACAAGTTACCTAATCTTCGTATGTCTCTTATAATTCTGTGTTGTAAGAATTAAACAAGGCAGCATATGTTACTTACCTAGCACAGTGACTGTTGCCAAATGGGGGCCTGATTAGTATTATTACCCATATTATTTTTCTTGTTCACTGAATGTAATAGTCAGTAGAACAGTAATCTGGAAGCACTACTTTAATGCATGTGTATATCAGAAGCCACTAGGAATAATAATCAGTAAGAGCTTGAAGCTAGAATCTACTCAGAGGTAGCTCATCAGAGACTGGCAGGAGAAGTAGGTAAACCAGAACTTCATAGTGTCCAGAAAGAGAAAATTTCTGGCTAAGGGGTCTAATCATAAAGCAGTAGGGCTATAAGTGGGAGACAGTATAATTTGTCCTGGAAGCAAGACTGATATGTGTGGATGGAGATAGATCTTCTCCTAGGTGAGAAGATTCAGGAGGTACAAAACTGGAACTTCTTTACCTCTGTATATTTGATTATAGATTTATAAATATTCTTGTCTCCATTAATTCTCACTCCCTAACCATGACAGAGTTATTTTATAGAATCCAAGAATATTGATTTACAAATGCACTGTTATTGCAACTGGAGATCAGCTAAAGGCCTTTAATAAAGGACCTTCTGTGGTGTGGAAGCCTACTAAGTCCTTGTTATTTTCCAACACTAATTTCTCTATAACAATAGTGAATATTCATTATTGTATGCATTTATTCAACAAATGTTTATTGAAGAGCTACTAAATGCTAGGTTCAGCATTATGTTCTAGACATACAGATATTCAGATAGCACAGTCTCTTTCCTCAAACTCCACAATTCAGTAGGGAAGACAAATGATTACAACAAAACTGATGATAATATACTGCCTAATAGCATCTATCTAATTCTGTATATGCACATAATAACTACAGTTCATTTAGCATGTGCTCTTGGTTGGCTATTCATAACTCCTAAGCCTCACAAGTGCTGTGCCTATTTTGCAATTTGGGAAAATGAGACAAGGAAAAGCTAAGTGACTTATCCAAGTTCATATAGTTACAAAAAGTTAAGCCCAGATTTGAATTTGACCCTTTCATGGTTGAATCCAACAGTGATGAATTTTTTCTAGGATGATGGGAATTAAAGCACTGTCAGAGAGAAGACTAATAATTTTGGATTTGAAAGATAGTTAGGTAGTTGTCAGGTCAATGAGAAGTGTAAGCACAGTCCAACAGAAGAAATAGGATGTTCATGAGAACATGAGACAGCAAAGTGTATCCAAGATATTAAGGGGTTCATATTGCTGGGTTTAAGTTCAGAAAAGAAATTCACAAAAGGTGAGACAATGGATATAGGCAGAATTAGGAAACTGAAGAGCTGTATATGCTGTTCTTATCATCTTAAAGTAAGGCATTTGTGAAAAAGCATTTATTTCCATCAGTGGCAAATGTAGGCTGTATTTTGCCTAAGTACTGTCTTTCTTTGCCAGTCTAGACTCTAGACTAGAGAGGCAAAGACTAGAAGGATAATGAAAAGGCAGTTCAGGAATAAGATTACAGGGACTTGAACTAGCATAGGGTCAGATGAAGAGAAGAAAATGGATCCCAGATGTTAGCTAGGTAGAATGCTCTGGATTTCATGTATCCCATATTTGGGAATGGGGAAAGTGGGGAAAATGCATCATCGATACAATCTAGAAGAAGGGATTTAGAATGACTCACATTGCAGATTTGAGAGACAAGTTGTCCTCAACCAAAAATTAGGAATAAACAAGGAAGAACAGCAGACTACAATTTTTTGGGAAGGGGGATGAAGGGGAGGTAAAGGGAATAAGACTTTAGTTTTAGACATGCTTTGGAGATCTTTGTCAGTTATATAGGTGCAATGTAGAGTAATGTATTTAAGCTCAAGTTCACTACAGAGATCTGCTATAGTGTTATATTTGGCAATCACTAGTGTTTGAAAAATTTTCTTTATATTTAGAAATAATGAATGCAAGTGTTTGAGTCTATCCTATGTGCCAGGCATGGTGTTAAACATTTTGTTTGCCTATTCATGTCCCATCTTCAGGGAGGTCTATTTTTTGCTTTTCTCATTCCACATTTAAGAAAACTTCTTCTATCATGCAGCTACAGGTGAAATTTAAATACTTAAGAATGTATGTGCTTGACTAAAGAGAGAGAGCATTGTGAAATGAAAAAAAGATAAAGAAACCCGGGGAACACTGAAAGACTTAGGGTCAAGCAAAAGAGACTGAGATGCAGTGATGAGAGAGAAGAAAAACCAGGAGATCAGGTGTTGGGTAAGCAAGGTGTGGGGAGAGACTGTTCATGATATAATAACATCAAATACTACAGAAAGACTAAGTAATATAAGTGCTATTTTCACTTGGCAATTGGCAGGTGAGTGGGGGCTCCCACCAACATCATGGGGGCAGACATTAGATTGTAGTATATTAAAGAGTGAAAGTAAGTAAAGACAGTATACTGAACGTGTTTTAAGAATTTTGGTTAAGAAAAGAGAGAGAATGAGAAGTGACAATGGGGTTCTAAGGCCAAGGAAGAGGTTTCTAAGTGTTGGCAGGACTGAGCTTGTGTGTAGGGTCTAAGAGACCAAATGCAGTTGTTGAAGATAGTTGAAGAAGTCATGCTGGAGGGAAATGAGAAGGTGGAGGACTGCAGAGATTGGCTGTGAGAGGAGGCTGATGTAAAATTAAAAGACAGAATTTCACCAGAGGGTAGAAAAGTAGTGGATTGGATGTGGAATTGGGAATCAAAACATATTCTGACAGTATCTCTCAATTCTGTGAAGAATGATCTGTTTTGGGGAAGAGTCTAAGAAGTGAGGCCTTGAGGGTGGGATGTTTGTTTTAGGGCAAGGAAGTAGTTGGAGGGTCTTTGAAGACCTAAGGCTATGGGACCATGGATTTTAATAGAGCTGGGGTCCCACAGGTAACAGCTTAAGGAGGAAGAATTTTTAAGGCAATTATAATTCCTCTGCAATTCTGCACTGTATAAAGCTGAGGTAAATCAGTGTGCAGAAATAACCACTGTAATTTCACCTTTGAGTTGCCCCAGGCTCTCTCAGTACAGATGAGGTAACTGCAGCCTTCAGAAGGGAATTATTGCCAGGGCTCAGGCTTGATTTTCTAACTTCCATCTTCTATTTCCTTTTTTCCATCTTTTCTTTCTTTTTTTCATTTTCTCTCCTTCTTTTTTCCTTTTCTCATACTCATCCTCCCTCTCTTTTTCCTGCTCTTTCTTCCTTTCCATTATTCCTCAGTTAGTTTATTTCTTTCTCAGTGTATTAATGAACATTTTTGAGGTCTTTGACATCATTAAAAACCTTCATCTATTGCTCTATTGTAGGTTAAACATATTTTCTCTAAGATAAAGGAGAAGGTGACTTTAAATCTCATGCTGCTTTGATTTTTTTTAAATTATTGATTTGACTCAGGCCACATCTCTGAGCAGGGTCTAAAATAAGAGATGGAGTATATTTGAGCTTGGATTCACATTTCACATCCACCTTAATTTCTCTACTGAGTGTTGGAAAAAGCCGTAACAGAAATAATACTAAGAGGAACACGTACATACATGACAATAGTATTCAGGATGTGTTGGCGACTTGTTTAAAGCTATAACATTTCCCATGAGTTCGTTTAACTTTCCCTTTCATCAAAAGACTTTTTAATTAGTGTATTATCAATCCATTCAATTTTCTTTCTCATTCTGCCTCTCTGCTAACCCAGTTCCCCATGCCACAAAGAGTTTTGTGATCTTTAGGTGACTACATGATCCTGTGCAATAACACAATATATAGAATCAAGACAACTTATCACTTTGTTTGCAAGATCATTATACTCCGGTTGGTGTAACCCAGCTATCTTATTCTCCATGGTTTTCAAGAAGAAACCAATCTACTTTCTGAGTGGATTGACTGATAATTTCCTCTCTTATTTTATTTCTTGCATTGATGTTTCATTTTGTTGACTGACCCACCCATGAGCTGAGATTCCATTTATAAAACAAATTGACTATACATATGTTACATTAATTTATTTAGGGTAGTAGTCAATAACATATGTATATTGACTATACATATTGACTATACATATGTTACATTAATTTATTTAGTTATGTAGTAACTTCTTTGGGAAAAGATGTTTTTGTGAAGCAGCAGTTTCTGCAACCTCTTGCGGAACAGAGAGACCCCTTTAAGGAAAAAAATAACAAAAGTAGTGTTTTCATCTCTCTGTGCAGGGGTTACAAAAATGGAAAAGAAGTTTGCATGGCTTGTGTTGCATAACAAATAAGGATTATGTAACACAAATGTTCTCTAGCCTGATCAACTTGAGTACCACACACCATAAGTAACTCAAAATATCCAAATTACAAAGGCATCCTCCCTATGTACTTGAATGACAGAAATTAGCATCTCTCAACATGTCCTCTAGCTATTTCTAAGAGCTTCACAGATAGTTGTCACATGAGTGCCCAGAAATAAGCCTCCTACATGATTCTGCTGCAGCCCCCAGACATGCTGCCACTGTGCCGGCTCCGCTGAGGTTGGCTGTGGTGGTGCCACCACTCTGATGGGTACAGCTGTCCTTCACTAATGACTGCTCTTGTCACTACCACTCTAGCTTTAAGGAAGGGGACCCAGCTCTATTTTTTTTTTTTTTTTTTTGCTTACCAAGAAACTCAGGAGAGATTGATTTGTAATCTCACACAAAAACACAAAGCCCGAACTCTAACTTGCAACTTGACTCCACTGAATGTTCAGAATAACAGAAGTGATGTAAAATTTACAATGTATATTATTGTATGTGGATATGCTGAGAGACTATCAGAATATTCATTTTTTCCAGGGAAACCTTACCCATCTACTAATATCTGCTTTTGTTATTTGGCACCTTATCAAGTCTAGATTAAACACAGTGTGATTCTTAAAGTCTGGGTTATGCATTTTATCTCATTATAGCATGTGAAGGCCATTGAAATCCAGAGAAAGTCATGCTGTACCAAGCTTACTCACCTTAGTTGGCACAGTCTCTCTTGCAGTACAAGGGAAAGGGAAGGAAAGGGAAGACCTATACACATCTGCTGCCACGTTACCCATCGCTATACTCAACCTTGAGGAACTCTTTAAACAGACAGCATTTAATTCTGCAGGAACGTGTGACAATAGGCAGGGATAGATAAGTGAAAACATGTGTAGTAAAGAAACATTTCTTTAAGGGAAATGATCAACCAATAATCAGGTCTGGCAACCCATTACAGATCCAACCCACAGGATTAGATTGAAATTGTCTCAGGTATTTCCATTTCAGAAAAGAGCCTTTGCTTGGTGTTTAACTAAAAGGATTATTCAAAAAATATTTCCAGGGAAAGAAATAATCTTCTGAGGATGCAGTAAACAATTCACAGTTTTGAAATTGCAGGTACAGTCTCAGGCAGACACCCAATAATATCCATTTTTAAAATTACATCAGATTTTACTGATGTTATTTATATTTTTAAAGTCTGACAATCTAAGAGATAAATGATGAAGGGGTTGTACTTTTTTCCTCTGAGATGCCATTACAATTAGAATACAGGTTGTAATCCTTTTTTTTTTTTTTTTTTTAATCACCAATTATTTATTTATTTATTTATTTATTTTTCTTTTATCATTATTATTATTATTATTATTATTATTATTATACTTTAGGTTTTATGGTACATGTGCCCAATGTGCAGGTAAGTTACATATGTATACATGTGCCATGCTGGTGCGCTGCACCCACCAACTCGTCATCTAGCATTAGGTATATCTCCCAATGCTATCCCTCCCCCCTCCCCCCAACCCACAACAGTCCCCGAAGTGTGATGTTCCCCTTCCTGTGTCCATGTGTTCTCATTGTTCAATTCCCACCTATGAGTGAGAATATGCGGTGTTTGGTTTTTTGTTCTTGTGATAGTTTACTGACAATGATGATTTTCAATTTCATCCATGTCCCTACAAAGGACATGAACTCATCATTTTTTATGGCTGCATAGTATTCCATGGTGTATATGTGCCACATTTTCTTAATCCAGTCTATCATTGTTGGACATTTGGGTTGGTTCCAAGTCTTTGCTATTATGAATAATGCGGCAATAAACATACGTGTGCATGTGTCTTTATAGCAGCATGATTTATAGTCCTTTGGGTATATACCCAGTAATGGGATGGCTGGGTCGAATGGAATTTCTAGTTCTAGATCCCTGAGGAATCGCCACACTGACTTCCACAATGGTTGAACTAGTTTACAGTCCCAACAACAGTGTAAAAGTGTTCCTATTTCTCCACATCCTCTCCAGCACCTGTTGTTTCCTGACTTTTTAATGATTGCCATTCTAACTGGTGTGAGATGGTATCTCACTGTGGTTTTGATTTGCATTTCTCTGATGGCCAGTGATGGTGAGCATTTTTTCATGTGTTTTTTGGCTGCATAAATGTCTTCTTTTGAGAAGTGTCTGTTCATGTCCTTCGCCCACTTTTTGATGGGGTTGTTTGTTTTTTTCTTGTAAATTTGTTGGAGTTCACTGTAGATTCTGGATATTAGCCCTTTGTCAGATGAGTAGGTTGCGAAAATTTTCTCCCATTTTGTAGGTTGCCTGTTCACTCTGATGGTAGTTTCCTTTGCTGTGCAGAAGCTCTTTAGTTTAATTAGATCCCATTTGTCAATTTTGGCTTTTGTTGCCATTGCTTTTGGTGTTTTAGACATGAAGTCCTTGCCCATGCCTATGTCCTGAATGGTATTGCCTAGGTTTTCTTCTAGGGTTTTTATGGTTTTAGGTCTAACATTTAAGTCTTTAATCCATCTTGAATTGATTTTTGTATAAGGTGTAAGGAAGGGATCCAGTTTCAGCTTTCTACTTACGGCTAGCCAGTTTTCCCAGCACCATTTATTAAATAGGGAATCCTTTCTCCATTTCTTGTTTTTCTCAGGTTTGTCAAAGATCAGATGGTTGTAGATATGTGGCATTATTTCTGACGGCTCTGTTCTGTTCCATTGATCTATATCTCTGTTTTGGTACCAGTACCATGCTGTTTTGGTTACTGTAGCCTTGTAGTATAGTTTGAAGTCAGGTAGTGTGATGCCTCCAGCTTTGTTCTTTTGGCTTAGGATTGACTTGGTGATGCGGGCTCTTTTTTGGTTCCATATGAACTTTAAAGTAGTTTTTTCCAATTCTGTGAAGAAAGTCATTGGTAGCTTGATGGGGATGGCATTGAATCTGTAAATTACCTTGGGAAGGATGGCCATTTTCATGATATTGATTCTTCCTACCCATGAGCATGGAATGTTCTTCCATTTGTTTGTATCCTCTTTTATTTCCTTGAGCAGTGGTTTGTAGTTCTCCTTGAAGAGGTCTTTCACATCCCTTGTAAGTTGGATTCCTAGGTATTTTATTCTCTTTGAAGCGATTGTGAATGGGAGTTCACTCATGATTTGGCTCTCTGTTTGTCTGTTATTGATGTATAAGAATGCTTGTGATTTTTGCACATTGATTTTGTATCCTGAGACTTTGCTGAAGTTGCTTATCAGCTTAAAGAGATTTTTGGCTGAGACAATGGGGTTTTCTAGATATACTATCATGTCATCTGCAAACAGGGACAATTTGACTTCCTCTTTTCCTAATTGAATACCCTTGATTTCCTTCTCCTGCCTAATTGCCCTGGCCAGAACTTCCAACACTATGTTGAATAGAAGTGGCGAGAGAGGGCATCCCTGTCTTATGCCAGTTTTCAAAGGGAATGCTTCCAGTTTTTGCCCATTCAGTATGATATTGGCTGTGGGTTTGTCATAAATAGCTCTTATTATTTTGAGATACGTCCCATCAATTCCTAATTTATTGAGAGTTTTTAGCATGAAGCGTTGTTGAATTTTGTCAAAGGCCTTTTCTGCATCTATTGAGATAATCATGTGGTTTTTGTCTTTGGTTCTGTTTATATGCTGGATTACATTTATTGATTTGCGTATATTGAACCAGCCTTGCATCCCAGGGATGAAGCCCACTTGATCATGGTGGATAAGCTTTTTGATGTGCTGCTGGATTCTGTTTGCCAGTATTTTATTGAGGATTTTTGCATCAATGTTCATCAAGGATATTGGTCTAAAATTCTCTTTTTTTGTTGTGTCTCTGCCAGGCTTTGGTATCAGGATGATGCTGGCCTCATAAAATGAGTTAGGGAGGATTCCCTCTTTTTCTATTGATTGGAATAGTTTCAGAAGGAATGGTACCAGCTCCTCCTTGTACCTCTGGTAGAATTCGGCTGTGAACCCATCTGGTCCTGGACTTTTTTTGGTTGGTAAGCTATTGATTATTGCCACAATTTCAGCCCCTGTTATTGGTCTATTCAGAGATTCAACTTCTTCTTGGTTTAGTCTTGGGAGAGTGTATGTGTTGAGGAATTTATCCATTTCTTCTAGATTTTCTAGTTTATTTGCATAGAGGTGCTTGTAATATTCTCTGATGGTAGTTTGTATTTCTGTGGGATCGGTGGTGATATTCCCTTTATCATTTTTTATTGCATCTGTTTGATTCTTCTCTCTTTTTTTCTTTATTAATCTTACTAGCGGTCTATCAATTTTGTTGATCCTTTCAAAAAACCAGCTCCTGGATTCATTTATTTTTTGAAGGGTTTTTTGTGTCTCTATTTCCTTCAGTTCTGCTCTGATTTTAGTTATTTCTTGCCTTCTGCTAGCTTTTGAATGTGTTTGCTCTTGCTTTTCTAGTTCTTTTAATTGTGATGTTAGGGTGTCAATTTTGGATCTTTCCTGCTTTCTCTTGTGGGCATTTAGTGCTATAAATTTCCCTCTACACACTGCTTTGAATGCATCCCAGAGATTCTGGTATGTTGTGTCTTGGTTCTGATTGGTTTCAAAGAACATCTTTATTTCTGCCTTCATTTCGTTATGTACCCAGTAGTCATTGAGGAGCAGGTTGTTCAGTTTCCACGTAGTTGAGCGGTTTTGAGTGAGATTCTTAATCCTGAGTTCTAGCTTGATTGCACTGTGATCTGAGAGAGAGTTTGTTACAATTTCTGTTCTTTTACATTTATTGAGGAGAGCTTTACTTCCAAGTATATGGTCAATTTTGGAATAGGTGTGGTGTGGTGCTGAAAAAAATGTATATTCTGTTGATTTGGGGTGGAGAGTTCTGTAGATGTCTATTAGATCTGCTTGGTGCAGAGCTGAGTTCAATTCCTGGGTATCCTTGTTGACTTTCTGTCTCATTGATCTGTCTAATGTTGACAGTGGGGTGTTAAAGTCTCCCATTATTAATGTGTGGGAGTCTAAGTCTCTTTGTAGGTCACTCAGGACTTGCTTTATGAATCTGGGTGCTCCTGTATTGGGTGCATATATATTTAGGAGAGTTAGCTCTTCTTGTTGAATTAATCCCTTTACCATTATGTAATGGCCTTCTTTGTCTCTTTTGATCTTTGTTGGTTTAAAGTCTGTTTTATCAGAGACTAGGATTGCAACCCCTGCCTTTTTTTGTTTCCATTTGCTTGGTAGATCTTCCTCCATCCTTTTATTTTGAGCCTATGTGTGTCTCTGCACGTGAGATGGGTTTCCTGAATACAGCACACAGATGGGTCTTGACTCTGTATCCAATTTGCCAGTCTGTGTCTTTTAATTGGAGCATTTAGTCCATTTACATTTAAAGTTAATATTGTTATGTGTGAATTTGATCCTGTCATTATGATGTTAGCTGGATATTTTGCTCGTTAGTTGATGCAGTCTCTTCCTAGTCTCAATGGTCTTTACATTTTGGTATGATTTTGCAGTGGCTGGTACCGGTTGTGCCTTTCCATGTTTAGCGCTTCCTTCAAGAGCTCTTTTAGGGCAGGCCTGGTGGTGACAAAATCTCTCAGCATTTGCTTGTCTGTAAAGTATTTTATTTCTCCTTCACTTATGAAGCTTAGTTTGGCAGGATATGAAATTCTGGGTTGAAAATTCTTTTCTTTAAGAATGTTGAATATTGGCCCCCACTCTCTTCTGGCTTGTAGGGTTTCTGCCAAGAGATCAGCTGTTAGTCTGATGGGCTTCCCTTTGATGGTAACCCGTCCTTTCTCTCTGGCTGCCCTTAACATTTTTTCCTTCATTTCAACTTTGGTGAATCTGACAATTATGTGTCTTGGAGTTGCTCTTCTCGAGGAGTATCTTTGTGGCGTTCTCTGTATTTCCTGAATCTGAATGTTGGCCTGCCTTGCTAGATTGGGGAAGTTCTCCTGGATAATATCCTGCAGAGTGTTTTCCAACTTGTTTCCATTCTCCCCATCACTTTCAGGTACACCAATCAGACGTAGATTTGGTCTTTTCACATAGTCCCACATTTCTTGGAGGCTTTGCTCGTTTCTTTTTATTCTTTTTTCTCTAAACTTCCCTTCTCGCTTCATTTCATTCATTTCGTCTTCCAGGGCTGATACCCTTTCTTCCATTTGATCACATCGGCTCCTGAGGCTTCTGCATTCTTCACGTAGTTCTCGAGTCTTGGTTTTCAGCTCCATCAGCTCCTTTAAGCACTTCTCTGTATTGGTTATTCTAGTTATACATTCTTCTAAATTTTTTTCAAAGTTTTCAACTTCTTTGCCTTTGGTTTGAATATCCTCCCGTAGCTCGGAGTAATTTGATCGTCTGAAGCCTTCTTCTCTCAGCTCGTCAAAGTCATTCTCCATCCAGCTTTGTTCCGTTGCTGGTGAGGAACTGCGTTCCTTTGGAGGAGGAGAGGTACTCTGGTTTTTAGAGTTTCCAGTTTTTCTGCTCTGTTTTTTCCCCATCTTTGTGGTTTTATCTACTTTTGGTCTTTGATGATGGTGATGTACAGATGGGTTTTTGGTGTGGATGTCCTTTCTGTTAGTTTTCCTTCTAACAGACAGAACCCTCAGCTGCAGGTCTGTTGGAGTACCCGGCCGCCCGTGTGAGGTGTCAGTCTGCCCCTGCTGGGGGGTGCCTCCCAGTTAGGCTGCTCGAGGGTCAGGGGTCAGGGACCCACTTGAGGAGGCAGTCAGCCCGTTCTCAGATCTCCAGCTGCATGCTGGGAGAACCACTGCTCTCCTCACAGCTGTCAGACAGGGGCATTTAAGTCTGCAGAGGTTACTGCTGTCTTTTTGTTTGTCTGTGCCCTGCCCCCAGAGGTGGAGCCTACAGAGGCAGGCAGGCCTCCTTGAGCTGTGGTGGGCTCCACCCAGTTCAAGCTTCCAGGCTGCTTTGTTTACCTAAGCGAGCCTGGGCAATGGCGGGCGCCCCTCCCCCAGCCTCCCTGCCGACTTGCTGTTTGATCTCAGACTGCTGTGCTAGCAATCAGTGAGACTCCGTGGGCGTAGGACCCTCTGAGCCAGGTGCGGGCTATACTCTCCTGGGGCACCGTTTCCTAAGCCCATCGGAAAAGCACAGTATTCGGGTAGGAGTGGCCCCATTTTCCAGGTGCTGTCTGTCACCCCTGGAAGGGGAACTCCCTGACCCCTTGTGCTTCCCAAGTGAGGCAATGCCTCGCCCCTGCTTCGGCTGGCGCACGGTGCGCTCACCCACTGACCTGCGCCCACTGTCTGGCACTCCCTAGTGAGATGAACACGGTACCTCAGATGGAAATGCAGAAATCACCCGTCTTCTGCGTGGCTCGCGCTGGGAGCTGTAGACCGGAGCTGTTCCTATTCGGCCATCTTGGCTCCTCCAGGTTGTAATCCTTTTCCAAAATGTTTGAGACCAAATGTGTTTCAGATTTTGGAATATTTACATATATGTAATGACATATCTTGGGGAGGAGACCCAAGTCTAAACACAAAATTTATCTATTCATTATTTATATGCATCTTATACACTGTATTAGTCTCTTCTCTCATTACTATAAAAAATACCTGAGACTGGGTAATTTATAAAGAAAATAGGTTTAGTTGGCTCATGGTTCTGCAGGCTGTACAGGAAGCATGATGCCTCTGAGGAGGCCTCAGAAAAATTTTAGTCATGACAGGAGGTGACGAAAAAGCAGACATGTCTTACATGACCAGAGCAGGAGGGAGAAAGCGGGTAGGGGAGGTGCCACATACCTTTAAACAACCAGATCTCCTGATAACTCTATTATGAGAACAGCACCAAAGGGGGAAACCTTTCCCCATGATCCAATCACCTCCCACTAGGCCCTGCTTCCAATATTAGGGATTACAATTCAACATGAGATTTGGATGGGAACACACATCCAAACCATATCATACACATAGCCTGAAAGTAACTTTGTAGAATGTTTTAAATAATATAGTGCATGAAACCAAGTTTATATACATTAATTCATCAGAAGGCAAAAGTTTCATTATCTAGGCCACACATGTAGACAATCACACTGTTGCCATCCAGTCTAGCATTTCTGCAGTGAGGGCAAGCTACTGGTGCAAAATGTTTGTGAAACCAATCAGAAAAGATCTCCCTGGTGATCCATGCCTTTTTGTTAGTATGATAATGAACTGGTACCTCTGGTAGAATTTGGCTGTGAGTCTGTCTGGTCCTGGACTTTTTGGTAGGCTATTAATTATAGTCTCAATTTCAGAACCTGTTATTGGTCTATTCGGAGATTCAACTTCTTCCCGGTTTAGTCTTGGGAGGGTGTATGTGTCCAGGAATTTATCTATTTCTTCTAGATTTTCTAGTTCATTTGCATAGTGGTGTTTATAGTATTCTCTGATGGTAGTTTGTATTTCTGTGGGATTGGTGGTGATATCCCCTTAATCATTTTTTATTGTGTTTACTAGATTCTTCTCTCTTTTCTTCTTTATTAGTCTTGCTAGTGGTCTATCTATTTTGTTGATCTTTTCAAAAAACCAGCTCCTGGATTCATTGATTTTTTTTGAAGGATTTTTTGGGTCTCTATCTCCTTCAGTTCTGCTCTGATCTTATTTCTTCCCTTCTGCTAGCTTTTGAATTTGTTTGCTTTTGCTTCTCTAGTTCTTTTAACTGTGATATTAGGGTGTCAATTTTAGATCTTTCCTGCTTTCTCTTGTGGGCATTTAGTGCTATAAACTTCCTTCTACACACCACTTTAAAAGTGTCCCAGAGATTCTGGTATGTTGTGTCTTTGTTCTCATTGGTTTCAAAGAACATCTTTATTTCTGCCTTCATTTCGTTGTTTACCCACTAGTCATTCAGGAGCAGGTTGTTCAGTTTCCAGGTAGTTGTGTGGTTTTGAGTGAGTTTCTTAATCCTGTGTTCTAATTTGATTGCACTGTGGTCTGAGAGACAGTTTGTTGTGATTTCTGTTCTTTTACATTTGCTGAGGAGTGTTTTACTTCCAATTATGTGGTCAATTTTAGAATAAGTGCGATGTGGTGCTGAGAAGAATGTATATTCTGTTGATTTGGGGTGGAGAGTTCTGTAGATGTCTATTAGGTCCACTTGGTCCAGAGCTGAGTTCAAATCCTGGATATTCTTGTTAACCTTCTGTCTCATTGATCTGTCTAATATTGACAGTTGGGTGTTAAAGTCTTCCCTTCCATTATTATTGTGTGGGAGTCTAAATCCCTTTGTAGCAGCTGGTACCATTCTTTCTGAAAGTATTCCAATCAATAGCAAAAGAGGGACTACTCCCTAACTCATTTTATGAGGCCAGCATCATCCCGCTACCAAAGCCTAGCAGAGACACAACAAAGAAAGAGAATTTTAGATCAATATCCCTGATGAACATCAATGCGAAAATCCTCAACAAAATACTGGCCAACTGAATTCAGCAGCACATCAAAAACCTTATCCACCATGATCAAGTCAGCTTCATCCCTGGGATGCAAGGCTGGTTCAATACACACAAATCAATAAATGTAATCCATCACATAAACATAACCAATGACAAAAACCACATGATTATCTCAATAGATGCAGAAAAGGCCTTTGACAAAATTCAACAACCCTTCATGCTAAAATCTCTCAATAAACTAGGTATTGATGGAACGTATCTCAAAATAATAAGAGCTATTTATGACAAACCCACAGCCAATATCATACTGAATGGGCAAAAACTGGAAGCATTCCCTTTGAAAACTGGCTCAAGGCAAGTCTGCCCTCTCTCACCACTCCTATTCAACATAGTGTTGGAAGTTCTGGCCAAGGCAATCAGGCAAAAGAAAGGAATAAAGGGTATTCAATTAGGAAAAGAGGAAGTCAATTTGTCCCTGTTTGCAGATGACATGATTGTATATTTAGAAAACCCCATCGTCTCAGCCCAAAATCTCCTTAAGCTGATAAGCAACTTCAGCAAAGTCTCAGGATACAAAATCAATGTGCAAAAATCACAAGCATTCTTATACACCAATAACAGACAAACAGAGAGCCAAATCATGAGTGAACTCCCATTCACAATTGCTACAAAGAGAATAACACACCTAGGAATCCAACTTACAAGGGATTTGAAGAACCTTTTCAAGGAGAACTACAAACCACTTCTCAACGAAATAAAAGAGGACACAAACAAATGGAAGAACATTCCATGATCATGGATAGGAAGAATCATTATGATGAAAATGGCTGTACTGCCCAAGGTAATTTATAGATTCAGTGCCATCCTCATCAAACCACCTATGTCTTTCTTCACAGAATTGGAAGAAACTACTCTAAAGTTCATATGGAACCAAAAAAAAGCCCGCATAGCCAAGACAATCCTAAGCGAAAAGAACAAAGCTAGAGGTGTCATGCTTCGTGACTTGAAACTATACTACAAGGCTACAGTAACCAAAACAGCATGGTACTGGTACTAAAACAGATATATAGACCAATGGAACAGAACAGAAGCCTCAGAAATAACCCCACACATCTACAACCATCTGATCATTGACAAGCCTGACAAAAACAAGAAATGAGGAAAGGATACCCTGTTTAATAAATGGTGCTGGGAAAAGTGGCTAGCCATATGTGGAAAGCTGAAACTGGATCCCTTCCTTACACCATATACAAAAATTAACTCATGATGGATTAAAGACTGAAATGTAAGACATAACACCATAAAAACCCTAGAAGAAAACCTAGGCAATACCATTCGGGACATAGGCATGGGCAAAGACTTCATGACTAGAACACCAAAAGCAATGGCAACAAAAGCCAAAATCAATAAATGGGATCTAATTAAACTAAAGGGCTTCTGCACAGCAAAAGAAACTATCATCAGAGTGAACAGGCAACCTACAGAATGGGAGAAAAGTTTTGCAATCTACCCATCTGACAAAGGGCTAATATCCAGAATCTACAAAGAACTTAAACAAATTTACAAGAAAAAAGCAACCCCATCAAAAAGTGGGCAAAGGGCAAAGGATATGAACAGACACTTCTCAAAAGAGGACATTTATGCAGCCAACAGACACATGAAAAAATGCTCATCATCACTGGTCATCAGAGAAGTGCAAATCAAAACCACAATGAGATAGCATCTCACGCCAGTTAGAATGGCAATCATTGAAAAATCAGGAAACAGAAGATGCTGGAGAGGATGTGGAGAAATAACACTTTTACACTGTTGGTGGGAGTGTAAACTAGTTCAACCATTGCAGAAGACAGTGTGGCGATTCCGCAAGGATCTAGAACTAGTAATACCATTTGACCGAGCCAACCTATTACTGGGTATAAATCCAAAGGATTATAAATCATGCTACTATAAAGATACATGCACACATATGTTTATTGTGGCACTATTCACAATAGCAAAGACTTGGAATCAACTCAAATGTCCATCATTGATAGACTGGATAAAGAAAATGTGGCACATATACACCATGCAATACTCTGTAACCATAAAAATGGATGAGTTCTTGTCCTTTGCGGGGACATGGATGATGCTGGAAACCATCATTCTCAGCAAACTATCACAAGGACAGAAAACCAAACACCACATGTTCTCACTTACAGGTGGGAATTGAACAATGAGAACACACGGACACAGGGCGGGGAACATCACACATGCCTGTCAGGGGGGTGGGGGGCTGGGGGAGGGATAGCATTAGGAGAAATACCTAATGTAAATGTCGAGTTGATGGGTGCAGCAAGCCAACATGCCACATGTATACCTGTGTAACAAACCTGCACGTTGTGCACATGTACCCCAGAACTTAAAGTATAATTAAAAAAAATAATGAACTGGTGAGAAATTCACACCTTGATAAAAGCAAGGACACAAATTTTTGCCTATCACAGCAAGTTTATACTTATCTTCTGGCTGCATTAGCACAACCCAGCATAGTTATTCCATCCTTGGCATTCTTAATTCCCATAGGGGCTGTCGCTTTTCTGTAGTCAGTGTCTTTCTGAGTCAATAACAGCAAAACAGTGATATTTGTTTGTTATTATAAGCTTGTTCTGGCATCAGGTTTTCATCAGAGATGACCATGACAAACTCATCAATGAGCTTATCCACTGCTTTGTGATCAGTAAACGTTTTATCAAGACAAATTTTTAAACATTTAATTCTCTATCTTTTCTTAAATTTCTGTGACCAGCCTGTTGAATATTCACAGTTCCCTTTAGTTTTCAGTTCATCATGATAGATATTTCCTTGTTTCATGAACAGCATATCATTAAATGGCTTGTGGTTTGTTTTATTAAATCTTTATTAGTTTTTCTTTTCTCATCTTTTATTTTTAGGTTCAGAGGGTACATGTGTAGGTTTGTTACATGGGTAAATAGTGTGTCATTGGTGTTTGGAGTAAAAGTAATTTCATCATCCAGGTAGTGAGCATAGTAGCTGATAGGTAGTTTTTTGATCCTCAGTCTGCTCCCACCCTCCACCCTCAATTAGGTCCCGGTGTCTATTGTTCCTTTCTTTGTGTCCATGTGTACGTAATGTTTAGCTCCCACTTACAAGTGACAACATGCGGTGTTTGGTTTTCGGTTCCTGTGTTAATTTGCTTAAGATGATGGCCTACAGCTGCATCCATGTTGCTGCAAAAGACATGTTTCATTCTTTTTTATGGCTATGTACTATTCTATGGTGTCTATCTACCTCAATTTCTTTATCCAGTACACCATTGATGTGATTCCATGTCTTTGCCATTGTGAACAGTGCTGCAATGAGCATACAGGTGCATGTGTCTTTTTGGTAGAATGATTTATATGCCTTTGGTTATGTACCAGGTGAAGGGATTGCTAGGTCAAATGGTAATTCTTTTTTAAGTTCTTTCAGACATCTCCAAACTACTTTCCATAGTGGCTGAACTAATTTAAATTTCTACCAACTGTACACAAGGATTCTCTTTTCTACACACCTCACCAATATCTGTTTTGTTGGTTTTTTTTTGACATTTTAATAATAGCCTTTCTGACTGGTGTGAAATGGTATCTCATTGTGGTCTTGATTTGCATTTCTCTAATGATTAGTGATGTTGAAAATTTTATCATATGCTTGTATGCTTGTTGGCTGTGTGTATGTCTCCTTTTGTGAGTGTCTCAAAAAAAGTCTTTGCCCACTTTTTAACGCAGGCTTTTTTTGCTTGTTGATTTAAGCTCCTTATAGATTCTGAACATTGGACCTTTTTCAGATGCATAGTTTGTATATATTTTCTCTTATTTTGTAGGTCATCTGTTTTCTCTGTTTGTAGTTTATTTTGCTGTGCAGAAGCTCTTTAGTTTAATTTTGTCCCACTTATTAATTTTTGTTTTGGTTGCAGTTGCTTTTGCAGGCTCTGTCATAAAATCTTTGCCAAGGCCTATGTACAAAATGATATTTCCTAGGTTTTCATTTAAGATGTTTATACTTTTAGGTCTTACATTTCAGTCTTTAATCAATTTTGACTTGATTTTTACATATGGTGAAAGGAAGGGATCCAGTTTTAATTTTCTGTATATGGCTAGCCAGTTATCCCAGTTTCATTTCTTGAAAAGGGAGTCCTTTCCTCATTGCTTGTTATTGCCAACTTTGTTGATGATCAGATAGTTGTACATGTGTAGCTTTATATCTGAGTTCTGTGATCACTTTCATTGACCTGTTTTTGTACCAGTACCATGCTGTTTGGTTATTGTAACCTTGTAATAGAGTTTGAAGTTGGTAGTGTGACGTCTGTGGCTTTGTTCTTTTTGCTTAGAATTGCTTTGGTTCTTTATGTTCTTTTTTGGTTACATATGAATTTTGGAATAGTTTTTTCTAATGCTGTAAAAATGACACTGATAGCTTGATAGGACTAGCAATGAATCTGTAAACTGTTTTGGGGAGTAAGGCCATTTTAATGATACTGATTATTTCTCTCCACGAGCCTGGAATGTTTTTCCATTTGTTTGTGTCATCTCATTTCTTTGGGAAGCATTTTTAAATTCTCTTTGTAGAGATTTTTCACCTTCCTGGTTAACTGTATTTCTAGGTGTTTTATTCTTTTTTTGGCTCTTGTGAATGGGACTGTGTTCTTGATTTGGCTCTCAGCTTAGATGTTAGCGTACAGAAATGCTACAAATTTTTGTACAATTATTTTGTATCCTGAGACTTTACTGAAGTTGTTTATGAGATCTAAGAAGCTTTGAGAAGAGATTATGGGGTTTCTAGGAATATAATAGTTTCATCTGTGAAGATAGATAGTTTGATTTATTTTCCTATTTGGATTTTTTTATTTCTTTCTCTTGCCTGATTGCTTTGACTAGAATTTACAGTACTATGCTGAGTGGGAGTGGTGAGAGTATGCATTCTTGTCTTGTTCTTGTTCTCAATGGTAATGCTCCCAATAGTCCAGTAAGTATGATGTTGGCTGTGGATTTGTCATAGATGGCTCTTATGATTTTGAGATATGTTTCTTAAATTCATAGTTTACTTAGGATTTTTTTATCTGAAGGGATGTTGAAGTTTATTGAAAGCCTTTTCTGCATCTATTGAGATTATAATGTAGTTTTTGTTTTCAGTTCTCTTTATGTGATAAATCACATACATTTATTGATTTGCGTATGTTGAACCATCTTTGATCCCAGGAATAAGGCCTGCTTAATTGTAAACGTGCTGCTGGATTCAGTTTGCTAGTATTCTGTTGAGGATTTTTGCATCTATATTCATCAGAGATATTGGCCTGAAATTTTTTGTTTTCATTGTGTCTCTGTCAGGTTTTCTTATCTGAATTATGTTGTTCTTGTAGAATGAGTTAGGGATAAGTCACTTCCCCTAAATTTTTGGGAATAATTTCAGAAGGATTGATTTCAATTTGTCTTTGCACATCTGGTAGAATACAGCTTTGAATCTGTCTGGTCCAGGAATTTTTCTGGTTGGTAGCTTTTTTTTTTTCTGATTCAATTTTGAAACTCATTATTGGTCTTTTTGGGATTTCTATTTCTTAATTGTTCAATCTTGGAAGATTATATTTCCAGGAGTCTATGCATTTTTTCTAGGTGTTCTAGTTTGTATGCATAGAAGTGTTCATAATAGTCTCTGATTTTTTTTTAATTTATGTGGGGTCAGGAGTAATGCCACCTTTGTCATTTTTGATTGTGTTCATTTAGATCTTCTCTCCTTTTTTCTTTATTAATCTAGCTAGTGGTCTATCGATCTTGTTTTTTTCTTTAGAACAGCTAACTTTTGGTTTCATCAATCTTTTGTATAGATTTCTGCACCAAAATTTCATTCAGTTCAGCTCTGATTTTATTTCTTTTTCTGCTTGCTTTGGGGTTGATTTGCCCTTGCTTTTCTACTTCTTCTAGTTGTGATGTTAGGTAGTTAATGTGAGATCTTTCTAACTTGTTGGTGTAGGCACTTAGCACTATAAACTTTCCTCTTAACACTGTTTTAACTGTGTCCCAGAGATTCTGATACGTTGTATCTTTGTTTTCATTAGCTTCTAAGAATTTTTTTATTTCTGCATTAATTTCATTCTGTGGCTCCAAAGCCATTCAGGAGCAGGTTGTTTAATTTCCTTGTAATTGTATGGTTTTGAGAGATCTTTTGGTATTGATTACTATTTTTATTATGCTGCATTCCTAGCATGCGGTTGGTATGATTTCAGTTTTTTGGAATTTGTTGAGAATTGTTTTGTGTGTGAGCATATTGTCGATCTTGGAGTATGTGCCATGTACAAATGAAAAGAAAGTACATTGTGTTGTTGTTGGGTGGAGTATTCTGTAGATGTCTGTGAGGTCCATTTGGCCAAGCGCTTAGCTTAGGTCTTGAATGTCTTTGTTAGTTTTCTGCCTTCAAGGCTTGTCTAACAGTGTCTGCGGGCTGTTGAAGTCTCCCACTATTACTGTGTGGTTATCTAAGTCTCCTCATAGGTCTCTAAGATGTTGTTTTATGAAGCTGGGTGCTCCAACATTGAGGGCATATATATTTAGGATTGTTAAGTCTTTTTGTTGAATTGACCCCTTTACTATTATGGAATGCCTTTTTTTTCCTTTTCCATCATCGTTGGTTTAAAGTCTGTTTTGTGTGAAATAAGAATAGCAATCTTGCTCTTTTTTTTGTTTTCCATTTGCCTGATATATCTTTCTCCACTCCTTTAGTTCGAGCCTATGAGTGCCATTGCATGTGAGATGGGTCATTTGAAGATGGCATACAGTTGGGCCTTGCTTCTTTATCCTACTTAAAGTGGAACATGTTCACTGTGATATTAATGAATCTACCCTTTTAGTACATGATGGGGATTTTTATTTTTCACTTTATGCAGTGTTTTTCTATTTTTTCCATTAACATTTATTCATTACTTTCAGCATGGAACTTTAACAGTTTATTTTTCTCTTTCTTCAGGCCATATTAATGGTCATTCCAACACCATACTCTTCTGTAAGACATTTTACACACACTGTCCATTTTCTCCAACAGCTTGACTTTCTGTGCTATAGGTAAACATAAATGCTTCATTTTTGTCTTATTACTGTCACACATAGGGCTACCTGCTGGTCTCTTTGATGTTTTCAACAATATCTTTACACCACAGAACAAAAAATACACCAAATAAACCAATGGAAAACACAGTGAGTAATGCATGTAGGTCTTGGCCTCCTGTGGAGCATAGTGGGGAACCTGCTGTTAGTGTGTCTGTCCTGCACATGTGCCATTTTATGACCCTTTGTGGGGCTACTTGGGTCTGGGAATCTGTCTGTACATGAAAAGATGTATCACAGCTGCAGTGTGCTGGGTGGGTCTTTTTTCCTTTGGGAATACTGAATAAACTGTGCATTGTGCATCTGTGTTTTGACTGTGAGCCACCACATGTGGTCAGGTATGAAGTTTCCCATTTGCAGTATCATGTTGGTGCTGAAAACTTTTGAATTTTGGAGCATTTCGGATTTCCAGATTGGTATGCTCAACTTGTAGATCTGAAAACCTGTGAGTTTTTAAAAATATTAAATCACACACATAATGCATTTTAATATAAATGTAGTTTAAAAAGATGAGCAAAAATTAATTTAACATATATTATCAGGGTTACAAGTATTCAGTGTTCAAAAACTAGAGGATCTCCTTCTAAACATTTAATGTAATCTAACATAACACAGAAAAATATTACTTGACTATTAAGTAGATAAGTATATCATTAGAAGGCAAATGTATTTTTTCTGCTCTTGATTTTCTTTAAGTGCCTCTCTCTTTTCCTTTATTATTCCAATAATTCTATATGCAGGGTCTGAAAATTTCAGTAATGTGCAATATGAAGTCGTTGTGTTGAGAGGTTAATGAAATACCAGGGTGGACTGGCTAGAGTTCTGATAGCCTGAATTTATATTTTAAATCAATCCAAATCCTGACTACATTTGATAACATCTATTGATTGTTATCTGATCCATATTAAATATTTTGTGGCTAATATTTTAGCTTTTCAGTTTGGCAGGGAATTCTAAAACAGAGGCAGCAATTCCCAAAATCTTCTAGTTTGTTGCTGCCAATTTCAGTGGCATTATACAAGTAGATTATGTCAGGAGAATTAATATTGGTGGCAGAGGATGTACACTCCAGGTCCTAGCCTCCTGAGATAGAGTTGGCTACATTTCACTGCAATGCTTCACCTTCTCCTCTGCAACCTCCTTTCTTCTTCTAAAGTTAAGAAGTTTCATTTCCTTCAACTTGATAGCTGGACATCTGGAATTAGGAAGAAAGGGAATCATCATACCTCTTATATATGAATTTGCATTATACATATTATTCCATTTAATATTTAACTACATCTGATTTGTAAATTTGGGAAGAATAACTGAATTATTTTTGTCAATTCTGTCCTTTCTTTTGGGGCCAATTTGCCTGAAGGGAGCATGGATCCTGCTCTATCGTATATGCATTCAACAGAACTGTCCAATTTAGATTTTAATGAATAGATAACTGAGTCCTTCGGATTTAAGACTTAGTATTTGCAAATTTTCTTGGAAAATAGGCTTAAAGTTATGTCCCTCAATCTGACCTCTTCCAGCAAGAACAAGGATAGTTTTTAGATAGATTTTCTAATTTTTAAAATAAATGATAAATTTCATCTCTCAATTTATTTAGAACGTGGGTAGTAACGAAGGATAATGTAGTTACTTATTGGGTCATCCCTGAAGATGGTGTTATATGTAACATACAATGCTATTAATAAGTAATGTTGGATGTTCTTCATTTGTCCCTCAAGACGTACTCCTCATCCTTCTCTGTGTTGATAATCTTTGGAGTCCTAAAATATTTTGATTACATCAAGGGGCTCCCAGACCCCTAGGCTTCCAACTGATGTCTACCAATAAGGATTGCCAATAAGAGACTGAAGGGAAGTAGTAGAGTAGAGTCAGGATGTGTATTTTCTAGTTTTCTTCCTTGAAGAAGGTTCCAACGGGCTCTGTCTCTTGATTGAAGGTCACTGCTCCTCCCAAGGCATGTAACTCTACATGGTTCTATGCCCTTCTTGTTTTCAGTAAACATTCCTTCTTCTTGTCTCGTGGAATCTGGGTTGATAAGAGCTTGGTCGCTACCTATGGTTATTGCACCATCCCTTGTGGTTATCCTACAATCATACCTTGGTAAATGTTCCTTGTGCTAATAAAACTCTATTGGACTATTGTGTTTTGCATGTATCATGTTTACTTCTGGGAAATATATATGTATATATTTATGCACACACACACACACACACACATAGACTTACATATATATACATACATAATACCTACACACATATTTATTCAAGAAATACTTCCTGAGTATCTTCCATTCCTTTTGGACGAGAAGTGCAGAAAGAAGAAATAGAGTTTCTACATTTGAGTAACCTACAGTATAAGAGAAAACGCAAGTAATTACAGTATAAGAAGAAAACAACCCTAATAGTTGACAAAAGGGTTGTGGGAACATATGAAAGCAGTAAATGATTTGCCTGGAAATGTTGTCAAATGCTTCACTAAAGAGCTGCTATTTCAGATGAGTCTTAAAGGATGAATAGGAAATTTTCCTTTGAAAAAGGCTGAAAAATACCCTTCAAAATAATTTACTATAATTGATAAAGGCCAAGAAAAGTTAATGTGTAGAATACTCAGTATTTTTATTAAAGAATGAGGTAGGACAAAGGTTAGGTTGGAAAGGTAAACTGGGAATGTATTTGAATATCTGTAGTTTTTATGAGAAGGAATTACTGTGTTTTTCGGTTGGCAATAGAAAACATCCAAGAGTTTTAAACAGGAAGAATGTGACATGTTTGCTTTGTAGATCTCTACTCTGGTGGTATCCAATTCTGAGCTGACTTTGGGAGAGACTAGTGTTAGGAAATTAGACAAGTTTACTGTAACAGCCCAGGGATGAGATGACTAAAGCCTTAACAAAAGCAAAGTCAAACGGCTGTGTGTAGTTTAAGACTGCTCTTATCCCAGCTCTTTGGGAGGCTGAGGTGGACCTATTGCTTGAGCACAGGAGTTTGAGACCAACCTGGGCAACATGGTGAAATCCTATCTCTACCAAAAAAAAACAAAAAAACAAAAAAAACCCACAAAAATTAGTCAGGCATGGTGGCACACGCCTATGGTCCCAGCTACATGGGATGCTTAGGCAGGAGGACTGCTTGAGCCCAGAAGGTTGAGGCTACAGTGAGCGGTGATCTTGCCACTGCACTCCAGCTTTGGTGGCAGAGTGAGACCCTTTATCGAAAAAAAAAAAAAAAAAAGAAAAAAGGAAAGAAATAAAAGAGTGCTCTTAACACATCATCAGATAAGGCTTCCAAACTATCCCTTCACAACTTTTTTTTTTGAATCCATCTTATTAACTTTTTTTTTTTTTTAACTGTTAAAAATCTGTTCAGAAGATTAGATTGCAAAAAAATTAATGTTGAGAGTATAGTATTAGCTTAAAAGAAAATAAAATAACTATTTTTTAAAAGGTTAATGATGGCCATTCAAATAAGAGTCACAATTATTTTATTTTCATACATATCACAATTTTATGTGATATACTTAAATATATTTTCATATTTTTGTTAATTTCTCAATTTTTGTATTTTTACTTCCACTTTTTATAGTATACATTCTACACTTAATTTGAGCATCATCAAAGACAACTGCCCAGAGCATTATGTCTTGAAACATAACTCTTGTTGTATTCAATATTGTTGATAAATGAGAGTTACTTATCAGCATTTACCATATAGAGAAATGTGAAATTGAATGTGTAATTTTTCAAAAGCAATTAGTTGTCTAAGTTGAAGATAAAGTATTAGGTATAAAATATTTTAATCAAACAAAAAATTAAATATTGTGTATTTAAAGGTTTAAACATGATACTTTCAAGCTAAAACTACCTTGCAACATGTTGATGAATGTCACTGTGTTTCTTCTGGGTAAACAGAGGAAGTTTGGTATGACAGTGACAGCCACAGGTCTTAAATAATTGCCTTGGAACATAAGATAATAAAGTATGCCAGTTGTTCAGTGTATCTTTCCTGCATGGATAAGAAAGTAGGACAAACCATGCCATTCAAGGTCTATTTAAACTTCACCAAAATAACTAGAAAATGTCAAACAATTGAGAGAATATGAGTTTTCTCCTCTAAAATGACAGTTTTTTCCAACTAAAATAAAATCATGTTTTTATCATGACAAACCAATTGAATAGTTAAACATACTTGGATACGAAGTGACTGCTTTATCATGCCCATTAATTTACTTGAGTAATATTTTTTATTGATTTGACTGACAATGGAATTTTATAGCATCAGAAAGCAACTTACTTCTTTTGTTTCATATTTAAGGAATTGATGACATTTCAGTGAGGCTTAGAAACCGTTTGCTGAACATTGCTCTGTGCTAGACACTGTGCTATGTGTTACTGCCTTATGAAGTAGTGAAAGTAACAGAAATATGAACTATTAACCACAATCACTAGACTATATAGTATGCTAATACCATAATGTTCAACACAAAAGTACTAAAAAAAGTGCATACCACCCAGAGAAGGAGGAAATATATATTTTAATATTAGTAGGCATTTTCCTTATAATCACAAATTTAAAAGCCATCCTGAGCAGATTGTCAATTTACGCAGTAAAGAGTGAACATGTAACCACAAGTGAATTAGCATCTTGGGGCACAGAACAAAGAGGTCATTAAATTAGAGAGGTAGTCAAACACCAGCTCATATAGGTTTTTGTTTGCTAAGCTTGGGCTCTATCTTATAGGTAACAGGAAGCCAGCAACTGTTTTCAACAGGGAAGTGGTTTGGTCAGTTTTTGTTTTAGAAAGATTTGCTCTAAAGGAGGTTTGGAGAATGGATTTTAATGGTAATAAGCACTCCATGAGACCAGTTAGGAAGTTATGGTAACATTCCACACATGTAGGATGTGTTGCTTGGTTGGGTGTGAAGGTGAGAGACAGGAGATCCTGAGGATAAAAATTAGATTCTGCGCTTGAGTCACTGAGTGTAGGTCATGTCAGGTTCTAGGATAGGGAATACAGGAGGTTTTCTTGAGATCAGATAATGAATTATTTTAGACATAATTAAATAGAAATTTTTAGTGATGTATAGTAAGTAGTTCACTAGATGACTCAAGGGAGAGATAGAGCTTCTTATGCAGATTTTTCATATGTCAGCATGTACATTCATGTTATAACCTTTAATATTAGATGAAATTTTTTTGGAGACAATATTTGAAGTACAAAACAGAGTGCAATGATTGAGAACTCTCATGTTGAAGGAATGGGCAGAAAAAGCACAAAATCAAGGAAGCTAAGGAAGTACAATCAGAAGGCAGAAATGAAAACCCAGAAAAGAAAAACATCATGGAAAGAAGGAAATAACTTAGATGGTTTGGGAGTTGTCAAAGTTCCATAACATGGCCAGTTATGATGAGAACTAAAATTATAATAGGAATTAATAACTAGGAAATCACTCATTCCCCTAGGGAGAGCCAATTCAAAAGATATGTAGAAGCAGAAATAAAATTACATAATGGAAGGACTGCGTGTAATATTGAAAATGATAGGAGTGAGATGGGCCTTTACTTAGAGAGATGCAGGTTCTAGGATGCCAGAGTCTTAAAGAAAAGAGCTTATTGAAACAGCAATAAATAGTGCTCATTGTAGTCCTAGCCAGGTAAGAGATTTATTGGATTTCTGCCTATGAATACTTCATCTTCTAAGTAAGTAAAGAAAAAGTGTTATAGGAAATATTCTTATGGAATATGATTTTAGTGCTGGTATACAAATTAAGATATAAGACTCTGAAGTCATACTGTGACTGTTCAAACTACAGCTTTGTCTATTGCCTATTGTTTGACCCAAGCCGGTAACTGAATCTTTGATATCTCAGTTTTCTCATTTATAATATGAGGGCATGCATAGGCTTATATAAAGAATAAATGTTAAGATGTACCTGCGTGTGTGTGTATTATTATCTGTCTAGTAAAATAATGCCAAAATATGTGTAAGCCAGTGAAGATTTTAAGTAACTCCCTAAATGATTCTCAAACTTTGGCATGTGGTAGGCAAACCACAAATCTTGGTTTTCTTTTTCTTTTATTTTCTCCACTTTCCTTACCCAAGGTGGATATTAGATAGTGACCATGTATTGTAAGAAAGTGTTAAATAAGTCCGGGCGCGGGGGCTCACGCCTGTAATCCCAGCACTTTGGGAGGCCTAGACGGGCGGATCATGAGGTTAGGAGATTGAGACCATCCTGGCTAACACGGTGAAACCCTGTCTCTACTAAAAATACAAAAAATTAGCCAGGCGTAGTGGCGGGCGCCTGTAGTCCCAGCTACTTGGGAGGCTGAGGCAGGAGAATGGCACGAACCCGGGAGGCAGAGCTTGCAGCAGTGAGCCGAGATCGCGCCACGGCACTCCAGCCTGGGCACAGAGGGAGACTCCGTCTCAAAAAAAAAAAAAAAAAAAAGAAAGAAAGTGTTAAATAATACATTTGTTTTTATCCGTAATATCTTAAAATATTTCAATTTTTGTCTTCTGAATTAAAATTATACTTTTTATATGATGGTGTTACACAGTTACTTTTAGATAATTTTAGATAAATTTTCAGCTTGATAACTGGGACATAGTTAAGAACTATTTTCTTAACTATGGAAATTCTATTGTATCTGTCAGGGGAAAGGAAGACAGATGCCTGCTGCTGTTTTCAGCTGGAGCCCCCAGTTCTGCTCTTTATAAGAGGATTTCACTTAATGTTTTTTAAAGTGGAAGAAATTATAATAGCATTGAAAAGGGATGCTTATTCTTTAATGCTTGATATTTTGAAACAGTTAAGATAAATTACTTCCAAGTATAATAATAATAATTTGTATAATCTATTATGCATTTGAAAACTCACTAATTATCCCATGAATGTTGTGATTTTCAAGTCCTTTAAAAATAGATGGGAAGGCTTAAATGAGTGGAAATAAGTCACATAGAATACATACATCTTTAATGAAAAGGGTCCTTTCCTGGTTTCTATACGAAATAGACTTTAACAGGTTTCACAATAAGATTCATAATTGGGTCAGTAATGTACTGTAAACAATTTTCTGACAAGAAAATTCATCTAAGATTTGGACTTACAGGAGATATTCAAAATTATCAGTGATCAAAGAAATGCAAATGTAAATAATGATGTGACATGTTAAGCCTATTATGTTTGAAAAGTCTACCAAATTCATAAACATTATAGTGAGGATAAAGTAGAATCCTTATTCTCTTAATACTATTGGATACATGAATCTAGTCTTATGAAATTTTAGTACTCTTAAAAATATGTCAAATACCTTAAAGGCATTCATACTCTCTGACGCCATAATTCTGTGATCTATTCTAAGAAAATGTTGAATGTGAAAAAAACTATATGCACCAAATTGTGATTGTATCATTATTTAGGATAATGAAACATTAGAAAAAACCTAGACATTGAACACCAGAGAAAGGATTAAAAAATGTTGCTATATTAATGTTGCATAGCCATTAAAATATGTTCATAAAGTCTTTTGTGCAAAGTAAAATGCTTTTTATCATCATGAAACAGGTACAATTTATAAACCTGACAGAGTTTTCCACCTTAGCCCTCTATTACTCCTTCTTGGGATAGGAGAAATTTGCAAGGCTGGTTCTTAAATATTTCCCCCCTTTCAGTACCGTGTATTTAGCATATCAGATTAATAGTATCTAAGAGTCAGGAAGAAAAGAAAGAACTTAGGGAAACTAATGAAATTAATATTATACAAATAAACAAGTGATACATTGGAAAAATAACAAGGTAAGAGAAAGCTATGAGGGCTGGAAATTTTCAAGAGGGCTTGAGGGTTAATGTGAGAGTAGCCCAGCAGAAGCAGAATTAGGGAGTGAGCTGAGGCCATCCAAGGATCATGCTTGGATTAGGACATATAGCACCTTGAATGTTCTTCAAGATAAAAGGAAGATTAAATTTTCTTTATAATTTCAATTTTGTGGCTAGAACTGGCTTCTTTAAGTGAGCCTCCACGTAGGTCTAAGAGATGTGCCATCTCTAATTTTAAAATATATACTATATAGGTTTTTGGCAAACAGGTGGTGTTTGGTTACATGAATAAGTTCCTTGGTGGTGATTTCTGAGATGTTGGTGCACTTATCACATGAGCAACATACACTGTACCCAATGTGTATTCTTTTATCCTTCACCCCCTCCCACCCTTTATTTTCCCAGAGTCCCCAAAGTCCGTTGTATCATTCTTATTCATTTGCATCCTCATAGTTTAGCTTCTACTTGTGAGTGTATGATGTTTGATTTTCCATTCCTGAGTGAGTTAGAATAATGGTCTCCAGTTCCATCCATGTTGCTGTGAATGCCATTATTGCATTCTTTTTTTATGATCGAGTAGTACTCCATGGTATGTGTTTGTGTATATATATGTGTGTGTAATTGCAAAAATATGGAACCAGCCCAAATGCCCATCAATCAAATGATGCTGCTGCTATAAACATGCATGTGAAAGTATCTTTTTCATATAATGACTTCTCTTCCTCTGGGTAGATACCCAGGAGTTGGATTACTGGATCAAATGGTAGATTTAGTTCTTTAAGGAATCTCCACACTGTTTTCCATAGTGATTATACTAGTTTACATTCCTACCAACAGTGTAAAAGTGTTCCCTTTTCACCACATCAATGCTAACATCTATTATTTTTGAGTTTTGATTATGGCCATTCTTGCGGGAGTAAGGTGGTATCACATTGTGGTTTTGATTTGAATTTCCCTGATAATTAGTGATGTTGAGCATTTTTTCATGTTTGTTGGCCATTTGTATATCTTCTTTAGAAAATTTTCTTTTCATGTTCTTATCCCACTTTTTGATAAGATTTTTTTTTTCTTGCTGATTTGTTTAAGTTCCTTGTAGATTCTGGAGATCAGTTCTCTGTTGGAAGTATAGATTGTGAAGATTTTCTCCCACTCTGTGGGTTGTCTGTTTACTCTGCTAATTATATCTTTCACTGTGCAGAATATTTTTTAGTTTAATTAAGTCCTATCTATTTATCTTTGTTTTTGTTGCATTTGCTTTTTGGCTCTTGGTCATGAAGTCTTTGCCTAAGCCAGTGTCTAGAAGGGGTTTTCCAATGTTATCTTTTAGAATTTTTATGGTTTCATGTCTTAGATTTAAGTCTTTTATCCATATTGAGTTGATTTTTGTATAAGATGAGAGACGAGGATTCAGTTTCATTCTTTTACATGTGGCTTGCCAATTATTCCAGCACCATTTGGGGTGTGCTTTCTCCACTTTGTGTTTTTATTTGCTTTGTCAAAGATCTGTTGATATGCAATTGATATCTGACAGCATATTAAAAAGATAACCCACCATGATCAAGTGGGTTTCATATAAGGGATTCAGGGATGGTTTAACATCCACAAGTCAATAAATGTGATACACCACACAAACAGAATTAAAAAAAAAATTACACGATCATCTCAATAGACACAGAAAAAGCATTTGACAAAATCCAGCATCGCTTTATGGTTAAAGCCCTCAGCAAAATTGGCATAGAAAGGACATATCATAATGTAATAAAAACCATCTATGAAGAAGGGTCAAGATGGCCAAATAGAAACAGCTCTGGTCTGCAGCTCCCAGTGAGACATATGCAAAAAGGCAAGTGATTTCTACATTTCCAACTGAGGTACCCAGTTGAGCTCACTGGGGCAGACTAGGCAGTTGGCATACTCACAGAGAGCAAGGAAAAGCAGGGTGGGGTGATGATTTAAGCAGAAGCTGCATGGTGCATAGGGACCTCCCTCCCCCAGCCAAGGGAGGTGGTGAGGAAGGGTGCTACCTGCCTGGGGTACTACGCTTTTCTCATGGATTTTTTCAATCCACGGATCAGGAGATTCCCTTGTGGGCCTACACTGCCAGGGCTGTGGGTCTCCAGCATAAAAGTCATTAGACCCATGGCAGATGCTCCCGTTGGCTGCTGTTCCCTGCCGACACCGAGCTGCAGGAGTTTTCACATAATCTGTGGTACCCGGAAGTCCAGTGAGGCAGAAAAACCATCCACTCTCATGGAAAGGGGGCTGAAGCTAGGTGGCCAAACGTCCTCGATCAGCGGGTTGCACTCCCACGGAACCCCTCAAGCTAAGATCCACTGGCTTGAAATCCCGGCTGGCTAGCACAGCCGCCTGGAGTCTGCCTAAGATGACCAAGTTCCTGGCGGGATGGTTGACTGCCATTACTGCAGCTCTAGTCAGTGGTTTACCGCTGCCAGTGTTAGGGAGACTGGGAGGTTTGGACTGGGTGGTGCTCCCCACAGCACAGCACAGTGGCTGTGGAAGATAGTGGCCAGACTGCCTCTTTAAGTGGGACCCGGCTCCATTCCTCCTCACCACGCAGGGCCTCCCTGCAGGAATTCCAGCAACTCTAGCCAAGGCCTTATAGTCAGAGCTCTAATTTCCCTGGGACAGAGCACCTGAGGGGAGGGCGTCTGCAGTCTCAGGTTCAGCGGACTTAATATTTCCTGCCTGACAGCTCTGACTGATCCTGATGAGGGGTATTCCCCTAGCATAGCACACCAGCTCTGCTACAGGACAGTCAGACTGTGTCCCCCAATCCCTTGCCCCCTGACTGGGTGAGACCTCCCAACAGGGGTCGCCAGACACCCCATACAGGAGAGTTTCAGCATGCATCAGGTCGGTGCCCCTCTGAGAGGAAGCTTCCACTGGAAGGAGCAGTCAGTAATCTTTGCTATTCTGCAGCCTCCACTGGTGATATTCAGGTGAACAGTGTCTGGAGTAGACCCCCAGCAAACTGCAGGAGACTTGCAGAAGAGGGGCTTGACTGTCAGAAGAAAAACAAACAAACGGAGCAACAACAACAGCAACATTAAAGACCCCACAAAAACCTCATCCAAAAGTCAATGGCCTCAAATATCAAGGGTAGATAAATCCACAAAGATGAGGAAAAACCAATGCCAAAACACTGAAAATTCCAAAAGCCAGAATGCATCTCTTCCTCTGAATGATCACAACGCTTTTCCAGCAAGGACACAGAACCAGGCTGAAGCTGAGATGGATGAACTGATAGAAATAGGCTTCAGAAAATGGGTAATAACAAGCTTCACTGAGCTAAAGGATTATGTTCTAACCCAATGCAAAGAAGCTAAGAACCATGATAATAGATTATAGGAGCAGTTAACTAGAATAACCAGTTTAGAGAGGAACATAAATGACCTGATGGAGCTGCAGAACACAGCACTAGAACTTCATGATGTAAACACAAGTATCAATAGCTGAATCAACCAGGGAGAGGAGACAATATCAGAGCCTGATGACTATCTTGTTGAAATAAGGCAGGCAGATAAGATTAGAGAAAAAATAATGAAAAGCAATGAACAAAACCTCTGAGAACTATGGTACTATGTAAAAAGACCAAGCCTACAACTTATTGCAGTGCCTGAAAGACAGGGGGAGAATGGAACCAAGTTGGGAAACACACTTCAAGATATCATCTACGAGAACTTCCCCAACCTAGCAAGAGAGGCCAACATTTAAATCCAGGCAATTCAGGGAAACCCAATCAGATACTCCATGAGGAGATCTACCCCAAGACACACAATCATCAGGTTTTCCAAGGTCAAAATGAATGAAAAAATGTTAAGGGCAGTCAGAGAGAAAGAGCTCCTGAAGGGAACAGTAAGCATGCAAAGGAAAAACTGTTACCAGCCACTACAAAAACAAACTGAAGTACACAGACAAACAACACTATAAAGCAACAACATTACCAGGTCTGCTAAATTAACCAGACAACATCATGACAGGATCAAATTTGCAAATAACAAGATTAACCTCAAATGTAAATGAGCTAAACACCCCAATTAAGACACAAAATAGCAAGCTGGATAAAAAAAGACCAAGACCCATTGGTGTGCTGTATTCAAGAGACACATCTTACATGCAAAGACACACACAGGCTCAAAATAAAGTGATGGAAAAAAATTTCTGAAGCAAATGGAAAGCAGAAAATGGCAAGGGTTGCAATCCTAATTTCTGACAAAATAAATCAACAAAGGTCAAAAAAGACAAAGAAGGGCATTACATATGGTAAAGGTTCAATTCAACAAGAAGAACTAACTATCCTAAATATATATGCACCCAATCAGGAGCACCCAGATTCATAAAACAAGTTCTTAAAGACCTACAAAGAGACTTAGACCCCCATACAATGATAGTGGGAGACATGATTATGTTAATAGTCACAGAAAAGGCCTTCAGTGGAATTCAACATCCCTTCATGTTAAAAATTCTCAGTAAAAAAGGTATTGAAGAACCATACATCAAAATAATAAGAACCGTTTATTACAAACTGACAGCCAATATCATACTGAATGGGCAATACCTGGAAACATTCCTCTAGAAAACTGGCACAAGACGGGGATGCCCTCTCTTACCACTCTTATTCAACATAGTGTTGGAAGTTCTGGCCAAGGCAATCAGTCCAGAGAGAGAAATAAAGGGTATTCAGATAGGAAGAGAGGATGTCAAATTGTCTTTGTTTGCAGATGACATGATCCTGTATCTAGAAAACCTCAGGAACTCAGCCCAAAAGCTTCTTAAGCTGATAAATAACTTCAGCAAAGTCTCAGGATACAAAATCAATATGAAGAAATCACAAGCATTCCTAAACACCAACAACAGACAAGCAAAGAGCCAAATCATGAATGAACTCCCATTCATAGTTGCCACAAAGAGAATAAAATACCTAGGAATACAGCAAACAGGGGAAGTGAAGGACCTCTTCAAGGAGAACTACAAACCACTGCTCAAGGAAATCAGAGAGGATACAGCGGGTGAAAAAATATTCCATGCTCATGGACAGGAAGAATCAATATCTTGAAAATGGCCATACTGCTCTAAGCAATTCATAGATTCAGTGGTATTCCCATTAAACTACCATTGACATTCTCCACAGAATTAGAAAAAAAAAAACTATTTTAAAATTCATATGGAACCAAAAAAGAGCTTGTATAGCCAGGACAATCCTAAGCAAAAGAACAAAGCTGGAGGCATCACGCTACCTGACTTCAAACTTTACTACAAGGCTACAGGAACCAAAACAGCATGGTACTGGTAAAAAACAGACACATAGACCAATGGAACTGAAAAGAGAACCCAGAAACAAAGCCACATACCTTCAACTATCTGATCTTTGACAAACTCGACAAAACAATAGAAAAGGATTTCCTATTCAATAAATGGTGCTGGGAGAATTGACTAGCCATATGAGGAAAATTGAAACTGATCCTTTGCTTACACCTTATATAAAAATTAACTGAAGATGGATTAAATACTTAAATGTAAAACCCTAAATCATAAAAATCCTAGATGAAAATCTAGGCAAAACCATTCAGGACATAGGCATGGGCAAAGGTTTTATGATGAAATCACCAAAAGCAGTTTACAACAAAAGCAAAAATTGACAAATGGAATCTAATTAAACTAAAGAGCTTCTGTGTAGCAAAATAAACTGTCATCAGAGCAAACAGGTAAGCTGCAGAATGGGAGAAAATTTTTGCAATCTATCCATCTGACAAAGGCCTAATATCCAGAATTTACAAGGAACTTAAGCAAATTTACAAGAAAAAATTACCCTATTAAAAAGTGGACAAAGGATATGAACAGACATTTCTCAAAAAAGACATACATGTGGCCAAGAAACATATAAAAAAAAAGCTCAACATCACTGATTACTAGAGAAATACAAATCAAAACCACAATGAGATACCATCTCACCCCAGCCAGAAAAGTGATTATTAAAAAGTTGAGAAACAACGGATGCTGGTGAGATTGCAGAGAAATAGGAATGCTTTTACACTGTTGGTGGGAATATAAATTAGTTCAACCATTGTGGAAGACAGTGTGGCAATTCCTTAAAGATTTAGAAGTGGAAATACCATTTGACCCAGCAATCTCACTAGTGGTTATATACCCAAAGCTATATAAATCATTCTATTATAAAGATACATGCACATGTATATTCATTGCAGCACTATTCATAATAGCAAAGACATGGAATCAACCTAGATGCCCATCAATGATAGACTGGATAAAGAAAATGTGGTACATATATACCATGGAATATTATGCAGTCATAAAAAGGAATGAGATCATGTCATTTGCAGGGACATGGATGAAGCTGGAGGCCATTATCTGTAGCAAACTAACACAGGAACAGAAAACCAAACACCAACACCACATATTCTCACTTATAAGTGGAAGCTGAACAATGAGAACACATGGACACAGGGTGAGGAACAAGACTCACTGGGGCCTGTTGGGAGAGGATGATGGGGAAGAGCATTAGGGAAAAGATCTAATGCCTGCTGGGCTTAATACCTAGGTGACGGGTTGAGAGTTGCAGCAAACCACCATGCCACACATTTACCTATGTAACAAACATGCACTGCACATGTACCCCGGAATTAAAAAAAAAAAAGGCCACCTATGACAAACCCACAACCAACATTATTATACTGAACAGGGAAAAGTTCAAAGCATTCTCCCTGAGAATTGGAACAAGTTAAGGATGCCCACTTTCACCACTTCTACTCAATGTAGTACGGAAAGTCCTGGCCAGAGCAATCAGAGAGGAGAAAGAAATAAAGGGCATCCAAAATCATTAAAGAGGAAGTCTAACTGTTGCTGTTCACTGATGACATAATAATATACCTAGAAAACCCTAAAGACTAATCCAGAAATCTCCCAGAACTGGTAAATAAATTCAACAAAGTTTCAGCATACAAAATAATGTACACAAATTAGTAGCTCTGCTATACACCAACAGCTACCACGCTGGGAACCAAATCTAGAACTCAAACCCTTTTACAATAGATGCAAAAAAATAAGTGAATAAATAAAATACTTAGGAATATACTTAACCAAGGAGGTGAAAGACCCTACAAGGAAAAGTACAAAACACTGCTGAAAGAAATAATCGATGACACAAATGGAAACATATCCCATGCTCGTGGATGGGTAGAATCAATGTTGTAAAAATGACCATACTACCAAAAGCAATCTACAAATTCAATGCAATTCCCATAAAAATACCATGAACAATGTTCTTAGAACTAGAAGATGTACAACACTATATTTTAACTGGCAAATTCTCAATGCCAGTTGGTGAAAGAAGAAATTGAAGAGAAGAAGAAGGAAGAAGAGGTGAGGAAGAGAAAGAAAAAAGAAGGCAAGAGAGAAGAAACAGAGGAAAAAAAAGGAAAAAAATTTGTTTATAGAATAATTATATTTAAATGACTTGTTAGAAAAGTCTATCAAATTAATAGGATATCTATAGTCTTGATAGTGATTTTCCATAAGGAGATAACTAGATTAGTATTTGCCAGAGGCTGGGAAGGGAGTTTGGGAAAAAGAGGAGTGGCTATTACTAGTTATAGGGTTTCTTTTTCTTTTTTTTTTTTTTTTTTTGAGACAGAGTCTCTGTGGCCCAGGCTGGAATGCAGTGGCATGATTTCGGCTCACTGCAACCTCAGTCTCCCAGGTTCAAGCAATTCTTTGGCCTCAGCCTCCCAAGTAGCTGAGACTACAGGCACCTGCCACCACGCCTGGCTAATTTTTGTATTTTTAGTAGAGAGGGTGTTTCACCATGTCGGCCAGGCTGATCTCAAACTCCTGACCTCAAGTGGTCCACCCACCCTGCCTCCCAAAGTGCTGGGATTACAGGTGTGAGCCACCTTGCCTGGCCAATTGTACTCTTTAAATGGATAGATTAAATGGGTGTGTGGATTATATCAGCAATTATAACAGCAATAAAGCTGTTACTGACCTGCCGCTCGCCGACCCGCCCCTTGCTGCCCCGTCCAAAAAAAAAAAAAAAAATTGTGATTGTGTTTGCCTGATGGGACATCTGATTTTTTTCTTTATTTTCTTAGCACCTTTTTGAATTTGTTGTAATTAGAGCATATTTACTTTTAAATTTTGTGAAACTTTTATTAAAAATACTATAGATGAAACATTTTCTCTGTTTCCTATATTGAACGCATGTTTTAAAACAAAATTTCTCCTTATAATGGTTTTGTTTGTTTTTGTTTTGTTTTGTTTCGGAAACAGTCTCGCTCTGTTGCCCAGGCTGGAGTGCAGTGGCATTATCTCGGCTCACTGCAGCCTCTGCCTCCAGGGTTCAAGCCATTCTTGTGCCTCACCCTCCTAGGTATCTGGAACTACAGAGGCTCACCACCATGCCCTGCTAATTTTTTTCTGTATTTTTAGTAGAGATGGGATTTCACCATGTTGGCTAGGCTGGTCTCGAACTCCTGAGCTCATGCAATCTGCCAGCCTCAGCCTCACAGAGTGCTGGGATTACAGGCATGAGCCATCGCACCTGGCCTTCTTAAAATAATTTTGAACAGGGCAGTATATGGGCCCTCAAAGGAGACAGTACCATTTGTAAGACACATACTGGGTTTGAGGGGGATGTAACTTCTCAAAGGCTTTTACTTTTCTTCTTATATGACACAACAGAAGTTTAGTGTTTTTTTTTTTCTAGTCTGATTTTAAATGATTTCATGTTACTCTTTCAACTTTTCACTGTGTAAGATATTTTGATACATTTGTTTATCATGTCACTATTTCCACAACTATGCTATATAATGCAATGATATCACTGGCTAAATGCTCAGAAAGTTCAAATCTATACCAGATTTCAAAGGCCAAGATTTGAGTAATTTCTTAAGTAGAAACAATAATACAGACCAAACTTGTTCCTTGAAAATGTGGAGAAATCAATATTTAGTATCTATCGTTTGTTAAATATTACCTGAGGTAATTAATATATATTGCATGTAGTTCTCCCAAAAGTAGGATAAGGAGATAGAGCTTCAAAAATGTTAAATAACTTAAACATGGTCCCACGTCTGATAGAGCTGGTATTTCTGATGAAGATTTCCTACTTTTCCATTTTCGTGGACCTTCAGGAGAAACAATGAAGAATGGGTACAGTGTGAGTGGCACATGAACTGAGTCATGGGTTAGAATTTTGAACTCCCATGGGGACACTATGATTTTCTACTTTTTCATTTGTATCTTCTTGCAGTACTTTCTTTGTTAAACAAACACTAGGAACGAAAAGAAATGCTATTTATTAAATCCAAAGACGATTAAAAAGCAAACAAATATTTTAAAAATTAAGTCAAATTAGCTTTGAATCATTTATATGTAATTCAGTATATATATATAAATAGATATTATACACACACACACACATACATATATATATATTATATAGTGTCCTCATGGGAGTTCAGAATTCTAAACCATGACTCAATTCATGTGCCATTCATACTGCCCCTATACTTCATTGTTTTTCTCCTGAAGGCCCACAAAAATGGAATTGTGCTAGACCCCTCTCATCATTTTTCCATATGTGTCCAATTCTTTCTGAATTCTATAGGAAACACAACATAGACTTTTAAGCTGTAAATTCTGATATACTTCATATATGTTTGAAACTAGAAGCTAACTATTGTGTTCTATGAAAGTCTTCTGGGATAAGTTATAAAAGAAATGAATATTGTCATTCATGCTAGTTTATTCAGGTTAAAATAACTGGTTTATGTTCAATTTTATTTGAAATACCATTTGACCCAGCAATTCCATTACTGGATATATGTATCCGAAGGCACATAAATCATTCTATTATAAAGACATGTGTACACATATGTTAATTGCAGCCCTATTCACAATAGCAAAGACATAGAATCAGCCTAAATACCTATCAATGTTACACTGGATAAAGAAAATGTGGTACATATAGACCATGGAATACTATGCAGCCATACAAAAGAATGAGATCATGTCCTTTGCAGGAACATGGATGGAGCTGGAGGCCATTTTCCCTAGCAAACTAACACAGGAACAAAAAGCCAAATACTGCATGTTCTCACTATAAGTGGGAGCTTGATGACGAGAACACATGGACACAGAGAGGGGAGCAACACACTTGGAGGAGGGAAAGGATCAGGAAAAATAACTAGTGGATACTGAGCTTAATACCTGGGTGATAAAATGATCTGTACAACAAATCCCATGCTGTGGACTGGCTTTGTTTTTCTGCCTCCTGATACCAGGTTTGGCTATATGATTTCTTTTGGACAATGAAAGGAGGTAGAAGTGACTATATGTTTGTTCCAGGAGGTATTATGTGATATTTTATGCCCCTATTTGCTCGATTTCACTTTTTCTATCACTATTAGAAAAACATGCTGGGTGTGATGGCTTACACCTGTAACCCTAGCCAAGGTGGGTGGATCACTTGACCTCAGGAGTTTGAGGTTAGCCTGGGCAACATGGTGAAAGCCCATCTCTACAAAAATACAAAAATTAGCTGGGTATGGTGGCACATGCCTGTAGTCCCAGCTACTCAGGAACCTGAGGTGGGAGGCAGAGGTTGCAGAGAACTGAGATTATGCCACTGCACCGTCAGTCTGGGTGACAGAGTGAGATTTTGTCTCAAAAAAAGAAACGAAAAAAGAAAAAGAAAAACATACTTTTGCAAACACATTGGTTTCAAGAGGAAGATGAGATACAAATTGAACAGAACCACCACCAAACCAAACTGACCAAGCCAAGATCAGTAATCTCCTAGCTGACAATTCACCTACCAGGGAGCCCAGCTGAGACTAGTAAAACCACACATATGATCCCAGCTTAGGTCAACCAAACCCTTAGGTGGCCTGTAGGCTTATGAGCTAATAAATGCATATATTTAAATCTGCTGATATATTTGGCATTTGTTATGCAGTGTTATTGTGAACATAGCTAACTGCTAAAAGTATGGACTCAAGAAGTTTGCTGTAAGTTGAAAACTGGACTGGAGTGATAGAGATCGTCTTGTAGGCTGCTGCAGTGTTCATATGTCAAGTGATCTGAATCAGCCATAGGAAATTAGAATGGTAAGTAAAAGATCATTGCAAAAAGCTGACTAAAAGCCTTTCCAACCCCGGGTTCTTTCTCTGCATTAGAAAGATAAAATTTCAAACTGCATGTGAAAATAATTATTGCTATACATACATAGTGGCATACTAATGAGACTTAAACTTCATAAGTGAAAGCAGTTTGCAAACTGAAAAATGTTTTGTAAGTGAAAGGGATTGTTATTTAGTGAAATGATTATTATGCCTTTCACTATAAAAAGAAATTCTTATATTGAAATATCTATAAAATTCTTCTTCATTGAGAAATACAACGACCTTCTTGGTAATTTCTCCAGCACTTTGAAAGCAAACTGTCATAGCACAAAAATATTAAAAGGTAAATTTTCTGTAAACAGGGATTGTTTTAGTGCATTCTAGTGAGGGATAAGAGATTCTATATATCAGTTCGTGGAATACTGTAATATTTGCCAAAGGCATAAATAGTTTTCAATAATTTTTAAAGACAAAATGTACTTCTAATAAAATGATAAAATGTAATTCCAACAATCTGCATATTTTTATGAAGTTCATGTATTATTTTGGAAGCATATATACATTACAGTCATTCCTCAGTATGCCTAGAGCATTGGTTGAAAGAATTCTGCATACCAAAATCCGAGCATATTTCAGTCTCACAGTTGGCCCTAAGGAATCTCTGTGCAGGAAAATAAGTCTTCCCTATACATGGGCTTCACATCCCCTGAATATCATATTTTCCATCCACGTTTGGTTGAAAAAAAATCTGTGTGTAAGTGGACCTGTGCATTTCAAACTCAAGTTATTCAAGAGTCAACTGTACTTTTATTTATTTAAACTAAATTCAGAGAAGTAAATCCTTAACTCAAATTATTAGATATCTTATTCCTTGATTCTTCATGAATTCAGCTACTTTATATCATGTTAACAATTGTAGGAAAAATTAGAGCAACATTTTCTTCAAATTACAAATAGTTTAGCTTAGGAGATGATTCTTCCTGGCGTTTTAGGAAAAAGTTGTTGATTTAGGAGGAAGTAATGGGAGACTACAGAATATTTTTCAACATCTACTATGTCCCAAGAAATATGTTAGGTATTTTATTTTCCATAGCTCATTCAATTCTCACAAATTTTTGAGTTAGACATTATTATTATATCCATATTATAGTTGAGAAAATGAAGTGTATTGATGTGAATAAATAGACAACTATTGATAAAAGGTCAAAACAAATAAAACAATGTCCTAATCATAGAATGAAGAGATAGAATAAAACACAGATCATAGAATAGGTCATAGAAGAGAGACTAGTCAGGACTGACTGTACAGTATGTGAGGCCCATAGGAAAATGTGCAGCCTCTGGTATATAAATTATGAAAAATGTAAAATCAGTGACAGCAGAGCATTAAATCAAGCACAGTACCCTTGCAAGCATGAGCCCAGTGTGACTGTACAGGTTGCATGACCATAAAGCCTGATGTCTGAGTCTCTTCGGGCTGCTATAACCAGGTACCATAGAATGGGTGACTTAAAAAACAAAAGTTTACTTCTCACAGTTCTGGAGGTTGAGAAGTCTGAGATGTGGGCCAGCATGACTGGGGTCTGGTGAGGACTGTCTTCTTGGTTTGTAGATGGTTGTATTCTTGCTGTGTTTTCACATGACAGAGAACAGAGAGAGGAAGCAAGCTCTCTGTGTCTTCTTATAAGGGCACTAATCCCATCATGAGGCTCCATCCTCATATCCTAATTACCTTCCGGAGGCCTCATCTCTACATACCATCACCTTGGGGATCAGAGTTTCAGCATATGAATTTTGAAGGGACACACATTCAGTCCCCAGCACTTTCCTGATAAATATATTTCAAACATTGGATGAGGAACTGCATGATGTGGCCTTGAAGTTCTCTTCCTGAACTTGTTGAGATGCAATGAATGGTGATGCTGAAAGGAACTGTGGAACCCGTGTCATTTAATCCACCAAGTGTTTAGACCAAGGCCCTAAGGTTCATGATAGTACAACTAGGATCTGGAAAACACTACTAATCAGGAACTGTGACAGCACACGTGTCAGGGGCTCCAGAGTCTTAGTGCAGTATTCCCTCTACTATATCAGGCTGCCTCTATAATGGAGAACCAAAAATTGCTCAATTTTAGTTTTTCAAGCAGAGATCACAAATGCAAGGGTGGTACTCTCGCTGAATAAGGTGTGCAGAGTGCTTTGTTTATTGTAAACATAGTTTTACAATCATTAAGACAAACATGAAAGAATAAACACTTTATATTAAAAGTGTGGATATCCACTTTGTTTTGAAAAATCACGCTAAATTGAATGTGCCTTCCTGCCTGCATGCACAATGGGGATAGCCTGTTGCTGGGGAGCTCCTGACTCCCTCAACCTCTTACTAACCAAGAAAATCAATGCTCTCCAGGGGATTACAGTCTCTAGTGTCCCCCAGTTTTTATTTATAACAAGCTTGTTTTCTCCTTTATGTTATCTGCCTGGTTCTTGAATCAATTAAAGCTTCTGATTTCTGCTTTAAAGATTAAATTTTTAGTATGCCCTTACCTGAGATACTATCTCTTCTTTAGAAAGTGAAGAGTTACACATGGGCAAAGGACTAGAAGATGCGATGTTCCTTCTGATGTAATAGTTGTTTATAATGGCATATGGTTATATCAAGGTAATTCTACAATGTTTGGTAATTATGCCGTTATAAAACCTCTCTTTACCATTTAAGCTGAGCCTATGCAGCATGGCTGTTTATGTTTAAAACAGCTTACTAGGTTTTTCTTCTAGTGGGGCTACCTGAATAGCTGTTCTCAGGATAATGAATGCAACTGGAGTCTCAGGCCTTAATAATTTCAAAATTCTTGAGCATCCCCTTGGCCTCTTTCTCTACACCCATTCCCTGTTGAGAATGAAAATGTGGATATACCTCATTGAATGTCTGAGCATATTCTTGTTTATACTGATGCACAAGTCCCCAAGGTCTGTCTCTAACATTGTCCTGCAAACAACACATCCTAAGCAGAGGCACAGCCTGACTCCCTGCTGTAATCAACCCTCCAGAGAAATTTAATTTTTAATTAAATGAAGCAGAGTATTTACTTTTGCTCTAGAGATGATTAATCAGAACTTTGTTATTTGTGTTGCAAAAAAGGGATAAATTAACTATACCTTTAATTAGACCAGAGGGAATTTGCTTTCACTGTCTCATATCTAACTAAAGCAAAAGCAGGTGCCCTGAAACGAAGATATAGGGCACTTAAAATATTCAATAGCAAGTAGTGCAGAGGTTAGGCCTTTTGATAATTAACACGTTAACGGTAAGTTCTGGACAGTGTATTCACTGAATTCCTTATCTTACTAGCACAGGTTAATTTATTGTTTATTTTAATTCATGAATTTCGTTTTTTCTCAAATTGTTCTCTCTGAACAGATGAAAATCAAACCAAATACTTTCCTCATTGAATTAGTCAGCTATGACTGGCATAACAACATGCCACAAGCTGGGTGGCTTCAATGACACAGATGTATTTTCTCACAGTTTTGGAGGCTAGATATCCAAAATCAAGGTGCTGGCAGATTCGGTTCCTTAGGAGGGTCCGTTTCCCGGTTTGTAGGTAACCACCTTCTCACTGTGACCTCACGTGGTTCTCATATACAGAAGTGATCGCTCAAATTTTACAGACTATTTTATTTAATAAAGATAGGATTCAAGTCCAGCATTGCTGGACACTATGCTGGAGGAAGAGTCATAAGAGAATTTGCAGTCATTGCTTCTTTACCATTTACCAGTCATTAGTCATTGCTTTCTTTACGAGTCATTGCTTCTTTACCAAGAATAAGTGAGTATAGAACTCTCTAAATAAATGATATGACTCCTTCTTTGTGTGAAATATATTCCCCTTTGCCTCTGTCCTTTGGAAACTCTAAGACAAATGAGAATTTCAATCACAGCAAATAAGTTGATCATTTTATTGATAAATTTGTACTTTTATTTTATGACATTCTATTTCTACTTAAGTTATTCTACATAAGAATATCTATTTTTCAAGTAATTTACTAAAATTCCATCTGAAAACAGTGAAGATATTAAATAAAAACTGCCAATATTCTGTCTTAACTATTTAGAGAAAAACCTTGTTTCATGTGACTGCAAAATCTGTTAGACACGGAAAATGTGTATTATAGCAAGAAGAGCCAAATAAGTTAATATCTTTAAATCATATGTTTATTTGGTAAAATATTAACAAGGGTATACTCTTTTTTTCTTTTATGTATAAATTTTAGAAAAGCATATTTCACTTATTTGGAAGAGTCACATATAGATACTTTCATATACGGCTTATTTATGTCATTCATTCACCAATATTTACTGAATGTTTTACTTTGGGCTAAATGCTAAAGATACAATGTCCATTAAGGTCTCATGAATTTTGAAGTAAGGTGGGAATGACAAACATTAATCAAACAACCCCAGAAACATGTGAAATTATAACTGACATGTGAAAAAGGAGAGAACCATATGCTATGGTGTCTGATAACAGTGTTTGACCAAGTCGAGAAAATCAGAGAGGGTTTAAGCTGGTATCTGAATAATTAGTAGAATTAATATGTTAAAGAAAAGAAAGAGGCACACTGTAGGAGGAGAAACTATCACTGAAAAGACCCTCTTACCTGTCATATGGCATCTTAATTTTTCGAGAAACTAGAAGTTAATGTAGGCAGGAAACATGCTCATTGTAGGGGTTTGAAAATATCATTCTGGCTATGGTATGAAGAATGGAGTGGAGATTGCCTTTATTAGGAGACCAAATGATTAGTAAAAATAGATTATGGTAGCTAGAAATTCTTGCCTAGTCTGAAGCCACCTAAGAGAAGACCTTCCTGAATTGGCCCCTAAAAAAAGGTCAGGAAGATGCAAATATGTTCAAAGTCAAAAATTTATTTTATGATTTTTAACATTTTTCTAACTTTTATTTTTGAAATAGTTTCAGACTTGCAGACAATCAGATAATGCCTACGTATACTTCAAATAAATTTTCCACATATTCTCATCTTATGTCCACAATACAATGATCAAAACTAGGAAATTAGTATTGATGCAATACTATTAGCTAATCTTCATATCTCGTTCAAATCTTGGCAACTTTCTCACTGATCTGAATATGACCCAGTCATCAGGCATCGGTCTGGAAGCACACATTGCATTGATTGCTGTTGCCTTAGTCTTTTTTAATCTGAGGCACTTCCGCAACTTGTTTTGTCTTTCATCACCTTGACACTTTTGAAGAGTATTGTTCAGTTATTTTGTAAAATGGTCCTCAATTTGAATTTGTCTAATGTTTCCTCTTGACTAAATTTAGGTTATATATTTTTGGTAAAAATATGAAGAAGTGATGTTGAAATTTTTTAAGCACATCATTTCAGGAGGCACGTAGTACCAATTGTCCCATTGTGATAATTTTGATCACTTGGTTACGGTAGTGCCTGCCAGGTTTCTCCCCTATAGAGTTACTGTTACTACACTTCTCTTTGTAATTAGTATTATGCCAAGGCAATATACTTGCAGACTATGTAAATATTCTCTCTCATCATAATTTTGCCAATTAATTTTAACATCTATTGAAGACTCTTGCCTAAAACAATTATTAATGTGGTATTGACAAATGGTAAAGTTTCTATTTCTGTCATTTCTTATACATTTACTAATTGGAATTTTGCGGTAAGGAAGAACTTTTCCTTTCCCCCATTTATTTATTTATTTATTCAATTATTTACTTATATTGGTATAAACTCATGGATATTTGCTTAATTCTACAGATTATAATATATTACTCTCATTGTTTGTTTCCACTAATTGTTCCAGCTTCGGCTGTTGACAGCTCCTTCAAGTTGACTCCCGTGTCCTTTGGATGTGTCTCCACGATTTTAAAAAATTTCCTTACTTCCTGGTATCATAAGATTGTACAGGTTTGTCTTGTACTTTTCCTGTCTTAGTCCTCTAATTAGCCTTTTATACAAGCACTAACGCCAAATAATTTCTACTATGTTGATCCCCAAAGGGAACTCTCAGGATAAGGAAAACAAACGCTTATATTCATCATATACTCACCTAAATATGAGTCATTCTTAATGATCAGACCATCCAAGATTGGTTATATAAAAGCTAAACTCCAAAGAAAGCCAACTCAATTTTATCATCAAAATATAAATGTAATGCCTATGATCCAGGAATAATTAAAATTCAATTGAATTCAATTCAGGGGTAGAGATAAGGTAGGAGCTAGATAGAACACATTTGAGGTTAGCTTATTTCTAAAGCCCAGTGCTCAAACTAAAATCTATTTCCTCACAGCTTAAATGCCCAAAAAACCTTGCTTAGACTGTAGATGGAATCTTCTCCTGGGAATGACATGTCTAGGAATTAGTTGCAAAGCATTATATAACAGGAGAACCAAAATTGTCAATAAAAACCCAAACTCTCTGATCCCAGGCTGAGAGTTGTGGAGCTCAGGGAGTAGTTGTTGGTCTACCATTGCACCAGGATTTGTAGAATTCAAACAAATAAATTATTTCATTTAGCAAACATTAGAAGGCCCATGTTGTACTGCAACTTGTCTCTAGGACTTGGTACCCAGTTAAGCACTTGGGCCTGTGTGGATTAGCTGAAAATGCCTGAAATATGTAGCAGAAGAAGCAGGAGGAAAAGCAGACCACAGAGCTTCAGGATATAACAGATACATACATATATATACACAAACATACATATACATGCATATCAATTAATTTCCAACAAACCTGTTGGTCAGAGAAGAGTTGAAATTGATTGCCAAATGGAACTAGCTATTATCCTATTATGCAAAATAAAGACATGGCATTCATGATTGTTTTGGTGATTTTTTTAAAATAGAAAATATTTTTGAAATTTGTTTTAGGACAGAATTCCTTTGTAGAGAATGAAATAAAATAACCAGGAAAAGCTGCGTCATAGCAGATAGCTCCAGCTTTCTTTGGTGCCATAGGCTCACATCCCACCCTCGACACACCAGTGTGTAGACTCAAAAACACTAAAAATAGTGACTTTAAAGTCTCCAGTTTCCTACACAAAAGTGCTGATTCTTTATTTTTTGGACCTATTTATGAGACAATTCATCCAATTAATGATAAATCCATCTTAGTCTAAGAAATAGCAATTATTCTCTGGGTATTCTATATACTGCTTTGCGTGTTAGATATATTCAACTAAGTCAATAATAGCAGGTATATTTTATAAAATAAAGAAAAGAATAATTATGGCTAGTTTTGAATAATTTTCGGTAGAATACTGGAGGCAAGAAAACAAGATTTGCAATTAAAAACTTGTAAATGATAAAACAACTACTTATATACATAATGAGTTTATTATAAGATGATGATATAAGTCATTTGCATTTATCTTCTAAGATACTTATTTGGATGTTTGTTTTACTTTTTCATTAGTTACATTCAAGTCTCTTTTGTATTTAAGCCTCTATTATTCCTGTGCATGCTATAAAACCTGATATACTTTGTATCAGCCATTTCATTCTTATGGATGACCAGAGAATAAAAAATACCTTAAAATAATCTTAAATAAAAAAAAGATAATAAGGAAAAAAACCTGTATAAACTATGTAGAAAGCAGATCCAAAAAGACTGTAGTAGACCTCTTAGTTTTGGATGATTCTTACCTTTGCTTTTGATTATTAATGCTTTGATGAAGACTATAACCCATATTGTGAGGTGATTATAAGCTATGATATTATACTTTACTTTTCTGACATTTACCCTTTAAAGACATTAATTTTGGAATTAAATATGTGAGGTGGTATGTTATACTTTCTTGATGAGATTAAAGAGGAAATATTTTATTTGTTGGAAGTAGAAAATGTGTAATGATGTGAAGGTAGGTTGAAATCTAAAAATCACTAAAAATCCACTTTACTTCATTCTCTTATTTTTTTCTTTCAACTTTTCTCTCTTTTATTCAAAATATGACTTGTTTCAGTAGAAATAATATTAATAATTCATTTTGAACGCTAGTTGAGGCAGAAGTCACTCTGGCTTCTCATCTGAGGACTTTTGAAAGACAGATGTGGTTCAGTTGCCTGAGCGTCTACATTGATTCTTTAATATAATTGCTGAAAGATCACAAATGAAGAAAGTGATTTATGTCTCTCTATGCAATTTTTTGTGTCCATCTCCTTCATTTCAATGAGACGAAAACATCAGAAACGTTGTCATCTGTAAATCAATCATCAAATAAATCATCAAATAAATGTTGGCACTTTTCCATTGTATGTGGCTTACATGACTTTGGTAAGCATATTTTGTGTTATAACTCTTTTTACTAATAAAGTAGGGAAAGCCAAGTTTCTTGAACACTGATATTACTGGGAAAATAGAGATATTGATAAAGGCATAATCATAAATCAAAATGACTGAAAATGTCCATTCATGGTATGCTACACACATTCATATTTATGTCCCTAGATAATAAATATGCTCTATTAGAAAGTTAATAGATTGGCATTTAATTTAGAAAGTAGTATTTGCTAATTTTGTTGGCATGAGTTTGTCCTCTGGGTGAACTAATCACATCAGACTTGCAGATCTACAAAATTGAAGACCAAGTTGAAATAGCTTCCGTGGTGACATATGGAAGAAATGGTGATAATAACTTTATATATGACTCAAAAAATCTAATACAAATATAAAGTATAAGGAAACCAGGATATTCTGGTAATTAAACAGAACTAGAAGACAATAAAAAATGTAGATCCTCTTAATTCAGAAAGGAATCTAGGTGCTTTCTTCTCAATTTTTATAATGTATCATTGAGAAATTCTCAAGAGCTTGCTGCTTGATGAAAGTTGGTTGTCTCAAGTGTTGTTTATTAACACACAACACCTTTGTGGTTTCAGCACATTAAGAAGTACAAAGAACCTCATTATTATTTTAACAGCTGCAGAAAAATAATGTCTGGGAACACACATGAGAAACCTCTGGGGGCCTCCTAGCCGGAGGCAAGTAGTGTGATAGATGGTTAAGGGTTAGATTCAAGAGAAATATAGGAACTTAAGAAAGCAAGGTTTTGTAGCTAACAATTTCTTGCCACACTTACATTTGTTCGACATATAGCCCTAGATTATGAATACCTTCTCTGAATAGTTCTCCTCCTGTATCACCCAGTGGAAGGAGGTCTTTACCACATTGCCTGATGTGAGCAGTGAATATGATTGATGTCTCATGTCACTGTGCTGGCATATGATGTGGTTTATTTAGTAAATACCACTCTTTTCTCTTAATACTGTCCCTGCTCCTCTGTGAAAGATCTAGACATAGTGAGTATTATGCTTTTGGGGTTCAGCCTTGCTCATCATTTTGGAAATGATACAGTTTCATATTAGAATCAATGATACAATAAGTCATATCAAGTGACAATGTGTGGCATCTAACAATGTGTGGCAATGCATGGCATCTCAGTACCTGGAACGACTTTTTGGGCATGTGCTCTGTCTCCTGGGGATTTTCCTAGGAGTGACATGAAGGAGCTCTGCCTTCGAGGTGACTTTACCCTTGACTGTTCTTTTCACCCAGGAAAATTCCTGAGTGAGAATGAACTCCTTTGCTCTGTGTGACTATTTCTCCATCAGATGTGAAGAAAAATGGGGAAAGCAACTTTCAATCTAGATTTGGTTAAAACATGATTCAGAGTGGCCTTGTTACTATGAGTAGTTATAAAGTAGCTATTTATGAAATTATTTTAATATTTTCAAGCCAGCAGAGATGTTTATTAAAGAATGTTCATAATCTGGTTGTATAGTGGAAAAATAAATAGGAGCATCAGACTCATTGATCAAGGACCTGGCTGGAATTCCTTACCCCATGTATTCCATGTAGCTATGTGACATTGCTTTATGACTTTAGATTGACACTATTTGGAAGGTCAGTAACCCTCTGTGAACCATCATTTTCTTATCTCTAAAATGGAAATTATAACCGCCTTACTGATGTGAGGAGCAAATGTAATATCCTATGCTACCATGCTGCTGTATGCTATTGCTTGGCTAATACTATCATTATTATTGAAGTAATCTCTTACCCTAAACTCAGAAAATATGTGGCAGTTAGCAGAATTTCAAATTAAGTTTATTATTTGCTACGTAAAAAAGCAGATTTCTTCCCAATGTAAACAATTTATATGCTTCTATACTATGTGACATTTCAGATATAGAATAAAAGGTTGTAGGTATTAATACATATTATATAAAATAGCTTTATGATGTCATAGAGCTATCTCACACAGTACATATTAATAGTTCCAATGCCTTAAGGTGACATAGTATTTGTCCTTAAATATTGCCGAAGATTGAGTTTCTGAAAAAAGTGTTTAAAATCTAATTTTGGGGGATATAAAACTGAATGTATACAGAAACTCTTTAGCAAATTTTTCAGTTCCATAAATAATTATTTGTAGATTTATATTGCAATTTAGGAAAATATGCATATGGTTATAGTTTACCTAAAAACGACGTGCACTAAAATATTTTGTAGTTCTATTTTTCAAAATATCATAGTTAGAGAACATGATTATTAGTCACATACTATGAATTTTCAGAATATTAGCATCCAAATGAAAATGGCCAGCCCTTATTAAAATATTCCAATTTTAAAACCTAAACCTTTATATGAAAATTCATTTTTGTGTGGCATCCATTCATTCTCCATGAATATTTATTGAGTGCCTGAACTCCTTACGATGCAGAGAAAATGAGTTTCCAAGTTCACAGTTGTGGTTTATGGAGACTCCAAACTATTTCACTACTGAAAACAGTCAGAATTGAGAGTAGCAAGACAGAGACAATGTTTAAAGAGTATTTAAAGGTGAGGTCTGCCTGACGTGGCCCTGCCCAGCTTTCAAAACTCATCACGTGACATTTTTGCCCTTGTCCTCTGTGATCCAGCTACATCATCTCTTTAATGTAACCCTATTATATTCCTGTCCAGATCGGGGTATAACCTATTAATTCCTTACTCTGTAACTCCTTTCTTCCCCAAGGTCTTTGTAACTCTCCTTATGGGCATCTGTCCTATATGGCTGCCTTTTCTGTATTCAAGGGAATCCTTCTCATCGTAAGTTCCACCTGCACAACATAAACCAAAACTCAAAAAATCCCAGGTTTCCATGCATTAGGAAGCAGACAGATGAGCAAGGCCCACCAATCAGGCACAGTCCCAATAACCTCCCAAACGCTTTGAGTGGTGCTTCCCTTTTGCCCATCACTGAAAGCAATAGAGATGTCTGGCTCTGGTGAAAATGGTGGAAGTTGCAGCAGTTTTCCAGTGTTTGGAAAGTCAAGTTCTTCATACCAAAGTGACATTGGTGGACACCAAAGATGATTCACTCTGGTTGTGGTGGATCAAAAGGAACATCAGCAGCTATTTCATCAGGCCAGTTCTATTGTGCAGTTTTAAGTGGTGTCCTGGAATTTGGTGTCAGAGCCTGTTCCTCCCAACAATGTTGCAAGCTACCTGATAAACTTCCAATATTTTCTGGCAACCAGCTAGAGTCAGCTTCTGTTGCTTGCAGCTAAGAATTCTGTTAAACATCCCCCAATGCAGCCCTATTGAAAAAAGTCTCTTCTTTATCTATTTTTTATCTCAGAATGCTGGTTTATTACCTTCCTAGCACTTATCAGAATTTCGTATTATTTGTTTCTTTATTTGATTTTTATGTCTTTTCAAAGGGATGGTAAGGCAGAGGAACTTGAGGGCAGAGGCAGTGTCTTCTTATGCATCACTGTATCCACAGCACTAAGTACAGTTCTTGAAATTTAGTAGTTGCTTCAAGAATGTTTTTTGAAGCAATACATGAAGCATGTGAAAGCTACTTCTTCCTTTTCTTAGCTTGTATTCTTCACTCAGTGAATCAATCAATGAATTAAAGAACCTTATCTCTCCTTTTGACTTAGTCCAATTTCCCCAAACTAAGCAGAGCCTGAGAGAAAGGCTTACCGATTTTTACTTAATTAAGGAGTGCAAGCCCAGGGAGTATAACTGAGGGACAAGGAGAGTAATAGGTCTGGAGAGTGAGTCAACATGGAGATGTTCTATTGAGCTGATTTCTACTATGTGAGTCTATTTGATATTGTTGGACCATTTAATGAGAAGCCATATACATGTGTCTCAGGAAAGTCCTCTGGGAAGGTGAAAAAGCAAGAGTGTATCCACTAACTTCTAACTGCCCCTGGATAATTGTGTGCTTTACAGAGTGGTAAATTCCCCTCCCTTTTGCGTTCATCTATGGGAGTTTGGAAGAATACAGTATCACTGAGTCCTCAACAAGGGAGTACCAGGGCAAAGCACAAGGAGCATATGGCACAGGCAAGAAGAAAGCTGCAGTCATGATGTGCCTGTGTGAGAGGGACCACAGCTCACGCAGAGCTGCTGGCTACAGTGGCAGCTCGAACAAGGGAGGAATAAAATTTGGGAGGATCTCCTTAGGAGATGTCAACCACATTTTTTACTTCTCAAAGTGTACCTTGAGGGAAATAGTTGGATGGAAATCTTGTTTTGACCATATGTAAAGAACAAACATTATGTTTTCTTCACCTTTTTTTTTCTTTTTTTTTTTGGTGTAAGTGGGAATTAACTCCCCATTCAAGCTATTATATAAATGACTTCTGGCAATTTGTACAATATCTAGACCTTGGCCACTTTTATTTAGTTTAGGAGAAATCACCTGAACTTTCAAACAGGAACAGTTATTATTCTATTCTTGTTAATTTGGAATTGGGAGTGGAGGAGAGAGGTTGTAGTCTATTCCCAACTCCTTCATGTGTAACATTTAAGTACAAAAGCTCACAGATAAAGTAAGCTTACTAAATGAAATTATAGGTGGGGGCATTTTGCCCTGCAAGTTAAAATAACAGGCAACTTAGTGGGAATATCTATGATGTTATAAATGGAAAGTAAATACACTGTGAACAATAATAAAATTATTTCATTACGTTAATATTCCTTCACCTTTCTTCCGTGCAGACTTAAGCTTTCAGAGCTTACATGGTTTTCATACTGTCTTCCATATATTCTTTTTTTCTTGGGATCTTAATTCATTATTAAATTTATTCTCTTTTTAAGTGCTCCTTTTGAACATCATTTATATTTTCTATGGCACATTTGGTTTACCTGGGTAATGCTGGCTCAATGCTTCGTCCTTCCTTGTTGGCACATACTATTGCTTGTACTTGTACACCTTTTTCTGTGGATGAGGAAGCATGAAGATGATGTGGGTGAGGGAAGGGCTCATGAGAAAAGGGTATGGGGCACTATTTCTCCTAGTTCACAGGTTTCCCTATTGCTACAAAATTTGTTGTACACTTTTGTTCGTTAAATACAATTTGTGGACAGATATATCTGTCCTGCAACTTTAAAATCACAGGCAGCTTAGTGGAAATACCTGTGATAAGGCAAGTCGAAAAATTAAGGGTAAGTAACAATCAACTTACTAGCATTCCATTATGTTAATATTCTTTCAGTCTTTGTTTTAAAGAGCTTTGATTGCACTCCCACTATTGACAACTAAATCTATGAACAGTGTAGACTGTTAGAGATGATAATTTTTTTTGCAGCAATTTCTCATTTGCTCTAGGAATGTGATAAAGTATCTCCACTGAGGCCAAAAATACATAATCTTATTTTCTCTACTTTAAATTTTCCCATTACATTTTCAAACTGCATTTATTGACACTGCATTTAAATATTCAAGTCTGTTTCAGAAAATGCAGTTCAGCACCCTTGAGGTATTCCCAAAGAACTTGGTGAGCATTTGTACAAGATTTCTTCTCAGGTTGAATGGAAAAATATATAATAATGATAGTAATAAGTATACTAACTGATTTTAAAATATATTATCAATTATTAGGGCAGTGATAGTCTGAATGATAATGTACATACAATATTTATGTGTAACATTTATAAACAATGATTTTGTCTTCTTTTAGGCAGGTATGCCAATTAGTATGACTTGGAGATTAAAAACACGGCTTTAGATTTAGGCAATTTTAAATTTAGATCTTGATTTTGCCATTAACATACTTACCTTACCGATATGGTTTGGCTGTGTCACTATCCAACTCTCATCTTGAACTGTAGATTCCATAATCCCCATGTGTCGTGTGAGGGACCTAGTGGGAGGTAATTGAATATTGGGGGCAGTTAATTCCATGCTGTTCTTGTGATAGTAAGTGAGTTCTCACGAGATCTGATTTTTTTTTTCTTTTTATTATTATTATTATTATTATTACTACTACTATACTTTAGGCTCTATGGTACATGTGCGCAACGTGCAGGTAAGTTACATATGTATACATGTGCCATGCTGGTGCGCTGCACCCACCAACTCGTCATCTAGCATTAGGTATATCTCCCAATGCTATCCCTCCCCCCTCCCCCGACCCCACAACAGTCCCCGAAGTGTGATGTTCCCCTTCCTGTGTCCATGTGTTCTCATTGTTCAATTCCCAGCTATGAGTGAGAATATGCGGTGTTTGGTTTTTTGTTCTTGCGATAGTTTACTGAGAATGATGATTTCCAATTTCATCCATGTCCCTACAAAGGACATGAACTCATCATTTTTTATGGCTGCATAGTATTCCATGGTGTATATGTGCCACATTTTCTTAATCCAGTCTATCATTGTTGGACATTTGGGTTGGTTCCAAGTCTTTGCTATTGTGAATAATGCCGCAATAAACATACATGTGCATGTGTCTTTATAGCAGCATGATTTATAGTCCTTTGGGTATATACCCAGTAATGGGATGGCTGGGTCAAATGGAATTTCTAGTTCTAGATCCCTGAGGAATCGCCACACTGACTTCCACAAGGGTTGAACTAGTTTACAGTCCCACCAACAGTGTCAAAGTGTTCCTATTTCTCCACATCCTCTCCTCACACCACTTAGAATGGCAATCATTAAAAAGTCAGGAGATCTGATGGTTTTATAACGGCCTTTTCCCCCAATTTGCACTGCACTTCTCCTTGCTGCTGCCATGTGAAGAAGGATGTGTTTGCTGCCCCTTCCTCCATGATTGTAAGTTTCCTGAGGCCTCCCCAGCCCTGCAGAACTGTGAGTCAATTAAACCTCTTTTCTTTATAAGTTACCCAGTCTAGGGTATGTCTTTATTAGCAGCCTGAGAACAGACTAATACACTTACTAACATTGTGACCATTCGCTCTGTTTGCTCATTTTGAGAATGTATAGCTATCTACCCCTACATAGTCGTACACAGTTAAGATAATGGAGATCTTGGCATATACTAAGTATTCAGCATAAGGCTGCCAAGGAGAGTCATTATTGCTTAGCGATTAAGAGCTGGAGCTTTGGGTTTCAAAAGATGTACCACCTACTACTCATGTGATCTTGGGCAAATTAATTGACCTCTCTGAGATTCAGTTCCTCAACTGTGACACTGTGGTTAAGAAATATATTTCACAATGTTCGTTCTTGAGAAAAAATTATATGATGTATGTAAAGCATTTAGCACAGAGCCTGACCCATGGCAAGTACGTAATAAATGCTAGCTATAAGGGACACTATTTCATTAGAAAATGTCACTAGTTATATTGAAGCTTCTTGAAAAATTTATTAGGTTACTATTCAGATCTTATAAAATAATAAAATAATTCAATTTTGTAATCTAAATGTAACTAAGGGGTATTTTTGATGTATATCATGAGATATAATTAATAAATTATACTTTAAAATAGTAACCGTATTTTACTCACTGATATGTTAGATAATAATATTTCTAAGATTTTTGCATTTTTTCATTGTGGTATTTACTTATAGATATTGTAACGTGATTTCCATTTGAAAAGTACATTTTTTAAAAAGAGAAAATATCACATCAGTTCTAGTATAATATGTTTATTTCAAACATTAGGCACAATCACAACTACAAGCATTTTTTTCTGTTTGGGTTGTCATCTTATTTGTCACTTATCTGCCTGATATTTGCTATTTTTTGCTGGAGGCACACCAATAGTCATTGTACTTTGAATAACAGAATAGAATTCATAAAAAACATAAATATATAAGTGATAATATATTTTGGAAAGTGCAATACCTAGTCTTACTCTCTTTTACAGTTTAATGTATTTCAATATTTTATCTGCTTGATTTATTTTGGCAACTTTTTTTCCTATGCTATGGGAGCAACTTTCTGAAAGAAAAAACACTGATTGAGTGATTACAGCCCCTACTCGTAGACAAGTACACTTTTTCATTGCTTCTGGCACCTAGAGTAGCATATATTCAGTCCTAATCACAAAAGACCTGTTTCATACTAGTGCGGAAAAAGTGAAGTTTGTCAAAAATATGTCTGTTCTTGAATAACCCCAGGCAGGCCACGGTATTACTTTTTTCTTTAGAATCTGCAATTTCAAATGCTTAAGCAGCAATGTAAGCCTATGTAGTAATACTAAACCTATGAATACTTGTTCTTTCGTAAAATGACTACTTAATATCGAAGATGTGTGTTTTTATCTTTGGTATCCCTAGAACTTAATATGGACTAGATGGTCAGGAAATGAATAGGTGAAGAATATCTGTGTTTTGTAAACTGAGGGAAAAGTTTTACTATTAATAGATATTCATCTTATAGTATGAGCTCATCATTTTATTATTTTTATAAATGCTTTCAACAAAAGGCATACATTTTATTCATTAAGCAGTTTGAGTAGTTCATGTGAAAAAAAATGTGTGTGTATTATTGAGGACATATAATGGCCCAGGAGCATAAATTCCTTATGTACATTTTCCTTTTTAGTCATCACATGAATCCTCTGAGATATATTCCATTCTTCTCTCCATTTTATACATAAGGAAACTATGGCAGAGAGATAAAGTAACTCGACCAAAGTCGACATATTGTAAGGGAAAGAGTCAATGTTTTAACTCAGTCATGCTGATGTTAAAACTCTTCAGAAATGTGTTTTTGGCAATAGTGCTAATTCAGGCCTGTGAGTAGTCAGCCTAGATCCCTGTAGAAGTAAGTAGTCCCTGCTCTTCAGTTTTCCCTTAGATATTCAAGTAGTGCTTAAATCATCTTTATAAAAGTGTAACATAATAAAAAGTAATTTATTAAGCAGTTAAGTATGAAAGCCTCAGATTACTATAGCAAGGGATAGAGTTGCATAGAAAATGTCATGAAACCATACAGCTGTTCCATTGGGGATGCTTTCTCCATTAGTTTCTGAATTTGGAAGTTGTTTTCAAACTGGGAGGTACATTTTTTCCCTAAAAGAATAGGGGGATATAAAGATCATTTTTTTCCTACCACATAGAAGTTCTGCCAGATGTTCCACTGAACAAAGAAAGAGAGGGAAATGAGTGGGTATCCTGGGTATTAATAGGATAAAGCTGGCAATGATGACAGGCTTGTCTTAGAGCAAACATTGGCTATTTTAGCATTGCAAAAAGCTGTGCAAATAGAGCTTAGAGCTTAGAAATACACTGGATGAAGATGGTGCGTTTGATGTTTTAATTTTAGCACAATTTGGAGACTGACACTTCAGTTGTTACTAGTACATTTTTTTTGACACAGGAAAATGCCCGCTGTTGTACTGGTGGTGTGAAATAAGGTAAGCATAGATTACACAGAAGATCAGCTTAAAACACACACAATCTGGAAGACAACCCAGTTGAGCTGGGGCAGATATACTGTCACTAATCGCTCAGTGAGGAGAGATTAATGATACAGTGAAACCGCTATCACCTTACTTATAGTGACAAAGAGGAAGAAGCACCTATCATTAGAAACTTGCCTAGTTCTATTAGCTGAGCTTGGTATCACCCTGTTGAACATAAACAATTCATAGAACATTAACATCAGACAAGGCCACGACTGTGATCATGATGGACAAAGAAAAGACAGGGCCACTCAATAATCATATGTGAATACATAAAAAACATAGACATTGTCCATATCACAAAAATGACAAAAACTGGCTAATGGCTACTGCTTCTTTACCCATGACATCTTCAGCCTAGTCTCCTCACCATCTAGGTAAGATTTATTAAAATACCCAGTCACAAAATTAGCTCCCTGCACAGCCTCCAATCCAACATTCTGCTACTTAAGGTCTCCCCTAAAATCACAAGTCCACATCCTGTACTGAGTGTGTTCTACCAACCTCTACTGCAGTTCTCCACAGTCCTCATGATGAGCATCCTTCCTCCCTGCATGTGCAGTAAACACAACTTGTTCAACCACAGGTGTGTTCCTGGTGGTCTTTGATTGGACTTTGCTCTTTAGACAATTATACTAAAGTTAGTTCTGTGACTGTGTTACTTGAAACTTTGAGTTGGCGAGTAATAGAAACCCACTTGAACAAGCTTAAAAATAAAGGATATTTATTTATCCAAAACATAATACATGAAGAAGCTTAAAAATAAAGGATATTTATTTATTTATTTATCCAAAACATAATACATGACTAGCTCAAAACATGAAAACACAGAAATGCAGATAGGCCTGAAGAAACACCTGAAAAAAGAATATCGAAGTCATCGTAAACTTAGGCATTCTCTCTCTCTCTCTCTTTCTCTCTCTCTCTCAATCTCGCTCTCTTTTGTTTCTCTTTGAATATTTACTTATTTCCTTCACTGTTCACTTTTTCCTGCAGAGAAGCTTTTTCTTTAGTCATGGCCAATGAATGGAATAATATGGTGTCTTTAGCTATTGAGTGAAAATGTTACATTTCAGTTACATGTAGAGCCTGGCACATAGTCGCACATGGATACTTAATGAGTGCCCATTTTTCAGTATCCTGTCCCTGTCCTAGTTAAAATAAGAAGGACCGGCTCAGCCTGGATCATGTATCTTATGATTGAGACAACTTAAATGCATGACTTTTGGATCTTAACTCCACTAATAACGGCTCATGGGCTAGGAAGATTTCTAAAAAATGTTTACTACACGTAGTTTTTATTTCATAAGCTAATTTTAGTCTTAATTATATCGTTGTCATTATGATGCCTAAACAGTAAACCAAAGGTGGATACTTTTAGAGATTAATTTTAGAATTAAGATAATAGGTAATAAACACCATCGTCAAAGTTCAAGTGCCTCCAATCAATAGAAATTTTTAAGTTATTCTGGATTAGTATAACTTTTCCCCAGCATGTAATATAAATTACATATTCATAAGAATTCTCAAAACTTTATAGTAAACAATAGTAAGACAATGTTTACATCACTATTTCTGCTAAATCAAACAGTATTTGGAATAGCAATGATTAATTGTCTCTTTGCCCAATTATCTCATGCTTGATCTCTGCCCTAGAATCTCATATTTACCATATGATACACTTTAGGGTATAGCTGATTCACAAAAAAGAAAAATATTATGCAAACTTCACCAAGACTGATATTTATAAATGGACTTGAAGTCTGTGTAAAGCAAAGGACTTTTAATGGGTAAAAATTAAATGCTTAAAAATTAAGTGATTTCAGATTGTTCAACAACTTCTTCTGATCTTGAAGGCTTGGTTCCATGAAATCAAAATGTCATGCCCAAAATGCTTGTTTATGAGAATAGTTCAGTCACAGTTTTGCTCTGAAAAAGTGTGTATGTGCTATTTTAATCAAACATTTAATGATTTTGATGCTATAGATATAACCTCATTAATATTAAAACATTGTTAACATAGCTTCCATTAGTAAATACCATTTTAATTGAATTTGTAACTTTTGAGAAGGATTTTTTTGGTATGCTTTCATTTTTGTGTATGTTGGCAATTCAGATTTCTATCTCTTGCAAAAGTTATGTAGTCTCTACAATACATTTATATTCATGTTAAAATAGATTACTACTCATGGAGAGTGTTTCCCAAATACTTCACTGGACACCATCCCATCAATATGCAACACGCTCTGGGAGAAAAGGTTTCTGAGCAACAGAATGATTAGGGAATTCTATACACTGTTTTTCTGTGTTTGATGTTCACAAGGCATTAAAATATATATTGAAATCCTGTGGCAAAAGACATTGGTTCAGCTTTGTTTAACTTGATATTTCAAAAACTCTTATATCCATGAAACCCTTTATTTGTACAATATTTTTTGTTGGAAAATATTTGAAGATTCTTGTTATAAGAAAAAAACTGTTTATTATCTGGTGATTTTTTTTCCTAAGAGTAACAGAATTCCTTGTAGACTGTAGGTAATAAGCATACTTAAATTTAAATGAGGAAATTAATGTGAATAATGAGATAATGTACAAAACAACATTTTTAATGTTTAGTTTTATTTTAAGTGGACATGTCTAACTGCGATATTTTGTTTCTGATACTGAAGTCCTAGAGGCATTTCCTCTTTCAACGCAGGAAAATACTCAATTCAATAGCATTTATTGATTGTCCATTTTGGGCAATACATAGTTCCAAGTACTGTTAGGGATGGAAAGATAATTAAACATTAATCTCTGTCAAATAGAATTTCACCATCTAGCAGGAAATTACACACATGCAGACTCACACACACATACATACTCACTCACACACAACACTCAAACACATTCATTCATAGGCACACACACAGCTCTACAGTAACTTGTGAAACATGCTAGAATGAAGAATGGACAAAATGTTTAGAAATTAGAAAGCAGAGAGAATAGGAGATGCAAACTTGCTGGAAGAGGGTGGGAGAAAGCCTAGCAGGTTTGAGATGTAAACTGGATTTAGAATGATGGGGATACAACTTAAAAGGCCAATTCTTGGGTATTTTGAGCAGAAAGAAAAGCTTGAATGTGATCTGAGAAACAGAAAGCATTGTTTGTCTTTGAGGGAGTTGTGAATCCAGCTTGCACAACGTTTAAGGGTTGTGATATGATATTGCTATGGTCTGAATAATTGTGATCTCTTCAAATTTGTACCTTACTCTAGAGTTGATGGTATTAGGAGGTGGGGCCTTTGGGAGGTGATTAGGTCATGAGGGCAGAGCTCTCATGATTGGGATTAGTGACACTCCCTGCCCTTCCCAACCCAGAGTGACTTCTCATCACTTTTCTAGGTGAGGTTAGAGTAAGAATGCAACTCTCTGTGAGGATGTAAACCCTCACCACACAACAAATTGCTGGTACTTTAATCCTAGTCTTCCCAGCCTCCTGAAATGTGAGAAATAAAGTTTTGTTGGATTTAAGTCCAGTTTCTGATATTTTGTTATAACATCCTGACTAAGATATGCAATGAGATTAGAAAAATAGTTATTGAAATATTGTAAAGGATCTATACCTCTAGCTAAAAGAATTTGGACATGATTTTATCCTGTAAGTGAGTGAATATTAAATATGTTCATAAATGCATCATCAATGGTAATATAATAGTATTAAATAGCCAATTAAATATTTAGAACAAAGAATTATATCTTTAAGCAACATATTACCTATTTTATGAAGATAATTCAGGTCATAAAAGATAAGATGAACTCAAGTAGGTGTAACTTGAAGACAGAGAGACCCATTTGGAGGCTATTTTAATAATTCAGAAGAGAATTGAAGAAAGCCCGACTTATAGCAGTGAAAGAGAACAGGGAATTGAGACATATGTAGGAGATGTTTTAGAAAAAGAACAGCATAAATAATTGAGTGGCTACAAGGGAGTGTGAAAAGGTTTGAGAAAGCATTGAGGTGGTTATGAAACCCTGGATTGTCAGGGAAGGTGTAGTGGACCTGGTTTGCTAGGCAAGTGAACCTTCCTCTCCAGTTCTAAATCTGAGCTGTCTGATAAGAAAAGTGCCTTTAGACAGAGAAGGAACATGTTCATTCCAGGGGCCCAAGAATCTGAATTTACCTTTGGAGATTGTGAAGTTTTGAGTCCAAATGGCTAGAGGAATAAAAATGCTATCTATCAAGTAAAATGGGCAGAAGAAGCAAGAGTGGAGAGGAAAGGGTGCTTTTTAATTTTTGCCTGAATTCCTACTGTGAGAAGGGAATTATGCTAGGGCCAAGCAAACAAAGAGTTGTAAGACATATCCCTTTGATAGCTCTGTGGTCTAAGGAGGTAGGAAATTGTCTAATGAATTAATAAGGAAGGCATCATATGTTTCATTCAAAATGAGTGTCAAACAGAATAAATTCTTCCGAAGTTCAAAGAAGATATCAAAGAGAGCTAGAGTGTTAAAATTATTTTTTAAACTTTTATTTTAAATTCGGGGTACAAGTGCAGATTTGTTATATAGGTAAACTTGTGTCATGGGGGCTTGTTGTACAGATTGTTTTATCGCCCAGGTAAAAAATTATTTAATAATATGCAAATTGGTCTTCTAAAGAAGGGCTAAGAATTTAGCTAAGCCTAAAGGAGTGGGAGAGGACATTCTAGACTTGGGAAACAGTGTAAGTAAAGACATAGACCCTTGTACATATGTAAGTTCATTTGTTCATCTATCCATCCATTCTTTTAATAAGCTTTGGGTACCTAATATATGCCAGGCACAATCTATAGAGAATATTCAGAAATAATAAAATGAGACCAATTTTAGGGCAATGATGTTTTACATTCAACTAACACCTACTGGGCATTGCAGGAGGCGCTTCCACCTACTTCATTTATTTAATCTTCATAAGATGTCTTTACAGATAAGAAACTAGTTCAGAGAGATTAAGAACTTCAAAACTGCATATAGTTGTCTTTTCAGGAAAGAAAACCACATCAATCGCATCTTTTGACTCTAAACAGTTCTTTTACACCATTACATGGCCTTCATGCAATAACCTTTGGTTTAATTTATTAACCCAATCATTTTTATATTTGGAGATTAAGAACTAGGAAAGATTATGAAAGATCTCAAAATTAATTATAAAACCTGCTTTAGTCCTGAGAGAGGTGAGGTCATGGGAATTCTATACTTATCAGTCCCATCCAGGGCTATATGTGACTCTCATGGGCCCTAGGTACTTAAGACTTTGATGGCCCCTTATTCAATTAAGTATTAAATTTATTTTATGATTGCATTTGTATAAAGATGAATATATGTAGTGTAAGACCTAAAATGTTCAATATTATGTGAAACCCAAAGGGTCTTGAAGAGCCTAACTATGAGCTCACATGGTTATTCTGCTTCCATGGAAAAGGTCTTCTAGGGCAAAATGTTTGTATTCCCACAAAACCACAAAATTCACATGTTGAATCCCCTTTCCCCAACCTAATGGCATTTGTAATGGAGCCTTTGGAGGTCACCAGGTTTTTATTAGGTTATGATGACAGGACTTTCATGATGGGATTAGTGGCCTATGTAAAGAGAAAGAGAGAAAGATCTCTCTCTCTTTCCCCACCCATTGGCATGCACCAAGCAAAGGCCAAGTAAGCACATAGGGAGATGGCATCTGTGTGTAAGATAGGAAGTAATCCCTCAGCAGACACTATATCTGCAGGCAGCTGGATCTTCGACTTCTCGGCCTCCATAACTGTGAGAGATGAATTTCTGTTGTTTAAGCCACCCAGTCTATGACATTTTGTTATGGCAGCCCAAATAGACTATGACACCTAGCCAAACAATCCCCTTTATCAAAGGAACCGGGTTCAGTTCCTACTTATCCCTGAGTAGTAGGATTCAGTTTCCTGACAGTTCATGGAATTGCTCAAGCAAGCCAATTACATCCTTCTTTGAAAACCAGGGAGCACCCATCCTCTTGTTACCACCAAGCCTGCTTTCCACAGTCTCTGTTTGTTTACTGTGTTCTAAGTTCAACCCTCATGTGGCCCTGTATGGTGTAATGTGTTCCTGCCCTGGGCTTTGAGTATATGTGACCAATAAACTGCTGTTGACATCATCTGTCCAATGTCAGGTGTCGTGTGTTTGGCCATTGCCATAATCCTCGGTCAGGAATCCTTCCTTTCTCAATGAGGTGAATAGGAGGCAATGGAAACACCATATTAATAGTAGATATTAAGCCATTTCTTTGACCTAGCTCATTTTTAAAATTCTGATTTTAAAAGATTAGGCCAGGCAGATGAAGAGGTCAGGAGAGACCATGTTGGCCAACATGGTAAAACCCCATCTCTACTAAAAATACAAAAAATTAGCTGGGTGTGGTGGTGTGCACCTGTAGTCCCAGCTATTCAGGAGGCCAAGGCAGGAGAATCATTTGACCCCAGGAGGTGGAGGTTGCAGTGAGCTGAGATGGTGCCACTGCACTCCAGCCTGGCAACAGAGCAAGACTCCATCATAAATAAATAAATAAATAAATAAAAGAAATTAAAACATTTTCATAGGCTCTGAAAGGTAATGTGGGGTCTAGACAAGGTGCCTACTGTGCCTAGTAGAGAATTTAGCCATGGCCCAATATCAATATAGATTTTTTAAATTTTACTTTTATTTAATATAAACTCCTTTCATCTCAAATATATTCTAAAAGTATGAAAATAGAAAGGCTCCTCATACTTTTTGTGAAGAAAAAATTTTATTCTAAATTAAACTAGCTTTTCTTTCCTCATTACACCTAGCACAACTAGACTTATGATCACCCTTAAAAAGTCATTACCAGGTGCTTTTATAGGATATACTTAAATAGAATCTGAATGCTGAGGCAGGAAAGACACAGACACAGACAATACACTTTAAATTATTTTGTGAACTATAAAACGTTACCAGAGTGCGATGTGTAATTCTTATATAGGTCAGTGATTTTTAAACAATGCTCAGAAAACCACAGGGTTTCCTCCAGGCTGTCTTGGGGGTGGCTGGGAAGGGCAGGTGTTGAAAGCAGGTGGGACCATGGGATTTTGCCCACTCTGCTCTTTCTCCTCTCTCACTCCTTGGTTAATCAGTTCAGCTCTGTTTATCTACATTGACCAAACAAAAGATTTTATTGGAAGCAAGGATCCTGCTGCACAAAATGTTTTAAAATAGCTAACTTTATGTATCTCTCATGTCCTACATCTAACAGGCATTTGATACAATGAGAAGCTAGAAAATTAAGCCAAAGTTGAATTTGATACAATAAATCAATGTGAAAAAGAACCAGTTGATAATAACTTGGCAATAGTGACATACTATGAAGATGCAGGGATGACAGAGTAGAAATAAAATTTTACTTTCTTTGTTTGAAGATAAACACAGGTATCTTGAGAAGCCTCTGGACAATTTTTTGAATTTAAAATGCTGCATCCCATTATTTATACCAGATACACACAAGCATCTGTTCAACCACATCTGTCAGGAACAGGTTTCAGGGATACCATCCCTTGTTAACAATAAATCCTTTCACCGAACAGCTAGCGTAACTCCTCTCTATGCTCCCTTTAACCTCTTTCCTCTTACCTTGCTCTAACTTGAAATGGAAACAACTGGTCATCACTCTACTCATTATAGCCCTTATTCTGAAAGAATAATTTTCCTCGTGGTTGTCTTTTTTCCTAAAACTAAATCCCAGTTTTCTCAGCCTTTCCATAAAACTATTATTTCCAATTCTGTCAGCATACTTTTGGTTCCTGGAAACATTTTCCTCAGTCTTAAGAAGTGGATCAACATATCCTTTACCAACAACTTGGTATTTCACAATTTAAGGACAACTTTGTCACACAAAGCAAGGTTTTCCTTGTTAATAGACATCAAAAATAGCTTGTTTTATATCTTCTAAGGACCACTATTTTGGATATCCCAATTACTCAAAACTTTCTGAATGTCGGAACCGTATTCTAAATTCAGATACTCACTAAAATTCCTGCTCTGATTATATGTTATAGTCAAAATAACACAAAGTTAATAAAAGGTACAATGACAAAATACTCAGAGTCAGTGTAAACAAAAGAAAAGAGGAGTGTCAAAAAGAATAAACTCAGCCTTTTCAAGCTGGATTGTTCATTGAATTATTGATATGTATCTTAGGGTTGTAAATGATCGTGTGTAGTTTGTGGCTTAAAATTATCCACGAAAGCATGTTTAACTCCCATTACCTGATATGAGTGTTTCAAAAAAATTGTAGGTTTCAAAGTTTCAAAAAGATGTTGTTAAATAAATGACAATTCTAGTGATGTATTTAAAAGTTGAAATTAAGTTTCCAATGCATTTGTGAGCTTGTACTGTGAGTTATTCCTGACACTGATCTTTTTGTGGCACCTTAAAATGTCTGCAAATACCATAAGGGCTATTGTAACATTCTTATACAAACTGGGCTTCTGCAGGCCACACCAACTGAAGATCATAGAACGGTTGTAGAAAACGTTCTTTTGCTTTTGCCATCTTCAGATTATACGAATTGGATTGTATCTTTCTCAGATATACCTCCAAATTGTTTGGTAATTTTATAAGGCTTGCCTTAAGTATGATTCATTTTAAGACTCTATTCTACCTTGTCATATCTGACATTTTCTCCTTTTATTCTATCCATTTTTGGAAGTGATTTTTGCACGAGGTAGCTCAAGCTTCCAATGAGTGAAGCAAAGCAGTTACAGGTTTTGTGTGCTAATCCAACTATGAAGCCACTACAAATTGCCACATGCTGACTCTTGTCACTGGCAAAGCCGTGACATTGTCTGAACTGACTTGTACTGATGGAGCTGAACATTTTTATCTTTTTCTGTCACTATGCAGTTAATGTCCATTCAATAGTTTAAGGAGTTAATTCTTTTTATTTTTACTCACTGTTTTATTATAGACTCCTTTTCCTAAGGCTCAAAATAGCATTCATAGAAACTGGATCAGCAGATAATCTGATGGAGAGATTTCTGACTGTATTATGGGAAAAATGTTATTATATATCTTGACAGCTTTCTTCTGAGTTCCATGCCAGAAGCATAGTGAACTGCTTCTACAAATAGAGCCCATGCGGCCCAATTCCTCCAGTTCTCTAGACTATCTCAGGTCTTTCTTTCAATCCTAGGGTGAATATACTTTCAGCCCAAGCTTAATTACAACTATATAGTCTTCCAATTACATGACTATTAATGCCTAGGAAAATATCTACTCCTACTCCTAAGGATCCTTTCTTAAGTGGAATTCCAATACTTTTAGGCTCCCAGATAAATAGTTGCATAAAATTCCTGACATCAATGGAGTCTCTCAAATGAGTCAGGCTTGGCACTCAATCATTATTCCGACTCCTCTGTGGGAACTAATAGTAGCTCTCTTCATTTCCTGCAAATACATACAGGGACCTACCAAGGATAGCGGTAAAAGATATTTTTTACCCCAGCCCTCTGTAACAGATGCCGTTGGTCTCATGCCTTATTTGCCGACCACCTGAGTTCATCTGCAGTTGTGGCTCACAATTCCAGGCCTATATGAAGCACATTAAAAGAGCTTTCTCCACCACAGGCATTTGCTACCCAAAGTGGAGAATACGGTGGGAGTTAACACCACTCCAATCCTCAACCAGTGGAGGGTCCTGGCTTTCATGTTCTGTGGTGAGACATTCGGAGCTACATTTCACATGGCTTCTCAGAGAGTCCGCAGTGGGATTGAACACAGGTTTCCCAAAGCAATAAACCCTTTTATTAAAAGATATTTTGTTTTGTTGGCTTTACTCTCCTGTGTTACTTGCCCAATTTCCTCATTTGGGTTTTCTCTCAAATAAGCTACCTACAGGCAATTACTTGTCTCGAGGTCTGCTTTTGTAGGAGCACAAACTGACAGGTGTCCTCTTCCAAGCATTATGTTCTCAGATGATCAATAACTGTGTTTTGTTTTATTTTATTTTTATTCTAACAATAAGTTAAAATAGAATGACTTCTTTCTTTATTTATTTTTCTGAGACAGGATCTTGCTCTCGCCCAGGCTGGAATGCAGTGGTGTGATTTCATTCATCACAACCTCTGCCTCCTGGGCTAGAGCGATCCTCCCACCTAAGCCTCCCAAGTAGCTGGGACTACACGAGCAAGCCACCAGACCTGGCTAATTTTTGTGTCTTTTTTGGTAGAGATGGGGTTTCACCATATTGCCCAGGCTGGTCAGGATGACTTTTATTTCACTCAAATTTGCACAGTATCTCTATCTATCTAATTCAGTATTTTGTACATGATGAATAACCCTAGGATGTCGTTGAATAAATGAAAATTCTAAAATTTTGTATGGATTGTGTATTTTGTATTTGCCATTGAAAGAAATGGCAAAAACTGCAATTACTTTGGAACCAACCTAAAATTTTATATTTATGTAGTCTATCTATCTATCTACTTACCTAACTACCTAGCTCCTATCTATCTAATCCATTCACCATACACATCAAATTTAATATTTTCTTAACATCTATTCTATGCTAGTATTATTTTTGTCATTAGGAAACCCAAAATGGCATTAATGGCTCCTGCTCTCACAGAATTTTGTAGTCTAATGGGTGAGATGAACATTACATGAATACTTAAACTGTTACTCATGATTATAAGTACTAAAAAGGAACAGTGCCAATCACATTAAAAGTATAAATATTAAGACACCTAAACATATCTTGGGTGGGAGGGTGTGGTGGTTAGAAAAGATTCCCCCAGAAGTAATGCTTCCTTTACTTTCTGAAGCAAAAACAGCTAGAAGCAGAGGGCAGTGTGGATCACAAACACTCTCTCACCCCATTAGGATCTTAGATGGTACCTGAATGAGATGAAAAATAATAATTATCTCTTCTGTTTTGCTTAAAAACAATTTTAGATCTTCCTATTACAACGTTTTAATGACCTAATTGAACCATGGTACAGAGACAGTTTCAATTACACTAATTTTAATTACTTACAACACATTTAAATTGCATGGTATGAATTTGAGTTGCTCCTCATTTTAATATTTCTTTGTGCCGCAGTTCCATGATAGATTTCTATTTTTGTGTGTAAATGTTACAGTTCTTGCTATTTCAAGTGTAATTCCATTTTCATTTGTTTTAAAGGAAAATAAATTGAGTCAAAATTATTTTCTCTTTCTTGAAGTTTCATTGGCTCATTAAAGGTCAGCCATTTCATAACAATTTTCAAAATGATACAATGACATTTCAGAATAACATGGGTGCAAAGGAGAGCCAATTTTCACAAAATTAAGAGTAAAAGAAGAGATGAAAAGTTTAAATCAACTACATATTTATGTTATACATTGCAGCCCATTTTTAGCTACAAAGTTATATTAATAATTAGTGCCAGTGTATAATAGAAACATTGAAATGGTAATGATCTTAAGTCTTAATTTTTCCCCTTTCTTTTATCCTCTCCATTTTTATTTAAGAAATTTACGAAGTCAGCAGAAAGGGAAAAAATCAAATAATATCTTTTGAGTAAAGACATGGGCATATATGTTAGGTGAAATAATTCTTGACTCTTGGTTACACCTGAGACCTTTCATTGAACTCTTCATTAACAATTTCCTCCTGACCAAAGACCAGGCCACAGATTCCCTATAATATTACTCTTTTTTTTTTTTTTGGTCACTCCTAAAAGAGTTTCTTCAATTCATTTACCCAAACTTATTTACATTGATTTACTTCATACCTAGTGCCCTTTGCCTACCTTCTTTTGACCTGTTACTTCATGCTGTCTTTGGTTTCCTTTCTTTCCTTGTGACTTTCAAATCAATTTCCCTTCTAGTCAGGCCTACAGTGGGACACTTTTTCTGTTTCCAGAAATCTATCTCAGGTCACAGCCCCAGTTACTTGGTTACTAAAAAGGAAATTTTGAAGAATTTTTGCCTTAGAATAAAAATATACCTAGAGTACTGGGCAGATTTTTATCAGAGTTGTGAGAAAGGCAGAGCCATATTAAAAAATACAAGATAAAAATAATAAGGATGAAATAGCACAGAAGTTTTCATCAAGTGTGCTTCTATAATCAAGGTCGGTGGAGGGATCTTCACAGGCTTATTTATACCAGCACAAAAGGTAATGAAGCTTGAAATTTTCTAGTGATACACTGGAGTGGAATAAACAGTTCTATACAGAATTTTCAAACAACCATCGAATTTTTCAGCTTAACAGTGTGACAATCAGTCTTAATTCTTTTTAGATAGTCTTTAAATGCCATTCAGTATTTTTTTTTTTTGAGTCAAGTAAAACAAATTGTTCTGTAAAGCCCTATATTCCTCTTTTTTCTCCCTTTGACTTTGTGAATATTTATTTCCCAGGCACCTGTTGGCTTTGCATGCATTTGGAAATTAAGAATTAAAATTCATATCAAGAACAGGTGCTCATTTTATAATTTAGAGACTTTTTAAGAATTTTTTGTTTGTTTTGACTCAGAGTCACATCTGTCACCAGGCTGGAGTGCAGTGGCACAATCTTGGCTCACTGCAACCTCTGCCTCCAAGGCTCAAGAGATCCTTCCACCTTAGCTTCCTGAGTAGCTGGGACTACAGGTGTCTACCACCAGGCCCGGTTAATTTTTGTAATTTTTGTAGAGAAGAGTTTTCACTATGTTGCTGGAAAGTACTTTTAATTATTGCTTCAAACATGTCTAAGACTGATAAGCCAGATTAGCCATCATTATTTTTAAAAATCATAATGGGCCCTGTAATAATCAATTTAACAATAAGAATTATAATATATATTTTGATGATATAAGGAAACACCACAGTCTTTATTTTTATCCAATAAGAGATAAGAATGCTAACTTCAGAAGCAGTGATTACATAGCTGACTGTATTGATCAGCAGATAGAAGCACAAATCTTCAAAAAGAAATAAAAATCAAGAGGTTGAGAAGATAAGGTATAGACTTACAAATCTGGTAAAGGACTGTTATTCAGTGTATACAAAGAACTCTTAAAACTCAGTGATAATGAGTGAAAGATCTTGACAGCTCACCAAAGAAAATATCCAGAGGGCATATGGCATATAAAAAGGTGCTAAACATTATATGTCCTTAGGGGATTACAAATTAAAACAACAATGAGTTGCTACTACACACCTGTGAGAGTGGCCAAAATCCCAAATACTTCTAACATCAAGTGCTGTCAAAGATACTGGTACCAAAACAGACATATAGACCAATGGAACAGAACAGAGGCCTCAGAAATAATACCACACATCTAGAACCATCTGATCTTTGACAAACATGACAAAAACAAGAAATGGGGAAAGGATTCCCTATTTAATAAATGGTGCTGGGAAAACTGGCTAGCCATATGTAGAAAGCTGAAACTGGATCTCTTCCTTACACCTTATATAAAAATTAATTCAAGATGGATTAAGACTTAAATGTTAGACCTAAAACCATAAAAACCCTAGAAGAAAACCTAGGCAATACCATTCAGGCCATAGGCATGGGCAAGGACTTCATGACTAAAACACCAAAAGCAATGGCAACAAAAGCCAAAATTGACAAATGGGATCTAATTAAACTAAAGAGCTTCTGCACAGCAAAAGAAACTACCATCAGAGTGAACAGGCAACCTACAGAATGTGAGAAAATTTTTACAATCTACCTATCTGACAAAGGGCTAATATTGAGAATCTACAATGAACTCAAACAAATTTACAAGAAAAAATCAAACAACCCCATCAAAAAGTGGGTGAAGGATATGAACAGACACTTCTCAAAAGAAGACATTTACGTAGCCAACAGACATATGAAAAAATGCTCATCATCACTGGCCATCAGAGAAATGCAAATCAAAACCACAATGAGATACCATCTTACACCTGTTAGAATGGCGATCATTAAAAAGTCAAGAAACCACAGGTGCTGGAGAGGATGTGGAGAAATAGGAACACTTTTACACCATTGGTGGGACTGTCAACTAGTTCAACCATTGTGGAAGACAGTGTGGCGATTCCTCAGGGATCTGGAACTAGAAATACCATTTGACCAAGCCAACCCATTACTGGGTATAAACCCAAAGGATTATAAATCATGCTGCTATAAAGACACATGCACACGTATGTTTACTGTGGCACTATTCACAATAGCAAAGACTTGGAACCAGCCCAAATGTCCATCAATGATAGACTGGATTAAGAAAATGTGGCACATATACACCATGGAATACTATGCAGCCATAAAAAAGGATGAGTTCATGTCCTTTGTAGGGACATGGATGAAATTGGAAATCATCATTGTCAGTAAACTAATGACAATGTCAGTAAATTAATGAAATTGTCCTCCCCACTGGGCCAATAAGACTGGTAATTCGAAGCTTGAGGGATGTGAAGCAAGGATGGAGAATCATTGACACTCTTTTATTCTGGTTGCATGGCCTTATAAACTGGTCCTTTGTTCTTACCCTGGTTCCTGTCTTTTCTGATAGCAGAGATTTTCAACTCTTGTTTTTTAAATTTATAAGTTACTTCATATTACTTCAATAAAATGTGGTTTTCTTTAAATTTTTGAGACTTAGGAAATATTGCTTGCTGTCAAAAAATTCTAAGATAGGAATTGATATATTATTTTACACTGTATTCTGGAATATGCACATGAGTAGAAGTGGGTGGTTGGAAACAGTTATCTGTTACAATTTATGTCTTCAAATAATTTGTATTTCCAGAATATAATGATTATTTTCCTTATGATATTGAATATTTTCTAATTTCTCCCTTTGTTGCATCTTTTCCTGCCCTCTTTCCTTTTGCCTTTTGTAGTACTTAAGTTGTCTCCATTCTGATTTTTTTTCTTTCCACACTGACTTGGCTGTTGTACATTCTCTTAACTGATTTACCTTACCATTTTAATATGACATATTCTATTGAAACAGTTTAAGCAGTTTGAGAATGATCAGTCTCTTTACTATTCCTTAGAATGATACGAAGACCTTAGAGTGCAGACAATGATTATTATCTTCTATTTCATGTACTACAGTTGTTTAGTAATTTAGTTTTACCTGGTATTTATATGCTCCAAATTAGGAGTTACTATTATCATCTCTATTGCTGACATATTGTCTTTCTTACAAATCTTCATGAAATTCTTTTTTTCTTTCTTCTGGGTTCATGTTGCTTCTTTCTGAAAGGTACAGCATTTATTACTTTGTGAACCGGAAGCTAAACCAGAAAATGTTAGTGGTAGACTCAAGGCTTGATTATTTATTTATTTATTTTGGCCTCACACCTGAAAGGTATTTTAGCTGAATATAGAATAATATGTTGCAGCTATATCCTCTCAACTCTGCATAGATACTGTTCTGTGGGAAAAGGTCTGTTTCATTATTGTTCCTTTGTAATAATTTTAATTCTTCCTTTTAAAATATTTTCAATGATTTTACTTTCTATAATTATACTACAGTGTGAATATATGTGGATTTATTTTTATTTACACCCTCTTGAGAGTCTACAATAAGAAAAATATATCTTTCATCAACTCTAGAAAGTGTTCAGGCATTATTGCTAAGAATATCGTCTTTCCCTCATTTTCTCGATTCTTTTCCTCTAATCCCTATCAGATTTATGTTAGACCCTTAATCCCTCTTTTAGGCTTTCTCTCATTTTATTTTTTTGGGGGTACATTCTGAATAATCTCTTTAATGTCACTAATTCTCTCCATGGCTGTGGATAATCTAACATGTAATTTGTCCAATGAAGCTTCTACTTTTTCTTAATAATTACATATTTTTTATTGTTACTTGTTCTATTTGGTTCTTATCTACTTATTTTTTTCATTTTAACTCATCCTTTTTCTTATTTTTTATGTCTCTGATCATTTTAAAAATACTTACTTTATCTTCTAAATCTCACAGTTGTATTATCTGATGTTTCTGCCTTTTGGCCTGCTGACTTATATTATCAGAGGGCTTTGTTCATAGGAATCTCGTAAAGTCTGTGTTCAGAGATGATTCATCAAGACAGGATTTTAGTTTGTATTGGTCAAAAACTCTAGGAGTCTCCTTAACCCAAGCACACTTCATTAAATTTCTAATCTCTCAAAAAAATGTAAGTGGTTAAAAATGAGCATCAATAACAGATAACTTTTGGCATATCATTAAATTCTTTTTTTTTTTCTTCTTTGAGACAGAGTCTCGCTGCTCTGTTGTCCAGGTTGGAGTGCAGTGGCACTATCTGGGCTCACTGCAACCTCTGCCTCCTGGGTTCAAGCGATTCTCCTGCCTCAGCCTCCTGAGTAGCTGGGATTACAGGCGCATGCCACCACACCTGGCTAATTTTTTGTATTTTTAGTAGAGACAGGTTTCACCGTGTTAGCCAGGATGGTCTAGATCTCCTGACTTTGTGATCCACCCGCATTGGCCTCCAAAGTGCTGGGATTACAGGCGTGAGTCACCGTGCCTGGCCAAATTCTTAAAGGAGATGAATGTTTTCACCTAGAGCTCAGGTGTCCAGATATGAACTTCATAATTTCTCCCTTGTGATAGTGCTTGCATTTTTAAAGTTGATTCTTTCACTAAGACTATAATAGCCATTGAGTGTTCTGACTTTGTGCAGACATGTCAGTTTCAAGGTTTTATTTTGCACGAGTTTGTCATCTATCCTCCTAAGAGCATCAAAACCCAAGACACTAGGTTATTGAGACCAACAATTTCCCAATGGCTAGGCTGCTGAATGTGAGTTCTCATGCTTACTAGTTTGGTTTTTAATGACCTCTTTGCTTTAAGACCCTTTTAACTGTTTTGCTAGCACAGCTTTGAGTTTAAAAGTGCATGTCTTGTGTTTTACCCAGCAGTTTTTATTTGTTTTGTTTAGAAGGATGTTCAGGATATGTAAACTGTAATCATACAGGAAATAGAATTGTTTATACTCATAAGAGGCTTGCATGTATTCCTTCATTTATTCCAAAAGCCATTATTGAGTGTCTCCATTGACAAGCAATGTCATTTTACTCTCTCTCTATGTATATGTGCATAAATTAATAGAAAACAAATAAGTGAATGTAGTGACAGTGCCAGTTGTTGTTGCTAAAATATCCTTGTTTTTTACTTTTATTCCAATGTACTTTATACTTTAAATACACTCAAAAAATAACACTTCTTATATATGCATTTTAAAAAATTTCATAGCTTAACAATACTTATTTCACTCTGACCATATTTCATTTCATCCTGACATTTACTTTCTGACCTTTCACTCAAATGTGAATAAGTAAATGTTTATATAAACAACACATTTCATATGTGGCATATCTTTTAATAGCCACTTTCAATTAAAGTGTCAAAAACCATAGAATACTGTTTTCTATCTGACTATGAGTAGAGTTATAAAATCTTTGAAGATCTGTGATCTTCCAAGTCCTTACATGTTTTGAGGTGATTTCAAATATAGGAAATAGTTGTAGGCATGAACTCTAGAAAGGCCATATAGAAATGAAAGAGACTTTAGCTCTCCTAATCTCTATTAATTTTTGCCGTACTCCCCTTTTCAGGCTCCCTATAAACATGTGATCTGAATAAAAATAAAATATTTATTATGGAATCATAGACTAAAGATGAGTCCCCTAAAACAATGCTTCTCAATTTAATGTACATGTGAATCCCCTGATTTTGTTAAAATGTGGATTCTGATTCAGTAGTTCTGGACTATGGCCTGAGTTTGTGCATTTCCACCAACAGCATGACTTTTGAGTTGCAAGACCTAGATGCACACTTTCCAATCAGATTATCTGCTCATAAATCCTTCTAATTGGAAAATCTGAAGCTGAAACAAAAACAATAGCAGAAATAGAAGGAATTATACATTGCGTATTGGACTCATGTAAAAGAAAATAAAAGATAATTATAATTTAGTCAATAAGTAAAACAGAGTATTCACTACTTTTATGTGGAAGTTACTAATACATAAAAACAGAAGATTATTTTTGTCTTCAATAAGCTTTATTTCTGTTAAAATTTGTGTTCTTTAAATTACAAGTCTACTTATTCATGCAAAAATCAAATATTGTAGATATTTATATAATAAAAAGTAAAAATGCTTGACCTCTCATTTTCTTTTTCAGAAAGCAACTGAAGTTTGTTGTGTAGTTTCCAAAATTTTTTTTGTCCTCTTTGAGAGATGTGCATATGCTCAGCTTTTGTTGATATACAAAAACAAAATTTTACTCGGTTATATTATGCAGCTTGTCTTTTTAACTTAATATTTTTTGATCACTTTCCATTTCAGTACACGTATATCTTCAATATTTTGAGTGGTTGCATGGATATGCTGTCCCATAATATTTAACCATTTTTAAGTTGATGGGTATTTAGTCCAATTTTATTTTTTGTTCTTAATTGAATATTCTATGAACTAAGAAAAATTATGTATCCAAACAATTATAGCTAAATAAAAATGATCTGTATGGAATGTGTATACCTCTCACATTCTTTACAACTTCACTTGGTGCTATGTAAACCAAATCCAAAGGAGTTCTGAGTCCTGCTCCTTTGACAACATCACCTCTTTCCAAGCTCCAGATAACCTCCAGATGCTCCATTTTTGGTTTCATAGTGGAAAAATAGTATTTCTTCAGATTTTTATTCTGATTTCCAATAATAATTATTTAATAAAGCAGGCATGAAAAGAAGTAGGCTAACTGGAGGAGTTAAAATGGAGTATATAATACTTTCCATTTTTAAAAATTGACAAATGCATGCTCTATGTGCATAGCCCAGCTATATATTTTAAAACCATACTAAATTAAGGTGTTAAAATACCTTTGTTTGGCCTGGATAAATAGCTTATGATTTGCAAAAGAGAGATGATGTGTTCATTCTGGTTTATAAAAAGCCATTTTAGAAATACAAATTGGATATGGGCCTTGAGAGTTATGAGACTTTCTAACTTCTAAAATAAACATAGCTAGTTTCCATATATTTAAAAGATCCAGTCTACAGTGCCTTAAGTCTAGAATCTAAAGGGAGAAAAATCATTTCCTCTAATGTATATTTAATAAACAAAACTGTCTACACAGAATTTCTAATAGAAACTGCTTGGCCTACCAAATATTATCTGATCTGAAAGACGATCATTAGAGAATGTTCTTGCAATATTTAGAGAAAAATCAGCTGTCTTTATTTTATATTTATTGACAGACTACTTTTAGTGATTGGTACAGTGAAAAATCTCTTTTCTAGTATATTCTTCTTAATAACCATTGTACACATTTTCTACTGACCCTGAAATAATAAACCCACTTCTAAGAGCAGTGGGCAACTTCATTTACTAGTTGGTAAGAAAATAAAAGCCTGACATGCATTGTCTGTAGTCGCCTCTCTTCAACCTGAAAACGTGTCTATAGCTTTACCAATCATCTTTCCCTAAAGTTATAGGAAGAAGTATCCTGTTCTCTTTCCAGAAACAAGCTCTTACCTCTGCCCTTGATTTTATGCTGTGGTTTTATCATTTTTTAAAAAATATGTTTTTCCTCATGGGTTGTAAGCTGCTAGAAGACAAGAGCAAAATCTTTCTTATATTTGTATTTCCCAAGCCCCTGTCTCTTTGTTTCATTTTTTTAACTTTTAAGTTCAGAAGTACATGTGCAGGTTTGTTACACAGGTAAACTTGTGTCATGGGGGTTTGTTGTACAGATTATTTCATTACCCAGGTATTAAGACCTGAGCACTCTTTATTTTACATATCATTCCTGACTTCTAAGGTGTCCAGAGCTAAATTTGATGCACAACAGTAATGATCTCATAATATGGGTCTTGCATACCCCTTTTACATCTTTTTTCTTTCATAATCATCTTTAAAATTCTTCTTCGCTATTCTATCTAATACCTCTTTAAATAATATTTTGGAGTAACTTTGATATAAACTAATACAATTAGTGGTTAATAAATATTGAAGGCCTCAGAAATCTTATTGCTTAATATTTTGTAAAGTAAAAATAAAACTATATAGAGTAATTACTACTATTTTTATCACAGTGCAATCCTATTAAAGATGCTTCTCTCTCAAATCCAATTCTACTTCTCCTTTTCATTTCTCTGAATTGTCCTTAGTGTTCAAAATTTATAAAATAGGTGTATTTGCATTGTATTTGGTCTTTGAAGCAACTGTGTGGTTAATCAGGCTGCTAATTTTGTGCTTCTTTTAAAAGAAGAAGCACTTTTTACTTCAATGTCTTAGATTTGATCTTAAGGAACCGAAAAATTAACCTTCTGTATATTAAGAAGACTGTATCACGTCCAACCCTTTTCCCCAGCTCCCGGAACATAAGTATTACCACAAAAAGATTTCTGGGGATAGTTGACATGGTCATTTCACCTATAAAATGATATAGTTGGGAAAGAAACCTGGACTCAATGACTAGGTCATGGCATACTTTGGTATTACTGTTCTAAAACCTCAAGCCAAGCCTTGGATGTGCAGCCTGAAATGTGACAGAAAGGTCTGAGAGGAAGAAAAAAGCTCTCAACCCTGACACAGGGTTAGAGTGAATGGTAAGATTTATTGATGTGATTATGGTGAGGTTTCACTGATAAAGAGAAAATACAATATGAAAATAGATTAGAAGTAAGGAAGACAGAGAACTCTGAAACTAAAATTCACTGCTATAGTTACCTATGTATTTTGCTTAAATAAATGAAAAAAAACAAAACAAAAACCTATTTTATTCAATGTCTGCTTTGCATGAGGAAAATTGCCAGAGACAGTATTCATGGGGACAGGAGAAACCTACATGAGCATTCAGCAGGCCGAAGATGCAGATATTCATGTTTTTCAATAGAGCTCATTGTCACTGCCCCTTTGCAAATAGAAGCTATCACCTTTTTGGTGAAATCCTTAGTGACAGTGCAATGCCAAATGACTGCTCAGTTTTTGCACCAGCTGGAATGTAGAACCTGAAACAGTAAAGTTCTGTCTTTAATGGTTCCGCAGTCAAAGACTCAAAACTTTTTCAAAGAGGAAAGCCACAGCGGGAAAAGGAGGTGAAGATCCATTTAATAGTGCACTTAACAGACGGTGGGATGGGAAAGCAGCGGAAATTACAGCTGAGAGGCCGGCCTTTGCAAGGCAGGAGGAATGTGGAGAGAAGCAGCAGAGCGCGATGAAAGCAGACAGTCACACTGTTACTGAGAAGAGCAAACTGTTAATACAACGGAATTCAGGATAGAAGAGAGAACTGACATGGAGACAGAGGAAGCACACCCTGAGGAAACTGCAGAAAGCCAAGAGAAGGTGGAAGAAAGAAGCCTTACTTTTGAGCATGAGAAAGAGTGTGGGCAGGAGGCGGTCACTAGTTGAAGAGAAGGGCCATGGTGACATTGCACTAGTACACAGAACAATAGTGCTCTGGAGGTGAAATCAAAAGCAAAAGGTGAGAGAAAAGAATCCATTCTGCCTTGTTCTATGTGTTCTGAATACATTTTACAACTGAAATTATTTTTTGAGAATAAAGAGATGATTTGCTGCAGCACTCTTTGATAGAACTTTCTGCTATGATGGAAATATTTTACAGTGGTACTATCTGATATGGCTATGTAGCACTCGAAATGTGGGTGGTGCAGTGGAGGAACTGGATCTTTAATAACACTCAGTTTTAATTAATATCCGTTTCAATGTAAGTAGCCAAAATAACGGAGTGCCAGGAAGTTTTTTGAGGGAGTGCAAATATTCTTTGTCTTGATTGTGATGGTAGTGATAGTTGTGCAGGTCTTTTTCAAGATTCATCAAACTGTACACTTAGAATGGATATATTCTAATTATATAATTCAATAATGTTGAAAAATAAATAACTACAGGTAGCCAGGAGCTTGTATATTGGGCAGCACAGTTCTAATGATTTGGGTGCATAATTATTGAGGTAGGAGAATGCCTATCATCTAAGGAATGAAGTATACTATACCGTACGATGTGCTTGCTTGTTAAAACAGTATCTCAATATCACTTACAATATCACTTGACATTTTTGTAAATCTTGACTTGTTCGTGGTGGCAGATATCTGAGTTGTGATGGCAAGTATCTCGTGGCAAATCTGTACGGGATACAGCAACCTCAATTCTTGCCTCCTTAGAAGACAGAATACGACTGAGGGGCATAAAGTAGAAAAAGAGACAGAGGCCAGTTTCAGAGAGGAGTGGAAGTGTATTAAAATGCTTTAGAGCAGGAAAGAGGAAAGTGCACTTGGAAGAGGCCCAAGTGAGCATCTTGAAGTTCCGGTGCCCTGTTTAACCTTGAACCTGGAATTTTGTATGCTGGCCTACTTCAGGCGTTTTGCTCCCATTTCCCTTCGTTCTTCCCTTAGGGTGAGCCGCTCGCATGCCTGGTGCCCTGCATGCACTTGCAAGTTGAGCATGTGCAGTATGTTTACTGGAGTCATACGCATGTTCACCCGAAGCTTTCTTCCCTTCTCCAGTGGAATGCCCCTGGAAGGTCACGCTCTGTCAGTTTGCCTCTTAATGCGCATGCTTGAGCCCACTTGCCCAATTTGTGAAAGCTACTGATTACCTATTCCAGGTGTTTTTATCTACTGGGAAACTGCCTCTCCCTGGCACTAGCTGAGACCAATTATTATTTCAGAGAGGCAGTGTGACAACTGCCTAACCATCATCTGATGGTCGCCTGGCATTCCTGGTGGGTGGGAGGAGCCCTCTCCTGCCGTGCTCATGCCTGGCTAGCTATTTACTGTAACAGACTTTCAGTCTATTGTTTTCATTTTTTTTTAATATACCTTGTTAAATTGCTCCTTAAGAAGGAAGAGGGCATTAAATTTGGGTAGATTAATTGTTTCTGTTAAGAAGACATTTATTGAGGTAAATAAGGGAGAATAAGAGGAAACAACCTTTTTCTATGTTCTTGTCTACACAGTAATTTTGGAGAGATCAACTCAAACAGTTGATGAATGAAAACCTCGAGACCACTTCTTCTAAGATTTTTTTTTTAATGGATAAACCTGACTGTTGAAAAAAGATATGGGAATTTTTAAGAAGAGAGGTTTACTACTAGTAATACATCTTTTCTAGAATGCACATGACCACAAAACTATACATAAATTTACATAAAATACAGATCATAAAACATGAATACAATCTTCAATTCTCCCTAGTTAAGTTTTGTGTATTGGTATTAATTAAATCCATAAATGGCAATCACTATTAATATAAGTTAAAAGTGAATTATTGCAGTGAAAGATTGAGATCAGTGATTTATGATGAGGTGTTCCATTCAGTAGAATTTTTAAATAATAGTTTAATAGTAGAGGAGTGGCCTGGGTAATTGTTTCTGACTTTCATTTTGCCCAGAAAACATTAAAAACCAAACAAAAACAACAACTGACCTCACCATTTACAAAATAGAGGATATTTTAACAAAGGTTCTCTGCAAAAAAAAAAAAAAGTGATAAATAAAAAGGAGAAAGGAAATGTTGTCAAAAACAAAAGAAGAAAAATTGAGTAATTTAACTTTGTGAAAAATTCACTATTTCACCCTATGTTTCTCTTTTTTTCACAAATTGGTGAAAACTTTAAAATAGACTTTCTAAAGTCCACAGAAAAGCATTTGGGAACCACTGGTTTAGCTTATACTGCGGCACATCTGTAAGGGGCATGGAGATTATCGGCCCAGTCCCCTAACTTGACAATTGCAAAAGCCAGTTCTCTGGGGCTTCAGCAGTTTGTGAAAGACCACAAACTAAGAGAGTAATAGAGACTCACCTTGTGCTCAGGGCTCCTGATTTCCATTTTCAACCCAGTGCTCAAGTAGATAGATGAGATGTTTCTATATAGAAGAGAAAATATCAACAGATTATTTCTATAACAATATGGTAATAATAAACTTTCTATTCCTACACCTTTGATTACAGACATTTCTAATAGAAAGTGAGTTTATAATTACTTATTTTGGGTTCACTGAAGTTTTATATGGGAAATTTACATAATAAATTCTAGAATGCAAAAAGATATGACCTATTAACTATTTTCCTTTGTAAAAAGAAGTTTGGAATAAAAACATAACTTATTATAATGCAGGACACTCTTATTTTATGATGTATAAAATAAAGACTGAAAATTTTAAATGTCTTTCAAAATGTTATGAAGTTACAGATCAGGGTCTGCCAGTCTCTTAAAATCTATCATAAATACTGTAAACTTATCTACATAAAATAGGGATAACTATGTTAGCTTTACATAAAATAGAGCTAACTCTATTAACTTTAGATAAAATGAAAATAAAATTATACAGAGCATAATTTTATTGAAATATTAATTTTACAAAAAAAATCAGTACTAGGATGATTTTCTTAGGATACATTTTAATCTCTTAGTAAAACAAACATGCAGACAAACAAAAGCAAATATGAAGTCGACCAGTGCACTAGAATGACTAACCACTCTCAAATTATATTTCAGGTTGAAATATTCAAAAAGTATATTCCAAACAACAAAAGAAAACTTTCTTAAATCAATAACACCACTCCTCTTGAATGTTTTTGCCGATTCAACTCCCATGACTGGAGCAGAATTGATGTCCTTCTTTTTAGAAGATATTGTGTAATGAAAGGTTGTTAAGAATTGCTGACATTAGAATCTATTGTGGTGTTTTATAATGGTAATCCAGTCTTTGAAACCAAAATCAAAGAATGGACAAAATTAACAACATACTATAACTGCAGATTATATTGTCTTTTTTTTGGGATGAGATACTTATTGTCTAGAATGGGGAAATATAAATGACAACTATAACAGTTTTTTAAATTAAGAGATCCTCACCTAAAATATTCAGCCATTGTTGTGCAAAGGTGCCTGGATTCATTTCTAGTCACATATCGTTTTGTAATATTATGTTACATAGTAAAACTCAAATTCTTCATTGTCCCCCAAATCCTTCTTCTCTAATAGGAGTGTCTCTACACCATGGGATGCAAACTTCATAGCACAATTGACAAATGTATACTGATTCTTCTATTTCCGTGTTTAATGATATTTGAAATTGTCTCTGGGTTTAGCAAGAGAGAGATGTTTACCCATTAGTATCATTGGCCATCGACTCATAGAGGTAGCACGGGGGGTGCGGGGAGGTGTTGATGTGCTTGCTCAAAGTTGCCAATCCTGCTCTAAACATTAAGTAGTGGTTTCTTAGCCTAATTATTTGTTTCCTCATATGCTGTAAGAAGAGTAGCAGCTACTGCTATGCTGTTGCTGTTACTTCTTTCTCTTTAATCTCTTGTATTGCATTTGTACATTTACAGAACTCATTGTACTGCTGTCTGGAAGAGGCTTCTTTTGGTATAATCAGAAAAACCACACTTCCTCCTTTATTGCATCATACATCAGTTCATTTATGTGAAAAAAAATGTATTGCTTGCTTGCTTGTGCAAAGTGCTGAAGATACAAAGAAAAACTAGACACGGTTCCCATCCTTGCAAAATATGCAATGTACTGAGAATTCATGGTGGAGGTACAGATATCTGAATTTTAAAAAAGCTCAGGGAAGGATTCATAGAAGACGAAGTTGTTTTATTATGACTGGAAGAAGAAGAAAGGGGCCAGTGAAACAGCAATGTACAGGCATAATGGCATATAATAAGGTGAAAGTTAACCTGATTGTGAGTAAGCATGAAGCTATTGAAGTGTGTGTATTGGCCAGTTAAGGTCCCAACGGAACACAGATATCACACAGAAATTAGGATAATTTTAGAAGGCTTTCTTTTTTTTCCATAGGTAGGATTTATAAAAGCATACAAGGAACACATAGGATAAGACAGTGATCTGTGCAAATAACACTGGAGAAGCTGTTTTTATACCCAAAAGGATAAGATGAGGGAGCAATTGTCAGATCCCAAAAGGAGAAAGTCTGGTAGAGAATGTTGCCTTGAGAGAAGCAGTAAACTGAGGCAGAGCTCAGGAGGATTTGCAGAGAGGAATGCAAGACGTTAAACCCCATGAGGCTACTCTTCTCCCTCGCTCCGATCTCCTGGGGCTGAACAAGCTTGGAAGCTCATTAATGTGGTCCCACTGCACAGAGCAGGATGGAGGGGTGAAAATGGATCTGGAGAGGTAAACAAAACATACCCAGCATAAAATCTGTGCAGAAAACTTGCAGAAGGCGAGTTGGGTGGGGTGAATAGTGACATGATTATAAAGTAACTTGAATACTAATTAGAACTTTTACTTTATTTTGAATTTTTAGGAAGACTGAAATATTTAATGCTTTAAATCAGGAGAGGGACAGATTTGTATTTTAGAACATTCACTCTGGCAGTGGTCAAGAGGATTGACAAGGTCAGACTGGGTCTAGAGAAACTAGTTAGAAACATTTTCAGTATTTGGCTAAAAAAATCTGAAAAAGAGAAAACCATAGGTGCTGGACTTGGGATAGAGATTAACTTAAGAAACAGGGAACTTAAATCAACAAGCAAAAAACAAATAACCCCATTAAAAATGGGCAAAGGACATGAACGGACACATCTCAAAAGAAGACATATGAGTGGCCAACAAACATATGAAAAAGTGTTCAGCATCAGGAATCACCAGAGAATGTAAATAAAAGCCACAGTGAGATACTGTCTCCCACCAGTCATAATGCCTATTATTTAAAAAGTCAAAAAACAACAGATGCTGGTGAGGCTGCAGAAAAATGAGAAAGCTTATACACTTTTGGTGGGAGTGTAAATGAGTCCAGCCACTGTGGAAAGTAGCCTGCAAATTTATGAAAAGACTTAAAATATAATTACCATTTGACCCAGCAATCCCATTACTGGATGTATACCCAAAGGAAAATAAATCATTCTATCAAAAGGACACATGCACTCATAGGTATGTTGCTGCACTATTCACAACAGCAAAGACATGGAATCAACCAAGTGCTAATCAGTGATTGACTGGATAAAGAAAATATACCATAGAATGCCATGAAAAAGGAAATCATTTCCTTTGCAGCAACATGGATAGAGCTGAAGGCCATTATCCTAAATGAATTTATGTGGGAGCAGGAAAGCAAATACCATATGCTTTCAGTTATAAGTGGGAGCTAAACACTGAGCACTAATGTACGTAAATATGAAAACAGTAGACACTGTGGACTACTAGAGGGTAGAGGGAGGTGGGGACAGGTGAAAAACCTACCATCCGGGTACTACTCTCACTTCCTGTGTGACAGGATCAGTACTACAAACCTCAACATCATGCAATATTCCCATGTAACAAACCTACACATGTACCTCCTACATGTAAAATAAAAGTTGAAATAAAAAGGAAGAAAGAAAAACTGGAGAGGGCATCCTTCAAAATAACTGGCCTGTTCTCCTAAAAAATTTCATAGTGATAAAAGTCAAGGAAAAACTGGTGCCTGTCTCAGAATGAAGGAGACTAAAGAGACATGATAAATCACTGAGAAAAATAGTCATAAATGAATTATAATTTCTGCAGAGAAGACAATTGGTGAAATTTGAAAGGATCCAAGGACTAGACAGTATTGATATATTAATGTTAATTTCTTGGTTTGAATGATTGTATTATGGTTGTAAGAATATCGTTTTGTAGGAAGTGTACTCTGAAGTATTGGGTGGTATTGGGGCATTTCATCAACAACTTGATCTGAAATGACTCGTTAAAAAATTACACTGTACTTACATTTTTTAAGGTTTGAGATTGTTTACAATTTATTAAAATTATTTGGTTTTGCAACAATAATGCAAACACATACATTGTTGTGGCACAATATCACTGTAAAAACGACGTTCTTAATTACAAAGGCTGTGGAGCAGAAATGTACTTTGAATAGTTGTGGTACATATATAGTTTATAATTATGTTATTAAAGAGGCTGTTATATTCAACCAATAAAAGTTTAAGCTGAGGGTGTTAAAGTTTACATGTATTTTTGTATTTAAGAGTTAGAGTCCCTGAGTGACCCTGAGGGATCAGGCTGTCATAGACTTCATGTGAAACTGCACTTTTGCTTGCTTATTCTCCTTTTATCTCCTGCTTCCCCTCCTCTAAGACTGGTTTCTATAGGAGAAAGCTTCCTAATAAAGCACTTTCACCTAAATCCTTAGCTTAAGCATTGCTTTGGGGGAATGCAACCGAAGACAGAAAGTAAGTAGAATTACCACATTTTCTTTATCCGGTCTACTGTTGATAGGCATTTAGGCTGATGCCATATCTTTGCTATTGTGAATAATGCTGCAGTGAACACACGTAGGCAAGTGTCTTCATGGTAGAACAATGTATATTCCTCTGGGTATATAGTCAATAATTGGATTGCTGGGTGGAATGGTAATTCTGCTTTGAGTTCTTTGAGAAATCACCGAACTGCTTTCCACAGAGTTAACTTGCAGCCTGGAAAACAGCTGGGACTTGGAATTTAATTCTCAGTGTTGTAACTCAGTGTTGAGTCTTTGGGGCTTTATCCTTTTGGGCTTAACAATAGTACTCTAAGGACCAGCAGTTGGTATTGGGAGACACCTTATAAAGGTAGCAAGAGGTCTGCTGTTTACACAGACAACTGTTTTTCTTCCTCAAGAAGGTGACTATTCTTCTGCTAGATCTAAGACCCAGAAGCACTACAGAAACAAAACTGAACAAAACATCAGCAGGCTGCAAATTTTCCAAATTTTTATGCCCTGCTTCCTCTTGAATGCTTTGCCACTTAGAAATTTCTTCTGCCAGATACCCCTAATCATCTCTCTCAAGGTGAAAGTTTCACATATCTCTAGGGCAGGGGGAAAGAGCTGCCAATCTCTTTGCTAAAACATAGCAAGAGTCACCTTTGCTCCAGTTCCAAACAAGTTCCTCATTTCCATCTAAGACCATGTCAGCCTGGGCTTTATTGTCCATATCATTATCAGCATTTTGGTCAAAGCCATTCAACAAGTCTCTAGGAAGTTCCAAATTTTCCGACATCTTCCTATCTTCTGAGCCCTCTAAGTCTCTAGGAAGTTCCAAACTTTCCCACATTTTTCTGTCTTCGTCTGAGCCCTCCAAATTGTTCCAACTTCTGCCTGTTACCCAGTTACAAAGTTGCTTCCCCATTTTCAGGTATCTTTACAGCAGCACCCCACTCTACCAGTACCAATTTACTGTACTCGTCTGTTCTCATGCTGCTAATAAAGACATATTCATGACTGGGTAATTTATAAAGGAAAGAGGTTTAATGGACTCACAGTTCCACATGGCTGGGGAGGCCACACAGTCATGGCTAAAGGCAAATGAGGAACAAATTCATGTTTTACATGGCAGCAGGCAAGAGAGCTGTGCAGGGGAACTCTCACTTATAAAACCATCAGATCTCATGAAACTTATTCACTACCATGAGAACAGTATGGCGGAAACTGCCCGCATGATTCAATTATCTCTACCTGGCCCCGCCCTTGACACATGGGGATTATTACAATTCAAGGTGTGATTTGGGTGGGGACACAGCAAAACCATATCAGTACACCACCGCAAAGCAGTCATGCATCCATAGCACTTTTTGTCAGTTGATTAGGTCCAGTTCTCTCCCTGAAAAATGACTCTTTATGGCCCCAGATTTAACTCCACTGAAGGCAGTACATCTTAATGGCTAAGACTGAAGGCTTCATGATTTGCAAACTGTGCGATGCTTGGCAGATAAGAATTTCTCTGAGCCTTCATGTCTTCATACGTTACTTGGGTATTTTTTTATAGTACTTATTGTGAGACACGTGTTGTGAGGTTGTTGTGAGACTTAAGTGAGATAGTACATATAAAATCAGTAATTTTTAAACATATTAGTTATTACTTCTAGAATGGGCTATTAAGTATACTGCATATAAAAATCTTAAACACTGTCTGGGATACCACAAATCCTCCATAGATGTGCACTACAATTACTATTTTACATGTGTTTCTCCTCCGTAATATGTAGTGTGAAGACTTTAGAGACGTAGCGTCTAGCAAAGTGCTATATGCGCTTAGAAAATTTATACTCTACATACAAAATGTATACTTTTTCCTTCCTATGTTCTCATTTATATAAAACATTTGAAAATGTCAGCACCCTTCTTGCAGTTAGAGAGAAAGGGATGAAATAATGCTGAAGGTTCGAGTGGAGTACAAATCTTAAAATAAAACTGAAACATAGATTGATTTGGATTATATAAGGCACAAAATAGGTGCAAAAGCTGTAACTTAGTTAAGTTTTCCAGCAGGTTTAAAGCATGCTCAGGGCAGCAAGGGATTCTGTAATGGTCACTTTTGTTACGAAAAGGGCGCAAAATGTAAAGTCAGATGTCATGGTGCTCTCATTGCTGGGAGGATAGTATCCAATTATCCTCATCCATTACTAGCAGGCTATGGTAAAACATTACTGGATGGTTGCTTGCAAAGTCCAAAGTGACAGTCCTGTCACAGAGTCATATCTTACCTGTCCCTCCAGCAGGCACTGAAATATTGAAAGAAATCAAAAGAAGTTGAATATTTTCAGAAGACTTTTTGGAGGTGATATATATTGTCAGGAAAAGAATGGGTTCATTAGATGTCAGGATCATTCTTCATGTTAAAATGTCTTCTAAAGCCTACTGTCTGCCCCTACCTAATTTTCTTGGAATCTGTCTTTTATGGTTTCTCTTGAATCCTTTCTCTTTCTTAGATAGATTATGTCAAGTTTTTAAGACAGTCTGGAAAGGAGCAAGGTGGAGATCAATGTAAAAATAATACTTTCTAAATAATGGAGAATTACTTGAAATTAAACCATAAACTCACGTCTAGAAGTCTGTGGCCAAAGGTTTGCTCTTAGGTTAGTGGGTTTACACTCTGAGTCTCCTTCTTTGTGTATCTGACCCAAGATTTCACAGAATTTATGTCACAGAATTTTATAACTTAACTATTCGACCTCAACTACCAACCTCCTCAATTAGCAGACTGATTTTTCCTAGGTGCTTGCTATTTCAGGCTATTATTCCTACTAATACAAATGCACCACCTTTACTAAGTGATAGAATGCAAACTATTTTTTACTGACACCCATATGCCACACCTGGCTAACAGCTGCTTTTCACCTTTTGAAATATGAGGTTCAGTCTTTTGGTGATGGTTGCATTACAGACATTGTCTAAAATGACTGTCAGAATTTACTATTCTGAATTCCCTGCTGCCCTACCCCATCGACTGACTACTTTGGTTAATATCTTAAAAAAAAAAAAAAAACCCTCAGATTATTAGTGTCTCTTGGGCAAAACTTTTATATCCCCTATATGCTCCTTTTCAAAATAAAAACTATTTCCCTCATTAGTTTTTTGTAGCTCTCTGTAAAATTCTCTTCACTCCGTATCCCAACTTTGTACAAAGAACAAATAGACCTCATACCTTAACTATTTAATTAGAATGGTGTGATTTCAGTTTTCATATTTAATGTGCTGCTTAGCTCTGTTGAGCTAAAAGCCACAGCCATAAATCAGCAGCTTTGTCTTTGTTTTGTAATTAAAATATCCCAGTAGATTTCAGCAAAAGGAAGTGCTACACTTATTGACTAGTTTAACTGAGCAGGACATGTTCTGTATGAAATAATGAGTCTTTATAGGAAATTCTTTTTAAAAAAATGAGATTAGTCAATGATGCTAACCAGGGCAAAAGAAAACAACTATGGATCATTGAAACCTAGAGATCATCCACACATTCTGCCTTTGGTAAATAGCATTTTTTTTTTTTTTTCTTTAACTGAGCATTGACTGTAGCAGAGCGGCTAATGGCATAATTAAGAGGGCTGATTGGATTTTTTCATCTTGTCTTTTCCATTATTTGATAAAAGGAACATTGGAGAGAAAAATCACCAGCAGATGGAGGGAGCAAAGAAATGTTCCCAGAACTGAGTATTTCTTATTTATACCAGTATCACCCTGAGGTAGCTGGCAAAGGAGACTTGCTCACCAGAAGTATCTCAGGAAACTGCCCTGTAGCTTGAAGTAGGTTTAATTTTTTAGCTGTTGCAAGAGGAAAGCCACACATGATCCTCCAATCCAATGGTTCCCACCAGTGAGTTCTACCTGTAGACTGATATCTTCGTTGTACTGAGGATCTATACGACCAGTCTCTGAATAGGTATGATAGATTGTGTTTTTCAAAAAGACCAAGACAATGTTTCCAGTCACACATGATCTGCCACTAGATCAAATTTTGGGTCACAGAACACACTTTAGCAATTTAAAAATAATGGGAATCATACAATGTTTGATCTTAGACCACAATGGAATTGAACTAGATATCAATAACAGACAGATAGCTGGAAAATCCCAGAATGGTTGGAGATTAAAAATTATACTTCCAAATAACAAGTGGTTAAAGAAAAAATCTGAAAAATAATAAAAATACATTTTGAACTAAATGAAAATGAAAATACAATGTATCAACATTTGCATGCTGTATCAAAAGCAGTACTTAGAAGGAAATTTATAGCATTGAATGCAAATATTAGAAAAAGAAAGGTTTAAAAGCAACAGTCTAAATCTAGATGTCCTTGAATAGGTGAATGGAAAAACTAACTGCGGTACATCAACTCTAGGAAATATTGTTCAGCAATAAAAAGAAATTAGTTATTAAGCCATGAAAAGACATGGAGAAAAACTAAATGTGTATTAAGGAAAGCAGCCAATCCAAAAACCCTACATACTCTGTGATTCTAACAATATGACATCATAAAAATGACAAAACAATGGACACAATAAAAAAATCAGTGGTTGCCAGTGGTTAGGAAAAGGATGAATAGGTGGGGCACAAGAGGTTTTTACAGTGGTGAAACTAATCTGTATGATACTGTAATGACAAATACATGTCATCATGCATTTTAAAAAACTCATAAGATGTATAAGACAGAGTGAATGCTAATATAAACTATGGAGCTTAGTTAATAATAATGCATCAATATTGGCTCATCAGTGATAAGAAATGTAGCACATGAAGGCAATAGGATAATAATAAGGGGAAACAGTGGGGAGTGAGGCAGTGGTAAAGGGAATCTATAGAAACTCTCTATACCTTCCCATTAAATTTTCCTGTAAACCTAAAACTTCTCCAAAAAATAAAAAGTCTATTAAATATAAATAAAAAGAGGTGGGGTCTATTTTCTCTCCCTTTGAACATGGCTAGTCTTGTGACCACTCTGATTGATATAGTACAGCAGAAGTGACACTTTGCTTTCTATGATATGTATTTGATCTGGCTATGTCTTTCTGTGACATGCCCCCTTGGGACTCAGCCCTGTGAGGAAGCATAGGAAACCTTGGGACATCATATAAAAGTATTTGGGCCAATGGCTCCAGCTAATGTCTCTGCCTACTGCCAAAGTCACCTATTTGAGACAACCTTTGAGACTTAGAAGGCCTTAGACATCATGGAACAGATACAATTCATTCCTGCTGTGCCAGTAAGAATTCCTGACCCACAGAATCCATGAACACAAAAATATTTGTTTTATGCACTGAGTTTTGGAATAATTTGTTTTGCAGCTTTAATAATCTGAACAATAGGTATTAGCTGGCTGCTTCCTAAACTAGCCTAATTAGACTCAGCATATGTCCCCATATTATTTGTAACATGGAATGCAGAAATCAAACAAACATAAAACAAACCATAATTCTTTTTCTCTCCTCTAACTGGAAGATCAGATATACTTTCTCCTCTCTTTTCAGTTATGGCTTCTGTGTTTTGTATCATGCTTTTAAAGACTTTGCCCATGCTGAGATTAATAAATTTAGTTTCATAAAATTGTCAAATTTCTGCAAGGCAAATTCAAAAGACAGATTACTAACGGAAGGGGAAAATATGCAACTTACTTCACAGAAGGCTAATTTCTTTGATTTATAATGCTACTACAAATCAATAAGAAACAATAACAGCCCAATAGAAAAACTGGTGTTTTAGTCTATTTTGTGTTGGCATAACTAAATATCTGAGACTGAGTACTTTTTAAAGAAATTCATTTCTTACAGTTCTAAAGGCAAGGAAGTCCAAGGCCAAAGAGCTGCATGTGGTGTGGACCTTCTTGCTGGTGAGGAATCGCAGATTCCTGAGGCAGCGCAGGACATTACATGGCAAGGTGGGCTCACAAGAGATGGCCAGACCCACTCTCATGATGACTCAGACACTCTCTCAATAACCGATTAATCCGTTAATCCCTGAATGTATTAATCCATTCATGAGAGCAGAGCCCTTAGGACTAAATTACCTCTTAAAGGCCTCACCTGTTAATGCTGTTACACTGGGGATTAAGTTTCAACATGAGTTTTGAAGGGGACAAAAATTCAAATCATAGCAGTTGGTAATACAGATGTCCAGAGAATGCAAAGAAAATATGAATTGTTCTTAAACATGTGAAAGAGACCTAATCTCACTCATAATAAAAAAAATGCAAATTAAAGCAGGACACTGAGATTTCACTTTTTTCCCACATCAGATTGATAAAGATCAAAAGTTTGATAACTTAACTAGGTTGGTGAGGGTGTGCAGAAATAAGCATTTTTATGCTTTGCAGTGTAGTGCAGATTAGAAAAATGTTACACATGTATATGCATATACACACATACATACATATGATGCATGTATAGTACTATTCATCATGGCATTGTTTATAATGGCAAAAGATTGATAAAAACCAAAATATTTTTCAATCAGGGTTTGGTTATATAAATAATGGTATATTCCTCTCGCGGTATAGTGTATAGCCAAATTTAAAAACAAATCAGAAAGTTCTTTACATACTAATCAAGTGATATGTAAAATATTAAAATATAAAGTAAAAAAGCAAGCTATAAAATCATGTTTTGGTTTTTATAATATTTGTGTGAAAAACATTTTTAATGTATATGTAATATATATAATACATATATGTATATGTATGGTGTATGCATATTTAAATATATGTATATATACATTTAAATATTTTAAAATATGTGCATGTATATATGTACATATATATGTATGTATTTTTATATACTTGATAGTTGTTTGCACACTCATGAAATCCCTGGAAGAATGTACAAGAGAACTGCTAACATTGGTTGCATCTGGAAAGAAGAGCTGAATAATTGGGAAAAAAATTGGAAAAGAATTTTCACTGTTTCACCTCTCTGTAACTTTTATAACATAGGAAAGTATTATCTATTTTAAAATAAGTAAAATAAAGTGTTAGAAAAACAATAATTCTAAAATCAGCTATATTATAATAAGTTTCATTGGGTATTTGCACCTCCTTGTCAGACTAGGAGCATCTGCAATATAATCCTTATCTGCGATATACTCCTTATCTGCAATATACTCCTTATCTGTGATATACTCCTTATCTGCGATATACTCCTTATCTGCGATATACTGGTTATCTGCAATATACTCCTTTCACAACTCTGGTGCCTGCCTACAACAGTGCTTAGCACAGAACCGCACTCACATTTCTGGAAGGAATGCAAGGCACACTGTGGTAAGCAGGATGACACAGCCACAGTCCACTCTGCTAAACGGATGCCGGGTCCTTGAAGGTGAAATTCTACATCGCATTGGAAGGCTTCTGGGAAGACCTATGGTTTAACTTGGTCCATCACACAAAGAAAGAAAAGATACATGCAGTGTTTTGGAGGGAGCAAGAGGGTATTACAGACACAAGAGGAAAGGAGGTCTTCTGGAAACTTGAGTTGACTGTGGTGCTGAGTAGGCTTATTATTAATGGAAGGGATGAGAGTGTGCAGTGAGAAGAAAAAAATCAAGGATGGTCTTTGTTTGTCGGTTTGAACACGAAACGCCAGTTGTTTATTTAGTTAGTGCAAAGGCCCTGGCAGTCACAACCAAGCTTGATGTGGTTTAAATGATTGATAACTAATTGAATCAGGTGGTTGATGCCTACTATAATTCTTTATCACTTCGCTAACCAAGCCACCATATGTGGCTTTTGTGACAGATGCTAGCTGCTTAGAATGGGGAAATGTAATTTGAAGAAACAATTCTTAATGCTATAGTGCAGATTTAAAAGCCATTCTGTCAGCCTCCGAAGATGAAAAATGGATATATTCATCTGGTATTTTTAAATTGATGAATTTAGTTTACATTTACATTTTAAAAACACATCTTTCATATACACACAAATTAGCATTTCTAATATTGACATCTGGTGTTTATATAGTGCAGACAATCCCCACCTCACAGTTGTCACCCAAAAATTCATTTGGGAGTATGTTATTTTCCCATAGAAATAATGTTGTTAATGATGCCCTGATTATCAGGCCAGTTTGCAGAAATTAATTTAAGCATCATGTACCTAAAATTTCATATGGAGCATTCTTTTAACTCTATATCACTATTATTCACCATTATCTCTGTGTGTGAGAAAATACATTACAATGACAGTAAGCTGGAGTGCAGTGGCGTGATCTCGGCTCACTGCAACCTCAGCCTCCTGGGTTCTAACGATTCTCCTGCTTCAGCCTTCCAAGTAGCTGGGACTACAGGCATGCACCACCATGCCCAGCTAATTTTTTTTTTTTTTTTTTTTTTTTTGTATTTTTAGTAGAGACGGGGTTTCACTATTTTGGCCAGGATGGTCTTGATCTCTTGAACTCGTGATCCACCTACCTTGGCCTCCTGAAGGGCTGGGATTACAGGCATGAGCCACCGCGCCCGGCCCAAGGAGCAAGTTCTTAATCCTTTGTTGTTTCTACCTTTCTGCTCCTGCACATTAAATATTGTAATTTAGATACATTATATTCCAGAGTTCACGGATGAGTAATAAAAGACAGTTGCCCATGGGCTTTGACACCAGAAAACTTTTGGGTACAAATCCAACCTCTGCCACTGACCCACTACATTTTTTGATGTTAGGCAACTGCTTTGAAGCTCAGGTGCTTCATCTGTATAATGGGAATAAATCTACCTACTTTACTAGTCTTTCTGCATACTAAATATTCCAAGATACACATAAAGTAGAGGCAGATAGTATTAAGATGTGGATGCCCCACTTAGGGTGCAAGGGTTCAAATATTTGACCTATATGGTTCTACATGGTTGACCTTGGGCTGATAATTCAACCTAGTGGCACTCAAACTTTGCTGCATGTTAGAATCACCTGGGAAGACTTTAAAATTCCTGCTGCACAGTCTGTGCTCCACATCAATTAAATAAAATAATTCTGGGAGTAATACTCAGACACAGGAATTTTTACATCACCCTTGACAGGTGATCAAAATCTACAGCCAAGTTTTGACTTCTGTTCATTAATTATAAAATGGGAGAAGTTATAGTTTCCATCTCTCCATGGAGTTAAAGGATTGAAAGCAATAATAATGCAAGTAAAGCATTTATCACAGTGCCTGGCACATTCTAAGCACCTGATGCAGTTTTGCTCTAATTCTCTAGAATATAACAGTAAAATTGTCCAACATATCTCTGCTTTTTAGAAAATTCAATGATTGTCTACTGCTGCAGTTCTCTTCGGTACTTCATTTGTATTCTCTGTGCCCTGGATCATTTGTCACAGTTTTCCTGTATAATAAAATTGTATTATGTGTGTAAAAAATGGATACCTGGCTTCCAAAACCAGATCTGCCCCTAAAAGGCCTTGTGATATTGGGCAAGGTTTTGAGTTTGTCTGTGCCAGTTTCCTCTTTGTGTTAAGTTCACCAAATGCTTGTATACTTGAAGGGAAAGAAAGACATTGTCAGGCTCAAGGAGCCAGGATAAATGAATATCCAGGACCCTATGACCCTCCTAGCCTTTCGTGGCAGTGGTTTCTGTTGTTCCCTGGATGGAGAATGAAAAGACAGGAAAATAAACCATTTTTTCCATCTATTACTTATCTTCTCATATTCCAAGATTGAAGGAATGGGGATAAATTAAGTTTGCTCCTCATTTTTTAACATTAAAAATAAGTTAGGATCAGCAGAACTAGATGAGATACTAGAAATCATATAATTCAATGCCTTTGCTTTGCTGAAGAAGTAAAAGATTACCTGAGCTCATACCAGTAGTTGACAGCACAGCCAGGACTAAAACTCAAAATTTCTTAGTCCCTTACCCAAAAGCTAACTTTTTCTTTCCATTTTACTACTGGAAAAAGGTCATAGAAACAAACAACAAACAAAACCCAAACATTATCCAAAACATAAAGAAGCCAACATGTCCTTCTGCTAAGAGGATTAACTTTATATATATCCATTGAACAAGGTATTTTGCACTAGTCAATAGTAGTCAACCCAAACCCAACTTTATTTCATTTTGTTTGATAACATAGCATAAGTGAATGAGGGTTGGGGCTAATGCATTTCCTAAGGCCAAACAACTAGAGAGCTCTCTATATAACTATTTATTTATATTTATATTTAATGTATATATAGGCGTTCACCTGGTGGAACAATTTTGAGAGTATGATGTCATTTACAGGCTCTTCTAGAAAGTAAGTTTTGTGATGAAATGGTTGGACATTGGTTATCACTTTACTTCTGTCAGATTTTAAGATTAAGGCCTTTATTGGGAACCTCGCATTAACACCAATCAATTCTCAGTCTGTGTATAATGAACACAATAAAGTTTCACCAGGCATTCAAAGATGTGATGGTCTTTGATCCATATTTCCCAACTATCTTTAACCAGATACCTCCTCCCTTTTTATATTTAGTCTACTATACAATGTCTCTAATAAAGATTAATCATCAGGTTGGCATCCTCAGAGCCTTGTCCCTCAGAGAACATTTGGAATAAAACTTCGACATGTACTTATAACCTATTTGAGAAGTTGTTTTTAACATATTCCTTATCACTGGACAACCAGGTGGTTCCACCAGCGGCCCACTTTTCCTGTTTCAGAGGATTGAGCTCCAAGTCAGAGATTAAACATGAGTATTGGTCCAGCCTCTCATCAGCATTTAATCTAGGAGAGGTTTAAATGGAGTTTTTCAAGTCATGTGCTTTCCAGTTAATTAACTTTGTTGAAACCTGATTTATTAGACAGACATTTCTGAGAATTAAGTGTTTTCTTCCCAAGCTTCAGCTGCAGGAAAGGCCCTGAGTCTCCTGCCACAAAAGCCCTCAGTTGTCCATAATTATAATTCACAATCATTCTTTTGTGATTTTTTTCTAATATTTTCATTGAGAAACTCAGAACAGGCAAAAGGTGAGAAAATTAAACATGGAGACTGGTAAGGAATAAGAAGCTAAAAGCTTAAGGACATTGGTTGATTTATAGACACTCCTTGAAAACAGTACTTTTTTGTCCCCCATCCCCCATAGTCTCTCCCCTCTCAGACTTGCTTCCTTCCATCTTTCATTCAACAGATGTTTGTTTGTTGCCTTTTATAGGCTTGACAATGGACTAGGCACTACAAGGCAGCAATGAATGAAATGGATTGGTCTCCATCTCCTTGGAGCACTCTGCCTGGTGGGAAGAAAGGCACTGAACAAGTAATTACTTTTACAAAAGAAACATAGAACAGAAGCAGCACAACCTAGAATTAAAATTCAGGGCAGGTCTGCCTGAGAAAGGGATTTTTAAGTAAGAGACATGATGATTGAGAGGGACATAAATGGTTACAGAGCAAGGAATGAAGCATCCGGTCACACAAGAGACTCAGAAAGTTAACCTTGAAATGTCATAGTTCAGGTGAAAAAAAAGCAAATAATAGAGCCATAGAGCAGCAATGAGCTGTCTGTGTGCTTCTTATTCTTGATCTCAAAAACATATGGCCACTCCGATATAGATTTTCTGTATGTGACCTACTTGGAAACTCTGAACTAGAGAGTAGGTTTTTGATATTCTAACACTACAGCTTATTCCTTTTGATAAAATTCTTTTCTGGAGCAGTGTTAAAATACATTGTCTTAAGATAAATAGATTATAATTTACTACTGAATAGAGAAAATTGTATCTAAAACTACAAATATAAGAGTTGAAAAGAAAGGAATCACTCACTCAGGGCACCCGTTGAATGGCTATAGGAAGGTTAAAACTGTATGGAATTTGATAAAGTAAGGATTACTAGAATTTTTGTTTGTTTTTATTTTGAAAAATGCTGTAAAATATGAAAAACACATAGAATATTCAAAGAAATGTCATATACCACTACCCAGAACTATTAATACGTTGTCATATTTGACAACATTTTAAAGTTAAATAAATTACATATTACAAATTGAACATGAGATTTGTATCTAAGAAAGTACAGCAAGTTAAGAATCAGAGTTAAGGTTAAGCATCAGAAGTTGAAAAGTGGAGTTCCTGATGCTGGGGAGACCTTGCCAATGCAAGATAAAGAAGAGAAGAAGGATTACAGAAAATAAAGTAGATATTTGTGGGCCAGATTGGGAGTTATAAACCCAAATGCTCTCAGAAGCTAGAAAGGTCAAGTGGATAAGTGAAGCTGGCTTGATGTAAGATGATATGGACAGGGAGGGTTATGGCAAAGTTCAGATTATGTGGCCCTCCTAGAGAAGAGGGAGGAGAAGGAGGAGAAGGAAGAGGAAGAAGAAGAGGAAGAGGAAAAGAAAGAGGAAAAGAATAAACAAGAGGAAGAGGGGGAGCAGAAGAAAGCAGGAGATACAAAAACTGATGCAGAGTTTAGTTCTTGATGTCTTGTTTGTGATCTCTGATCAAGACAGAGAATGGAGGAAAGTGGAAGAAGCTGGGCACAAGCAGAAGCTGCAGGCAGGGTGCTAATGGCAGTCCTGATTCATGCACGCCCCAGGCTGGCTCTCTTTGTATCCTTATCTGAGCTTAAAGACCAGATACCATGAGAAGAATCTGAGTTGTCATCAGACAGTGGCGCCTTGGTGGGTGTGGCTCTTTCAGGTCACTGACCATGCTACTTCTACCTGAGAACCGGGCCTTCCAGGAATGGGTCAACAGCATCATTAAACTGTAAAGGTCAAGAAAAAGGTTCAGAGTCCGGAGAATTACCAAAGAAGGGAAAATCTGAAAAGTTTCTTATTGGTAGGATTAGGGATAAGCTGCAACCCTGGCTTACTAGATACCTGAAAATGTGGACCAGGACGGAGAAGGAAGGAGAGAAGCAGAGGAAAGAGGTGAAGGACAGGAAAGGGAGAAAGAACTAACCCAAATGTGAAAGGGATCCCAAAGCAAAGTTCTGCTCCTTAACATTACCTACGCTGTGGGTCTTTGTGAAGAAAGATCACTGGACATTTTGTCAAAATGCCTGGGCTTGTATTCTGGGCCCTGCTGCTACTAAGATATGTGTTCTTGAGCTAATTACTTCAACTCTCTGAGACTCAGTTTTTCCTTTTACCTAAAAGTGGCATAATAAACATCTCATGGATTTCATGAAAATCCATTAATATAATGTATATGAAATAGTCTATAAATAGTATCATGTTATAAAAGAATGTAGTATCTTTATACTCTACTAAACATAAATATCATTTCTATATATATTCAATTCAATACATATATAAATATTAATTAAATATATATTACATATATATTATATACATATATAAAATATATATTATATATTATATACATGTATAAAATATATATGTACATATTCTTGGGGACTAGGCACACAAGCTGCCTAGGCAGAGAGAAAACCAATTTTTGTTAGCATCTCCTGATGTACCATTTGTGTGGTATATACAAAGCAAACAGTTTTAGTGTTGTCTTTCCAGTGGAATCTTTCATAACCATAGCAAGAAACATTTGTATGATCACCATAAGGCCATATATTCAGATCCTTGGTAGTTTAGAATTGGAAAATTGAACGCTAGGGATTAATGAGACTCTGCTAGGAGCCTTTGTTGATCATAAATTTTTCTTCAACATTTACAATTACTTTAATTGCCAGAACTCGGATATTTAGTATAAAAAATAATCCATGCTAAACTGAAGTATGGCAGTTGTAATTTTTTCCCCCTAGAATGTAATTGTCTGTCTGCCTGCTCCATCATCTGGCTGCTTCTGCATGATGCTTCACTGTCATCCTAATTGTTTGTGCCAGCTGAAAATACCTTTTCCTCCACCTGTCAGGAAGCCTACATTTCTACATTTACAGATTTATTTCTCAGGAATCTTTGGTTAGAATGTACAATTCTTTGCAAATGAAGGAGAGTAATATATCAGGGTTGTATAAATTGTTAAAACATTGATGTGAATTTTGTTCATAGTATACATTAAACTGCTTAGCAATCAGTTATGTACAATAGGTTTGATAAACTGGATCATTTTGCCCTCTTCTCAATCTTACTCCATAAATATCTCTTAAATCTCCCTGAATCTTTTCATCCTCACCGTTCTTGTGTTCTTTCATCTGAGTAATACCCTTCTAATTAGACTTCTAGTCTGGAGTCCAGCGTTCTCAAACTCTAGTGTGGGTAAGAATTATCTTGGGGTGCTTTTTAAAATATTCTGGGTCTCAGATCCTGCTTTCAGAAATACTGATTTATCCAATATGGGGCTGGGGTCTGGGAATTTGCATTTTAACAAGTTTCCAAATGATTATGATGCAGGTGGTTCATGGATCATACCCTGAGAAACACTTCCCTTGATTGTCTAATCTAAAATACCCCTTCCACACTAGCATGGTGGTGCATGCCTGTAGTTTCAGACACTGGGGAGGCTGATGTGAGAGGATAACTGGAGTCCAGCTTCGGCAACACAGGGAGAAAGACCCTGTCCCCCCAAAAAAAAAGAATTAAAGTAGCACATCCCCCTCCAAACCTTGCCAAAGTTAGTCTTATTACGTCACCTTGATTTTCTCCCAGAAAGCACTTATGAGGCCTTCCTTCTACCATTAGTAGAAGGAAGTATACCATAGTATACATAATTAATGAAGTATACCATAGTACACATAATTTTTATTTATTTATTTATTTATTTTTATTTTATTATTATTATACTTTAAGTTTTAGGGTACATGTGCAGAATGTGTGTGTACTAAATTGAACACATTAAATTATGAACAAAATTCACATCAAGGTTTTTTTTTTTTTTTTTTTTTTTTGAGACAGAGTCTTGCTCTGTTGACCAGGCTGGAGTGCAGTGGTGCGATCTCGGCTCACTGCAAGCTCCACCTCCTTGGTTCACGCCATTCTCCTGCCTCAGCCTCCTGAGTAGCTGGGACTACAGGGGCCTGCCACCACGCCTGGCTAATATTTTTTATTTTTAGTAAAGACGGGGTTTCATCATGTTAGCCAGGATGGTCTTGATCTCCTGACCTCATGATCCACCCACCTCTGCCACATCAAGGTTTTAACATTCGAATGTAAGTTCTCTGAGGGCAGGGCCTTGTTTGCCCTGTTCACCTCTGTATCTGTACCACCTAGTCTTAGGGCCTGGCCTACAATGGTACTTAATAAGTATTTTATGAATGAGTGGATGCTTGAATAGATTGCTTAGGCGTTGGTCCTAGTCTTCAGTACACTTTTCTCACTTTTTAATTTTCAGAATGGCATTTCTGATCTTATCATTCTCTTCCTTAAAATTTCTGTGGTCTCTGGCTCACTTACAGGAGGAATGTAAACTCCTTCACACAAAAGACTTGCACAATCTCACCCCAAACTTTCTTACAGACTCATTTAGAACTACTATCCCAGTATCCTCTCTTCTTTAGCTAACTCATTCCTCAAAAGTTAGCAGGTTTTACTTCACATGTCCGTGCTTCAGCTCATGCTGTTTTCTTGCCTGGAACATCCTTCCTCCTTTTCTGCTCTCCCCAACCCCTGTTTGAATTCCTGTTCTTCTAAATTGTAATAAATGTCACTTTCTCTGTGAGGTCTTTTTTAGTTCTTCCAGTTATTTGTTTGTTATTGGTGGTCCCACCTCACCCTTTTCTTGCATTTTAGGCATTTCCTGTATTACTTTGTGTCTCTCTTCTTTGTATCTCAGGGGTTTAGGACAGTGTCTCTCATGTGGTAAATATTTAATGAATAATCCTTAAGAAATTTATAAAAATGTACTTTTTTCCAGAATTGAGAATGGTGCTAGGAAGTGTCAGACAACTTGTTCTCCAATATCAAACCTCATTTTTAATCTTGGCTGTAGTGATATCAGAAGGAGTAAGTCAGGAGAGGGCCTTAGAGTGCCCTGAATTCCTTGGACAAATACATTTCTTTTCCTTACTTGGCTCAATGCCTGAAATTTTCAGCAATAAATATCTTTTTCCTTAATGGCATCAAAGATTTTTTTAAACAGTAAGTGTAATACTGGGAGTTTTGTTCTGTGATTTGGCCAGTTGGGGGCTGAGAAAGATAAATTCTAAAGGGAGAAGGAAAAAATAATAGCTAAGGATTTATGAGGGCACTGAAATGGCAGATCCAGTTCAGTCCATGTAATATGGTGAAGGAACCAGGTCTCTCAAGAGTATGGGCAAAGTTCCAGTGTGACTTTTATCATGTAATATCCATTAAAATTCATTCAATCATTAATTTATCCATCTGTGTATTAATTTTTCTTTTTTTAATCTAATTGTCTACCATACTAGGAGAGGGACCAACAAAAAAAGATAATAAATGTATTAGAACACAGGTATGCTCAGAAGTAGAGGCACTGCATATCCCTGATGGTGGGATATAAAGAGTTTGTTTAACAGAGTTTTACACCTAAGTTTTTAGTGAGACACAATGATATCGTAGATGTGAAATTTCAGAACAAGGTTTCAGATCATCAAGGGCAGCATTATTAGCAAAAGAAATAGAGGAACTTGTTCCATGTATCTTGGTTTCATCACTTATTTGTGAAATCTGCCCTCAAAAATGTTTAGAGTGTGGAGAACAAATCGCTTCACTCCAAAGTTGGTTAATACAACTTTGATTTATTCTCCACTCTCTGAATATTTTTTGGGGGGAGATTTCTTACCAGTTTCTTAGGAGAGAGGTTTTAAAATTCCTCTTTTTTTCCTTCAAATCTAGTGAAGAAGGCTTCCTTTGGACCACTTAGAGATATTAAAATGTGTTCCCTGTATTGTGGGGGGGAACCATACTGAGGTCTGATTCATGCTTGAGGAAGGTAGTAGAATGTAGGTTACCGTGTACCTCCTGGATTTGCTAGGGCAAGGTGAGAGAGCTATCTGGAAGCTCTTTAATCCTAACCCAAGAGGTCTTCTGCTTCTGGACAAGTGGATCCCAAGAATAATGCCTCTGTGGGGTAACAACCTCTGGAAAACCAGAGTTTGAGGGAACATTTCTATTTCCATCTAAAGGAAAACATGCATTTCCCATGTCAAGGAGCTACAGGAAGTTCCCAACGCATGGAAATTTCCCAGGATCCCACACAGATACCAAAGAAAGAGTGAGCCTTAAACAGCTGTCATCTAGAGCACCCTACCTCAGATAGTAATGCCACTCTATGAAAACTTGTCTTTTCCCCCAATCTCTAACATGAGAGTGGAGAGAAGCTTACATAAGCAGACTGGAGGGAGGTGAAAAAGTGGGGATGAATAAAAGAAAAACTGACCACATACTCATTCCTGGTTTTGTTTGTTGGAGACCCCAGGCTGGGGAAGGGAACAAGATTTGCCACTAAATTAAAATGTACGGCTTGAAGATTGTTCAAGACAGAGCATGCTGATTAATTACAAATTAAGTCTGTGTTTGTGAGTTACAGGGGACTGTGAGTCTAAGGGCAACCCCGGTGTGTAGGTCAAGCGGAAATTTCCATTTCAGGGCAAGGAAAATGGTGTTGAATATAACTTAAAGTTGCTGCAGGAGATAAAATAAGTGAGCCAATACGTAAAAAGAAAATTAAACAAACAACAACAACAACAACAACAAAACAAATTAAATGCATCGTGCTTTGATTCTGTCACAAGTTCTGCTTATGTAACATCTACACTATAAGCACAGTTAGATGCTCAGAAACCTGCCAGCAGACGAGGGAGTTTTTCCTACCCTGTGGGAAATGAGAATTTTACTCTCTGAAGAGTGAAACCAGACTTTGGGTTTCAGGTCTCAGGCAAAGTTGAAGGCAGAAGTTAGTTGCCATAGTGATAACAGCAGGATTATGTAAAAGTCTGAATACTGAAGGGCAAATTCCCCTTCCCCTGCCCCACTCAGTTCATAAAATTCTGGAATCCTCCAGGGATAAGAGTGTAAGACTTATCTTTGGAGAAACTGCACAGGTCTAACAGTGTGATATACACATAATAGCACAGTGGTATTATTTTTAATGAAGCCCAACGCTTAGCTCTGATTCTCCTCTCCATGTACACCAAACTTCCATTGAGATTTTCCACACTCTTAAATAAAAACAGAGATCCATGACTCATCCAAGAAAATGTCAATTGTGAAAGATGGTGACCAAAGTTAATTAGGAGGAAATAGAGACAATACAGGAAAAAAGGGAAGAAAACTGAAAGAAAAAAGAAACATAGTTAATAACTTCACAAAGATAAAAGAAGATGTTACAAAAAAGAGAAAAATGATAAAGAATGTAATAAGAATCAGGGAACAAGAAAAGATCTTGGAAGTTTAAAAGTCATTACATGGTGCTGGGATAGTGGACAGAAGAATGAATCTGGACCCGTACCTTTTGCCATATGCAAATATTAACTCAAGATGGATTAGGAATCTTTCAAATGTTAATTTTTGGGGGTATATAGTTGATGTATTTATTTATGGGATACATGAGAAATTTTGATACAGGTATACAACATGTAGTAATCATGTCAGGTGGATGTCAATCACCTCGAGTATTTATCATTTCATTTCATTGTGTTATGAACATTCCAATTATACTTTTTAAGATATTTTAAAATGTATAGTAAATTATTGTTGACTGTAGTCACCCTGTTGTGCTATCAAAAACTAGATCTTATTCATTCTATCTAACTATACTTTTGTATCCATTAGCCATCTGCACTCCCCCGTCCCCAACTAGCTTTTCCACCAAATGAGTGAGAACATGTGAAGTTTGTCTTTCTGTGCCCGGCTTATTTCATTTAATATAATTCCTTTAGTTCCATTCACGTTGCTGCAAAAGACAATATTTTATTCTTTTTTATAGCTAAATAGGACTTCATTGTGTATATGTACCACATATTCTTTTTTTTTTTTTTTTTTTTTGAAACGGAGTCTGGCTCTGTTGCCCAGGCTGGAGTGCAGTGACGCGATCTCGGCTCACTGCAAGCTCCACCTCCCAGGTTCACGCCATTCTCCTGCCTCAGCCTCCCCAAGTAGCTGTGACTGCAGGCACCTGCCACCACGCCCGGCTAATTTTTTGTATTTTTAGTAGAGACCGGGTTTCACCGTGTTAGCCAGGATGGTCTCGATCTCCTGACCTCATGATTCGCCCGCCTACGTCCTCCCAAAGTGCTGGGATTAGAGGCGTGAGCCACCGCGCCCAGCCCGTACCACATATTCTTTATCCACTTGTCTGTTGATGGACACTTAGTTTGCTTCAAATTTGGCTATTTTGAATACTACTACAATAAACATAGGAGTGAAGATACCACTTCAATACATTGATTTCCTTTCTTCTGAGTATATACTCACCAGTGAGATTGCTGGATCATCTGATAGTTCTAATTTTAGTTTTTTGAGGAACCTCCAAAGTGTTCTCCCCATGGATTGTACCAATTCACATTCCCACCAACAGTGTTTGAGGGTTCCCTTTCCTCCATATCCTTGCCAGAATTTGTTACTGCATGTCTTTTGGATAAAAGCCGTTTTGACTAGGGTGAGATGTAGTTTTGATTTGCTTTTCTCTGATGACCAGTGATGTTGAGCATATTTTCATATGCCTGTTTGGCATTTCTGTGTCTTCTTTTGAGAATGTCTATTAGATCTTTTGCCTATTTTTTAATTGAATTGTTAGATTTTTTTTTTCCCTGTAGAGTTGCATGAACACTTTATATATTCTGGTGATAAATCTCTTGTCAGATGGATAGTTTGCAAATATTTTCCACCATTTTGTGGAGTGTTTCTTGATTGTTTCCTTAGCTGTACAGAAGCTTTTTGACCAGGTGTGATTTCATTTGTCCATTTTTTCTTTGGTTGCCTATGCCTTGGGATATTGCTCAACAAATCTTTGCCCAAACCAATGTCCTAGAGAGTTTCCCTAACATTTCTTTCAGTAATTTCATTTTGATTTGACTTTTGTATATGGCAAGAAATAGGGGTGTAGAATCATTCTAGACCCCTGCATATGGTTATGAAGTTTTCCCATTTATTGATGGGACTGTCCTTTCCCCAATGTATGTTTTTGGTACATTTGTCAAAAATAAGTTCACAGTAGATGTATGGATTTATTTCTGAGTTTTCTATGCTGTTGCATTGGTCTATGTCTCAGTTTTTATGCCAGAATCATGCTGGTTTTCATTACTGTAGCTTTGTGATATAATTTGAAGTCAGGTAATGTGATTCCTCTAGTTTTGTTCTTTTTGCTCAGGGAGGCGTTGGCTATTCTGGATCTTTCGTGATTCCATACACATATAAGCATTATTTTTTATATTTCTGCAAAGAATGTTCGTTGGCATTTTGATAAAGATTGCACTCAATCTGTAAATTTATTTGTGTAGTATGGACATTTTAACAATATTAATTTTTCCAAACCATGAGCATGAAATATCTTTCCATTTTTTGGTGTCCTCTTCAATTATTTTGCATCAACTTTTTATGGCTTTCATTGTAGATGTCTTTCACTTCCTTGGTTAAGTTTATTCCTAGTTATTTTATTATATTTGTATCTATTGTAAATGGGATTACTTTCTTAATTTCTTTTTCATATTGTTTGCAGTTGGCTTATAAAAATGCCACTAATTTTATATGTTAATTTTTCTGTCCTGCAACTTTAGTGAATTTGTTTATCAGTTATAATAGTTTGTTTTGGTGAAGTCTCTAGATTTTTCCAAATATAGATAATCATCTGCAAACAAGGTAATTTAATTTCTTCCATTCTAATTTGGATGCCTTGCTTCTAATTTGGCTGCTTGCTCTACCTAGGACTTCGAGTACTGTGTTGAGTAACAGTGGTGAAAGTGGGTATACTTGTCTTGTTCTAGATCTTAGAAGAAAGGCTTCCTGTTTATACCTGTTCAGTACTATACTAGCTCTAGATCTGTTGTATATACCTTTAGTTGTATTGAGGTATGTTCCTTCTATCAGTTTTTTTGAGGGTTTTTATCATGAAGGGAAGCTGAATTTTATCAAATGTTTTTTCAGTATCAATTAAAATGATCATATACTTTTTTTCCTTCATTTTGTTGGTATGATGTATCACATTAATTAATTTGCATGTGTTGAATAATCTTTGCATCCTTTGGATAAATCATATTTGCTCATGATGAATGGTCTTTTCAATGGGTTGTTGAATTTGGTTTGTTAGCATTTCATTGAGGATTTTTGCATCAATGTTCATTAGGGATATTGGTCTATAAGTTTCTTTGTTTGATGTGTCTTTGTCTGGTTTTGGTATCAGGGTAATATTGGCCTCCTAGGATGAGTTTGAAAATATTCCCTCCTCTATTTTTCAAAATAGTTTAAGTAGGCTGGCATTAGTTCTTCTTTGTCTGGTAGAATTCAGCAGTGAAGCTATTGGGACCTGGGTTTTTCCTTGTTGGGATATTTTCTATTGTGACTTTTATCTCATTAATTGCTATTGGTCTATTCAGGTTTTGGATTTCCTCATGGTTCAAACTTGGTAGGTTTTATATTTCTAGGAATTCATTTCTTCTACATTTTCTAATTAATTTGCATATAGTTGCTGATATTAACGTCTAATGATCATTTGAATTTCTGCAGTAACAATTGTTACTGAGTACTGAGCACACCACAATTACAGTGTTAAAATATTTTGAATTTTTCTGTGTACTTACTATTACCAGTGAGTTTTGTATGCTCTGATAGTTTCTTAATGCTAATTAACACCCTTCTCTTTCAGTTTGAAAAACTCCCATTAGCATTTCTTATAGGACAGGTCTGGTATTAATGAAATCTCTCAGCTTTTTTTCCCCTCTGGGTCTTTGTTTTAGATAAAAGGTTTTTGCTTTCTGCACATTAAATATGTCACGCCACTCCCTCTTGGCCTATAATGTTTCCACTGAGAAGTCTACTGCCTGCTGTATGGAAGCTCCTTTGCATATTATTTGCTTATTTTCTCTTGATTCTTCTAGGATCCTTTTTTTATCCTTGACCTTTGGGAGTTTAATTATTAAATTTCTTGAGGCAATTTTCTTTGGCTTAAGTCTGATTGGTGTTCTGTAACTTTCTTGTACTTCAATATTGATATCTTTATCTAGGTTTGGGAAGTTCTCTATTATTATCCCTTTGGATGAACTTTCTACCCCATCTCTCTCTCTACCTCCTGTTTTAGGCCAATAACTTAGATTTGCACTTTTGTGGCTATCTTCTAGATCTTGTAGGCGTAATTTATTCTTTTTGGATTAAAGATTTAAATGTAAGACTTCAAACTGCAAGAATTGTAAAAGACAATCTAGGAACACTATTCTGGACACTGGCCTGGGGAAATAATATATGACTAACTCTTCAAAATCAATTGCAACAAAATCAAAATTGACAAGTGGGACCAAATTAAACTAAAGATCTTCTACACAGTAAAATAAAATATCAATAATCTGACAACCTACAGAATTAGAGAAAATATTTGCAAACTATACATCGGACAAAGGTCAAATATTCAGAATCTATAAGAAACTTAAATAATTCAACAAGCAAAAAAACAAATAGCCCCATTAGAAAGCAGGCAAAAGACATGATCAGAAACTTCTCAAAAGAAGATATACAAACTGACTACAAAGATATGAAAAAAAGCTCAACATCACTAATCATCAGAGAAATGCAATTTAAAACCACAATATGATGCCATCTCACATCAGTCAAAATAGCTACTATTGAAAAAAACAAAACAAAGCAAAACAAAGCAAAAAACCCAGCAGTTGTTGGTGAGGTTGCAGAGAGAAGGGAAAGCTTATGCCCTGTTGATAGCAATGGAAATTAGTTCAGCTCCTGGAAAAACAGTTTGGATATTTTTTCAAAGAAGTTAAAACAGAACTACCATTCAATTCAGCATTCCAATTACTATGTATATATCCAAAATACTATAAATTATTTTACTAAAAAGACACATGGATACATATGCTCATCAAGGTGGTATTCACAATAGCAAAGATTTGAATCAACCCTGGTGCCCATCGATGATGATTGGAATAATTTAAATGTGGTACATATGCATCATGGAATACTACACAGCCATAGAAAAGAATAAAATCATGTGCTTTGCAGCAACATAGATGGATCTGGAGGCCATTATCCTAAACAAGTTAATGGAGGAACAGAAAATCAAATATCACATGTTCTCACTTATAAATGGAGCGGTATATTGGGTAGCAGTGGACATAAAGATGGCAACAATAGACACTAGGGACTACTAGAAATAGGTGGGAGAAAGAAAGGCAAGGATTGAAAAGACACCTATTGGGCACTATGTTTACTACTTGGGCAACAGGATCATGGGATCATTAAAGGTCTAAATCTCACGTCATGCAATATACCCATGTAACAAACCTGTGGATGTGCCCCCTGAATCTAAAATAAAAATTGAAATTATTAAAAGACTAAATATCTAAAGAATAAGAAAAGTATGCATTATGATGGCAAAAATGAAAATTTAATAGAAGGTTTAGAAAATAAGTAGAGAAAAACACTCAGAAATAAAAATGTAAAATAAAATAAGAAGAAAAATTAGAGAAAAGGGCATTTCAAGAACAGCATAATAGAAGTTCTAGAAAGAAAGACAGAAAGAAAGCATTAAAATAAAATAAAGAGAATGATTAAACAAATAGTTCAAGAAAATTTCCTAGTACTGAAAATATGAAAATTTAGATTGAGAGGTCTCACTGATTGCTAAACACCATAAGAATCAAGTACACAGACAGTGAGATCATTATGAAAATTCAGACATGTTGGATAAAGAGAAAATATTAAAAGCCTTCCTTTAAAAATACATAATAATGTTTCCTTCTCAAGCAGCTATAGGAGTGTCTACTCCAACAAAATAGAGGAGAAATCCAAGATGGGAGAAGAACTACAAAAGAGGTGAAAAGAATTCCCATTTTGGTAATGAACAGAATACACAGCAGCTATCCTCAATACACGGCCCAACTTTGTCCCACTTTAGCAACAAATCTTGATGGTAATAGTCCTATGATACATCTATAAAAATATCTAGAGGATACTTTTAGTTGCAATTCTACAAAGATTCTTAAAAACACGACAAATTTCATTCTATTCAGTGGGAACCTTACCGTTGAGTATACAGTTAAACGTAATTGTGCTAATATAATTGATTCTTAGACAAAAATAACTTTTCTCTTTCGTGCTACTTTAAAAAAAAATTTTCTTTCTGATTTGAGAACTGTATGGACTGTATCTTAGGCAGTCAATTCTGCCATGGTATTTTCGGCTTCATTAGGGCGGGGATTTATTTACATGTTTCTTTCTTGGGTGTTATAGCTTTTATATAGGTGACCCCAGCTTATAACAAATCTCCTACTAGATTAAAAAATTAAATGGCTTAACAACTTTTTATATTTAGCATCCACTTCTCACGTCTTACAGTATCACTGACAACATTTTGCATCTGCCTTTCTCAAGGATCTACCTTATTTTAACCCATGACATGGCTAAGCTATTACTACCTTCTCTGAAAGCTTCCAAAAGACTTCATAGTCTGAGACAGATAAGGTAGTGAAACCTGTAAATACTCATATTCTATAAGAAGCTTTACCGTTAAATGATAGGAACAATATAAATTCATTTAGTAGTTAGTATCTACATAAAGTTTTCAATTCAATAGTTGATGAGTACATACCAATGTGTCTGGCACTACTGAAAAACTATCATAGAGTCAAAGCTATGTAAACACCAGTTTCAGACGTCGGTGAATTCCTTTTGGAGATGAAATGCATAAACATGAAACAGAATGTAAGATATTGTATCTAAATGTGTGGTACAGACTATGGATGAAGCAACAGACTAATGGCTGTTAAGAAGCAAGAGACTAATGGCTGTTTCTATAAAAGAGTGATGGCTTTGCCCCTATTACAAAATGATATTGATTTTAGCTGGCAGTACAGTTCACAGATTGGAAGTCAGCCAGCAGTTGAACTCATGCAGAGAACCATATGTCAAAACTAGACCTCTGTGCAAGTAATGCAGAGTTTGTCCTTAGTGAAACCTCTGTCACAGGCAAATACCTTAAAGACAATCCCAGGGTTCAAAAGTCCTTTTAAGTCTTAGTAGATATGAACAAAAATTTGACAAAAATGAATTTTGAGTGTCCAACAATATTGTCTCACCAATTTGCCTTGTGAAACGTGATTAGACACTCCAAGTTTCCATAAAATAAACTAAGATGACAAATCTCATATAATGAGATTACCTTACTTTTGTTTAAGGAATATATGTTCTGGTGTGTAGAATGTAGAATGATCCTTAGGATAAGAAGAAGGTATAATTTTACTTTAGGGGCTTTTGCTGAATGTCAGCTTATGCATAGAGTTTAAAAATTATAAGGAAGAGGAGGAATTTATTCTATCAGTGCGATGGAAAATTCACTGTTAGGGATTTGGAATTTTTAAAATGTACCTGAAAGATGTTTAATATCCCTAAAAACTATTAAGAATTTTGTCTGCCCTCAAGGGAAATACTCTAGATTTTCTTTCATATTAAAGTTAAATGTAGATGTTTAACTGACACTGCCTGTAGTTAACTTTGGCTTCCTGAGTCTACCAAGTTTTGTGGTTGGTGTGTTTCTTAGATTCTCCAAAGTGGATTTCAGAGTACAGTTAACTCAAACTCATGCATCTCATCCACAGCAAGTACGTTATATGAGATACTATGGGCTATGGTTGGGCTGGCTGACATTTCTTCTGACCTTCTCTTGTTTCTGTCTGAACTAAGAATATATATAGGAGAAAAATGTCCAATATAAGGAAATACCTTACAAAAAAGATGTGTAAATGTAGCAAGTAACAATTTTCCTTCTATTTCTGTTTACAGAGATTTTCTGAAATGTTTCTTAAAGTGGAAAAAAAAATGTTATTTTTTATTTTACTAGTTCTGTGAAACCTAAATAAAAACCCTAAGATTCTTGCGTTTTTGAAATTAAATTTTCAACCTAGCCTACAAAGTCACTGAAGTGGATTAAATACCATTCACTCAGTGAATGTGGAACAGTTGGTATACATTCAGAGGCTTTCTTGGAATCAGTATAATAAACTGCTTGTAAATGACTTTATAAAGCATTTAAGACAGTAATGCTATGTCTTCACTTTTTATTTAACATCATTAGTTTTTATATGTTTAAAATAAATCTCATTTAAAACATTTCCAATGATCTATTTAAATTATTTGAAAGAACATGAAGATATAGGGTGTAATGTAATGAGACATTGGAAAATAATTACTAAAATGTGAGAAAGCTAATTCTCTTTTGAATTTATTTGGATTGTAGTTAAGCCACATTCCAATATCTTTATGGGAATAGGATACAGTGCAATTGAGAAAGGGGGTAACTTGAATAAACACAAATTACTTAGGGGCCCTGCGTGATCTTTCTTGATCTGCACAATCAATGTAACCGCATCATCCAACTCAAGTGTTTCCCACTGTGCAGAGCTTGTGTGAGGCACTCTCAAAGCATATGGTCAAGAGGTATGATGTCCAGAGTGAAGCAGTGACCCAGATAGCTACTGGCTTCTGAGAACTCAAAACAAATCCATCACCAGACACTGGGCTTATGGAAATGGTTTTAAAAATACTTCGAAAAAAGTCACAAGCTGTTCACTGAAAGAGCCCTAAGCAGAGTTTAATTTTTACCAGCATTTATGAAAAGTAACAAATGAGAGTTTCAAATGGAGAAGTGCTGAATACTTGTTGCTAAGTTAGGAAAAAACTCTCTTACTCTTTATCTAAAATAGGGAAAAAGAACATTTGGAATCATTCCATCATACGACTTTACAAATTTTGTTTCCCATGTAAAGAAGCTATATTTAATAATAACAATAATACACAGGGAGAAGTGAGGCTTGACTTCTCCATTTTCTATGCTGATGAAATTATTTAAAAAGATAAACTTCATCTTGAATATGCAACTGATAATTACCAATATGTAAATAAAATATTCAGGGTATGATCGATTATAGTTATGTAGGGAGGTTTGTCTTCTAGAAAAGGATCTCAAAAGTATGCATTTTTATTATTATCATTAGATAAATATTGTTCATGGTTGAAACAAATCTTATGTTCATTATGATAATCCTTCTTGAACTCTTCTCCCCCAGGAGTTAGTTTAAATAGTTTACCATATTTCATAATTTTGGTTGAACATCTAAGTTTTATTATGCTCACCAATGAGTCCATGAAATATCAGTCCCTGTAATTTCACACATGTTCTAACATGTCATATGATTTATTGCTTATTTCTGAAAAAAAAAATTATCTTGGAGGCTTCCAAGTTGCTGCTCACTCTGAAATGTTTTACTCTATACAGCCTTTGTTTGGGTCATCTAACTTTCTACTTTGAAGAAAACTTTTTACTTTACTTATCTCATTTTTTCTGGAGACTGTCCTCTACTAATGTCCTAAGAGAATGTAGATGTGGAGCACAGTTATAAGGACTTTGAAAATTTGAAAACATCACAATTCTACCTACATCTTTGACTAATGATGGTTTGTGTAAAATTTAAATAGATAATTATTTTTCTTTAAATACTGTAGGAATTTCTCCTTTGTTTACTTAATTCAGGAGTTGCATTGAGAAGCCTCATGCAATTTTTGTATTCCATTCTTGTATTTCTTGTAGATGACCTATTTATTTACTCTGGAAAGTTTTAGAATACTTTATTTATGGTTGGTGTTCTGAAATTTCAGAATGTGCTCCAGTATGAAACTTTTTCATTCAGTGGGTTGTGTTCTGAAAATGTCGTGGCTTTTTCATGTTCCCATAGTTTGGCAAGGGGGAAGGAGTGGTGTTTAGTGGCTTTTTCACTCTAATAGTTCAGTGGGTGGGACAGAGTGTTACAAGTCCTTTTACTCCCACTGCCCACAGCTCAGTGATCAGGAGTGTTACAACTCTTTTTGTGCCGACAGTTTGGAGAGTTCCAGATTCTCATCCTGTAACAAAGAGGAATGAGGTTCGTGGACACCAGAGAGTAAGCAAGGCAGAGTAGACTTTTATTGAGCAGTAGAAAGCTCTCAGCACAGACAGGTAATCCAAAAGCAGTTGCCATGTGTGAGTCTGAGTCTGGGGTATTTATGGGCTTAGAATGGGAGAATGCATGCTGATTGGTCCATGGGTAGTCTTGGCAAAAGCACCATTTGATTGGTAAAGGCATCATTCAGAAGAAACCAATCAAGAATGAGTAAGTAAAGCAGGGATAGAAGATCTTACTCTGGTCATGGACTCCATCCACAACTGACAGTTTGGTTTTCAGGCTTTAGACTGTCCTTGACTTAAAGGTCAGGTTTCACCAGGGACTCATCTTTATCTGCCTAGAAATTTGTCTATTTCCTGTCACTATCAACCTCCTCTCTAAATAGGTCCATCTAACTGCCATTAGGATAGGGATGTGACTGTTCTAACTGCTTCGTCCTGACAGGAGGCATTGTTTTTGGGAAAATGGCAGTCAGATTTCTCTCACAGGCCTATCTAAGGGTCTCCGGTATGAGAAAGTCTTTGTGCTGGACTCACTGTGTTTGCATGGCCATTTGGAGTTTGATAGCCCCTAGGTGAGAAGAAATAAATTTTCCAAGGAGGTTAAGTATGCATGGACCAAATATGAGTACTATACAAAGAGAAGCTAAAAGGGAAAAATTCATGCCAGTGTCAGAGATAACAGAAATAAGAAATAAAATAGACTAATCATTCTGAAAACAATGTCGTGGCAGGAGCTGTTTCACTCTGGTGAAATAAATTAAATATTGTAAGTGGGAGGGCAGGTACATTTTAGAATAGAGATAGCTGTTTAGGGGAGTAGATGATCCCATGGTCATTCAGGATTAAGGGGTCCTTGGCAAAGACACCTTATGGTGAGGAACAGAATGGAGGCAAGAACAGCAAGTATAGGCCAGACTATAAAGAAGATATCCATGGAAGGTTAATTATTGACACTTATCATTTATGATCTTTAGCTTGATGTCTCTGATTTCTTCACACTGGTGCTTTGGGTGCTCTGTTGGGTCAACAGAGGTAATTACATCAGTTCCTCAGGCCTTTACTCAAGTATAATGAATCCAATAATCTATTCCAGTGGCCTTCACTGCTGGGGGAGTAGAGAGAAATGCAGTGTAAGATCCCTTCCAATCCAGACCTAGAGAGAGAGAAAGGGAAGGAAGAGCCTTTACCAGCACTAAGCCCTCTGGGTTGAATAGAGGTGGCCCTAGTTCACAGGGTTGGGCTTCTGACAGTTGTTTTAGTTCCTGTTGGAAATGGTCCAAATAAGTTGTATGTTTAATCAAATCAAGGTTTCTTAATCTATCAGAAAATCATTGGTGAGAAAATGCTGTCCATACATCATTTTGAAGAGACTTAAACCCAGCTTTGAAGGTGTGTTTCTAACACATAGTAGGGCCACGTGAAGAAGAGTTATCCAGGGGTGATGAGTCTCTTGAGACATTTTTCTGAGGTTCCTTTTGATAATGTCATTTGTCTTTTCTACCTTTCCTGAAGATTATAATCTCCAAGCACAATGAAGATGGTATTGTATGCTTAGTGCCTTTGAAGTCCCCTGGGTGATAGATGCCTTGAATGACAGGTCATTATCTCTCTAGAGGTACTTAGGGAGTCAAAGCAAGAAATGATCTCATTAATTAATTTTATCACCTCAGAGGCTTTCCTGTCCAACATGGAAATGCTTCTACCCAGTTAGTGAAGGTATCTTCCCATGCCAGAAGGTACGGGATGCCCCTTATCTTTGTTTCCATAGTTTGGTGAGAGGGAGGGAGTGGCACCCAGTGGCTTTTTCACTCCTGTAGTTTGGTGAATGGAAGAGAGTGTTACAAGCCCTTTTACTCCCACCACCTGCAGCTTGGCAAGCAGGAGTGTTACAGCTTTTTTCACACTCACAGTTCAGAGAGTTCCAGGTTCTTGTCCTGTGACCAAGAAGAATGAGGTATGTGGACACTGGAAAGTGAGCAAGGCAGAGTAGAATTTTACTGAGCGACAGAAAGCTCTCAGCATGGAGTGGGGAACTGAAAGTCGGTTGCCATCTGTGAGGCCAAGTCTGGGGTTTTTATAGGCTTATAATGGGAGAATGCGTGCTGATTGGTCCATTGGTGATCTTGGCAAAAGCACCATTCTATTAGTCAAAAGGCATCATTCAGAAGGAACCAATCGAAAGGGAGTGGGTAAGGTGGGGATGGAAGTTCTCACTCCAGTCATGGACCATATCCAGAACTGGCATTTCAGTTTTCAGGCTTTAGAAAGTCCTTGGCTTAAGGAGTTCAATTTCACTGGGGACCCATCCCTGTCTGCCTAGGAATTTGTGTGCCTCCTGTCACTATCAGAGAGTCATGTCTATCTTGATTGGAGAAATGGTCTTTATTTCTTCCTTACAAGTATTTTCTTTTCTTTCTGACTCTAGGTTAAACCTCCTGGATTGTTCCTCAAATTACATTATTCTTTCTCTTCTATTTTATATATAAATACATTAAATAGTAAATTGTCAGCTTTTCCACCATCTATTGTGCATTTTATTAAAATTATTGTCTTATTTTTAAAAAATTTCCAGAAGGTATTATTATGTGAATATTACTTCTTTTAGCATGATTTTGCTTTTTATTTTAAAGATACAATATCCTGTTTTATCTCTCTTAGGATATTATATATAATATGACATAATATAATATAATGTCATTATATAATATATAGTATGTATTTTTGTTAATATTACTTTTTAAACCTATATTGTCTCTATTTTGAGTTTTTAAAAATTATTGTTTAACTGTTATGCTTTATCTTTTATGCTTAAAATTAGGTGATTTTATTTAAGAGTGACACACTAAAAACTTGATTGGATAGAAGTAGCTTGTAGATTAGTGATTCCACTATGATCTCAGGAACTTGATTTTTTTTCACCTGTCAGTATCTATAGAATTCTTTTCTGAAGTGATTCAGTTTTCCAGAAGAGTCTCTCGGTTTCCTGCCTAACAAACAAATGTCTGGCGACTGGTGCTCTGAGCCATTTCAGGCAAGAGTGACTCTGAGTTGTACTTACTGAGGCTATTTTCTCCTTCTCTTCCCTTGCACCTAACCCTGTGCTCTATCCTGGGGTCTCTGTTTCTTCATAGAAAGTACCTCCTCCTCCCTTTCAAGGGCTGGGAAGAATAGTCACCTGAATTAGTAAGTGGGCAGTGGGAGAGAAGATGGGGACTGTGTAAATATCTAAATGTTTGAAACAGACTTTCAAATAATTTGCCTATTTTACCCTCTCATCTTCTCTCTGCCTTTACATCTAACTTGTGCATCCAATTCTTAAGCCTTTCTAGGCTTTGGCCAGGAAAAGTGAATTGTCTTTTTTGTTTTGCTTTAGTTTGAGACTCATCTCTGCTAAGTGGTTTAGTTTTCTTTTATGGGCCTTTTAAATCTTTTTGACTTCCAAATGGAAGTTTATTTTTTTGAGAATGGGCTGAAATTGATGGTTCCTATATAAATATAATTGTTCTTTGATGTGAGAAAGAAGAAAGAATATTGATAAGTAAACAAGAAGCATGCATATTTCCTCTTCAGAAACATTTTGATCCTGATAACATCCTATAAATTAAGTTGACTTAAAGTTCAACTTATTATTCTGTTACTTCTTGTAGTTGTAATAGATGTCAAAAATATTTAATTTTACTTAGCTTAATAGTTTTAGTAGTACCAGAGGAGATTCTGACTACCAAAACATTATTTGTTCCTGGAAATAGCATACATGCTTCTACTGTTAAAAATTCTGCCGAGCCTGAGTTGCCTTTCTCTATGGTATTTTAAGTCTGGGTTTATTTTTTGTTTTCAAGGAGACTATAATTTTCATTTGTTATATGATTATGTAAGTAAAAAGATGTGCTACTCCTAGAAGGTTGATGTTGCCATTTAAAAGTTTAAAATGAATAAGTTTGCTGAGAGTTAAGTTTTAATTTTTCTACATGTGTTAATACATTATGCTTGTCTATTAGAGTCTTGATTTACATTTTGAGTGTAATGTAGAGAATTGACTTTTTTATGTATTATGAAATATTTTATAGATACATAATTGGCATATATAATTATGGGGTACATGACATATTTTAATACAGGCATACAATGTGTAATAATCACACCAGGGAAATGGGATGCCATCACCTCAAGCACTCATCGTTCCTTGGTGTCACAGCATTCCAGTTGTATTCTCTCAGTTTTTCTGAAACATACAAGTTATCACTGTATGTATTTACCTTGTTGTGTTGTGAAAGAGTAGATCTTGTTCACTGTATTTAGCTGTATATTTGGACCCACTAACCAGCCTCATTTCTCTCCTCCTTCCCACTACCCTTCACAACTGCTGCTAACCATCCTTCCACTCTCTAGTTTCATGAGATCAATTGTTTTAATTTTTAGGTCCTACGAATGAGTGAGAACATGTGAAGTTTGTATTTATGTGTCTGGCTTATTTCACTTAACATAATGTCCTCCAGTTCCATCCATGTAGTTGCAAATAAAAGGATCTCATTTTTTTTATGACAAATAGTGCTACATTGTACATATGTACCACATTTTCTTTATCCATTTGTCTGTTGATGGACACTTGGGTTGATTCCAAACCTTGGCTATTCTGAGTGGTGCTGCAATAAACATAGGAGTACAGATATCTCTTCGATATACTGATTTTCCATCTTTTGAGTATATACTAGAATGAGATTGCTGTATCACATGGGAGTTCTATTTTTAGTTTTTTGAGAAACCTCCAGACTGTTCTCTACAGTGGTTTTACTAATTTACACTTCCACCAATGGTGTATGAAGGTTCCCTTTTCTCTACTTTCAACCCAGCATTCATTATGGACTATCTTTTGGATAAAAGCCATTTTAACTAGTATGATACTATCTCATTGTAGTTTTTATTTACATTTCTCTGATAATCGGTGATGCTGAACATCTTTTCATATGCCTGTTTGCCATTTTCATATGTTCTCTTTTTTAAAAAAAATTATTTTATTTATTTATTTATTTTACTTTAAGTTCTGGGATACATATGCTGAACATGCAGGTTTGTTACATAGGTATACATGTGCCATGGTGGTTTGCTGCATCTATCAACTCATCATCTAGGTTTTAAACCCTGTGTATGTTAGGTATTTGTCCTAATGCTCTCCTTCCCCTTCCCCCCACTCCCTGAAAGGCCCCGGTATATGATATTCCCTTCCCTGTGTCCATGTGTTCTCATTGTTCAACTCCCACTTATGAGTGAGAACATGAGATGTTTGGTTTCCTGTTCCTGTGTTAGTTTGCTGAAGATGATGGTTTTCAGCTTCATCCATGTCCTTGCAAAGGACACGAACTCATTCTTTTTTATGGCTGCATAGTATTCCATGGTGTATATGTGCCACATTTTCTTTATTCAGTCTATCATTTTATGTCTTCTTTTGAAAAATGTCTATTCAGATCTTTTGCCCATTTTTAAATTGGATTATTAGATTTTTTCCTATAGAGTTATTTAAGCTCTTTATATATTCTTGTTATTAATCCCTTGTCACATGGTTAGTTGGAAAATATTTTCCACTATTCCGTGGAGTGTCTCTTCAGCTTGATTGTTTCCTTTGTTGTGCAGAATCTTTTTAACCTGTGTGATCCCAGTTGTCCATTATTGTGTTTGTTGCTTGTGCATGTGAGGTATTACTCAAGAAATCTTTGCCTAGTCCATTGTCCTGGAGAGTTTACCCAATGCTTTCTTTTCTATTATTACATTTTAAATATAATATAATTTAATCTGTGACTATGATGACATACAAATAAGGAAAAATTTCTTGGCTGGGTGCGGTGGCTCACACCTGTAATCCCAGTACTGTGGTAGGCCAAGGAGGGCAGATACTTGAGGTCGAGAGTTTCAGATCAGCCTGGCCAACATGACAAAACCCTGTCTCTACTAAAAATAAAAAAATTAGCCAGGCATGGTGGTGCGGGCCTGTAATCCCAGCTACTCAGGAGGCTGAGGCAGGAGAATCGCTTGAACCCAGGAGGCAGAGGTGAGCCAAGACTGTGCCACTGCACTCCAACCTGGGTGACAGAGCAAGACTCTGTGTCAAAAAAAAGAAGAAAGAAAAAGTATCGAGAAAATTAACATGGTGCTTATGGCAAAGTTGATAAGAATATGATATATTTCCCCTCAAAGTTTTTCATGTAAAATAGGGTATTCATCCTATAATTGGAGTGCTTGTCACCCAAGTTTTCTTTCAGTAGTTTCATTCCCTGAGGTCATAGATTTAAATCTTCATTGTGATTTGATTTTTATATGTGGCAAGAGACAGGGGTGTAGTTTCATTCTTCTGCATAAGGATAGCCATGTTTCTCAGTAGCATTTGTTGAAGAGACTGTCCTTTCCCCAGTGTATGTTCTTGGCATCTTTGTCAAAAATGAGTTCACAATAGATGTATGGATTTATTTCTGGGATCTCTATTCTGTTACATTGGTCTATATTTCTATTTTTATGACAGTTTCATGATGTTTTGATTACTACAGCTTTGTAGTATAATCTGAAGTCAAGTAATGTGATTCTTTCAGTTTTGTTCTTTTTGCTCAGGGTGGCTTTGGCTAGCCTGGGTCTTTCGTGGTTCTATATACATTTTAGAATTATTTATTCTACTTTCCTTTAGAAGGTCATTTGAATTTTAGTAACAATTACATTGAATCTGTAGATTGCTATAGGTAGCATGGACATTTTAACAATATTGATTCTTCCAATCCATGAATGTGAAATATTTGTGTGTGTTTATCTTTTTCAGTTTCTTGCATCAATGTATTATAGTTTTTATTATAGATATCTTTCTCTTATTTGGTTAATTCCTAGATATTTTATTTTATTCATAGCTATTGTAAATGGGATTATTTCTTGATGGTTTTTTAGTTCCCTATAGGCATACTGAAATGCTACTGATTTTTGTATGTTGATTTGGTATTCTGCAACTTTACTGAATTTGTTTATCAGTTCAAATCATTTTTTGGGGGAGTATTTAGGTTGTTCCAAATATAAGACTATACCATCTGCAAATGATGATAATTATAATTTCTTCCTTTCCAATTTGCATACCCTTTATAGCTTTCTCTTGTCTGATTGCTCTAGCTAGGACTAGAGCATTAACACTGGTGAAAGTGGCAATCTTGTCTTCTTCTAGATCTTAGAAGAAAGGCTTTAATTTTTCCCCATTTAGTATGATGTTAGCTTTTATTGTATCGAGGTATGTTCCTTCTGTACCCAGTTTTTGATAATTTTTATCATGAAGTGATGTTGAATTTTATAAAATGCTTTTCAGCATCAATTAAAATTGTTTGGTTTTTATCCTTCATTCTGTTGATGTGATATATCACATTGATTAATTTGTGTATGTTGAGCCATCCTTGTATCACTTGGATGAATCCCACTTGTTCATGGAATGAAATTTTTAATGTGTTGCTGAACATGGTTTGTAAGTATTTTGTTAATGATTTTTACATAAATATTCATCAGAGATAATGGTCTGTAGCTTTATATTTTTTGATGTGGCTTTGTCTTGTTCTGGTATCAGGGTATTACTGGCTTTGTAGGATAGTTTAGAAGTATTTCCTTCTTAATTTTTCAGAATAGTTTAAGTAGCATTAGCATTAGTTCTTTAAATTTAAATATTTCATAGAATTCAGCAGCGAAATCATTGGGTCCCATGATTTTCTTTGCTGGGGATTTTTTATTGTGGGTTTTGATCTCATTACTTGCTATTGGTCTATTCAGGTTTTGGATTTCTCCATGGTTCAATCTTGGCAAATTGTATGTGTCTAGGAATTAATCTGTTTCTTCTAGGTTTTCTAATTTCTTGGCATGTATTTGCTCATGGCAGTTTCTAATAATTCTTTGAATTTCTGTGGTATCAGATGTAGATGCCTCTTTTTTCATCTCTTATTATATTTATTTAGGTCTTCTGTCTTCTTAGTCAAGTTAAAGATTTGTCTATTTTGTTTATTGTGTATAAAACCATATTTTTGTTTAATTGACTTTTGTATTGTTATTCTGGTTTCAGTGTCATTTATTTCTGCTCCTATCTTTATCATTGTTCTTCTTTTAATAATTTTGGGTTTGGTTTGCTCTTGCTTTTCTAGTTTTTATCAGATGCATTATTAAGTTGTTTATTTGAAATTTTTTCTACTTTTTTTGATGTAGGCACTTGTTGCTATAAACTTTCCTCTTAGTACTGCTTTTGCTGTATCCTAATGGCTTTGATATGTTGTGTTTCAATTTTGAATTGCTTCAATAAACTTCTTAATTTCTTCACTGACCCACTGGTCATTCAGGAGCATACTGTTTAAATTCTGTGTGTTTGTATCATTTCCAAAGTTTCTCTTGTTATTGATTGCTAGCTTTATTCCACTGTGGTCAGAGAAGATATTGATACGATATGATTTAAAATTTAAAAAAAGTTTAAGACCTATTTTGTGGCCTAACATATGGTTTGTCTTTGAGAATGATCTGTGCTGAGGAGAAGATTGTGTATTTTCCAGTCACTGGATGAAATGTTCTATAACTATCCATTCGGTCCATTTGGTCTATAGTGCAAATTGGGTCTGATGTTTCTTTATTGGTTTTCTGTCTAGATGATGTGTCTAATGCCGAAAGTGGGGTGTTGAAGCATCCAACTTATATTATATTGAGGTCTATCTCTCTTTTTAGCTCTGATAATATTTGCTCTATATATCTGGGTGCTCATGTTTGGTGCATATATATTTACAATTGTTATATCATCTTGCTGAATTGATTCCTTTATCATTGTATAATGACCTTCTTTGTTACTTTTTATAGTTTTTGTCTTGAAATCTATTTTATCTGATATAAGTATCAATACTCCTGCTGTCTTTTCGTTTCCATTTGCACAGACTGTCTTTTACCATCCTTTTATTTTCAATCTACGTGTGTCTTTATAGGTGAAGTGTGTTTCTTATAGGCAACAGATCATTGGGTTTCCTTTTTTTATTTAACACATTCAGCTATTTTATATCTTTTGGTTGAAGAGTTTAGTCCATTTACATTCAATGCTATTACTGATAAGTAAAGACTTATTTCTGACATTTTTTTATGTTTGTTTCTGATTGTTTTGTTGCCTTTGTTCCTTCCTTTCTTTCTGTACAAGTAATTTTCTCTGTTGGTATGTTTTAATTTCTTGCTTTATATTTTTTGTGTGCCTTCTATCTTTTCAAATTGTGTTTCAGAGATATGAATTTCTGCTTATTTCACTGACAAAGAATTTTGCTTTTCATTTATTCATTGTTGGTGAGATTTTTGAGTGAAGAAGCAGCAGAATATTTTTACTCTTCTTACTCTGTCCTGTCTTCAGTTAAAATATCAGAAACACATAAGTGTATATTTATTATCTAGTTTGTTTTTATTATGCATACACAAGAACTCCTATAAGATTGCCCTTAATTCTTTCATATGGATGTATGGAAGTTCAGAGCAGAATTTACAGTTCTCTAGCTGAGCATGTAGCATGCACAGACCTCTTAATCTAAATCTTTAGTTTTAACATGTTTCACTATTATTTTCCCTTTGTTGACATCATATACATATATATACACACATACATATATATGTATGTATACATATATATGTATATACACATGTATGTATACATATATATATGGACATATTTATTTTATTTTATTTATTTATTTTATTTTGAATTATATCAATTTCTATAACTCAATTGCAAATATTTTCAAGCTAAGCAGATAATAAATGATAAAAAAAGGAAGGAGATAAAACTGGGATACTAAAGTCTTACATTCCATAGTTTATTTAAGCTGACATATATTAAAAGATATAAAAATATCACACATTGTAGGCCTTTAATAATTTAAATCCTACTCCTTCCCACCTCAGACACACATTTTTGTTCTTCATTTAATATCTTTACATTCCAGTAAAAATTAATAGCAATAGGTATGATTATTAATAATAATGATGATGGCTGCTTCTACCTTTATAGAGCCCTACTATGTGCCAGAAATTGTACTTAGTTTTTTTTTTTTTTTTAAATTCTTTTTTTTTTTTTAATTATTATTATTATTATTATTATTATACTTTAGGCTCTATGGTACTTGTGCGCAACGTGCAGGTTAGTTACATATGTATACATAAATTATTTCTAGTACCAAAATATAATAAAGAAAAACACTTAGCACAATAACCAGCACATAAACATGCTGAAAAATTTTTTCTTACCACTATTTATTGATTTTCTCTTACAATTTTTATTTATCTTTCTCTGGGCTTTTTTTTAAACCTTTGAATTATTTTTGACAGTATTCTAAGCAGGCACCAGACTCAAGACATTTCTAGCAATGTTGCTGTTTTCTTCATATATTTCCATACTGTGTGGGTTTTTGCTTGACTCTTCTGCTTCTCACTAGATTTCATTGGCCCTGGATGGCCTGACCAGATTCCTGGTCTCACACTGACCATGGGAAGACAATTCATGTTTTCAAGTTACACAGCAAGTTAGCTAGAAATCCATGCATTTTAATCAGGAGTTTTAGCTTAATATTGACAGCACTACATATTTTTTTTCTTATTTGCCTTTCAAAGATTGTATATGGCTATTTTTTCCTCAGCCAGTGCACCTTTGACCATTTAATTTAAAAAATTGCTTGTTACATGATTTTATTATATATACTTCAGTTATACTTATTGTAGAAATTTATTCTAATCCTTTATTTAGTGCCTTTTGTTAAAATCTTTCAATGTGGCAACCTCTCTGGCTGTCTAATGTTGACTCTTCAGTGTCTTCAACTATTACAATTCTTTTTCCAATCATGCTAAGATGCATATTAATAAGATTTTGTCTTTTCAAACACAGCCAATCAAGCACCCAGAATGGACAGTAATTGCTCATTTTTTAATCTCTAAAATTAGAACTTACCACCAATTCTTTTAAACATAGTTGTATACTATAATTTTCTTAATGATAATATATTCTGAAAAGCTGATATTTTTGTTGATAATGATCATACTACATTTTCTAAATTCTGAATACCAGAAGACAGTGCACAACAGAAACTAATAATTACAGTGAATAATATAGAAAACAATGATAGGCCCCATGAGTTTAGTTTTCTTTGATAGGTCTATGTAATTTCATACTGACTTGCTCATGAGAAAATTAATGAAACTGACAATCTAAATGACAAGGAAGCTGGTAACTGGATTCTAAACGTTCATCTCTGCACATTGATGTCAACTGAGAAGACTATTAATATCAGCGAAAACTACAGAAATAGTCAAACATGTGGCAATGAAAGAAAAGGAAGGCATAATGAAGTCAGAATAGACAGGCATAATTAAGAGACTATGACAGAATATTCATCTGAAGTAACAAAAATGTTTATGGATGGTTTTTAGAAAGTGAAAAAAATATTAAAATTTGTTTGTGAGATTAACTGTTTTCACCATACTATGGAGTTAATCTTCTATGATTTATCTCTGGACTTGAGATTTGGGTAGCACTGGCTCTTATAATTTTGAAATTAAAAAATGTATACCTAATACTTATATTTGTTTAAGCATATTCATAAACTTAATTTGAAAGCAATTGAGCATCTATAATATTTTTAATATTATTGAAATCTGGCTACATTTTAATTTTACTAATTTATGATTTTAATTGTTTTCCTTCTTTCTTCTCGGAGGATCAGCTCACTATAAATTCTGTTTCTTACCGTGATTTTAAATAGAATGCTCTTCACACCTTTCTCTTTCCATATTTATATTATTGCTATTGTGATATTTAATAAGATTTATTAAGTTTGAATTTAATAAGATTCATTTAGTTTGCATATATCATATCCACGTTAGCAATTTAAAAATGTACTGATTTTCCTTTCAAAGTCAACGTCATGATCACTTCTAAAATGCATTTATTTTCATTCACCTTTTAGTTATGCATTGACTGTTTTCTGGTGAATGAGCTTATTTTTTATTTTATTTTTAAGTTTTAGATTCAGGAGGTACATGTGCAGGTTTGTTACCTGGGTATATTTGGTGATGTTGACGTTTGGGCTTTTAGTGATCCCATTGCCCGAACAATGAACTTAGTACTTGATAGGTAGTTTTTCAACCCTTGCCCCTGTGGGGACTCCTTAGTGTTTATTGTTCCCATTTTTGTGTCTGTATGCACCCAAAGTTTGGCTCCCAATTATAAGTGAGAATACATGTATTTGGTTTTCTGTTTGCGTGTTAACTTGTTGAGGACAATGACTTTCAGTTGCGTCTGTGTTGCTGCAAAAGACATGATTTTATTCTTTTTTATGGTGGCACAGTATTCCATAGTGTATGTATACCACATTTTCTTTATCCAGTGTACTGTTGATGCACACCTGGGTTGATTCCATGTCTTTGCTATTGTGAATAGTGCTGTCTCAAACATACAAGTACAGGTGTCTTTTTGGTAGAATCATTGTTTTCCTTTGCATATATACCCAAAATAAGGGGTATATAATTAAGGGGATTGCTGGGTTAAATGGTAGTTCTATTTTTAGTTCTTTGAGAAATCTCCAAACTGCCTTCCACAGTAGCTGAATTAATTTGCATTCCCACCAACAGTGAATAAGCATTCCCTTTTCTCCATAACCTCTCCAACATCTATTATTTTCTGACTTTTTAATAATATACTTTAAGTTCTAGGTTACATGTGCACAACTTGCAGGTTTGTTACATAGGTATACATGAGCCATGTTGGTTTGCTGCATCCATTAACTTGTCATTTACATTAGGTATTTTTCCTAATGCTATCCCTCCCCCAGCCCCCAACCCCCTATGACAAGCCCTGGTGTGTGATGTTCCCCTCCCTGTGTCTAAGAGTTCTTATTTTTCAAGTACCACCTATGAGTGAGAACATGTGGTGTTTGGTTTTCTGTCCTTGTGATAGTTTGCTGAGAATGATGGTTTCCAGCTTCATCCATGTCCCTGCAAAAGACATGAACTCATCCTTTTTTATGGCTACATAGTCATCCTGACTGGTATGAGATGGTTTTGATTCAAGTTTGTTTGATGATTATTAACACTGAACATTTTTTCATATGTTTACTGGCCACTTGTAGGACTTCTTTTGAGAAGTGTCCATTCATATCCGTTTTCCACGTTTTTATGGGGTTATTTGTTATTTTTCTTGTTGATTTGTTTAAGTTCACTACATATTCTAGATATTAGTCCTTTGTCAGGTGCATAGTTTGCAAATATTTTCTACCATTCTGTAGGCTGTGTTTCCTCTGTTAATATTATTTTTTGCTGTGCAGTGGTTCTTTAGTTTAATTAGGTCCCAATTGGCATTTTTTTGTTGTTATTGCATTTGCTTTTGAGGACTTGGTCACAAATTCTCTGTCATGGACAACGTCTAGGAAAGTACTGTCTAGGTTATCTTCCAGGATTTTTATAGCTTGAGGTCTTACATTTAAATCTTTAATCCATCTTGTGTTAATGTTTGTGTATGGTGAGAGGTAGAGGGTCCAGTTTCATTTTTCCCCTTATGCTTAGCTTCCCCAGCATCATTTATTGAATAGAATACCAGTTCCTCATTGTTTATTTTTTTGACTTTGACTTGAAGGTCAGTTGGTTGTAGGTACGTGGCTTTATTTCAGGGGTCACTATTCTGTTCCATTTGTCTATGTGTCTATTTTTGTACCAGTACCATGCTGTTTAGGTTGTTGCAGCTTTGTAGTATAATTTGAAGTTGGGTAATTTAACGCCACTGGCTTTATTCTTTTTGCTTAGGATTGCCTTGGCTTTTTGGGCTCTTTTCTGATTATGATATATGGTCAGTAAACGAATAGTTGATATGCATACTACTTAAGGTGGAATTATTTCTATTTTACATGTGTACATATCTTACACCTTACTTTGACTTCTACATAGACATTTCCTCAGTATTTTCTATATTAAAAATAGCAAAGATGGGCCAGGCGTGGTGGCTCACACCTGTAATCCCAGCACTTTGGGAAGCCGAGGCAGGCGGATCACGAGGTCAGGAGATCGAGACCATCCTGGCCAACACGGTGAAACTCCGTCTCTACTAAAAATACAAAAAAATTAGCCGGCCGTGGTGGTGGGCACCTGTAGTCCCAGCTACTCCAGAGCCTGAGGCAGGAGGATGGCGTGAACCCGGGAGGCGGAGCTTGTAGTGAGCCGAGATCGCGCCACTGCACTCCAGCCTGGGCCACAGAGCGAGATTCCGTCTCAAAAAACAGAAAGAAAAAAAAAAAAAAGCAAAGATGAATGTAATATGTTGTGTGTGCCAAGAACTTTTTAAAAGAACTTGGGCCAGGTGAGGTGGCTCACGCCTGTAATCCCAGCACTTTGGGAGGCCGAGTTGGGTAGATCAGTTGAGACCAGGAGTATGACACCTGCCTGGCCAACATGGAAAAATCCCATCTCTACTAAAAATACAAAAAATTAGCCCAGCGTGGTGGCACATGCCTGTAAGCCCAGCTACTCAGGAGGCTGAGGCACGAGAACCACTTGAACCTGGGAGATGCAGGTTGCAGTAAGCCAAGCTTGTGCCACTGTACTCCAGCCTGGGTGACAAAGCAAGACTCTGTCTCAAAATAAATAAATAAATAAATAAATAAATAAATAAAAGAATGTACATATATTAATTCATTTAAAATTCACAACAAATGTATAAGGTATTTTTATTATCCCCATTTTACAGATAAAACATTGAATTTTAGAATAGCTTTTTTAACCTGGTGAATTAGTATATTCCTTAAAAAAAATAAAGAAATACATAGCTGAGGGTTCTCTAGTTGTGTGTTTCAACTATTATGCAGTTTTTTGGGATATCTCTCACACTGTTGTGGATACTAGAAGATCATCTTGTCTGTTGTCTGGCTTCTGGAGAGCAGAGGCAGCTTATGGAACCCTCAGCTTGGTCTTATCATGTGGCAAATCTGTTAGCAGAAAGGGAAAACTTAAGTTGCTTCTATCTAGTCCAAACAAGATTATGTTGATACTTTTGGGTCTTTCCTAAAGTCAGTTGACAAATCATCACTTTGATACTCTTGAGCCAATGCCAGTTAAGCAAAGGTTTGAGGCATGATAGCTATGAAGCACTAGGTGAGGGTGTGTGTGTGTGTGTGTGTGTGTTTGTGGCCACTTGTATGACTTCTTTTGAGAAGTGTCTGTTCATGTCCTTTGTCCACAATAAATAAATGGGGTTATTTATTATTTTTCTTATTGATTTGTTTAAGTTCACTATAGATTCTGGATATGATGCTTTGTTGGTTGCATAGTTTGCAAATATTTTCTCCCATTCTGCATGTTGTCTTTTTCCTCTGTTGATACTCTCTTTAGCTGTGCAGTAATTCTTTAGTTTAATAGGTACCAATTGTGTGTGTGTGTGTGTGTGTGTGTGTGTGTCTACAGATCCAATATTTGTTAACGTGCAGTTCTAACACTAAAATTAATTAGGCTCAGTATGCAATAAATTATTCTGGGGACAAGACTAAACTTGATTCAAAAAGGAAATTGTCCTATTGAACTATTATAGAAAACACAACTAAATTTACATGGAAAGCAAAATGTACCTAACCCTACATGTACCATTTTCTTGCAGATGGAAGCCTGAATATTATGAAAATTTACCAATTGTAAATATATTTCTAACAGGGTATTAAATCACATCTTTAATATTTTGACAGTACTGTTAACATTTGATAAAATGAACTTCACAGATTAGCATCCTGACTTACAACTCCCTAGACACTTGGGGATTTTAGAAGAGTGTCTTGAGCTAAAAGAGATTAGATAAATAGATGGTACACTGGTTAAAAAAATTCTCTTCTCATTCAGAAATAGGGATGGAATGCATACCAACGAAAAGATACTCTAAGTCAGAAAATTAAAAAATATTAAATCAGATGAATATTGAAGTTAATCATTCCAAAGCAATAAGATCATATGAATAAAATCATTGAGGGATAATCGAGAATTTTGGATTCAATTCGTTGTTCTGCTGCTGAAGTTGTATCTATCTTGCCTCTAGTCATTTAACTATTTATCACACATTAATTGAACACCACCTACAGGAAGTGGTGATATGCTGAATGAGAAGATGAACTCAGAAGCTAAGATGTATTGAATTCTGACCCTTTCCTTTATTGCTGTATGTTCTTGCAAAGTCACTTAACTGTTTGGTGGCCTAATGTTTTATCTGTAAAATGGGGCTAATGAAAGTATGTTATACATTTGCTGTGCATTTTTAAAATGAATTTATATGTGTAAAATTCTCTTAAAAAGTGCTTGATACACCTAACATATTACATGCATCTTTGCTATTTTTTAATATAGAACATATTAAGGAAATGTCTGTGTAGCAGTCAATGCACACATGTAAAATAGAAATAAGTACATTATTTCTATTTTCTATTTCTACATTAAGTAGTGTGCACATCAACTATTTTTTTCCCATACATCATCCATTACACTTTAGATATCACCACAATATTTCTTTGAAGGACCACCCTTTAATTCAGTCCATGTGGTTCAAGTGGGATTTAGACTTTTGTCTGCTCTACGCCCTCAGTTCCTGAAGTGGAGACTGTTCCAGGTCTGATCAATAATTCTATGCTATCCCATTAGCCATAGCATTTGGTTCAGGATGAAGATGTGAAATAATGAGTGTCTGAGGGAGAGTATTACAATTTGTGGATCTATTTAGAGATGCTCTATGCCTGTGGGGATCCCTAGTTTTAAGTATGATGTGGTAAACTTAGGGGTGCCAGGAGCCACAGTAGTGATATAGATTGCATGTGAATGAAATAAACCAGAAGAAAACAGTGCCAAAAGATAGACAAGCAGATAGATAGATACATAGATACACAGATACATGAAAGATAGATGATAGATAGATAGGTAGAGAGATAGATAGATAGATAGATAGATAGATAGATAGATAGATAGATAGAAGACTACAGAGAGAGAAGGGAGAGAGGGTGGTAGTACTCATGCTATCAGTTGAGTTCCTAAATGGAGCTGTGTCTGCAGTCAACATGTGCCTGGGATTTTGACCTGCATGAGTCAATATGTTCTCATATATATTTTTAAATAAGTGTGATTCAGGTGCTTTTGTTAGCTGACAAGAGTACATCCTAACGCATAGGAGTTAAGAATTGCCTTAAGAGACGTAAAAACAATATATTATTGACATTTTAAATATCAAAATACTGCTTCATCAAGAGATATTGAGCCTGAATAATATTGGAGCTTTTAAATCTCTAGGCTTTTAAAGCTCTATTACTTATACAATCTTTACATATGGCAGCAGAAACACTAGCTTTTAGGCTTTGCTTTTCAATCTCCTTTCTGAAAGCACTTTAACTAGAGAGTTTCTCTATCACACCATGTCACAGAGTCTTCCTCAACAATTAAGGTTGGGCAGCTGTTTGCTCCTTGGTTCTCTTACACACTTTGTACATAAAGCCTTGACCACGTTTGATTTAAATTTCTGGTTTTACACATGTCTCCCCAGTGAGACTGGAGGCACTTTGAAAGCACAGAAAATGTCATATTCACCATTGCATCCTTTGCATGTATCACAATACTTGAAACATAGTAGTGCTCTGTATTTGTTAAATTCCCACACCAGGCATTAAAAGCTGAATAATGGAGTGGTAATGTCTATCGTAAAATGATATTACTGTTACTTAGACAAGAACACATCAGATCCCATGTGTACTAGTTGCTACAGCTGCTGTAACAAAATACCAGAGTATTGGTGGCTTGAACAACATAAACTTATTTACTCACAGTTCTGGAGCCCAGAAATCCAAATTCAAGGTGTTCCCAGGTTTGTTTTCTTTTGAAGCTGCTGCTCTCTTTGGCTTCTTCCTCTATCTTCATATAGTCTTTCCTCCGTGTGGTCACATGACTATGTCCAAATTTCCTCTTCTTATAAGTGCACCAGTCATATTGAATTAGGGTCCAACTAGAGGCATTATTAACTAGGTAACTTTTTTAAAAACCTTATATGCAAATAAAAGTAAAATCTAAGTCAAACGAAGTGAAAGTAATGTCGGTTTGGTGGATCTTCCTCCCCTATTCAGCTTTTCCTTAGCTTTGAAGTGTTCATACCACCTGAGACTACCTCATGGAACACTTTCTTCTGGTCTGTTCCACATTCTAGCTTTTTTTCCTCCTTAACTCCACTTTGGCAGTTCTTTAATCCTTTTTCAATCTCTTCTTCTTTCCCTCATCACTCATTCCCTTCCACTCCTTGCAAGGAGCTGCTTGACCTTCCCTTCTCTGTCTTAGGTAGAATGGTCTACCATTTATTGTCATCTAGTCTTACTTTTCTAGACAGGTCTATTTTGACATGGGTTTGAGTAGGAGATCACAAAGCTTTGAATCTGGCAATGAAAGAGGGGAAGGGAGAGTCTGTTCATTGAGCTTTGGCTCCAGAATGTTCTATCTACAAGACAATCAGTAGATGTACGAGCTTTAATATATCCCCTGAGAATAATTAAGGTCAAAGTTCATGCCCCTTTGTCTGTTTTCCCTTGCATTTCTCAAAGTTCTATTTCTTATCCTAGCACATTGTAAGCAAGGGGTGTGGCAACTGAAGAGAATATCTCTCACTACAAACAAATGAAATGAATTTGTGGTTCTCAATTAGTGATTGTCATTGGAGAAGACAAGTATTACGTTCGGGACTGAAATATCAATAGTTCATTTATCATTACCTGATGATGCTGATTCTCTGTAGTGGTAAATCCATTCATTTGTTATTTTAAGCTGCTTGCTTGAGCTTCGTAGAAAAAAAGCACCATTAAATGTGAGAAGCTAGCAAGCACTTAAGAGAATTACTGGGCGCAGTGGCTCACACCTGTAATCCCAGCACTTTGGGAGGCCGAGGTGGGCGGATCACGAGGTCAGGAGATTGAGACCATCCTGGCTAAAACGATGAAACCCCGTCTCTACTAAAAATACAAAAAATTAGGTGGGCGTGGTGGCGGGCACCTGTAGTCCCAGCTACTCAGGAGGCTGAGGCAGGAGAATGGTGTGAACCAGGGAGGCGGAGCTTGCAGTGAGCCGAGATCGCGCCACTGCACTCCAGCCTGGGTGACAGAGCGAGACTCCATCTCAAAAAAAAAAAAGAGAATTACACAAGTATGTATAATTTAGTTATTCAGTAAGAAAGACCGTACATATGGATAATAGGTAATAAACAATTCAGATCCAAGAGGATAAATACTATTGCTTTGAAAGTGCTTTGCTAATAACAGTTAACACCTTATGATGATATTAACATAAAAATGGGTACTAGCCCCATTCTAAAGAAAACATGCAAAAGCGTGTACTCTAAGGAAGCCACAGTTGAGGTTATCATTGTCTTATGAAGCAGTTTACTGTTATGCTTGCCAGCCAACTACTATGACCTACCCTGAACAGTGTCACTATTTGAAAAAATGCATGCAATTAGTTATCATGATAAAGCTGTACATGGTTCAGTGAATAACCACAACCATAATGGAAACTTATTCACATTGGAGGACAGTTGAGTCAGCAGTGTAAAATTTATAGACAAGGGGCTGTGAGTTTTCTTAAGAATTTTAGAGACTAATGAGGGTGTTGATACATTTCAGTCCTGAACAAATTTATAATGAAATTTTTTAGGTATAGTTTTTTAAAAATAAGTTCTTCTGTTGGGTTTCAGGTTCCTTTTAAGTTGCTATCTTTTATTTTCATCCTACTAGTAGAGTAACTCAATGATATGATAATATTAACAATAATAATAATTGCTGACATTCATTGAATGTTAATGTGTGTTACGTGCTATGGTAAAGTCTTTCCATGGATTACTTTATTTAATGCTCACAATAGCCGTAAACATTATGTACTTAAATTAGCTTCATTTTATGGATAAACTGAACTGAGGTATATTGAGATGAAATAATTGACCCAAGGTCATATAGGTAGCAATTTGCAAATCATAGTTTCTTATTCAGGCATTCTGACCCCAGCTCTGGCACTCTTAACACTACAAATTGTCAGGCAATAAAAAAACTAGTTAGTTTATACAGTATTAGGTTTGACTTATGCAGCTAGCAATAAATAGGTGCCAGAATAGATTCTTTGACTCTCTCAAGTTTTATTTTAAATCTGAATGTGTTCATAGTAGACATTATCATGTACTTGTTAGCATGTAGGACATGCCCCCAGTTAATAACTGGTTTATGTCACTGTGCTAAAGGGTTTGAAGTACCTGGACTTCATTCAAACCATTAATAGCTTGCAACTATCCTAAACCCTGCGGAGCTATGATTAACCTTTTCATTATAGTTTCATCTATAGGATAAAACAGCAACTTCAGGAAAGCTATTAAGTGCAGTAATAATTTATGCTAACAGGAAAGATTCAGTAACTTTCAGTAAAAATTCTCAAGAGTCATTTTCTTTTTTTTTGCCTGAAGATTTTTTGAAGTTCTATATTCCATCAGTTCTGCAATTGTCTCTTCCACCTGTAAGAAGGTGAGTGGAAGAGGCTATGGCTTCCCTTTCCACCAGTGTGGAAATTTTCAAGTAAGGATTCTATCTGGAATGAATGTGCCGTGCTTAAGTAGATGGATAGATATATATTCTGGTACCTGCCTGTCCCAGAGCAGGAAACTACAAGACCAATTCTTCTTCATAAAAATAAGCAATATACCTATGCCAATGTGCTTGCTTTGTGTCTATCTATTTACTATCTCTCTAAGAAAACACTTTTATATAAAATCTTATTTTGCAAAAAATTACTTTCAGTATTTCTTCAAAATACCTTCAGATTCATTACAAATGGAGCGAGGTCTTGTGAAGCACGTCACATTGCCATGTAACCCTTGCTACTTTCCTTTAGTCAAATGTAAATATTCTCCTTTAGTCAAATGTAAATAGTAAATGCATTCTCCTTTAGTCAAATGTAAATAGTTTCTTGAATTTGCTTTTTGGTTTCAGTACTTCAACACTGGGGGTAATGCTATGGAAATTACCCAAAGAGCTCAAACTCTTTTTTTTTTTTTTTTTTTACTGTTCAAATCTGGACTGACATCTTAGAATACAACCTAATAGTAGCAGAAATCACATTTTGTGTTAATTTGAAATGTACATAATTCAGTTTTACAGGAAGTTATTCAGATGTGTAAATTCTGAATAAAGCTTTGTTTTGCATTACATTGTTAAGAAATTGTTCATAAAATCTGTATTCTGCTCCCTCTAACCAGTTCTGTGGGTATTTATTGCTAGTCTTGGGATTGTCAGACCTATGGATATTTCTGGCCCTTTATTTTGAACTGCTTGAGGTAAATGTCACTTTCCAGAGTTCACATGTTCCTCATCTCAGCAACTGGGGAGTGACAGTAGGGAGTAACAGTACGATGTGCCTTATCAGGAGGAAGAAGTTTGTGGAGGTCTGAGCTAAGTGTCTATGATTTATTGTGAAGAGTGGAAACTCCCCTGGAGCTCAAGCCACTAATTTCTTTTTATAGCATAAGAAAGCTTGGCCTGCACATTTTCCCTACAGCACATATATTGACAGATAATACATTTTTATATGGGTCTGCAGACACATGAACTTCAAGGCTAATCAATGCCAAGGGCATACATAAAGAGGTATACAAACGACAGGGAAGTCAGTGGAAACCATCTAAAGAAAACTTTCTCATATTCAAAAAATGTCCTCAATAAAGTACCATGAATCTTAGTGTTAACCCTGAAACCAGGTTCTCTGTTTCCTCCTTTTTTATATCTCATTTACATCTGTGATGCAGAAGTCTGGCCTTAGGTTTATGTCCCATGGCTATACCCAAGGTGCTTGAATGCACCTTTACTGCTCTCTTGGCACTCAAGGGTTCATAAAAAAATTATGTTCAAAAAAACACCAAAGTGAAGAGGCGAAAAGACATCACACAAATATTTTAAGAAGCAATTCATCATTTACGGTGGCATCTAACCAGATATTAATTGTCCTTCAAGAAAGAACAAAGTTGTTCTTAAGTCAAAATATTGAGTCTCATGCTGGGTTATAACCTTATGCATCATTTATGTAAGTGGTGTCTAGAAATAAAATAATTGTTTGCAGGATTCCGCCACTACATACAGCCTGGTGGTTCTGATTCATTCCTCTGACTCATTGGCCCCATATTGTTCCCTTTGGATAGATTAGGCAGAGTGGTAGGATATTGACCATTAAAATAATTTTATGGGATTAACTTTCCAATTAGTGCTAGAGGAAATTTCTGATTTTTGAAATGAGACTCTCGTGGTCTAACCAACGAACCACTCTGCCTTAATAAATTCACCATAAATGTACCAGAAAAGAATTCTATGAAATAGTTGCAACACTGAATAATGAAGGCATTATGAAAATTTTTGGCTTAATCATTATAATTTCAAGTTTAAGGTGTAATTAATGCCCTTTTTCTGCAGTGTCACATGTAAGCTAAGTAGGGTTTAGTACCTTTTCAATGCATTAATAAAATGCTTATGATGGAATTCTTGTCAATATTTTTTCTCAAGTTAGAGAAAGGAGAATATGTTCCTTAAGGGAACAAAACATAATGTTTTGTTTTGTTTTTAAACCCTTGTTTAGTTAGTACTATGCTTGTAATTGTTTAATTATACCAAAGTAGCTTCCACATTAAAACAGAAACTAGCGCTGCATATGCTTACAGGGTAAATGCGTGGTCTTGTTCTGATTTTAAAAATTAAGATTTTATTACTTGATATTTTACATATACAGTATATACAGAATAACTCATGAAATGGTACTCTTGTTATTAAAACACATTTTTAGAAATTCTAAAAAAAATCCAAAGAGATGTTAATTTTCCAGCCATCCTCAAGCTGCTGTAATATAGTGTTCCTGGTAACCCTGAAAATGATTCAATTTCACCCTTAAACAACATGTACTCTGCTATCATTGTACCTCATATTTGTTCCAGTTGAAATAAAACAAGTTGGCTAAACCTTTATCCAGAAGGAGAAAAGCTCACAAATTTAACTTATTTTTCATTTTAAAACAAATGTATTGCTAACACTTTAACATTTTTTCTTTCTATTCTCAGTTTGCACATATGGAAAAATGATTAAATTTTTAGGCCATTTATTTAACATATTCATTTAGCCTATATCTACTGTGTCCCAGACACCATTCCAATACTTGAAATATATTAGATAAAATAGAGAACACTTTGCCCCTGTAGGTGAAACAGGCAAAACTCTGCGCCCTTGCACTTTTCTTTTTTCTTTTCTTTCTTTCTTTTGCTTTATTGTAAATCAAAACAGGATGGAGGATTGAGACAAAGTAAATTTTATATCAATCAACAAACTCCCATTAGATGAACTAAATTTAGAACTTGAAAGCCATACCAGTCAGTATCTGGGGAAGTCATGAGAATTTAACATCACATACAGGCACACACACACACAATCACACACACACACACACACACATATGTTTAAAGATATATCTGTGTGTGCACATTTATTATTGTATATATGTATGTATATATGCTTATTTAATTATTCCAAGACTACTGTACCTTTTAATAATTTTTGAAAGAAATGTTTATTTTACATGATATAAAATACATAATTAAAATATTATCAAAATATTGGTACACTATTAGACATGTTTCTCTTGCTAGTTAATATCTACTTAAGGCATACAAAATATTAAATAAACAAAATTATTTTAAAAAGTAATACCACCCCTGCTCCTGGGATCTGATAAAATGTGACACAATCTTACTGAATTACTTCCATACTCAAAGCCTGTTTTCCTATTAATTGTTTTAAGCTCTTTGCCTACCAGAGCAAATGTTGCAAAAGCACTATTCATTTTTCTAGAGAATTATAAATCTAGAAGTATAAATTATAGGATATTTAAATATAATTTCATATGAATTATGAACGCAATTATTAATATGCTGAGGATAATTAAGCCATGGACATGTGAGAGTAGTTACTGGGTACAGGAATCATTTGTAATTTTTCTTTGCAGAGCTCATTTAATTTCTCTTTATACCCAAAGCTAAAGCTTTGTGGGTCTAGGTGAGCACTGAGATACTCAGCAGAAACCTATTTTCAGGTAGAGAAATTTACCACTATCAAGACTTCCACATGTTTATTGTGTCAAGTACCTGTGGAGCATAGACAGACTACTGTACCTACAAAACACCTACTGCATAGGTAAAAATTCGTTGCTAACCTGGGTTATAAGATTAATGCTAATGTTAAGTCCAATTATGAATCACCGAATGGTGTGTGGGTAGATCGTGGATGGAGGCTTAAGAAGGAGGGAACCGTATTTGAATGGAGGGTTGTTTTCACAATAGTGAATACACAGATTTTGATGAGAAACTGTACAATTCCATGATTTACTGTCTGTGTGGCCTGCACCAAGTCATTTAATCTCTCTGACACCACTTCCCTCATTAGTAAAATGCAGATTATAATCCCAGCCTTGCAGAGTTGTGAGAACTCATGATGAACTCATGTCCTTTGCAGGGACATGGATGAAACTGGAAACCATCATTCTCAGCAAATTAACACAAGAAGAGAAAACCAAGCACTGCATGTTCTCACTCATAAGTGGGAGTTGAACAATGAGAACACATGGACACAGGGAGGGGACCATCACACACCGGAGAGTGTCGAGGGGTAGGGGACTTGGGGAGGGATAGCATTAGGAGAAATACCTAATGTAAATGACAAGTTGATGGGTGCAGCAAACCAACATGGCACATGTATACATATGTAACAAACCTGCACATTCTGCACATGTACCCCAGAACTTAAAGTATAAAAATAATAAAAAAAAAACTTAGTATATTGCTGTTAAATCCTTGAGATGGCTATTATTTTACATTCAGTCAAGTTTTGCTGGCAACTATAATCTTCCTTCTCTAAGGGAAACAAGAGATGTTCAGGGGAAAGGAGGGATTTCTGTCCCTTGTAGTTATGATGGAAATGCTGATTGGATGGTAGTTAAACCACCAAAGAATGATGACCCTTTGTTGTATTGTATAAATCTTTAGACTATGTGGCATAAAGTCCTCACCCTCAGGAAGCAGAAAAACATAGATTCGAAGTTAGACTTATCGCACTCTCTCAGAATAGCAGCATCACTTTGACTCAGTGAACCTAGAAAATGGCCAAGTCAGCCTCCGATTCAAAATTCAAATTTGTAATTTTGAAATTCCCTAATAAATTCTGAGATAATCCTCTGTATTTGTGTTTGACGGCTGTGTAACAAATTACCACAAGCTTAGCGGCTTAAAACAATTTAAATTTAGCATCTCAGTTTCTATGGATTGGGAATCTGGGTGTTGCTTAGCTGATTCCTGTGCTCAGGGTCTTGTCTGGCTGCAATCAAGGTGTCAATTGGGGCCACGGTCTCATCTGAAGCTCGTGTGGGCACTCTTTTAAGTTCATGTGGTTGTTGGCAGAATTGAGTTTTATCTTGTTGTAGGACTGAGTCCCTCAGCTTCTAGAGGCCACTCCTTTCTAAAGCAGTTCATAGCATGGTTTATCCTTCGCCCTGGTGGCCAGCAGAATCCCACTGATACTTCACCTTCTTTAAAGGTCTCACCTGATTAAGTGAACCCCACACAGGATAATCTTTCTTTTGATTAACTCAAAGCTAACTCTCTCAATTAGAAAGCTTAATTATACCTGCAAAACTGCTTTATTTTTGCCATGTAATTATGGTTGTCAGATAAAATGATACCCAGTTAAATGTGAATTTCAGGAAAACAACAAAGTGTGGTTTTCTTTTCTCTGAATACAGCACCTTGTCCTTCCAGCTTTCAATAAATAGACATGCTGCTTACCTTATGGCAATCTAAATTAAATGTAGGTGTATTGTCTGGTAGACTTTACCTATTTATCTGTTAATAAACACATTTAGTCAGGGCTCACCCCCTGTAGTTGCCATAAACCCTGCTTACTACTGTCTTATATTCATACTTTATGGTTCATTTTTCCCTTTTCCTGACTCAGTAAGCATTTGAGTTGTGATCACTTTTCCATTTCATTACCGATATCTTGCTCTCTCCCTGTATAGATACAAGATGTGATTATCCATGTTGATATCAACAATCCTCAAAATCTTGAGCCCATTTCTTTCTTTCTTTGATTTTCTAGAATGCCTTGCCAGTGCTCCAATTGCTGCCATTTGCTGTGAATAAAGTTACCCATCTCTATACACGGTTGCAATGACTTTGTATCTCGCTAGGCTATGCATAGCTGTCAGTCATGAGATTTGGTTTTCTGGCCAGCATATGCACCACAGCAGTCTAACCCAATCGTTTTTATTTTATTCGTTACTCTCTCCTGAGAACAGTCCAAATAGAATAACCTTGATTTCCAAATTTTCAGCCTCAAAACCCATTCCCTTTCTTTACCTATCTTCCTTCTTTTTCTTCTCTGAGTAAGGAAGATTATCTATCCTTGTCTCCAAGGCTAATCCTCTGCCTGAGCTCTCCTATTGCTCTAATATGGTTTGAGGATTAGAGAAAATGCTTCTCAAATCCTGCCTTTCAAATATCTGGCTGAAGTCTAAAATTCTACTGATGGAGCTTAATTGGTCTTAACTTCAGGTTTTGATCTGAAAATTCATATATTTCCCTGAGAGAAGCTCTTCGTGGATTATGCTTTCACAATGTTCTTCTTCAAACCTCTACTTGGGCAATTACCACCTTGTCACATCCAGTTATCTATCTATTTATACATCTAACCTCAATCTTAGTCTGTAAGCAATTCTAAGATAAGGATATGGTTTTATTTGTGCTATAATTCTCAGTATAGGCTGCTTGATGTATACTTGCATTTCATGAGTGCTTGTGGGAGAAATAAATGCCAACTTGTTCTAAGTACTTACCTGAGAACGCATTGTTTTTACATGTTTGCATTTTGGTTCAGAGCCCTTATGGTGGAATCCAGATGAACATCTGCATTGCTTACCGTGCCTTAGTAGATCATGAGAAATTCTGATTGGGAAACAACAATGTGCAATAATATTTTATTAAGTATTAATAATTTTAAATAATAATAATTAGTAGCATTTGTTAATAACTTCTTATGAGCTAGGCTATGTAATAAGTAAGAGGTTAGGAAACTACAGTGCAGGAGCCAAATCCAGCCCAGTAGCTGTTTTTGTACACTTGATAAGATATGATTTTCATAGTTTTAAATAGTTGAAAAAAATAAAAAGAATAGTATTTTGCAACAAATATCCAAATTTCAGTGTCCATAAATAGAGTTTTGCATTTCTTCCATAAAATATTTGTGATTTTTTTCTCCCTATTTTATATAAGTAGCTATACAATATCCTCAAGTTTGCCTCTTCGTTCAAAAACCTTAAAATATTTATTATCTAGCTCCTTAGAGAAAAAAATTTCTGACCCCTACTCTGAATGCTGGACATCATTTTTGTCTTCATACATAAGAATGCATAATCGATTGAGAAAACAACTGTCTCCACTCTCTCCATGTATCTGCAGAGACTTTCTCGAAAGTCCCAGAGGTCAGTCTGGTGGCTTTTGTTTTTTGAATGTATACCAGATCTGGTGGTCTTGCCAGCTCCTCTTCTGGGCTCTTGCTCATGGCTTGGTAGTGGGTGGCTGGAAGGGAAAGTGCTGAGCTGGGAGGCTGTTAACAGCTGCTTTTGCAGCTTCAGGTCCTTAATGCTGCAGTTTTACACCAGTGAGTCTCAGCACTTCTTAATTGTCAACTATAAAGTTCTGCAGCTGTCTCTGTCAAATTTGTCTAGATTCTCACAAAATTCCTGGGGAGGCTGAGTGGGGTGATACCAAGATACATTTTTTACTTACCTCAATAACTGTTTCTTTTTAGCTAAAGGCAGGCACAGTGTTCTTGCTTTCCCTGCTTCCAGGAGCTTCTGTTCCTCTTTAAGGACATCATGACAGTTTGGGATTGACCACGGCTCCTCTCTCTTTGCGTTTAGCTATACAAATGACAGCTTATTGAGAGCAGGATTTAAAAATCCCAAATCTCTCTGGAAGGGCTTGGGATCTTTGCAGACAAATCACATTTGTTAATGATGCCACAAGAATTACTCAAAATAAATATGTAGACTGAATACACGTGATGACTCTGGCTTTTTACTAGGGCTTGTGATGGTGATGACTTAGTAACTAATCCACTCAATGGATGACCTTTAATTAAAAAAAAATTCAACTCTGTGAAAGATTAATTTACAAAGATTACTAATTTTTTGTTACTTCATCAGCTGTACTATTTCAAAAATACTGATTAACCTTTTGGGGGCCCCAGAAAAAGTAGGTTTGAAGATTTACATGTAAATAACATATACTTTCAGATAGTGATTGATTGATAACCAATAAACTCCTAGAAAACAAGAATACCACAAGACTGTTACTATAGTATAATATTATCTGTGAAGATTTGCATATTTGGGGTTTAGTCTTAGATATTTTCTGCTAAAATCTAGGTTTTATTTTCGTCTTCTAAGAGAAGGCATTGGTTGTATTATTCCCTCCTAGAAAGGGAGATCCAGGTAAAACTTTGCTTAAGGTGTGATATCCTCAAGACAAGCTGCCTGCTCAGGATGCAAAGTGCCTTCCCACTTCTGACAGTGATTTCCTATAATGGTTCTGGATAATGGTAGCCTGCCTCTCCCAAGACTGCCTCACAAAACCGCTGGGTTTCCTGGAATGTCTGTAGTGATGGCATTTTTTCCTAATACAATTTTTCTCCTACAGATTTTAATTTAGTTACAGATTTATGCATTAAAATTCCAGTTTGATATAGGAAATGTTGCTAGGATACTTAATATTTTTTCAAGGAAAGCATCTCTAAGGCTTTTTTCCCTCTTTCAGTTTTTGATAACATGATCTCCTTAGAATTAGTTTCGTTCCAGGTACAGTTTCTGGGTAGAGTGATCTTTCCTTTCCTTGTCTGCATATTACCTCCTGCATATTCCCTCTTGCTATTCCCATATCCTGTTCTCTCCTCTGTCATGAGTGCCACCTGCACTGACCCTCTCCCTGTCCTTGGACCAGCCTTTAAACACTCCTGAAAAACTGTCATGGTTTAATTTTTGGATGATACAACTTTGAGAAGTAAGACTTCATTTCTTTTTTATTTTAATTTTTAAATCATCAGGTAGGTTAAACTTTATTATTATTTGACTAGTGTCTACTATAGATTTTGGAATTATTAACATTTGTGTACTTCTGATGAGTCTCTCATTATGTGATACGTATTTCAGAAATTAACTTGTTTAATCCTTTGAACATTTGTTGTGAAGGAGATACCATTGTTAACCCCCTCTTACACAGAACTGAGTAGAGCTTTTGTTCAACGTGATTTCTTATCTGACCCTAAAGTCTCTGTTCTCAATTATTACCATATACTATATACACTAAATGGCTCTAATAATTTTCTGGTGAAGGAACATAAAAGCTTTTCAAAATCCCCAGGTATTATGTTTTTATCGAGAGATAAGGTACTCTCTCAAGGGCTCACTTAGGTTGGTTTTCAATTAGTCTATACCAGTGTTGTTTCATTGTTCTGAAAGAGGTTGGAAAAGTAAAATGAAAACTAAAGAGATCAGCATTTTCTCTTCCTTTCATAAATCCAGGTGATCCCTGTGGTTGCCAACAGTTTTTTAAAGTGAGTCTATCCCCTATTTATGCCTGCTCCTATTAGCTGAAGTAAGAACTTTGAGATTCATTGTTTTCCTAAAACTCACTGACCTCTCCTCCCACACTTTTGCTTCTGGCTCTAATATTGCTTTCCTATAATTTTCCTTGTTTAAATATTTGTTAAACACTTTGACTAATAAAATACTATTGCAGAGTCATTTTGGAGCTGTGCTATGCAAGTGTTAAAGTCAACCCCCATGCCTTGAGGGAAGTGTGGCGTGAACAGAGTTCTTGACAAAATCATCAAAATCAAGCTCTGGCCCTCTTGCCTACGGCAACATGGTTAAGAGTTTACTTTTAGTGAGTACTTACTATGTACCAGGCACTATTTCAACCTCTTTGTGTATATTTCATTATTCAGTACTCAAAACATCCAACATTATTATTTTTGCTGTGTTACAGATCCTGAAACTGAGACTCAGAGAGGTAACTAACCTACCCAAATTTACACAGATAACAAGTGATGGGCAAAGCTCTATGAGTTTTACCAATTCATTTTATATCCCTAGACTTCGTTTTTTCATTGGTTAAATTGATGGACTTCAGTAAATAATTTCTAAGGCCCCTTCTGTTTCTAAAGTTAATTGGTGTCTTCCCCTAGCAGCCTTATTTTAATATTCTATTTTTTAAGACAGGAAAGTCACATAAGTTTTATCTCTATCTATTTACAAATCCATTTTCTTCCTCTGGCTTTTTCTCTTCTGAGACTTGTTAGCACTAAAGAGTATAAGTTTATTCTCATGGTTACTAACACAATCCTGACACCAGTGAGTCCTTGAGTAAAATCAATATTTTTATTTCCTTTCTTCAACCTCCAACACAAAGTATAGTATCTGGCCCATGGTAGGTACTCATGAAATGTTGAACAATATGAAATATTGAAATGAAATGAGAACATGAAATTTTGAACAATACATATATTTTTGTGTTTATGTATATATTATATTGTTTTGCTCATTGAACTATGAATTCACTGAGGACTTTATGCTGACAGTTGAGTTGGAAATAGGGCAATGATTAGATCTAATTTACCAAAACTTAATTTTGAACTATCAAACCACAGCCCATTTTCATCTTGAATCTGAGCGCCAAAAAGGAACGCTATGTAGTAATTTCTCTGCATTTCAGCATTTTGTATATCCAGAGCATTTTGGGGATCTTGCTGCCTTTATGCACGTTTGCAGATGGAGACATTAATCTCTTCCAAGCACATTACCAGAGAATTTTCCAAATTTCGGATATTTTGTAATTTGTCACAAGGTTTACTGGGAGGAGGGAATGAACATGTAATGGAAGTGAAAAGTTTAAGGTGCTAATCATCAAATTCCTTATATTCCTTAATTTTTAAATATGAATACAGTATTTGAAATCCCAGTTTAAAAGGTGGTACCAAGAAGAACTAACATGAATCAAGAATTTATTTTCCTTAGAAAAAGAGTAATTCTTTTACATAAATAATTAATATTCAATGGAGTTGTCATATATAATTTCATCTTTCCATTTTTTTCTCCCTATTTTGGTGTCATTCACTGCCAATAAGAATTGTTAATTTTAAAGTTGTGTTTGTTCAGCATTTTTCCCCTGCTGCCTAGTTTTTATGAACTGAAGAATTTTACAATAAAATTCGTATTTGACATTATTAGGCCTTCATTTCTCATAAATCCTGCTTGCTTTCTGTTTGGCTGTTCCATACATTCATAGATTAGAATATTAATGAATAAGCACAAAACTTCAAGTGCAATTTCTCTTTGCAATTTAAAAAGTGACATTTTTTCAGATAATGAAAATGAATTCAATGTATTCAAATGAATACACAGAAATTTTGTTCCTCATCTCTTTGTTGACAGGTTTCTAATGCTTATTCTTAACTCTTCACTGGACGTGACCTAATCAATCCACTAAGATATGAGGATCTTAACTGGTTTCTTTTGTTTTCTTATTATATGTTAATATGAATTTTACTAAGGATTGGTAATTAATCCTGCAGCTTCCTCTTGGGGGAGTCATTCTTGAAATCCAGAGGTTATCAAAAATATAACTAGCTACTGAGAGATAGCACATCAATTTTTTTTCAGCTATTCACTCCAAAGATATGAAATATAATGGCATTGAAAAGAAATATTGCATAGAGTTCTCAAGAAAGAATGTGAAAGTAGAAGGAAGGAAGGAAGGATTGATTAACAGTGGAAGACAAAAGATTTCCTGAGCATGCAGCCTCTGAGCCTAGAGCCTGGAAAAGTGACTGCTTTTGCTCCCTGTTCAATTTGCTAGGAATATAGAGTGGCAATAAAGAACCTCATGAAATACTGTAGCACAATACTTCTAGTGCAATGGGTTGGATTTTTCACCTCTTAAACATAAATAATCTCAAAAGGAAATAGATGAGTTGGTGAACATTATTATGGTTATTTGCCTATCGCTACCCTAGAATTACTTTATTTTTAGCTGATTTTTTTTTACACTTCTGTGTTTTTCTACTTATAGGCATATGATTCTTTATGAATCAATATGCAAATCTTAATGTCAGAGATATAAAGGATGACCTTTTTTGTATAGATTTATAGGCATTATTAAGGGGCCTTAGAGATCATCTAGTGCAGACTTTTTACTCCATAAACTTAAAAAAAGATACACAGCAAGTTAAAATATCTGTATGATGTCATGGATTAACATGATCATTTGTATATAGAAATGAATACCAGATGGTACCCCGATTGTTATATATGACATTTTGGATTCATGAAAACCAACATACATGTACTTTCAGTTATAAATGTTCTCATAAGGAAAGGGAAGTTAAAGGAATTAAAGAGAGGAAGAGTGAAGCATAGAGAAGAATATACTTCTTCTTGAGCAACTTCTGGGCTGATAAGTCAATGTATGTATTCCGTTCAGTTAGTGGGGACCCTACATGGGTTGATAAGTGAGGAGACTGAGGTTCTGAGGAAATAATTATCTTGTAAATCTTATAAAACAAGGATTTAAATTTGGGTCTGTCTCAGGTGAGAGTCTATTTTATTTATTTGTTGAATAAAATCTTTAGAGTTTAAAACATAGATCATAATATTTCATATTTGTACACAGCTTTTATATTTTCACACAAGGCTTATTTATCCACCAGTCATTTATTTGGACTACATTTATTGGTAATTTACTACTGGTGGTTTCTATACTATGTGTGGAGCTTAGGTAAAGACCTTCTGTTCCCAGAACTTACCATCTGGTACTGTTATTCAAGTACAGCAATGTCTCATAAGAGAAGTATAAGTATGACAATAATTTAAACGTTCCTACTGTGAAAAAGTCATCTACAAAACAATTCTGGATAGATAAATTGAAAACATACTCCAGGGGCCTTCTGAGGCCACAGTAAGAAGTAGACGTGGTCGTGGGAAAGTTGTTAAGTAGTGGTATCACATAATCAGAATTTCTTTAAAAGCTTTCTTTAATACTTGCCGGTTGTGCAATGTTGATCAACTCGGCTGGTGAGTTCAGTACTTGGTATTGGGTCCAAAATCTATCTGAGGTTTGGAATGAGAGAAAAATATTATGATATTCTTTGGGGGACAATTGCTTCTTGCCTCCTAATCTTTTCTCTTTCATTGCTCCTGATTGTACAGGTTGAACAGTACCATTAATGCCTCTCTGTCTATTTTGCTTTAATGAAAACTTTGCTCTATTAACTATCTCCATGATTCTCAGAGGTTCAGGCCCTGCAGATGGTCTCTGCCATCTTGTTACTACTTTTGACTTTCTCTTTTTTTTTTTGAGACAGCATCTTGCTTTGTTGCCCAGGATGGAGTGCAGTGACGTGATCATGGCTCACTGTAGCCTTGAACTCCCAGGCTCAGGCCATCTTCCTATCTCAGTTCTTAAGTAGCTAGGACTATGGTTGCACACCACCACACTTGGCTAACTTTTTTTTTTTTTTGGAGAGGCAAGTTCTTGCTATCTAAAACTCATTTTGATAATTGAACTCATTTTAGTTCTGAGAAGTAAAATGCCACCTGCCTTGTCTTTTTTGGGGGATCTTTTAGATTTGTTGTTACTAGTAGAACATTTGGGTAAGGGATCTTCCACTATGAGCCTTGGCCCACACCATTGAATGTGGTGATCTTTGTGACTCTCTCACTAGCACATTCCTTATTGCTTGTGTAAATGGTGTATCATCTAGGTCCTCCTATTGAATATTGTTCTCTGGTGACTTTTGTAGTCTTTTATAGTATACCCACTTTAACATGCCCACTTTTTCAAGCTTTTTCTTTCTTTAGCCTATTACCCTGCCATAAGAATTCTAGTTTTTCATTTAATTTAGTGTGGTACAGAGACTTTTCCACACTTAGAAAAGCCATCTTTCAGCATGCCTGTACCATCCCTGAACAACTTACCAAGGTATCGACTCTTATATCTTAGGAGAGTGCTCCCATATCAATATGGAGTCATACTTTGCTTAATGACAAGAATACATTCTGAGAAATGTGTTGTCAAGCAATTTCACTATTGTGCAGACATCATAGGGTGTACTTACACAAACCTGAATTGTATAGCCTACCACACATCTAGGCTATATAATGTAGCCTAGTGCTGCCAGGCTACAAATATGTACAGCATGTTACTGTATTAAATACCACAGGCAATTGTAAAACAATGGTAGGAGTTTGGGTATGTAAACATAGAAAAAGTATAGTAAAAATATGGCATTGTAATCTTATGAGACCACTGTCACATGTGCAGTCTGTAGTTGACCAAAACGTCATTATGTGGTTAATGACTGCACTTTCTTTTATGCAAGTGTATATCTGACACTCGTTGATCCAGCACCCTAAGAATCTAGTTTATGTGTACTTTCCCATTTATTATTGAATTATGTTGGCTAGGTTCAGTAGTTCCCTTTAGATATAGTCTCTTTCCTTTATTTGCAGGCACAATTTCTCCAACTGGGTTATATTTTGACTTAACGTTAGTGATTGGCTTAGTGGCAAAAAGGGTAGGTATTGGGGAGCAGATTCTGAGTGGGGGTGCATTTTATCTTGTAGGAAATAGGCCTCTGAATTATCTTCAATCAATAGTGTGTGTGTGTGGCGGGGGAGGGGGAGTTGGTATCTCTTAATAAGGAGGAATAAGCTACTTTTGCAAGCACATATGATTCGCGGGAATCCAGGGTTTCAAGATTTTCAGGTGAGTCCACATTAATGTTCTTATCCCATGTGTCAGGGTCCCATTTTTTTCTTAATTATTACGTGACCTTGGCATAACAGACCTGCTTTGTCAGAATTGTTGTTTTCTCTAGTGCTTGCTGACTCTTACTCTCACATTCCTGTGCCTCATCATCTTTCTCTGACAATTCACTGCGGGAGATAAGAATCCCTTTGGTTTTTACAGTTGGTTCTGAATCACCTATTAATAACTATCAATGTTTTATTATCTTCTCACCAGAGCATAAAGTAGGCTTAGCAATAGTCACCCAATGTCATTGTCCTTAGAGTTATCATTTCCCCAATATTCTTCAAACTCTTGACACATTGTGCCAACCACTATATGTCCTTTCATTCTTATACCATCCCAATTCATCATCAAACAAAGTTTTAACAGCTTCCCTGCTACCATGCTCCAGGGACATTCAATACTCTACCTACCACCATTTACAAGGCTCCAAAAATCTCATTTTAGTTTCTTGGGTCACTCCTGGTATCCGTGGTCACAGGTTTGGTTCCTTTGGAGGCATTCACTAACAGGAAGGCTAGAGGGCATAAAGCTGGGTTGGACATAAAGAGACGTTGAGTTGTGGCGTGGCCCCAACAAAGGCCTCAGGTCACCCTATGGGAGACTCTGGAGTTCTGGAGCTGAAATGGCCCATGTTGGGCTAATGAAACTAGGCCTTCCCAACCTTCTATTGATCAACATTGAATATGCACAGCCCCAGAAAGAAAGCATGACCTTGGGCATAATAATTTTCTTCAGCTGAGGCAATCCTTAAAGAGGGTTGACAGCTGAGGTGTGTCTTCTGGCAGTACTCCCAGAACCTAGGGGGAAGATTCTTTTGATGATATTTCTGATAAGATATCTGGCAGTATATCATGGCATCTACCACAGTCCTTGTCTCTACTTCTTTCATGTAGCTCAGAAATCACCCCACTGCTTTCTGACTTTCCTAATCCCTACTTCACTAAGACAACTCTAACAGAGGTCACTGTTGCCTTCCTTATGGCTGTTTGGGCTGAAAAACACTGTGCCTGAATTGTGTCCTTGGTTTGACTCTTACAGATGGTCTTCTGTCTTCTAGGTAGGAAGAAGTGTGAGTTATGGGAAAAAAGCCTGACTCCAGGTAGACCCTCTAATCTAGGTGATTTCCTCAGAACACATTATGGATAATTTGGTCTTAGACTTGCCGTAACTTATTGCAGTCTTTTGTATATACACCTATTTCCCACTAAAGAGTAAAAATCTTGAAGATTGATTCATATTTGCATTTCTCTAATAGATTACAATTCCAAGGACATATCATGATAGTTTCCTTCTCCCTTCCCTTTCATCGTAATGGTGGCCCATGGGGAGAACCTCAAGATGTAACATCAATGAAAATGCTGTAATCCAAACAGCATCAGTTGTCTGAACTAGGATGTGACAGTGGAAAGAGAAAAAGAGGCACATAATAAAGATTCCACAGAATTGATTTGACCAGATTTTATGATGGGTTTTCTACGAAGGTTTAGGGAAGCTTAGTAAGACAAATATTGCTGTTGTGAAGGATACTGAAGATACGGGAAGACTGGTTCAGGAGCAAAAGGAAATAATGAGTTCACTTTTGGCAATTTGACTTGAAGGTATTTGAGGGCTAATGATAGAAAATATCCAGAAATCTCCTAGACATGTGAGACTGAGCATTGGGAGGTGGCAATAATGGGACAAGAAACATAAATCCAGAAGTTATCTAGGTAATGCTTCTAATGGAAATCACTGGAATGAGTTGCATAACATAGCCTGTAGAGAATACAGGGAAGACAGTTGTGCACTGAATCTTGGGTAACACACGTATTTGAGGATGTAGGAAGAAGAAACCAAGACACCAAGAAGGCAAGAAGGAAAGGATGAAGAGGTGAGACTAAAACACATGTAGTGTAGTATCACAGATGCTATTAATAAGGGACATTTCAGGAGGGATGAGGTGGTTGATATAGTTAGCAATGTTTCAGGGACACCAAAGATGGTGAATAAAGGAACAATGAACTTAGCAATTATTTATCATAATTCTATTAACAAACATTTTTGAGTGTCTACATTCTAGATATTGTGATAGCCATCTAGAGATACAGCAATAAGCAAGGTTGATACAACTTCGGCCCCTAGGGAAATGAAAACATCTTTGAGAAGGCAGTTTTATTAAAGTGATGGAAGCTAAAAAGGACATAGTCTCACAAACATAGTCTCACAGACAACTCTTTCAACTAGATGGCACAGGTATCTTTCTCAGCTTCTTTCAATTTAAATTCTACTACTTCCTTTCTATTTACATATGATATCAGATAATACTTATTCTACAAATGAAGAAATAGCACTGTGAAATAAGGGTCGTGTCAAAAGCATAAAGTGAGTTAGTGACAAAGCTAGAAAGAAATTCTATCTTTTCTGTTGTATTTTCACTATGCATGTCTGAATATTTATGAGACTTTAGGGTAATTACTTATCACTTAGACATAGAGGTTTAATACCTCTTGTCAGGATATCATTATTGTTTTCTCATTTTGATTACAAGCGAAACATTAGACAGTCACATCCACTAACTGTGCTAGGCATTGAGATTGAGAGATGAGCAAAGCAACACAGTCCCTACAATCATAGACCATACAGAGAAGTATGGGAGAAAAAACAAATGTAAATAACTTCGAAAATCGAAAAGAAATTCTGAGATCTATGAAGGAAAACGGCAAATTGCTATTTGTGCTTTGTTATTTAATCATTTTACACAAATATGTCTTAACCCGTACTATTTCTCCATGGAGCACGTTATGGAGAAGTTTTGCTTTCTGGGCCCTTTGGCACATTAGTTTTAAGGTATTTGATTCATTTACCCTGATGTATTTAAAGCAAGATGCATTTTTTGTCCTTATATAGATGTTTTACATCATGTGAGTTCAAACTAAAAATGGACTGCATCTTTCAGACCCCTTCTACTGGTCCAGAATAACTTAAATTTGCATTTCTGTTAATTAAATTGTTTATTAATTAAAAAAACCAGGTAGCCTAAGCTATTTATTTATTCATGCATGCAAATACTACCTGATTTCTACTTGCCAGTATCTTACTGGGTGTTAGAAAATACAAAGGAGTCTACATTCCTGCCTTTGCTATGAAAGAGTTCCCAGCCTTGGGAATACCACGGTACGAGAAATTCCAGAAAAGTGTATTTCTCAGAGAAGTAAAATCTATCCTGCAGAGGATCAGATTAATACAAGCAAAAGAAAAATACACTAATGAGCTATTTTTTTTAACATATTACATCTCAATGAGTGCATTCTGAATATAATTTATTCATGCACGACTGACTCAGGTTCATCTTTATCAACAACACCCAGTACATGTGGTTATATGCACTGAGGACTCACAAGGCAAGTGAGGCATGGAGGTTGTTTTTATCTTCCATTAATAACTCCAATCTTGTGGATTTTTATTGTTTTCTTTTCCAAGGCTGTCTCTACTCATTGTCTTCTTTTATTTATAAAGGAGACAAACACAAATAAATGAAGTAAGTGGCTTACTAAAATTATCAAGTACCTTAGTGTTTATGCTAATTAGGTTCTAGTTCTATGTTTTTCTGCCCCATTTTCACTACCCAGGTCTAATTATTTATTAAATATAATTGATATTTATTGGATAACACCTTCAGGATATGCTTGCCTAGCCTCATTACTGCACATAAATACACTTTCCACATGCTGACTTTGCTTTGTAGGAGGCAGAAAAAACAGATTCTATTTAGTACATGTGATGCCTACTGCACCTCTGCAGATAATTCCTTCCCTTTGGTAAGGATGTCATCTACTCACCATTTCAGGGTAATGTTTGAAGGTTTCATTGGTTTGGTTTTGTTTATAAGGGTCAAAAAGAAGTCAGTAAGCATTAAAGACAATCTAGCAGAAGGCTGTACAGCCCAAGTTAGTTTCAGTAAAACCAAATTTCCCGAAAATGTAATTCTGTTATTGGCTGAGGCTATTAGCAAGCAGGAGGTGGTAGTGGAGACGATGAATGTTGTTATTTAAGCTAAAGAAACATAAGGCTACTCCCCAGTATTCATCTTACTTAGCCAGATCTTTATAGACTTCAGACCAGGGTCTGTTCCAGTAGGAGCCACATTGCTTTCTCTGGAAAAAGAAAAGTACAAATTAGAATATACAATTCTGAACCCTGGGGACCCACGGCCCCAGCCTGTCACTTGTTTCAATTATTGACTTGTAATAAGCACCCTTGAAGAACAGGGTTGTTGAAGGAATAAATGTGCCATCTCTGGACTAACATTTCCCATTTGACCACTTTATTCTTAGCAATGCATGCCAACATATATTATTTTGTGAATGATAAATAATTCATATGATGACTCATACTATTCAGGGTTTTTCCTTGAGAGAATGACACCATTCATACACCTCTATCATGATAATGAGGCAGAATCTGCCTTCAAAAATTATTTTCCCCCCAAATTTAGACATATGGAGAACCATAATAAGTCTTTTAAGAAATATTTCATTGATGGGTTTCTTGTGTAATAGATCATGGAGAATTTGTGAAAAATAAATAGAAGAATCTTGAAGCACATGTTGAGAACTGACACTCCAGTGTGGCTAGCTGAGAATTTTCTTATGATATAATCATTTTAGAAAGGAAGAGAAGGAGATGAATATATTGCTAAGATAAGATATAGGCTTACAAGGTAACTAGATCCATTTTCTGGGGAGTAGACTAAATGAGTTATTGCAGAAACAGAGCAGGGGCCAAAAAGTTTTTTGTTTTTTTTGAGGCAGTCTCGCTCTGTCGCCCAGGCTGGAGTGCAGTGGTGCGATCTCGGCTCACTGCAAGCTCCGCCTCCCGGGTTCAGGCCATTCTCCTGCCTCAGCCTCCTGAGTAGCTGGGACTACAGGCGCCCGCCACCACGCCTGGCTAATTTTTTGTATTTTTAGTAGAGACGGGGTTTCACCATGTTAGCCAGGATGGTCTCGATATCCTGACCTCGTGATCCACCCGCCACAGCCTCTCAAAGTGCTGGGGTTACAGCCTCTCAAAGTGCTGGGGTTACAGGCGCGTGAGCCACCGCGCCTGGCCTAAAAAAATTTAATAATACAGATTGCACTGAGCTGCTTTGAGTGCTCAGTAATGCCAATAAACATAATGGACTGTATTAAGTTTAAAGAGAACCTTTTTTGAGATGCTGAATTAAACAGGGATGTTCTCTAAGGACACACACACACACACACACACGAATGTGCGCGTGCACACACACACACTCAACTTTAATAGGCATCGTCAAAACATTGCCTGCTTTTTTTTCTCTTAATTAATCTTTAGTTGCAACCCACTTTAAATATTATATAGAGAAATTTTCATTTTGATTTCATAGATGTAGTACAATTACTCATTGATTAATCTGACAAAATAAATCTCTTTCAAATTTAGAAACTCAAACTTTTCCAGTTTTAGGGTTTATTTTGGAGATCTGCAATTAGCAAGAAAACATTTTGGGCTTACTAAAATTATTTTTTCATTTAATTCTGTAATAGATATATTAATGCCAGCAATATGTAATGAAGGTATTTCACAAGTATTTATTGAGTGCCAGCTCTGTGTCTCACACTGGCCTAGGTGCTGGGAATTTAGCAGTGAATAAAAAATAAAAATTTTTGCCTCGGTGAGGCTTATATTTCAGTGAAATCCCTTATTTGCATTGCCCTTTTGAGATTTAAAGAGCTTTCTCTTTCTCTTCCACTTATTACAGTTTTCATATGGGGTTGTTGCGGCAGGCATTATCAATAACACTTTTTACAAATAAAGAGAAGAAAGCTTAAGTGATTTTCCCCAAATTTGTACAGGTGTGGAAAAGCACGATATCTTTCACTAATCCTAAATTATTCTAAGTAATAAACTGATTCTAAATACTAAAAATTTGTTTCTTTCTGTCTTAAAAATACCTGTATTCAATGCTTTTATTTACATGTTAAAAGTACAATGTGATGCTCGGAATTGAATATCTAGTGAACAATTCTTCTACTTGTTTAATTAATGTGTGTGCTGTATCTTAGAGATGACCATACCTAAAATATAAGATAGTGGTTCTTATCTATTAGTTCCCAGGATTTGGACTACGAATATACATAATTAAGTCGCTCTACCCAGCCAGCTCAGACCAAATGTCTGTTCATCTGAATGTAGCCAATTGTGGTGAACTGAGTATCAACCGGCTCTGAAAGATGTAGGTCCAAAGATAAGTTACAGTTCATCCTTGCCTTAAGAGTCCTAAGTATCCAATAGAAAAAGTCTATAACTAATCATTGCAGCAGCACAATCTGTGATTGTTTATTAATGGAAACTTCATGGGAGCAGAGACTCTATTTGTCTATGAGTGCATTTTCAGTGCCTGAAACAAAATAACCTCTTAGTAAATATTTATTAAATAAAGAATGGATACAAGGGCTGTAAGAGAGGTATGCACTAGGTTTATTCTGTTGGGCTTAGGACTAATTGGAAACTCAGCCAATAGGGGTAAATCTTTGATCTGAGCCTATGGTCATTATTAGGAGGACATTCATTCATTCACTCATTCATTCATTTGCTCATTCATTCAAGTTTTCATTCAACAAATATTGTACTGTCAATATAGTATTGACCAATTATTATATAAGAGAAATTGTCAATACAGTATGGACCAATTACTGTATAACAGAAATTGTCTTAGATGTTGAAAGATGGAACCACATTGCCATCAAGGAGCTTGGAGTCTAAGAAGCCATACATGAAAATACTGAAAAAACATCGAAGTTGCTGCAATATTGCATTGAATATAAACTAGTACCTGCATATAGTAGGCTTCTAATAAATAACTAGAGAGTGAATGACTGGAAGAACAGAATGAGATGCCTCTGAATCTTCTAGGCAAATCAGAGAAGACGTCCCAAAAAAGACGATTTGAATTTTTACCAGAAGGATTGAAAGGGAAGGTCTGTGGCATGAGAGACCATAATGGGTTCAGGGAAACTGCAATAATTTCTGGAGTATGAAATGCAAACTCAAGTAGAATGATTATCGAAGGTCATGAGTCTGTATACAAAGGCAGAAGTCAGTTCATAAAAGGCCTTATGTTAACATTCTAAGAATTTAGATTACCTTTCTTCTATGGGAAAGGAGGAGGCTTTGGAGTTTTGAACAAAGAGGAATGTGAATAGGTTGATCTATGAGAAACTTCCTTTTTCTGCAACGTATTGGAAAATGGCCTTTTGTGATCCTCTATGTAAGATAGCACCCACACCTCACACTTTATCCTCTTACCCTTCTTTATTTTTTGTTACAATAATTTTCTTTTTAACAGACTTGCATCACTAATCCATTTACGGTTTGCTTTTATTTAGCTATTTAACTAGTCGTTTTTAACGTTATAAGAAGTACCTGTGTACCTAACCAAAAACAAAAATTGGGAACTCAATAACGACAATAACCTGTGTGTAAATATGATTTTCTCTAGCAACTCACTGTCTTGACTTTCCCTGAAAGACTTAGCCAATATTATGAAGCTTGTGTTCCTCGTTCACTCTTTCTTTTTCTGTGGTTTAGTTGAATTCATATGTATTCTAAAAAAACATGATTTTGCTTTATTTATTTTTAATTTCATTAATAGGGCATTATATTTTAGACTCATTTTCACTTTTTAAATTTTTTTCCATGTAGATAAGTTTTGACTGTTTTTTAAATATTCCTTTATATCACTGCACCATAGATAATTTAAATTGTTTTGAAGGGACAGTTATTGTGATCAGTCACTATGAAAATTATTTTATGTGTATTCTGTTTTGCTTGCACAAGTGTTTCTTTTGCATATATACTAACAAGTGAAATGGCACCAGCACCAGGAATGTAGAAGAGCTATTTTGCATTCACTTTGTCCTGAGAATTGTTACTGTTTACCACTGAAATATTTGCCAATGAAATAGAAGTAATATAGTATCTATTATTTCTTGATTTTTATTTCCCTGCTGTGTTAATCAGTTTTCATGCTTCTAATAAAGACACACCCAAAACTGGGAAGAAAAACTGGTTTAATGGACTTACAGTTCCACATGGCTGGGGAGGCCTCACAATCATGATGGAAGGTAAGGAGGAGCAAGTCACATTTTACATGGATGGTGGCAGGCAAAGAGAGAGAGCTTGTGCAGAGGAACTCCTCTTTATAAAATCATCAGATCTTGTGAGATTTATTCACTATCAGGAGAACAGCATGAGAAAGACCTGCCCCCCATGATTCAATTACGTCCCACTGGTTCCCTCCCATGAAATGTGGGAATCGTGGGAGTTACAATTCAAGATGAGATTTGGGTGAAGACACAGCCAAACTGCATTGCCTGGTCACTAATGATACTGAACATTTCATACATATTTATCAGACTTATGTATTTCCTCAACTCTGAAATGTTGAAATGAACTTCAACTCTGAGTTTTGTTCCTTTTCTACTATTGTGCTGATGGTTTATTCGTTGGCATTATTTATATACTTTGACAAATAAATATGTATATATATTTACGGTTTGTGACAAACAAAATATATATATTTACAGTTTACATCATGGTGCTCTGATATATGTATACTTTGTGAAATGATAACCACAATCAACCTAACATCCGTAATCTGACATAGCTACCATTTACGTGTGTGTGTGTGTGTGTGTGTGTGTGTGTGTGTGTGGTGAGAACGTTTAAGATCTATTATTCTCTTAGTAGATTTCAAGTATACAATACAGTATTAACCATATTCATTATGATATATTCCACATTTTCTTTAACCATTCATCCATCAATGGACAATTGGCTGTTTCCATATCATGGCATCTTGGCTATTGTGAATAATGCTGTACTGAACATGAGAGTATAGCTATGTCTTTAGATACTGATTCAATTTTCTTTACATGTATATCCAGAAGTGGGATTGCTGGAACATATAGTAGTTCTATTTTTAATTTATTGAGGGATTCTCCATATTTTCCATATGGCTGTACCCATTTACATTCCCACCAATATTATGTAAGCCTTCCCTTTTCTCTGCACCCACATCAACATTTATCTTTTGTATTTTTGATAACAGTCATCTTAACAGGTGTAAGGTGATATTAATTATGGTTTTAATTTATATTCCTTCATTGTTAGTGATGTTGGACATATTTTTTTCATATACCTATTCACCATTTATTTGTATGTCTTCTTTTGAGAAATGTCTATTCAGGTCGTTTGCCCAATTTTAATCAGAATATTTGTTTTCTTGCTGTTGAGTTGTTTGAGTTCCTTATACATTTTGTTTTCTAACCCCTTATCAGATACATGGTTTGCAAATATTTTCTCCCATTTTTCAGGTTCTCTCTTCACTCTATTGGTTACTTTCTTTGCTGTGAAGGAACTTTATGGTTTGATGTAATCCATTTTTCTATTTCTGCTTTTGCTGCCTATACTTTTTATGTCATATCCAAAAAATCATTGCGCAAATTAATGTCGAGAAGCTTTTCTTTTATAGTAGTTTTATAATTTTATGTCTTACATTCAAGTCTTTAATTCATCTTGCATTTGTATTTGTTTATGGTGTGAGATAAAAGTCCAAGTTCATTTGTCTGCCTGTGGATATTCCATTTTCCTAACACTAATTATTGAAGAGACTATTCTTTCTCCATTGATCCTGTCTCCATTGTGTGCTCTTTGTACCTTTGTTGAAGATTAGTTGACTGTAAATGTATGAATTTATTTTGGGGCTTTTTATTCTGTTCTGTTGGCCTGTATGTCTGTTTTTATTCCAGTATCATACTGTTCTTATTCCAGTATCATACTATTCTTATTACTATAGCTTTGTAATATATTTTGAATTCAGGTAGTGTGATGCCTCCAGCCTTGTTCTTTTGGCTAAAAATTAGACTATTTGAGGTCTTTTGTGTTTCCATATAAATTTTGGGATTTTTTTTATTTCTGTAAAAATTACCTTTGGAATTTTTATAGAGATTTCATTGAATCTGTAGATTGCTTTGAGTAGTATGGACATTTTAATAATTTTTCTTCAATCCACAAACACAGGATATTTTTTCATTTTGCCAATATGATAGCTATTTTCTCTAGTATTTGGATAATATCATCCTATTGTATTTTGGCTCTAGCCCTACAATTAATAAGTAACATTGAAATGTGCCCCATTGTAAGGCACAATATAGATTCTGGAACTAGCTTCTGTGAGTTTATATTTTGAATTATATCTGTGTTACCTGATTCAATAGATTATTCTTCAAGACCAAAAGTCACTTTCTGGAAATATCAGGCACCATTGAATACTAGATAAACTACTTCATGAGTAGATAACTTATTGTTTGAAAAGATCATTCATAAGCTAGCAGATTGAAACAACTATAATTTTTGTAGGGTCTTACTTTAGAGATTACATAATAAAAATTACAGTAATATGCATAAAAATATTATAACACAGACTTGAATATATTTGAAAAAATATTTTTGGATGGCACAAAACAGGTGTAGAATGTGATTTATAGTATAAGCTCTGAAAACTGATTGGTTTCAAACCATAGCACTACCTCTTAGCAGCTATGAAACAAGAAACAGTTAATTTCTTTGAGCCACAGTTTTCTCACATGTGAAATAAAGATAGAGCTTTTGTGATTAGAAAGCAAGATAATCTATATAAAGTGCTCAGCACAGAGCCTGGCTCCTGGTAAGTCCTTAATTAATGTAAGTTGTCAGTTGTATGGCCACTTGTAAGGCTTTTGCTGACATATTTTTCTTCTATTTCCCAGAGTTGAATTTAATTTATAAGCATATAAAAGAACTTTCAAAGGATTTTGGAAAATATGTATTCATAGACCTTTAGAAATGAGGGAAACATAGATTTTATCAGATCTATTGAAGTGTTTCGTACTTGTGAAAACTGAAATAAAGTGAAATATTTTACATCATTAACACCAGATTCTAGAATAGAACCTCTGTCTTTACAGCAATCTTTCATTCAGTGGACTCTCTACTAACTAAGATGCTGGTCACCATAAGCATTTGAAAACAGAACCGGAAATGTTTGGAATAATTGGATGTAGATAGTTTCCAAATGTGAGCTATTAATTTGAGACATGAACAAGCATGTTTCCTTCCCCATCTTGACCCTCCATTCAAGCTTTCACGTAAAAATGATTTCATTAAGTTTTCTACATTCATCAGAATGAGGCCTAAAAGTACATAAAATAGAACAAGTTAAAAAATTAAATTGTAATGTGTTTGGAAACTTGATTCTATGCCAATGAAACTATAAGAAAAAATGTCTATAAGGAACAGAGTCTGGTGAAGGAAACAGATTTGTTCAGCAAGAAAAAAAAATCATAAACATGATGAGATTTCAAAATGCCTGAGACTTAGAAGTGCTAAATTAAAATGTTTGGAATGAATAAATTATATAAGAAAAAATGGATTAATCAAAGTATGAGTACTTAAATTTGAGAACTTTATGTAAGATGATTTAAGTGATATGGAGGTTAATGTGGTTTAAATTTTGTGGTGCTAGCTCTCTCAGTTCTCTCAGAATGTAATTGATCCTACTCGAGCTTCGTTCGGTCACTTTCTACCAGTCTAGACCCCAGCATTGGAGTTTTCTGCTCTATTTATGACGGTGCTGTTTCTGATATATAGGAAAACAGGACATTTTAGATGGCAGGTTTACCAGTCTGGCACTTTCCCCACCTATAACACGATGGGAATCACTAAAGTGGAAACACATTAGAAATATAAAACCTTTTAGGTTGCATAGTATTTAGCTAGATGGCCCAGCAAGAGAATGTGTTTTCCAAATGCTATTGTTTTCTCAAGGATGGAAATGAAATGGATGTTTTCCCACCACCACCTACTGCTGCTTTGATAATATTCTCTGATGCACCAGATGGTGGAAAACAAACTTATTTTTTCCATAGCTTTCTTGGTTGAGCAGTTATTTATGTGCCAATGGGGTCCATTTATCCAACTTTATTATGGCTTTTCATCCTTACAGACAATAAATTCAAATAAAACAATCCTGGTAAGTTGATATACTTTATCCAACAGATGAGCTGAAGTGTATGAGGGTATTTATTGTACTTACTGTTCGCCCAGCAGTTTATTACTTCCTCCAAAAAGCAGAAGAATACAGAAATGGTATTACAAGAAAAAATACTCTGTGCCTTAATAATTGTACTTGATTAAACAACAAGGGGTACCTGATGAAGGAAATCAAACTCATTATGCCAAACTAACTCTATGAGGCATTGTTTTCTGTATCTTTGTTTAAAACTCATTTTGGACATGTCATTACCATGACATTTATTTATAATTTGTTGATTTAAATTTGTATGTCTGTTTATGATACTCCACAGTAATAATAATAATAGTAATAATGTACATGTGTATTTACTGACAAGTATTTTCCTGTAGGTGTTTGCTATTCCAGGTTGTTAATCATCTTATTACCCTCTTTTTCCCAGTATTTGAATAGCAACCACCTGATTCTATGCCTCCTAAAATATGTGGAACAATATCTGTAAGAAACAGAGTCTGATAGGTAAGTTGCTCTTAAATTTTTGGCAACCCTGCAAACCCTGAGGGGAGCGGTAATCATTTCTGTCTTTGCTGAACAAACAGGCTTACTGAGTCTTTCTGTTTTCAGTTTCAAATAGACAGCTTAAGTGAAAATGTGAAGCATAAATACTCATTTTTAATCCCCCCCACTTGTAACCCCACAATCATTTAAAGCTAAGCATAATTTGAGTTATAGGAAATACTGTTTTCCTTTTTGTATATTGTCATATGACTTATATTGTCCTCATGCTTTAGAAGAGTGTTACCCAAACATTAATGTGTATATGAAAGACAAATTACTTTAAAATGTGGATTCTGTTTCCCTCAAGTTTCTGGTAGGGCTGGAAGCTCTACTGTTCTAATCAAGACCATCCTGACCAAGACCAAGTGTTGCCCTCCTTGAACCACTCTTGAATAGCAACATTTTAGAATTTGCAATGCATTTTCACATAATTTAAACCATTGGGCACTAGCAAAATTCTGTAATGAAGAAACTCAGAAACTTACGATTTTGTGACTTGCCTAAATATATACCATCAATTAAAATTTGGATCAGTACTCTGACCCACTTTGACTGAAACTGTGATCAAAACTCTTTTCACCGTGTCATATGCTGCCATAAGTTAGTGGATCTCAGTTCCCACTGGCTCTCAAAGCCATTTGGGTAATGCTGACCCACTTTGCTTGGGGTGGGTCTGGGCATTGATATTTTTCAAAAGGACTTGGAGATTATTCTAATATTTAGCCAGTTTAAGAATTAGTGTTAAAAATGAAGGCTGAGAATAGGATATACATTTGTCCAAGTATTAGTCATGGATTAGGTCAGTGGTTCTCAAATTTTAGCTGCATACACTTACAGTGAACTCATTTTCAACAAAGGTGCCAAGAACATACATTGGAGTCTCTTTAATAAATGGTGCTGGGAAAACTGAATATCCTTATACAAAAGAATGAAGCCTGATCCCCATCTCTCACCAAAAAATCAAATATAAATGAATTAAAGGTTTAAATCTAAGACCTCCAACTATAAAACTACTCAAGAAAACATTCAAAAAACTCTCCAGGACATTGGTCTGGGCAAAAATTTCTTCAGTAATAATTCACAAGCACAGGCAGCCAAAGCAAAAATGGACAAATGGGATAACACTAAGTTAAAAAGCTTCTGCAAAGCAAAGGATACATTCAACAAAGTGAAGTGATAACCCATAGAATGGGAGATAATATTTGCAAGCTACCCATCTGACAGGGATTAATAACCGGAATATATAAGGAGCTCAGACCAGTCTATAGGAAAACTAAAAATTCAATCAAAAAATGGAAAACGATTTGCATAGACAGTTCTCAAAAGTAGACATACACAGGACAAACAGGCATATGAAAATGTGCTCAACATCACTGACCATCTGAGAAATGCAAATCAAAACTACAATGAGATATCATCTTACCCCAGTTAAAATTCCAGCTATAACAAATGTTGACGAGGAGGTGAAGAAAACAGAACCCTCAAACACTGTTGGTAGGAATGTCAATTAGTACAACCAGCTACTATGGAGAACAGTTTGGAGGCTCTGCAAAAACTAAAAATAGAACTACCATATGATCCAGCAATCCCACTGGTATGTATATACCCCAAAGAAGGGAAATCAGAATATGGAAAAACTACCGTACTCCCATGTTTATTGCAGCACTGTTCAAAATAGCCAAGGTTTTGGAGCAACCTAAGTGTCCACCAACAGATAAACGGATAAAAAATATGGACTTATGCACAATAAGGTACTATTCAGCTATAAAACAGAATGAGGTCTTGTTATTTGCAACAGTATGGATGGAACTACAGGTTATCCTGTTAAGCTAAATAATCCAGGTATAGAAAGACAAGCATCACATATTCTCATTTATTTGTGGGATATAACATCAAAATAATTAAACACATGGAGCTAGAGAATAGAAGGATGGTTTCCAGAAGCTGGGAAGGGTATTGGGTGGTGGGGTGGAAATGCGGGTGGTTAATGGGTACAAAAACACTTTGAAAGAATAAATAATACCTAGTATTTGATAGCACAACAAAGTGACTATAGTCAAAATAATTTAATTGTAAATTTTAAAATAACTTAAAAGTATAATTGAATGGTTTGTGATCCAAAGTACAAATGCTTGAATATATATATATGCCATTGAATATATATATATATATGCATATTTATATATGCCATTTTATTTTACATGCATGGAAGTCTTGAGGAGTAGCTATAATTAACATATTGATATTAATTAAGGAGTAGATATAATTAATATACATCTTGAATATATATATACTCTCTATATATTTAATATATACTATATATACTCAATATATATACTATACATACTATATTATATATATATACACACACACATATATATAGTACTCACAAAAATTAACAACAAAAAATATTTAGCTGTATCAGCATCTGCCGGAGGGCTTGTTAAAACACAGGTTGCTGGACTCTATCCCTAGAGTTTTTGAATCAAGCAGTCTGGGTTAGGAGCCCACAATTTTGCATTTCTGATGAGTTCCCAGTTGCTGCTTATGTTGCTGGTGCAGGGACAACACTTTGAGAATCCCTGGGTTAGGCTGAAGCAATGATGACAAAAGTTAATGAGTTTACCTTTTATTTGATTATTATAGCTCCTTAACGTCCAGCTAACTTGATTTATTTAGGCTCCATACTGTAGACATTTTCTGATAAATCATTATCTTCCAAAAATAACATAACAGGAAGGATGCTATATGAAAAAAGTGTTTGCTGCAGGGTATTTTTGCCATTGAAATAGTACTAAGTTTCATATGGGAAATTTCAAGGTACTATACTTTTTTTCCTCTCCTTTTATATTCAAGGAATTATATTCATGCATCCGAGAAGAGAAAAAGAAAATTATATGCCTTACAATGACTTTCTCTCTCAAATCCTTCATTCAATCATTTAAATTATTTCAACAGTGCCTTCATTATTACCTGCAAGTAGTTAATCTCATTTGAGAGACACCTATGGTGAAATTTTAGATCACTCAAACTCACAGGGTGCAGAAGAATTTCTGGTACTGTTTTTCATTCAGGTTATAAAAGAAAATTATTATTTTACCTTGAACAAAAAATAAAAACTCATGTTATTTTTTTCCTAAGAAAAGGGCTTAGGACAACAGAAATTTTATTGTAAAAACGTGTTGGGTGTTGGTATCTTGTTCCAGATTCTATATACAATATTGAGCTGCAAAATCAAAGAATTGTCTTCTACAGTGACATGAATGTGGTCAAATAAAAAAGAAATCATATTGATTGTAAGAACTAAAATGAACATTCAGCCCATACTTCCTTTTTCTGACGTAAGAATACATGTTTTGGTACTATCTGTATTAGGGTTGAATCCAGGCTTAGCCACTTACTAGCTATTTGACATTAGATAATTTATGTACACTTTCACAGTAGTAAAATTAATTATATCTACTCCTCAAGACTGCCATGCATATAAAATAAAATGGCATCAATAAAGCACCCAATATATTATCTAACACATAATAGGTATTTAGTAAATGGTAGTATTCCTACTCATAAAAGGTCATCAAGCTTCACCTTCAACACATTCATTGGTGAGCTACTTATTCTCTTGTAATTTCATTCCATTTATAGAGTAGTTTCCAAATTTGAAGAGTTTCTCTATGTCAACATACTTCATTTCAGCTGCCATAAATTACAGCAACAACAATATGTTAGAGGATAAAAGGAGGAAAACTTTCAGCAATAGCAAAGTATTTTACTATCAAACTTGAGACTAGACAAACTTCGAGAAGTAATATAATACAATGAAAAATTTAAATACCAAAGAAAGGTGGAAATATAAAGCCCTTGGTATAAAGTTTGTCTTAGTTTTGACAAGTAATAGATATCATTGAAAAAAATGTTGGCATAGGTATCATATCCTAGGACTTTTTTTTTTTTGTCTCATTCTTCTTGACCCCTTGCTTGCATTTCATTTATTATATTTAGGCTAGACTAGGCTGTGCTGCATAACAAACAACACAAAATCTCAATGGTTTAAACAAAACAAAGGCATAATTTTCACACTCCATGTCCAGTGGGGGCCAGCTGGGATATCTGATCTATCTATGCTCTTCTCACTTCTGGACTCTGACTGATAGAACAGATTTTTTTCTGGAATATTGTCATTGAGTATAGCATGTTCTTGCATTTAAAGCTTCCACCTGGAAGTGACACATTACTTCTTTTCACATTTTATTAGCTAAAGTAAGTCAGTTGACTTTTCTTGAATTAAAGGGAGGGGAGCGTTAAGTACTATCTTACCATGTGCCCAAGAGTAGAGAACAAAATGTTCGTGAACAGCACAAATAACTTCCTCAGTATTGTTTGCTAATTCCGCCTCTGAGAAATACTTGTTTTCCCCTTTTGTAATATAGAATTATGTTGCTTCCCCTGCTAGTTTCTTTTCTTCTTCTGCTAGTTCTTTTTCTTCCTCTTACCCCGTTCTTTAATTTTTCAGCTCAATATCTTATATTGCATCTGGAACAAAAGACCAAGATCCAAAATGTTGATGAAAAAAAGATTTATTCTGTGTCATTTGTATTTTTGTCATTTGAAATTAACAGGCGTTTCCCCTTAACATTAACCTTCACTGGTTTGTGCTTTCTCATTCTCTCTCATAATTTTATCCACCCATAAAACATTAATTGTTAAAAATATGTAGATAATTCTTATGTCAACAACTTTTTGTCTTTCCTGTATTCCAGACATATTTTTGGGGGAATATCCACCAGGATGATTCATAGCACTTCAATTTTCCTAGTCTTTCAGGAGTCAAGAAATCCAGTAATTTTAGAAATTCACTTTTTCCCAATATATCTACCCTTTTTTTTTGTATTTTTTCTTCTTACATTGCTTTACAATCTAGCCTTTCTTCCAAGAACTATCTAATCAAGCAATTTCTCACTAGAGTCAACTGTTTTATCCCCTTCCCTTTGTTCCTACTTTAAAGGAAAACAATCAAAAAGACAACTTTATTAATCCAGCTGGTTGTCTTTTCTGTTCCTATGTCAGAAATGTTGGGAAACACTGATAAAATCCATTTAACTACACAAAATTATGTCACTGTGACTTCATTGTCAACAAATTTATATCAGCTCTCAATGTTCTCCAACAAAGCTTGAGTCTGTATTTACTGTGATTTACTGTGCTGAAACAATTTTCTTTCTTATTTTCCAGAACAATTTCAAAATCACGTTTTATTGTGTTCCTTATATAATCCACATTTACTATTACTTTTAGAAGATTATCTAGTGTCTTCCTTTACAGAAAAATAAAACTAAAGGAGTAAGTAAAATAAAATAAAATTGAAGGTGTAAAAGTATTTGCTTTTCAAGCCCCTGGTTATTCGCAATTTTTTTTTTTTTTTTTTTGAGATGAAGTCTTGCTCTTGTCGCCCAGGCTGGAGTACAGTGGCGTGATCTCGGCTCACTGCAAGCTCTGCCTCCCAGGTTCAAGTGATTCTCCTGCCTCAACTTCCTGAGTAGCGGGGATTACAGGCACGTGCCACCATACCCGGCTAATTTTTGTATTTTTAGTACAGACGGAGTTTCACCATGTTGGCCGGGCTGATCTGGAATTCCTGATCTCGGGTGATCCGCCCACCTCGGCCTCCCAAGGTGTTGGGATTATAGGCGTGAGCCACTGCACCCAGCCTCTGCATATTTTTATGTCCCCTCCTTCCTTGTCCTAGAGGAACAGATGCCTCTCATCTGACCAGTCAAATTTCTTCCCTTATACTCTGTCTTCCACTTTCTTATAAATACTTATTACCCTTTCTTTAGTTGTCCACATTTTCTTTTACTCATTTTCTTTCATTTTAGCTTTCAAATATATACATGTGGAAATAATAGTCTACACTCCATTTTCCTAATCTCACTTCTAATTCCCTCTGTTTGCCTCTCTCAGTAAAATAACTTTGTCAAGGTCACCAATGGCTTTGCTGCAAAATCCTACCTTTGTGATACTTGTCTTACTGATTATTTGAAAATATTATTACATCAACATTTATTTATGTATTTATATGTTTATTTATTTATTTATTTTAGAGACAGAGGCTTTCTTGGTTGCCAAGGTTTCAATGCAGTGTTGTGATCATAGTTCACTGCAGCCTTGAACTCTTAGGCTGAAGGGATCCTCCTGCTCCTCCCAAGGAGCTGGGACTATAGGCATATGCCATTATACTTGAATAATAATTTTTTGTTTTTTGTAGAAATGTCCAGGCTAGTCTTGAACTCCTGGCTTCAAGTGATCCTCCCACCTCAGCCTCCTATGTCAATATTCTTGAAATCATCACTTCCTTTGACTTTTTCCTCTAGTCTTGTAGAGCACTCATTTTGAAACACTTTTGCCAGGTTTTCTTCTTCCACTTGCTCCTTCAGTAATATTTCTCTCTAAGCTTTGTATCTTGCCCTCATCTTGATTAATTATAAACACTTCTTGATACTGTTGGTTTCTAAGTCTACGTATTCAAGACAAACATATATGGATCTATTCGCCTATTGGTCAGCTGTACTTGGTTTAATCTAATTAAACCTAACCAAAAATGAATTCATCATTTTATTCCTTATTCCTTATCAGGCCAGCAGAACACACTTTGTACATGGTACTTTCATCCACTCAGTTACCCAAGCTAGAAATCAGAATTTCTTGACTCCTCCATTATTTTCTTATACAAATGCTCCAGGTGCCCATATTTTATTATTTCAATCTCCTCAACCTCCTTTATTTCTCCAGTTCCTCCCTTTAAATATTCAGTGACACCACCATAACTGGACTCCTGGAATTTCCTCTAACCAGCCTCCCCGACAACAGACTGCTCCTTCACACCTTCAATGTAATCTTTCTAAAATACAAATCTTCTGCTTTTCTTCTAATCAGCAGGATAAAATAAGACATATTCAACAAAGCAAGCTACAATATTTTATCTATCTCTGTTTTTCTAGCTCTATTTCTAGGCAATCCATTGCTAAAATTTCTTTTGTGGTTCCATTAAATATGTGCATTTCCTCTAATTCAGTGGTTCTCGACCACAGGGTATTTTCCCCACTCTGGATCCACAGGGAACACAGGTAATGTTTAGAGCCATTTTGTTGTTGTTGTTGTAACTTGAAAAGGGAGTACTACTGGCATCTATTTGGTAGAGGCCAGAGATACCGCAAACATCCCAAAATGAACAGCACAGAACAAATAATTATCTGACCCAAAATATCACTAGTACCAAGCTTGAAAATTCCTGCCCTAATTCAATGTCATAATTCTCATCCCTGTGCCTTTGTACATGCTGTTCTCTCCGTGTGGAATCCTCTCCCTTTAACATCTGTCTGATTTCTGCAAGTTCATCAAGGTTCATTCTGTGTATCGTCTCTTCTGTAATTATTCTAACTAATCTTCCTTCCAGATTACACTTAAGGCAATTTATTTTACCCTCATCACATTGCTATCTTTCTCAAAATCATTCAAAGGCTTTCCATTTCCAAGTTAATATTCCTTACATTGGTACTAAAAGCCCAGCAAAACAGGGGAATGAACTGCATGAATGTTACCCCCCTCTAGTTTTTCCTATTCGCATTCTATGATTCATCCAGAATGGGTTAGTTCACATTTCTGCATCTTACGCACGTCTGTAATTTGGATCCATTTGTTTCTTCTAATTTATATGCTGCTTTGTCTGCCTGATTATCTCTACCAGCTAAACTCTTACCAGATTTCCAAGGCTCATCTTATGCAAATCTCTGCTTTTTTGAGACTCGTCCATCCGGCTCTACCACTGACTTGCCCTCATTTTGGTTACCTACTCTGTTCTGTTAATATTTCTTCATTCACTGGAAACTTTAGCTCCACAATCAGGCTTTATATCTATATAAATCCCTAATAACATTCTGGGAGACACCCAGCCAGATGACATGTCTAGTTGCTTTAACATCTCATTTCCGGCAATGGCAATCTTATTTTAAAATGATAATAACAATTATAATGTTAATAACAATAGGTTACACTAATTGAGTACTTAATGTGCTTGAGGCACTGTGTAAAGTCCTTTAACATCAGTTGCCTCTCATCTTCCTTATCTAGTGCCTGCATTTTTCAAGAATATTGATCTCTATACAGCAAAACATCTTTTCTTCTATTACTTCATAGTGGACAGATCACTGTCGCTCCACAATCACTCTTCATCACTGTCCAATTTTCTGTACCCTAGGAGGTGAATCAATATGAACTGCATCCATGGGTTCCTTTACTTTTTGGATGACAGCAGGCATTGACAGGAGATGATATGGTTTGGCTGTGTCCCCACCCAAATCTCACCTTGAATTGTAATAATTCTCACCTGTCCTGGGAGGGACCTGGTGGAAGGAAATTGAATCATGAGGGCATGTTTTACTATGTTTTCCTTGTGATAGTCAACAAGTCTGACGAGATCTGATGGTTTTATAAAGGGGGTTCTGCTGCACACGTGCTCTCTTGCTTGCTGCCATGTAAGACGAGGCTTTGCTCCTCATTAACCTAACACCATGATTGTGAGGTTTCCACAGCCACGTGGAACTGTGAGTAAATTAAGCCTCTCTCCTTTATAAATTATCCAGTCTTGGATATGTCTTTATTAACAGTGTGAGAACAGAATAATATAGTAAATTAGTACCAGTAGAGTGGGATGCTACTGTAAAAATACCTGAAAATGTGAAAGTGACTTTAGAACTGGGTAACAGGCAGACGGTGGAAGAGTTTGGAGGGCTTAGAAGAAGACAGGAAGATGTGGGAAAGTTTGGAGCCTCCTACAGACTTGTTAAATGGCTTTGACCAAAATGCTGATCATGATATGGACAATAAAGTCCAGGGTGAGGTGGTCTCAGACAGAGATGAGGAACTTGTTGGGAACTGAAGCAAAGGTGACTCTTGCTATGTTTTAGCAGAAAGACTGGTGGTATTTTGCCCCTGCCCTAGAGAGTTGTGGAATGTTGAACTTGAGAGAGATGATTTAGGGCATCTGTCAGAAGAAATTTCCAGATAGCAAAATGTTCAAAAGTTGACTTGAATACTGTTAGAAGCAGTTTTATGTATTCACAAAGATGGAATTGGATCTTTTGAAATTGGAACTTAACGTTTAAAAGGGAAGCAGAACATAAAAGTTTGAAAAATTGACAGCCTGACCATGCAATAGAAAAGAAAAACCCATTTTCTGAGGAGAAATTCAAGCTGGCTTCAGAAATTTACATAAGTAATGAGGAGCCAAAATGTTAATCACCAAGGCAATGGAGAAAATGTCTCCAGGGCAACCCAGAGACCTTTGTGGCAGCCCCTCCCATCACAGGCCTAGAGGTCAGGAGGAAAATACGGTTTCCTGGGCTCCATCCAGGGCTCCCCTGCTGTGTGCAGCCTAGAGACTTGGTGCCCTGTGTCCCAGCTGCTTCAACTGTGGCTAAAAGGGGCCTTGGTACAGCTTGGGCCATGGCTTCAGAGGGAGCAAGCCTTAAGCATTGGCAGCTTTCACATGGTATTGAGCCTGCAGGTGCACAGAAGACAACAACTGAGGTTTGTGAACCTCTGCCTACATTTCAGAGAATGTATGAAAATGCCTGGATGTCCAGACAGAGGTGTGCTGCAGGGGTGGAGCCCTCATAGAAAGCCTCTGCTAGCGTAGTGCAGAAGAGAAATGTGGGATGCAAGCCCCCAGACATGGTCCCCAATGGAGCACTGCCTAGTGGGCCTGTGAGAAGAGGGTCACTGTCCCCTAAACCCCAGAATGGTAGATATACTTGCACTGTGTGCCTGGAAAAGCTACAAACACTCAACGCCAGCCTGTGAAAGCCCCCCAGAAGGGGGGCTGTACACTGCAAAGCAACAGGGGTGGAGTTGCCCAAGACCCTAGGAACCCACCTATTGCATTAGTGTGACCTGGATGTGAGACATGGAGTCAAAGGAGGTCATTTTGGAGCTTTAATATTTGACTACCCCATTGGATTTCAGACTTGTATGGGGCTTGTATCCCCTTCGTTTTGGCCAATTTTTCCCAATTGGAATGGGTGTGTTTACCCAATGCCTGTATTTCCATTGTATCTAGGAAGTAACTAACTTACTTTTGATTTTACAGGCTCATAAGCAGAAGGGATTTGCCTTGTCTCAGATGAGACTGTGGACTATGAACTTTTGAGTTAATGCTGAAATCAGTTAAGCCTTTGGAGGACTGTTGGGAAAGCGTGATTAGTTTTGAAATGTGAGGAAATGATATTTGGGAGGGGCCATTGTGGAATAATGTGGTTTGGCTGTGTCCCCACCCAGATCTCACCTTGAATTGTAATAATACCCACGTAATGTGTGAGGGACCTGCTGGGAGGTAATTGAATCATGGGGATGGGTCTTTCCCGTGCTGTTCTCAGGAGAATGAATAAATCTCACGAGATCTAATGGTTTTAAAAAGGGGAGTTTCCTTGCAAATGTGCTCTCTTGGCTGCCACCATGTATGAAGAGACTTTGCTCCTCATTTACCTTCCACCATGACTGTGAGGCCTCTGCAGCCATATGGAACTATGAGTCAACTAAACCTCTTTCCTTTATAAATTACCCAGTCTCAGGTATGTCTTTATTACCATCATGAGAACAGACTAATACAGTAGATCAGAGAAGAGGAAGGTGGAGTTCTAATTCCTCTGGTTCCTGCTCTATGGGGTCACTTTAGGTTGGTGTTATTCCTCTAAGGTTGGCTTTATTCCTCTATCGATGACTGCAGATCCTTTTACTCAGCCATCTTCATTTAGATATCTGTCTCTTTGTTCCTCCAGGCACAGTGTGATAATAGCTTCCCTCTGTTTCTAGTCCTCAGATACTGTACTACTTGTTGTTGGTTTCCCTAAAGCCTACCTATACCTCGTAAATAGTTCCTGTATTAGTTTTTGCAAATAATTAGTTTAAAGTTATTTAATTTTAGTATTCCTTCTGTTTCCTGGCAGGACCCTGAATAATTCCTTACTTCAAATATTCACTTCCATTGTCACAACCAAGTCCAGACATTCCCCTGTGTGATCACCTCATCCTTCCTGGTTACTTATTCCCAGTAACACCACTCCAAGCAAATTTTTATTAAGACTTTCAGGAGTTTATCCTACCACTTAATCACTATTACTCCACTTGATGGTGAAGCCTGTTGTTACCTCAGACTGGATGATGTCTTCCTGTTCTTTTCCTCAAAATGTCCTGCATATTCATTACATTTAGAAGTGCTTGTTTAATATTATTCTTTCTCACTAAAATATGTTTCTGTCATATTAACTACTGTTTTAATCACAGCACATAGGAAGTACTCAAATAATATTTCAATGACGATTTGTTTAAAAATGTTACATATATGATGCTATAGTACTGTAAAAAAGAATTAGGAGGTGGGCTAATTTATTTTAGGGTAAAGGAAACCTTTTAGCAATAAGTGAGTTCTAAGCACAGAGGTCTTTCATATAATATATCCTAATTTTTTCCAAATTGCCTTATGAATGCATTCTTTTAAATTCACATTGCGCTTTTTTCTCTCTTACACTACGCATCCTAATTCTACCTTGTATTCTTACTACTGTGTACTTGACACCTCACTCTACTTCCCAGCACCCCACTCTATCCCACAATGATTATTATCTCTTTGGGTAAATATCAGTCTTCCTCCCCTTTGCATTCTCTGTAGCATATAACAGAGATGTGGGAATAGAGGTGGTACTCATTTTTTGATGTAATACACAGTTATTGACATTCAGTTCCAATGTTATGTCCTAATATTTTTAATGAATTAGTTTAATGTGCATTTGTTTAAAACATTGTATTTACCAGACCCTGTTGTCTTATACTGAATTTGTAGTTGCAGAACTTTTAAGTTCTTTTCAAAGTAACTATAACTGCTTTCTGTCACTCAGCTCGCACATTTCTGTAGTTGATTTTTGGATTAAAGTGCATAATTTTCACTTAACTTTGTTAAATTCACTTTGTCGATTTGGGCTCATTTTCAATAACTTGAAATGATAATTTCAGAATAGTGCTCACAGAAGTGAGGTAAATACTTTCTGTACTGACATTGAAGACATACCTCATTCTTTAAATCATACTTTTTGTCATTAAAAGTAATTGCAGAAATTGTGATTAACTTTTGCATTGATCTAATATTATTCACTGAAAGACTCAAGCATTTCCATTTGGTATGTTAAAATATAATGCAGGATCTTGATGATGAAAACCCCTTGGGGTATTTATCTTCCTCGTGTTATCTTTTATTTTAAATTAAAAATAAATATGCTGTTCGTGCTCAGTCTATGGTATATGTTGAATTGTGTTTCCCCAAAAAGGTCTGTTAAAGTCCTTTATCTCCAGAACTTCAGAGTGCTACCTTAGTTGGAAATAGGGTCTTTACAAAGATAATCCAATTACAAATGAGGTCGTTAGGATAGGTCCTAATCCAATATGACTGGTGTCTTTATAAAAAGGAGGAATTTGGACACAGAAGCAGACACTCCCAGAAGAAATACAATGTGAAGACACACAGGGAGAAGATGGCCTTGTGACCAGGGAGATGCATCTACAGACCAACAAATGCCAAGGATTGCCAGAGAACAGAAAAAACTGGAAGAATCAAGGAAGGATTCTCCCCTGGAGCCATCAGAGAGAGCACGCCCTGATATCACCTTGATTCTTCACTTCTACCTTTCAGAACTGTGATATAATAAATTTTTGTTGCTTTGAGATTGTGGTAATTTGTTTACAGCAACCCTAGCAAACTAATATGCTCTATATGCAAGTATTAACATGGTGTTCTTTTTCTTCCTCTGAATTTCATGGTGATATAATTCCTTTTCCTTAGTTTATAACCACAAAATTCTCAAGAGGAAAATTTCTACAAATCGGTATTAAAAGTTGTAATTTTACACTGGCAAAACAGTAGAATAATCAGAGTCTGCCCACTAGAGTTTTCTAATATTGTCCCTAAGTATTGACACTCAGGTACTCAGATATTTATCTGTGTGCTTAAAACTGGTATTTCAGCTTGTAAATATTGCTCTAGAGATAAAGGCAAAAGTTCTCTTCTAGGGTGGTATTGATATTGTAAATTCTAAATAACTCACTTTGAAAGAATCAATAGCAATTTCTGAAGATCGTATAAAATTAATTATCTTTGCCTATACATATTTATTTTGCAACAGGGAAAACAATGAGCAGACATTTTGTGTACCTTTGTGAAGTGTTTGAATTTATCCAAATAACATCATCAGTAATTTGCCTCTGTGTTTAATTCCATTCACTTTCCTTGTTCTTTTTTCAGAGTAAGTTTGTGGTTTGGAACATTTTTTCTGATATTTAGACTTTGCAAGTTCTGCAGAAATATTGGAATCAAAATTTTTTACTCACAAAGTGTGGCACTCTGCCCTAAGTTAATGTTGGTGCATTCATTCTTATTAACAACCCTTGGGCATCCACTCTTAGGCAAGAGATGACCCTGAACTTTGAGGTTTTCTGTATGCATGAAATGCATTCTTAACCCATAGCTGATGAATTGGCTTCAAAGTTGTAGATTGTGTAACTAGTTAGTATCATGCCTGTTTAGTACCCAAATTTGTTGCCTTTTTCAAATTATATCTCCTTGGAGAGTGATATTTTGAACAGCCTCTGATGGAAGTAGCTCTCCTTGACCCAGTTCTTAGTGAAGAGAAGTTTTCCCGGCAGTACTTGTTTAAAAGAGATAATGTTCTGTTTCTACAAGTGGAAGTTGGTAGGGACAGACTTCATATTATAGGGTTGTGTTTCTGTTTCAACATGTATGTCAATGCTCTTGATTCAAAAATATGGGTGCACCAGGCCGGGCATGGTGGCTCTCACCTGTAATCCTAGTGCTTTTGGAGACTGAGGCTGGCATATCACCTGAGGTCAGGAGTTCCAGACCAGCCTGGCCAATATGGTGAAACCCCATCTCTACTAAAAATAAAAATTAGGTGGGTATGGTGGCACACTACTGTAATCCCAGCTACTCAGGAGGCTGAGGCAGGAGAATCGCTTGAACCTTGGAGATGGAGGTTGCAGTGAGCTGAGATCATGCCACTGCACTCCAGCCTGGGGGACAGAGCAAGACTTCATCTCAAATATATATATATATATATATATATATATATATGCATATATATATATATATATATATGCATATATATATATGCATATATATATATATGCATATATATATATATTCACCAAGGCTAGATTTAACTAAACTGGTATCCAAATGGTCTGTCTTAAATGATGTCCAAATGGAAACAGACTCAGGATAGTAGTTACGAGAAATTCTAAGATCATAGTAAGATATTATAACACTGTAATTTTTATTTGTTTTTCCATGGAGGAGATCCTTTATAATCAATTAAAGACATATATACTTGAATCTGTTTTAGAACAGCGCTGTTCAATGGTAGGTCAATTTACCAGTATCACCATGCTTATGTATTATAGATTTATATTACATGTCAGTTATTTTAATTTACAAGAGAGTAAGAACCTCTTATTACATATTTTTAAGTTTTTTCTTACCTATTTCCTTTTAATTTTTTCTCTCAAATTAATTTTGGAAATAATTTCTCTCAAGTTAAAAATATCTTCTCTTTTCATTGGAATTTTGCCTTATGTATACATTATTTGAGAAAATAATTGAGACTTTTGCAATCATGACTTCACTTTCATAGAAAAAAAAGAACATTTTTTCATTTATTTGATCCTTCTCTAACTTTCTGAGTAGAGTTTGAAACTAGTCTCATATTTTTGTGATGTCTCTCTGGAGATAAAAGTGGCTAATATCAACTAGTAATTGTATTTATCTATATGAACAATAAGCCTGAATATTACTAATTTAAATAGAACAGAGATTTGTTTCCTCTGATGTAATTAAGTCCAAATTTCAGTTTTTGATGGCTGTTATTGTGGCCTCATGGTATCGACAATATTTGAAGTTTATACTTTTTATTTGCTTTGACATTATTAGCTAGTAGCTTCTAGCTTAAGATTAACTCATGGTTGAAAAACAATGGCTGCAAAGCCAGCCATCACATCTATAATTCAGTAAGAAATTAAAAAGATTAGGAAGGCAAAATTCACCTGCCTACTGAGTAACACCCCAAAAGAGCTTTACTGGGAAGTCCCACTCAATGACTTCTGCTTATCTATCAGCAGCCATCCTTGTTTCCAGGAGCATCTTGAGGATATCATTTTTTGACAAGTGAATCTATAAAATTTTACATATATTTGATAAGCATATATCCAAATATATATGCTTATAACTTTACAATTGTTATTATTTTCTATAGTTATATATATTTGATAGGAATATACATAAAATTATAAATTATATAAAATTTTATAATTTTCTACATCCATTCCAGTTTCTCTCATTTTACATGCTAGAAATTCCAGTATTGAAATATATTTTTTATTCTCTCCATATTTCAAAATACCATTATGAGGACATGAAGGACTGCAAAGACTTCATTATTAACCTACTAATTGGTCATCGGTTCTCTTTGCTGCCTAATGCTGTATTTTGTGGATCATCTACCACTATATCTAATTCCCATATATGATGAAAGTCTGGCATGAGAAAAGTAGACTCTGAACAATATACCTATTTGAAATGTGAATATGATAGTGACTGCAAAGTGTTAGGTTTTTTTTTTTTAACATTTTTATGCATCTGCTGCCATTTATGCCCCAGAATGACTCAATTTTCCCACCATTTTCATCTATTTGAACTACTCTTAAGGTTTTCTTCATAGCTCCATATCGTATGCTTATTACTTCATTTATAGGTGACATAAATACTTGGTTTCATTTAATTTTGCCTTTATTCTTTTCTTATTAGCCTCAGAAAATATAGTACAATATTGTTATTTCCTATATTGTTTTTTGTGATGTCAGATAATACTTTCAACTTATTAAATTACTTAGGAAGTAAAAGTGTATGTCTGAAAATATCTTTCAATTACAAATTAACCCAGAATTTTATCAGAGTTCTATCAGAAGCAGAAATGACTCCTGGCATTGCAAATACAGGAAATTTAATACTGGTAATTGGATATGCAGGTGATGGAGGACCTGAGAATCTACACAGACAAACATGAAACATGAGCAGTAGAAACAGCAGGAAGCTGCCACCATCCCTAGGCTGGAGGGACATAGGAGGTAGCAGTGCCTCATCCCTAAATTCTGGAATTGTAACTGAAACTGAAATGGAATTACTGCCTTGTCCTGCTTTTCCCTACCCTGTGGGAGATAGAGGTGTGGTGAAAAGGACTGCCCAGTGATAGCCGGGCCGTGGAGAACACAAAGTCACTGCTAGATGTAATGTCTGAGGCAGAGAGAGATGGGGGAAGACAGCGTGACTTGATTTTCTTTAATCCTTCCATCTCTGCCCACTTATTCTCAAGAAGCAGACATAGATAGTAGGAAGATAGCTAGAAAGTTTGGAAAATGCAGTTCCCTGTGTTAATATCAGATCAAGGATATCATGGCCTCATGGTATTGACAATATTCAAAATTTATACTTTTTTTTTTGCTTTGACATTATTAGCTAGTAGCTTCTAGCTTAAGATTAACTCATGGTTGAAAAACAATGGCTGCAAAGCCCGCCGTCACATCTATAATTCAGCAAGAAATTAAAAAGACTGGGAAGGCAAAATTCACCTGCCTGCTGAGTAACACTCCAAAAGAACTTTACTGGGAAGTCCTACTCGATGACTTCTGCTTATCTATCAGCAGCCTGAGAATCCGAGAGAAAACAAATGACTAGCGCACTTCTCTGTTTTCCCCTCCAGGTTTGTTTGCTGCTCACTGATGCCCAAATTTGGGCTCCTGCAGAGCAATCTATGGGCTGCATCACCTGTGTCCATTTGCCTTTTGGCTTCCAGTTGTGTTTAGACTGATTGAAGATTGAGAATCTAGTAGAAAGTCAGATGTGGGGGTTTATTTTTCTGACTCCTTCTATGCCAGCCACAGCCACAGACCCGTGGTTGACTCTTTTTTCATAGCCCTGTGTCCTGCTGAGCTCTGGTAACATTGTTCCCCCATTTACCCCTTCAGGTCTAGGGGAAGTAATTGTCCCTTGCTCCTTCTAGTCCCAGTGTACTTTATCGTCCCTTATTATTTCTCTTATCCTTGTGCAAACATATTTGTAAATACTCTCTTCATGAAACTATCTTCTTGTAAACCTTTTGAATGTGCGATCTATTTTCTGCCAAGTCCATGTTTGTTAAATTGAGCAAATGAGTTTTGTCTTTATAACCACCAGAATAATTCAGTAGGAGAGCAGGACAATTGCCATTTCAGCATTTGGAATTGCCTATCTACTGGAAGCCAGACTTATTTACTAAGCATTAGAAAATAACTCTTCTCATTCTTGGCAATTACTTGGTATAATTTACTCCTAAAAATTCACATATAAATATGTGCAATGTAATCAAAGGGTATTGCTCAGTTACAAAGTATTGCAGCCATCGTCCCCAGAAAGGCCCGAAGCTGGGGCTGTCAAGTGTGTTCTAGCCAGAAAAGACGCATCATTCAATCTTGCAGAAAATTATTAGAATGGCTCTGTGGTAATTTTGTGCTAGTCATATATAATTGATGGTCAGACAGGCACATAGCTGGTTTTCAGAACAGGTGAGTGGTCTTGCTAGTCTATAAAGCTTTTTTTGTGTCAAAAACCAAAACAAAAAACACAATACTTCTGCTTTGGGCAGTATTATCTATGTGAGCACAAGATTTGGGGAGCAGGAAACACATTTCTGTGAAGAAAACCAATATCCTTTGGTTTGGGTAGACCCTGTCTCACCAGAAATTCCAAGACTTCACAACTAAATTAGCAGGAGACTACTCAGGGGACATGGAACACAAGCTATTTACCAACCAAAATTAAATATTTTAAATATTTAATAACCAATATGACCATTTGTCCAAATATCTCAGCTTGAGAAATATTGCTTTATGCAGCTGTAATGAATCTACTGTCTTTTCTATGTTGCTACACATCATTACCAAGTAGGGCCCTTTCTAAGCAAATCTATGAGGGAATTAAATATTATTTTCAATGTGACCAACCTTTTCTTTCTGTGTGACCTTTTCCTTTATCACTGTGTTTATCGCAACAGAAATTAAAAAAAAAAGATTTCTAGGAAACAAAGTAGTCAACTTCCTTGAAAAACATCAGTTTCTTGGAATTGATCTCTTAATACAATAAAATTATAAGTAGAAAAGTGATGGCTTTAAACCTTACTCCATCCCTGTCCTCCATTCATAGTTTCAATTATTCTTTGGTACTGTAGTGACTGTGTGAGGAGAGGCCTCTCTTGCTACTTTTGTAGTACTTTGTTAATCCAGATATAAAGCTTGAGCTTTCTGTGCCACCCAGATACATCCATACCCCTTGAAATTTTTATTAAGAAATCTGGTAACTTCAGGAATCATTTTAGACCTTGCAGCCTCTTGAATTTAATTATTTTTCAAAAGATTTTTTACATGTAGTAGATGAAATTGAGTTTGACAAGCTGAAGCAAATGAGGTTTAGTATCTTTGTCTGTTTGACATTTTTCAGCTTTATTTTTACTTTGTATTATGCAGTTCTCTCTTTTCTGGTATCTCAAAATGTCATTGCCCTTCCTACCCCTGCAACACACGGTTCACACCTCTTCCCTACCACTGCTCAATTAGGAGGCACAGAAAGCAAAATTAGATAAAGAAAATCGTTCTCAACTGTTGGGTTCTTCTTTGATCTAAATTTTTATCTTAAAAGACATAACTTTATCTACAACTATTATGTTTATCATAGTAAGCTACCATTTCAACAAAATGGATTTTGCTAAAATATTATAGAATAATACACAAATTCTACACACACACACACACACACATATGGAAAAAACTTGATCTTAAAATCTTCAAGATCAGATCTTAAAATTGCATAGAAGCTCTTCAGCATTGACCTCTAGTTTACATGCTCTAAAAATTAATCATTCATGTATGGTTTCAAAAAATACTTGACATCTTTCCATGATCTTCTGAAATATATAGACTTCCTCTGAAACCATGTCTATAGTAACTAAGATAAAATTTAACAAATTAAATAACATTGGTACTTACAGAATTTTTAAATATTTTATTTACTTCTAAAACTCTATTTTTATAATAAATGATGCTTTTTGGAAACATTTTTATTAGTTGTTTTCTGATATGTCTTTCAAGTGTTGATTGGCATTTTTGTTTTATTTATGAACTTATCTCCATCCTCTGCATTTCTGTAAGACTGAACTAAGAGCAGCTGAAGACCTTGTTTACGGGACACTAAGTCAAAAACAAGAAAAGACCTTGAAATGTGACAGCCATCAATGACTGGGAACCTAGATATGCTGGAGGTACCCTATCCCTCACATTTAGATACAGACTGGGTAGAGCTCATAATTTTATTTTAGATTCTAATGTCAATGTGTTATCTAATTGGAGCAAGGTAGCTAAGCCAACCTAACACAAGTAACTGTATTTATATTCCCTGAAGTTCTTTTTCATACATTTTAGACAACCATTTCATAATTTCTCTTTTTTTTCTACTTTCATTTATCTTAATTTGAAGCACTCTTGTTGCCCTACTGAATTCCCTTGTTTAACTTTTCTGCATTTTTCCATTTCTCATTCTTCCAGACACACAAGCAACCCTTGCGAGTTCCCTATCTCTAAGCTGATCTTATATTATGATATCCTATAGAAACATTTGTTCTATCTGTGGATGATCAATCTTTACCCTCTACAAAGTCAAGTTCTCCACTGACATCCACAACTTTTACTACATCCAAGGTTAACTAGTAAGGATTGCATTCAGCTACATGGAATAGAAACACGGCCGAGTGTGGTGGCCCACACCTGTAATCCCAGCACTTTGGGAGGCCTAGGCAGCGGATCACCTTGGGTCAGGAGTTCAAGACAAGCCTGGCCAACCTGGTAAAACCCTGTCCGTACTAAAAATACAAAAATTAGCCAGGCGGGGTGGGTGGCAGGTGCCTATAGTCTCAGCTACTCGGGGAGCTGAGGCACGAGAATCACTCAAACTGGGGAGATGGAGGCTTCAGTGAGTAGAGATCGGGCCGCTGCACTCCAGCCTGGGCGACAGCAAGACTCTGTCTCAAAAAAAAAAAAAAAAAAAAAAAGGAAAGAAAGAAACATGATTATAGTGACTTAACAAAATAGCAGTTTAATTTTTCCACATAAGAAATGCAGAGTTAGGGAGATTAGAGCAGGTATAGCAACTTCACAACTTCACCAGATCATTAATGTCAATGCCCAAGTTCATTCTAGCTTTCTAATTTAATTCTCAAGGTTGAATGATTGCTGCTCACTTCACATCTCATGGTAGATTTCTAGGCAGGAAGAAGCAGAGGAAAGCAGCCTAGAGGGAGGGATAATAACAATAGTAGGAAATAAAAATTTCCACAGAACTTTTTAGTGCCTTATTTCTCAGCTCTTATTGGTCCAGATCATCATTGCGTGACCTTACTTCATAACAAAGGTAGATGTGGAATATAGATTTTAGATGGGCACACGCTTCCTTGAACAGAATAGAGGTTCTGTGAGTAAGGAATGGGGAAGATTTTGTATTGGGTAAGCTACTAGCAGTGTCTGCCTCTGTTTATCTTGATTGACCAGCATCTATATACATCCATTGCATTGTATATCACATACATTTACCCACCTCTTAAGTTTCTTTTGGTTTCTGCATTCCCTTCAGAATCAAGGATTATTTAGTGCTTTGAATTTCTCTTCATCATCTCTAGCTGTGGTTTCTCATGGTCCAGAAACCTAGACACTGAAGGCCAGTTATCCTCTGCAATTGTCTGAATGTTGGTATCTCTCTCAAATTCACATGTTGGAACCTAATACCCAGTATAATAGTATTAACACATGGGGCCTTTAGGAGGTGATTAGATCATGAGGGATCTGTCTTCATAAATGGTGTTAGTGCCCTTATACAAGAGGATTGAGAAAGTCTGTTTGGTCCTTCCACCATGTGGGGACACATAGAAGGTACTATCTGTGAGGAATGGACTCTCAGCAGACATTAAATCTGCTGGTGCTTTGATCTTATACTTTCCTGCCTCCAAAAATGGGAGCAATAACTTCCTGTTGTGTATAAACTTTACAGTTCCATTATAGCAGCCTAAATGGACTAAGACATCCTCTCTCAATAAATTCAACAGGCAGGAGGATGAATAAGGTGACAATAACATGCATTTCCACTCAAAAATTAAGAAAGAAAAAGAACACAGACATTGGCAAATAGAAAATATAGAATCCTTGGAAAAAAGCGGGAAAGTACCTTGCTCTGGTAACGAAGCATGTTTCCTAATTAGTCAATTTTGCAGCCCCGTTTCTGCCTTTTTGAGAGAATCCCCTTGGACATTGTCCTACAGAGCCAGAAAAACGATGGATATTGAATAATATGATGCTATTAGGGATGCAAAGCTTCCTAAGTCAATCCCAGGGAGTCCAAGTATAGTTTAGAAATTGAATGATCCTGGCTGTGGCCACTCAAGCCTGGAGACTCTATGGCAGTACAGTTTCCTCGGCAAGCTTTTTTGTTTGTTTGTTTTCATTTGAGTGTGGTCAATCCTATGCACAAAAACCACTGCTAATACTTGTATCAGGATATAGTTTTTAAGCATATAATTCTCCTACTCACCTATCTGCTTTTGTGCTATGCTCATATCTTTAAACATAATTAAGAATATTTTTTACTGAAAGCCAGTTAAACAATAGACTTTGGTGAGGATACGGTACAGTTTACATTATCTTGGCCACAGAACGAGACATTTCCAGGAAGTTACTAGGGAAAGGCAGGCGCTCCTGCTTCATCTTTTGCTTAGTCTGTCTCTCTGCAGCCATCTCTCACAACCACCTCATTTTAAGGCATTGCCTCTTTTCACCTCTGAAAGCTCCTACTTAAAAGGCTGTCTTTTTTCCTTAGCAAAGCTGTGTTGTCTTCATTGCTGCCTGCCAGCTACATAGCATAAACCAAAGCTCAGCCCACTCCTTCAGGACTTTGCTGAAGGCAGCAAGAAGAGACCAGCACACTGCAACACTCTCGATTTTGCTTACTGTGGCTTCCTACTGCATTTGGCAGGCAACAGGTTGATGTTTTCTGTTATATAACAAAGGTTGCTAGTTTTCCAGCTTGTGATGCCCAAAGTCTCACACCATCATTAAGCCATTTCCTCATTTTCAGAATTTGCAAAACTCCCTTCCAGATATAAAGTCCCTTAATAGGTAAGAGTGGCTTTGGCAACTATAACAGAAAACTAACTGTGGTGGTTTAAGGAAAGAGTTTCGTTTTTTTTCTTTTCCCACATAACACAAAATTCAGAGAGAGGCTTGGGATGATATAGCTGGTTTTTTTTTTTAAATGTCATTAGTGGGCTAGGTTCTATTTGTCATTCTGCTTTGATATTATTTCTCCTCCATACTTTCACTGCATATTCCAGGCAAGACGAAAAATAAGTAGATATAAAGAGGAAGAACCAAACTTTCCCAGAGATCTCTTACAGTCTTTGATTTCCATTTTAATGACCAGAATCATGCCTCGTCCCCATTTTAGTTCAGAAAGGGAGAGTTCTAAAACAAATTTTATTAATTATTGACATGTTTTGTACCTTCAGTAATGAGAAAGGTGAAAATAAGTGTTCAACATACAGAGAAGTATATTTTGTCCATAGCCTAATGTTTACCTTAGTCCTCCAAGAATTTCACATCAAAGTTTTAAATTTTTATGCAATACCACATTTTTCTCAACAGGCCAAATTACATCATTTTTCTACTTTTTACTTTAACTTTTTATGAAATGGGAAAATTAAGAACTCATAGAGCCTGTTGTGAAAGTCAAATACACTTATTTCATATAATGTATTAACCCAATTTCCTTTTGCCTTCAGGGCTTTCTTCCTTGCAGTAATAGCAACAGAAAGGACATCAAAGAAGTGTGGACCCAGGAAACATTTAATTTATGAACATGGCCTATTAAAATGTACATCAGTAGACAAAACAGGTCTCCAAAAGAGGAGAAGTTTCCTATTAAACAACTAATTTACTTTCCTTGTTAATAACTCCAATTCTTTCTTTACTTATATTGTTCTTTGTAAGGGGAAAACAATTCTCTAAAAAGTTCATCCCAGATTCTGTCCCAAGTTTTAACTATCTGAACTGCATGTTTTTACAAAATACTCTTTTTACTGGTTTCTGTTGACTTAATTGACATATAACTTTTCCCACTACATCATTTGTATAAGGAGAGATCCCTGTTATTGCAGGGGACAAAAAACTTCTTTTTACTCTTTCAGGTTCTGTGACTGGCCCCATAATTAAACTGATATAATACAAATTAACAGGAGAAAGGCAGACATCTTTAATATATAATATTTTTACATGTACACAGGGATCTTCAAAAGAAAAATGAAGACCCACAGAAGCCAAAAGCTTATATACATTTTTACACAAAGAACAATAAATTGTGATGACGTGACAAGATGAAGAGCTTTGGGCTAGTGGTAGCAAAGTGTGGGACAGTTAAAACGGCATATATGGGGAAAACTAATGGAAGAGAAAGGTTGTTTTGGTAGGTTTGTTTGTACAGGTTCATTATGATATTGAATTCCAGACTCTGGTGATAAGAATGTCTTCTTCCTCCTACAGGAATCACCTTTCTCATGGAACATTTTATGACCTGCTTTTAGGCAGAAAAGGGGAGGTCAGAGAGCCCTTCCTGCATCTGCTGTTTCTCAAGTGCCTTCAGCTCAACATAACCAGTATGCCAAAGCAGTCATGTTGGGTGGTGTATTCTGAACTCTTCCATTTTCTGGAACTATTAAGTGTGGTTTGTTCTTACTTCAGCCTTTGCTATGGCCTTGGCTCAGCTTGTTCACATTTTAACTATGCCTTCAATTTGCTATACTCCTGCAAACATTCTTCTCCTTCTCCTTGCTCTCTCTGCCTTTCCTCAATTTGTGGGTGACCTTTCTCTGTACACTTGTATTTGAATTCAATAAATGTAAACCATATTATCTCTACTAACTACTCCTGGTAATTTTTTCTCGTTCAATAGAAGAGATTTTGTTCATAAACAATACCACCGAACACGCTAGCAAGCATGAAGTGATTATCTCAGTGGCCGGCATATAGTAAGCATGCAAGTAACAATAACTATGTGGCAAGGTATTTTTTGATATAATAACTTGTGAGATGATAATCTTTTTCTCCCTCATAGTTTACTGGCCGGTCATCATCTAACACAATGTTTATTGCTTTAAGAACTAAAGGAAGTAGTCATAGTTCTCCTGACTTCTTGTTTTCTTTTTTCCCAGAGGGAAGAGAAAATTCAGGGTACAGACAAGATATTTTGACACATAATCTGAAAGTAGAAGGATTCCCCTTGGGTCTAAAAGAAAATTATTGTGGTCAGCTATAGAAAGGAGAGCGCTGCACATCTAAGAGCAGAGGGTTCCTCTGAGCTGTCAGACTAGGAACTGACTTAGGTGCAGGATGGTGGGTATCTCAGATGCCAAGTGTGGGAACCGATGACTGACATTCACGGGCTTTCCTTTCCTCTCCCTTCACTCCTTGACACTTTATTAGATTCTTGATCCTCTGGTGTTAGACTGGAAGAAATATCTAAAAAGACTAAAACAGTTTCCTCCCAAATGAGTACGGTGGTGCTCAAAATAGGAATCACTCTGTGACATTAAAACAAAACAAAACAAAACAAACACTAACAATATATATAGAATTTTCCTAATACAACTGAGTTTCTGGAGCATCCATGATTCAAAAATGTTATATTATTATTTTGATTCTTATTTTCTTTTCATTCTTTTTGTTATTTTTATTATCACTCTGTGCATGAAGGGGCTTGTAGAAGAAAAATGTCCTTGAGTTCACAATGTTAATGGTCCAGTGATGGGAAATACACTGCACAAATCTACTCTAATAAAAATTTAGCAACTTATGACTTATCCTCAGTAGTAAAAAGCTCAGCTTTTACTTATTCACATCACACACACACACATAATAATGCATTCAACTTATCTTACTGCCCACCTGAAGCCCACTGTCCCCTTATCAGCAAATATAGTTATATTTCATGGGCCTGCTTCACATTTAAATTTTCTGGCTCCTCTTCTGCCACAGTCATTGTCTTATGATTTGTGTAAATTCTCTTTCCTCTTCCATTTCTAGACAGCCTTGAGATATTGTGTGAATTTCCCTACATCTGCTTTTCACTTGGGAGCTTTCACAGAGAGAGTTTGTGTATGTGTGTATATGGGGGGGGGTGGGGGTGTGGGGGAGGATGGGGGGGTACTCTCTCACTTTTCTTTTTCTCTAGGCTTCTTTTTAAAATTTTACTTCCTTTTCGTGCTGTTCTTTTGATCCTTTTTTTACTGTTATTTTTTTCCTCTTTAAGAATCTCTTATAATGCTCTTAAAATGAATACAGCCTATAATTTTAACTATTTTAAAGTCACGTTTTATATGAGGTAAAATTGAGAATTCTGACCATATTATTACTAGAGAGGTTTCTTTTACAGCATTTAAAAGAAAGGGTTGCAACAGTTACTATCATAAATGTCACTTCAAAAATATTTCTTCCTTCACTCAACAAAGCATACAGAGTACCCACTGTACAGCAGGCTCAGAGCCAGCTCATGAAGTTGAATATATGCCATCCTTGTCCATGAAAACTTGTAGGAAGATAGACAGGCAAAAATCACACTCACAGAAAGATCCATACTATCTTAGTTCATTAAGGCTGCCATACAAAATACCATAAACTGGTAGGTTATAACCAACAGTAACATATTTCCCACATTTCTGGAGCCTGTAAAGTCCAAGATCAAGAAGCTAGCAGATTCGGCCTCTGGTGAGAACCCATTCCTCATAGACAGGAACCTTCTCACTCTAAAGTCACATGGTGGATTGGGTGAGGGCTTTCCCTGCGGCCACTTTTATAAGGGCACTTTTCCATTTATGAGGGTGGAGCTCTCATAAGCGAATCACCTCCCAAGGGCCCCACCTTCTACTTCCACAACCTTAGGGGTTAGGATTTCAACATGCAAATTTTGGAGGGACATAAATATTCAGACTATAGTACTTAATACAATCTAAATATGTTTAATGTTCAGAGAAAACCTAGGGGGAACACTTCAAAGAGGGACTAAAATCCTTTCTATGAAGGATTGAGTATACCTCAGCTCAGTGGTCACTGTACTGCAAATACTCTCCCTAGTGCCATACATTTCCAGGACTTTAATTACTGTCTATAATGTAATTTCCTAAATCTGTTGCTCCACCCAAGATTCTCTCCTGTGCTCTAGATCTAGACATTCAGTTGTCTTCTACAACTTCCATTTGGATATCCCACAGGTACTTTTATTGCAATTTGTTTAAAATTTTCAGTGTGTACATGCTACTCAAATGTGCTCTTCCTCTTCTATTCCTTACTGCCCAGAATGGCCCATCATACAGCAAGTGACTCAAGCCAGAAATAGATGAATCATTCATGATTCCACCCTCTGCCTTATTTCCTCATCCAATTAATCATCTTCTTTTCCTTCTATATACTAAATGTTTACCTTATGTTGTACCTTACGTTGTGTTGTAATCACCCAGCAGAAGCAGGATGGACTCCTACCCAAAATTTGGTTTAGATGTCAAGACCGATGACACCACACACAAATCAAGAGGGTATGAAAAGTTTTATGACTTAAATAATAGGGCTTTCTGGGTATATAAGGGCAGGAGGAGATGTATCTACTGAAGGGTGGACACAGGACACTCCATACAGTGGGAACCACGTGAAGGCATAGAGGGGTGAAACGTGTGGGTCACAATTGTTACACCAGCAGGGAGAGTGTGTTACAACAGTGGCGTGTGGTTTGGAAGGGTGGGCCATGGTGATAGGATCTGAGAGTAGATATGGGTTAAAATAGTGAAAGGCCTGCTACATTAAACAGAAGTCTGCATTTTGTTGTGTAAGGTTATGACTCTCAAAGTTAAATATATGTGTCCTGAGGGTATGCCTGGTTAAGACTAAAAGCTACTGGATCAATGTGTAACTCCTCCTAGAAAACATAAGGGAACTATAATATTTTAGTATATTTTAAAATTGACACGTGGAAGTTTTTTTTTATGTTAAAACTCCTAACACTATCTGTTGTAGAAGACTAAATCTACATGATATTTATGATAAATGATAGATTTTAAAAATATTTAGGTTTTATGGTGAACCATTCTGAGTAATCCCCACCCCCAGGATTCAGTCTCCAAATTGTCAATGAGAACATTTGGGAATTACTGCTGATTGACGCACAGCCACTGAAGAATCTTTCACAGAGTTATGGCATCACCATCGGTTTGCAAGTGTATGAGCCTGAGGGTGGAAGTTGAACTGGCAGATCACATGGATAAGAGAAAGTGAGACACTGGAAGGCTATGAAAATAGAGCAAATGAGAGATGATGCTGGCATGTCATAATGCCATCAAAAGTTTGATGTCTGACAGCTTTTATGCTTACCTTTCCCTTGTGTCCAACATTTGGGAAAGTGATAAGAAAGTCTAGTGCTTTCTCCTTTGTCTCTGGTAGGTAATTCAAATCACACGAGCCCTTGTGCATACACTGCAACCACCATCCTGATCCCAGACGCTAACCACAATAAAGAAAATCCCAAGCAGCATCCTTTGCTGTTCTCTCAAGTTATTTTTAAACCAGCTTGGGATTCCTGCCCTTATATCCCCAGAAAGCCATATTATTTAAATAATAAAATGTTTCATATCCTCTTGGTATGTGTGTGTTGTCATCAGTCTTGACATGCGAACCAAATTTGGGGTAAGGTTCCATCTTGCCTCTGTGGAGTGATCACAACACAAAGGCAAACTTTTAAGATACATGAGGAAAAGATGATGATTAATTGGATGAGGGAGTAAGGAATCTTGAGTGACTCATCCATCCCTGGCTTGAGTCACTTGGTGTTTGATGGGCCATTCTTTGTAATAAAGAATAAAAGAGAAAGAGCACATTTGAGTAACATGTATACATTGAAAAGGTAAAACACATTGCAATAGAAGTATATGTGGCCTATCTGAATGGAAGTTGTAGAAGACAGCTGAATATGTAGATCTAGAGCAAAGGAGAGGATCTTGGATGGAAATATAGGTTTAGGAAATTACAATAAAGGCAATGATTAAAGTTCTAGAAATGTATGACATTACTGGGGAGAGTATTTGCAGTATAGACCAGCAAGCAGGGGGAGGCAGGATGTTGCTGATAATGTGACTGAGACTGAAGAAATACCCATTTAGAGAGTGTACCCTCTTTATCTGGTTACAACCTAATGTTTCATAGTGCTCAACTCAGCCACCCAAAATCTGTTCTTCACCATTTGAGGCTGGGTTAGGAGTTTCTCCTTAATTCTTCCTTAACACTCTTGGAAAATCTCTATTCTTGCACTTTCAATGACAATTTTATGATTATATCCCTCCATTTCGTGTATAAATACTACTGTGTGAGCACTTTTAAAATTTGTGTTTGTTCTCCCACTCTGCTACAAATTCCACTCTATATTCCATTCTGCTAGGCACTGAGTAGGTATTTAGGAAATGTGAAATGAATCAAAGAATAAGAAAATTGATTTTATCTATTTCATCTGTGTCAAAACTAATCAACTGCATTACAAATCTGGTATTCAGATGTGTCAAGAAAAACTATGAGATCTGATAATACTGATATTCTTCATAAAGGTTAGAAAACCACAGAGAACTTGATTGTGGAATACACACAATAAAAAATAATTAAAAATACATTTTAATTTCCTATTATTTGTATTTTTATTTCACATTTTTTGAATAGCAGTATTTTTTTTCTGAAAGAGCATGTTTCCTACTCTATAGAACAAGGTGAATGATTAAATAATTTCAATATAAGGGATATTTCTCAGGCCATCAGCTAGTAAGGTTAGGAATACGATAGGGCTACCTTAAAGAAGCAACAAACATCAAGTCAAAGTTTCACTAATTTCTACCACCTAATTCATGATAACATAATCTCTGAAAACTTCGTATTTTCTTCTTTCTCATTTTAAGAATTGTGGTCTCTAAAGAAGTATAATGATAGTGGCTTAAATTCTGGAAGAACTGTCATGGTTCAAATATTTGCTGTGTTTATGAGTAGCTTGACTTTTGTGCATGATATAACCCTTTTGAGCATCAATTTTTTCTCAGCTATAAAGTACATTATAACAGTTGAATTGAGCTTATAAAATTGTTTTGAGAATTAAAAGAGATAATGCATTCTAAAGTGTTTAGCTCAGAGCCTTAAATGTAGTAATCTTTCAGTAAATTTTTATTGCTGTTTATGATGATAATATCACTTCCTGATATTATTGCTTAGTGGCCCTGAGCAATGCCATTCCCTTCCTTCTTGCCTTCTTGTCACTGCAGAACACTTTCCTCAGGACAATTCTGTTTGAGGTGCATCTTCTCATGCTGTGCTTTACATGTTAGTGTTTCTACTGCTTCATTTCTTGGTTCCATTTATGGGATGAGAGTCCAGCTCTGCCTACCAATCCTTCCATTTTTCTTACCTGTACTGTCCTGGGGAAATGTCTGCCTCTTTTATCTTCAATTCGGCACCATCCACCATCCACTTCCTCATGATGCCATCTCACTGTGATAGAGAACAAGGCCAATGCACACACATGCAGCCAGATACTTTCCAATAAATGTCTTTTAAGAGACTATTTTTTAAGTAGAATAAAATATGAGATAAAAGGAAAAGGGAAAATAATCAAAGAAGAGGCTTTTGTGTCGGCATCTTTTTGGCCTTTCCCTACTATTTTCAGAATTCAATTTTAAAATGTTGAAAATAAATATATCAACTAAAACAAACTTAAATGATGAAAGAAAAACAGCTTCTGATATAAATTTTTAGAACTGAAAATAATTTAACTGCAGAATACACACACATGCCTTTAATCTATCACAGTAGATTTAGATGTCTAAGACTGGGAAAATAATAAGAGTGAATAGAGCTAAAAGAAGCATTTGTTCTTTTCTCTCTCTCCTCTCCAAACTTGATTTTCTTCTGATTCATTTGGTCATTTGTTCCTAGTTTATTTTATCCCCTAAAATACTATTTTTATGTTATAACTTTGCTCAAAAACTTTCACTAGCTTTCTTCTGTATATACAAAGCACACCTCTTAAAACCATTAAGTTCTTCAATGGTCCAGTTCCAGACTTTTATTCTGCATATTCCATTTTCATCACAATGTGACCCCTTTCCTCTGACTTAGAAGGCCTACCCATTTTCTCAAAATATAATTTTTATTAATATACCCTTGTGGTTTTACCTGTACCTATTTTTTCTACCTGAAAAATCTTCTTCACTTCTTTTCTCACTCTTTGCATTCCACTGATTTTTCTAAATCTAACTTGGGGAACAAGTGTTCTTTGGGAGCACTGGCCCCAAGCGTCCAGCAAGCAGTGACCTCTCGTTCCTCCAAATCATTAGTTATCCAGTTATCCTTCACTTTTCATTTGCTTTTAGTCATTATTTCTAAAATATGCTTAAAATTTGAAGATTTATGTCACCAAAACTTTTCAATGTAGGTAGGACACAAACATATTAGTCAATTAATGAGCTATAATTTTCCTCACTCATATCACTAACTATATCTCATGAGGTGGTTATGTCTTGTAGGTTTTTGATCATGTGTAAGTGCTCAGGGCAAAGTGTTTGGAAGGGACCATCTTGCCTTTCTTATGTTTCCATGCGACTCGATCTTCCATTTGAGTAACACATTTGGTTTCTCTTTGTTCCCTTACTTGCTCCTGTAATTATGGGAAAAAACACTAGCTAGCTACATTAGCACTCATTCTAACTCATATTTTTCAACACTGGCTTTATTGGTAATGAATGTGATATCTTGATCTCCATATGCGTAACTCTTATGCCTATCTCTCTGTTAGTTCCGACCTTCATTTAGGGGGAAGAGTAATAGTTATGAGGACCACTTAAACCCCAACATGTGTTTTTGTACATGACATTATGCAAGAGATACTCGTTCCATTTACTAAATTAATAATCTCCAGTCACTTAAATAACAGAAATGAATCTGATTTAGACTGTCGAGTACTTACCTTTTGTTATTTTGAGTGGCTAAAATGAAAAAAAGTTACTTTATTAAGGTTCAATACCTGGCTATAAGAACATTTTGGAGTCTTAATATAGTAAGTAAACCCAATTATGATGCATAGTCTTTAAAAAGTTTTACCTTTCTTTCCCCATAAGATGCATTTATAGTTTTGAAGAGGAAGGAATGACAGGGTTATGGCATTGGCTTCTGCCTCAGGATGTTCTCTATTTCATCCCAGCTCTTGTATTGTTTCATCTCTCAGTGAATACATTCAGTATTTTTTTTTAATGAATGAAGTTACTTACACAGAAATTATAAAGCCATTTTAATTTCTTATGTATGTCTAAAGTGTCCATAGAGCACATTATTAAAAGTAAGAAGGGAAGACCCAAAACTTACCAATGAAACTGAGAGATGTGACATTCTTTATTATGACAATATTTTCCTCTTTTACTTGAAAAGCTTTTTGTTCTACTATTACAGAAAACTCTATGTATTACTTAAAAACTACACTATTTATGCAAGTTTTTTTCAGACAGCTTTAAAGTGTAGATAGCTAAGTTGCTAAACACAACAATTCATAGTTAATAGATTAAGGAGTGAAAATGACATATTTGCTTGAAATTGTATGGATGATTTAGGCTAACAACACAATTTCCTAGCATAAAATTTAACCATGTATTTTAAAAATAGAACCAGGGGAACTTGAATGACAATTGTTCTGTGATTTATCCACTTGAAAATTCATGAATATGTATTGAATATCTCATGAGTCCATTTTTCCTTATTTTACAAACTTATTTTCACTATAAAATCAACATAACCATATTTTTGAAAATTTGAAAAATGTAAGTAGAAATCACTTCTAATCACTGAACAAAACTACTTTTCTGGTTTTGAGTATGACTTAGGCCCTTGGGTGAATTTCAACAAGTTATTTAACCCCTCAGAGACATTGGTTATACTTGAAAACAGGCAAGAATAAAATTAATTTCCACATGGCTGAATTAGAGTAAAAATTAGAAATAATATATAAAAATGTTATAGTGAGCTGAACTCACCAAATCTACTTAAGAATAAGGTAAGGCATAAATTCACAAAATCATTAGAAAAAGTTATGTGGAGAATTATTTGTTTTAATATATTTCTTGCCAACATTTTTCTAATAAATAAGTTTCCATAAATTTTTATAGTTTAGAATAATACACACATGCACACATGCATGCACACATGCACACACACATGCACACATGCATGCACACATGCACACACACATGCACACTACTTTGTAACCTGTTTTTGTTCATAACATTTTATCAAAAACATTGGCCATGTTATACATAGTCTTCATGTCATTTTAATTTTCCTGAAGACATATTTCTCTTCTGAGGCTTGAGTTTTACATCATTTTGGATTTATAACTCTTTAGGATGGCTGCACAATGGTCATTTTTAATTTTTCTTAATCAAAAATGACCCAGGGATTTTCTTCATTTTTCTCTTTTGTTGGAACCTGTGGTCACTGAATCCTATGAGCTCCTTTTTCTTGATTTAATTTTTCATTTTGTAGAACACATGCATCAGTCATATCATGAGTATCCTAGTTCATCATCCCTGAGGGAATGGCTGATATTCTATAAGAAAGAAAACAAAATGCATATGTAGAGTATGTGTTTATTTCATTCAAGATGAATAGCTGTCCTTTTAGAGTGAAGAGTCTTGTGAAATTAACTTGCCAACCAATTGAATGGTTCAAGAGACATCACTATATGGGTACTCAGAATTGGTCTTCGTTTAGGCAGATTAGCCTTGGTGGGTGGAACCTCATGTTACTGGGCCAATGAATAGTCCCCATCTTTGCCACTATTTTTACAAGATGGGGATGTTCAATGACAGAGACTACCTGAATCACGTAGTCAATTAGCTAAACCATTGTATCTACTTGGTTGTTTAGTGCCGTTTCCATGGTAGATATTCTCTGAGGAGTATTGACATATGATACAAAGATTTTTGCGCTTCATGACCACTCCGATAGGTCCATTCACATGCCTCTTCTAGAACTCTTTGTTTCTTATTTGCTATTTTTTCTCTTTCCAAACTCTGACCAAGAAATCAAGTCATTTTGTACCGTGAATGTATGCATGTTTTTGCCTTGGAAAATTTCTTTTTCCAAACAATGTAGAATAACAGGTGCAGGGCCAAAAGCTTTTTTGCTGAAATGATTGCCAACATTACAGTTTTTAGGGCCATTCTGAGTGGCTCTGTCCTATATCTGCAATATATTAGTTTTTAATTAAATTAAGATTAGTTATTGTACTCATATACTAACTGACCCATTTACTAACTGAGTTTGGTCTTCCTTCACTTGTATCACATTTTAATAAAGGGCAAGAGTGTCCCTATATCAATAAGTTCTTTATATTCATCTTTATACATAATCCACCTTGATCCAGCCCTCTCTGATTCCTCAACCATATATATTATTGTGGGATTTGCTGACATGTGTTTGTTATATTCTAGAGATCCTTTGGTCTAGTACTTTTCCTCGGTTAATGGGCCAGCATCTTTCTGGATTATATTGTGCATGAATTGCACTGTGGATTTGCCCTAATTTTTTTCTGGTAGCTAGGAGAAGTGGAGGCAGATTTTGAAAGGGATATGTGTGTTTTTACAAAGCAGGGGCCTCTGCATCGTCTTAAAAAATAATGGGAGATGGATGACTACTAATGGGGAGGAGTGAGTCACTTTTGAAAGCCTAGAAGTTTCGTTTCAGGGGAATGTGAATTCTCAAGATTCTTGACTGTTTTATGCAACCTATCTTTACCCAAAGTTTTAAAATTTCACTCTTTCTCAACTTGGGCCCTAATTTTTACATAGCACAATTGCCAGAGTTGATGTGATGACTGTCTTTGGAGCTCTGCTTTGCTAATAAGTCTTAAATCTGATTCTGACCATTTTTTGCCACTGATATCAGCAGATGAGAACCTCATTATCTTTTCTTTTTTCTTTTTTTTTTTGAGAGAGAGAGTCTCACTCTGTCACCCAGGCTGGAGTGCAGTAGGGTGTCTTGGCTCACTGCAACCTCCACCTCCCAGGTTCAAGCAATTCTCCTGCCTCAGCCTATTGAGTAGCTGGGATTACAGGTGGGTGCCACTACACCTGGCTAATTTTTGTATTTTTAGTAGAGATAGGGTTTCACCATGTTGGCCTGGCTGGTCTCGAACTCCTGGCCTCAGGTAATCCACCTGCCTTGGCCTCCCAAAGAGCTGGGATTGTGGGTGTGAGCCACCACACCCAGCCTTCATTGTCTTTCTTCAGTGCAATAATAGCATGAGCAAATGCCATCCTATTGCATTTTCTTCATAACAAGTACTCCTCCAGAACCTATCAAATGCCTGAGATAGTGCACTTGCTGGTACATTTTCTTTCATTGATTTCCCAACTCACTTTACAATCAATGAATGCTTTAAAAATTTCACAGCTATAATATGCCAGTTGCTCTCATCAGTCCAATTACCACCCATGTTCATGATAAAGCTCTTGTTGCCAGCCAGCTGGTGATGATCTAGCTCTAAACTCTCATTTTTAGACTCTGCTTCCTCAATCATTTCTGTTAACAGTTGTTTTTAGTTGAGTTCCTCAGAAATTGTCTCAAGAAGAACATTTATATGCAGAAAGATTATTCAGGAATGCTCTAAGGAACACTTGTGAAGACATGGGTGGTGGATAGAAAGAGAAATTAAAGTACAGCACAGAACATAGGTCTCAGCTGAATCTAAAGGAAGCTCTAGAGCTGAAATGGCCCTTCAGAGTTATTGTACATTGAGGATAGATAGATGGCTTAGTATTTGTATCCTTTCTCCTTGATCAGTCCCTGGATGAAGGCTGTCCTGGGGGTGGGGACATGCCTCCTTCAGTCAAGAGTAATCCCAACGAAGGACATAACTGTTAGCAGTCAGCAAATAATATTTCCAGAAGCTGGGGAATGTGTAGGATGTGGGTGGTGCACACAGCATCTATGACACAGGAAAATTGTGTAGAAGATAAAATTTGAGACCTTGCAAATAGAAAATCCAGTTGTTCTATAGTAACTAGTTTGGGTACAGAATGCTGGCTTGGACAAATTTATTCCTTCTGAATTCTAAAGTATTGTTCAATTGTATTCTCAGGCAGCCTCTAAAATGGTCCCAAGTGATCCTCACCTCCTGGTATTCACCTTTGTAGTCCTCTCCTCATGTGTGTGAACTCGATTTAGTTATTCAGTTTTAATGAATAGAACATGGCAAAAGTGGTGGGATGCCACCTCTGACACTAGACTGAAAGTCCATGGCTTCTGTTTGGGGCATTCTTTCTCTCTGTCTTTCTTAGAAGGAAGCCAGCTGCCGTGCTTTGAGCTGCTCTATGGAGAGGCACTTTTGGCAAGGAACTAATGCCTGCAGTCAACAGCCAGCCAGGACTTGAGACCATATAACAAGCACATGGGTGTGCTTGGGAGCAGACCCTCCTCCATTTGACCCTTGAGATGACTACAGCCCCAATCATAATGAGTCAGAAGCATCCAGCCAAGTCACTCCCACTTCCTGACCCATAGGAATTGTGAAATGATAAATGTGGGTTTTTTTTTTAAGCTGCTAACTTTGGGTATAATTTGTTATGCAGCAATAAATAGCTAATATACAATATTTCCACTGAGAAGTTAACTGTTATTTTGAACTCTGAATCCCTTATATAGACCAATTTTCACTTTATCTTACTCTCTCTCTCCTCTCTCTCTCTCTCTCTCTGTCTCTGAAATTTCTTCAGATTTTTTATTTGTTTCTGGTGCTCTTAATTTTCACAATGTTGGAACTTATTGATGGTTCTGTCTGTGTCTATTGGGCTAGACATGCTTTGGGATCTTTTATAACATGCACTCAGTTTGAGTAGTTTCTTGGGTTGATTCTGTTTTGATTTTCTCATTTCTTTGGAAATTTATAATTTTAAAATTTTGGACCACTGAGAACATTTTTAAATTGTCTTAATCTAACTTTCCACTTATATTCTTTTGCCTATTCTTCTTAGATAATTTTTACACTTTATTTTCAAGCCCTTCTATTAATGTTTTTATTTCTGCTGTGTTATTTCTAAGACTTAAAAGATTTTATAATGTTATTTTTAGCATCTCTCCTATTTTGTGAATATGTCATCTTTTCTCTCTGCATATGATAATGAGGCTTTCATTTGTTTTCTAAGTTTTTATATCCCTAGGTATTTACTGTTTTGATAATTTTTTCTTCCCTGTTTGTTTGCTTTGCCTTTTTCTTCCAAGATAAAGCCTGGAAGCTGCACGTCACCTGCCAGCTTTGTGTGTGCCCAGTGAGGTGAGAAAATTGGCAGCATTAAGATTTAGTAGATACATTTTCATGCACACCGGGTTTTTAATGCTATACTTCTGCTCTCAGATGTGCCTGTCATCTCCCTCTGCTATCCAGACCCTGTTTTACCCTTTAGTAAACTGCTGGGGTTTGGAAAAGGGCAGCTGCCCAGCACAGAGAAGAGTTCTGTGAGGTTTTTGCCTTATGTGGACCTCCATTTTAGTTATATATTGCTGCATAACAACTCTATTTTTTCTCCCAAATTTAGCAATAAAAAGCAAAAACTATTATGCTCACAAATTTTGTGTGTGAAGAATCGAGAATGAGTGAAACATGAAAGGCTTTCTTCTTTCTGTAATGTTTGTGGCTTCAGTGCAGGTGGCATAATGACCAGAGGTGACTTGAATGACAAGGGGACAGAACAGCTGGACAATCCAATTCCTAAATGCTTTCTTCAGTTATGGCCGTGACTGGGATCTCCGAAGAATGACTCAGCTGAAACTGTCAGTGAGGATGCTTACCTGTGGTCTCCCTATCATGGTGGTATCAGGGTTGTTGAACACCTTACATGGCTCCAAAAGCAAGTGTTCTGGAATGTAAGGCAACAGCTGTGTGGTCTTTCACAATCCAGTATCAGAAGTCACATGACATCACTCCTGCTAAAATTTCTTTGTGGAAGCAGCCACAAACCTGCCCAAATTCAAGTAGAGGGCACACAGATCTCATTTCTTGATGGGAGGACTCACAAAAAATTTGCCACCATGTTATAAAAACACTGTAAGATCTAATAGTAACTTTAACTTTTTTTAACCAATCCTTGTATTTTCAGCCCAGACTTCACTTCCTTATTCAGATGTATAAATGTCTTCTGTGGTTTTGTGATCAAATCTGAATGTTTCTTGGATTTACCCCTGCCAGCTAAGGATTGGCCTTCTTTGATCTGTTAAATCAGTTCTCAAACACTGACTTGTTTTCCATCTAAGATATCAGGGTGACCTTTATCCCATTCTCATTGCTTTGAGCATTTTGTGCCACCTTTTTTAAAGTCACTTTCTATTTATTTTTATATGAGTGAGGTTTTGGGAGAAAGTACAGATAAATATATATTCTCAATCTACCACTTTAATTGAACATTTTTATTTTTTCTTTTACAAAATTCCTAATGTTTGCCTAACAAACATTTATTGAGAAACTGCTGCATTTTCACTATGTGTTAAGGTCTGTGTACATCTATTTTATATACATTATCTTATTTAATATGCTCATTTAATTTCCACATCTTGTTTAACATTTATAATCTTCTGAGTTGTTAAATACAATTTATAGAAGACCGTTGGTTTAGTGTGAGCTGCACCAGGCCTGACAGACCAAACCAAAATGTAGTATCTCATACTAAAGCTCCATGCCACCAAGCTGAAACTAAGTTGTTTATCTGACTTTCCAAGAAGTCAGGAGAAAGAGATAACAGTCAAATCCCCAAATGTGCTAGTTTGAGTTGGCATGATAGGAAAGTTCCCTCCACTTTAGTCTTTACACGAAAGTAACTTTGGAATGATCAGTCTGCTCTTTGTTTCCTGTTTCTGTTTCAGCACTTTTTGTAAAGCTAACTTCTTCTCAGCACATCAGAACACTCATTCTACTTTATAGAATGAGGTACAATCTGAATCTAAAATCACAAACAGAAGCCAATTAAGATTTTTAAAGTAAGTGTGTTGTAATTTTGTCTTTTGACAGATTTCATCATTGCCTACATTTGTCTCCAGACAACCTGTAGTACAAACTTGGCTTCAACCTGCAGTTGACAATGGTAACAGGAATCTTATTTTAAAAAATAATATGTGCCACCAGCTAAGTTGGTCATGATGAGGTCTGGGCCTTGATAGCCTTCTGGGTTTTAATTCACACAATATCTGTGTGAAAAAAGAAAAATCAAAGTAACTGTAATTTTTTTGTAAAGCAAAATACTTTTTAAAAGCCATGAGGCACGTGTTACTCAAAGGGCTCCTTGGACGAATTATTTTGTAAGGCAAATAATTTGTTATAGTTCCAATGACATGTAAATTTGCCAGTTGTAAATATTGGAATTTTTGGTCCTTAGCATTGAACTTACTGGTATTGATGTGCTATATAGCTAAATGTCTTCTAAAAAGATTCACTGTGGGAGAATAAATTACAATGGATAAAGAACAGCATTACAATCCCTCAATAAAATGGGATTTTAACAGACAAAGGTGAGTCAGTGGTGAAAGGTAGGAGAAGATACAACAGGTAAGTGTCTGACTTCAGGCTGGAGCCCTAATATAATAATAAGTCCTTCTTGTATTGTAATCTCTTATAGCTGAATCTCCGTGTGCTCTCTCTCTTCTAACATCAATGCAGCTCTTGGTATGTGGTCGTTCTCAGGCCCAAAGGCCCATTTTACTTTTGGCTGCAACTCTGTAACTCTGTAACAGAGACCAAGTGCCTGCAGGGAGCAGATGTTTGGGGCAGTATCTGCTAAGGTGGCTTTGCTGAAACTTGGTTCTCTCATTGGGTCTTGGAAGTGGCGAATAGGACATTCCTATAGAGAAACTCGGAGAGGTAGTAGTGTTCTATCATCAATAACATGATCAGCATGACAATATTGTATTATGTTTATTCCAGTAATGGGCCAAATATTCTGCATAAATTACCTAATTTAAGACAAGTACTATGTTTAGTTCCATTCTTCAAATCAGAGAATTGAGGAACAAACCAAAGGCTTTTTTTTTTTTCCAGATAATGAAACTGCTATTTGCAAGAACTGCATCTGTCTGACTCTCAGACATAACTACACCAGTGTTTAGCAGACATGCCAAGTGATAAGAGTCAATCACAGCCTCTGTAGAAAATACTGGAACCCTGATTTGGACTTACTGAATCAGAATCTCCAGGCAATAAGCTTGAGATTCTCTGGTTTGTAAAACTAACCAAGTGATTTTTTTTCTTTCCTTCCTTCCTTCCTTCCCTCCCTCCCTCCCTCCTTCCTTTCCTTCCTTCCTCCCTCTCTCCCTCCCTCCCTCCTTCCCTCCACGCCTTCATTCTTTCCTTCCTTCCTTCCCTCCCTCCCTCCCTCCTTCCTTTCCTTCCTTCCTCCCTCTCTCCCTCCCTCCCTCCTTCCCTCCACGCCTTCATTCTTTCCTTCCTTCCCTCCCTCCCTCCCTCCTTCCTTTCCTTCCTTCCTCCCTCTCTCCCTCCCTCCCTCCTTCCCTCCACGCCTTCATTCTTTCCTTCCTTCCTTCCCTCCCTCCCTCCTTCCTTTCCTTCCTTCCTCCCTCTCTCCCTCCCTCCCTCCTTCCCTCCACGCCTTCATTCTTTCCTTCCTTCCCTTCTTCCCTCCCTTCCTTCCTTCTTTCCTTTTTCTTTTTTCTTTCTCTTTTTCCTTTTTCTTTCTCTCTCTCCTCTTTCTTTTTTCTTTTTTCTCTCTTTCTCTTCTTCCTTCCTTCCCTCTCTCCCTCCCTTCCTTCCTTCCTCCCTCCCTCCCTTCCTTTCTTCTTTCCTTTTTCTTTTTCTTTCTCTTTTTCCTCTTTTTCTTTCTCTCTTTCTCCTTTTTTTCTTTTTTTTCTCTCTCTCCTTCCTTCCTTTTTTCCGTCTCTCTCTCTTTCTTTACCATATTGCACTATCTTTTATCATCACATTTGATTTGATAATAAAGGATAATCAAATAAAAAGGTGAAAATTGCTAGATTTTTGATAATTTCTTCCAGTATGGTTAGTAATCATCACAGTATGTTCATTTTTGTTGTTGTTGTTTTTATTTTTGTTTGGTTTTTGTTTTTGTTTTTTTGACACAGTCTCACTCTGTCTCCCAGGCTGGAGTGCAGTGGCGTGATCTCAGTTCACTGCAACCTCCGCCTCCCAGGTTCAAGCGATACTCCTGCCTCAGCCTCTCTAGTAGCTGGGACTAGAGGTACAAGTCACCATACCCAGCTAATTTTTTAAAATATATTTTTTAGTAGAGACGGGGGAGTTCACTGTGTTAGCCAGGATGGTCTCAATCTCCCGACCTGGTGATCTGCTGCCTCGGCCTCCCAAAGTGCTGGAATTACAAGCATGAGCCACTGCACCCAGCCTTATATTCGTTTTTTAATAGCTGTACATCATACCATCCATATGGTAATACCACATTCTGCTAATACCACATTCTGCTAATACCACATTCTGCCAAAACAACCCAGTCAGAAATCTCCCAGAGGAGGTATTGTGTCCAGGTATTTTAACTACACAAACCCATGCATTCTGATGATTGCTGCTGTATTTTCTTCTCTTGTTGGAAGACTGCGATTGATAAGATCCGACTCCTTTGGTTAGTAGTTAGCCTGCACAGGGCGGCAATAATGCCCTGTTTGCTTATCTTAAGAGTTTGCTGCTTACGAATTGCTTATTTCTCTTAAAAGCTCTTCTCCACCACATCCAGTTCTGCAGTATCCTTCTGATGTCATTTGTCTGTAGTTCATCACCCCCCGGCTTTTCTCCCAGCTCAAGATCCTCTTCCAAGCAACCCTCCATGATACAAGGTTGTTTTTTTTTTTTTACTTTTTGCCTCTGCAGTAACATGGTTCCATTTGCTCCTTTTCCTGTTCTTTCTCTGTTTGCTTGCAGGCCTCTGATGGGGCAAACATACAGTGGGAAGCATTCCCTTAGAGAAGTAACTTCAGATCTGCTTTTGTGATACTTAAGTGAGCTTACAGTTACTTTTTAGGGGGATGCTGTAAAATTCTCAAATAGTTCCTCTATAAAAGAATTTATTATAAGGCTTTTGGTAGTATAAAGTATTAATGTGAAATAAAATAAATAATAGATTGTGAAAATTTTTGAAAAGACAGTTTTACTGATCTTTTGTTTGAAATGATTAATATCCCTTTCCATATGCCCACTCGAATTTCAAGGAAACACTCAAGTTTCTCATAGACTTTAGCTTATATGCTATTATATATACCATTTGGGAAAAAAGTTTAACTCTAGTATATAGCTTTCTATGTCTTTTATGAAAATACTGCATGCAATTTCAAATATTTAAATTAATTTTATGGTATCAGTAAAATATATAAAGTTAAAGGAAAATTTCTCAAACTCTCCTTTTTACAAAAGTTGAAGCCTGTGGCTAAAATTACCTTTATGTGGCTTATTCAGAAGTGGTGGCAAAATGTTTAAAAATATGATCTTCCTCTTTGCAGAGACTGTGAAAGATAATCTTAAAGAGGTACTCACGAAACACAAGCTCCTTCTCTGGGAAAAAGAATCATCATCCTTGTTATCCCATGAAAATTCATCTTCTTTTCAGCTGATATGAGGACTTGATCTGTCCTTTCCTATAAGTGCCATCTGTGTTTAAATGAGGCTGTTACTCTAACTCAAAGCAGACTTGCAAGAGTAAAATAATCAATCTTCATCATATTGCTGCACTTTCGACAGTTAATTTTCTAGAGTAATTTGTCATTGTGAGGAGCATAAGATTTGTCTGAATTTGTGTCAAAGGTTATTGACTGAATTGCCACCTCATCTTTTCAGTCAATCTATAAATATGGGCAAGTTTGGGCAGAGGCTAATGGCCTTCTCACTAAGGGGATGAGATTGTGCAAGTTAGGCAACTGATAAGAGGTAGAAATATCTATTGTTTCACCCATTTCTTGTGGTAGCATTGACTTAGAGTTAATCTCAGAAACTTCACTTAACCTTCTTAGTCCTTTTTTTCCTGTAAAACAAGGCTAAAAATTGTCATAACTATATTCTAGTTTCCACAAAAGCTAATCTAAGTATTAAAATTTTTATTATGACTTTGTGAGAGTGATCCTGTATTTTTCACAAAACTAAGAAGAAAATATTTTTATTTACTGTTTTTCTATGAATAGCTTTTGGTTTTTGGAAAAACTATCTGATCTTTATTACTAAGATTCTTGCTCCTTAGGTCAAATTCTTGTTCCCTGTCTTTATATAGAGTCTAATATTGGAACATACCCAAGGAGCACATGGATAATTTTATGATGTTTGCTGACTATTATGTTTCTTGACCACTTTAATAGCCTAATAATAATAGTTATGAATTCTTATTGAGAAATATCCATTCTTAATCAATGCCAATGACAGTGTTTCCTCTTTCAGACTGAAGGAAAAACAGGGAGAAAACCAGTTCATATATTATGGTTAAACACTGATAAAACATTTTGGTTAAATATCTGCCTTTGTGGGTTATTGCAAAATAGATTAGTTTAAAGCTCATCTAGCCCTGAAATATACAGTTAGATTATTTTTTATAGGTTTCAATTATTTTTATTTCATTACAGTTATTTTTTTTTCAATATATGGCCTGTTTGAAGGTACATCATAGTAATGGTAACAGCAGCAACCACTGCAGTAGATAACTGGCAGTTGCTGAACAATTCATGTCTGCCATGCCATGGTATGAGTGCCTTAAGGAATAAATACAACTTATATTCATAATAAACGTAGGAGGTTGTAGAAGGCTAAATAATGGATAACCAAAGATACCCACATCCCATAATTCCTGTAACTGGTGACTGTGTTACCTTGCATGGTAGAAGGGATTTTGCAGTTGAAGTTAAGGTTAAAGACTTTATAAAGGCAGATTATCTTGGATTATCTGGGTGGGTCTTTAAAAGTGGAAGAGAAAAGCAGAAAAGCAAGTCAGACAGATGCAACTACAGAAGAGACAGTAGGGACTCAACTCAAATGACTAACTTTGAAGATGGAGGAGGTGGTCCATGAGGCAAGGAATGCACTTGCTTCTAGAAGCTGGGAATAACCCACAGCTAGAAGCAAAGTAGGAAATGGAAGTCTCAATTCTACATCGTAAGGAACTGAATTCTGCTAATAACTTGAAAGAGAAGGAAATAGATTCCCTCCAGAGGCTCTAGAAAATAATGTATCCCTGCTGAAACCTTAACTTGATTTTAGCCCCATGAGACCCACGTTGGACTTCTGACTTATAGAGCTTGTAAGATAATAAATTTGCATTGTTTCAGCCACTACATTTGTGGAAATCTGTTACAACCACAATAGAAACTCATAGAATAGTAATCACTAGTAATATCTTCATTTAACAGATGAGGAAATTGAGGTAGGACAACACAAGTTATAAAAATTATCTCAGTTCTTAGTAGAGTTCCTGGCATATGACAAGCAGTTAATGTCTTTGTAGAATGAATGAATGAATAAATAAAGAGATTTTTTCTTATGCTTTCCCAAACCAATATATATTTAATTCTTTCTTGAACTAGATATTTTCCTAATCGACATACTTTTACTAGTCAATGAAACTACAGACCTATAAAGTTCAATCACTGCTGTCTGAGAGCGCAGAAAAAATGACCGCTCAACAATGTATAATATATTCGAAGAGTAACATGGGGGGCCATCAGAAGTTGAGTAAGAGTATACATTAATTATTCAAGACAAAAATACAAGCAATATTTTAATATAGTATCTGTGTAAGTGGAAAACACATAAATCACTTTTGACCTTCTCAATATCAACTAAGGTCAAATAAAAAATTTCCCCCATTTTGAAACATGCTGCACAGAGTTGTCCATGTGAGAAAGAGCTCAATTACTACCTTCTGTCTGCAATTCAGAGCATCTATATTTTTCAGTTTGGATTTGAAAATTTAAAACCGTATTTGAAATTTTGATACGTTTTCTCTCCCAATGATCTTAACACCAATGACATCCTATAGACAAGAACTTTGTTTTACTTCCATTGCAGCTGTCCAGAGGAATGACTGCCTCTCTCTGTAAGGTATTCCCGAGTTCTTCTTCCATCCATAGTTAATTGTCTTATGGCACACAGCCTAGAAGTTAGAGCAGATTTCACATATCCTCCAGAGTGAGTGCAAATCAGTGCTTCAGTTTCTGGTTCTCTGAAGGATGACAGCCTAGCCCTTAGGAAAGGTTTTCCTAAAGTCCTAAGCTTGCATAGGGCATCTAGCCTACAGTATCACATCACAGACTTAACAACTAAATATGGTGAAAATCTTCCCAAACTATTTCAAGTAATATAACAACAGACAAAAACAATGTTTATTTAAATGGACGTAATATTTACATGATTTTGGGAAAAGTTGAGATCACTTCACCTTAGATGATAAAATAAAAACAATCCAAAGAAGTGGAAATAGACTTAGGTCTTGGAGTATGTATAAAATTTAATTAAGGTAAAGAGAGGAAAGTGGACTATTCAGATGGAAGAAATGTAAGGATAAAAGCAGGTTGTGAGAAACTTCAAGGTGTTTAGAGGATCACAAACAGACCAGTTTAAACAGAACTAATTTTCAATTCACGAGAATTATAGGAAATAAACCTGAAAAGTTATGTTGGCACCAGATTGTAGAAAGCATTGAATGTTAAATAAGGAATCTGAACCAAAGCTCAAGTTATTTAGTTTGGTCAAAAGTTGAGCAGTGTTACACTGAAAGCATGTTCATATGGTCAAGTGTTAAGCAGTATTTATTTTAAAATATGAGTGGCATTTAAATTCATAGTGAATGCTTTCTGAAGACATTATAATTCCATTCAAATGACTTGATAGCATGAGTCTACATTTATAAGTTTACAAGTGGGAAGGTGAGAGAAAGTACACTTCTTTATCTATTTAAGACTTATTACTTCAGAGATCGCACATGAATCAGTGTGTGTTGAAAAGGTAATAATGGGCAAGAGACTAGGTATTCAGCAATAAATTATATTTTAGATAGGCATTTATGAATGCAGTGAAGTTCAATATTTCTGTATTGAAACCTCTTGCAGCTACTGTTTTGGTTGAATATACTGTTGAGATGAAAGCCTCAAGTTTAGGTTGGCACTTCAGTTCTCCAAGGATTAATTCAGTGATAAAAAACCAAAATCCTACTCTAGGAGAACTGATGATGCATTGTGTCCAATTGACTGAGATGAAATAAATTGGCTTTTTCAAAAATGCCTACATTGAAAATTCAAGTGTATGAATATTGCAAAAATGAGGGAAACAGGAGAAAACTTTTTTCATCAAAACAAGTCTAGCAGTTAAAAAAAAATCTTGGAGATGAATGTAAATTTCATGCTTCAAGGAAAAATCTAATAAATGTTTAACATTCTATTTTATGAGACAGACTTGTGTATGCTTTAGACACAGAGCTTAAGATAGGACAGACACTGTAATTTTTTAGCAGTATGTTTTAACTTATTTGGAGATAGAAAATGCTCTTTCAAAATATTTAATTTTCTGTTAGTTTTGAAAAGTATTCGCCTAGACAAAGATAAACCAAAATGTCACTTTCAAGATTAATTAATAAAGAAACCCAAATTAGGCTGGGCACGGTGGCTCATGCCTGTAATCCCAGCACTTTGGGAGCCGAGGCGGGTGGATCAGCTGAGGTGTTTGAGACCAGCCCGCCCAAAATGGCGAAACTCCGTCTCTAATAAAAATACAAAAAATTAGCCGGGTGTGATGGCGGGCTCCTGTAATCCCAGCTACTCGGGACGCTGAGGCAGGAGAATTGCTTGAACCCGGGATGCAGAGCTTGCGGTGAGCCGAGATCGAATAACAAAAATCATTTCCTCTTAAGAAAGTACCTGGTTATCTGGCCGGGCGCGGTGGCTCACGCTTGTAATCCCAGCACTTTGGGAGGCCGAGGCGGGCAGATCACCTGAGGTCGGGAGTTCAACACCAGACTGATCAACATGGAGAAACCTCCTCTCTACCTTAATAAAAAACCAAAAATTAGCCGGGCGTGGTGGCGCATGACTGTAATCCCAGCTACTCGGGAGGCTGAGGCAGGAGAAGCGCTTGAACCCAGGAGGTGGTGGTTGCGGTAAGCTGAGATCACCCTTGAGGGCAACAAGAGTGAAACTCCATCTCAAAACAAAAACAAGAAAACAAACAAACAAAAGAAAAACAACAAAGTACCTGGTTTTGATAAACTACTAGTGAGTAGGGAACCACTGTGGGCAGATGAGGTAATGAGAATCACTGTGTCACTAAGGAGCAAGACATGAGAGGAGTTACCAAACTCTTCTTTCAGAAATGAATGGAAATTTGAGGAAAATTGGTGGGTGCCAGTAGGGGTGAAAGAAGAGAGAAGAGAGGAGGGCAGAAAGGAAATAGGGTGTCCTATTGCCAGACAAGGCAGAAGGCAGGGAATAAAATGGAGAAATATCTTAGGGCCCTTTAGTACTCAAAATCATTATGACAAGCTTTTAAGTTGAGTTGCTGTACTGTAACCCCTATAATTTTTTCATCACTTTTAGTAATAATGTCTTTGACATATACACATACTTTATATAACAGGCTGGTCTAATATAAATTAAAAAAATAAATGGAATGAGTTTCATATCTGAATGAATGAATGAATGAAAAGACATTACAAAGGTAAATCAGAGGTCATAGCCAAAGGTTGGAATAAAAACTCTGGCTCCCTGTAAACTTAGGGAAATCTTGAAGCCAGTTTTTTTTTATTCCACATGGCAGGTAATGGGCCTGGGAACAATAAAGTAGTGCTCAAGGGGTGACAAAATCCCAGCTGACACTTGGGTTACATATGTTTCTATTAAAGTTTTACTTTGGAGGATTTCTGAAAATTTCTGTAGGCATTTGGGTTCTTCAGGTGAAAACCACAAATAAATCTGGGTAACTATAGCAAAAAAGATAATTTATTAAACTAATACAGAATGGCTCACGGAATTGAAGAATGAAGTAAATAAGCAATCAAAGTGTGGTAAGGACTGGAGCCAGGGCATCTGTGGTGTCTTCAGCATTACCAATGAACAGTCTAGTCTGGAGCCTTCTTATTGGAAATCTTTTAGTTCAGATCTCATACCGTATTTTTCTAAATTTAATTTTCCAAAAGAAAGAGAGCAATTGGCCTGATCTGAGTGATATGCCCTTCCCTTTGGACAATAGAAGGGGTGTGGTTTGATCTTCTGGTCATTATATTTTCTTAGTCTCCTTCAGTCTGTAACTCTTTTTTTAGACTCTTTTTTTGTTTGTTTTTCATGACCTTGAGAGTTTTGAAGTCAAACATTTTGTAGAATGTTCTTAAATTTTAGTTTGTCTGATATTTTGTCATGATTAGATAGGGGTATGCATTTTTGTGAACAAGATCATAGAGGTGAAGTGTCCTTGGCACGTTATATTGGGGGGTATATGGTATCAACATGAAATTACTCACGAAGTAAACCTTGATCACATGCTTGAAATGACATCAGTAAAGTTATTTTTTCCTTTTCATCTCTGTTAGTTAAATGCAATAGCAACTTCCTCCAAAGTGGAAATGGCCACAAATATCCACTAACTATTGAATGAATAAACAAATTTAGTACATTCATGTGATTAAATACTTTCCAGTGATAAAGAAGAACAGACTAATGTTACAGGCAACAACATGAATGACTCTTGAAAGCATTATGCTAAGTGCAAGAGGCCAGACTCAAAATACTATGTGTTGAGTGATTCCATTTATATGACATTCTGGAAAAGGCAAAACTATGGGGACAAAAATCAAATCAATAGTTTCTATGGTCAGGGTGTGGGAAAAAGAGATTGAATACAAAGAAGCATATTTTTGGGGCTGATAGAAATATTCTATATCTTAACTGTATCATGGTTACATGATTATATGTGATTGCCAAAATTATAACACTGGACATATTACAATTGAAGTAAATTTTACTACATGTAAAATATACCTCAACAAGCCTGTCTTTAAAAAATGTAGTGCCACAACAGGCTGCTACAGACTAGGCTGATAGTTGCCATTAATTGCACACAAGGAAATACCGAGTTTCTACTATAAGCAGGTGAATCTCAGAACAGAGTATATAAAAGAAAGACAATAGTTTAAAAATACTGTAGACTCTATCAGTGCTTCATCATATCTTCTGGGCACCCACTATATTTCTATAGGCCAATGGCTTCCTATTCAAAACAACAGAGGATCTTTGAGGGTTTGCTAAGGCCACTGGAGGCCATTCTATTGATGCATATGGCAGGATTGAAATATCAGGAATTGACCATTCCACAGGACAGCTCTCAACCAATGATTTACCAGAGTTAGTGGGTAAATACTCTGGCTCTCTTGCTACATAGTCTCCAAAGGGCTCCCATGAGGACCAAGCTCCAGCACCCACAGGGGTATCCTTTGATAAAGTACTGTTTATTCTCTTTCTTCCCTTCCTTTACTCCCCACTTCCTACTGGGGTTTACTAGGATCACCTGCTCAATAAACACTTTTACATACATCTTGCCTGGGATCTACTTCTCAGGAAAGTCCGTCTTCTCAGGAAGACATTTAAAATGAATTTCTATTAGTAAGCAGCCTAATCCCTGATTTTTCATGATAGGACAGTACTCCCTCCAGGGGAACTAAACATAGGAAAGCTAAGTTGCCCTGTTACTCATGTGAAGGTCTTGTCAAGTTAATAGAGTGCTGACAACGGCTCTCTCCTTGACCAAACATTAATCACATTCTTTGATCTTTGGCCTTCTATGTTCATCTTTGCATAACATAATTTTAACAAGAATTTTGCTAAGTCAGTTTAGTGAGAATCTCCTACCCTAATATCTGGTCAAATTCCTCTTTCCTACCTACCCTTTGTATCTGATCATCCTGGCCTGCCTTCAGCTAGAATCCTTTCAACCAGTTTATCCAGAATCTCCTCTTACTCTGGATGTTTGCTGTGAGTGGTGATTTTCTACTACACAATCACCCTACCTCCAACCTGCTCCTTGGCTATGCATCCCCACTTGTCTTTGCTGTGTTTGGAATTGAGACTAGTTCCATGCTGAGGTCGCTTTTCCCCATGGCAATAGTTCCTGAATAAAATCTGGTTTTTCTCCACTTTACTACTACAGTTTTACTGCTGTCTGGTTCTGGTTTTATTCAACAGTAAATATCAATGGCAGACCTCAGATTAACAGGAGCATGGGACTAGAGCTACTCAATGACATTTGCCTTTAGGTCAAATTAATACCCAGGCATGAAAGCCATGCTGAGCAAGTCGTGTGGTTCCACTGATCCCATCTGTGAAAAAGGAGAACTACAAGCTCTGGAATCCTGGTTAATCTTCAAGATGATACATTTGTAAATATTTGGTGTTTAATTAGCTAACTTTGTTGGTATAGACTACAGAAAGTTTATTTTTAGTCCAATTTGAAATGCTACACATTTTGTATGACGGAGTTTAGTATGTATTCTATTTTATTATTCAACTCGAGTATCCACACTTCGTGGGAGATGATAAGGTTAATTGAGTGAGGAAAAATTGGCTGGACACTAGAGGTTTTAAAGTATTCAAGATCTCTGAATATACAATAACTGTTGCACTAAGAGGATTTTTGGAAGAAGGACATTGCTGGATATAAAGGTAAAGAATTATTACTGTATCTGGGAATGTCTATCTGAATTAGTTCATTACATATTATTTTGGCTTGGGTATATGTACAAAAATGAAACAAATTGAAAAACTATACATAGCTCTTACACAAAAATTATAGAACTATATGAAACTAATGCTAATGGGATTGTAACTGTAGTTGGTATTTCTGAGGAGAGTTCAGAGAACAGCTATCTAAGTGAAAGGTTCAATCATTAACTCTTGGATCAATATTCATAATGCAGTTACAATTTGTATTATTCTTTTTATGCCACCATATACAACTCTTATGATGGTAATAAGAAAAAATTATAGTCATCTTTGCATTTCCTGAGCAAGAATTTTTATATTACATATACCCGCTTAAAGATGGTAACAAATAACCTATTAATCACTGGTCAAATGAATAAAACTGACTTTGGGATGAGTTGGCAAATAAAATAAAGATACAGAAATATGAATAAATTAATGTACACTGGAGGTTATTAGTAGTCAAGATGATAAAATCAAGAAAGAAATTGTTAAAAGTTAAATAGTGCCGGGAGCAGTGGCACATGCCTGTAATCCCAGCACTTTGGGAAGCCGAAGTGGTCAGATCACCTGAGGTCAGGAGTTCGAGACCAGCCTGGTCAACATGGTGAAACCACGTCTCTACTAAAAATACAAAATTAGCTAGGGGCAGTGGTGCACACCTGTAATCCCAGCTACATTAGGGACAGAAATCAGAGGCTCAGGCAGCTGATTTGTCAGGAGGCTGAGGCAGGAGAATCATTTGAACCCAGGAGGTGGAGGTTGCAGTGAACTGAGATTGTGCCACTAAACTTCAGCCTGGGCAACAAGAGCAAAACTCCATCTCAAAAACAGAAAACAAAAAAAGTTCAATAGCATTTTCTCATCATTTTTGTTAGAAGAAAAATATATGAATTTAATATTATAGATTTATTTCTAAAAACAACTTTACTGCTAAGTACCATGATTAATTATTACTTAAAATAGATTTTCAGTTAGTAATATAAAATGTTCTTTTTTGCTTCTAAAAATGTTTAAGTAATTGTACACAAATTTTTTATTTGCTTTATAGATTTAAAAATATAATGTTGCTTGTTTTGTATCTACCTTAATGGATATAACAGTTCTGCAAACAGGACATAGGCGTGATTGATATAGTTGGCATTTAAAAACTGCTTCTGACAATGAGGTCTGGATATATTACCTGGAATGTGTGCAGTTAGAAAGAAATAGATGGTCATTCTTGCACAAAGTTTTGGGTCTTCTGTGATTTGCAAACCGCAGGCTTTAAGGAGCTTTGAAACATGCCAAACTAAGCACTGTAGTAATAGTTTGCCTCCATGTGACCTAAGAGAAGAAAATCAGCCATTTATGGCAACATTACACAATTCAGGTAAGATGTTCTCAAGGGAAATATAAAGTTCTCACACTCATTAAATAAAGAGGAGAGCAGCGCTCACAGATAATATACAAAGAGATAGAGGCATCATCCTGCCTAATGTGGTGGAGAGACCACTGGATTGGCAGTTGAGATACTTGGTTCACAATCTTGTCTTCGAAATACATAATTTGAGTTTTGAGCTTAAACAAACTTGTTTTCTCCAGCATCTATTTTCTCATCAGTAAATAAAAATAATAATACTATGATTACCCCAACATCATTATGAAGTTCACTTGAAATGACATATGTAAAAGGCTCTACAAACTTTAAAGCAAAATAACCAATATATACTCATAGATAAAAGTGTATTACAGGAAAAAGTCTTTATTTTTGGCAAGCATATCTGGATTCTAATCCCAATTCTACTATTTACTCCCTTATTTTCTGTGTCCTCTTATCATCAATGTTTTCACCATTAAAATCCTGATAATATCAAGCTCATCATACTTTTCTGGAAATTATATGAGATAATATATGTATAGGGCTCAGTACAGTGCCAGATATATATCACAGCTTCATACAGAAGCTGTTCCTTTTGTTTTGTAATTTCTAACTTTGTAGTTTCTAACTCTTATAAAACATTTACTTAGTGCTAGGCACTATTTATGTATTGACTCATTTGATTCTCACCAGAACCCTGAGAAGAATCTGTGATTATTATATTCACTTTATAGATGAGGAAACTTAGGTGCATGAAAATTAATTTGCCCAAGGTTACACAGTGAATAAATGGTGTTGCCAGGTTTCAAACTTAAGCAATAAGATTTCAGAGCTCTGCTGTTAACCGTCATGCAATACTGCTTCAAAGAGGAATTGTTGAAAAAAATATTGTTCATAATTATCTACTGTGTGTAGGACTCTGTTCTGAGTACTACAGACATAAAGAAGAATATAACAGGCTTTGATATATGGTTAGGGGAACAAGAAGTCTGTAAAGAGAATAAACAAGAATAAAAGAGAAGAGATATCTGTACTCTTATGCTCGTTGCAGCATTATTCGCGATAGCCAAAATATAAAATCAACCTAAGTGTTCATTACCAGATGAATGAATGAAGAAAATATGATTATCTATCTATCTATCTATCTATCTATCTATCCACCTCCCTACCTATCCAATGGCATACTAATCAGCTTTTAAAAGAAAGAAAAACCTGTCATTTGTGACAACATGGGTGAACCTGGAGGAGGACATTATACTATTGAAAGAAGCCAGGTACAGAAAGACAAATACTGCGTGATCTTGCTTATACGTAGAATCTTAAAAAGTCAAATTCATAGAAGCAGAGAGTAGAATGGTAATTACCTGGGTCTGGGAATTGGCAGGTGGGGAATAGGGAGTTGATGGTCAGGGGGTACGAAGTTTCAGTTAGACAGGAGGAATAAATTTGGGAGATCTATTGCAGAGCATGGTGACTATAGTTAATAATAATATAATATGTACTTGAAAATTGCTAACAGATTAAATTTTACATGTTCTTACCACAGAAACATGATAAATATGTGAGGGGATGTATGTGTTCATTACCTTTAGTTATTACACAATGTATTCATGTATCAAAGCATTATTTTGTACATCATAAATATATACTACTTCTTTAGTTAAATCTTAATAAAAGCTGAAAAAATTGTAAATACTCAGAGAATTGAAAACTAAATAATTAAATGATGTTTGTAAATGTGCTAATTGCAAAAATAAATAAATAAATAAATAAAGGAATGAAGGAGAATAAGTATCCCCAAGTGTTCAGAAAGATAATCATCTCTCAGAAATGTTATGGCTTCACTGGAAGAATGAAACTATACTTGTGCTTTCAAGTCCAACTACACCATAGACAAAGAAAGGTTAAAGAAAAAAGGCATCCTGGTAGGGCAAAGGTAGAAAAGCAAGGGTATACCCAATGTGTTTGATTGGGTATGATGAAAGAGAACCCTGTTTCTGCTCCTTTGGCGACTTGACTGTGATGAAATTGCTACTCTAAACACATTCATTGTGAGTTTCCTCTCATCAGTTATATCAGGCTGACTTTCTGGTTACAGAAGGACAGAGTCCTAACGGTTTGGAGAGTATGATTAAAAGCCTCAATGCTACCTTTGGTGGGAATTACCACTTTCATAGGGGAATGGTGGGTTTACCTTGTTTATTTCATGTGGATCTTTGGGAAACAGTTGTTTCTACAATGAAAATGTTATTAAATTTCTTTCTTGGTCGGCCTCATGTCTGAATATATTCTGAGATTTGTAATTGAAAGGGAAAATTGTCACTTTACACCTGATAAAATATAGTATTTGCAGGTAATTTCTAATGGAAGGACAGAACTACTAGTCACCTGTGAAAATGGAGCATTTCTCCTTATCAAAATACCTTGAAAGAAGGCTTCAGAGAACCAGCTGGCTTATAGCCTGTGGAAAAAGATCCAAATTACTCCTATATTTGCCAGGTTCAGTGTAAAAATACTAGCCATGTTTGAAATGAATAGAGTTTGAGAAAAAACTGACCAAATCTGTCATGCAAAATTATTTTCACCATATGTGCTAAAAAGATAAATAATTTAAATATTTTACTTCCATGTATATTTCATTGAAATTAGAAGAGAAAAATGAGAGGTGAGGGGTGAAACAATTCTTTTTCTCCTTTTCTAGGTTTAGTAAAAAATGATGTGCCATATGTCTCCAAGCCATATGTCCACTGATTTTTTTTTAATTCTTGTTTCAGCTAAAAAAAAATTGGCACTGACTTAATTTCTTGATGCTATGAATTCTATTTGGCTTGTTCCACTACTTTCTTTAAATTTTTCCTGTTCTCTGAAATGAGGGGGTTACGATATGGACTTTCTCTGGATTTGGTTCTAACAACATATTAGCAAGAAAAATATGCTATCTGCAAATACCTGTTTATTTTAAAATGCATGGTGTTTTGGTGGGGGGCGGGGTGGTAGGGTTTCCTTCCTGGAATAGAAAATCCTGTAATTCTGTAAGAATCATCAAGGTGACTTCATTAAATAATTTTATATTAAAATTGGAATTCGCAAATACTTATTCTTATATTTATCATAACATGCCTAGTAACGATGTCCTTATTTCATACTCTATAACTTAGTAATTGGTTTCTCTGAAGTTATAGGAAATAAGGCCAAGTAACAAACTTGAGATAATTGAGTAAATGCAGTCCATAGGAAAAAATGCATTTTTGCACTTAGACTATTATTATGTTAGACTACTAAATATGCAAAAAATAATCACGGAAAAAATGATGAAGAGCCACACTGGCTTGTCTGAAATGCCTATTTGGTAGTTCTCTAAAGCTTATGTATCTACATGGAGCAGTGAAATAAAACTGGAACAGAAACAGCCACTGAGACAGCTGCTCCTGCCTCAAATGAGCTTAGTAGGCATTGAAGTGTGTGTTTAATAAATAAATAAATAAAGCCATTTTAATTCAAACCAAACTTTCCAATTGAAGTGAATAAAGGTTTGGATTCATGCCATTTGAGTTAAGGGAAGTTCAAACTGAGAATGAATTGGCCTCATACATTAATGGCTGGCATAGGGAAGACACCCAACCACCACAAGATGGATTTTAGGATTAATCAAGTCAACACAATGCAGTAGAGAAAGCTCTCTAGATTTATATTATAAATACATGGCTTTTCCTCTTGGTTTTACTTGTTTATTGGTTCTTGAAAACATTTAATGAAGCCTTACTATGTGCCAAGCAGTATGCTGGACAATAGAGACATAAACATGGAATGGCCCTAAGTTTGAAAATCCTCTGGTAAACTGAGAGGGACAAACAAACAGGTTACCCCAAGTCAATGTGACTCATGTTGTAAGTGAGATTTCTTCCAAGTTTTATGGGAGCAGAATAGCAAGAATACATCTGCTTTCAAAGCTGTAAAATGTTTTACAGAGAAGGTAGAATGTGGAAACACCCAGATTTAGCATTTTAAATAGAGGAACAAATTCTGTGAAAACATAAAAAAGAGAAGAGTTTGCTGTACCTTGAGTATAAAGTGTTCTCCATGGATGCAGAGAATATGTCTGGGTTGTACTCAGTGATGGCAGATGAGATGGAGAACATGGTTGGGTAGTACCCAGTAATGACAGATTTGAAGGTAACCTGTAAAGCATCTTGTATTCTATATATAAGGACTTGAATTAGTTCTAGACAAGTAACATGTATGACCTAGACCAACTGATAGGTAACCAAGTACAGATCAAGGCAAGGTCTTCTTCTATGTTATGTAATTCCTATAGATGGGTAATGATATGGTTTGGCTGTGTCCCTACTCAAATCTTATCTTGAATTGCAATCCCATAATCCCAATGTGTTGTGAGAGGGAACCAGTGAGAAGTAATTGAATCATGCGGATGGTTTCCCCCATGCTGTTCTCGTGATAGTGAGTGATTTCTCATGAGATCTGATGGTTTTATAAGTGTCTGGCATTTTCCCTACTGACACTCATTCTCTTTCCCGCTGCACTGTGAAGAGGTGCCTTCCACCATGACTGTATGTTTCCCGAGGCCTCCCCAGCCAGGTGGAGCTGAGAGTCAATTAATCCTCTTTTTTTAAAATAAATTATGCAGTCTCGAGATATATCCTCATAGCAGCTTGAGAATGAACTAATATGGGAAACATGAATATTTGTAGAAAAGAATGCATGAAATATTACTGACTTTTAGTTTCTTTATCTTTAAGATAAGGAAGAGAGACAAAATTGTTTCTGAGGTCCTTTTAGCTATACAGTTCTGTGAATGATCAGTCTCATAGAATCTGTTCCTTAGTATTAATAATTCCCTTATCAGATTGCCTTGATGCCTTGATATCGAAGAATTTTCACCATTAAAGACATTTCTTTTGGATGTGTACATTCTCTGAGAAGGCACATATTGAAGGATATTCTTATAGAAGATATAGTGGTATATATTGTAAAATTAATAAGATAGTTGTCAGATTGGATAGGCTTTTATAAGTACCAAGAAGAATATAAGCTATCCAAGCAAGGTAATAAGGAATGGTTGTTATTGCCTTGTTAGAAAATCTTGGAGAGACACCAGGAAAACAAAGGTGAGGTAACTTAGCTCTTTATGGGATGAGACGATTCCAGGACGTGTGAAAATATCTGCGGTGTGTAAGTGTGTATATGCGTATGTATTTCTTGAGTTCAGAAGTAAGGTATCACACAGAAAGTATAGATTTCCAGGACCAATTAAAGCTACTAATTTTAATTTGGTAATTATATATAGACATAGACTAAATAACATTCTTTAGTGCTGCTTTCCTTTGAGTTTCTAAAATATAGCTAATTAGGTTCTGCCTCACTATCTTATCAGACACGTAGACTTGGTATTTGTACTTTCATGCTAGATTAGTCAATGTTAACAGAGGAAATAAAGGCCTTATTTTGACCTTTCCCTTTGTGCAACTTTTAAGGTGAAAAAGACAGAGAGGCATTTTTTTTTTTCATGTTTCTTTCCTGCTGAGGGAAGCAGACAGTGAGCATACATAAGTCATTGATCAATAATAGTGCAAGAATACTTACAGTCATTGATAAACCTTTTGGAAAACTTACCTTATTTTGGAAAAAAAAAATTATGTACACTTACACACCCCGAAAACATTTACTCATTCAGTCTTTAGGAAAAAATAACTATCGACTGATCTCAGTTGTTAACTTCCAGAAGTAAAAAGAAATTATGACCTAAGTTTTTAAATCCAAATCAGGTGGATTAAATCAACCCTAAACTGGATTTTAAAACCCGAAGAATCAGACCTCCATCTGTCTCTGAGTTCCATGGCATAGATTTAAAACCAGAAACTCAGAGCTTGCTTTAAAATAAGAAGAGGCTTCACTTTAAAAAGTTTTCGTGAACTCTCCTTTGTAGGGACATGGATGAAGCTGGAAACCATCATTCTCAGCAAACCATCGCAAGGACAAAAAACCAAACACTGCGTGTTCTCACTCATAGGTGGGAAGTGAACAATGAGAACACATGGACACAGGAAGGGGAACATCACACATCGGTGCCTGTTGTGGGGTGGGGGGAGGGGGGAGGGATAGCATTAGGAGATATACCTAATGCTAAATGAGGAGTTAATGGGTGCAGCACACCAACATGGCACATGTATACATATGTAACAAACCTGCACGTTGTGCACATGTACCCCAAAACTTAAAGTATAGTAAAAAAAAAAAGTTTTCGTGACATTAAGGGCAAGATGAGATGCTCATTTTATATTGTAAATTATGTCTTCCATACATTGGTAATTATATATGCAAGAAAAGAAGCACATACAAATACTCATTTAATAAAAAGGCACTCATTGAAATTCACATTAAATTCCTGTAATGATTTCCTTATAAGCAATTCAAAAGGTTTCTTTATTTCTAAAAAGGTTTTTGTCGTTTCTTCAATTTGTACCATCAGGTGCATTGCAGAATGGACCTGTATATGTGGATAGATCTGGAGTCTTAGAGACTAAGCACAGTCTACTAATCCAGACTCTGACATGACTGTAGTGATCTTGAATGACTTGATTAATTTCATTGACATATTTCTTCGCAGCAGAATGTGGCTAAACAATATTCTATTGCTTTTCTCACAGAATTGCTATGAGGCTGATGTGAGACAAAATATATTAAAGCTTTTTGTACATTGTAAGAACGCTACAAACTGCAATGATTTTCAACATGTGCTATCAAAGGTCTTGTTTGAAATGTAGCAATTAGCCTTACTACACTACAAATTTGTTTAAATTATAATTGTTTAAATTATGATTTCAAAAGCATTCCCCACTGCACATAAGATGTGTACTATCTCATTCCCATTAAATAAAAGAGTAGAGATTGACCTTGTTCTTTTTTTTTGAGACGGAGTTTCGCTCTTGTTGCCCAGGCTGGAGGGCAATGACTCTATCTGGACTCACTGCAACTTCTGCCTCCCGGGTTCAAGCAGTTCTCCTGCCTCAGCCTCCCAAGTATCTGGGATTAAGGCATGCGCCACCACACTCAGCTAATTTTGTATTTTTAGTAGAGACGGGGTTTCACCATATTGGTCAGGCCTGTCTCTAACTCCTGACCTCAAGTGATCCACCCACCTCTGCCTCCCAAAGTGCTAGGATTAAAGGCATGAGCCACTGCACCCGGCCTGACTCGTTCTTTAACTATAACTTTAAAATACAGGTCTATGCGCATCAAAGGCCATGGCCACTAAATTCAATGGCTTGCCGATGAAAGCAGATGAAAGCCAGATAATATCTAGCTCATAGTATTTATAATGTACCATTTTTGTAAATACTTTTACTGAAATGAAAACTAAGAAATGTAATACCCAATAAGAACTTTAAATAAAATCTTCAATTCAATGTTTGATATTTATAAATGTAATTTAAATTTATCTTTTTCTTCTCTACGCAAATTTCAGCTGACAGCCCTAAGCAAACTCACATGGAGCACTGAATATAATCTTGTAACCTGACATTTTGGTCAGAATCAATCTATTCATTTTTTTCACAGTCCAACCAATCTGGATATATAAAGTGGTCGAACTTTATTGGAAGTAACAGAAAGCAAAATAGATCAAACTCAATGTTGTTAAAAATGGAATATTTTAATATGTGAGTTTTGCCAGGATGTGATTTGAAACTGCTTTTATGCTAAATATAATTTGACAGAAATGACAGCATATGGACTTCCAGTTATCATTTATCGTATAGTTCTTTGGCTTCACTTTTTTGTATTCACTGAATATAAAAAATAAATTTGGTACTAAATATTTATTCAAATATCAATAGGGTTTGGCAGTGGCAGCATCATAAAACAGAATCATACGTAGTATCTAAGGAGAACTCTGAAGCAAAACAAACATCAACTGCGTAAACTAAACCTATCAGTTCATTATGTACACAGCTGCATACTGAATTCTAACCTGGTTATTCAAATGATCACCTCCAAAAGAACATTAGGGAATCAAGAATACCAGCTGACAGATTTTACTTCTGCTTATTAATGATGAGTCAACAAAAGCCGAGCGATTTGTAAACAATTTAGATCTTCAAAATAGAGTTAGGCAAATTATCTACCTGCTAACATATGTGTTCCTAAAAGTTAAAGAGCTTACTTGTAACAAATAAGTGGCATTTAAAACTCAATAAGTACCATTTGACTTCCAAATAAACATGAAGTATGTAATTTTGATGGCTAATAAAAACTTCTGAACTTCGTGATTCAAGCAAGAACTGAAAGTGAATGGAATTATATTGGTTGAATAGATTCCTGACACAGTCTATAAATATTGTGCATCTTTGTTCATGAAAATATCATTATCTAATGCATAGTCGGCACATCCATGAGCAAAGAATTATATCTTTGAACTGAGTCCTGTGTTTTAAAATCATGATCAATTTTTTAAACAAGTAATTACTTTATTGTAGAGTTTTAAAAAAATCTATCAAGACATCTATAATATTAAGGAATGTTCATAGAGTATCTATACTGAATTCCCTCATATACTCACACAAAAAGGGATTGTCCTCAAATGTAAAAATATATGCTAACCAAAAATTATTACCATAGGTAATATCGCTTTACACGTTGAAAATAGTGAATTTATTTCATTTCCAAAATTGAGATGTGAATACCTGTTAATTTATATACACTAATTAAGCAACATAGCCTTATTCATAAAACATACACTTAAATTATGTGCACTATGTTAGTATATTGGGTGAGTACCATGCTGAAATCTTAGTAGCTTTTGCTTTCTGTCTCACAATTTTTTTTTGTTTATTCCAGGATTAACACAGTTGGATGATATATCTGTATCTGGTTAGGAAAATGAGGCTTAAGTATTATGTGAATATGGTGCTTAATATAAGAATCTTTGTCCTATATTAAGACAGAGCTAGGGGAGCAAATATCTGAAAACCTATGGCTGTACTACTGGGGAAAAAGCCAACCTGGCATCAGCCTTTTAGTACTGAGGCAGAATAAGAAATTTTGCAGGAGAAGAATGCATGAAATGCTTGTACCATAATGATGTTGCGGAACTCTGAACCACTGTGATTGCAAAGTGGCATCTAGTGAAGAATCTGGAAGCTTGTTGCATTTAACCACTCTGGCCTCTGATAATAATGGGCTCTGATTTGCTGAGCTTCCCAAACTCATGAATGTTCTTCACTTTGACAAATTCAAACTTAAAAATGTACAAGGGAAGGGTTCTGGGAAACACAGTTTCTGATCTTAGAAGAGACAGGTGGTGATAATGCCAAGTTGACAATGACCAATCCAGCACTTAATGAAACTCATAAAACAGGTTTTTATTTGGGGGGGGGGGTGGGAGAGGGAAAGAGAATTAAAGTTATATATTTTGTTCTTATTTTTATTTCTATTCCAATTATACCTAAATGACCATGTAAAATGTTTCCGTGAAAAAATGATGAACACCTATCTTCTGAGCCTGTGTTCCAGTAAGCAGAAAGAGTTTGGATTCCTGGTTATGAAATTGAGAAATATGTATGTAATGAAGGTTTAGCGATTGGGAAGTTCTACTTGTTAGCTGTTTATTCTTTACAAATCCATAGCTGCCAAAACCCAATGTGCTTTGCTAATCCTTCAATCCTTATGTGGCTACAAGTTTCTACACTTATGTGGTCAAGTGCAACAAGCTTCCAGATTCTTCACTAGCTGCCACTTTGCAGCCATAGTGCTTCACAGAGTTATGCAACATCATTATGGTTGTACATGAAGAAGCAGACTTGATGTATGTAAGAACTCACAATATCTAGCAAATTTTATTGTTATGTATATAAATTTTTAAAGTTGTGTCTAGAAGGGTAGTACAGCATGTTATTTAGCAGTGTTTTTTTTTGTATCAAGAAAACAAAAACCCTTGATTTGAAAATTACCCCTTCCATTTATTATGTGACCCAAACAAAATACCAAATATCTTTAAGGCATCATTTCAAAAATATGGATAATAATATTGTCATCTACTCTTAAAAAAAAAAACAGCTTTCTGGCCAGGCGCGGTGGCTCACGCCTGTAATCCCAGAACTTTGGGAGTTCGAGGCGGGCAGATCACGAGGTCAGGAGTTTCAGACAATCCTGGCTAACGTGGTGAAACCCCTTCTCCACTAAAAAATAAAAATAAAAAATTAGCCGGGCGTGGTGGTGGGCGCCTATAGTCCCAGCTATTCGGGAGGCTGAGGCAGGAGAATAGCATGAACCCGGGAGGTGGAGCTTGCAGTGAGCGGAGATCACGCCATTGCACTGCAGCCTGGGTGAGAGAGTGAGACTCTGTCTCAAAATAATAATAATAATAATAATAATAATAATAATAATAATAATAATAATAAAAAAATAAGAAAAGCTTTCTGTGGCTATAACTCATTTTGGAAAAATTGAGGAGTCTCTTTACTCACTCTTGCCAGTGGGTACAAGAGTGAATTATTGGATTGATGAGTTGGGGAAAATAAAATGTAAGGATGAATATCATTCCTCCCTTTTTCCTCTTGGGGACAGTGACCCCATGTAGAGAATGCTCCATCCAGGAGCTGTGAAGGCATTTCCAGTTGACTCTAGGGTTTATTGTCAATAAGCCTAGTTTCTTCTCAGATCAAACTTTGTGTACTTCAATTTGGCCTCTTTTCAAGGTGATACTTTAGTAGTACAACTTTGTATTTTTTTATTTTTACTTATCAGCATGTACAGAATGTGGGAAGTAAGAGGAAAGTTACTAGGCCCTTTCAGAAACCCCAATCTCCACTTTGTAGAATTGTATTAGCATTAACTAAAATAATTCAGTACCAGTGCATTTAATAAACTTCAATAAATATGTTGGCTACTGTTACTATAGGTCATTCTGAAATTAAATATCCATAGGCTAGTTATTTGTGCTTTGGTTCATATAATATTCATAATATACATTAATTTTCCAAATGCTGCTATCCTAACATAGTTTTGATCAAATGTTGAAGACTTTTGTGGAAAAAGAGAATGAGAATTTGTACTAAAATATTTTGCTCTAATGATTTTTTAAGGAATAATATAATGTAGTGCAAAGATGTTGACCTAACTCATGGATACCTGGGGATCTTCTACACCACCTCCCCTGCCTCAAACTGATTTGTAATGTTTGATATACTAAACACAGTAAGAAACTTGAGATTTTTCCCAGCAGAATGGAAATGTTTGTATTCTCTATTTTATAAAGATGCAAACGTTTGGCAATGTCTACCAATATGGGGTCAATGAGATATCTTAGACTTTATTTTAATGAACTCTAATCAATTTAGCCCTTGCTTACTTTTTCAGTTCTTATGTTTTACAGAGATAGCTCAAGAACCTTCTTGGGTGACAGATTTTTTTTTTTTTTTTTTTTTGAGATGGAGTCTTGCTCTGTTGCCCAAGCTGGAGTGCAGTGGCGCGATCTCGGCTCACTGCAAGCTCCGCCTCCCTGATTCACGCCCTTCTCCTGCCTCAGCCTCCTGAGTTGCTGGGGCTACAGGCGCCCACCATCACGCCCGGCTAATTTTTTGTACTTTTAGTAGAGACGGGGTTTCAGTGTGTTAGCCAGGATGGTCTCGATCTCCTGACCTTGTGATCCGCCCGCCTCGGCCTCCCAAAGTGCTGGGATTACAGGCGTGAGCCACTGCACCTGGCTGGGTGACAGATGATTTTTACAATAGTGTATTGTCTCCAAATCATGCTCTCAAGCTTTCTGTGTAAAGTTTTTTTTCTCTTAATTGTGAATAAACATTTCCAAATTATATTTAAACCATTTATTTTTAATAAAAACTTATTTCTTTCGTCTTGATTGTGACAAATGCATGAATCACAATATCGATCATGTGAATTGGTAGAATGAATTACTGTCAAGTAAAGATAATAGCAATATTGCTGAGTGCTTACTGTGTACCAGGCAGCCTTGTTATCATTCCTACTTTAGAGATAAAGAAAAGGTGAGCCAAGTGTGTGGCTCATCCCTATAATCCTAGCACTTTGGGAGACAAGGAGGAAGGATTGTTTGAGCTCGGGAGGTCAAGGCTTCCATGAGCCATGATTGCAGCCCTGCACTTCAGCTTGGGTGACAGAGAGAGACTCTACCTCAATGAAACAAAGAAAGAATAAAGTGATGATGAAGAGAGACTTTATCTGAAAGAAAGAAAGAGAAAGAAAGAGAGAGAGAAAGAAAGAAAGAGAGAAAGAGAGAGAAGGATGGTGGGAGGGAAGGAAAGAAGGAAGGAAGGAAGGAAGAGAAAGAAATAAGGAAAGAAAGAGAAAGAAATGGTGACGCCGAATTGCTGAGTAATTTCACTAAGATTGCACAGCTATCTACTGTGGAGGGATTAGTGCTCAGAGATGACTCCAATAAGCATATACTCTTCATGATTATACCACACTGTCTTTTTTGACCTGTGTCTTCATATAACAGTGTTAAAAAGCTTAATTGTGTTTTCTTAAACACTTTAATTCTAAAAACCACATATGCTGCTTCTTTACCTTCTTTGAATGAAGCAGGCTAGAATATAGTGATAGTGTAGACTGAATATATAAAAAATATCTAATTCTGCTATGGAAATGGGGGGGTGAAAACAAGGAGGATATATGATACTAAGAACAGAAGAAAATAGCGTGTGAGACACAGAAGTGAGTACCTATGTGATGAATAGATAAAAATGGTGGAACAAATGAGAAAATTACTCATACATAGCAAAGAATGGAAGGACTGCATATGCATCAAATATTCATGATTCACTAAATATGCATATGATGTATATGAGGCACTCAATATTTATTGCATTGAAAATCAGCCACCTATTGGTGACATCCAATCTGGCCCCACAGACCCTCTGTCCGAAAAGTACAAATAAAGTACATAGTTGCTTATTGGCCAGGCATCATTGCCCTTTCATCTTTCTAATAGAACAGGTGACCTGAAGTATTTCACATCTATTAGGCAACTTTGCTCTCAGACTTTAACTCTGGTTCTTGTAACCATACCATCAATAGAGAAAGTTGATGTGTCTGAGTTAGATGAGAAAAAGACAAAAAAGTGAACTAATTCAGGCAGTTCATGTGAGCACTGTGTGACCCAATATTCAGGTGATGTGACTTTTCATCTGTTTGTACTCTATTCTTCCTGGGTTAATGTAATCTCTTTCCGCCACTTCTCACTGTATAGTTTAGACTGATTTAATAAACTATGTGACTTGAACATCTTAAAAGAAAGTGTCTTTAATTTCAAGTGCTGTTATTATGCTGTTATTAGTCAAAATTAAACAACATATGTAATAATGCTATTAAAATAAGAATAGTAAATAATGTATGCATATGTTCGCAAACATTTTTTAGGAAGGTGAGTTTGATGTGAAAAGACAAGTTGGCTAATCAAATCTGACTCAAAGAAAATGATTATTCATTATTAGAATGTCTGCAAGCTAAATAAAAAATTGAAGAACTCAAATTCATTAAAGCAGTTTGATTTAATTTGCATTTGAGTAAATATAAAACTTATCATCTGTTTGCTTCCAAAATTGTATTGTGTTGTCTTTTGAGAATGTGTACATGACATTGGATAAATAAGCACAATTATAAAAGTTTCTGTGTATTTGGACCATTTTCACATTTTGTTAGGTTTGGTATAAATTGTAAACTTGGCCTTAGAACACTCTTTCTAGAATTGACCTAAAATATTTAGTCCAAGAAAAAAGGCATATTTATAAAATCACCACTTTACACTGACACAGCAGAAAATAAGTTTCTAGTTTGCTTCTATTCCAGTGAAGGAAAAATTAAATATTTTCTTCTTTGCCATAGAGTAAAAATATAACTTAATACTTTTATGGAACAGACTTGAGAACTTGAAGGATAAATCTGGGTCTACACTTTACCATATATTATCTTGTTCAATTTCAAGCAGAGTTACATAATGAAAAAAAATTGTTTTTGATTTTCTAAAATGAAAACTGGTAACACTTTAAAGGATAGAACTTCCCTAAGGGAAATAAAATTGTTGGTTCATACTGAACATTTGCTCAGGTATGAAAACACAGAAGCCAAATGTCCTATAAACAGCAAGGTGCCCTAATAACAATCCTGGAGGCTCAGAAAGATGTGTGTCTGGTAAATGAGGCAGAGGAAAAATCTGGACCAGTGACAGAAAAAACTTACAAGAATAGTTCACCACCTGTTGTTTCTGTTGTTTAATGTCATTTCTAAGACTTCAAGGAAACTAGTCTAGTAAGTTCAGGCCACATTTCAATGTCACAACTGCCATGGATCTAAGAAGAATAAACTTACTTGTCAAGTTCAGAGCGTGTTCATGTTACTGAAACAACATTGCAGCAATATTGCATTATGTTTGAGTTTGAGAGTTGAGAGGGGCAATTCACATAAGAAAAGAGAAAAGTATTTTCTAATAGAGACAGCACCACAGGAAGCTGTATTTGAGGTGGCATGTGAGTAATACTTCACTGAATGGCAAAAAAACAAACAAACACATAAACCTCAACAAACACCTGGCACATTGTGCTGTCGTTGACATCAAAACAGCACCCTAGAGAATGATCTTAGTAGCATCTTTCCTATTAGAAGAATATTAATATTTATATGTCATTTATACATTAATCTTTGAATTCTCCTTCTTAATTTTTGAACTTCATAAATAAATTGAAATACATTCAGAATGGTTTGCTATTTCCACATAAAATTCAGAGAGTTTGAAATTATAGATTTCTGAGATTTTTATCTGTTACCCTCTGATAAATAATTCAACTTGGGATTGAATTTTGTCTTAAACACTAGTTCTCTGTGAAGGCTGTTCAATCAACTAAGGGAATATGTGAGCATCATTCTTTGTTCCACACAACATTTTGAAAGATAAATATTTTAGGCAAAAGCAGAGATATGTTGCTCTAGGTCAGAGGTTCAGGAATTTAGAGTTGGAGATGGTAGCTTCAGAATAGGAAGATGAGAAAACTTCTGAAAGAGGTAAACATTATGTGCTTATTTCACATTGCATGCCTGTATCAAAACATCTCATGTACCCCATAAATATATATATACCTACTATATAACCACAAAAATTGTTTTTAAAAATTAAAATGGTAAAAAATAAAAAAATAGGTAAGTTGGAAAATTATCCCCTCTCAATTTGGGGCAATAATAGAAAATGGAGAAAGAAGATCTCCAAAACTTCCTTTGATAAATGTGGTACATTAGCATTATTTGCTTAATATGTCCTTCCTGTTTAGTTCATCTAGAATAAATTTTAGACAACTGGCTGGTTCTGATAAACAGGAAGCTTAGGAATTAGCCAAAAGAATTGCTCATGGCAGGATACTGCCAAGAGAAGGTGCCCTATACAGCGAAAGCAGACTTAGGTAATGGGCAATAAAGTAAACTATGGTAGAAAGGTAGAGGTGAGTTACTATCAAGCAGAGAAATTGTAATATCAATATATCTAATTTCAAAAAGCATATTAGTGCAAAAATTGGAGAATACACAATGAAATTGGAATCATGAGGTATGAAGAATAATTGAAGCATATTGTTTTAGATATAAGGTAATAAAAGCTGAGAAAAGAATTCCTTCAGGAATGGGATACCTCATGCTCTATTGATTCAGAATTAAACAAGCAAACAAAACATGAAAACATTAAAGGAAAATTCAAGATTCAATAAGAACTTGAGAATAAATAAAGTAAAATAACGATTATTTATTTCTCTCTTCCTTCAATTTTCCCTACATATTTTTTGATAGCTAAGCTAGTGGAAAAGTTATATAGTAGTTATAGCAGGGGACAATAAGAAGACTTTACCTTCAGAAGTACCTGGAGTTCTGGAGACACATTCTAAAATTCCTAAACCTCAAGCAGGTGAAGGAATGGCACAGGAATACTTCTTCTTGCAGTTATAAAGAAGGGAAAGACCCAGAATGAAAGAATTACAATAAATTCTTAATTTATATTAGGAATATAAAATAACAACCTAGGCTTTATTGATTAAAAATTTGATCTAGAGTATCACATTAAAATGTAGAAACTTTTTACTTGGAGAAACAGAGGGTTTTTTAGTTCAAACTTTGTTGGAACAGTATAAAGGGTTATGGAAAAAGCAAATTGTTTCAGTAGTATTTATCAAATTCCTTATTTATAACTGAGTATCTAGAAATAAATAGATGAATAGATGCTCAATAAGTATTATGTTAATCACAGAGAGAAAATGCTAGAGCAACATAGAGAAAGGAGTAAGTAATTCTGTTGGGGTATTAAGGGATAGTACGGGCATAAATGATCTAATTAGAAGGCAAAATTTCCACCACGTGTTGTTATTGGAATAGGATTCTGCCTGATGGAGAACATGGTGTCTGTGTTGATGTGTGTGTGTCTGTGCTAAAGGTGGGCAGATCAGAGAGGGAAGGAGGTCTGTTTCTTCTTTTCTTCAGAATAAATTGCTTGAATGAAGGAAAGCAAGAGAGTACCACTTGCTTAGTGTTCATCAGACACAGCTGTGAGGCTAATGGGTAGGATTTCAGGTTAGAGGGAGTCAGGAGGTCATACTGAAAGAAGGAGAAATGTGATGAAAAATTAATATGTAATACGACAGAAAATGAAGGTGCAGTATGATGTAATATGATAAAAAATAGTATGCATAAAATTCTAGGATGGTTGAGGAAGGCAAACTGGAAGGCAGGATGACTTGCCAAGAGGTAGGGAGGCATTTCAGTGACTGGAGTGTGACTGAGGAGGAAGCTGAGCCTGCAATGAAGAGCCAGAAAGATTGAAGGTCATGTGAGGTGGAGTCAGAAAGAAGGTAGATGGCCATGTGGGGAGCGTAATTCATGCGTGTGCGTGTGTGTGGGTGTGCCTACATATGCTGTAGCTAAACTTGCAAAACTGAATGTGACTTGATCTCTTCTTCAAAAGATGGGATGAATCTTAGAATCTGAAACTCACCTAGGGCAGAATCAAGTCAGCATGCATGGTACTAAATAATTAATCCCACAAAAGCAGACATATGAAGTCATCAGATCCAACGTTGAATTTACCTGCTGAGATTAAATTGTGCTAACATCTGAAACAAGAGACCAGAGGGGTCATGGTTCACTGGAGTTAGGGTTGGTTAGGATCTAAAGTGAAGTGTACTTTGAGTTTTGTTAAGGAATTTTATTTTTAATTTTTGTAGGTACATAGTAGATGTATATATTTATGGGGTACATGAGTTGTTTTGATACAGGTATGCAATGTGAAATAAGCACATCATGGAGAATGGGGTATCCATCCCCTCAACCATTTATCCTTTGAGTTACAGTCAATCCAATTGTGCTCTTTAAGTTATTTAAAAATGTACAACTAAGTTATTATTGACTATAGTCACCTTGTTGTGCTATCAAATAGTAGGTCTTATTCATTTTTTTCTGTTTTTTTTTCTTTTGGTACCCATTAACCATTTTCACCTCTCCAAAACCCCTCACTACCCTTCCAAGCCTCTGATAACCATCCTTCTACTATTTATGTCCAGGAGTTCAATTGTTGTGCTTTTTAGATCCTACAAATAAATGAGAACATGCAATGTTTGTCCTTCTGTGCCTGACTTAGCTCTATTCTGAAGACCCAAGTCAGGCAGGAATGCCGGGCTCTGCCTTCCCTCTTGTTTTTTCTCTCTCTCACTAGAAATCATGTAGCCAACAAAAACACGTATAGGAAAATAAAAATAACTATTTTATTTCATCCTTTATTTTTTCTTTAGGTAGTTAAAAATCTTCCAGTTTACCACACACAAGCACACCGTGTCCCCCACACACACGACATGTTCAAGTCTTGTGTTCTGCCTTAGTTAATCTGTTTCTTTATATTCCCTCCTTTGATATCCAAGCGACACATGATATGTGCATGCAGGGTCACCATGCTGAGTCCCATCAATTGTAGGACACATTGCCCCTGGTGGCACAGTAGTGATTCTCATTCTTATCTTACACATGATAAGTCTAAAGTAGAGGCGAATGTAGTAAACCATCTTAGATAAGATGTGAAAATGTAAAGTATGATAGAGCAGATAAATGTCCCATTTTTCTACACAAAACCAAGCAAACAATAGACTACTTTTATTACAAACTTTGTTAAGCATTATTCATAACATACTGAGAAAATGTGGAGGCAATATTTATTCCTGAACTACGTAATTCATAAAATTCTGGGTAGTCCTACCCAGAATATACCCATGGCTGGACATCACATTGAAGAGGCACCAGCTTTCTTCTATAATTCCTTTCTATAGTGTTTATTTGTGAGTTGATAAGAGATGGCCATTAGCATCTTTAAATATTAGCAAAAAGATTATTGAATTCACTATTGCCCTCCAAAAAAGATAGAGCAGAGCCCCTAAAGAGTACACTCCCAAAAAGTAGGGCCTAGAATTGGTACATTTTTATTGAATATGCATTTAGGGGACAGAACTGAAAGTGTTAGAGAATTAGGTGCATCTTTGAGGCACCCTGGGGATAAGCTGGGGAAGCAGGTGGTGGTAACATGCATATTTATTTCCAATACAGTCTAGTAGACAGAAGACACTTAACTGGCAGTTAAATTGTCTCCGTTGTAGTCTCAATCCAAATGCTTTTATGTATATATATATATATATATATATATATTTTTTTTTTTTTTTTTTTCCAGAGACAGAGTCTCACTCTGTTCCCCATGCTGGAATGCAGTGGTGTGATCATAGCTCACTGCAGCCTCAAATTCCTGGGCTTAAGTAATCATCCTGCCTCAGCCTCCTGAGTAGTTGGGACTACAGGCATGTACCACCAAGCCTGGCTATTAATTCTTATATTCTGAATGCTGTTGAATAATATCCTATCATGTTATAGCATAAAGGTTGTATTAGTTAGAGTTCTCCAGGGAAATAGAACCAACAAGAGGTATAGATAGACAGGTAGATAGATAGATAGATAGATAGATAGATATAAATAGATAGATAGAAGAGGAGATTTATTATGGGAATTGGCACATACAATTATGGAGCCTGAGAAGTCCCACAATATGCCATTTGCAAGCTATAGATGCAGGAAAGCCAGTGATATAATTAATTCCTAGGCTGAAGGCCTAAGAAGAGGGTTGGCTGGGGTCAGGTGCTGGAGGGGTGGTTGGTGTAAGTCTTGAAGTCAAAAGGCCCAAGAACTGAGACATTCAATGTTCAAAGTCAGGAGAAGATGAAAGTCTAATCTCAATGAGGAAGAGAAAATTTATCCTTCTTGCACCATTTTTGTTCTGCCTGGATGCTCAATATATTGGATGGTGCCTGCCCACATTGGTGAGGGCAAATCTTCCGTTCTCAGTTCACTGATTCAAATGTTAATCTCTTCCAAAAAACACCCCACAGACAAACCCAGAAATAATATTCCACCAGCTACCTGTGCATCTCTTAACCTGGTCAAGTTGACATTGAATTTATCATCACAAATGGTTTCATCTGTAAAATGATATTTTGAAATTAGATACAGTCTCTTCCAATTTGAAAATAGAAAAGTTTGGCTTGGCAAGGGGGCTCATGTCTGCAATCCCAGCACTTTGGAAGGCTGAGGTGGGTGGATCACTTGAGGCCAGGAGTTCGAGACCAGCCTGGCCAATATGGTGAAGCCCCATCTTTATTAAAAAATACAAGTACCATGCTGTTTTGGTTACTGTAGCCTTGTAGTATAATTTGAAGTCAGGTAGCGTGATGCCTCCAGCTTTGTTCTTTTGGCTTAGGATTGACTTGGCGATGTGGGCTCTTTTTTGGTTCCATACGAACTTTAAAGTAGTTTTTTCCAATTCTGTGAAGAAAGTCATTGGTAGCTTGATGGGGATGGCATTGAATCTATAAATTACCTTGGGCAGTATGGCCATTTTCAAGATTTTAATTCTTCCTACCCATGAGCATGGAATGTTAGCCGGGCATGGTGGCACATGCCTGTAATCCCAGCTACTCAGGAGGTTGAGACACAAGAATTGCTTGAACATGGGAGTCAGAAGTTGCAGTGAGCAGAGATTGGGCCACTGCACTTCACCCTGAGCAACAGACTGAGACCCTGTCACAAAAGAAAAGTTATATCCAAGGTACGCATAAATAATACCAGCATTCTAGTGAACAAATACTTTAGCATTCCATGAAAAATACTGTCACATAAAAACCAAATGTATATTTTGGAAAAGAGAAAGAGATTGACATTTTTTGAACCTTCACTATGTACAAGGCATTATACAAAGTTTTTTATTTAAATAATCTTGTTTAGTTCCATCAAGATCTCTAAGATATTTAAAGAGGTAGTAATTTGTCATTTTATACAGGTGGATTAATTCCAAAATAATAACAAAAAAATTAAGAGAAAACTTTCTGCAGACAAGAATATGGTTATTGAAAACATTGAAATGAAAAAAGATGGACTGGGGAACATTGTAGATGATTATTTAGCCTAAGGATTGAACTTGGAAGCTTTAAACCTAATGCACAAATCTTAGTCATTTTAATAACTCACCGATTTGCTTAAGATGCTTTGGGGCTGAATGGATGGGCTTTTCTAGATATAGGATCATGTCATCTGCACACAAGCCAACTTTAGCAAAGTCTCAGTTTACAAAATGAATGTGCAGGATCACAAGAATTCTTATACACCAACAATAGACAACCAGAGAGCCAAATCATGAGTGAATTCCTTTTCACAATTGCCACAAAGAGAATAAAATACCTAGGAATACAGCTAACAAGGGAAGCCAAGAACCTCTTCAAGAAGAACTACAAACCACTGCTCAAGGAAATCAGAGAGGACACAAGCAGATGGAAAAACATTCCATGCTCATATATAGGAAGAATAAATATAGTCACAATGGCCATACTGCCCAAAGCAATTTAGAGATTGAATACGATTCCCATTTAGCTAATATTGATATTCTTCACAGAATTAGAAAAAAACTATTTTAAAATTTACATGGAACCAAAAAAGAACTCACACATCCAAGACAATCCTAAGCAAAAAGACCAAAGCTGGAGGAGGCATCACACTACTCTACTTCATACTATACTACACGCCTACAGTAACCAAAACACCACGGTACCGATACAAAAACAGGCACACAGGCCATTGGAACAGAATAGAGAACTCAGAAATAAAACCACACATGTACAACCATCTGATCTTGGACAAACCTGACAGAAACAAGCAATGGGGAAAGGATGGTGCTGGGAGAACTGGCTAGCCATATGCGGAAAATCGAAACAGGATCCCTTCCTTACACATTATACAAAAATTAACTCAAGATGGATTACAGACTTAAATATAAAACCCAAGACTATAAAAATCCTAGAAGAAAACCTAGGCAATACCATTCAGGACATAGGCATGAGCAAAGATTTTATGATTAAATCGCCAAAAGCAATTGCAACAAAAGCAAACATCTACAAATGGAATCTAATTAAGCTAAAGCACAGCAAAAGAAACTATTATCAGAGTGAACAGACGACCTACAGAATGGGAGAAAATTTTGCAATCTATCCATCTGACAAAGATCTAATATCCAGAATCTACAAGGAACTTAAGCAAATTTACAATTAAAAAAATTAAAAAGTGGGTAAAGCATACGAATAGACACTTCTCAAGAAAAGACATACATGCGGCCAACACATATGAAAAAAAAATCAACATCACTGATCAACAGAGAAATGCAAATCAAAACCGCAGTGAGATACCATCTCATACTGGTCAGAATGGCAATTATTAAAAAGTCAAGAAACAACAGATGTTGTAGAGAAATAGAAATGCTGCTACACCGTTGGTGGGAATATAAATTAGTTCAGCCATTGTGGAAGTCAGTGTGGTGATTCCTCAAAGATTTAGAACTGGAAATACTATTTGACCCAGCAATGCCATTACTGCATGTATACCAGAGGAATATAAGTTGTTCTGTTATAAAGGTAAATGCAAGTGTATGTCTATTGCAGCACTATTCATAATAGCAAAGACATGGAATCACCCAAATATCCACCAGTGACAGACTGGATAAAGAAAATGTGGTACATATACAACATGGAATACTATGCAGCTGTGAAAAGGAACGAGATCACGTCCTTTGCAGGGACATGGATAAAGCTGGAAGCCATTATCCTCAGCAGACTAACAGGATCAGAAAACAAAACCAAACACTGCACATTTTCACTTATAAGTGGGAGCTGATCAATGAGAACACATGGACACAGGGAGGGGAACAACACTCATTGGGGCTTGTCAGGAGAGGGTTGGAGAGGAGAGCATTAGGGAAAACAGCTAAGGCATGCTGTGCTTCATATTTAGGTGATGGGTTGATAGGTGCTGCAAACCACCATGGCACATGTCTACCTGTGTAACAAACCTGCACATCCTGCACATGTACCCTAGAACTTAAAAAAAATTCACCTATCCATTTTTTTTAAGTTTCCTAAATGCATTCGACACAATGGATTTAATCTTTACTTTTTGTGAGGGTTAGGGCAGATTGGAATGGAATGCTTGTAGTTTGATCTTGTTTTCAGAAAGCTTATAGTGAGCAGGGCACATAGGCCATGACAAAAATAATAAAAGTTTGAAGCTAATTATTCTAGTATTTATTGGGTTGCTTCCTTTTTGTATTGGAATTATGCATCCACACTCTTTGCCATGTAACTTAGCAACACCTTTTACTACGGGTGTACTTTCCTAATTCATTGACTTGGAGATTGGTGAAATGACTTGCATTGGTCAATGGAATGTGAATGGAAGTAACAGAGAGCAAGTTGTCAGCAGAAGCCTCGAAGCATCCTGTGCTTTTTCATAACTCCTATGATCCATGATCAAACAAGCATTCCACAAGAACGGCTTCAGTCTAGGTCTCAGAATACATTTAGATGAAGGAGATCAGAATGAAGACAAAGCCTGGAGTCTAGCCTAAACCAGCCAAGCTCAACTTAGATCAATGGATAGGCAGTTGATTTGCACAGCAGGAAGAATATATGTTGTGAGCTACCAAGATACTGAGATTACTATTCAGCAAAACATGACTTACATAGTTCTCAAACTCTTTTTAGCAGGTGATGTTTGTTTATATTTTTAAAATTGCAGAATTTTGTAGAGCTGAGTAAGGAGAATAGATGCATTATATCACAAACTATTTCTCAGTTTTCTTTGAATACTATTCTAATATTTAATTATAAGAATATTGGAATCTTGGATTTCTAAATGGTGAGTTGGACATATTCAATGGTGATACTATTAAATTTTATTTCAAAGCAAAATGTCCACAAAGGAGTGGTTTTTAGAATTTTTTTACTCAATATGTATTAAAACTGAATAATGTAACTTTTTATATCAAAGATTATAAATCATAACTACTACATTATTTTTAAATTATCTCACATTAATGCTACAATTTTCGGTGCCATAAATCTTACTAAATCTATGTGCAGAGAACTATAAGGCTCTGTGACCTTTTTTTCTATCTTGGTAGTACAGTCAGTATTGTACTGCTCTAAATAATGAGTGTTTTATTTTGGATCAGTGCTTCTCAGCTTTAAGGGCCATATGGCATAAAAACCACCCTGAGATCTTGTCAAAATGTAGATTCTAATTCAGTAGGTCTGGGATAAAGTCTGAGATTCTGCATTTCTAACAAGTTTCCAGATTATCCTGATGCTTCAAGTCCATGGAACACTCAGGGAGGAGCAGAGTCTTGGAACATCACTTAACAAACAAAAACCCCCAAAACATATACATGAGACAGATGGCATTAAGTGACTATGTATGCATGTGGACTGCACAGAATTAAAGACTAATCAAAGGTTTGAGAACATAGCTTTTATCACAGATATATTTAACAAATATTAAATGTAACTACCATCAAACCTACTAATATTAAACATAACTATTATTATTTTTTGAGTAAATAAATATGGGATTTTCAGTTAACATTGCTTTTCTTTTGCTGTTATTTTAAAATGGCCAAAGATTCTATATCTATATCTATGTATCATCTACATTTATATTTGAAAAATGTAAATGAAATGGTTTTAAATGTTAAAGGTATGTTTAAAATAGTTGGAGATAATAATTTTGCTATGTAAATTCCTGAGCGTGCTTTTTTATGTTTTCATTTTACTAGAAAATAGTAAAAAAAAAAAAAGAGAGAATATAGTAGAAATAATAATCTTCCTATAGAAGAATAATCATGACTAATTTTTTTTAACAGGAATTATGATTTTAGTTAGCAGAGGCAAGAAATTTAATGTTTCACATAGCCTGATCAAATTAACTTCGTTTTATTCTGGATCTTATTGTACTGTATTATTTCTGGAAACAGCCAGTTGTAGAAGCAGTCTTTCCTACCTCTCTCAGTTTCTAGCACATCCTTTGTAATTTCGCCAGGATTTGGCTTGCTTTTTGACCTCAGAAAATTCAGGTTCTCTCCACGTGCTATTTTCATTCATTTCAAACAGAAACATATATCTCTGAGCTTCATGTTTTACAAAACAAAAACAAAAGCTTTTTTTTCCTTGGACTTTTATAACCTCTCAGATATCATTCTGTATTTTCTTCTTTGATTAAGCTTCACATAACTATGGCTTTGTTTATTGGCTTACTCTCTTTTCCTGCCGTCCATTGGCTCCTCGGCTTGCTGCAATCTGGCTTCCATGCATCTGCATGACTAAAGGTCTAGAATTAGAGGGCACTTGAATGTTTTATTGATAGTCCAAAGGCATTCCAAGTCTTCTTTTTCACATTCTGTTATATTTTAGGTTATTGCTAACATCTTCCTTTTTGTGATTTACAGAGACTCAATTAAATTCCAGCTTATTTCCTCCTTCATTGACAGACTTTTCTTTCTTCCCCGCTGATCACCCATCCAATCAGTGATGAAGGCCTGTTCATTTTCTTTCCTATAAGAAAGCAAAGTATGTCCCCTTTCTCAATTCCTAATCTCATGTCCAGTCCCTTCTCCATTCCTTAACTTAGAACAATATCCGAAGGTGTCTTTTCTTCAGTTTTGCCCCAGAAAATCAACCATTCTTCACACTGGCAACAAGGCACTGTAAAATTTTCTGGAATACAAATCTCATCATGTGAGTCCTCTATTTAAAACAATTGCAAGGCTACCCATTGCCTACAGTAGAAAATCCAAGCTTCCAAATAGGGTTATATTTTGCTTTTGCTTATCTTTCCAAGCTCACTTCTCACTCCTATTCCCCCATGCACTCTCCATAAACCATAATAACTTACTTCAGTCTCTATGTACCTAATTGATTTTTTAAAAAATAAATTTCATAGAAAAGAATAATTTATTTTAAAATACAATGGAAAAAGATGCTTTAACAGAATCAACAAATGATAAAGCCACTAGGAATAAGCTCAATAAGAAATATATAAGATATATATGAATGGAGCTTTAAAATATTAAAGGGACTAAAAAAAACTTTTGAAGAAATTCATTTATATAGAGATTCAATATTGTAAATATGTCATTTCTCCTTAGTCTACAAATTTAAGCATGGTCAAAGGAATATTAAGTCAATAGATTATAAAGTTCACATGGAATAATAAACTTTAAGAATGTCAAGGACATTCAAAAAGGTTGGCCTATGGGAGATGACAAAAGATTAATTATGGCAAACCATAAAAATAAATCATAAGTAAGCCAGGGTATAGTATATAATGAGTGAAGAGGTGCTCAGTCATTGCATGGCATGATAATTCCTTTATTTTATTACTTTTATGTCTATTAACAAATAGCACTCTCTTGAAAGATTACCTGACCTTATATTTTATGCTCGTGGAGATTTTAATTGCAGTGACAATACATCACTTTTTGATAGTTACATAGCATCCTGTGATATGTCAATTCCTCCTGGCTCCAGCACTACTCAGTTGAGGCTACAGATGCTTCTCACCTGCTGTTCCACCCTATTAAGTTTCTGCATTAGTTTTGAGTGCATGTTCTACCTCCTGTAGTGGTGAAATTTAAATTAAATTTGTTACCGTATACAGTCAGCTAGGGTTGCACGTGGGCCTCAAAATACCCAAAGAGCTACCATCTGCCTGGACCGTTTTTTTCTCTATGTCTGTGTGTCATTCTTAATTCTTGATGAGCATTCGGGTTACTCTATTGTATCTAGGATGGAGGAATAATGGGTTTGATAGTGTCCTTGGTTATTGCAATCTCCCATTCCCATGGTAGTCAGACCTTGTCTCTATCACCCACTTGCTGGTTGTCATGTGCTCCAAATAGGGAAGCACATTTGGAACTATGAGGCTTCACCTTTCCCAAATGAGAGACTTGTCAGAGCTTAGGTACTGCTGCCTATTATAAAACTAAATTCCTAATTTGTTGCCTGTCAAGACCCACTGCAAGTTACCCAAACCAATCTGGTGACCAATTAAGGCAGCTTCCTTCACAGTCCTTACTTCAAAGAGATCTCCTGGCTTTGACTGTGTTAGGTGATATCTTGTTCCCCTGGTTGGTCTCACAAATGTATTAACTATGTCTTTCCCCCTCATTAATCTTGCTGCTTTTATGATTCCAATTCATGCTTCAGAAAAATGAGAAATGGCATGTGATGACTTTCTGGGGAGCTCACAAATTTTTCAAACATGGAACATTAAATTTCTGAATGCCTGGGATCTACAAAACCGTTCATACATAGAAGTAGGCAGAATAATAATGACTATCAGATAAAGCTCCTAGAATTAAAAAAAATGTTCTATGTCATAACTTCAGTTATTCTACTTTTAGAGAAATATGTGTGACCTGAAGATTTTGATGTTATTCACAGGCCACACTTTAAGGTTTTATTAACTAATGCCTCATTTAGAAATCAGATGACAGTGACATTCAGCCACTAATGTGTATGAAGTGAGGACAGACTGTGAAAGGAACTTTGGCAAAGAGTTCTAGAGGCAACCATCAATTATTTGTCTACTTTCCAATGTCATCCAAGAAAACACTAGTTTGTAAGATAAATGCTAGTAGAAATAAATAAAACAATACGTATATTTCTTTAAAATTAGAAGATGATGTTAAAATTAAGGTCCATAGTTATGTAGTGTGTTATATTTGGAAAAGCATGGATTGAAATGGCAAAGACCAAATCTTTGAGTTATAGTACAAAACCTCTCTTGCTTGAGACTATTCAGATGAAATATCAGGGAAGGCGAAATTTGGCCTTTCACATCTTTGAAATTGCACCGGAAAAGCAATTCAACTTTAGCACTCTTGTTTCTTCCCAAGAATTTGATAATGGGAGTAGGTTCATTCAAGTTTGGGTCGTGATTTTACACATTTTATTAGTGGAATATATAATATTTTGTGCTGAATCAAATTGCAAAACCTCTGCTGAATATATTGAAAAATGTGGCTGACCCTTAATTTGGGATGTGAAATATAATATGTAATTTTTTTGGCTTTGCATCTTAGAATTTTTTGTGGCTATCTTCAGAACATGCTTACTTTCTCCTCTAATATAGTCTCACTGGTGATGCTTTGCTTTCATTGCAATTTACAAAAATTGCAATGTAATTTACAAAATTAATTTATTTTGTATATAATGTATATAATTGTATAATTATATACATTATATATAATTATATATTATATATTATTATATTATATATAATTATATATATAATGTATATAATTGTATAATATAAAATGTATATAATTAAATTGCATTATATTAATTTTATAAATTAATATAATGCTAAACACCTTCCTCTCATTATTCCATAACTTATAGCCCTGATAAAGTTATGTCTTTAATTTCTTAGACACCAAGACCTAACATCAGCTAAAACGTTTTATATATATATGTGTGTGTATATATGTGTGTGTGTGTATATATATGTGTGTGTATATATATGTGTGTGTGTGTATATATATACACACACATTTCAATCCATGCTTTTCCAAATATAACATACATGCATACACAAACATCACACACGTATACATACTCGCACACCACAGACATACATACACATAAGAAAAAATTTAGTTCCAAACAACATCTCTTCCCTGGTGATTTAATATATATACACACACATGTGTATATATGTATATATACATATGTGTATATATATACACACACACACATATATATGTTGTTTGGAACTAAATTTTTTCTTATGTGTATGTATGTATGTGGTGTGTGTGTATGTATGTGTGTGGTGTGTGTGTGTATGCATGTATGTATGTCTGTGGTACGCGTATGAGAGAGGAGGAGAGAGACAATGAGAAAGAGAAGGCATGTGTGTGAGTTTTCTTCTCTCCATATGCTTTCTTTTTCTTAGTTATGTTTCTATGAATTCAAAGTAATCAGAGAGGAAAACACTAGGAAATTATGAAACTAGTTATTGTAATATAAAGTTTCCATGTAAAGGAGCATTTTCATTTACAGCATAACAAGAACACTTGGTTATGGGTTGAAGGGCTCTCAGAATGTCCTATCTTGTGTAAAAAGCATATCCCTTCCTTTTAGAATATGCCTTGTTGTCTAACAAAGAGAAGTAACCCTAGTTTCAAATATTAAGCTTCCTCTAATCAATACAACCTTAATGTGAATTAGATCATTAAATCTTTGTCAAAAGAAAGTTATGGAAGAACCAATTTTGCCTGACAGTAAGAAAGTGGAAAGAAAAGCGTAGAGATTTAAAAGAAAGACAAGTTAAGCCAAAGAAATAAAAACAAGGAAATGGAGAGATTTTAAATATATTTTGACTTGTGAAAAGTATCACAGTGTTCAACCTCATAAGCCCATCATATGTCAGGTCAGAGAATGCCCAGAATTATTATGGTAACTGTTTTCTCCAAGTGAAAACTGAGCAATTTCAGTTCTTCCATAGGAGCTGATAAAATGCTTGATGATGAGTGTTAGTTAAAATTATGTCTATTTATTAATGGCCATGAAATTTATTGTTCTGTCTTAGGTGATTAAGTGATCTCTTGAATCAAAGGAACTAGCTATAAGTGGGTACTAAGTTTTGCTAAGTTTTGGCCAGCTTTTATGGTTCCTTAGGAGACAACAAAATTTTAGTAATTGGACACTTTCTCATTATGCTTTATTCAATAAAATACAAATCTTTAATCAGTTACTTGGACCTCATTGAGTTTTGAGGACCCCTTCACTTCGCTTGTGGACTTTGGAAGTCATATGAACATGTTTAAAGGCTGTGAGGAAATAAAAGTTAATCAACAGTGTATTCATATTCTTACACAATCTGATGTATAATGAAAGCTGAACATTTTTAGGCTCTTTCAGTTTTCACAATAAGCGCCACAACATTATTTTAAATAAGCCACAGATTTTTAGACTAAAAAATCGTGGCTCTCTCTCTCTCTCTCTCTATGTGTGTGTATATATATATGTATATATATGTATATGTGTATATATATATGTATATATATGTATATGTGTATATATATGTATATATGTATATATATGTATATGTGTATATATATGTATATATGTATATATTTATATGAGAAAATAAAGTGTCAAACATTTCAAGGCTTATAATTATGAAAATTAAGGTATTTAACTGGGTTAAAATAAGACAATAATTTATTTCTACATTGCATGTAAGAAGGAGATTCTTTGAATTATAGTGTCATTTAAATAAAACTGTTTGCTAATATTTGTTCCTCCCCTATTTTATGCCAAGCATGATGGTAGGTAGTGAGCATTCAAAACTGTAAACAGTAGTCCCTTATGCATCTGATATCCCTTTTAAGAAATAAAAAGATAAATTCAAATCCATTCATCCATTGTATGTTCATTCACTCAACAACCAGGTACTGAGTACCCACTCTACACCAAACATTCTTCTAAGTTTTATGGCACAGAAGTGAGCAGGAGAGAAACAATGTCTTTCATGTTAGCAAGACAGACAGACACATCAACATACACAAACATAAATAATTGTGATGTAAGGCCAAAAATAGGAGGCTGAGACAGAGAATATGATGATTGGGTGGATTGTGGTACTTTGGTAAGATCTTTCTAAGACAACAGCCATTTAAGCAGAGATGGTAACTATGTGTGTGTGAGGTGCTATGGAAATATAGAGGAAGACCACTTGCTTCGACCTGGGCAAGTCTGAAAAGGCTTCTAAGCCAGAGGTCATGACTGAGAGACAAATAATACTTAAAGCACTCCCAGGGAAGAAGAAGGCAGTCCAGTCAGGGGAATGATATAATAAAGGTAGAGAAGGATGATTAAGTATACCATGAGACACAGCTATAAGGTGTTCAACTGGGAGGCTGGAGGGTGGTATAAGATGAGATTGAAGAGGGGCTTAGAAGCCTTATTAGGGAGCCCTCTGAAATTACCACAGACAGGATTTGCTCTCATTGTTAGCTGTGTTGCCTGCTATGAGCATACCACCTTCTTAAAATATAAGCTTCTCATTTTGGGTGCAAATCTGCATTGTTTGTCTCCTGTCACACAATCATGAGGAACATTGTCTAAAAAAGACTTGTGTGTTTACATGAGTTTACAAGAAATCATGTATCAGGGGAAGTTCATTTGGGAAATGTGGACAGTAGAAATTGAGAAAATATTTGTTTTTCAAAAACATAAAGAAGGAGTGCTTTACAAATCCTTATCACTTTGGAGAGTCTACTTCAGGCATCTAAGGACAGAATGATGGGATAGAGGTACCAAGAACATGCCAATACATTTTCTTTCCTGAAGGGAGAGAGATAGATACCACAGTAAATTTATCTATGTCACAGAAACTAAGTAGTTAATTAATTCCTTTGACAAAATGTTTACTGGGCAACTACAATGAGTTAGTCACAGTGATAGGTGTTATTCTTTCTGCATTTGATAAGTAGTGACTTTATAAAGCTATTTGATTTTTACACTCAAGCCTGTGCACAATCACTTCTTAGTTAATTTTTTACATTTTCCTCCTCTACTGCAAAGGTGAACCTAATTATTTGTGGATCTGACAGAGGGATTCCTCTTATTGTCATTCTTTTCCTTAAATACTTTGGAGAATTTTGTCTTAAACTATAATAGACATATTATTAAAATTAAAATAGAAAAGATAAAAAGGAGAAAACTAATCAGGAAGAATTTGCTTTTGTTGTTTTGTGCTTAGTAATTGCTTTGGTGGAGTTCACATCAAGAGAATTATGCCTAACTGAAGTCCTTTTAAACTGCTAACACTTATTAGAGTGGACAAAAATATAAGTTACCAAGCAGAAAAAAATCTCTAGAGTTTATTAACTTTAGCCAATTTTCCAATGGATGCTGTGGGCCAGATACAGAACCCATGAATTATTACTTTTATATTAAAAAAAACATATCATTCAGTTAAACAAAAAAGATACAGAAAAATTGAGACTAAGTTAGATTTTTGGTGAGTATGGTGATTAGATTGATACTAAAAAATTACATGTTAACACTTTAAAATTGTGGTTATTTTGACATATTTTTAAATCTTAATTTTGAAGCATAAAAGATCTGAATAATTATCTAGTAACAGCTGATTCTAAAGTGAGCACCAATACAGAAACAGAGCCTTCTAAAAGTTTGACTCATCCACTTTCTCACAGCTTGTTTATGGTGCTGACCCTAGATAAGTTATTAAATTTTGTAATGCCTAGGCCAAAAGTTGCTCCATTCACAACAACCAGAACACTTTCCTTTGCACTTAAGATGATCACAAACTCTTTTTTTTTTCTTTTTAGTTTACGTGTATTATTGCATATTGTTCAAGAAATGTATTCTATAATTTCTACAACTGTGGTAGTCTCATTACTTGCTCAAATTCACATAAGACAATGATGGAACTAAAATCTATATGTTCTGATACTCAGTGCAGTGGTAAATGCAGCAATCTGCTTTTCTGTTATTATTAAGTAGAAAAAATAAATATAATCAAATCCTTCTTTGATGATTGAAAATATGAGATATGCCTTGTATTTTCAATTTCCATTCATGTAATTTTGATTGAATAGTATTAGAGTTATAGAAGTGTCATGAGTTTAATTTTGTTCCCCAAAATGTTATATTCTAGCCCCAGTACTCGTGAACATGACTTTATTTGGAAATGAGATATTTGCAGATATCGTGCTAGAGAGGAGACCATGCAGGATTAGAGTGAGCCCTAAATCCAATGCAAAGGTAAGTATTACCATTATTTATCAGAAAAAGCTGATACTATAAAGTACAGTATTGACCCAATGCAATATTCTCTGCTGAAGATATTGCTCCACTGAGTTTTTTTAATGTAAAACTCACTTTATTTTCTTTATATTTTTTATAAAATAAAGTTGTTAGATTAATAAACCATAAGAATGTCATTGTTTAGATATATATTAATTTTGATAAATTATTTGAGCAAATATTGCATTCTTTGCATTGAATAGGTAGGTGGTGTCACTGCTGATTAAATATTCTTTGTCCAAAGGCTGTTAATCAGTGACTTATCATTAACGTTTCTTTCAAACGTGCTGCACAGTATTAAGTTTGCCTCCCTCCTATTCTTTTCAAAACTTATTACTTTATTCAAAATCATGCATGTTCTATTCGAAGATCCATTTCTATCTTTTCAGTACCATCTTTTCCACTAGCCTAATCACATTATTCCTATTTTCAACATCTAGAAACCAATTCCATAATGAATATGGAATATCTAAGAAATAATAATCTCAAAAGCTATTCCATTTTTCTTCTTCCTTACTCCTAGTCAAGCCTAGGGTGAACATCTCCCCATCCAAGAAGAGTCCTCTGCAGCACCACAACCTGTTTGTCTGCCACGTGACAGATTTCTATCCAGGCAGCATTCAAGTCCGATGGTTCCTGAATGGAAAGGAGGAAATAGCTGGGGTTGTGTCCACCAACATGATTCGTAATGAGGCTAGACCTTCCAGATCCCAGTGATACTGGAAATGAACCACCAGCAGGGAGACATCTACACCTGCCAAGTGAAGCACCCTAGCCTGGACAGTCCTGTCACCACGGAGTGGAGTGAGTTAGTCTCTGATGACCCTCTAGACCCCGCCTCTGAAGAGCAGGGGACTCTCTGGCTCTGGGGTCCACTCATCTTGTCTTCTATGTCTATACTCTGGGGCCATGGCTGACCCCATCTTTCTTCTATACCAGCTCCTGAGAGTGGTTTCAACCTGGGGCAGTGGAGACTTGCCTGTCTTTGGCCTAGGGGATCCCGAGGATTCACAGTTCTCCCAGTCGTCAGAGTCTAGGGACAGAGACACCTTCTTGAACTGACCTCACACATGGGAACTGTTCTCTTTCTTCAGCCTTTTATCCTGTTCTGAGTTATTTTGAGAGACAACCGTCGAATTCTGCATTTGTGCCTTGTTGAGATCACACCATATGTTCCAGAATTAAGGGAGTAGCTCTTTCTCAATTTCCTCTTATGCAAGGTGTACCCCCCTCACTGTACTTGTGCCAATATCCTACATCAGGCTGCAAGATACCAGACAGTATGTGAGCAGGGGCGCAGCTGGAGGAGGTGACACTGACCCTGGGTCAGCTTATAGAAACTCAGCTCCACTGAGTTTCTATAAAGTAGCAGGTTTTTGTACCTGCATAGAAACAGCCAGAATGATAAATAATTCCATCATCTATGATCACTTCTATTCCAACATCCAATTTTAGTTGCCAAAAGATTGGAGACTACTGACAAATCACAGGAAAAATAAATTGTAGTCTGCATTTCTTTTGTAGTATTCATAAAATTTCTATATCCATCAAAACTTTGTACTTTTCTGATTTCCATAAATACATTATTGGTTGAGAATCTAATCATTGGACTACACAATATAACACAAAATAAGCAAGCAAGGAAACAAACAAAAACAAACTATTTTTCCTTACCTTGTTATTATCATTCCAACTTCAAGCAACAGAGACATGTAATTTCCATTTTTGTTTTAATAAGTGTGTTTAATGTTGCCATACAAAAATAATATCCATGATTTCCATGTTACTGAGATGTTATCTAAAAATAAACATGCATCTTCTAATATTCTCCTTTCTTTAGAAAGCACAAACGTTGGACCACTCTATCCAAGACCAAATTTGGTTAAGTAGCCAAGCTCACCAAAGTCAGCTGTTATTACTTTCTTCTCCTCCAAGAAGTTTCAATAGCTTCATGATATATTCACATTCGCCAACTTGAAAAAGAGTCTTCTTCACTGAGTGTGACAGGGAGTAGTGAATCTGTTCATTGTTAAAGTTTTTCCACAGCAGGATAAGACACAGCCCTGGTACCTGGGATAGCCACTGGCAGAGAGCATTACCCAACAATATGCTGCATGCAGTTTAACCTTGTTTTTACTCCACAGTCATGAGACATGAATTCACTGTACTTGCTTCACCAACACAGGTTTAAAAAACATGCTGCAATTGCCTCTTTTATTAAACACAAATGAACACATTAGACCCCTGGGTCAGGTAAGAAGAAATTCCTGTACTTAGGAAATATTTTCATTTAATAGCAGCAGTGAGAACTCAGCCCCTGTACTTGGTATTAGAGCACTTTTTGTTTACTCCAAAATGTGAAAACAATTAACAAACATTATTAATAAGAGATATTAGAATTTGGAATGTTCTTTGAAAAATACTATATTTTATGAGGATTATACTCTTTGAGCCTTATAGATCAAGGAGGAGATTAAAGAGATCTTTAGAAAGAAGGGAAGAGTCTGCTTCTGCCTGTAGAATTGTCCTTTTAAAATCTGAGTTTTGTAGGGAAGTATTATGTTCTAACTCAGCCTCCAAAAAAGCAACTGATATTTATGAAGCAAATTGTGAAAGTGAACATTTTTTATTGAGCTCCTTTAGTAGGTATTCACAGCCACCCTTCCAGGTATGTATTTATTTTGCATATGAGAAAACTAGGGCTTAGTTCGTTTAAAGGAACAACCTATCCAACCCCACGCATTCTATCCAAGACCATATATTAATAGTAGCAGAACCGAGATTCCAAACTAGAGCTGTTCTAATTACTATGTTTCTGCTATTTTCTATATACCTATTGCAAAAAAACTATGCTGGATTTATCATATAAAAATTTAAAGTATAGAACAATTTTATGTACTCAAAAAGTTTAAAGTACACTGTATACATAGCAGATAAGTTACAAAACATATAAAATTATAAGAGATAATAAAGATTCCATGGCATAATCATGGTCAATCACAGACAAATTTGTCTCAAGACAGATTGTGAATAGCAATCTGAACTTATTTACCTCAATTATCAGGTGAGTTTTTTGATAACTATCTTCTATTATTCTTTTTGCATTTAATTGAAATTTCTAAAATATTAATGATAACGTGGTTTGTATATAAACAACTAGGTCAATTTAGTACCTACCTACACAATTTTTAGATATCTTCTTTTTAAAATTCTTTTTTCTTAAGGAAAAAATAACCTCCCCAAAATGGCTGACAATGTTATGGCTCCTGGTGATGAGTGGAGATGTGCTCAGTGTGCTCCCTATTAATGAAAAAGTGACATAAAAAATGACTTGCACTCAAAGAAGTGATGCACACTCCATCACACATCAAGTGGAGTTATAAGGCATTGCTGTGAATTTTTTAAAAATGGCCTGGGTTAAATTAAATACATGGCCTTTTACAAATCAGTCTTACTTTTTTCAATTTCATTTTGACAATTTGATGATTTAAATATTTTTATAGCTTCAAGGTATAATATGTTCTGAGTGTTGAGTGGGTTGATGAAACATTAGAATGATAGGTTCTGGACAATCCCTTCCAGCATTTTAGCGGCTGCTAATTGTGCAAATGGTCTTGACAGCCAGTGAAAGACACTTTTCTCAGTTCTTGAATAATGTCTGTTTCCCTGTCAGTTAGCTGAAGACATCACTGAAGGCTACTACCATACTGATAACAGACTTCAAGGGGAAAAGCAGACCTAATAAATACTTTATTCTACCCACAAACTTCTTTCCCTTAACATGTTATTTTATTAAGTGCCCGAGCAGATATTTTTTATATGTACCAAGTCACAAACCACCATGAATTCTGCTGAAACGTTAGAACATAATCACTTTTTAAAGTTTACGTGCCATAAAAGGAAAATGAAAGTGCCACGACTACCACATGAATTTCAAGTTTTGATAGTTCATAATATTTTGAAAAGATAACATCATTTATCATCAAACTCAGGCTTCCCAAATTTGTGGTCATATAAGCAAATATTTGTGTCTCACTTATCTTTTCATTTTATGGGAACATTTTCAGAAAAGTGATAAAATGTTAGTTTCACTAATTTATCAGAGCTTTAAAAAAATAATGGCACAATATTTCTTTTTTTTTATTGCTCTCGGGCCCTTGACCTTTTTGTCTCTAACTTGTCTGGAAGACATTGAAAATGGAATTCTTTCCAGATATATTTTCCTTTAGCCTTAAGTATTCTGTTTTCATTGGTGTAATTTAGCTTTAGCAAAAGGTCCAAACCATGCTGATAATTTTTATCTAAATGTTTTTAACTTTTATCTAAAATATACCATTTAAAGTGAGTCTATTAGGTCTTATACACAATGCTGGGCACTTTCATATACAGTTGACATTTGAATGCACACAGTCTTTTGTGTTTCCTTGTGTTGCAAAGAATATAAATGAAATTCACAGAGGTTAAGTGACCTTCTCCAAGTATATGTAATTGATAAGTGTAAGAGACAGGACTCAGGCTTCTTTTTGTCCAATAATTAATTAGTCTTTTATCTGACTAATGTCATAAATTTGCCATACTGTGGAGTTGCAGTTAAGATCACACACTCTTGAATCAGTCTGCCTTAATTAAAATTTCAACTTCGTCAATTACTAGCTATGTCACTTTGGTAATGTTTCTTAGACTGTCTATGCCTCAATTTTCTTACTATTAAATGAGATAGTAGTAATTAGCTTTTAGAGATTCTGTGGGATTAAATTAATATGCATAAAGCCCATTGAAGTTGTTATTATTATTACATTATCACTACCTATTCATGCTAAAAAGACTCAACTGTTTTTTCTCAGTCAGGATATTTTCATTAAGACCTACACTTATATATCCAAACACATCCTCAAAATCTTTACTTGGTTGTCTCAAAGGCACCCTCACTTACTCTATTGAGAAAGAGAAAACCAGCCTCCAATATCCAGGGCCTGACCTGGCATTACCACCTGCTGGGTCTTGAAGCTACTATGAGCTGGCCTGGCACTCACAGAGGGACCATGGTGTTCTCTTCTTCAACATAAACAATTTTACAGAATGCCTATAGCAGACAAGGCCACTCTGTGACTCTGGTGGATCAAGACACAATAAGGCCACTTTGTAATCCAGTCTGAGTACAGAAAAACATGACAGTTTTCCAAACCACAAAAATGACCGTACATCTCAATATCCTCATTAATATGAATCACTGCTGTTTTATTAACCAACTTGGCTTTATTCCATCCTTCCTTTATCTTAAAGAAGAATGATTCAGATGATCATAGAATTGCTTCTTCTGACAAAGAGTATCCAATTCAGAACAAATCTCTGCTTTCTTATACTTTCCTCAAATCACCCAACACAAACCACATAACGAATAATTCCCTTTTCAAATGCATTTACTGAGATGATCGACAGCTCTCCATAATGTGTGTTCTCCCTTGTCTTTGTCCGTTTACTGTCGTTATATAGGAATACCCAAGGCTAGGTATTTACAAACAGGTTTATTTGGCTCAAGATTCTGCTGGCTGGAAGACTGGGCATCTGGTGAAAACTCTCAGGCTACTTCTACTCATGGTGGAAGATGTAGGGGAACCAGCAGCCTCAGGGAGCACACAGTGCCAGAGAAAGCAAGAAGGAGCCAGGAGGGGCCAGCCTCTTTTTAACTAGAAGCTCTGGAGGGAACTAATAGAACAAGAACTCACCACCGCTTCCCTCAGGGAAGGTATCATCTATTCAAGAGGGATCCACCCCCATGAACTAAACACCTCTCATTAGACCCTTACTCCAACACTGAGTATCAAATTTCAACATGACGCTTGAGAGAACATCCAAACTGTAGCATCCCTCCTTGCCAGGATTAAATAATCCCGACTTTATTCAGATAAAGCTGTGCTCTTTGTGGTTTTTGGCTACAAGGTATTGATAATATCCAAAAATACCTCCAAAATGATCTATCCCAGACCTGATATATTCTCCTTTTGTGTAGTTTGAGCCGAATAGAAGCCTGAGTCATTTTCAATGCCTCCAATTCTTTTATTTTCCATGTCTAATATATGACTGAATTATTTTTATTCCCATGACAGCAGTTGCTTAAATTGTCTAAGTTACTATCATCACTAACTTGAACAAATTCTATAGCCCTTTAACTAACCTCTCGTGACTCACTTTTATTTCAATCAGAGATATTTTTCTATAGAATGAATATTATCATATCTCTCCTTTGCTTATTACCCTTAAATTACAATCATGTGCTGCATGATGACATTTTCTTCAATGACATGGTCCCATAAGATTATAATGGAGCTAAAACATTCCTATTGTTTAGTGATGTTGTAGCCACCTTAATAACCTGATGCAAAGCATTATTCACATTTTTTGGGTAATGCTGCTGTAAACAAACCTATTATGCTGTCATTCATTTAAAAGTATAATACATACAATTGTGTACAGTACTTAATACTTGGTAATAAATGACTATGTTAAAGATTTATGTATTTACTATAGTATACTTTTTATTGTTATTTTAGAGGGTGCTCCTTCTACTTATATACAGAAAAAGTTAACTATGAAAGAGCTTCAGGCAGGTCCTTCAGGAAGTATCCAAAAGAAGACACAGTTACCAAAGGAGATGGCAGCTCCATGCATGTTATTGCCCATGAAAACCTTCCAATGGGAAGATACAGAGGTGTGAAACAGCAATAATGATGATCCTGATCTTGCATAGGCTAATATGTGTGTTTGTGTCAAAACAGAAAGACAAAGTTTAAAAAGCAGGAAAAAATTTAAAAATAGAAAAACAGTTTATAAGATAAGGATAAAAAGAAAATATTTTGTACAGATATATGACATGTTTGTGTTTAAGCTGTGTTATTACAAAAAAATCAAAAATTAAAAAGTAAACAGCTTATAAATTTAAAAGTTTTAGCAAGCCAAGGTTAATTTACCTTTGAAGAAATAAAACAATATTTAATAAATTTAGTACAGCCTAAATGTACCCTGCTTATAAAGCCTAGAGTAATGTACAATAATGTCATAGGCTGACAGGGTTTGTATTTCTGACAGTGCCCAAATCTCATGTCAAATTGTAATATCCAGTGTTAGAGGAGGGGCCTGGTGGGAGGTGACTGGATCATGGGGATAGACTTTTTCTCATGATGATGAGTGAGTTCTCACAAGACCTGGTTATTTAAAAATGTGTGGCATCTCCCCTTTCTGTCTCTTTTTCCTGCTCTGGCCATGTAAGATGTGACTCCTTCCTCTTCTTGAAAGTAATGGCAAAAACAGCAATTACTTTTGCCCCAACCAAATAATAGCCAAGACAATGGGGAAAATGCCTCGGAGGCATTTCAGAGGCCTTCCCGTCATGGGCCTGGAAGTCTAGGAGGGAAGAATGGTTTCCAGGGCCAGAACCAGGGCCTGGCTGCCCTGCACACCTTCAAAACATTGCTCCCTGAATCCTAGCTGCTCCCACTCCAGCTGTGGCTAAAAAGTCCCCAAATATGTCTCAGGCTGCTTCTCTGGAGGTTGTGAGTCATAAGCCTCAGTGGCTTCCATGTGATATTAAGCCTGCAGATGTGCAGACAGCAAGAATTGAGGCTTTGGAGCCTTCACCTAGATTTCACAGGATGTACATCCAGGCAGAAGTCTGCTGCAGGGGCAGAGCCCTAATGGAGAACCTCTACTAGGGCAGTGTGGAGGGGAAATGTGGATTTGGGACCTGCACACAGAGTGCACCTTGGGGCACTATCTAGGGTAGCTGTGAGAAGAGGGTCACCATCCTCCAGACCCCAGAATGGTAGGTCCACCTACAGCTTGCACAGTACACCTGGAAAAGCCACAGGCACTCAGTGCCAGTCCATGAAGGCAGCCATGCGCACTGTACCCTGCAGAGCCACAGGCCACAGGCCACAGGCCACAGGAGTGGAGCTGCCCAAGGCCTTGTGAGCTGTATTAGTCTGTTTTCATGCTGGTGATAAAGACATGCTTGAGACTGGGCAATTTACAGAAGAAAGAGGTTTAATGGACTCACAGTTCCACATGACTGGGGAGGCCTCACAATCACGGCAGAAGGTGAAAGGCATGTCTCACACGGAGACAGACAAGAGAAGAAAATAAGAGCCAAGTGAAAGGGGTTTCCCCTTATAAAACCATCAGATCCCATGAGACTTTTTTCTTACCTTGAGAATAGTATGGGAGAAACTGCCCTCATGATTCAACTATCTCCCACTGGGTCCCTCTCACAACAAGTGGGAATTATGGGAGCTACAATTCAAGATGAAATTTGTATGGGGATACAGCCAAACCATATCAGGAGCCCATCGCTTACATCAGTGTGGCCTGGATGTCAGACATGGAGTCAAAGGAGTTTATTTTGGAGTTCTAAGATTTAATGACTGCCTGCTGGGTTTTGGACTTGCATAGCATGTTTAGCCCCTTGTTTTGGCCAATTTCTCCCATTTGGAATGGGAGCATTTACCTAAAGCCTGTACCTTCATTATATCTTGGAAGTAACTAACTTGCTTTTGATTTTACAGGCTCAGAGGCTCAAGGGACTTGCCTTGTCTCAGATGAGACTTTGGAATGTGGATTTCGAGTTAATGCTGAAATGAATTAAGACTTTGGTGACTTTGGGTGACTGTTGGGAAGGCATGATTGTATTTTTCAATGTGAGAAGGAAGTGGGATTTCTGAGGGACCCAGGGTGGAATGATATGGGTTGTATTTGTGTCTCAGCCCAAATCTCATGTTGTATTGTAATCCCCAGTGTTGGAGGAGAGGCCTGATCAGGGTAATTCGATCATGAGAGCTGACTTCTCCTTTGCTGTTCTCATAATAGCGAGTGAGTTCTCATGAAATCTCATTGTTTAAAAGTGTGCCGCAAGTCCCCCCTTCTCTGTCTTCCTCCTGCTCCAGCCACGTAAGATGTGACTCCTTCCTCTTCACCTTCTGCCATGATTGTAAGTTTCCTGAGGCCTTCTCAGATATGCTTCCTATACAGCTTGTCAAACCATAAACAAATTTAACCTCTTTTCCTTATAAATTACCCAGTCTCAAGTAGTTCTTCATGGCAATGTGAGAACAGACTAGTACACAGGCTTTCACAGTCACTCACCATTCACTCACTGACTCACCCAGAGCAACTTCCAATTGTGCAAGTTTCATTTGTGTTACATTCTCTATGTAGGTGTACTATCTTTTATCTTTTACACCATATTTTACTGTACCTTGTCTATGTTTAGATATACTAATAGTATTGCATTAAAATTACCTACAGTATTTAGTACAATAACATGCCATACAGGTTTGTGGCCTAGGAGCAATAGGCTATATCATATAGTCTAGGCGTGTAGTAGGTTATACCATATATGTCTGTGTAAGTACACTCTGTGATGTTTGTGAAATGACAAAATTGCCTAAGGACACATTTTTCAGAGTAATTTCCCATAGTTAAGCAATACATCACCGTAGTTGTTTCTCTTATTATTAAGAGCAAAATCCTTATTGTGGCCTGTATGTAGAAATATCATAAATTCTTATTTGCCTTGGAGAGTCTTGATTTATGCCTAGTGTCCTGAAAAAATTAATAGCTTCACCTTTCACTCTCGGAAGCATAATAGTTTGAACAATAAGTTATATGGTCATCATATTCATGGGAACCTACATTCTCTGATTCATACCCACATGTCCATTCTCATTTTTTGCTACCCCTTCCTCTCTCTCTGTGCTTCATCTACACTTGATTTTATTTTCCTTTTATTTTTATGTCTGTGACATAATCCATCTATTACTGAGCCTGTTTTTCCATATCTTTTCCTGATCATCCCTCTTCTCTTTCTAGTTAAGCCCTTTTCATTCTCCAAATCTTAGCTCTGAAGTCAGTTCCTGAGTCAAACTTTTCATGACCCTACAGACAAGATCAGAATCTGCTATGTGCTTACATAGTTCTCAGTAATTACCACAATCTGCAGTTATAGTATGTGTGCTCCTTTTTGGCTGATGCCTCTTCCTTAGTTGAACTTTAAGGTACCTGATAATTAGGCCATATCTTTCTTTTTCTTTAACCTTCCATTTCACCCCAAGGCTTGACACATAATAACAAGCATTGAATAATTTTAAATGCATTTTTTTTCTTATGCAGAAAAAGGTTTGAACCATAAATAACCCTAGTAAGTGTGACACTCAGATAACCTGTGAAGAGATAGCTTTAATCCCAATCAAAGGATTTGTTTATCTCTTTCACTTCCTGGAATATATGACTGAAAGGTCACCCTTGAATGATGGTGGAAAGTGTCAGCTCTGTCTAGACAGGGATTGTTCTGCATGTCTGCTCACAAACGAAGACAATTAAGGATGGTAAGAATGATTTATTCCAATCTTTCTTAACTTAACCATGTGGGCTGATGAAATTGTACGTGTTTTTTTTTTAATATGAAATGCTTTGGAAAGATGGTGTGAACAAAGAAGAAAGGAGTGACAATCACTTAATCATCAAGTAACCCTCCCATGGTCCCAAAGAGGAATAGTCACAGAAAAAGAGGATGAAAGTGGAAGAGGTATATTATAACATAATGAAATGAAAGTATCAGAACTTATTATTAAAACTAATATTCAATAGAATTATAATTTTAGATTACTCATTGCTTAAAGTCAACAATATCATAACTTTTCTAGAACAATATGGGTACTGACAGTTGAATGTCACATTTTTTCCTACTCTCTACAGAACCGCCTGAATGTGAGTTTTTATTATGAATGAAGCCAAGATCAGGAGATCTACACAGGTGAGAGAATAATAAGATAAGCTTGATTTACAGTCAATACTTTTTGTGATGTAGGAATTTTAGATGTTTTATCACCCACCTGCTCACTTATTGCAGAAGTTTTTAAGGGAAAAGGAAGAGATCACTGAAGAAGGATCCCTGAGAAAAGATTATTGCTTGTGTTATTATTGTTGTATATGATAATATGGTGTTAATTTGTTGCCTTTATATAAAAATTTGTTGGATGTTATCTGTAGTAGCTTTATCCTTAAAAGATTTTACCGCATGTTGTAATTTTGTGACAACCCATTAGGGAAGGTTTGTGGGAGCTGGGAAAATAAGTTTGAGTTCTACCTGATAGGTGCGTAAATGCAAAAGTTAGGGCTTATCAAGTTGAAGTTCAGAAAATCAGCCAAAGAAAACAAAAGATACGAGTACTTTAGTATAAAGAAGAAAAAGATTGAATCCAAAAAATTAGCTAAGGTAAAAATAAAATCTTAGATTAATAGACTAAAGAGTAAAACACTAGGAATTAAGTATCCAGACAGTCTTGGCAAGGGTTGGCACTAGAAAAAGAAGGAAAGTTGGTATTGAACTGTGGCTTACATTCCCTTCTTCAGCTGTGATTTCTTGTAGGTATAGAAGCCAGCATCCAGCATGGCTTCCAATGATCTCTACCTCCTTGATTTCTCATCCTTGTATAGTTACCCCATGCATTGTACCGGAATTTTTCTTGCCCATTTTCACATTGAAGAAGTAATGGTATATTAATTCTGAGATTAAGTTATAAAAGATTGTAGCTTCTTGCTTATGATTGCACTGCTGCACTCCAGTCTAGGAAATGGAACAAGATGCCATCTCAAAAAAAAAAAAAAAAAAAGATTGTGGTTTCAATCTTCGGTGCTGTTAAGTAAATGAACCAAACATGGTTTCTGTATAGGGCCCCTGATGTTATTTACTCCGCAGCATGGTAAGGACCATTTGTTCAAAACCTGTAGGTACCAAATTCAAATTCTTACACATCCAATTGCTTTAAGTATAGCCCAAATAAGCATATATTTAGTTATTTTAAGCCTTCCTGCTTTTGCATACCCTGTACAATTGCAGCCAACACCTGCTAGGCATAAATAAGACAAACCTTGTAGCTTTAAAAGACTCCAAACTTCTGCTGCCCTCTGGAGCTCACTGACCCAGAAACTCCTACCTTGTCACTGAATGATGTCACCTAGACATGGAAACCCTCTCTCAGATTCCCATCCTTCCCCAGAAGCTCCCTTGTCCTCTTCCCGCTGTGGACAGTGTCTCTTGCTGCTGTCCCTGGAAAGTCTTCTGCTCTGAGGGACTTCTGTCATGCAACCTTGTCCAAGCATCACCCAATAAATCGTGTGATGTACTGCCATTCCATGGACTTGTTTTTCCCTTGACCAGCCTTGAAATATTTGAACTTACCACAGATGTCCACTCTTTTTGTCTTTCTTTTGAATCTCTCATCTTGGAAGAAGGAAGTTGCAGTGTTATCAGCAGCCCTGTGTAAAAGTCCACATGGTGAGAACTCAGGCTGCCGAAACCACACAAGTGAGTTTGGAAGCAGGTTTTCCAACTGCAGCAAAATTTAGAGATGACCAGAGCTCCAGGCAAGAGCTTGACCGCAAATGGGGAGAGACCCTGAATCAGACCAAACAGCTAAGCCTCTGTGAGATTCCCGACCCTCAGAAACTTCATGAAATAATAAATGTTTGTTGTCTTGAAATGTCAAATACAGGGTGATTTGTTATACAATGATAGATAAATAATACAGTAACACCTCCTATCTGGAGTGTGGTCATCTCAGAAGTTGGATAAACATGGCCCCAGGGTAGAAAATAAGATAGCACAAGTGAAGGCAATGGTCTTTGAGGAAGTGAAGGCCAACAATTACCTGACACTCTGATTTCATATCTAAATTATAAAATTAAATTTTAAAATCTGGTGATTAAAATTACCCTTCTCTCTTAATGAATTTGAAGAAATATACGATTTCAACAGTGGGGTTGCATTAAACAAAGCTTTTTAGTAAATAGCACTTGTGCATCACCACACATAGAGTTAATAACTTCTATTTTCCCCAGCAGCACCTGGAACATCTTCCTATTGCTGTACATATCACTGTGCTATGCCTCCTTTTGTTTGTATTTGCTTGCTTTTGCTTCCTCAGCATCTAGGATGGTGTTGGACAGATGAGCAAAAAAATGGTAATATGATGTTGAACTAAATTCAGCTGATAATTAGACATTTCATATTTTATTTCCTTTTAATTATTTGGATATCTGATATGAAGACTGGGATAAAAAATAACAATGCCACTGAAAAATAATTAGAAATATCGAGTTAGAATAAAACATTTCCTTATCGAGTTTTATTCATTTCACTTCGTTAAAGGATTATCATGTGGGAAGTCATTGGGCTAAACGTTTTAATGAGAGTAAGCAGATAATGTGTAACATCACTTCTGCTTGCAAAGATATTGAAATCTAGTGCGGGAGAGTAAATAAGAAAGAAACAGGTATCTTTGGGTGAGACTATTTCTAATATCCCAAAGTTGAATTCTGGGGCCCAAACTTGTACATAGTGTAGCCCGAGTACCCTACATTTTAAAGACAGCAAGAAAACTGACAATCATTAATATGTGACACCTTGGCCGGGTGCAGTGGCTCACGCCTGTAATCTCAGCACTTTGGGAGGCCGAGGTGGGTGGATCACGAGGTCAGGAGTTCAAGATCAGCCTGGCCAAGATGGTGAAACCCCGTCTCTACTAAAAATACAGAAAATTAGCTGGATGTGGTAATCCCAGCTACCCGGGCAGCTAAGGTAGGGAATTGCTTGAATCCAGGAAGCAGAGGCTGCACTGAGTCGAGAACGCGCAACTGCACTCTAGCCTGGCCGACAGAGCAAGACTCCTTCTTAAAAAAAAAAAAAAAAAGTGACACCTTTTTTGAGTTTACCAAAAGGGCTTAGAACCAGAAAGTTTAAGACAAGTGCCTCCAAACATAAGAAATGTTCTAGTTTTTTAGAGGATGGAATCAGCAGTTCTGACTGGGGTGATCATTCATTCATTCATTCATTTATATGTTCATTAATTCCAGAAATATGTATTGATCATCTCCATGTCTCTGGCATTGTGCAAGGTGCAAAAGATAAAGTTGAGAGTAAGTGATTGGTTGTTTTTTTCTCTCAGAAAACTTACATGTGTATTTGTCCATGAAAATCAATTAGTGTTTTAAAATGTAGATGTGTAGGTAGCAGATTTTAGGAGAATGAAAAGGAATAGTACAAAAAAGGCCAATGTAAACCAGAATGTATAATGAGATGAATAAAGAAGAAGAAGGAATAAAGTGGCTTTGATGGAAATAAAGTTAAATTTTGCAGAGGAAGAGTATATGAAAATCATGTTCCTAAAAAAGAAAATTATATTTTAATTTTAACATAGACTAAATAAATTTACCCCCTCTACTATTAAACTTATTGGTATGCGTACATTTTTTGGATATACATATTCCTATTTATTGTACAGTGACTCTTTTAGTAGCACCTTTCTCATGTGCGAGGAGAGTTGACTCACTCAATAGCACAGAATTCACAAACTGCCTGTATATAGGATACTTCTAGCCAAAAATGTACTCTCAAAATGAAACAAGTTGACACTGTTTAAGACATGAGCATCTATACATACATCGATGGATATTCCATTTACCTTGAAAAATCTGAACCTACGACAAATTGGGTCCAATTTCTCATGGCAACAACTAGATGGAGCTGAATAAAAGCTACCTCTTTTAAAAGGGTTGTGCTTTGTTTCATTTGCCTTAGCTTCCATAGATTGCCTTATGTACTCAATTGCATAACCTATTTGCCTATAGTTGGTATTTGGATTGGCAATTCTGATCAGGGCTTCCTGATATGCCTTTCAGTGATAAGTGTTTGTATTTCTGTGATTCATTTCATGTCATACTTTACTATTTGCTGTTCTAGAAATATCGAGGAAATGTTTGTTTAACCTGTTATTATTCTAAAAAAGGCTTGGGGAATAAAAAAATGTTCTGAAAAAGATTTTATAGATGACATTTTACCATATGAGGGCCTTTGCTTTGCAAAGATTTTTGGCTAATCAATTTCAATGCTGTCCTTTATCCAGTATTTATTAACTGAAAACTGTGTTGGGAGAACAAGAGAAACTGCAGATTCAGTTGCTCTAATTAAGGTAACAAGAAAGAAAACAAATATGACTCCTGAAAGATGAAGGAAAAAACAATTCCCTCACAGTTTTTACCATATCCATTCCTTACATTATTAATAGAAGACTACATTTAAATCAAGAGTAAAGAATGACTATCATTTATTGAATACTTCTCCTGCCAAGAACCTTATGTAGATCATCTCATTGTTAATTCTTACATGTCATTTGTAGTTGATAAAATTATTATTTCAATTTTCTCGATAGGAACATTAAAAATTAGGGTGATCATGGTTATTTACAGAATTTTGTATTTACTATATTCTCTAAACATTTATCTCCCACAAGCTATCAATATTTAAGCCTCGATATGTTCATATCTGTTCTTCATAGAGGACTGTCTAATTGCGAACAATTTTACTATCCAGTATACATGCAAAAGGATGAAAATTATTGTGTAGAATCAATCAACTGCTATGAGAGTAGTCTACTTGAGTTGTCTTCAATCATAAATTAATCAGAATCTGAGAAGCCCTTACTTCAAAGTGGGTAGAGAGAGATTTGGACCCTAAATCCAGTTACTTTCACAGGAAAAATGGCACAGAAATAGAATAGAAAGATAAAGGAGTAAAATATATTAAAAGATTCATTATTTATCAATAAATCTGACAGTAGGGTAGCAATATGGTGCCTGACTAAGGTCAAATTTAAGGTTATCAGAGTCTGATTGTATCTAAACTAGTATCTAGATATAAACTCACTTTGGGTTGACTTTTGAATGGTTTTGCTTATATGAGCTGCACGTAACAGTCAACATTAAATGGCAGAACATGTTTTTATTTATAAATTTATTATTATAAATATATTGTTTGCAACAGAGTCATTGAGGCATGCCCCTAAAAATAACTTATCTTAATTATTTATTACATCTTTTTTAATAGTGTGTCGCTATGTGTTCTTGGAATAATCTAAATTTTTGCATTTTACAAATTATGTCTCTAGTTATTTTTGCAAACAATAACTTAATTAAAAGTACACATTGTGCAGCAGAAGGTATCCCTAGGAGCCTCTGTTAATTGGAATGCTTGGTTAATTAGCATATTTTTGTTTCTACCAGGTTGTGCCAATTAGGAGTATTCTATCATATTATCATCTTGTTGATATTCTATATCATATCTGCATCACCAACTCATCAGCATTCTTGATTCCCTAACATTCAGAAGAGCTTTCTCTGGATAAGGATAAGATTTCACTGAAATGAATTTTCCATTAGTAAAATTTTCCTCTCCATTATAAAGTTTTTCTAATGGAGTTTCTTTGTTAAATAAATTGAGGTGATAGAATGGAGCTTGAATATAATTTTGGCCTCTATTATCTTCTTAAGTTTCCACACAAATTGTAATATAAAAATTTAAGAATATCACTGTAATAAACAGGAGAACATATTTTATTAGAGGCCCAGTGTTTCTTACTTGCAGCCTCTGGTCTGTAATTGACTTACCTTGTGATTTGACTATTTGTCACTTGTTCTACTGGGCAATTACTGGCCCAATCATCTACTGCCCTTTTGGAAAGAACTTATAATTCTTTCTAACCATGCTGTGTATGGAAATCTTGGAGCCTTGACAAGAAAGCCTATTTTTTTCTGTAAAGTACTAATTTCACAATGTTTACATTAGGAATTTAAGTGAAGCTTTTAATATGATGAAAAGTAACATTTGCAAGTCATATACTATGTGTCAAGAACTAGATCCACCAAATTTATGTTTATTAACTCACGCACTGGATAAAAGTATTTGACTGATTTTATTACCTAATATGTAAGCAATTTTTCCTCATATAGTTATCTTTTCCATGATTAGCCATCTGTATTGCTAATAAAATCTATTTATTAATTCTAGCCAGCTTTTGTGAAACAAAGACAAAAAGGAAGCCATTGGTTCAGAATGACAGGGTAATAATGAGGTTTTAAAAATATCTACTTTAGCAGAAGTTAGTAGCCATTCCATTGGGGAGGGTGGTGGTGTGTCTGTTTGGCTTTGATGGGAGTTTTCAATTCACACAGCAGAGGGGAGGAGGAATATAATGTCTCCCAGGGAGAGAGTTGTGGGGGCAAGTAAAATTTTTTGGGGCTTTAAATTATACTTCAATTCCAGGTTAATTGCTTGATTATGTGGCTCCAGGTTAGGAGAAGAGATTTCTTCATTGATGGCTAAATGATAACCACCATAGTTGCAATGAGGCAGCATTCTTAAACATGTTTTAAAACAAAATGTAAATCTTGGCTCCAATTAAACCAATTGAGAGTTTCTAAACCATTAACTTTCATTCATTGTTTGCTGAATCTCAATCTAGCTATTTTATTTCAGACACTATAATAAAGTAAAACATTGGACAATTGTTACTTTATAGTGAATCTCTGCATCTTCTTCATGTTCTCCTATATAATAGTAATGATTGTAAATAAAAATTGTGTGTTTGCATGGTGAACTTTTATCTTGTTACATATATTTTAGTCTGAATTTATAACAAAATACGTTAAGCTACATTGTGATTTTTGTACTGAAATGTTCAATTTTCAGAATCTTGTTAGTATGGTGATATGGTTTTGCTGTTTCCCCATGCAAATCTTATCTAGAATTGTAGTCTTCTATATCCCCCTGTGTCATGGGAGGGACTAAGTGGGAGGTAATTGAATCATGGAGGTGGTTAATCCCATGCTTCTCTCATGATAGTAAGTTCTCACAAGATCTAATGGTTTTATAAGCATCTAGTATTTCCCCTGCTGGCACTTCCCCTTCCTGCCACCATGTGAATAAGGACATGTTTGCTCCCCCTTCCACCATAATTGCAAGTTTCCTGAGGCCTCCCAAACCCTGCAGAACAGTGAGTCAACTAAATCTGTTTCCTTTATAAATTACCCAGTCTCAGACAGTTTTTTATAGTAGTATGGGAATGAACTAATACAATAAATTGCTACCACAGAGAGTAGGGTGCTGCTATAAGGATACTGGAAAATGTGGAAGCGACTATGGAAATGGGTAACAGGCAGATGTTGGAACAGTTTGTGGGGAGGGGGCGCTCAGACGAAGACGAGAAAATGTGGAAAAGTATGGAACTTCCCAGAGACTTGAAGGGCTCAGAAGACAGGAAGATGTTGGAAAGTTTGAAACTTCCTAGATATTTGTTAAATGGCTTTGACCAAAATGCTGATAGTGACATGGACAATGATGTCCAGGCTAAGGTGGTCTCAGATGGAGATGAGGACCTCTTGGGAACTGGAGCAAAGGTGACTCTTGCTATGCTTTATCAGATATGCTGGCTGCAAATTGCCCCAGCCCTAGAGATCTGTGGAACTTTGAACTTGAGAGACATGATTTAGGGTATCTACTGGAAGAAATTTCAAGTGGCAAAGGGTTCAAGAGAAAGCAGAGCATAAAAGTTTTAAATATTTGCAGGCTGATAATGCAGTAGAAAAGAGAAACCCATTTTCTGGGTAGAAATTAAAGCCTTCTGCAGAAATTTACATAAGTAACCAGAAGCCAAATGCGAATCACCAGGAGAATAGGGAAAGTGTCTTAAGGGCATGTCAGAGACCTTCACAGCAGCCTCTCCTATCACAGGCCCAGAAGCCTAGGAGGGAAAAATGATTTCCTGGGTCATGTCCAGGGACCGACCCCCTGCTGTGTGCAGCCTCAGGACTTGGTGCCCTGCTTCCCAGCCACTCCAGCAGTTGATAAAAGGGGCCAAAGCAAAGCTCAGGCTGTTGCTTCAGAGGGTGCAAGCCACAAGCCTTGGCAGCTTTCACATGGTGTTGTGCATGCAGGTGCATAGAAGACAAGAATTGAGGTTTCAGAACATCTGCCTAGATTTCAGAGGATGTATGGAAATGCCTGGATGTCCAGACAGAAGTTTGCTGCAGGGGTGGAGCCCTCATGGAGAATCTGTGCTCAGGCAGGGCAGAAGTAAAATGTGAGCTTGTAGCTCCTACACAAAGTCCCCACCAGGGCACTACCTAGTGGAGCTGTGAGAAGAGGGCCACTGTCTTCCAGACCCGAGAATGGTAGATCCACTGACAGCTTGCACCATGTTCCTGGAAAAGCTGCAGACACACTAGCTCTGAAACAGCAAGGAGGGGGGTTATGCCCTGCAACGCCACAGGGGCAGAGCTGTTCAAGGACATGGGAGCCCACCTCTTGCATCAGTGGGACCTGGATGTGAGACATGGAGTCAAAGGAAACCATTCTGGAACTTGAAGGTTTAATGATTGCCCTCTTGTATTTCAGATGTGCAAGGGGCCTGTAGCCCCTTTGTTTTGGCCAATTTCTCTCATTTGTAATTGGTGTATTTACCTAATGCCTGAACCCCTGATATGGTATGGCTGTGTTCCCATCCAAATCTCATCTTGTACTATAGTTCCCTTTATCCTCACATTATGGGAGGAACATGGGGGAGGTAATTTTATCATGGGTCATGGGGTGGTTACCTCCATGCTGTTCTCATGATAATGAGTATGTTCTCATGAGATCTGATGGTTTTATAAGAAGCTTTTTCCCCATTTACTCAACACTTCTCCTTTCCACTGCCAAGTAAGATATGTCTTTGTTCCTTCTTGGGCTTCTGCCATGATGGTGAGATCGCCTCAGCCATGTTGAAGTGTAAGTCAATTAAACCTCTTTTTCTTTAAAAAGTGCCTGGTCTGGGTATATTAGTTCATTGTTTCGCTGCTGATAAAGACATACCTAAGACTGGGAAATTTACCAAAGAAAAAGGTTTAATGGATTCACAGTTCCATGTGGCTGGGAACGCCTCGCAATCATGGTGGTAGGTGAAAGGCACACAGATAAGAGAAGAGAATTAGAACCAAGCATAGAGGTTTTCCCCTCATAAAACCATCAGATGTTGTGAGTCTCATTCTCTACCACAAGAACAGTATGGGGAAAACCATCCCCATGATTCAATTATCTCCCACTGGGTTCCTCTCACAACATGAAGAAATTATGTAAGCTACAATTCAAGAAAAGATTTGGATGGTGACACAACCAAACCATATCACTCTGGTATGTTTTTATTAGCAGCATGAGAACAAACTAATACAACCCCCACTGTATCTAGCTTGCTTTTGATTTTACATGCTCCTAGGAAGAAGGGACTTGCCTTGTTGGAGATGATACTTTGGACAGTACACTTCTGAGTTAATGCTGAAATAAGTTAAGGATTTGGGGGACTGTGGAGAAAGCATGACTGTGTTTCTAAATGTGAAGACATGAGATGTGGGAGGGGCCAGTGGTAAAATGATATGGTTTGGCTGTGTCCCCACCCAAATCTCCTCTTGAATTATAGTCCCCATAATCCCCACATGCCATAGGAGGGATCCACTGGGAGGTAATTGAGTCATGGGGGTGGTTTCTCTTATGCTGCTGTCATAATAGTAAGTTCTTACAAGATCTGATAGTTTTTAACTGTCTGGCATTTCCTCAGCCAGCACTTCTCTTTACTGCTGCAATGTGAAGAAGGGTATGTTTTCTTACCCTTCTGCCACAGTTGTAAGTATCCTGAGGCCTTCCCAGCCCTCCAGGACTGTGAGTCAATTAAACCTCTTTCCTTTATAAATTACCCAGTCTTGGGCAGTTCTTTATAGCACATGAGAACCGACTAATACATACAGTACAGTGGAAAATCCTAGAAATTGGGTATCAGGAGTGCTGAATTTGAATCTCGGCTGTGTCCTTACTTTGAGAAAGTTGCTGAAACTCTCTTTGTTTCAAAATCCTTATCAGAATAATATATATTATTCTATTTGTCCTGATGACCAATTGTATTATTTTATGAATGAGGTGGATGTCTATGTGGACTGTATAAACTATAGTATTCTATCAAAAGTGAGTGAATAGTTTGCATTCTATGTGGCAGAACACATTTGAGAATTATTTTAAAGGTGTACTGATGATAGCTATAGGTTTGTTATAAGGATATGATACTGAAGTATATTTTTAATACAGAATATTAAATATAACTAATGAAAGAAAAGCTATATTAAAAGAACTATGAGAAGTATTTTATTTTTGAGTTAATTAGAATTAAAAGACATGGAACTGTGGCAAAAAGAGACTGTTGCTTCCATAAAATGCAGAGGAGGCCAGGAGTGGTGGCTCACGTCTGTAATCCCAGCACTTTGGGAGGCCACGGCAGGCGGTTCACAAAGTCAGGAGACTGAGACCATCCTGGCTAACACAATGAAACCCTGTCTCTACTAAAAATAGAAAAAATTAGCCGAGCCTGGTGGCGGGCGCCTGTAGTCCCAGCTACTCGGGAGACTGAGGCAGGAGAATGGTGTGAACCCGGGAGGCGGAGCTTGCAGTGAACAAAGATCACAACACTGCACTCCAGCCTGGGCAACAGAGTGAAACTTCGTCTCAAAAAAAAAATGCTTAGGAAAACCGATTTGCTTTATGTATTTCATTCGTCCAGTGCATTGTGCTGGGTCTTTGGTAACATTAAGTCAGCAAAAGATATTCCACATAAATGGAAACCTAAAGCAAGCAGGTGTAGCTATACTTATATCAGATAAAACAGACTTTAAGTCAAAAACAGTAAAAATAGACAAAGAGGGTCATTATATAATGATAAAAGAAACAATTCAACAAGAGGATGTAACAATTCTGAATATAAATGCACCCAACACCAATGCACCCAGGTATATAAAGCAATTGGATTCAAATACATTATTAATATTTGGAGACTTCAATATCCTACTCTTAGCATTGGACAGATCATCTAAACAGAAAAGCAACAAAGCAACAGTGGATTTAAACTGCACTTTAAACCAAATGGACCTAACAGACATTTACAGAATATTTTACCCAGCACCTGCAGAAATACATTCTTTGCATCAACACATGGAAACTTCTCCAGGATAGATTATAAATCAGGACACAAAACAGGTTTCAACAATTTTTTAAAAATAAAACTAGAAATCAATAATAAAAAGAACTTTGGAAACTGTACAAATAGATGGAAATTAAACATGCTCCCGAACAAAAACTAGGTCAATGAAGAAGTTATTATTTTTTTTTTTACAGGCTTAATTCACTTTATTTTTCTTGTATGAAAACCCTATGTTGTAGCCACAGCTGGAGCCTGGGTCCGCTGTACGGAGACTGGTGTGGGTCTTGACGAGGTGGTCAGTGAATTCCTGATAGAGAGACTTGGTAAATACAGTCTCCTTCCAGAGGTCGGGGGTCAGGTAGCTGTAGGTCTTAGAAACTGCATCAAAGGTGGCCTTGGCGAAGTTGCCCAGGGTGGCAGTGCAGCCCCGGGCTGAGGTGTAGCAGTCATCCATACCAGCCATCATGAGCAGCTTCTTGGACACAGGTGTGGAGACGATGCCAGTGCCCCTGGGTGCAGGGATGAGGTGCACCAGCACAGAGCCGCAGCGGCCTGTCACCTTGCAAGGTATGGTGTGGGGCTTGCCGATCTTGTTCCCCCAGTAGCCTCTGCCCACGGGGACAATGGAGAACTTGGCCAGGATGATGGCCCCACGGATGGTGGTGGCCACCTCCTTGGAGCATGTAACACCCAGCCCAACGTGGCCATTGTAGTCCCCGATAGCAACAAACACCTTGAACCTGGTGCGCTGGCCGGCACGGGTCTGCGTCTGCACTGGCATAATCTTCAAAACCTCATCCTTGAGAGAGGTCCCCAGGAAAAAGTCAATGATCTCTGATTCCTTAATGGGCAGAGAGAAGAGATAGATCTCCTCCAGGGACTTGATCTTCATGTCCTCGACCAAGCGGCCCAGCTTGGTGACGGGCATCCACTCCTTATCCTCGGCCTTGCCTCCACGAGCTCTGCGGCCTCGGCCCTGGCCCCGTCCACAGCCGCTACCCCGGCCCCGGATGCCACAGCGGAAACATCTGCGGAAGCCACCGCGGTTCCCCATCCCAGGGCCACCAGGGCCTCCGGGCCCCTGCCTCCTGCTGCACCAGTGTCATCTGCCATTTGGTGTTTTCTCAGAGAAGAAGAAAGAAGTTAATTTTTAAACAAATGAAAACAGAAACACAATGTACTAAAACCTTTAGGATATAGCAAAAGCAATGTTAAGGTGGAATTTTATAATAATAAATGCCTACATCAAAAAAGTAGAAAAATTATAAATAATCTATGTAACTCAAGAAACTACAAAAATAAGAACAAATCACCTCCCAATTTATAGGAAAAAGAAATAACGAATATTAGAGCAGAACTAAACAAAATGGACACTAAAAATAAAAATACAAAGGATGAATTAAACAAAAACATTTTTTGAAAAGATAAAATCGGTAAACTGCTACCTAGATAAAACAAAGAATAAAGAAAGATCAAAATAAACAAAGTGAGAAATAAAAAGGGAAATATTACAACCAATACCACAAAAACATAAACAACTGTCAGAGACTGTTATGAAAAGCTATGCTTAAACATGTTGGAAAACCTGGAGAAAATGGATAAATTCCTGGACTTATATAACTTACCAAGATTGAACAAGGAAGAAAGAGGGAACATAAACAGAACAATGAGTAATAAGATTGAACCAGTAATAAAAAATCTCCTAACAAAGAAAAGCTCAGTAAACTGGCTTTACTGTTGAATTTTACCAAAATTATAAAGAAGAACTAACACTAATTCTTCTTAAACTATTCTAAAATATTAAAGAGGAAGGAATCCTTTCTAAATCATTCTATGAGCAAGACATACCTGGATACTAAGACCAGACAAGGACACACAATAAAAGACTACAGGCACATATCCCTGATGAACATAGGCACAAAATTCCTCAACAAAATACTAGTAAACAGAATCTAACAACACATCAAAAAGATAATACACCATGATCAAATGAGATTTATCCTAGGGATGTAAGGATGGTTTGACATATGCGAATTAATAGATGTGATGCATCATATCAACAGAATGAAGGACAAAACCACACTGACCATCTCAATAGATGCAGAAAAAGTATTTGATAAAATTCAACAATGCTTCATAATAAAAACTCTTAACAAATTAGGCATAGGAGTAACATACCTCAATACAACAAAGGCCATGTATGACAAATCCACAGCTAACATAATAATAAATGGGGAAAATCTGAAAACCTTTTCTCTAAGAACTGGAACAAGACAAGGATGCCCAGTGTTACTACTCTTATTCAATATAATACTGAAAGTCCTAGCCAGAACAATATGGTAAGAGAAAGAAAGAAGAGGCAACCAAGTTAGGAAAGAGAAAGTCAAATTGTCCCTCTTTGCATATGACATGATCTTATATACTGAAAAACTAGAAGAATCCACTAAAAACTATTAGAATTGGTAAACAAATTCAGTAAAGTTGCAGGATAGACAATCAACCTATAAAAATCACTATGATTTCTATACATTAATAATAAAATAGCTGACAAGGAAATCAAGAAAGCAATTCCATTTATCATAGATACAAATAAATGAAATACTTAGAAATAAATAAAACCAAGGGGATGAAAGAGCTCCACAAGGAAAACTGTAAGACACTGATGAAAGAAACTGAAAACACAAACAAATGGAAACACACCCTATGCTCCTGGACTCGAGAATTAATATTGTTGAAATGATCATATTATCCACAGAAATCTACAGATTCAATAAAATCCCTATCAAAATATCAATGACATTCTTCACAGAAGTAGAAAAAAAAACAGTCCTAAAATGTGTATGGAATCACAAAAGACATGAATAGCAAAAAAATTCTGAGCAAAAAGAATAAAGCTAGAAGAAGTATGCTACTTGACTTCAAAATATACTACAAAGGTATAGTAAACAAACAAACAAACTAGAAACAAACCATGGTTTGGGATAAAAACACATAAACTAGTGAAACAGAATAGAAAGCCTACATATAAATAACTGTATTTACAGCCAACTGATATTTTACAAAGGTGCCAAGAACAAAGATTGAGAAACGGATACCCTCTTCAATAAACAATGCTGAGAAAACTAGATATCTATATGCAGAAGAATGAAACTAGACTCCAGTCTCTCACCATATTAAAAAATCAACTCAAAATGGATTAAAGACTTAAATATATGACCCAAAACTGTAAAACTACTAAAAAAGAAAAACATAGGGGGAAAAACTTCAGGACATTGGTATAGGCAAATATTACACAACTAGAACCTCAAAAGCAGCTAAAACAAAAAGATGCAAATGGGACTATATGAAACCAAAATGCTTTTGCACATCAAAGGAAATAATCAACAGAGTGAAGACACAACCTTTAGAATGAAAGAAAATATTGCAAGCTATTCAATCCAACAAGGGACTAATATCCAGAATATATAAGAAACTCAAACACTGCACAGCAAAAGCAACAAATAATCTTATTAAAAATGGGCAAATAATCTGAATAGACATTTCTCAAAAGAAGATATACAAACGGTCAACAGGTATATGAAGAAATGCTCAACATAATTAATCATCAGAAAAAATGCAAAGCAAAACCACAATGAGATATCATCTTATCCCAGTTAGAATGGCTATTATCAAAATGACAAAAACAAAAAACAAAAAAAATGCTGGTTAGAATGTGGAGCAAAGGGGGTTATTATACATTCTTAGTAGTAATATAAATTAGTATAGCCATTATGGAAAACAGTATGGAGGTTTCTCTTTTCTTTTATTTTCTCTTCTTTTTTTTTTTTTTTTTTTTTTTTGAGATGGAGTCTCACTCTGTAGCCCTGGCTGGAGTGCAGTGATGCAATGTCAGCTCACTACAACCTCTGCCTCCCGGGTTCAAGCGATTCTTGTGTCTCAGCCTCCCGAGTAGCTGGGATGACAAGTGTGCGCCACCATGCCCAGATAATGTTTTGCATTTTTAGTAGAGATGGGGTTTCACCATGTTGGCCAAGCTGGTCTCAAACTTCTGACTTCAGGTGATCTGCCCACCTTGGACTCCCAAAGTGCTGGGATTACAAGTGTGAGCCACTGCACCCAGCCAGAGGTTTCTTAAAAAACTAAAAATAGGGATACTATATGATCCAGCACTCCTACTTCTGGGTATTTAGTGAAACGTAAAGGAAATTAATATATCAAAGAGATTCCTACACTTCCATATTTATTGCAGCACTGTTCACAATAGCTAAGATATGGAGTTAACCTAAGTGTCCGTCGACAGATAAGTGGATTAAAAATGTGATACACACACACACACACACACACACACACACACACACGCAGAGTGGAATACTATTCAGCCATAAAAAAGAATGAAATTCCATCATTTGCAGCAACAGGATGGAACCAGAGGTCATTATCTTAAATGAAATAAAGCCAAGCACAGAAAGACAAATGTTATGTGTTCTCACTCATATGTGGAAGCTAAAAAATGTGATCTCATGGAAGTAGAATAGAATGGTGGTTACCAGAGGCTGTAAAACTGAAGGGTGCAGGGGTCTATGAAAAGAAATCGGTTAATAGGTACAAAAATACAGTTAGATAGATGGAATAAGTTCTAGCATTTGATAATACAGAAGGGAAATTATAGCTAATAATTTATTGCATATTTCAAAATAGCCAGCAGAGAAAAGCTGTAATGTTTCCAACATGGAATGATAAACGTTTGAGTTGATGGATATACTAAAGATACTGACTTGATCATTACCTATTGAATGCATGTATCAAAATATTAGATGTACTCCATAAACCTTTATAAATATTATGTGTTTGTAAAACTATTTTTGAAAAATAGGGCCAGTAAGGTCAGTTGCAGTGGCTCACACCTGTAGTTCCAGTATTTTGGAAGGCCAAGGGAGAAAGATGTGAGAATTGCTTGAGACCAAGAGTTTGAGAGCAGACTAGGCAAAATTGCGAGACGCTGCCTCTAAAAAATTTTTTAAAAACTAGCCGGGTATGGTGGCAAGTGTTTGTAGTCCTAGTGCTCTTGGGAGGCTGAGTTAGGAGGATCACATGAATGCAGGAGTTCAAAGCTGCAGTGAGCTATGATCACAACACTGCTCTCCAGTCTGGGCAACAAAGCAAGAACCTGTCTCATTTAAAATAATAGGGCAAGTAAAAGAAGCTACTACACAGGTACAGTATCATTTTGTTTCAGTTATTGTGTATAATGAAAGTTTTATGTAACTGTTTTTCCAAGAACCCTGAATAATAAACAGATTTTATAAGCTTTCACATGTGGACCAAATTATGTTGTAACTTTAAGGGTCAATACACATCGAAAGGAAGAAAGAACGTGAATTTTCTCTAGAATAAAAAGAGAAAGAGATCTTTCCCTGTGTCTTTTTTTCTTAGAGCATTTCCTTGAGAAAACTTTTAATTGTAATTTTTTTCTATTACTTTCAGGTGTTTGCAAATCTTTTTAGAAGCTAAATATCCATTTTTCCAGCTTTAAAAGCCATAAATGCTTTTCTCAAGGGCCTTTTCTGTGAAACACAATCGCTAAAGAAGATAGTTCTCTACTCTCTATTTCCTGTAAGAAGATGGGAACTTCTTCAGTTGACTGACTTCAGCTGGTGCCTAGCTTCAAGTTGCAAGTCTTCCTCCTGTCATAAAGATATGAGAAATTCTTGTTTTCCTTTGGACAAAGCCAATTAGCTAACGTAGATGGTAACTTAATTACCAGGTGAATTAAGATTAACTACTATATGAGACAGATAATGCTGTCAAGTCCTCTTACTTGAGTACTAGTTATTGTTTATTTTGAGAATGTGTATGCAGTGGGTTGTATCTGCTTGACTATGAAGGGGATGAAAAATCTGTCTTTATAATCTCTTTATCAGATTGTCTGTGATATGCATCACATTGTGCTTTAATATGTATTCAACAATAAAACTATTTTCTTTCTCTTCTTTATTTAGAGAAGTTTTCAAGGTTGGCAGGAGATTTTGTTTTTAATTATTTATATTTCCTTAACATAACACACATCTGATGTATCACTCTTTTATTTAAACATTTGGATGACTTTCTTCTATTTGTGGGATAAACTCTAAATCCTTAGTTCAAGTTCAAGGTCCTTGTATTCATCCGGTGTCATACTGCTATAAACATACTACCTGAGACTGGGTAATTTATAAAGAAAAGAGGTTTAATTGACTCAGAGTTCTGCATGGCTGGGGAGGCCTCAGTAAACTTATAATCATAGCAGAAGATGAAGGAGAAGCAAAGGCACATCTTACACGGCAGCAGGCAAGAGAGGGAGTTTCAGCAAGAGCAGGGAAAATTGTCTTATTAAATCATCAAATTTCCTGAGAACTCACTCTGACAAGAACAGCATGGGAACACCACTCCCAAGATCCAATCATCTCTCACCTGGACCCTCCCCCAACACGTGAGGATTATGGGAATTACAATCCAAAAGAGATTTGGGTGAGAACACAGAGCCAAACCATATAATCCTGCCCCTGACCCATCTCAAATCTCATGTTCTCACATTCAAAAACCAATCACGCCAACAGTCCCCCAAAGTCTTAACTCATTTCAGCATTAACTTAAAAGTCAAAGTCCAAAGTTTCATGTGAGACAAGGAAAGTCCCTTCTGTCTAGGAGCCTGTAAAATCAAAAGCAAGTTAGTTACTTCCAAGATACAATGGGGTTACAAGTATTGGATAAATGCTCCCATTCCAGATGGGAGAAATTGGCCAAAACAAAGGGGCTACAAGCCCCATGCAAGTCTGAAATCCAGCAGAGCAGTCATTAAAGCTTAAAGTTCCAAAATGATCTCATCTGGCTCCATGTCTCACACCTGGGGCATGCTGATACAAAGGGTGGGCCCCTGTGGTCTTGGGTAGCTCTGCTCCTCTGGCTTTGCAGGGTACAGCTCCCTGCCCCAGCTGCTTTTATGGCTCTCATTGAGTGTCTGTGGCTTTTCCAGGAACCTGGTACAAGTTGTCTGTGGATCTACCATTCTGGGGTCAGGAGGTCAGTGGCCCTCTTCTCACAGCTCCACTAGGGAGTGCCCAGTGGGGACTCTGAGTGTGGACTCCAACCCCACATTTTCCCTTCATACTGCCCTAGCAGTGGTTCTCCATGAGGACTTCACTCCTGCAGAAGACTACTGCCTGGACATCCAGTCATTTCCATATATCCTCTGAAATCTAGGTGGAGGTTTCAAACCCTCAATTTGTGACTTCTGTGCACGTGAAGGCCCAACACCACATGGAAGCTGCCAAGGCTTGGGGTTTGCACCTTCTGATTTGGTGACCTGAGCTGTACCTTGGCCCCTTTTAGCCACAGCTGGGAAGCAGGGCATCAAGCCTGGAGACTGCACAAAGCCTCAAGGCCCTGGGCCTTGCTCAGGAAACCATTTTCCCACTTAGGCCTTTGGGCCTATGCTAAGATGGGCTAACAGGAAGACCTCTGACATACCCTGGAGATATTTTTTTCCATTGCCTTGGTGATTAACATTTGGCTCCTTGTTACTTATGCAAATTTCAGCAGCCAGCTTGAATTTCTCCTCAGAAAGTGGGTTACTGTTTTCTATCACATTGTCAGGCTGCAGATTTTCCAAACTTTTATGCTCTGCTTCCTATTTATTTATTTTTGAGACAGAATCTCGCTCTGTCGCCCAGGCTGGAGCACAGTGGCATGATCTTGGCTCACTGCAACCTCTACCTCCCAGGTTCAAGAAATTCTCCTGCCTCAGCCTCCCGAGTAGCTGGGATTATAGGCATGCACCACCATGCCCAGCTAATTTTTGTGTTTTTAGTAGAGATGGGGTTTCACCATATTGGCCAGTCTGTTCTCAAACTCCTAACCTTAAGTGTTCCCCCTGCCTCGGCCTCCCAAAGTGCTGGGATTATAGGTGTGAGCCACCACACCCAGCTTCTGTTTCCCTTTTAAACATAAGTTCAAATTTCAGATCATCTGTCTCAAGTTCAAAGTTCTGTAATGCTTAAGGGTCTTGCCTAGCCACGCCAAAGAATTGGCATGGCAGCAGACCATGGCGAGTGATGGAGACACGGACCAAAAGAGAGAAAAAGCTGTAGGCTTTGTTGAGAAAAGTGACAGTATAAAGCTTCCACATTGTGGAAGGGGTCCTGAAAGGGTAGCTGGAGTTAGATTATACATGCCTTTTAAACTCTTTAAGGCAGGAAATACGTGCAGTGGGAAGATGTTACCAGAGCGAGAAACAAAGACAATTAACCATTTGTGACATGTCTTAGATCTTGAGGAAAAGCGGAATTGCAACTTAGGTTTTATCTATCTTATGACCTTGCAGTGGCATGGCAAAGGAGACAGGATCTCATAGGACTTTACAAAGTATGTTTACAAGGAATTGGAATTGGGAGCACAGATAAGGTCCGCTGGTCACAGAAAATCGGGCAGTTAACATTCCTTTTACTTTAGTTTCAGGGGAAGGGGAAGGGAGAGAGGGAGAGAGGACACAGGGAAACTGACAGCAAAATTTTCACTATTTATAGCTTTCATGGGGGAAGAAAACACATGCACAAATCCTGGTGTTAGGAATAGTTTAAGCATAGATCTTCAATATTATCCATCCAGGACTGAAGTAAGTCCTGATGCAGGAAATTAGTGAGTTTCACAGCTTTCTGAGCCCCTACTTGACCCAGGAAGCCCAGCTGGCCCCTCCTCTCAGTTCCACAGATCTCTAGGGCTGGGGCAAAATATTGTCAGCCTCTTTGCTAAAGTATAGCAACAGTGACCTTTGCTTAAGTTCCCAACAAGTTCCTCATCTCCACCTGAGACCACCTCAGCCTGGACTTCATTGTACATATCACTAACAGCATTTTGGTCAAAACCATTCAACAGGTCACTAGGAAGTTCCAAACTTTCCTACATCTTCCTATCTTTTTCTGAGCCTTCCAAACTGTTCCAACCTCTGTCTGTTACCAAGTTGCAAAGTCACTTCCACATTTTCAAATACCTTCATAGCAGTACCCCACCCCATGTGGTACCAATTTACTGTATTAGTTTGTTCTCACACTGCTATAAATATACTACCTAAGACTGGATAATTTATAAAGGAAAATGATTTAATTTACTCACACTTCTGCATGGCTGGAGAGGCCTCAGGAAACTTACAATCATGGCAGAAGGCGAACGAGAAGCAAAGGCACGTCTCACATGGTGGCAGGCAAGAGGGAGTTTTAGCAAGATCAGGGAAAACTGCCTTATAAAACCATCAGAACTCCTGAGAACTCACTCACTATCACAAGAACAGCATGGGGGCACCACCTCCATGATTCAGTCACCTCCTCCCTGGACCCTCCCTTCACGTGTGGGGATTATGGTAATTATAAATGGAGATGAGATTTGGGTGGGCATATAGAGCCAAACCATGTCGGTCCACCACCATATAGCACTATCATATTTTTCAGTATCATCTCTTTGCCCCTACCTCAGTGACCCTACATACAAACTACAGCAAACTGCTTAACACCTCCTGAGTATGCTATGCAAATTCAAATATTCATCAGAGGCATATGGTAGAGCAGGACTTCAGAATTACAGCATAAGAAGAAGTTTGGTGGACCATTTCCTTTGCAAAATAACTTAACTGATGAAAATTATAAAAATAATTCATTTAAAGTCTCTGGAAATTGTCCTAAGGACAGGAATGAAGAAGAAATAAAAATATAGAATATAGGAAACACAAGAAATGGAAAAATATTAATTCAGGAAAATCTACTCAATATTGGTAAGTACAGAGATAGTCTATGATATTAAAATAATAAATTGCTCTTTTAAAACTCCTCCTCCACCTCCATGCTATGTAATCTCTAGCTCAAGTGTTCTGGGGCCAAAAATGCTGGCTACCTCTTCTTCCAGATCCTAGTTTAGGCATGGGAAACAATGTTAAAGTATCAATGAAAGATATGATGACAACATGTCTTCAAATACAGAATATCAATAAAGACACAGAAATTCTAAAAAATGAAAATTCTGCAATTGAAAAGACAACTAACAGAAATGTTTAAAATTCACTGGAAGTACTCAACAGTAGATGTTAGCAGTTATCGGAAGAAAGAATTAGCAAAGTTGAAGAGATCATTGGAGATTATTCAATCTGAAAAAGAAGAAGAAAATATAATAAACAATGAACAGCGTTTCCAAAAAATGTGGAACACATGTACAACTTTGAAACAATTAGAAGATAAATCAGTCCATCCAAAGGCCTCATAAATGGAAAAAAAAGAATGGAAAGTACAAATTAAAATATTCAATTAAAGTGACTTGAGTATGAGTTCTAACATAAGAGTAAATTCAAATGTGTCTATTTGCTTAATTTATCATTTAGAAAGATACTTTTAATTTTAAAAATAATACAATTTTTAAAGATTCTCTCTTAAATAAAAATATACCTAAGAAAAGTTTTGAAACATAATAACACTAAAATACAAATCATTATAATAATAGAGGTAACAACCTTAATGGTTTCACAATATAATTTATGGCATAAGAAAAAATAGGATCAAAAAAATTGTATTTTGTAAAGGAAAAATGGATGAATTGTTATATTTATCATAAATATGTATAAACTTATTTAAAATGTATTAAGCAACCCTTGACGGAACCATGAGATCAATGGATTAATGAAAAATCGTAACTGGTCATTTTAACATACTCCTCTCAGAGAGATCAAGCAGACAAGATAAATTTCATTTTATGACCAAACATTTTTATTTAATAGAGAAAGCCTTGGATGAACTGCTTCTTATCAAATTATTTTGAGGTAGACTTCCCTATTTATTCAAAAATATAGTCAAACACCTGTCTGAAGTTCATTCAAATACTTTAGTAATTATTTACTGAGAGGTGAAAACATTTTGTCACAGGTAAGCAACGTCATCTTCTGCTTTTTTTTTTTTTTTTTGAGATGGAGTCTCACTCTGCCACCCAGGCTGGAGTGCAGTGGCACAATCTTGGCTCACTGCAAGCTCCGCCTCCCGGGTTCACGCCATTCTCCTGCCTCAGCCTCCCGAGTAGCTGGGACTACAGGCGCCCGCCACCACGCCTGGCTAATTTTTTATATTTTTTAATAGAGACGGGGTTTCACCGTGTTAGCCAGGATGGTCTCGATCTCCTGACCTCGTGATCCGCCCGCCTCAGCCTCCCAAAGTGCTGGGATTACAGGCCTGAGCCACCGCGCCCGGCCTCTGCTTTTAATTCTTGCCCGGATCACTTTAGAGAGGAGAGATCAGCAGTTCCATTGAAGTTAATGTCTCACAGCAAAAGTCCAAGCTCTCTTGCGGAATCTTTGGCTGAGATTTGACAACTGTTCTATGAAACAGGACTCATTTACCTATTCTTCTCTGCCCAAACAGCAAAACAGTGTTAGCAAGCATTGCAGGTGCTTCATTTCTGAAAAGAGGATCAAAAATATCTTTTCAGTTACACATTTTAGTAGCAAAGGATTTTCAGGAGATGTTGACAATTTTAAATGAGCTCTCCAAACAGGAATTCTCAGTGATCATCCCAGTTTAAGAGGTGAAATCTACGTGTTGGCTACACAAAGAGATTTCAGTAGTTTCATGTTGCTGCATGCTGATTCTTTGCTAATTATTCAGTGACTTTCATTAATATACTATCAGATTCTCTGTTGATGCTGAATCACTGATTCTTTAGTGATCTCTTATATATTAGAAAACGAATGACTGGTGTCATTTGTCACACACACTGCATGTTTTCTTTCTGGGCAAAAAAACTACAAAAAAAGCTTATCTATTTCTATTTCATGATTGTATCAAAGTCTCCACAATTGGGAGCAGCTTTATTTCATAATTGGAAATGCAATACTTAACCCTGTGTAGGATGCTTTCAAGGAAGGGTTTGATTCAGGGTAGCCTTAGTTTCCAGCCTCTTTAAATCAAGCCATCTTCTCTTGAGACATATCAATGTGTGTGACATATTGTCAGGTTGAACACATCTGAGGAGCTTTTTCAGCCTCCAGGGCTTTAGATTACTATTGGCATACAAAGTTTGTCATGCTATAAATATTGCCGTTTGATGATCAATCAGATTTTTAAATGAAATTAAAATCTAAAGTAATTTCAGCTTCATTTTACTATATTTTCTTTGACAGTTCCCAACTTAAATGATGTCTGATATAAAAAATAGCGAAGAAGTATGTGTTTTATTTATTTATATCAAGCAGAAACTTTCCTAAATGAAATATGATTATACTCACATACATGTATGCTCAGTTGTATTCTATGCCATTTACAGCAAAGACATAATAGCATTAATGTAACATAATATTAATAAAGCATTTTATGTTAGTTTTAATGTAATTATAAAATATAATTAATATAACATTTCCTCTGTAAACAAAAACAGTTTACAATATGACAGAAAGGTAATGAAAAAAGGGTGTGTGTGCCTGTGTGTGAGTGTATTCATGAATTTGTGTGCCTCTGTGTGCATAAGGCCTATATTTTCTTCTGGGCTATGCCTAGTTCATGGAACTCCTAAAGACTACCCATAGGTAAAAGATTAAAGCTTCCATTCTAGGGGAATTTTGAAGGGTTTGCATTTACCAAAATTGAGTGCAGAGCCAGAAAAATATTGATTTGTAGCTCATATGTGAGGCAAGCCTTGCCCCTTGCTGAAGTGGATTGGATAATGAGTTATTTAAAGAAATGTCACACAGCTTTGATTGAGTAATGCTCCCTTGCTAAAAAAAATCTATAATTAATCTCCATTTTTTCAGAATATACCAAGGCTTCTTAATTTGGTATGCAAGACACTCATGATTTCCAAGTGTATTTTCAACTATTTATCATCAGGAAAGCTACATTATTGCTAAAAAGAACTCCAGACTTACTTAGTTATTGTGTATGTGCCCAGTGCTTCCCCATCTTCATTAAAAACATGCTTTATTTCTCCCTCACTTCTGTTTTCTTAAGGTCTAAAGATTGTCCATCTTTTATAACTCAGTTTAAATTATGTATCCTCTATATTGTCTGCCCTAATAAAGTCAGTAAAAAAATAATTTCTTCACTGGGGGAATCTCAAGACTCTGGATTTTCTGTGTCATTTTAGAATAAAAAATTTCATTTTTTATCTTGTATTAATCATTTTGATATTTTTTATTAATGCTTTCCTTGATGAATCTTTGTAACATCTGCATCATCTCAGTGCTTTGCACACATTATTCATTCATTAACCACTTATTGAATGAATGAATCAACAAATGAAGTAATAATGAAGAGTAGATTTGTTTTCTTAATAATTCTTTACTTTGGCTAATGCTGCCTATCAGCTTGGGTTAGCAGCAACTCTTGCTCTCAATAATTTCATGATTGATTATCTGTTCAGCAGCACCTAATGAAGAAAACAATTCTTAGTTGAGAATACTGATCCAAAGTATCATTTGTTTTGCTGGAGTTGATATTACCATGCAAACAAATTTTTAATTGTCAGAACTTAGCAATATTAGATTTTTGAAAAAGAATCTTAAAATTCTATTTATATGGAATCATACAAAAATAGAAAGTCTTGTGATAGCGCCACAGATTTTATGTTAAAGGCTATTTGTTATCCAATTGATGTATTAAGAGCCTGTTACAAATCACGTACTGTGCACAGGCTTTACATCAAACCTCAGAAGAGCCCTCAGATTAGGTGTAACTCCATTCCTCAAATGAAAGTACAAGGCCCAGAGAGGTTAAGTGGATTCATGTCACACAACTATTGATTGGTACACTGAAGATTTATATCCAGGTCTGTTCTCTTTCCATTGTACTGATTTTGTTCTTAAGTTTGTCTAATTTTGACATTGAAGATGTCAGATATAGAAAATTTTGTATAGTGAGCAAAACCCTGAAACAAGAGACTAAAAACTATGGCTGTTGAAAATAAATTAAGCTGAAGTAGGTAGGAGTGTAAACATTCACTACTAGGAAAGTAGAATACTGTAAGATATAAGCAAAATTCAAATGGTGTGAACAGTGTTAACAAACCATATAATTTAGGGCAAAGTGCTAATATCATTAAAATGAGGATAATAATAATCTCCTTTCTTTTTGTATGTGTGTAAAGTAAAATATATTTGGCATTAGTAAATGTTCAATAAATATTCCATCAGTGATAAATGTTTTTGGAAAATTTTTCATTAACTTTAACTAAAGTTGGCTGCATTAGTTTACTAGAAATCTCACAATATAATACCACAGACTGAGAGGTTTAAGCAACAGAAATGTATTTTCTATTAATTCTGGAGGCCAGAAATTCAAAATCAAGGTATTGGCAGGCCTCATTTCCTTTGAGGCCTCTCTTTGGTGTAGAAATGCTGCCTTCTTGGTATGTCCTCACATAGATATCTCTCCGTCCTTATCTCCTCTTCTTAGAAGGAAATGTTGGATTAGGGTGTACTCTAATGACCCCATTTTAAATTAATTACCTCTTTATAGATTCCAATTCCAAATACAGCCACATTATGAGGTATTGGGTGTTAGGCTTTCAACATACAAATTTGAGGGGATGGGAATAATTCAGCCCAAGCTCTTGGAGACCAAGAATGTAATCCCAGAAGAAAGTGTAAATGGTGCTGGGAAAACTGGCTAGCCATATGTAGAAAGCTGAAACTGGATCCCTTCCTTACACCTTATACAAAAATCAATTCAAGATGGATTAAAGACTTAAATGTTAGACCTAAAACCATAAAAACCCTAGAAGAAAACCTAGGCATTACCATTCAGGACATAGGCATGGACAAGGACTTCATGTCTAAAACACCAAAAGCAATGGCAACAAAAGCCAAAATTGACAAATGGGATCTAATTAAACTAAAGAGCTTCCACACAGCAAAAGAAACTACCAGCAGAGTGAACAGGCAACCCCAAAATGGGAGAAAATTTTTGCAACCTACTCATCTGACAAAGGGCTAATATCCAGAATCTAGAAAGAACTCAAACAAATTTACAAGAAAAAAGTAAACAAACCCATCAAAAAGTGGGCGAAGGACATGAACAGACACTTCTCAAAAGAAGACATATATGCAGCCAAAAGACACATGAAAAAATGCTCACCGTCACTGGCCATCAGAGAAATGCAAATCAAAACCACAATGAGATACCATCTCACACCAGTTAGAATGGCAATCATTAAAAAGTCAGGAAACAACAGGTGCTGGAGAGGATGTGGAGAAACAGGAACACTTTGATACTGTTGGTGGGACTGTAAACTAGTTCAATCCTTGTGGAAGTCAGTGTGGCGATTCCTCAGGGACCTAGAACTAGAAATACCATTTGACCCAGCCATTTTATTACTGGGTATATATCCAAAGGACTATAAATCATGCTGCTATAAAGACACATGCACACGTCTGTTTATTGCGGCACTATTCACAATAGCAAAGACTTGGAACCAACCTAAATGTCCAACAATGATAGACTGGATTAAGAAAATGTGGCACATATACACCATGGAATACTATGCAGCCATAAAAAATGATGAGTTCATGTCCTTTGTAGGGACATGGATGAAATTGGAAATCATCATTCTCAGTAAACTATCACAAGAACAAATAACCAAACATGGCATATTCTCGCTCATAGGTGGGAATTGAACAATGAGAACACATGGACACAGGAAGGGGAACATCACACTCTGGGGACTGTTGTGGGGTGGGGGCAGGGGGGAGGGTTTGCTTTAGCAGATATACCTAATGCTAAATGACGAGTTAATGGGTGCAGCACACCACCATGGCACATGTATACATATGTAACTAACCTGCACATTGTGCACATGTACCCTAAAACTTAAAGTATAATAATAATAATAATAAATAAGCACAACATGAAGATAACTGCATAAAATAAATTTATATATTTAAGACATAAAATTAAAATTTGATTATATTATAGAATAGTATATTAATATGACTAAATGGTTGTTAAACTGTGGTTCTCTGCCAGTCTTCTGTTTTATCCCTGTACTTAGAAAAAATAATATGAATTACTTGAATTAAAAACAACAATAACAAATCAAAAAAAAAAAGAAAGTGTTTAGGAACTAAAGACACATGATAGTAACACTGGAATGCCTTGTTATGGAGGATGACTTCATTCTGTAAATACTGCTAAGACACTGAATATTTCTGAGCAGGTGAATAATGAAAGCAAATTGTTTCTCCCAGGTTGTGGTCAAATATTTAATAAGCACTTCAAAATTTGAATGGAGAATTTAAACAATTAACAAAATGTAGAGTAAAATGGATTAATTTTACTTCATGAGAAAAAGTATAGACACAGATATATCTTAATAAGCATAACCTAAAAGTCAACTCAGCATCAAATACTGAGTGATATTTGGTTAATACTGGTTGGAATGCATCTCCATTAACTTACATTAATCCTCTCAAGATACCCTGTAAGCTTCAGAAAATCCTGTGACAACCAAGAATAAGCTTCTTGGCTTTTTCAAAGTGAGCTCCCAAATTCCTCCTAGCTGCCTACCTTCCACAGCATTAATCTGTTCCCATCTAAATACCTGTTAGGAATCCATGCTAAGTGGAATATGAATTATGATAGATTTGCAATGGCATGTCTCAGCTTCCCTAAGGGTGCATGACTTCTTGCTTTGTTTTCTACCGATGACTTAACAGAAAGACCATTCTCATTCTCCCAAGGAATAAATAATTTATCACAATTAAAAGGAAGCAACAAAGTCCTGTTCCACATTTTTCTACCTTGTTTTATCATCATCTTTACATTTTTTTTATTAGAGGTATTTCTGAAAGGAATCTGAGCTTTCTCCTGTTGATCTACTTAAAATATATTTTGAATATAATTTTTTTGATCACTGACTCAGCTGTATTATTTGACACTGCACAGAAGGTATTATTTGATTATTTTTAATAAAAAAGAGAACACTTTGAACATTTTTATTAATAAGAAGACATTTTAAAATTATAAAATTATATGTCTTGGGTTGAATAAGTTTCTTTATGAAAATCATTTGGAAGTTCATATTTTTTACTCTCTTTTCCATTTTGAAGATGAACTGTTCACTCTCATCTAATTCCATACATAGGTCAGGTATGTCCCTTATACTTTACTGACCCAATAACTTTTTTATATTGAAAACTCCATTCACTGTGTTTTTCCTCCAACTGAACATTTTTAGATACATTGATAATAGTCTATTACATACACATATAAAAACAAAACAAGATGAAAAAAGAGGAAAAGGAGGAAGAGGGGGATGGAGGTAACAATTAATTTGGTAGTCAGAAAGAGATATTTGTCTTGTCTGAAACAATAAATTATGGGAAGAATTAATTTATATTAAAGGAGGAGCCTCATTAATTCCCTCCTCAAATGATTTATTAAATCCCTCCTCAAGTGATTATTTCACTAAGACAATGTGAAACCAATGCAGGCCAAACACTAAAGAAAAGTTTTCCTGTTCTTTTTACCCCTGATAATCTATAGTGTAACCTGGGGTAACACACTTCTGCATATACCGACATTTCTATGTTCAGTTTTGCAGACTATGTTATATTGTACATAAAACCTGAAATACTGTGGAAGGACCTGAACCCTAAGTAAAACATTATAATGCTAAGATTTTGGATAGGTCTACTTTGCTCTATTCCAGAAGACAAAGTCTCACTACACCAAAACCAGATCTAAATAATTTTAAAAATGTGTTTTAAATTGAGATTCTAAGGGCTTTCTTCTGGATAGGCCAATATTAATTGAATTGGGTTTTAAGACGCATTTCTGTTTCTTTTTTTATTTTATTTATTTATTTTATTTTATTTTTTGTTATACTTTAAGTTCTGGGATACATGTGCAGAATGCGCAGGTTTGTTACACAGGTATACACGTGCCCTGGTGGTGTGCTGCACCCATCAACCCATCATCTACATTAGGTATTTCTCCTAAGGCTATCCCTCCCCTTGTTCCACACCCCCATACAGGTCCCAGTGTGTGGTGTTCCTCTCCCTGTGCCTATATGTTCTCAATGTTCAACTCCCACTTATGAGTGAGAACATGCAGTGTTTGGTTTTCTCTTCTGTGTTAGTTTGCTGAGAATAATGGTTTCCAGCTTCATCCATGTCCCTGCAAAGGACATGAGTTCATTCTTTTTTATGGCTGCATAGTATTCTATGGTGTACACATGCCTCATTTTCCTTATGCAGTCTATCATTGATGGGCATTTGGGTTGGTTCCAAGTCTTTGCTATTGTAAATAGTGCTGCAATAGACATACGTGTGTATGTGTCTTTATACTAGAATGATTTATAACCCTTTGAGTATATATCCAGTAATGGGATTGCTGGGTCAAATGGTATTTCTGGTTCTAGATCCTTGAGGAATCGCCACACTGTCTTCCACAATGGTTGAACTAATTTATATTCCCACCAACAGTGTAAAAGCATTCCTATTTTTCCACATCCTCTCCAGCATCTGTTGTTTCCTGACTTATTAATGATCGCCATTCTAACTGGCATGAGATGGTATCTCAATGTGGTTTTGATTTGCATTTCTCTGATGACCAGTGATGATGAGCATTTTTTCATATGTCTGTTGTCTGCATAAATGTCTTCTTTTGAAAAGTGTCTGTTCATATCCTTTGCCCACTTTTGATGGGGTTGTTTTTTTTTTTTGTAAATTTGTTTAAATTCCTTGTAGATTCTAGATATTAGCCTTATGTCAGATGGATAGATTGCAAAATTTTTCTCCCATTCTGTAGGTTGCCTCCCTCACTCTGATGATAGTTTCTTTTGCTGTGCAAGAAGCTCTTTAGTTTAATTAGATCCTATTTGTCAATTTTGGCTTCTGTTGCAATTGCTTTTGGTGTTTTATTCATTAAGTCTTTGCCATTGCCTATGTCCTTAATGGTATTCCCTAGGTTTTCTTCTAGGGTTTTCATAGTTTTAGCTCTTACATTTAAGTTGTTAATCTGTCTTGAATTAATTTTTGTATAAGATGTAAGGAAGGGGTCCAGTGTCAGTTTTCTGCATATGGCTATCCAGTTTTCCCAAAACCATTTATTAAATAGGAAATCCTTTCCCTATTGCTTGTTTTTGACAGGTTTGTCAAAGATCAGATGGTTGTAGATGTGTAGTGTTATTTCTGAGGCCTCTGTTCTGTTCCATTGGTCTATTTGTTATATACTGAGTAACTCTTCAGCACATGGAAAGCAGACACATGTAAGGTGTGTGAGTAGCAACAGCAACCTTTGGCTTGTGGAGATAATATTGCCTTTTTTTTTTGTATCTGTCACCTCAGAAGACTTAGTAAAGAATTTGTATAACGCATATCTTGGATAAATGTGCAGATATCCCTTTTCTCCTGCAGTCTTGCTCTAAAAAAGTATTCAATTGTAAAGAAATAAAGTTGTTTCAAATTAGAAGAATAGAAGCAAGTATCCCCCTTTTTTTCCTCTGGTAAGCTCTGAAGTATTGAAAATGAGGAAAATACCCTTGAAAAGACTTAACAGAAAGAAGTTGTTTGGGTACACAGTGACATAGTTTGGGAGCATGAGGCAATCTCCCTCAATAATATTGCTGGTGCCACAATTTCTCCTACTGTGGTCTTATGAGTCTTTTTTTTTTTCTCAAAAAAGAAGGTAAAATCTAATGTTATAGAATGACTTATATCCCTTCCAAATTTATATGTTGAAGCCCTAACCCCTAGTGTGGATATATTTGAATATAGGGCCCTTAAGGAGGCAATTAAGGTTAAATGAGTCCATAAAGATGGGACCCTCATCTTATATGACTGGTGTTCTTATAAAAAAAGGAAGAATCACTAGGGAGGGGTCCATACAGAGAAAAGGCCATATAAGGACACAGCAAAAAGGTGGCTGTCTCTGCACCAAGGATGGGGTGTCAGTAGAAATCAACACTGCCAGGATCTTGATCTTAGACTTGCAGCCTGAAGAACTGTGAGAAAATTAATTTGTTTTTTAAGTCACCCAGACTGCAGTATTTTGCAATGGAAACACCAGCAAATTAAAATATCCAGTTGTATTTTTGTTGATGGGCAGGTTGTGTCTTCTGAAATCAAGGTATCACATGGAAGATGTGCAGAGTGATACTTAAGGCTGCTTTTAAAGAAGGATTGCAAACTCCTAGTCCTCCGATCAAATCTTTTGTGGTCATCTTCACAATTTTTATTTTCCTTAATTACAAAATATAATAAGCACCTGGGAACGTGGAAGGAGCAATGTAGCAAGAGGGATAGATTAAATTTGCCACTACTACCATCATACCACAAACAAAAACAAGGAATAAATGGTTTTATTCATAGCCAAAAGACAACAGAAGGGCTTCAATATGTGTAAGTGAACATTAATATTTAGGGAAAAATAATCCAAAAAAACTAGATGATGGAATCTGTAGAGCTAATAATCAAAGAAAAAATATTTTAGACTGCTCCCTGAAGCTGTTGCTGGTTTGTGCTTCCATGTTAAACAACAACAATATGGGTCCTCAAAAGAAAGTGAATTGTGGGGAAGGAAAAAGGTAATCATCTTATAATCCTCCCACATATTCACTGTGTATTCACAAATAAACTGCTTTGCATTAGTCAAAGGTAATATTTAGAGTTTGAAAAATGATGGGGAAGGATAATTAAAATAATCAAAGTAATTTGGAATCAAGAAGGTTGCATTACGGGGATGCTATAAAGGATTACTACTTATCAATTTTGAAATGTAAAGACAAAGAATATTATTGGAATCTACAGTGTCATTAGGATAGAAGGCAGGGAGTGGACTTGTTCATAAGGTCAAATCCAATAGATAAAGTAGATATTCCTTGTAGCTTGAAAAATTGTAATTATAGAAAAATAATTACAGTAATAAGTATTAAAAATATTAAAGTATATTTGATTTTAAATATTAAAGGAAACATTTATCTTTATACTGAGACAATAAATTTTCCCCAATAGAGTTGATTAAAAATTAGATGAATTATATCTAATTTAATATAATTATGTATCAATAGCTATATCATTTTATAGTAATTCATAGATCTTGGCACAAAATATAGCAACTGTGAAGAAGAAAAGGCTAAATGTTTCTCTTCTTTCATGTTATTAGTAATTCAACAGATGACATTTATAGCCCTGATAGACTATGTATATTTATACAATAGTTCTGAAGGGTTACTTTTTAACTGTCTATCAGGTTTAAGTCGTTATTTTTTTTAAACTGTGTAATATGCCATGGTTTGTATGATAAATTCTTAGAACATTTATTCTAATGTAGTTAGATGAAACGATTCAAATGAATACAAAAATGCCCACCAATTAGGACCCGATGGCAATAATGAAATCTCATGGCAAATTCTTTATGATTACTAGTTAATACAAAGCATAAGTAAGACATTCAAATTAAGACCTCTGATAGAGATAGAATGCAATGCTTTGAAGCCTAAGGACTATAGAACTTTATTTGGAGACTGGGAATATACCCAAAAGGCATAAGGAAGAGATACCACTACTAATACTGTGTGATGTTTTAATTACAGTGGCTCCTGTTGATTTATCTACCCCAAACTGAGATATGGTAAAAAAAACTTATTTAATTGGTGGTCAATTATCTAATTTAAAAAATCGTTATTTATATCATTCTAAATTGAGTTTGTTATTTAAAATATCAAAATACCTTTATCTTAGATGGTTCTTCATCTGAGGGACAAATTTTCAAACAGTACTAATACAATTTTTTGCCATTATATTTTTAATATTTATGTAAGGCTCTTGCCATTATGGCTTATACTCTGGCTTACATTTTAAAACTCATTTCACACACTCTAATTTGGCTTAAAATGTGAATTAATCACAAAGGATACTAGTCAAAGGAAATTTATGTTTACCATAGTTTATATAAAATAAGTAATAGAAACACTGAGTAAATGATTTATTTTGTCAGCACAATACATTTATAACTATGTTTTACTATTTTTTTCTTATGGTGAAATGTAGAATGCTTTTAGTCTCCTTTAATATCTCAGATACAGAAAAATTTGTATTTTAAGATAATATAGTCTATAGTTCACAATTCATGGTATGAGAATTGTTTTTTATTGTTGGTCTCTTTTGTTTTTTAATATAAAATAATAGGTAAAGTATTTTTGAAGTACTAACTAAATACTACAAAAGAAAGAAAATTAAAATACACCTAGGATAACAATGGAGGAGGAACAATTTTACCAGGGTATCTCAGTTAGGGAAAAATTAGTCTTGAGGACATGATATTCTTTCTCAAAGCAGGAATATGTGATGCTTTTACAAACATGGATCAACCATTTATCCATTGAAGTCTGCTGATATGGGTAGTTAATTTCAGGATACACTTTTAAAATCATAAGGAAAGGAGGTAAAGTAAATATCTAAATTCTAGGTACCAATGTTTTTATGTCTCATTTTATAAAATTATAGTACGTTGAAATTCAGCAACTGTAAAACAATAAAAATGAAGAAAGACTCCCCTTACATAAATAAATTAGAAGAATCAGAAATATTCTTTAGAAAATTATTTATTTATGCCACATTTTATACATGGGCATGGGTAAAAACCAATTTGAAATATTATGCATGCCATTTTTTACACTTACAAACATCTTGAAATGAACCATCTCATGTCAGTAGATATCTTATAGAAAAAAAAATATCATCATATATATTTTCTTTGCATAACACTCCATCTTTTTAAGAGCTTTCAATCATCTAGAGGTATGTTAGATTTAATAGATCCTTTTTAGAAAAAAGATATATAGCACGAAGTTACATAAGTTCCGCAGAGGCAACAACAGATCTTTTGCAAATAAATCTTTTCTTATTTGTGTGTCAGCAGCTTCTACTTTTGCCAAATCAATTATTTAGCCAGCTGAAAGTTAGCGTGTTTCTTTTGCTAATTTCTGTCTTTTCATCAGTAATGCAAGTAAAAGTGACTTTTTTCTTAAAACCATTTTCTTCTCTCTTACCTTACTTAATAGACATAACTCTTGTACAAATTATTTTTCGGGGCAAGTTACTTTTTAAAAAAGTGTATGTGATCTAGAGGATGTTTAATCCAATATGATATATTATCCTATAAATTGGATTGGCTAGTAGGAAATCTCCAAAATAGGTACAGTTCATTCTTTGCAGTTAGTTTTATTATTCCATTTCTCATATTCCTTTATGCAGCTTCTGTCGAGTGCGCAATGATCATTTCTGGCAACCAAGCAAAGGTTATCCTTGCAGAGCTTTATTTATGTGCAGTACTGAAACACATTCTAACTTTTTTCTGCTACGGTCACCAATGTAATTCATTAGTTTTATGTATTTGAGCTTGCATACAAAAGGAAAATAATTTAGATAAACTAATACCACTACAATTAAATCTGTAAATCACCAAACACTGCTGTTGAGGGCATAAATTGATATATACTCTCTAAAATAAAATCTGGCAATATATTTTTATTCCTATAAATACTGTGTATTTCTTGATTTACTAATTAAATTTATAGTGCTCTATACCAAAGAAATAATGAGATATATTTTATTACATACAAAAATGCATGACACAGTGTTATCAAAAAATGAAGAAGAAAAACAACTTGAGTGTCCGTTGATAGGCTCTTGTTATATAAATGAAAATCATGTGTCAGAATAATATAAAGTTATCAAGAACAGAAAAGATGTCTGCTTCCCACACCTATTAAGGTGGCCAAAATGCAGAACACTGACAACACAAAATGGCGGCAAAGATGTGGTGCAACAAGAACTCTAATTCACTGCTGATGGGAATTAAAAATGAATGGTACAGCCACTTTGAAAAACAGGCTAACAAAACCCTACCAAACTAAACACACCCTTACGATATGATCAGCAGTTGCCCTCCTTACTGTTTATCCAAGGAAGTTGAAAATATATATCTACACAAAAACCTGCACATAGATGTTTATAGCAACTTTATTCATAATTGCCAAAACTTGCGAACAACCAAGATGTTCTTCAGTAGGTGAATGGATAAACTGGTGCATTGAGACAATGGAATATTATTCAGCACTAAAAACAAATGAAGGAAGCTTATATGACTTAGTGAAAAAAGCCGTTGTGAAAAGGCTACATACCATATGATTCTGACTCTATGGCATCTTGAAAAAGGCCAAACAATGAAGACATTGAAAAGATAGTCGTTGCTAGGGGTTAGGGAATAGGGAAGAATGGGTAGTCAGAACACAGGATTTGTAGGGCAGTGAACATACTCTGTATGATACTATAATGATGGATACATGCCATTATATATTCATTCATACCTATAGAATATAGAAGACCAAGAGTAAACTCTAATGTAAACTATGGACTTCGGGTGATTTTGATGTGTCAGTGTAGTTGCACTAATTACAATAAATATATCACTCTAGTGGGGGATGTTGATAATCAGGGAGGCTATGCATGTGTGGGATAAAGGGTATCCCAGAAATCTCTGTACCTTCCTCTGAATTTTGTTGCAAATCTATAGCTGCTCTCAAAAAATAGTCTTAAGAAAAAGTCTTCTTTCTGTAGTTTGGTAAAAACAGCTAGATCTTCAATAAGCCTTTCCTTTTCCTCTATTTGTGGCCTTCTAAGAAGTAAAGAAAATCTAAAAGGATCACCCCTTCACACATACAAAATATGTGGCTGGTGCTGGAACAGGAATTAAAAGAAATTAAAAAATGTGTAAGCAAAAACTCAGTTGTATGTAAGAAAAACCAGTTCCCCGTGAGGAAGAGAAAGTGCTGAAGTCCTTCAAAAATTGAATGTCTGTTTTTAGGTGGCTAGTGAGCCTTATCTCTCCCTTTCCCAGGCATTGTGAAGACTCTGTTTTTCTAGCTGTGCAGCTGCAAGGTCACTAAACAGATAATCTCAAGTCATAAAACATATTGTTCCTTAAAAAGTAAGAAATAATGTAATGCATGTCTTAATTGAATAACTGTCTTTGTTTCTTGTTTCTGTAATACGCTTCCCCCTGCACAGATCTCCCCCCGCCCCACGAAATGCTTAAAAGGTAGCTTGACTCTTTGTTTGGGGCTCAGTCCTTTGGATGTTAATCTGACTGGGTCGGTGCACCTAAATAATTAAATAATTCCTCCTCAATTCCTCAGTCTCTCTGATTCCTTAATTATTCCACTGCAGTACCTTGAGAGAAAATAGAGACATTGTCACTACAATAGGCCAATCTACCAAATGGAAGAATTGAATCTGAGATTATTATATTAGGTCCATGATTTTCATAGAAGGCTAAAGTGGTCCCAGATTAACATTATTCTTGATTTCCATCATAGACAAGTAACAATCTTTTTTGGAGAAAAATGTTCCCAACTCAGGCCTTTAGGATTCCAAAGATCATGGTAAAGAAAATATGACACAGGAAATAAAGATCCCCAACACATAAGGAAATAAACCACCAGATTTAAGAGAGAGCAGTAATAATAACTAGATAGGGGTCCCACTTAGTTCACATATTTTAAGATCAAATACAGAATATTACTTAAATATATGTGCCCATACAAATATATGTAGATAATAAGAAATCTAAAATTAGATAATACTATTATTTTTAAAAGGCAAAGTTAATTAGAAAATGAATCAACTATTGATTAATTAATTAAAAACACATAATTTTTGAAATGAAAAAGGCCTAATAAAGTAGACACAGTTGAAGAGTAAGCAGAAAACCAAATCTGAAGAAATTAACCAAACAGACAAAATGAAACATACAGAAAAAAGAAAAGTGGCATGTTGTTCACATTGAGAAGATTTAATGCATATCTGAAATCATCATCCCAATAGAAGATTGTATTAATTATTTTCTACTACATAACACATTATCCCAAAATGTAGCAACTTCAAGCAACAAATACTAGATGGTTGTCTGGCTCCAGGATCTCTTAACCAGTTGCCAGTCAAGCTGTTGTCTGGACAACAGTCTCTGAAGATTTGACTAAGCTAAAACTTCTTCTAATCTCACTCACAAGTGTTTTGGCAGGTCCTTCAGTTCCTCTGCCATCTCACCATTTGGGTCTCTGTATAGGTTGACAGAGAAAGTGAGCAAGCATTCACAAGAGTGATAATAAGAGCCTGATACAAAGTGGGAAGGCACTACAAAAGGGTATGACCACCAGGAGCCAAGAGATGAAGATCTAGACAGACTTAGATAATGAAGCAAAGGTAATATCTGAAAAGGGCTAGTTGAGAGTTCAACTAACATGAACCCACACATACAAACAGTTGCCAATTTACCATGGGTCAACTTAACATTTTTTTTTTAACTTTATGATGGGTTTGTTTATCAAGGAAGTAAATGCATTTTTGACTTTTGGTATTTTTGAGTTATGATGAGTTTATTGTGAATACGCCATCATAGGTTGAGGAGCCTCTATACATGAAACACAATAAATTATAAACAGAAAAAAAAAACAAACAAAAACACATTTATATTGTAACATTGCACATACAAAAGACAATGAAAAGTTTTTAATGCAGGTAGAGAAATCACCTACAAATAACTGGATGATATTGAAAGCAGACTTTGCATCAACAACGAAAATTGCCGTTTCTGAATTCAGATTACTTGAGTTTGTTTCCTTGCCACTCTGGCTGTTGAATCTTTGGAAAATAACTTAATCTCTTTGTGTCTTATCTTTGTAGTAGATTTCTATTGCTATTGTGATAAATCACTGCAAACATTGGCACACAAACATAGATTTATTATCTGGATTTATTAGAGATTTATTATCTTTATTTATTTATTACAGTTCTGGAGGCCAGAAGTCCTGATGTCAGTTGTTGGCAGGGGTGCATTTCTTCTGGAGGCTCTAAAGTATAATCTATGTTTTTGCTTTTTCCAGCTTCAAGAGGTGCCCTGCATTCCTTTTTTTATGGCCCTTTCTTCTCATTGTTGCAATCTCTGCTTTGTTCACATCTCCTTTTCTAACTCCTACCCTCCTGCCTCCCTTTAACAAGCACCACAGTGATTGATCAAGTTGTGAACCCAGGATAATCTTCCTACCTCAGAATCCTTAACTCAATCATTGTAAAGCCTATTTTGCTATGAAAGGTAATATATTCATAGATTTCAGGCCTTATGACCTGACATGAACATTTCTGAGGGACATTAGTCTGTCTACCATAGTCCTTGTAAAATAAGAGAGGTAATAATGTCGACTACCTAGGGTTTTTATGAGGATTGAATATTGAATATGCTCAGATATTTTTTAAAGTTATTATTCCATTTCTATTATTTTATAATTATTATTAAAAATAGAAGTAAACCACCTACTCCTCTCAAAAGGCAGTTTGTACTCAGAGATAATGAACAGACTTTTTAAAACTACTTACAATGCAGATTAATGCACACTGCATACTATAAAATTGTTTGATAAAATAAAATAAAGAATTGACTAAAAAACGACAGGATGATATATTAAAGAGCTAAACATTGGTGAGTGGGGAGCTGTACCTTTTTTTTCTTTTTTCTTTTATTTATTTATTTATTTATTTATCATTATACTTTAGGTTTTAGGGTACATATGTGCAATGTGCAGGTTAGTTACATATGTATACATGTGCCATACTGGTGCGCTGCACCCACTAACTTGTCATCTAGCATTAGGTATATTTCCCAATGCTATCCCTCCCCCCTACCCCCACCCCAGAACAGTCCCCAGAGTTTGATGTTCCCCTTCCTGTGTCCATGTGTTCTCACTGTTCAATTCCCCTCCTATGAGTGAGAATATGCGGTGCTTGGTTTTTTTTTTTTTGCGATAGTTTACTGAGAATGATGATTTCCAATTTCATCCATGTCCCTACAAAGGACATGAACTCATCATTTTTTATGGCTTTAAGTATTCCATGGTGTATATGTGCCACATTTTCTTAATCCAGTCTATCACTATTGGATATTTGGGTTGGTTCCAAGTCTTTGCTATTGTGAATAATGCGGCAATAAACATACGTGTGCATGTGTCTTTATAGCAGCATGATTTATAGTCCTTTGGGTATATACCCAGTAATGGGATGGCTGGGTCAAATGGTATTTCTAGTTCTAGATCCCTGAGGAATCGCCACACTGAATTCCACAACGGTTGAACTAGTTTACAGTCCCACCAACAGTGTAAAAGTGTTCCTATTTCTCCACATCCTCTCCAGCGCCTGTTGTTTCCTGAGGTTTTAATGATTGCCATTCTAACTGGTGTGAGATGGTATCTCATTGTGGTTTTGATTTGCATTTCTCTAATGGCCAGTGATAATGAGCATTTTTTCTGTGTTTTCTGGCTGCATAAATGTCTTCTTTTGAGAAGTGTCTGTTCATCTCCTTCGCCCACTTTTTGATGGGTTTGTTTGTTTTTTTCTTGTAAATTGGTTTGAGTTCATTGTAGATTCTGGATATTAGCCCTTTGTCAGATGAGTAGGTTGCGAAAATTTTCTCCCATTTTGGGGTTGCCTGTTCACTCTGCTGGTAGTTTCTTTTGCTGTGTGGAAGCTCTTTAGTTTAATTAGATCCCATTTTTCAATTTTGGCTTTTGTTGCCATTGCTTTTGGTGTTTTAGACATGAAGTCCTTGCCCATGCCGATGTCCTGAATGGTATTGCCTAGGTTTTCTTCTAGGGTTTTTATGGTTTTCGGTCTAACGTTTAAGTCTTTAATCCATCTTGAATTGATTTTTGTATAAGGTGTAAGGAAGGGATCCAGTTTCAGCTTTCTACATATGGCTAGCCAGTTTTCCCAGCACCATTTATGAAACAGGGAATCCTTTCCCCATTGCTTGTTTTTCTCAGGTTTGTCAAAGATCAGATAGTTGTAGATATGCGGCATTATTTCTGAGGGCTCTATTCTGTTCCATTGATCTATATCTCTGTTTTGGTACCAGTACGATGCTGTTTTGGTTACTGTAGCCTTGTAGTATAGTTTGAAGTCAGGTAGTGTGATGCCTCCAGCTTTGTTCTTTTGGCTTAGGATTGACTTGGTGATGCGGGCTCTTTTTTGGTTCCATATGAACTTTAAAGTAGTTTTTTCCAATTCTGTGAAGAGAGTCATTGGTAGCTTGATGGGGATGGCATTGAATCTATAAATTACCTTGGGCAGTATGGCCATTTTCAGGATATTGATTCTTCCTACCCACGAGCATGGAATGTTCTTATATTTGTTTGTATCCTCTTTTATTTCCTTGAGCAGTGGTTTGTAGTTCTCCTTGAAGAGGTCCTTCACATCCCTTGTAAGTTGGATTCCTAGGTATTTTATTCTCTTTGAAGCAATTGTGAATGGGAGTTCACTCATGATTTGGCTCTCTGTTTGTCTGTTGTTGGTGTATAAGAATGCTTGTGATTTTTGTACATTGATTTTGTATCCTGAGACTTTACTGAAGTTGCTTATCAGCTTAAGGAGATTTTGGGCTGAGATGATGGGGTTTTCTAGATATACAATCATGTCGTCTGCAAACAGGGACAATTTGACTTCCTCTTTTCCTAATTGAATACCCATTATTTCCTTCTCCTGCCTAATTGCCCTGGCCAGAACTTCCAACACTATGTTGAATAGGAGTGGTGAGAGAGGGCATCCCTGTCTTGTGCCAGTTTTCAAAGGGAATGCTTCCAGTTTTTGCCCATTCAGTATGATATTGGCTGTGGGTTTGTCATAGATAGCTCTGATTATTTTGAGATATGTCCCATCAATACCTAATTTATTGAGAGTTTTTAGCATGAAGCGTTGTTGAATTTTGTTAAAGGCCTTTTCTGCATCTATTGAGATAATCATGTGGTTTTTGTCTTTGGTTCTGTTTATATGCTGGATTACATTTATTGATTTGCATATATTGAACCAGCCTTGCATCCCAGGGATGAAGCCCACTTGGTCATGGTGGATAAGCTTTTTCATGTGCTGCTGGATTCGGTTTGCCAGTATTTTATTAAGGATTTTTGCATCAATGTTCATCAAGGATATTGGTCTAAAATTCTCTTTTTTGGTTGTGTCTCTGCCCTGCTTTGGTATCAGGATGATGCTGGCCTCATAAAATGAGTTAGGGAGGATTCCCTCTTTTTCTATTGATTGAAATAGTTTTAAAGGGAATGGTACCAGCTCCTCCTTGTACCTCTGGTAGAATTCGGCTGTGAATCCATCTGGTCCTGGACTCTTTTTGGTAGGTAAGCTATTGATTATTGCCACAATTTCAGCTCCTGTTATTGGTCTATTCAGAGATTCAACTTCTTCCTGGTTTAGTCTTGGGAGAGTATATGTGTCGAGGAATTTATCCATTTCTTCTAGATTTTCTAGTTTATTTGCATAGAAGTGTTTGTAGTATTCTCTGATGGTAGTTTGTATTTCTGTGGGATTGGTGGTGATATCCCCTTTATTTTTTATTGCATCTATTTGATTCTTCTCTCTTTTTTTCTTTATTAGTCTTGCTAGTGGTCTGTCAATTTTGTTGATCCTTTCAAAAAACCAGCTCCTAGATTCATTAATTTTTTGAAGGGTTTTTTGTGTCTCTATTTCCTTTAGTTCTGCTCTGATCTTAGTTATTTCTTGCCTTCTGCTAGCTTTTGAATGTGTTTGCTCTTGCTTTTCTAGTTCTTTTCATTGTGGTGTTAGGGTGTCAATTTTGGATCTTTCCTGCTTTCTCTTGTGGGCATTTAGTGGTATAAATTTCCCTCTACACACTGCTTTGAATGCATCCCAGAGATTCTGGTATGTTGTGTCTTGGTTTTCCTTGGTTTCAAAGAACATCTTTATTTCTGCCTTCATTTCGTTATGTACCCAGCAGTCATTCAGGAGCAGGTTGTTCAGTTTCCATGTAGTTGAGTGGTTTTGAGTGAGATTCTTAATCCTGAGTTCTAGCTTGATTGCACTGTGATCTGACAGATAGTTTGTTATAATTTCTGATCTTTTACATTTATTGAGGAGAGCTTTACTTCCAAGCATGTGGTCAATTTTGGAATAGGTGTGGTGTGTATGATGAAAAAAAGTGTATTCTGTTGATTTGGGGTGGAGAGTTCTGTAGATGTCTATTAGGTTTGCTTGGTGCATGTCTGAGTTCAATTCCTGGGTATCCTTGTTGACTTTCTGTCTTGTTGATCTGACTGATGTTGACAGTGGGGTGTTAAAGTCTCCCATTATTAATGTGTGGGAGTCTAAGTCTCTTTGTAGGTCACTCAGGACTTGCTTTATGAATCTGGGTGCTCCTGTATTGGGTGCATATATATTTAGGGTAGTTAGCTCTTCTTGTTGAATTGATCCCTTTACCATTATGTAATGGCCTTGTCTCTTTGGATCTTTGTTGGTTTAAAGTCTGTTTTATCAGAGACTAGGATTGCAACCCCTGCCTTTTTTTGTTTTCCATTTGCTTGGTAGATCTTCCTCCATCCTTTTATTTTGAGCCTATGTGTGTCTCTGCATGTGAGATGGGTTTCCTGAATACAGCACACTGATGGGTCTTGACTCTTTATCCAATTTGCCAGTCTGTGTCTTTTAATTGGAGCATTTAGTCCATTTACATTTAAAATTAATATTGTTATGTGTGAATTTGATCCTGTCATTATGATGTTAGCTGGTTATTTTGCTCATTAGTTAGTTGATGCAGTCTCTTCCTAGTCTCGATGGTCTTTACATTTTGGCATGATTTTGCAGCAGCTGGTACTGGTTGTTCCTTTCCATGTTTAGTGCTTGCTTCAGGAGCTCTTTTAGGGCAGGCCTGGTGGTGACAAAATCTCTCAGCATTTGCTTGTCTGTAAAGTATTTTATTTCTCCTTCACTTATGAAGCTTAATTTGGCTGGATATGAAATTCTGGGTTGAAAATTCTTTTCTTTAAGAATGTTGAATATTGGCCCCCACTCTCTTCTGGCTTGTAGAGTTTCTGCCGAGAGATCCGCTGTTCGTCTGATGGGCTTCCCTTTGAGGGTAACCCAACCTTTCTCTCTGGCTGCCCTTAACATTTTTTCCTTCATTTCAACTTTGGTGAATCTGACAATTGTGTGTCTTGGAGTTGCTCTCTCGAGGAGTATCTTTGTGGCATTCTCTGTATTTCCTGAATCTGAATGTTGGCCTGCCTTGCTAGATTGGGGAAGTTCTCCTGGATAATATCCTGCAGAATATTTTCCAACTTGTTTCCATTCTCCCCGTCACTTTCAGGTACACCAATCCAACGTAGATTTGGTCTTTTCACATAGTCCCATATTTCTTGGAGGCTTTGCTCATTTCTTTTTATTATTTTTTCTCTAAACTTCCCTTCTCACTTCATTTCATTCATTTCATCTTCCGTCACTGATACCCTTTTTTCCAGTTGATCACATTCTGCATTCTTCACGTAGTTCTCAAGCCTTGGCTTTCAGCTCCATCAGGTCCTTTAAGCACTTCTCTGTATTGGTTATTCTAGTTATACATTTGTCTAAATTCTTTTCAAAGTTTTCAACTTCTTTACCTATGGTTTGAATTTCCTCCTGTAGCTCGGAGTAGTTTGATCGTCTGAAGCCTTCTTCTCTCAACTCGTCAAAGTCCTCCTCTGTCCAGCTTTGTTCCGTTGCTGGGGAGGAACTGCATTCCTTTGGAGGAGGAGAGGCGCTCTGCTTTTTAGAGTTTCCAGTTTTTCTGCTCTGTTTTTTCTCCATCTTTGTGGTTTTATCTACCTTTGGTCTTTAATGACGGTGATGTACAGATGGGTTTTTGGTGTGGAGGTCCTTTCTGTTTGTTAGTTTTCCTTCTAAGAGACAGGTCCCTCAGCTGCAGGTCTGTTGGAGTACACGGCTGTGTGAGGTGTCAGTCTGCCCCTGCTGGGGGTGCCTCCCAGTGAGGCTGCTTGGGGGTCAGGGGTCAGGGACCCACTTGAGGAGGCAGTCTGCCCATTCTCAGATCTCCAGCTGCATGCTGGGAGAACCACTGCTCTCTTCAAAGCTGTCAGACAGGGACATTTAAGTCTGGAGAGGTTACTGCTGTCTTTTTGTTTGTCTGCACCCTGCCCCCACAGGTGGAGCCTACAGAGGTAGGCAGGCCTCCTTGAGCTGTGGTGGGCTCCACCCAGTTCGAGCTTCCTGGCTGCTTTGTTTACATAAGCAAGCCTGGACAATGGCGGGCGCCCCTCCCCCAGCCTCGCTGCCACCTTGCAGTTTGATCTCAGACTGCTGTGCTAGCAATCAGTGAGACTCCATGGTCTTAGGACCCTCTGAGCCAGGTGCAGGATATAATCTCCTGGTGGGCCATTTTTTAAGCCCATCGGAAAAGCACAGTATTTGAGTGGGAGTGACCCGATTTTCCAGGTGCCGTCTGTCACCCCTTTCTTTGACTAGAAAAGGGAACTCCCTGACCCTTTGTGCTTCCCGAGGGAGACAATGCCTCGCCCTTCTTTGGCTGGCACACGGTGCACGCACCCACTGACCTGAGCCCACTGTCTGGCCCTCCCTAGTGAGATGAACCGAGTACCTCAGATGGGAATGCAGAAATCACCCATCTTGTGCATCGCTCATGCTGGGAACTGTAGACTGGAGCTGTTCCTATTCAGCCATCTTGGCTCCTCCCCAGGGAGCTGTACCTTTATCATTACTTAGTCTACAAAATTGTTCTTCAAAGCTAAAGATTCAATAAACGGAAAGCTCACTGCTAACTGTCCTTCAATCATGAAACTTCTAAAGAGTGTACTTTTGGAAGATAGAAAAGAATCTTAGAAGACTCTGAGAAATAAAGAATAGAAAATATATAAATTGGAAAACAAGTGAATAATTTCAAGAAACCATTGTTTATATAAAAACAATGTTCTTCTTTCAATTTGTAAGGTTAAAAAATTAAAATGCTATACAATAATAATGCATAATTTGAAAGGGGTTAACCATAATTACACTGTGTGAAAGCAATTATATTATTAAATGCAGGGAGCTGAATTCCCATGGGACATGACCAACTCAGCATTCCACTGGAGGCTATATGATCAAATATCAAACTGTTTGTCGTGAAAGTAGGATGTGAGCAAACTGACGACTGCTCCTGCCAACAGAAGGTTTGCTGAAGGCAATCATTCCCTGGTGCCGAGCTTACCTGCTGCAACATCTAGAGAATGCAGTCTTGCAAGCCCGCTCTGGACTGAGCCCCTTATTCTACCCCCCTTCTCAATATCTTTTTTGCCTAATAAATACAGAGTGCTGTGTAAAGTTCAGGACCCTTGTCCACTAGAGGCAAGGTGCCTCTGACTTTTGTCTCTTGTCTTTATTCCGGCATTCTCCCCACTTTGTTCAGTCCAATAGGTCCGCGGCAATTCAAGATATGTGGTGGAGGTAGTATCTAATGGGAGCTATTGTTAAATCACAAACATATAGCTAAACTGAAAGTAACTAATTGCCACAACTGGGTAGTTGGACTCTTCAAAGGATATTGTCATATCAGAGGCTGAGCATTGCTTTTTGTTGATGGTAGGTTGGATCATGGTGACTGGGAGCTTATGTTCTAGGGTTTATGCAGAGACTTCATCTTTGCCATTAAGTCTACACTGTTTATGAACAATTGGCCAGCACTAGAATGGCAAATGCCAGAGGCTGGCTGATGTGACTTGTATGGGTCATTCTTTCTGCTTGGTTATTGAGCATCTTCTATGGTCAATACTTTATGGTAGACATTCATGTCCTGGCTACACCATGCTTTATGTTCACTCCCACAGGTTAATCCATAAGCCTCTTTTCCAGAATTTCCAATTATCCACATATTGGAATAATGTCAGAGGGTCCAGACTGTTCAGGTCCCCTGGGAATATATTATGACAGAAGTAAAAAAGGGTTAGTATCACCCTCAAGCAAAGCTACAAATATATATTATTGTACATCCCACATGAAAGCAAACTATCTCTGACCTAGCATCTGTTGGATGAATACAGGCATATAGGGAATGTCTGTAGTCTAGTAATTTCCTCTAGAAGAGATACCATATCTATCCCAGGAGTGGTAGTTAGGACCGTTATCCTGGTTAAATTCATTATAATCTACAGCCACCTACCAAAATCAATCTGAATTTTGTAGGAGCCAAATTGGTAAATCTAAATGGTAGAAGCCATGATCCTGAATTCTTTTACTCTTTAGTTGTCTTTTCATTATTATAATCATTGAGTTTTGAAAATTCTTTATATACTTTGGGTATAACTGTGACTTGTCTTTTTAGTTTAACAGTATATATCAAAGAATAAATGTTTTACATTTTGATGAAAAAAAAGTAGTAGCCTTAATCTTTGCTCTATCCTCATAGATAAGCATGATTTTTTACTTAATGTCTTAGCTGGGACTTTTAATTGCCATTTACCAATAATATAGCTTTCACCTCACAGACTGTGGAATTGATACAAGGATCATGGTAACTGTCAAGTATTTACATTCTAATTGTACATTTATGCACTGAAGAAAAGTCATTGGGTGTGTCTGTAAATCCAATAGATTCATGGTGAACAAGAATAGAGACAGGACTCAATTATATGACTCCCAGACCTTTCTCCATTGCACCTGCACCAATCTAACAAGTGGGCTAAGAAGTGTCATCTTCTAATTAGAAGATATGGTGATACAAGTATACAGCTATCACTAAAGTCTTAGGTCCTGTGTCCAATAGCCCTGAAAATGTCTGGGTAGATCTCATGCTCCAGTGTATGGCTCTTCTAATAAGTTGCCAAAGGTCTCTGTGCAAATGACTTGGAGAATATTTACTGCCTACACTCATTGTGGTATTAATATGTCCTTCCTTATGGGGACTTAGTCTCTCCCTTGCTTAATGTTCATTTCCCACACATGAACCACTTTTTACAACCAGACCCATTGTCTTGCAAAGCAGAGGCCTCTATACTATCTTCAAGTGATGAGTGAGTTGGGAAATAGAATGGAGAGTAGGGAGTGCTAGACATTAACTCAGAGAAGCCAGCCATTTCAAGGCCTCAAGACTCTTGAAATACATTTCCTGTTTGAAGAAAAGACTTTTAAAATCTGAATTTTTCTCAATAAGCACCAACATTTGCAAATAGAAGATCTATTGAGTTGAGAATTCAACTTTGGAGTTTCACTATACTTAGAATTAAATACTGTGTCTAATTCTAGATTCATTAGCCCAATGGTTATAGGAGAGGAAAATCACTTTATATGTTGCTAAGCGCTCTGATTTTACATTTAACATTAAAATGGTGGTTAAGCACCCTAGACTTTACTGGCTTTCTTCAATGAATCTGTAGCACTCAGCAATAGACATTCAATTCTAGTCTTTTCAATTTACTACTTTCCCTATAATTCTCAACTGTCTGAGGCATGGCACTGACAGTGCATAATCTTCTATTTATATAACGTCCCTGATTACTAGTGATAAAAGTTTTAACAATTGCACCACCACAGCACACCAGGAATAATCAAAACATTACTGACCACTAGTATGAGTACTCATTGCAAGCCAGGCTATGAGTGATCCAACATCAAAATTCTATTTTAGGGTAAATTTCCTAAGACCAATCCTGTACCAATGCTTTCAGATTGAGTTGGACAGAAACAGACTGTTAGAGGAAATTTGCATGCAGGAGACCCTCAAAGACAGCACCATTAACGAAGTTAGGAAAATAGGAATTGGCAAAAGGAGAAATTGAACTCTAGTGAAGCTGCATTAGTAATCTCTGGCTATCTCAACTATAGCTGGAGCTGAGATATTTCTTTAAAATTGGGTCAAACTTGGGCCTTTTATTGTTTCTTTTAAATCAACTAGTTATTGCATGTGGGTTAGGAGAGGAATGAAAGCTGGGGTGAGGTACCTCTCTTCAGTTCAGGGCAATTCTTCACACAGAGGCACACAATTCTAATAATCAGAAGCTTACCCTACTGGTAGCTGGTGGAATGAAGGAAGAATTTGAACAGAGCCCAGAGATTCTGATACAATTATTAGTATTTCAAGAATGTGAGCATAGTTAATTCTACCCTGGATTAATATCAAAAATTATAAATAGTTTTTCTGCTATGCTGAAAATCATGTAAAATAGGATAGCTATACTGTGCTATTAACTCTAAAATCTCAGTAGTTTAATACAGATGAAAGTGCACCTACTTCATTCTTTTTAGGACCTGATTTCAAAATTTTAATTATCAGCATATTAGATTGTTATTTCTTAAAATATCTGTGGTGAAGAATGTGGTTATTTTCATTTTGTTTGTTCATTTTCTTTTTTCAAATCTATTGATGGCAGATACTTTTGAAAAATGTGATAAATATAGAGTGGCAGTATCAACTTGTTATAAAAAGTTCTAAATGCTTATGTTCAATTTCTGATATATCTCATGTAGATCAGTAACAGTTTATGGACATTCATTTCTCTGAGGACACGCTTTGAGCAACATTCTCTAGGCCTTGTTACCTTCTCTTATGCTTTTTTTTTCTATCCTTTTGTTTATCCTTGCTTTGGTTTAAATATTTTCTTTTGAGATGCCTCCCAATTTACTAATTCTTTCTCCAGCTGCATCTAATCAACTGTCAAATATATACACTAAGTTCTTAGTTTCTCTCATTGTGTTTTTAAGTTTTACAATTTCAATTTTCCTTATTTTCTTTAAATTTATACTTCAATGCTGAAATTACAAAATTGTGTCACTTACTTACTGAAACACAATTTTTATAATTATTTTAAAACCTGTGCCATATAATGGAATGATCTGAATCTCTTATCTGTTTATTTCTTTTGGCTTTGTGTTCACTTTTATTTTTATTTGCTTGCATACCTGGTTATGCTTGATTATCAGGCAGTATGTATTAAGACTATAAAGGTAAATTGAGTCTCTGGATACTATTCTCTTACTCCAAGATAGAGTTATCTTTTCTATCATCTAGTGGCTATTCAAGAATCACTAGCCATCCTAGATTAATGTAATTCTAATAAGGGATTAATATCATCTATTCTGAGCTGTAGACCCCATGAAGACTTCACTACTTCTATTTCACCTTCTTCCTAGGGTATAGACTCTCAGCGTGTTTGCCAGGGCCTCTCTACTTGTAAGCCCAGACTCCAATCTTTATCTCTCCCATCTCTCTGTAGAACGCACTGCTCAGTTGCTCAAACTCCCAGTCCTCTTCACTAGAATTTTCAAGTTAAAAGGCATCATAAATATAAGCCTTATTTCTCTTTATTTTCTTCTAAATCTTAACCTTATAATTATTGAATATCTTTATAATTTTCTAGTTTTCTAATAAATATATACATTATATTTTATCCATCTATTCTCCTTGTTTTCTGTTATCTATTATCAATATCCAAACTTAGCTACTGAGATTTGTTTTTTCTCAAGGTTATATGCTCTTTAGAAAATAACAACTCTTCTTTTAAGTAATAGTTGTCACTCTGTCAGGGCACAGATAGAAACTGAATGCCTGATTATGGGAATCCAGGTGATACTGTGACCTGAGCCACTGAGCAATGAATCAAGGAGGCCGCACAGTACACTTTCATCAAGTGAAATGACGTACACCTAACCATGCTTGCTGATTCTGATGGCACAAATAGAGAATCATAATCATGTCAAATATAGCATTATTTCCAATGGTTAAAGTTGAAGACAACTTACTTATCCTTTAAAACAAGAATTTATAAAGACATTTTTATATCAAATGCAATAGAATGTGATGAAGCAACTAAAATGTATGAACTACAATTTCTTATATCCATCTGAATAAATTTTACATTATACAGTTATGAGAAAAGTGAGTCTATTAAGAATCTACACAAACTAATAGAATTTATTTGAATATTAAGATGTACTGAACAATACTTTACATGTAATTACATCTGTATATATTGTATATAATTATATATAATTGTATATGTATATATTTTATGTATTATATATTTATATTAAGTAAAATTCTAAACACATTTCTGGAATTATTAATTGTAAAATTTCCTAGGGATAAAAAGAGGAATAGTTTCAGAGTTATGTAGAGGACTTCAACTGTACATATGATTTTTTAAAAATATGAAACAAACATGAGCAACTTTTTAAAACTAGAAGAAAACTATGTCCTTATACAGAGGTACTTAGTAGAGTGTTCTGTATACTTTCTTGTGCGTTTGAGTAATTTTATAATACAAAATATGATTTTCATAATAAAAATCCTTTTTAAGAAAACTTAAAACCTATCCCTTTATATTGGCAATTGTGGAATATACTGTACTTGCTCTATCCCAATCTGCACACTGACTTTCTCTGCTATGCTTTTCCCTAGGAGGCTAAGCCCTATAGACAGACTCTTCAAATTTCTCTAGCTGTCTTCCAGTTGGGTCAACTCAAGGGGAACCTCTGGGAGATTGGAGTAGATGGAGTGAGAGACCAGGGACCATAGAACAGTATTTCTTCATTGCCTCTTCCCGTGATCAATACACAGTCTCTGGCAGTAGATGGGCCCTCCTCCAGAGTTCTGGGTCTCAGTGGGCTTGGATAATCCTCCCCTTGTTCCTTCAGCACTAAGAGTGGTAATGGCTTTGCATTGCTTCTGAGTGTCTCACCATTCCATATTCCATATCCCTGTCTACTCCTTTGTAAGTAGGTCTTTCCTAAGTCTGCTCATTGAAATATTTGTTTCCTGCTTGTATCTTAGCTAACACATTGATGGAATGAGAAAGCAAAAATAAAACAATAGTACAATAAGTAGGAAAAATCTATTACTAAAAAAAATAACTTAATTTATGCAATGTGAGTAAAATAAAGCCATGTATAAGACCATTTAAATTAGTTGATTAGTCTATTAATCAGATTTGTTCACACCAAACTCCAAAATACACGGCCAATTTGGAACACCCCAAGCCATAAATAAACTGGTTTAATAATAGCTGTCAGTTATATTTAGGACAATTAAACTAGTAATATATGCAAATGTAATTTTTGATATACTTAATGCCTATTTTGAAATGGACAACTGTAATAGCTATTATGATAATCAATCCGATGGTCAAGTTCTGTTATGGTTACAGTGATTTGATATTATAAAGCATAGCAGTCATCTGAAAATTCCTTTTCCAAAGATTATTCACCAGAAATAATGTATCCCATTAGAAGCCCAAGGGTTTTTTTTTTAATGGAAGGCAGCCATATTCCTTTAGCAAAACTGATTAGTCTGTCCTCCTACTTCAGTGTCTATTAAAGCCAAAGCCTAATGAGCAAATTCACTAATGAGGCGCTCTATATCTGTTGTGAAGAGAAATCTTTCTTTAGCAAACTTCTTATTAAAATAGTAAGTGAATCTAGAGCTAAACTTGGCAAAATTCTGTGATCCAAATTGACAAATGCAAGCATGTTTTCTTTTAATACCTGAAATGTTGACTGCTAATAACGAGATCTCAGTTCAAACAAATAATTACAGTTGATGATTTAAAAAAAGTAAACATAACCTAATTAAAGACTTTGCTAACAGCTGCTGCTTATTTAGGGCATTAATCCAAGTTCATTGTTTAACCTCTTTATATCTACTAACCTATATGAAATATTTAACAATTCACTGACTCGTTCCTAAGGCACTACATGATAATATGTGACTCTATCCATGAGGTGCCACTAATGATGATTTTGCTTGTCTACCCTCCACTCTGGCCAGGCTTTCTACTGTCAGGTTCCATCTTGAATTGAGGATTCCATTTCCATATACTCATTTTGAAGGAACAGATTGCAGGTACTTTTTAAAACCATAGATCACCTGGAGTCACAGTGAAGAGAATGGCACCTGGATAAAAGACCACCATGTATCTGCTTGCCTATTGTCTGTGAGCAGTGCTTTTGCGCAGTATTGGATGGTGATTGCTAAACTAAGTCAGCTCCTCCCATTTGGTCTTTGAATTAAAAACATAAAACATTTCTTAGAGATGAGAGATCATAGCCCTTTAAACAGCTGAAATAAGTTTAGTAGGGCAGCAGAAACATCTAGAGATAAGGCTGAAGATAAAGTCATTACTTAGGTATAAAAAGGCTTGTAAACCAGGATTCCAATTTTTATCATACAGGTTATTGGAACCCCTGGAGGATATGAAACCAGAAAGTAAAATGATCATATTTACATTTTTCCTCTCCTGGTTTATTCTTATATTAAACTCTGATTGATTTAAGTAACTTAAGTATGCTTCTCTTATAACCTGAAAGATAAAAGATAAGCCATTTCTCATTTTAATGATAACAAGCTGAGACGATAACTGTGCCTGTGCTCTTGCTGTAGTCTTCGTGTACATGCCACTCATCTATCTACTTTTTTCCTAGAGTAGAAATTTTGGCCTCAATATCTGCCTCTATTAGGAATCTTACTTTTTTACTATCCTTGCTCAACTTCTTCCACTCCAGATTGTTTCTTGTAGAACATATACTACCACTGCTTATGGTGCGTTGACAAATCTTTTAAATCTCAAATGACATTCACAGTAAGAAATTTGTGTCTTGGCTCTATCCTGTGCTAACTGGAAGAGTTGGCATCATCTCAACTAAGTCCCATCATCTGAATTTATTTTTCTGTAAAGGGATGTTTGTTTATTATACTTTATAGACTTATTGTGAAGGGAAATTAGGAAGTATAAATGAGGCTATTCCTAATATCAAATGATGTGTGAATATTTTTTATTATGATAAAGTGAATGTAATTCACATATATTGTTGAGACTTGTCAATGATAAGTAGAGTAGCTGCATGAATACAAACCTGGGCTTTAAAGTCATACAGGCTTCAATCAAACCTTTTCTAATTAGCATCTGTAAAACTGCAGGAAAGTTAATTAGCTGCTGTAAACTTCAGCAACTTTATTTATAAAATTGGAACAACAATGTCTACTTCACAAAATTATGATAAAGATTTAATGAGGTAACATGTGAAAATGTATTTGAAAGGTCATTGGAACACAGTAAGTGGTCATTAAAAGGTTGCAATTATTCCATTAAGAAGTAAAATGTTTGATCTTTTAAAATTCATATTTAATTGTAGGAACTTATTACAATTTGTTTAAGAATAATAGCACAAGGAAACTTATATGAATGGATTCATTATCCTGTCTCACAAATTAGTCTTCTGGATATAAAGCTAAAACATAAAGAAGGAGCAATAGGAAGTTAGCAGCTATTCGGGAAAGTGGAAACAGAGTTTTCTCTCTGTCTTCCAAAATCAGCTTTAACTTTACTGTTGAACACAGTATTCTACTTAGTAGGTGTTGAGTGGACAAATGAAGGAATAAATGAATAAATTACAACTGTTTGAAAAGGGTCATAGCTGATTCAGGTCACTTTATGCACTGGAGGATGAGGTTAGAGTCTTTAGGGGAATAGGGTAAGATTGTTGCTCTAAAGGCAGTTCCAAAGAGTAGATGCATAAGTCGATGGGGCAATAATAAAAAGGATAACTGTGATACCTGTTGATGATATCTAACAGGTATTGAGTGCTTAATAGTATCAGACATAGTTTCAGATGTTTTACATATATTATCTTTTTATTCATCCTAAATCCTCTATAAACAGATATTATTATATCTGTCCCTATTTTCATAGGGACAAACTAAAGCAAAGAGAGGGTAAGAAACGTCCACAAATTTATATATTATTAAATAATATTCTATATGTTTAACATGAGAGAAAATGGCAAGGTTCAAATCTCCCAGGCTGCAGTCAGGTGGTTCAGGAATCCAATGATCCTCTGTATTAGTCAGGGTTCTCTAGAGGGACAGAACTAATAGGCTATATAAAACTAATAGGATATATATATATATATATTATATATATGTATGTATACATGAGTTTATTAAGTATTAACTCACATGATCACATGTCCCACAATAGGCTGTCTGCAAGCTGAGGAGCAAGAAGAGCCAGTCCAAGTCCCAAAACTGAAAAACTTGGAGTCTGATGTTCAAGGGTAGGAAGCATCCAGCACAGGAGAAAAATGTAGGCTGAGAGGCTAGGAGAGTCTACTCTTCATATTTCTCTGCCTGCTTTATATTCTAGCTGCATTGGTAGCTGATTAGATGGTGCCCACCCAAATTAAGGGTGGGTCTGCTTTTCCCAGCCCACTGACTCAAATGTTAATCTTCTTTGGCAACACCCTCACAGACACACCCAGGATCAATACTTGGCATCCTTCAATTGAATCAAAGTAACAGTCAGTATTAACTATCACAAGTCCACTCTTTGTCAACTTGAGCCCATATGCATCTCCTGAGATCATACATTATCTTCAAATAAAGACAATAATATGGTCATAATTATGCCTAACATAATACAACTACCCTTCATACAACCGGAAACACTCCAATCCCCAAACCAAATACTATTACATAAAGTTGACAATACTTAAATGCTGATGTGAAGTCAATAAATCTTACATCACATGATAAAGAAAAAAGGAAATAAAATGAAGATACTTTCTTAGAACAAGCATCTACATACACAAACATGTTTTTAACAAAAGGAGGAGGAAATACTCATGACAATTACAGTCCCCATTTCTGCAGCTAGTCATATGGTCATATCTAGTATCGATGACTACCTTCTTCTACTACCCATTCTATATTCCCTTTGCCTTCATCAAGCACCTCAGCAGGTGGTGGTTTCTTTCCTGATAGAGTGACCCAAACCTTCATTCCTGAAGGGTCTGGACCATTTGTAGTCCTACGTGGATTGGGCTGTTGTAGTTTCCCATTGACCTTAATCGCAGGGTATGATAATACTAAGAGATGCCCTAATGAATTTCCTGTATTCCATGCATACTCTTCCTTACCTCCCTTGTGGAGTAGTAGAGTGATTTCATCTTGATAGTCCAGGTCAATCAACCCAGCCAACACTGTTACTCCCTTCTTAGCCTGTTGACTTAAAGGTAGGTGGAGCACAAAGTGTCCAGGTAGCAATCTTAACTTCCAGTGTAATGAAATAGTTGTTGTGTCTCCTGTTGACAGCATTGCTCCCTCTGGAACTAAGACCTGTAGGCCAGCAGAATATAATGTCACAGGAAGAGGAAGCCAACATTTAGCTAGTGGATCACTAGGGGTGATGGTGAGTGGTGTCACTTCCACTTCCACTCCTTTATTCCTGGACCTGTGATTCCTGGCTATAGAAGAAATGGTACCATACATTGGATGTTGATTCAGAGCATACACGGCCTTCTGGAGAGCTTTGCCTCAGCCCTGCAAAGTATTGCCACCTAGTTGGCATTGTATTTGTGACTTCAAAAGGCCATTCCACTGTTCTATAAATCCAGCTGCTTCAGGATAATGGGGAACATGGTAAGAACAGAGAATTCCATGAGCATGGGTCCACTGCTACACTGCTTTAGCTGTAAAGTGAGTGCCTTGGTCAGAGGCAATGCTGTGTGGAATACCAAGACAGTAGATAAGATATTCTGTGAGACCACTGATGGTAGTCTTGGCAGAAGCATTGCATGGAGGATAGGCAAACCCATATCCAGAGTAAGTGTCTATTCCAGTGAGGACAAACCTCTGCCTTTTCCATGATGAAAGAGGTACAATATCATCAACCTGCCACCAGATAACTGGCTGATCACCCCAAGGAATGGTGCCATATCAAGGGCTCAGTGTTGGTCTCTGCTGCTGCCAAATTGGGAACTCAGCAGTGGCCACAGCCAGGTCAGCCTTGCTAAGTGGAAGTCAATGTTGCTGAGCCCATGCATAACCTCCATCCCTGCCACCATGGCGACTTTGTTCCTGGACCCATTAGGCAATGACAGGGGTGGCTGGGGAAAGAAGCTGATTGTTGTCCACAGAACAGGTCCTCCTATCCACTTGATTATTAAAATCCTCCTCTGTTCAGGTCACTCTTTGGTGAGCATTCACATGGGATACAAATATTTTCACAGTTTTTGACCACTCAAAGAAATCCATCCACATACCTCTTCCCCAAATTTCTTTGTCACCAATTTTCCAATCATGGCTCTTCCAAGTCCGAGACCACTCAGTCATACCATTGGCCACAGCCCACGAATCAGTATATAATAGCATATCTGGCCATTTCTCTTTTCATGCAAAGTTCATGACCAGGTGCACTCCTCAAAGTTCTTTCCACTGTGAGGATTTCCCTTCACTGCTGTCCTTCAGAGATATCCTAGCCCACTTTTGGGTGGCGCCTGCATATCACGCAGAACCATCTGTGAAGCAGGCCCTAGTCTTGTCTTCCTCTGTCAAATGATCATAGGAAACTCCGTGTGAGGCCATTGGTGTAGGCTAGGGGAGAGAAAGAAGGGTGGCAGGAGTGAAGACCATGGGCATTTGAACCACTTTCTCATGTAACTTACTTGTTCCTTCAGAACCTGCTCAAGCCCAGCCACATATATACCACTTCCAGTTGATGATGTAATGCTGCTGTGCATGACCCACTTTATGGCTAGATTGGTCAGAAAGCACCCAATTCATGATAGGTGGTTCAGGTCACATGGTGACTTGATGACCCATAGTCAAACGTTCAGTTTGCACCAAAGCCCAGTAACAGGCCAACAGCTGTCTCCCAAAAGGAGAGTAGTTATCTGCAGAAGATGGCAGGGCCTTGCTCCAAAATCCCAGAGGCCTCCACTGTGATTTACCTATGGAGGCCTGCCAAAGGCTCCAAACAGCCTTCCTATCTGCCACTGACACCTCGAGCACCCATTGGATCTGCTGGGTCATATTGCCCAAGTGGCAGAACAGTTTTCATGTCAGCCTTGACCTGTTGCAGAGCCTTCTATTTTGGATCCCTTTCAAAACTAGCAGCCTTTCGAGTCACTCAATAAATGGGCCATAGTAACACACCCAAATGAGGAATGCTTTGCTTCCAAAATCCAAATAGGCTCCGTAGGCACTGTGCCTCTTTCTCGGTTGTAGGAGGGGCCAAATGCAACAACTTATCCTTCACCTTAGAAGGAATATCTCAACAGGCCACACACTGCTGGACCCCTAGAAATTTTACTGAAGTAGAAGGTCCCTGAATTTTACTTGGATTTATTTCCCATCCTCTGGCACACAAATGTCTCACCAATAAGTCCAGTGTGTTTTCTACTTCTTCCTCACTGGATTCAGTCAGTATAATGTCATCAATGTAATGGATTAGTGTGATATTTTGCAGAAGTGAAAATCAAGGTCTCTCTGAATAAGATTATGACACAAAGCCAGAGAGTTGATATACCCCTGTGGTAGGACAGTAAAGGTATATTGCTGGCCTTGCCAGCTGAAGGCAAATGGCTTCTGGTGGGCCTTATGGACAAGAATGGAGAAAAAGTCATTTGCTAAGTCAATGGCTGCATACCAGGTACTAGGAGATGTGTTAATTTGCTCAAGCAATGAAACCACATCTGGTACAGCAGCTGCAATTGGAATCACCACTTGGTTAAACTTATGATAATCCACTGTCATTCTCCAAAATCCATCTCTCTCCTGCCCAGGCCAAATGGGAGAGTTCGATGGTGATGTGGTGCAAATCACCACCCCTGCATCTTTCAAGTCCTTGATGGTGGCACTAATCTCTGCAATCCCTCCAGGGATGCAATATTGTTTTTCATTTACTATTTTTCTAGGTAGAGGCAGCTCTAATGTCTTTCATTTCACCTTTCCTGCTATAACAGCCCTCACCCTACCAGTCAGGAAGCCAATGTGTGGGTTTTGCCAGCTGCTAATTATGTCTATGCCAATTATACATTCTGGCACTGGGAAAATTACCACAGGATGAGTCTGGGGACCAACTGGACCCACTGTAAGTCAGACATGAGTTAGAACACCATTAATTACCTGACCTCCACAAGCCCCTACTTTAACTAGAGGACCACAGTGATGTTTTGGGTCTCCTGGAATCAACATTAGCTCAGAGCCAGTGTCCAGTAGTCCCCCAAATGTCTGATCATTTCCCTTCCCCCAGTGCACAGTTACCCTGGTGAATGGCCAAAGGCTTCCTTGGGGAAGAATGGAAGAAAGATTCACTGCATAAATTGTCAATACTGTAGTGTGGTCCTTCCTCAAGGGGACCCATACTCCCCTTCATTCAAGGGGTTTTGGGACTGTAAACTGGCTTAAGTCTGGAAATTTATTGAGAGGCCATGATTCTCTGTTTTTATAATTCAAATTAGTCTTTTATCCATTCGACGTAGAAGTTTTCTGCTTATACAAATTAAGTGGGAATGCAGTAGGCTTCCCATCAATTTAACTTCTAGGAAAAGCTTGATTAATTAGCCAATGCCAGAGTGCTACATGAGTCAGACTATTCTGATTGCTGCTTTGTTTCTGCTGCGCATTATGGTAGCTATGCCCACCTTGCCTTTGATGGTAGAGTGATCCCACTTGGGCCCTGCCACCTCAGGATCCAATTATTTCCACTGTATTTAAATTTTGGTAATTGAGTGACTGTGGTTCCCATTGTTAGATCTGACATACAGAGAAGAGCAATTACAGGGCTCTTCAAAGATGCAGGTGCTGTCCTTATGAATCTGTTTCACAAGGCATTGGTCATTGGTATATCTTCTGGATCATTCCAGCTGGGATGAGTAGGACTAAAGTGACTAATCCACTCCACCATCCCAATCTTTTGTTTTTTTTTTTTTGAGACGGAGTCTCACTCTGTCATCCAGGCTGGAGTGCAGTGGCATGATCTCGGCTCACTGCAACCTCTACTTCCTGGGTTCAAGCAGTTCTCCTGTCTCAGCTTCCGCCTCCTGGGTTCAAGTAATTCTCCTGCCTCAGCCTCCCTGGTAGCTGGGATTAGAGGCATGCATCACCACGCCTGGCTAATTTTTGTATTTTAGTAGAGATGGAGTTTCACCATGTTTGTCAGGCTGGTCTCAAAATCCTGACCTCAAGCAATCCACCTGTCATGGCCTCCCAAAGTGCTGGGAGTACAGGCATGAACCACTGTGCCAGGCCCATCTTAAGCCTTTTGACCCCTTACTGTACATTAAACCAAGGGCGATTAGGCATTTCCAGCTTGCTCACAGTGGGCCATCTTTTGCAGCTAACCAAGCAAATAAACTGTTAGAACTTTTATAATCCCCCTGAGCTGCAACATTAAATGCAGAGTCCCTGCATTTAATCTGCATTTAATATATATTATTAAATATATATTATATATTTAATATATACAATATATTTAATATATATAATATATTTATATTCTAATATTTACAATTATAATATTATAAATTTATATAAAATATATATACTATTAAATATATATATGAAGGGGAATTTATTAACTCACATGATCACAAGGTCCCACAATAGGACATCTGCAAACTGAGGAGCAAGAAGAGCCAGTCCAAGTCCCAAAACTGAAGAACTTGGAGTCCAGTGTTTGAGGGTAGGAAGCATCCAGCATGGGAGAAAGATATAGGCTGGGAGGCTAGACCAGTATAGTCTTTTCACATTTTTTTGCCTGCTTTGTATTCTAGCCACATTGGCAGCTGATTAGATGGTAACTACCCATATTAAGTGTGAGTCTGCCTTTCCCAGCCCACTGACTCAAATATTAATTTCCTTTGGCACCACTCTCACAGACACACCCAGGATCAAAGTTTTGCATCCTTCAATCCAATTGAGTATACTCAGTATTAACCATCACATCCTCCCTCTCCTTTGGTTTTTGTAACTGCACTGGAGAGTCTAAGCCTGGTGCTTAAAGTCTCCAGAAGAGTACATAGCCAAGAAAGCTGCATTGCCACTCCATGGAGAAAGAAGCATTTGCCTTTTCATGTCATTGCAAAACTGACTGTCATTGCCTTCTCAGATCTAAGGCAACAAGGACAGTTTCTATGCCCTGATATTTCTAAGGATTGAGGTTTTTGGATACTCCTGCAGAGCAAAGCAAAACAGCTATACGTTCCTAGCTGTTTCAGTTTTTAACTTAAGCTAAGATTGTCCTAGAAAATAAGAGTTGAGAGTCATGAGTTTTAGGTTTTAAGTGTTAAAGATTTTAAACCTTCTTTCCATATTTTCTAGTTTCTGTTTTTCAATAACGGCACCTTTTTATAAATCCCTATATCAATTTATTGGAATAAATATAGATTCAGGCCATTATCAGAAAATAATCTGACAGAAAGAGCAAACATATATATTTTACAGTCACACATATACACAGGCATACACACACACACACACACACAAACACAAGCTAAATTTTTCTACTCTGTACTGAGGTAGTGGCAAATTTTCATTATTGTTTGAAAATTTCACTTATTTTCTTCTTGTTCTTACTTTCTTTGTTACCTGTTCCACCAATATCTGGTTTTCTATGCCTTTATTTCTTATGACTGCTTCCTATTTTGGAAGTCCTTTTTGTCATGGATTATCATTTCTTTTCCTAATATTATAGAATGTATGAGACATACAAATGTCTCTTTTATTAATATTAGTCAGTTTTACAGCATAACTTTAAAGTACAATTATACAGCAAATAACACAGATTCTGGCACAAAAAAATATTCAAGAATTAGTACATGCACAAATGCTGAATGGTGGCTAAAAATCTCATCAGCTTCTGTGTATTGTAGACAGGGACAAATTTTGAAGGATACAGACTACCTTAGCCTTCTCTAGAAGTTACTATTATACAAAAGAATAGAATTTTCTTTATTCATTTGAGTTAAAATATAAAAATTGGCTAATAAGCAAATTAAACTTATATTCATAGAAATTTAAAATTATTACCTTAAGATTGTCTAGGAGTAATTAAAGCTCAAGCAAACTATAATGTTAAATTTTGAGACTCATTATCATATAAAGTTCCATCTAAGAAGAACTTGTTCTAGAACCTCTCCTAAGGATGTTATAGTCCATAGTAATGTGAAGATAAAATCAAATTGGCTTACCTATTATATACATTAGTAATGTGGTTCTACAAAAACACAATTGTGACAAATATTCTAAAATGAGTGCAATTTAAAAAATAGTATTTTCTATTTCAAATATTAGATAACAGGTATGAAGCATACTTGCATTTGGGTGCTTAAAATGGCATTTTAAAACTTTGTCTATTATCTGAAATATTTCTTGTATATTTTTCTCAATTTTCATGTTTTAAAATTTATTTTAATAGACAAATAATAATTGATATATTTATGGAGTGCCATGTGATGCTTTGATCTATACATGTAGTAGTAGAAAGAGTCAATAAGCTACTTTACTGAACATCACCTCACCAACTTATTTTCTTGTGGTGAGAGTGTTAAAAATTTCTTCTTTTGGCAATTTTGAAATCTATGATACGTCATTATTAACTGTGGTCGCCTGCAGTGCAGTAGATCACTAAAACGTATTCCTCCAGTCTGAGACTCTATATCCTTTGGTCAACATCTTCCCTTTCCCTATCCCACCCTTTCCCTGCCAGCCTCTGGAAACCATCTTTCTGCTCTCTGTTTCTATGTGATCAACTGTTTTAGATTTCACATATAAGTGAGATCACGTAGTATCTCGCTGTTTGAGACAACATAGATGGAACTGGGGGAGGTTACGCCAAGTTAAAGAAGCCAGGCTCCACTTTCATTTCCACTATCAGCTTTTCTCCTGCAGTGTTGTCATCTTGAGTTCTCTGTTTAATCAGGATGCTGTTCGGAATTTTGTGCAGAGACACTTCCCATTATGCCATGCTTTTTCTTGCTGCTGAATTTATCCTCTTTTCCCATATTGTATGTGGAGCTTCCAAATCTCTCAATTTGGCTTTTTTTTTCTTACAAGGTATTTTTATGTCCACTTCCCCAAGAGTCTATTTCTTCTGAAAGATTAAACTATTTTTTTCAATAGTCACAATTTCCAGTAGAACTTGATGATTTTGGTCACTAGCTTGTGTCTAATCATAGGACAGCATCCTAGTTCTCAGAACAGGGACTTTCATTCAAACTCTAGGAGGAAAATAAATCTATTTTCTAGAAGTCTCTGCAACTGAACTCTAAATACCCAGTGTGTGCAGGAGTTATTAACCTGGCAATTTCCCTCAATGTAGAGTTTCAATTGCCCACTGCTGACTGTGTCATGACCTCATCATCTCCCTCAATGTTTCTATCTAGTCCTTTTCTTCAAACAACAATTTCTTATTTGCTGCTCTCCCTAGCCACAATGGGAGTGGCTATATATGGATATATGGAAAATTTCATTCTTCAAAGTTTCCATACCTATTTGTCTTCTTGCTTATCTCAGAAGATAAATGTGTGTCTTACTTGTTGGTTTTCTCTGCCACCTATAGACTCTTCCCGAAACCCCATAGCTATCCTCTGGAGTCAACCTGGCACTGGCGCATAGCTAAGTGGCACAGTTGTCACAATGCTAAGTACTCTCTCATAACTTTCTGCAAATAAGAAGCAATACTTTTATTTTGTATATCAAGCTGATGTAAAAGGCAGCACAATTTTTTATTCATCCTGAGAAACTAAAATGAAAGTTACACCCTAGAAAAAGATCGACTATCATAACCGCTTTAATCTTTATTCAGTAGCTCATCCTTTCTTAAACTGATTGTATCCCATTACCTAATCTAACTAGCACTGCCCTTACTCTTAAAAAATCCTTTCTTCTGCTCTCTGTTCCCATTTCTCAGCAACCTTCTATCATACATATAAAGAAACATAAACACATACACACACACACACACACACACACACACACACCTTTTCCAATTTGTCTAAAACATATGTACTTTTCAACTCAGTCCTTATAGCACTTTTTTATTGAAGCATGGCTTACATTCCAAATCTCCAGAAAAGTCACCATCTCTTTTTTCATGGCATTTCCAAATATACCACCTGTGGTGTGACAAGCCAATCCTCCCACTTGTTTAGCACAGTATTATTAAGTATATATTAAGGGTTTAACAGATTTAAGCAAATAGCCTAAACTTATTGAAGCAGGTTTTATTTGTTTGCTCGCTTTTCAGACACCAACTGGCAGGAAAATTTGGAGTAGATCGTGTGGCTATTTGCCATGACTGGTGGCCAACTTTGGAATGAATTTCTAATATCTATGGAATTTCCTGTAATATGAGCATTAGTTCCTTAAGTTAGAAGCCGGAAACTCACTTTCCAAGTTCTTCCTACTCATGTGAAACAGACTTCACTAATAAGTCACACCACCTCGGTCTGCTGAGGAAAAAAGCAAACGGAGAATGCAGAAACAGCATGGCTTTTAGCTTCTCACAAAGTGTCTGGCTTTCTGAGGAAGTGGAAGCAGAATTTCTCATATCCAGTGTCCTGCCTCAGTGGTGCAAGCTGCAATGTCTGTGCCAAGTGACAGAGGAATTAGGTTCTTACCAGGGCAGCCATTAGGTACAAATTGGACTTTGTTGGCTATTTCCCATACAAGCCTGAATTATTCCATCTGAAGATTCTTTTATACTTAAATTGGCTAGGGATTATGTTATTTGTATCCTGAAACTTTGACTGACACCTAGCCTCAGAGCCACATAACTCAAAATAACAAACTCACAATAATTAGTCCATCCTGATATGCTAGATGGCACTAATTTCTTCTTTTTCTTACTAAATTTCTTAAACTGTTATTTTTTAACATCATATAATTCCTCTTGGCCTTTCTTCAACTAAATTGATTTTAAAAGTCACTCAAATCTACCTCAAAGTATATGTGTGTGTGTGTGTGTGTGTGTTGTGAGAGAAAATGGTGATGTAAAAGATATAGAATCTTATAACTTTTTATTTTGCAGCTGGAACTGAAAACACAGAGGTATTAAGAACAACTGGAAGTTTTGGAAGATAGTTTCAAATTAATCACAACTAAAATAGGTCTGTAAATAAAATCATGTTTTTTTTCTAAAGAAAAGCTGATATAAATATACTGCTTCTCATTTTTATTCATCTAAAATGCATAAGTATTTTAGGCTACTCTATTCCAAGAAATTAATTTTCAAAAGTGTACTTGGCTCTGAGTGTATAGATAAAAGACAGTACTCAAATGATTTTTTTCTTAAGCATTTATTTCAAGTTTATTTTCAGACACCAATATGTGGAAAATGGTAATAATAATAAATTTGAGACCCGTCTCAATAATGATTTTCCTCTGCAATGGTGGCAACTTTAATCTTCCTGAATTCCTACTCTCTTCCACTGGATGTTGCAGGTAACATTTGTCTACAAGCAGATTGGGTTTAATCTACAAGATTGTAGTCTACAAGCAGACTGAGTTTAATGTGCACATGTTTTCTATGCGAGCCCTTGGGATCAACACCTGTGGATAGCAAAGGAAGGGAAAAGGATTAGGCAGAGGGAAATGTCCTGCTGTAATACAGATCCAGCAATGGTCTTAGCCAATCCCACATGGAGCTCTGGAGCTAAAATGTCTTGTTGCGTTATCTCAAATTGGGCCAGAATTGTTGTTGGTGAGTCGGTTCAGGTTTTTGACTTCACTAACAAAAATAATTTGAGAGCAAGTCCAAAGTAAGAGTAGGACAATGAGTTTACTGCAAAACAAATTAGACTCTGAGAGGCTAAGTAGGATGCTTAAAGGGAGAGAAAGCCCTTAGTGCCTTAAGGGGAATTCCTTTTGTGGGAGCTGTACATATGTATTTATAAAATACATAAAAGTGAGGTCAAGCATGCAAAGGTGGACCTGAGGTTGGCACATGCATTCAGCATCAACATGCTCTAACACACACTGTAAGAATCATTAGCATCTAAAATCTCCACCTAGGAGTGTGTTTTTTTACTATTAAAATGACGAAAATTCATTACAATCTGAACCCTGAACCTAGCTGCTCAAGTGGGACCTCAGAGATGTCTCTAGCTCTCCCAAGGCAGGAAATTGTAGCTAAGAGCCTCTTGGGCTTTTGATGCTGATAGGCTGGAAATGAGGGGAGCTTCATCATAAACAAGGGGCTTTTGTTGTCTTTCCCTGGCCATATCAGGAGCTTGTATCCACCTGGCAGCTGGTATCCTGTAGCATCGCTTATCTTGCAAAAGAGTTAGGTGCATGGGATGGGAAAGGAATCCACTGGGCTTCACACAAGGTGACAAGTCGGTATGGCATCCTAAACTTACTTATCCTGCTCCAGAATGGCTGGTCCTTTCTGCCTCTGCTCTGTCAGCCATCCCTCATGGGCTGACTTGGAAAGGATCTTGTACTTGGTCAGGTAGGCTTGTTGTCTGCAGTTGAGGCAAACCCTGAAGGGGCTGAGATTTAAATGCCACCTGCCAACAACATTCCTAGAAGCTAGAACAATAAATTTTTCCTTGAAGGGGCAGCTGGGCAGCTCATAGTGTCCACAATGCTATATAAATAAATAAATAATAGTGATGTTATAAAGCACTAGCAATACACATACACACACACACAGTGTTTCATTAAATCTTAACCCAATAAAATCCTAATCAGCAGATATTTTCACTTTAAAAATATCTCTACAAAATAAGTAATACATCTCTAAAATTTAAAATTAAAGAATTTTCTAACAATTTTAACATAAAACCATTTATGAAGTATTTTTATAACTATTTTAATTTTATATTTTATTTTATATACTTATAATCGATTTATAATTTTAATTTTTGATTTCTCCTCAACTTTTGAGGGTCAAATTATAACAATACATGACTGGACCTAGAAGGAAGCAAGCTCAGCTATTGAGTATCCCATGAAGGTAAAGCAGGAACTGGTTTCTGAACCTTGCACTCACCGGTGTATATTTCATCTCCTTGTACTTGAACTGTTACCTGGATTTTCAGCAAGAATAGAACTTTGTTTGCTCTATGGAGTTCTGTAAAACTCATGGTTAAAAAAAAAAAAACATGTGATAAGGCCCTGCTGCCTTACTGCATTTCTGGTTCAATTCCTTCTGAGTAAACTGGTGCCAGCCAGGCCTATTGTGACCTTGTTAGTCTAATTGCTTACTTGAGCTCAGGTAAGAACTATAGATGAAGTGAACTTGTTATGACCATTGCCATGTTTTATTTACTGATGCTATGAAGTGTTAATCATCTCATGTTTGATACTTAAATTTATACTATTAGTGGTAATTTTTAGGTGTAAGGTAAAATAAAACAGAATTGTTAAACCTAGTGTCATCTAAATAACCCCTTCCTATACTTAATGTATTTGAAATGTCACTTTTCAATATTAAAATATTATATATATTTGAGATTGAAACTCTACTTTCTATTCTGTTCCATAGTTGCATACCAATTCCCAAACACATATTGTATTATTTAAATTAGAATGTCTTTATAATACATTTTAATATCTAGTAGGAACAACCTTTCCTATCTTTATCACGTATTTTATAAGATTAAAATAATTTTTACAGGTTTCTACTTTAGGAAGTTGTATTCTGCCAAAAAAATCCTGGTTGATATTTTTCTTACTGGAATACCATGTAACTTTAAATGCATTGATTAAGAATTAATACTCTTGATATATTGCTGTGTAATTTGTGTGTGTGTGTGTGTGTGTGTGTGCTATGTTATCAAAGCCTGAACTCAAAGTAATTTTAGCTTAAAAATATATATCTATATATACATATATAAATAAAGAATCTTGGAATATGGATATAAGATGAGAGGCTGAATACAGTTCTAACTAAATTCCTGCCATTAATGTTATGGAAATAGAAATTGTGTTAATTTTTTTATGGTAATACCTAATAGGAAAGCATGAGAATGCATTATTGGTGGACTAGACATTTTGAGAAACTTCCAAAACTGAAATCAAGCAGGGATTGGATACATCAAAAACAAAAAAGAAACGCTCCTGAGAAAAGGATTGGAGGATGGACCAAGGCACTTCAGAGTAAAACAAATATTGAAATATTTCAAATTGTGTCCTTATTTCATCTGTTCATCAAGAGGATTCTTAACTCTAGGAGTTTTGTCTGCATTCTGCCTCTTCTTCATTTAAAATGAATAATTGTGTATTTCAAGTGAAATGTCTACATTTTACTGATCTTTGATATAGTGTAAAGAGTTGTGCTTCACAGCCTCTTATAATGTTTACTTATTTCCATATCTATGGTTTCACTGAATGCTTTACTCTCATTTTTACTTTGGCTTTCTTACCTTTTTTCTTGGTTGGATTTTTCTGAGCTTTATCTATTTTCTTGTGACTTTGAAATAAAAAATTTCTTTGATATTTTAATATTTTCAATAATTTTCTTCTTATTGGTGTCTTTATGTTTATGAATTCCTTCTTTCAGATTTCCTTTCTGGAGACTCATTATTATTTCAAATCATTGCTATTTTTAATGATGATAACAATTATCTTTTTTTAGATGTTAGTTTCTGCAATGCTAAAGCACTTTATAAACATAGCATGTTTACTTTCATTATTTCTTGTTTAATAATAAAGTAGTTCAATCAAATCATTTTCCTTTAAATTTGTCATATCATCAAAGTTCTGAAAATGTAATGTTCTCTTTACTTACCCTTATTCTTCAAATAGTTTGTTCAAAATTATTTTATAAAATTTGATCTGAGGCAAACTGGGATCTGTTGGAGACCTGATATCCAGTCATACTGAATTTAAATAGGCCACATAGGTAGGGATCCTTTGTACTAAAGTTAAGATGCATGCTCTGGGCTGCCTTTTGTGCTTCCTGCAGTTGTATTGTAACAAGACTTAGCTTAAGTCTGTTACCTTTTTGCCCTTTGGATTCATGCAGCTGGATGTTAGGAGGGCCAGGGCCTTTTTGTCCTTATGTAATACATACTACCCATTTCTCTTATAGCACATGAAACTGGGGCATAGGAAACTACTCTGCCTTGAACTACACAGCCTTATCAGATCCATTTTGGCATGAGAACAAAAATGATCAATTTCTCCAATCTCTTTGAAACTCATGGAAATATTTTAGTTTGTTCTTTCCCCTCACTTCAAGGATAAAACCTATTATCCTCATATTTTGGGGTCTCCAATAATTCTTGCCATAGCTATGCCAGGCCACTATCTTAAGGAACAAAAGACAATATGATAAAAATCAGAGTTGTGGTGAGGTACATTACCAAGAGTGGCTATTGGCTTTGAGACAAACATATCCAAGCCCTCAGTCTGAAACATTAGTGAATGAGATCTTGCTTTGGAATACTGAAGCAGGACTGGGTTGTATGGAAATTAGGGTCATCCTTAAGAAACCTGAGATTTTAAAGATAGCTTCACTTTCCATGGATAGGGTTCAACATGAAAATACTATGTATTTGTTTGCTGGGCCCGGAAAAAACTCAGGACAAAATAGGCAGAGCTTCAGTATATGGGTTTTATAGGCATTGCTGAGTGGAATGCTTTTCTATAGCCTGTAGTGTATGTATGTCTAATTATCTATCCCCTCTTTTTTTAATCATCTGGGATATAGGATATCTCTCCTGGGAAAGTAGATTTCCACCATGAAAGGAAGAATTTTAGGAAATAATTATTTTCTTTAGTTGGAATTCTGAAAATAGAAATATTTCTCTTTACCGGTACTCTGGAATAATTCTGAGTATTCTAGTTTCAAAACTTGCAAATGTTTTCTAAGTTCTTAAGAATCAGACAATTTGTGTTAATTTTTTTTCTAACTCATAAAGAATATATTACTTTGGCATAGAATATGAGGTGTACAACCTTTGTATTTAGAAAACGACACATATTGCATTATTTTCTAACATTTTTTGGTTCAGAAATGTTTGATAGCAATTTGCTTTTATTTTCCTACTAACAAATTGTCCCTCTATACATCTTCACACACATATACACATGCACACTCAAGAGCTTCAATTTATTATTAAAATTCAGAAAATTTCCCAACCTCTAAATCTTTTTTTAAAAAATAGATCTCCTTTGTTGTTGAATAGTTTTTTGCCTTAGTTCAGGGAATGTATCTTAAGGTATTTTAAAAGATAATTGATTAATTATTTGCAATATTTAAACTGCTTTTTATTGTGTTGATTGCATTATATATTTTGGTAATTAAGCTTCATATTTGAAAGCCACATCTAAGATATTTGAAAGCCACATCTAAGATTATATCTTAGATTATTCTGCTTTAAAGACATACTGGCTTTTGGAATATTGTTGAGTGTATAAATGATAGTTAGTTGACTTTTTAAACTTTCTTATAGCAAATTTGTCCTTCAGGGAAAAAAAGCGTTTTTGTTTTATTCTGCCAAAAGGGTCTCCTTTTTTTTTTAGCTACTGAATAGTTTCATATGCTTAGGAATAATCGTTTTTCTTCTATTTTATAAGAACATCAATATTTAATTTTAATAGATAAAAACCTCTTTCATTAGGATGGATTTTTATTGAAATATTAAAGTCTGATTTAAAGAGAGATAATTGAGTTTCTATTTAATCAGATCAGAGGTTTCACTGTCCAAAATCAGAAGAGTGTTTATTTTTAGCTTTATCGAGATATAATTAACAAATAAAAATTGTATATATTCAATGTCTACATGATATAATATTAATGTATGTATAATGTATGCACTGTGAAATGATTAACACGATCAAAGTAACTAACCTATCCATCACTACACAGTTACTATTTTATGTGTGTGTGTGTGTGTGTGTGGTGGGAGCATGTAAAATCTAAGTAAGCAAATTTCAAGTAAACAATACAAAACAATACAGTAATATTGTTAACTATAGTCACCATGATATACTTCAGATTCCCGAAACTTATCCATCTTTGTTTGTTTGTTTGTGGCGGAATCTTGCTCTGTCGCCCATGCTGGAGTGCAGTGCCATGATCTTGGCTCCCGGCAACCTCCGCCTACCGAGTTCAAGCAATTCTCCTGCCTCAGCCTCCCGAGTAGTTGGGACTTCAGGCGCACGATACCACACCCAGCTAATTTTTGTATTTTAGTAGAGATAGGGTTTCACTATGTTGGCCAGACTGGTCTCAAACTCCTGACTGAGGTGATACACCCGCCTTATCCTCCTAAACTGTTGGGATTACAAGCATGAACCACCGTGCCTGGCCAAACTTACTCATCTTATGACTGAAAGTTTACACTCTTTGACCAATCTCTTCATATCCCCCAACCCACAGTCCCTAAACAAGCACATTCTACTCTTTGTTTCTATGAGTTTGACTTTTTTAGTTTCCAAATATAAGTGAGGTTATACAGTATTCATCTTTCTGTGTCTGGCTTATTTCACTTAGCATAACGTCTTCCAGCTATATCCACGTTGTTGCCATGGCAGGATTTTCTTCTTTTTTTGTGGCTGAATGATATTGCATTGTGTGTGTTTGGGTGCCCGTGTGTGTTAACACATTTTCTTTATCCATTCATCTATCAATGAACATGTGGGTTGTTTCCATATCGTGGCTATTATGACTAAAGATGTAATGAACATAGGAGCTAAGAAATCTCTTTGAGATGCAGGCGGCCGGGTGCGGTGGCTCACACCTGTAATCCCAGCACTTTGGGAGGCCGAGGTTGGTGGATCACGAGGTCAGTAAATCGAGACCATCCTGGCTAATGCGGTGAAACCCCGTCTCTACTGAAAATATAAAAAATTAGCCTGGCGTGGTGGCAGGAGCCTGTAGTCCCATCTACTTGGAAGGCTGAGGCAGGAGAATGGCGTGAACCTGGGAAGTGGAGCTTACAGTGAGCTGAGATCGGGTCACTGCACTCCAGCCTGGGTGACAAAGCAAGACTCTGTCTCCAAAAAAAAAAAAAAGATGCAAATTTCATTTTTTTTTGGATATATATTCCGAAAAGGGATTGCTGGATCACACTGTAGTTATATTATTGGTATTTTGAGGAACTCTATACTATTTTCCATAGTGGCTATACAAACACACAGTTGCACCAATAGTGCACAAGAGTTTCCTTTTCTTTACATCTTCACCAAGAGGTGTTATATCTTAATTTTTTGGAAAACAATCATCCTAACATATGTGAAGTGATAGCTCAGTATGACTTTAACTTGCATTTCCCTAATGATGAATGATGTTGAGACCCTTTTCACATACCTCGTGACTTTTCGATATGTCCTCTTTGAAAAAAAAGGTCTATTTAGGTCTTCTAGTCATGTTTAACTTGTTTTTTTTCTATTGAATAATATGATTTCTTTATATATTTTGGATATTAAAAACTGATTAGATATGTGGTTGGCAAATATTTTCTCCCATTCTGTGTGTTGTCTGTTTGTTTTGTTCATTGTTTCCTTCACTGTGCAGAATTTTTTAGTGTAATGTAGTTCCACTTATTTATTTTTGCTTTCATTGCCCATGCTTTTGGTGTCATGTCCAAAAAATTATTGTAAATATCCATGTCAAAAATTGTTCCCTATGTTTTCTTCTAATAGTTTTACAGTGACAGATCTCACATTTAAGTCTTGAATCCAACTTGAATTTATTTCTCTATATGGTATAACTTAAGGACCAATTTCATTTTCTTGCATGTGGATATCCAGGATTTCTAAGATTGTTTATTGAAGAGACAGACAATCCTTACCCTATTGTGTATTCTTGCCACACTTGTTAAAGTTTAGTTAACCATATATTTGTGGTTTATTTCTGGGCCTTCTATTTATTCCATTGTTCTAATTGTCTTTTTTTTTTTAGACAGAGTCTGGCTCTGTTGCTGGCTCTGTCGGCTCACTGCAACCTCTGCTTCACTGCAACTTCTGCCTCCCCAGGTTCAAGCGATTCCCATGTCTCAGCCTCCTGAGTAACAGGATCTATAGACCCTCGCAACCATGCCCGGCTAATTTTTTGTATTTTAGTAGAGACGGGGTTTCACCATGTTGGCCTGGATGGTCTGGATCTCCTGACCTCATGATCCACCTGCCTTGGCCTCCCAAAGTGCTGGGATTATGGGGGTGAGCCACTGTGCCAGGGCAAATTGTCTATCTTTATGCCAGTACCATATATTTTGATTACTCTATAATTAAAAAATGAGGGAGTGTGATATCACCAGCTTTATTCATTTCTCACATGATTCCTTTTATAATTTGGGATTTTTTAGTGGTTTATTACAAAGTTCAGGATTATTTTTCTATTTCTGTGAAAAATGCTATTGGAATTTTAATAAAGATTACACTGAATCTATAAATTGCTTTGGACAATATGAAAATTTTAACGATATTAATTCTTCCATTTAATGAACATGGGCTATCTTTCTATTTAAGTCTTTTTCAATTTCTTGTATAGTATCACATAGTTTACAGTGTATAGATCTTTCATCTCCTCGGTTAAATTTATTTCTAAGTATTTTACTTTTTTGGATGCTATTGTATATGGGATTGGCTTCTTGATTTATTTTTAAATATTTTATTTTTAGTGTATAGAAATACAACAAATTTTTGCATATTCATTTAAGATTTTTTTGCCCCACTCTTTATTTATTTATTTTTCTTGTGGATACACAGAAGTTGTTTATATTTATGGGGCACATGAGATCTTTTGATACATGTATGCAATGTGAAATAAGCACATCATAGAGAATGGGGTAGATATTTCCTCAAACATTTATTCTTTGAGTTACATACAATCCAATTACATGCTTTAGGTTATTTTAAAATGTACATTTAAGGTGGCTATAGTTACCCTGTTGTGCTGTCAAATAGTGGGTCTTATTCATTCTCTCTATTTTTTGTACCCATTAACCATTACTACCTCCTCCCTTAGACCCCCACTACACTTACCAGCCTCTGGTAACTATTATTCTACTCTGTATGTCCATGAATTCAATTGCTTTAATTTTTAGAACCCACAAATAAATGAGAATATGTTATGCTTGCCTTTCTGTGCATGGCTTATTTCACTTAACATAATGATCTCCAGTTCTATTTATGTTGTTGCAAATCACTGGATCTCATTCTTTTATATGGCTGATTAGTACTCCATCGTGTACATGTACCATATTTTCTTTAACCCTTTGTCTGGTGATGGACACTTACATTGGATCCAAATCTTAGCTATTGTAAACGGTATCGCAACAAGCATAGGAATGTGGATATCTCTTTGAGGTACTGATTTTCTTTTTTGGGAGAGTATACACCCAGCAGTGGGATTGCTGGATCATAAGATAACTCAATTTTTAGATTTTTGAGGAAGCTTCAACCTGTTCTCCGTAGTGGTTGTACTAATTTACTTTTCCTCCGACATTGTACAAGGGTCCCCTTCTCTCCACATTTTTGCCAGCATTTCTTGTTGCCTGTCTGTTGGATGTAAGTCATTTTAACTGGGGTGAAATATCTCATTATTGTTTTGATTTACATTTATCTGATAATGAATTATTTTGAGCACTTTTTCATATGTCTGTTTGCCATCTGTATATATCCTCTTTGAGAAATGTCCATTCAAAAGGTTTGCCATTTTTTTGATAGGATTATTGTATTTTTTCCATTAGAGTTGTTTGAGCTCCTTACATATTCTGGTACCTTCTTAGAAGGATAATTTGCAAGTATTTTCTCCTATTCTGCCTCTTTGTTGATTGTGTCCTTTACTGTGCACAAGCTGTTTAACTTAATGTAATCCCATTTGTCCATTTTAGGTCTGACTGTCTGCGCTTGTGGGGTATTTCTCAAGAAAATTTTGCCCAGACCAATGTCCTGGAGAGTTTCCTTAATGTTTTCTTGCAGTAGTTTTATAGTTTGAGGTTTTAGATTTAAGTCTTTAATCCATTTTCATTTTTTGGTATATGATAAGAGATAGAGGTCTAGTTTCATTCTTCTGCATGTGGATATCCAGTTTTTCCAGAATCATTTATTAAAGAGACTGTCCTTTCCCCAATGTTCTTGGCATCTTTGTCAAAAATGAGTTCATTTTAGGTGTGTGGACTTGTTTATAGGCTTGCTACTGTTTCATTGGCCTATGTGTCTGTTTTTATGCCAGTACCATGCTGTTTTGGTTACTATAGCTCAGTAGGGTAATATGAAGTCAGTTACTGTGATTCCTCCAGTTTTGTTCTTTTTGCTTAGGATACTGGTTATTCTGGGTCTTTTGTGGTACTACATAAATTTTAGATTTTTTTTCTGATTCTGTAAAGAATGTCATTAGTATTTTGATAAGGATTGCACTGAATCTGTAGATTGTTTTGAGTAGTATGGACATTTTAACAATATTGATACTTCCAATCCATGAACGGAGTTTTTTTTTCCATTTTTTGGTGTCCTCTTCAATTTCATTCATCAGTGTTTTATAGATTTCATTATAGAGATTTTTCACTTTTTAGTTAAGTTGATTTCTGTGTATTTAATTGTATGTGTAATTAATATAAATTGGATTACCTTTTTATTTCTTTTTCACATTCTTCAGTGTTGACAGAAATGCTACTCATTTTTGTACATTGATTTTGTATCCTGCAACATTACTGAATTTGTTTATCAGTTTTAATACTTTTCTTGTGGAGTCTTTATGTTTTTTCAAATATCACATCATATCATTTGCAGACAAAGAAAATTTGACTTTGTTTTTTTCCAATTATGTCTTCTGTTTGTCTGCTTGTGCTACCTAGGACTTCTAGTCCTATGTTGAATAACAGTGGTGACAGGGGGCATACTTGTCATGTTCCAGATCTTAGAGGAACAGCTTTCAGTATTTTTCCCATGAAGTATGATACTAGCTGTGGATCTGTTGTGAATTGCTTTTATGTAGAGATATGTTCCTTCTGTATTGTTTTTTTTGAGAGCTTTTATCATGAAGGAATGTTTAATTTTATCAAATGCTTTTTCAGGATGTATTGAAATGATTACATGGCTTTTCCCTTTCATTCTGTTGATATAATGTATCACATTGATTGATTTGCATATGTGGAAACATTTTTGTAGCCCAGGTATAAGTCCTATTTGGTCATGATAAATGATCTTTCTAATGTATTGTTGAATTCAGTTTGCTGGTATTTTGATGAGAATGTTGGCATCAATCTTCATCAGAGATACTAGCTTGTAGTTTTCTTTTTTTGATGTATGTCTGGTTTCGGTATCAGGGTAATACTGGACTCAGAATGAGTTGGAAGTATTTCTTCCTCTATTTTTCAGAATAGTTTTAGTAGGATTGGTATTATTCTCCTTAAAATGTTTGATGGAATTCAGTAGTGAAGCCATCAGGTCCTGAGCTTTTCTTTACTGGGAGACTTTCTATTAGACTTTTGATCTTCTTACTCATTATTTGTTTATTCAGATCTTGGATGTCTTCCTGGTTGAATCTTGGTAGGTTGTATGTGTCTAGGAATTTGTCCATTTCATCTAGATTTTCCAATTAATTTGCATAGAGTTGCTCATAGTAGCCACTAATGATCTTCTGGATTTCTGCAGTATCAGTTGTAATGTCTTTTACTATTTCTGATTTTATTTATGTTGGGAGAAAAGCTGAGTGTTTGGAGAGAAGCTGAGTCAGGGCTTGCATGTCTGCTAGACTTGCTGGCTTCTTACTTCTAGCACTCCCATGATCTCAAGTAGCCATATGTTTCAAAGAAAATGGTAAACCATCACAGCTGTAGCTCATTTGCTTGATACATCACTTCCTTTTAACCCCCACATCCTCACCACCTGTTTCTTTATTTGATCACCAATAAATAGTGTGGGGTCCCAGAGCTTGGGATCTTCACAGCCTCCGTACTAGCGTTGGCCTCCTCATTCCACTTTCTCTCTTAACTTGTCTTTTCTCATTCCTTTGACTCTGCCAGACTTCGTAGCCCCCACAGCCTGGTGTTGGGTCTGATCACTCCAACATTCCTGGCACCCAACATGAAGCAATGAAGACTCCGGTGAAGGAATGCTAGAGTGTGTGAAAGCAGAGTACGCATTGTCAGAGGACACCTGAGGATGACTGAAAGAAGCTCAGTGGGAAAGCTGAGCACTCGGAAGAACCAGGGTAAAAATGGAACAAAGGGAAAGCAAACATTTTGCTTATTTGAATTTCTTAAGGCATTTATTATGAAGAGGGGGAATGAAAGTTAGTACTCAGAATTTGTCATCACTCTTTAGTACAGTAAAGCAGTTTTGCCCATGGTTTTCAGAAAAGGGACTGGAGTTGGATGAATGGGAGAGAATTGGAAGAGATTTTTAAAAGGCATATAAAGATGGAGCAAAAATTCCAGTTTCCATTTGGTCAATGTGGGTGCTAATAAAGGCAGGTCTTGAGCCATTTCAAACAGATGATGAGGCAGATTCAGATGAGGAAGAGGAGGATGAGTGTAAAAAACTAAACTAACTTCAGACTCTGAGTGTGAGGAACAGCTACCAGAGGAGATTAAAGAAAAGAAAGGAAAACTAAAAAAAGGATGTTTTACTAGCCTGTTGGCTCCACCTGCTGAATTAAGTGAATGGCCACCTCCTCTCTCTCTCCCCTTAATGGGTGAGAGAATGAATTAGCTGAATATATTAAGGCTTGCTATGGCATTGGAGGTAACTTACATAAGGCTACTCTTTTAGCTCAGGCTATGGCCGGATTGAAAGTAGGAAAAAATACACCCCATTTCTCAGGCTCTTGTTTCAATTGTGGTCAATTTGGACACACAAAAAAGGAATTTAGAAAAGGAAATGCTATCTAGTAATGGAAAAACCTCATTTGCAGGACCTCAACAGCAAGTTTTTCAAACTGACTTTTCTTCTCCTCAAAGGGCTGAACTTATGGCTGTGATAACAGTGTTAAAAACTTTTAAACAGCCAGTAAACATTGTTTCCAACTCAGCCTACATAGTGCAAGGCATGTAAAATATTGAATGTGCCTTAATTTGAAATGTGACTGATGAACAACTTAATCTTTTATTTCATTATTTACAGCAAGCAGTGCAACAAAGGCATTCCCCTTTCTATATCACTCATATGAGAGCACATATTAACCTCCCTGGCCCTTAACTAAACTTAATCAAAGGGCGGATGCATTGGTGTCTGCAGTCTTTGCTGATGCACAAACATTCCATTCTTTAACCCATCTTAATAGAAACAAGCTAAAGAAATGGTACAACACTGTTCTTCCTGCCAAGTCCTGCATCTGCCACATCAAGGAACAGGAGTTAACCCTGGAGGTTTATCTCTAAATTCCATCTGGCAGATGGATGTAACACATATTCTTGCTTTTGGAAAATTGTCCTTTGTTCATGTTCCAGTAGATACCTATTCACTTTTTATCTGGGCCACATGTCAAACAGGGGAAGCCACAGCTCATGTTAAAAGACATCTCTCATCTTGCTTTTCAGTTATGGGAATCCCAGAAAAAAATCAAAACTGATAACGGACCAGGATACTGTAGTAAAGCCATGACTGGATTTTTTCAACAATGGAATATTACCCATACTACAGGTATTCCATATAACTCACAAGGACAGGCAATAGTGGAAAGAGCTAATCGTACTTTAAAAACTCAAATATGAAAGCAAAAGGGGGGGATCAGGAATATAAGACACTGCATATGCAATTGCATTTAGCTTTACTAACATTAAATTTTTAAAATTTATAAAAATATCAACCTATGACTGCAGCTGAACAACACCTGACAGGACAAAAGGAAAACAAAAAGGCTAGACAAGATATATGGTGGATGGATGCACATACAAAGAGCTGGGAAAAAGGAAAGATAATTATATGGGGAAAGGGATTTGCTTGTGTCTCTCCAGGTGACAATAAGATGCCTGTGTGGGTGCCCACCAAACATCTGAAGATCTATCATGAGCCACAACATCTAGTGGACCCACCTGTACAGTGCACATTGAAGGTTTAAGGATTGCTGTTTTGCTATAGTGTTGCACAAGAAGGATAAGCCTCGATTTGCTTTCTCTATGCCTTCTGTTAATCAGAAAAAGCCTGCTTCTTGTTATCAATGGTAAGTTTTACCCTGTGGTAATTAACCAAAGAGGCAGAAGCTGAGTTATAAATGCTTCGGCAATGGCATGCTTCCTAGCTGCAGAAAAGAAAAAAAGAAAAAAGCCTTTGCTTGTGTTTCAGTAGATTTACTAACATGGGGGTGAGGGTATGCTTGTGTTTTTGCAGGAGACAAAGAAACCATGTGGGTGCCCTCAAGATGTGTACGACCATGGAATGGGGGACTGGAGGGACCCATGGATCCCAACCATGGGCCGAGTTCCCCCAGTATGAGCCATGAGCCAGTTGAATCTGAATGCAAAGACGGAATGAGGACTGACCGGAGTCACACTGACATCAACCCCCATAACATGGGGACAGATTAAAAAAACACACAGGAGGCTGAGAAACTGCTGGAGTGCCAGGGTTTTACCTTTTGCTGGGATTCAGAGGTACAATAGATGCTTCATGGACCAATGCTTTCTGACTGAACTCCTCTCTACCCTAAATACAAGAGATCCTAATAGATAGGCAGGAATATCATTGCCCCCATTCAGCATGAAGAAGTTATGGAAGACAGACCTTCATCCTTCTGGAACCCTTAGAACTAAGGGTCCTCTTGTAAAAGGGAAAGGGGAAATATGTAAGAAGCATTCAAACCAGAGCAACTGTATTTTAAATAAGGGCTAAGAAAAATGAAGCTGGATCACCAATCAGCAATTAAGGGCTGCACAGCCTGCAATTGCCTTGCTCAATTAATTTAAGGAAAAAAAAGAGGCTCTTTTGGATTCAAAGTTGTGTTATGTTACTCTTAAACACCATCTGGAGGGCAGAGATGAAAATCTCACCCTCGATATTGAGAAACTAAAAGAGCAGGTTTCTGAAGCCTCTCAGGCTCACTTAGCCCTGCTCCCTGGAACTGATATTTTGAATGAGACAGGTGATGGGTTGTCTACAATCAGTCCTCTTAAATGGATTAAGGTCATTGGAAGTTCTACACTTGCAGATTTTGTTATAATAATTATGTGCTTGTACTGTCTCCTTTTGGTCTGCAGATGCGGAAGCTGCTGCTGGAGAGAAACCCATGGTTGAGAACAAGCAATGATAGCTGTGGTGGTTTTTCAAAAAAGAAAAGGGGGGCATGTTGGGAGAAAAGCTGAGTGTTGGGAGAGAAACTGAGGCAGGGCTTGCATGTCTGCTAGACTTGCTGCCTCCTTACTTCTAGCACTCCCATTATCTCAAGTAGCCATATGTTTCAAAGAAAATGCTAAATCATCACAGCTGTAGCTCATTCACTTGGTACACCACTTCCTTTTAACCCACACATCCTCACCACCTGTTTCTTTGTTTGATCACCAATAAATAGCGTGGGCTCCCAGAGCTTGGGGACTTCGCAGCCTCCATACTAGCGTTGGCCCCCTGGTCCCACTTTCTCTCTTAACTTGTCTTTTCTCATTCCTTTGACTCCGCTGGACTTCATCACCCCCACGGCCTGGTGTTGGGTTGGATCACCCCAAAAATTTACTTGGACCCTCTCTCTTTTTTTCTTAGTCTGGCTAAAGGTTTGTTCAGTTTTGTTTAACTTTTCAAAACACCAATTTCTTTTTTCATTAATCCTTTGTATTGATATTTTCATTTTAATTTTATTTTTTTCTGATCTTATCTTTATTATTTCTTTTCTTCTAGTAATTTTGGGTTTGGTTTGATCTCACTTTTCTAGTTCCTTAAGATGCATTATTAGATTATTTGAAGTTTTTCCTCTTTTATGATATGGCACTTACAGCTATAAACTTTCCTCTTAGTACTGTTTTGGCTGTATCCCATAGGTTTTAGTTTTTTGTATTTCGTTATCATTTGTTTTAATAAGAAATTTTCAATTTCCTTTTGAATTTCTTCATTGACCCGCTTGTCATTTAGAAGCATATGGTTTAATTTTCATGTATTTGTATAGTTTTCAAAATTCCTTCTTGTTACTAATTTCTAGTTAATTTCCATTGTGATCAAAGAAGATGCTTGATATTACTGCAATATTTTGAAAGTTTTAAGACTTGTTTTGTGACCCAACATATGGTCTTATCCTTGAGAATAATCCATGTGCTGAGGAAAAGAATGGGTATTCTGCAGCTATTTGATGAAATGTTCTGTAAATCTCCATTAGATCCATTTGGCCTATAGTGCAGATTAAGTCTGAGATTTCTTTGTTGATTGTCTCTCTAGAAGATCTGTCCAATGCATTTATTATTGTACTGAGGCTTATCTCTCTCTTTAGCACTAATCATATTTGCATTGTGTATCTGAGTGCTCCAGTTTTGGTGCATATGTATTTAAAATTGTTATATCCTCTTTCTGAATTGACCCTTTTATCATTATATAGTGAACTTCTTTGTCTCCTCTTGTACTTTTCGTCTTAAAGTCTATGTTCTCTGATATAAGTATAGTGACTCCTACTCCTTTTTGTTTTCCATTGTTATGGAATATTTTTCCATCCCTTTATTTTCAGTTTATGTGTTTCTTTATAGGTAAACTCTTTCTTGTGGGCAACAAATCAAGGGGTCTTCTTTTTTCATCCTTTCAGCCAGCCTGCCTTTTGATTGGAGAGTTTTGTCCATTTACTTTCAATCTTATTATTGATAAGTAAGGACTTACTCAAGCTATTTTGTTACTTGTTTTCTGGTCATTTTGTGGTCTCCACCTCCTTCTTTCTCTCCTCCTGTCTTCCTTTACTGAAGATGATTTTCTCTGGTGATATGATTTAGCTCTTTGCTTTTTATTTTCTGTGCCTCCATTGTATGTTATTTGGTTTCAGTTTACCATGAGATTTATAAATACTATCTTATAACACATTATTTTAAGCTGATAACAACTTAACACTGTTTGCATAAACAAACAAATAAACATGCAAAAAGAAAACTAGTAAAAAAACTCTTTGCCTTAACTTTGTCCCCTCACTTTTTAACTTTTTGTTGTTTCTATTTATATCTGTTGTACTATGTCTTGAAAAGTTATTGTACTTTTTTTTTTTATTGGTCCAACATTTAGTCTTTCTACTATGGATAAGAGTAGCTTACACACCACAGTTACAGTGTTATAGTATTCCATGATTTTCTGTGTACTTACTATTACAAATAAGTTTTGTATCTTCAAGTAATATTATTCCTCATTAATATCCTTTTCTTTCTGATTGAAGTACCCCCTTTAGCATTTCTTGTAGGACAAGTCTGGTATTGATTAAATCCATCAGCTTTTATTTGTCTGCAAAATTCTTTGTTTTTCCTTCATGGTTAAAGGACATTTTTTCTTGATATACTATTCTAGGGTAAAAGTTGTTTTTGTTTTCCTTCAGCACTTTAAATATGTCATGCCACTCTCTCATAGATTGTAAGGTTTTCCTTGAAAAATCTGCTGCCAAACATATTGGAGCTTCTTTGCATGTTATTTAACTTTTTTTCTCCTTCTGCTTTTAGAATCCTTTTATTATCCTTGACCTTTGAGAGTTTACTTATTAAATGTCTTGAGGTAGTCTTGTTTGGTTTAAATCTGCTTGGTGTTCTGTAACCTCCTTGTACTTGGATACTGATAACTTTCTCTAGGTTTTGGAAGTTCTCTGTTATTATTATCCCTTTGAATAAACTTTCTATCCCATCTCATTTTCTATCTCCTCTTTAAGGTCAATAGCTTTTAGATTTGTCCTTTTGAGGCTATTTTCCAGACCCTGTAGAAGTGCTTCATTGGTTTTTTTTTCTTTTGTCTCCTCTGACTGTATATTTTCAGATAACCAATCTTCAAGCTCACTAATTCTTTCTTCTCCTTGATCAATTCTGCTATTAAAGGACTCTGATACATTCTTCAGTACACCAATTATATTTTTCAGCTCCAGAATTTCTGCTTGATTCTTTTAAATTATTTCAATCTCTGTTAAATTTAACTGATAGAATTCTGAATTTCTTCTGTGTTATCTTGAATTTATTTGAGTTTCCTCAGCATAGCTATTTTGAATCCTCTGTCTGAAAAATCACATATCTCTGTTTCTCCAGGATTGGTTGTTATTGCCTCATTTATTTCTCTTGGTGAGGTCATGTTTTCCTGGATGGTGTTGATGCTAGTAGATGTTCTTTGGCATCTAAGCATTGAAGAGTTAGGTATTTATTGTAGTATTCACTGTATGGGCATATTTGTAACCATTCTTCTTGGGAAGATTTTTCAGATATCTGAAACAACTTGGGTGCTGTGTTCTTAGCTATATCTGCTTTAGGGGACACCTCAAGCCCAGCAACACTGTGGCTCTTTAAGCTTTGATAGTCTTGAGATACTGCCTTGATGGTTTTGCACAAGATTCAGCTGAATTCTCTGGATTACCAAACAGAGCCTCTTGTTCTCTTCTCTTACATTCTCCCAAACAAACAGACACTTTCCCTCTCTTTTGAGCCACATAAAGCTGGGGGTGGAGTGACACAAGCACTCCTGTGGCCTCTACCACTATGACTATGCTGGGTGAGACCTGAAGCCAGCACATCAGTGGGTCTCACCCAAGGTCTGCTGTCATCACTTCCTGCCTATTACCTATGTTCATTCAAGGCCCTGGGACTCTACATTCAGCTGGTGGCAAAGCCAGCCAGGCCTGTGTTCTTCACTTCAGGGCAACAAGGTCCCTCAGGCCCCAGGTGGGTCCAGAGGTGTCATCCAGGAGACAGAGACTAGGGTCAAAAACCTCAAAAGTCTGCCTGGTATTCTATTGTACTGCAGCTGAGCTGGAACTCAAACCACAAGTCGCTGTACTTCCTACTCCCCCCTCCCTTTTTGAAATGCAGAAAATCTCAACCAGGCCAAGTGGAGTATTGCCAGACTACCACGATATTCCCTTAAGATCCAAGGACTCTTAAGTCAGCTTGTAGTGAATGCTGCCTGGCTTGTCACTCACCCTTCAGGGCAGTAGGCACTCCTCTGGTTCAGAGAAGGTCCAGAAATGCTATCACAGAATCAAGTCCCGGCATCAAGGACCTCAAGAGTCTGTTGATTGCTCTACTCCCCTGTGGCTGTGCTGGTATCTAAGGTGCAAGACAAACTTCCCTTTCCTTTTTCCTCTCCTTTTCTTAAGCAGAAGCTTTGCCTCATAGTCAACACAGCTGACAATGTATTGAGTTTCACCTGAAGCCAGCAAGTCTCAGAAGCTCAACAAAAGCCTGCCATGTAATACCTGGATATTTCTGCTGATTATTCATGGCCCAAGGACTTGCCAATTAGCAGGTAATGAATGCTGCTATGCTTGGGTCCTTTCCTTCAAGGCTGTGGGTTTCCTTCTGGCCCACGATGTTTACCTAAGACCCAGAATGGTGGCCTCAGGACGCTGACTGGTGCCCTATCCTGTTGTGGCTGACCTGGTATCCAAGATGCAAGACAAAGTCCTCCCCACTTTTCCCTCTCCTCTTTTAAAGGGGAAGCAAGAGGTCTTTTTTGAAACTAGTAGATGTGCAGCCTGTGTTTAGCGGAGGGGCTCATGCCAGCACTCCCTTGGCATCCCCAGCCAGCATCTTAGTATGTCATGGGCTCTTATCATCTGTTGTCTCTGGGCCTAGTTCAGAACTAGGACACGGCCTAAGAATTGCAGTCCTAATGGCCTAGACTGCCTTTCAAGTTTACTTGGGGACAGAGTACTATAGCCCTAGGTGGTAAGGTTTGTGGGAACTCAAATTATGACCACTGGGATCCATGATTCCCTTCTGGCTAGGGCTGTTCCTGGGTGGGTTTTAGCTGAGTTTGGTTCATTTTTTCTTTCTGCTGTAATCGGACAGTACTGAATTCAATGCCTCACAATTGCTGTTTTTTCCCTCCTGCAGCATGCAGAGACTATACACAACACACAGTTGTTGCTAAGGTGTCAGGGAGAAGTTCATGTCAGTGATTCAGGATTGTTTTTTCCATCTTTTCAGTGGCTGTTTCAGTGATATAAAGTTGAAACTAGGTACTATGAAGGCTCACCTAAATTTGTTTTTTATGAATGTGTTTTTTTTTCTGTGTAGATAGTTGTTAAATTGGTGTCTTTGTGGGGTGGGGAAAAGTAGAGCATTCTATTCTGCCATCTTCCTCTGCCTTTCTCCTGCATGTTGATTTTTGTATCCTATATTTTCTAAAAATTATTTCTAACAGATTTTTGGTTAAGTCCTGATAATTTTCTGTATATAAGATTATGTCATCTCCATACAGAAACAATTTTACTATTTAAAAAATACATTTGGATGATTTTTAATTCTATATCTTGCCTAATTGCTTTGGATAGGATTTCCAGTACTCCATTAACAGAAGTCATGGTGAGAGCAGGCACTCTTGTCTTGTTCCTTATCTTAGAGGAAAAGCTTTCAACTTTTCATAGTTGGACATGGTGTTAATAGCAAATTTGTCATAAATGGAGTTTGTTCAATTTGTTTTTCTGTTCAGTTAATAAAAATTAAGGAGAAAATTTTTTGTATTTTTCCTTTAGAAAAGAGATATCACAGTGGTTGTTTATTTATTTATGCAAGCACATGGAATGTTAGTGAATGAAAATGGCCCAAATTATTGTCTAACAAGTTTTAGGAAAGGACAAAAACAAAACAGTGAAGAACCTGAGAGATTCTCATTCCACCTAGTAATGACAGAAGGATAGCACTGGCACGTGTGCAAACATTTAACCTTCAGGTTTTTTTTTCTAGAAATAGAAGATGAAGATTTTTTTTAAAAAACTACACAAATTTCTATTACTTATACCTTTGTATATCCTCTGAACTCCTCCAATTTTAATGGCAATTGTAGTCTGTGACTAAAGGAGACAGGTGGATAATCACCCTTGAAAGAGAGCTGATCTATAATTAATAGGGATTTGATTCCACTAAGAAGCAGCAGCTTGAGATAGGTGATTGGGGAGATGTGGCAAGTTTTAAGAGTGGGCTTGACAGTGGTAATGGGAGGTGTTGGACTTCTTTACTGTGTTAGAGAAAAACTTAAGCTATGTATTCTGGTATAATCAAATGGGACATTTTTTGCTCATATTTAGAAACTTTGGTCAGTGCAGATTTGTAGGTTGTTTTGGGGAAGACTAAGAAAAAGAAATATAGTATTAACAGGTTTGTCTACGTTTCTGCTTCTCTCTGTGTTGGCCTTATTCTTTCCTAATATAAGTGGGCTGTCTTAATGTAGTAAGTAACACAAGAGAACCCCTGCTCATATTCTTCCAACTATCAATCACAGATAAAAAGGGAAGCAGGTAGATTGGCCCTTCATGGTCCTTGCGCCCTTGTCTTAAATCAGCCACAGAGTCAAGATGTTACTCCTTACGTTAGATCTAATTTGAGACATTTACCACTTGTGTGACAAAAATAGGACCTTTTCTCAGAAGAGAAAAAGCACAGACCTGACGACCCTGTAAGCCAGTTACAAAGGCATTACCTAAGAAGAGGTTTTCTTTCTAACGGAGCCAAGTTAAAGATTACAAAATGTTTCTCTGCTCAAAAAGCACTGAAGATACTGTCAAATAAAAATGCATTGCTACACTATGAGAGAACAGCTACATCTGTAAGTCACCCAGATTCTCTACTTGTCATAGCTCAAATTCTCATTAGTTCTCTCCTGGCCTATCTAAATAAACTCCCTAATCAAGTGTCTTTCTTCTCTTCTCTCATTCTTGTCCATTCTTATATTCTTGGCAGACTCACTCTTGTAAATTACAAAGCCTAACTGGTGTCCTTTTTTCTTTTAAAATATGGCCATATCTTAGTGTTCGTCTCTGTTTCTTAAAAGCAAGTTATCATTAATCTGTTCTGTGATTGTTTATGCATTCTTCAGAATTCAGCTCAAATGACATCTGATTCAGTATTTCCAAACCTGGTTGATTAGCGTAACCTGGTTGATTAGCGTAACTAATTGGAAGACATATTAAAAGATAAATTTCAGGACTTGCTACCACAATCTGATTCCTGGGTCTGGATAATGCCAGGATAACTCTGATGTCCCAGAAATTTTGATAATCAGTGATCCAAGTATAGAAGCCTTCCAAAATCCATCTCTCCTTCAATCTTTGGTGGTATTTACTCCACATTTGTAATCCCACAGCACTAAATGTTTGCACCACATCCTCAATGCTCTTATGATAATGGGATAAAACCAATTTGAGAAATACTAAAAGGAAAATTTTTCTTACATTGATATTTAGCTATTTCAGGAATTAAACTTCCCACCTTAGCAAGTGCCTCTAAAATAGCAGATAAATTTCTTAGTTAATGGCAACTTATGTAATTCTGAAACATTATAATACATGAATCATAAGAAATAAACTAGTTGTATTTCTTTTTCATTATTTAAAAACAAGTTGCTCAATATATATTTTTTAATTTATAGTAACTAGTTTAACTTTAAACATTGGCATGTACTAAGTATTTCTGAATAGTAGTTGAGTTCTCTTTAGAAGGTTGGTAAAATATATATATTATATATAGAATTTTATATATATAAATATGTAGAGATAGTAATTTAAGAGGGTACTTGTGAAGTTTTAAAAATCTGTTCATAGAAAGCTTTAAATACATTAAGTTTAAAATTTAGAAAAAAATCTGAGAGTACAGATTTTGTTCAGTTTGAATTATTTTAATGTTTTTTTTTTCAGAAGAATTTCTTATTTTTATTTATTTAGTTAGTTTATTGGGGAGGGGGTTCCTGAAGCCATTAGCCCTTAAAATATCTTCCCAGGCATATCATTTGTGCACTAACCCTTCTAGCTAAGATATGGAACTATGTGAAAATCTTTTGCTACTGTGTTAACAACTTGAAAAATGTGGAGAGGAAAATTCCCATTTTCTTTAGTCTTAGCAAATAATAATGGATGTAAATAAAATATTAATAAATAATGAATTCTAGAAATGAAAAATAAAATACCTGACAATTTAAAAAGTATTGCATGGGGGTAAAAGCACATTGCAGAAAAAGCATCAATAAACTTACATAAAATTTATCTAAATTAAAACAGGAAGACAGAGGGTAAAAAGAATAAAAAATATAAAGTGAGTATCACTAACCTATAAGAAAATATCAACAAATCTATCTTAAATGTAATTAAAGGCTTAGAAGAAAAGAATGAGAGGATAAAAAATCTCAACCTACTGATGTAACAACAAATACTTAGTGGAAATATAACAAGGAAAACCCCAACAAGGCCATTATAGTTACATCACTGAAAACCAAAATAACATGTTAATGGTATCCAGAAGAAAAAATACATAGTATGAAGAGGAATAACTATAAGAATGATAATAGTCTTATTATCAAAAAATATGTAAGCCAGAAGGCAAAAAACAACAAATTTTAAACATGGAATTTTATATATTAAGATTATATTTTAAAAATCAGGACCAAATAAAGGTATTTTTAGATAAATGAAAGGTGTGAAGGTATATAGCCAGCAGACATGTACTAAAGCAGACACTAAGGAAAATTGTTCAGGGATGAAGAAAAATAATACAAGAAGGAAATGCAAATGTAGAAGAAGGAATAAATAGCACCAGATATGGTAAATATGCAGGCTCGCGTTAAAGACTACTTTGTGTTTTCTTAATTTATTTTATAAAATAATTGACAGTTTAAATAAATAAAAATATTCATATACACAATAGATTATTATTCAGCCATAAAAAAGAATGAGTTCCTGTCATTTGCAACAGCATAGATGGAACTGGAGGACAATATGTTAGGCAAATTATTTATGCCAGGCAGAGAAACACAAATTTTGCATGATCTTATTTACTTGTGGGAGTTAAAAATTAAAACAATTAAACTCATGGAAATAGACAGCAGAATAATGATTACCAGAGGCTAGAAAGTGTAATGGGTGGGGTGGGGTGGATGGTTAATGGGTGTAAAAATATAGTTAGATAGAATGCATAAGATGTAGTACTTGATAGCACAATAGGGTGACTTCAGTCAACAATTTATTGTCAATTTTTAAATAATGAAAAGGATATAATTGGATAGTTTGTAACACAAAGAAAAGAAAAATCCTCGAAGTGATGGGAAAAAATAATGAAAAATAAATAAATAAATAAATAAAATATTCTATAATGTATTTTGGGTTTTTTTAATGCATAGGAGAAACAAAACATGCAACACCAATAATCAAAACAACTGAGTAGTCAATGGAATTATATTGTTGTATGTTTCCTAGATAATATGTAAAGTGGCATAATATTAGTCTCAGGTAGAATCTGATAAGTCAAGGATATGTATTACAATTTCAAGACAATACACTTATGACTAAACAATAAAATGAAGATATGGTGAAAAACAACAGAAGTGGAGAACAGTGTTATGCATGGAATTGTGACCCCCAAAATTCATATTCATATATTGACACCCTAACTTCTAAATTGTCTATATTTGGAGAATGGGACCTTAGAAAATGCAATGAAGGTCAAATGAGATCATGAATGGTGTCTTAATCCAATATGATGGGTGTACTTATAAGAGGAGGAAGAGATACCAGGGAGACAATGACACAGAGAAGAGGACACATGAGGACATTTAATTCCATTAAATGTAAATGTATTAAGCACTCTAATTTAAAGGTAGTGTATGAGTCTGTTCTCATGCTGCTATGAAGAAATACCTGAGACTGGGTAATTTATAAAGCCTGTTAATCAGTTCCAAAGTCACTTCCACATTTTCAAGTGTCTTTATAGCGGCCCCCCACTCTTTGCGGTACCAATTTATTGTATTTGTTCACTCTCACATTGCCAATAAAGACATACTCAAGAATGGATAATTTATAAAGAAAAGAGGTTTAATTGACTCGGTTCAGCATGGTTGGGGAGGCCTCAGGAAACTTACAATTATGACAAAAGGGGAAGAAAACACTCCTTATTCACAGGACAGCAGGAAGGAGAATGAGTGCCCGGGAAAACCATCAGATTTCATGAAAATGAACTCACTATCATGAGAACAGGATGCGGGAAACCACCCCCATGATTCAATTATCTCCACCTGGTCCCTCTTGTAACACATGGGGATTATGGGAACTACAATTCAAGATGAGATTTGGGTGGGGACTCAGCAAAATTATATCATGCATTGATTGCCAGGCCGAATAAATTTAATACTAAATGTTATGATCTTTAGAAGAGATGTTATTTAAATATAAATACACAGATTGAAAGCCACGCATATTTTTATTCTCCAATTTTTAAATTGTTTTCTACTAAGAGTTTAGATACATAACTCTGTAATGCATCTGGAGTTGATTATAATATATAGTGATGATAGGATTTAATGCTGTATTCTTCAAGAAAACCATTTTTTTCCAACTCCACTAATTGAAAAATTTTTCTTTTAGTGCTTATCTGAACTGACAGTTCTGTCATATACTAAAGTTCCCTACACAGGTAGGTCAGTTAATTGGCTCTCTATCTCTCTTTCTCTCTCTCTTCTCAGTCAACTTATAAACTATATCTTCATAGAAAAGCTTAAAATCTTGTATGACAATTCCCCTTTGGTTATTCTTTGGATGTATTCTGTTTTCTTAGAATTATAGCTCTTCATGTAAATTTTATAATAATTCTAAAATTCATTAAAAGATATGGTTTTTCTTGGAATTTCATGAAATGTACAGGTCAATTTGTAGCAAATTGATATCTTTATGATAATAAGTCTTCTAAAATTTCTACATTTAGGATAATATGTGTATCAGGTTTATGCTGGCTTCTTAGAATGAATTGAAGAACATTTCCTTTTTATCCTACTCTCTGGAAAAGTTTAAACAGAATTGGGATAATCTGTTCCTTGAAAGGTTAATAGAATTTTCTTATGAAACTTTCTGGGCCTGATGTTTTCTATGCAGAAAAATTTTATCCTGACATCAGTTTCTTTAATTATTATAGAAATCTTCAATCTTTTCATTCTTGTAGAACCTTTTTAGTAGAAAGAATTTCTCAAGAAATTTGTGCCTTTTATCTACACTTTAAAACTATTTGGTATACTGTTATTGATGTTCTATTATTATTGTCTAATATCTTTTGCCTATATATATGTATCTATTTTTATTCAAAATAGTTTTTATTACTTTTTTTCTCTTCTATTGATAAGCACTGCCAGAGATTTGTTGATATTGTCAGCTTTTACAATGAAGAAGATTTTGGCTTTGTTGTTTTTTGTATAGTATCTTTATTTTGTAGCTTATTAATCCTTGGTTTTATTCTGAAATCTATCATTCCATTCATTTGGGTTCATTGTGTTTTTTTCTACTAATTAATGATGGACACTAAGCTCATTATATTAATTTTTGTCTTTTCAATATAGTCATGCAAGACTACAAATTTCTCCATAATGCACAACTATTATTACATCTCAAACCCCACATATGTGCTGTTTACAGTGTAATTTTAATGCATTCTACTATTTGCTCCATTTTTTACATTAATTATGATTTATTCTTTAATTAGTTATGTAACATGTATTTTTTTCAAATATATGATTTAAAATTTATTTTTGCTAATTATAACTACATTATAGTGAAAGATTATATTTTTGACAACTATTGTTTATGTTTTGAGGAATTTTATCTTGTAAATAACACATTATTGTAAATTTTCCATGAGTGTTAATAAAGATGCATATTCACTCTAATTGCTGGACAGAGAACTCTATATATTTTCTTTTTTTCACATTATATAGTATTCTACTATCTTGCTAGATACTTAACATACATAATCACTTTTAACCCCCACAAAAGTCCTGCTGCATGTATATAATAAGCCTCATTTGACAGAAGAAAGAGTCGAAACTAAGAGTTAAGTGAATTGCAGAACATCCTTTGCTGCTAATTGTAAGCAGCAGAATTTGCCCCTGGGCTGTTTAATTCCAGAGCCCATGCTTTTATATTATGCCATTTGAGATAGCTTTAGTTATATAGATGTTTACCAACCTATGTGTGCACACAAATACAGTCACACATATATACATATTTTCTCTGGAGAGAAATACAGCAAGCTCTGCTATCTGGCCTGTTCACATGTTGACACTTCTGCCTGAACATACTCTTTCTGTGACTTTCAGCATAGTTGGATTCTTGTCATCTTATGGGTCTCAGCTTAAATGTTACCTCCTAACTTTCTTTTTTTTATTATTACTATAGTTTAAGTTCTGGGATACACGTGCAGAACATGCAAGTTTGATATATAGGTATAGGTGTGCCATGGTAGTTTGCTACACCCATCAACCCGTCATCTACATTAGGTATTTCTCCTAATGCTATCCTTCCCCCAGCCCCGTACCCTCCAAAAGGCCCGGGTGTGTGATGTTCCCCTCCAGGTGTCCATGTGTTCTCATTGTTCAACTCCCACTTATAAGTGAGAACTTGCAGTGTTTGGTTTTCTGTTCCTGTGTTAGTTTGCTAAGAATGATGGTTTCTAGCGTCATGCATGTTCCTGCAAAGGACATGAACTCATTCTTTTTTATGGCTACATAGTATTCCATGGTGTACATGTGCCACATTTTCTTTATCCAGTCTATCATTGCTGGGTATTTGGTTTGGTTCCAAGTCTTTGTTATGTGAATAGTGCTGCGAGAAACATATGTGTACCTGTGTCTTTATAGTAGCATGACTTATAATCCTTTGTGTATATATTCAGTAATGGATTGCTGGGTCAAATGGTATTTCTGGTTCTAGACCACGAGGAATCGTCACACTGTCTTCCACAATGGTTGAACTAATTTATACTCCCAGCAACAGTGTAAAAGCATTCCTATTTCTCCACATCCTCTCCAGCATCTGTTGTTTCCTGACTTTTTAATGATCACCATTCTAACTGGCATGAGATTGTATCTCATTGTGGTTTTGATTTACATTTCTCTAATGAACAGTGATGATGAGCTTTTTCCATATGTTTATTGGCCATATAAATGTCTTCTTTTGAGAAGTGTCTGTTCATATCCTTTACCCACTTTTGATGGGGTTGTTTTTTATTTTTCTTGTAAATTTGTTTAAGTTCCTTGTAGATTCTGGATATTAGCCCTTTGTCAGATAGATAGATTGCAAAAATTTTCTCCCATTCTGTAGGTTGCCTGTTCACTCTGATGATAGTTTCTTTTGCTGTGCAGAAGCTCTTTAGTTTAATTAAGCTCTTTAGTTAACTAAGAATCAATATCATGAAAATGGCCATACTGCCCAAAGTAATTTATAGATTCAAGGCTATCCCCATCAAGCTACCACTGACTTTCTTCACAGAATTAGAAAAAACTACTTTAAATTTCATATGGAACTAAAAAAGAACCCGTGTATCAAAGACAATCCAAAGCAAAAAGAATAAAGCTGGAGGCATCACATTACTTGACTTCAAACTATACTATAAAGCTACAGTAACCAAAACAGCATGGTTCTGGTACCAAAACAGATATATAGACCAATGGAACAGAACAGATGCCTCAGAAATAACACCACACATCTACAACCATCTGATCTTTGACAAACCTGACAAAAACAAGCAGTGGGGAAAGGATTCCCTATTTAATAAATGGTGTTGGGAAAACTGACTAGCCATATGCAGAAAACTGAAACTGGACCCCTTCCTTACACTTCATACAAAAATTAACTCAAGAAGGATTATAGACTTAAATGTAAGACCTAAAACCATAAAAAACCTAGCAGAAAACCTAGGCAATATCATTCAGGATATAGGCATGGGCAAAGACTTCATGACTAAATGTTTTCATTAGATTAAATTGTCACTTTGTTTTTATAATTTCTATGCCCTTGCTATATTATTGCTAAATTGTTGACTTATCAATAATAGAGAAATAAATAATTTATAATGGTAGATTTGTCAGTTTTTCTCTATAGTTCTATCAAGTCTTGCTTCATGTTTTGAGCTTATTTTATAAGTAGTTTACAGTATAAAATTGATTTTTCTTTATAATTAACATCTTAGTGTCATTTCTGTAGGTTTATATCTTTACCTTTTAATCTTATTGTTATTGTATATGATACTAAATTGAAACACTATCTTGGAATTAACATTTGCTTCGTGTGTCTTTTCCCAGTTCTTTAAAATTTTTTGATTTTATGCTTTTTCATGCCTCTTGTAAACAGTAAATTTCTGGAATTTGCATTCATTTTATCCAGTTTGTGAATTTTTATCTTTTAACTTTTAAATTTAGTCCATTTGCATTCATTGTAATAATGTATATATTTGGATGTTGTTTCATCATTTTAACTTATTTCATCTTATATCATATTATAAAGGTGTATTTAAATATTTTAATTTTTAATTGATAAACATTTTCACATGGTTTTACCTCTTTTGTTCTCTTCTATGTCCCAAATTAACTAGCTATTACCTAAAATTTTTATTCTAGAGTATTATGGATATTTTTCTTTACTCTTCTGCTATTAGCTATTTCTAGGACAGTACTAAATTTTCTCAAATCTTCATCAAAACTTCATATATGTCTTGCAGCACCATCTCTTTGATATATCACTTTATAATTCAAGAACTGCTTAAAGAGAAAAGGTCAATTACTGTATTTCTTAAGTTATCTTACCTGTGCTTAGGAAATTATGGCACTGAAGTGATTATGACTCATTCATAATTAAATTTGTAACAATGTTATTAGGTTAGCATTCTTTCTGATAATTTACTCTACTTATCATATTTTACATTTCTATTGAGTAGTTTCCTTATGGGGTATCTGTTCCCTTCTTACACATTTTGCCACCAAAACTGTTAGCCACACTTATGTGTTGTCTAGAATAATTAGGGGGGATGCTAAAAAGAAACAGTTTTTAAAATGAATTTTAAAAATCTATGGAAATTGTATACTGCATAGACATTCTGTCATTGTTGAATCAGTGAACATGGGAAAAGCTCTCATACTGTTGCTGAAAGAGAAGTCAAAAAAGGCTTTCACTCAAACAAGGCTTTATTTCAATCAACTCTAAAAATTTTCATTGTACAATTTTTCTCTATTGAAAAATTAGTATCCCCAAAAGCATATATATAAAATTATGTACACAAAAATATAAATAAATGCTTAAAAATGAGAAAATGTACATATAAATTTTCTCCAACAAATCAGGATAAGAAATAATAGTGTAGCATGCCTTTGTCAAAAATTTTATTTTCATTAAATATTAAAAAATTGGACATATAAGTTTAAGAAAATATTTGGCATATAGGATGATATACTGTATTGAGGATTTTAAAAGACATTGAAAAAATATACATAGGTAGACAGTTGGAGTGGTGAAAAAAAGTATTTATAAAGCATTTTGGAAAAATAAGTATGAAGTACAAGACCTCGTGGAACTTTCTTGTGGCATTTACCATTTTACTACATCAGTGACATTCAAGTGACTTCATAACGTATGCAAGCTGTGTGTCAGAAATTTTGTTTTTGAAAGTCTTTTTAGCATATATGCTATTGAAAAAGCACTAACTTTTCATGTTCTGTTAAAATATTGATCTACCACTTAGCAGCTGTGCTGTGTGTCCTTCCACAAGCCATATTAACTCTCTATGGTTCTATTTATTCACTTTTAAAATGAGGGGTTTTGACTGGAGGATTCTAAAACTTCTTTCTAACACTAAATGCTCTTGGTCTATGGCTGCAGTTCTTAGTCTTACATCCAGGCTCACTGAAATTGAATATATTATAAGATACTTGCGGCTGGGTGGGGTGGCTCACGTTTGTAATCCCAGCACTTTGGGAGGCTGAGGCGGGCGGATCACGAGGTCAGGAGATCGAGACCACTGTGAAACCTCATTTCTACTGAAAATACAAAAAATTAGCCTGGCGTGGTGGCGGGCGCCTGTGGTCCCAGCTACTCTGAGAGGCTGAGGCAGGAGAATGGCGTGAACCTGGGAGGCGGAGCTTGCAGTGAGCAGGGCTCCCACCAATGCACTCCAGCCTGGGAGACAGACAGAGACTCCATCTCAAAAAATAAAAAAAGATATTTGCTAAAACACATTTTGCAGGAAATAATTTTTATAGTTTTATTAACTCTAAGATATTTTGTTACTCAAAAAGTTAAATCTCATTGTTATAGGGGAATATTATAGTGATAGAATTGACCATTTCTTCCAGGGTTGAATTCTGCAAAACAATATCATTCCATTAACATTGTAAAATACCTTTTAATGTGTATTTGTTAGTCATTTATGTTATATTTTACGTATAACACATCCTGTTTGCTTCCTAAAAATCTTATATTGAGAAGTCAACTAATTTGAAAAGATTCTGAATAGTAATATCTAATCTAATTAATAATCCTTTTATTATCAATTAGGTGAAATATTTTCAAGAGAGAAAATAACAGATGTTTTGTTTAGATGAATTCATTAATTCATTTGTTCATCAAATATATATTGAGTCCCTATTATGGAACATACATTGGTCTAAACAGAGCAGTGAATAATTTTACCTGCTTTTATGGCATATGAATTTCAGGGGGAGAGACCAGTGATAAATGATAAATGAATACAACAGAAATATAAATAATGTATTGTCAGACTGTCGAATGCTATACATGAAAAAGAAAGGAATGCAAGTTTTAGAGGCTGGTGGGTGGAGATGTAGATTCTTACTTAAATATCTGTCGTTCAGATAGGGGTTTAACGAGATGATTTTTCAGCAGATGCCTGAATAAAGTAAAGGTGAGGGAGACCTCTGTGAATTCTGGGGAAGAAGAGATCCAGGCAGAAGGAAGAGCAAGTACAAATACCCTGCATCAGATTCATGATTAGCATGTTGGAGGAAAAAAAATAGATGAATATCATAAGATCACAAGAAAGGAAAGTCTGGTTCCTAACTTTCCAATGTCATATTGTCTATTTCAGTTTGGGCTGTTAAAACAGATGACTGTAGACTGGATGAATTATAAACAACAGCAAATTGTTTCTCACAGTACTGGGAACTGGAAATCTGAGATCAGGATCAGGATGTAGCACAGTTGGGTTCTAGTGAGAGTCCTCTTCTGGGATGCAGAATGCTAACTTTTTGTTGTATTCTCACATGGCAGAAAAAGATTTAGTTAGCTCTCTGGCCTATTTTCATAAGTGCATTAATTCCATTCATGAGGTATCCACCTTTATGACCTAATTACCTTTCAATTGTCCCATCTCCAAAACACATTTAATCCACACATACACACATATAATGTGTATGTATTCCAAACATATATATTATAAGGTATTTATGTGTGTATGTGTGTGTGTATGTGTGTACACACACACACATACATAAACACACACAGATATATAATACCCTACTGCCTGTAACATAAATTCCATGTAAACATTCTATAACTTTCATTTTAAAAGAAAGGCTGCCTATTGTTTGGAGACTATAGAGGCAAGAATAGCAATTTTTATGTCTTAGATTAAGAGATTCCTGAGAAAGGAGGCATTTTTTGTAAACCTGAACTATTAATGTAGTAGGTTAAATCACCAATTGTTTAAATTTCTAGATTGCAGCCTGATTTAAAGCTGTTGGTCTGAATCAAAAAATTCATGATTTTCCTGCAACTGTTTGTAATTATATCTAGAACAGACAGATATTTTAGGTATTCTTGTCTTAAAAATATGTGATCTTAGAGCTTGTGGTAGTAATAATAATGTCCATATTTTAGATTCGATTTTGAAACAAGCTTGTAAAGGTTTTGTCTGATTTAAGCTTTTCTACTTCAGGAAATATAGAGGGAGCTGGGAATTAATGAAATGTTATAGATGTTGAATTGTTAACTTTTCAAGAAGGGAGGAAGTTAAGGTTAAATAAGGTAATGCACTGGAGAGCACTTTGATCTCTTTAGAGGAAAGTTGTCATACAAATTATTATGTTTTTGTTGTTGTTCCTCATTTTATGCTGTTTATACATATAAGCACTCCACTTATGTTTTTATAAGTGCCTTTTTTTTTTCTAGAAGCAGAATTATTTCCTCAATGCCAGACAATCTAAGATTGGCTTTTTCCCAATATTTTAATTTTGGTGTATGTTGGTTTTTGTAGCTATGTATAGCATCTGTAATCCCAGCACTTTGGGAGGCCAAGGTGGGCGGATCACGAGGTCAGTAGTTCGAGACCAGCCTGGCCAAAATGGTGAAACCCAGTCTCTACTAAAAATTAGCTGGATGTGATGGCAGGCGCCAGTAATCCCAGCTACTTGGGAGGCTGAGGCAGGAGAATAGCTTGAAACTGGAAGGTGGAGGTTGCAGTGAGCTGAGATCATGCCACTGCATTCCAGCCTGAGCAAAAAAGCGAAACTTCATTCTCAAAAGAAAAAATTAAAAAAAGAGAGAGAAAAACATGTGCTCACGGAGGATGTTTGAATATACATGATTTTCTTATCTTAAGAAAATTCAACATACTAGTAGTAGATTGAGTTGACTATTAATTTTCCAAGAGAATTCACAAAAGAAATTCATTCATTCTGTAAGCTCCCTTAATGAATTTATAATAAATCCAAGTATGAAAACATTCAATTGAAAAACATATTTACAGATATTTCAGAGAGATCATTCATTTAATAAGTTATTATACCTATGGATTACTCTGGCACATGCACTAAAGTCTTCTTTATAGAATGGTTTTAATCTCTGCTTCTTATCTTTACTGCCAAAGAAATATTACACAACACACTTCAAGGATAGAAATAAAACAAGACAAAATTATATTCATACTCTCTAATGTGAGTGAGCTAACATGATTCGCTCTGTCAGCTGTTATTCTGAATAAATGTCAGAGATTCCCAATCCTGTTTCATCTGCAAAGCTTGATTTCTCACTGATTCCCACTGAAATTTATCTCCCCCTAATTCAGCTTAAATATCTTAAGATATAATTTAATGATACTATTTTTAAAATCTGTACTTTAAAACCCAATAGCATAACTAACAGTATTACATGCTATATAATTTTTGGTCATGAATCTACCCATTGATGTTCATTCACCTACTAAAATAGAAAGAGATCAGTAATGGGGAAAGATCAGTCATAAATAATATGTGCAGATATAAATTAAACAGGCAAAATAGTTTCACTCGTGTTGGGGGAAAAATTGAAGTTGTACTCAAGCAGTTACTAAGTTAGGTGTTTTGGTAAGCATATTTTGTTTTGGAAAAATAGTATTTCATTCTTCAAATGCAATAATGTAGTTGGAAAAACATTTGAATTTAATTCCTGAGCTGATTGGATTCTCTGGGAGCTAGAAGCTTAGAAGTAGTCAGCAATGCAAAAGATTCACAGGAATTACTAACTGTGAAGAGAAAGAAAATGAAATATAATTAGGCAAGGAGAGCCATCAGATCAAGATGCAGACCTGACCAAAAATGATAAAGCATGATAAAGCTCTAGAGCAAAGCCTGCCTGCTAGAAAAGTCCCACATTGGATGGAAACCACTAGGATCTTAAACTAATAATACCTGTGTAGTCATTGCATAGGGATTGTCCCAAGAATATCATGACCTTGAAGGCTGAGGTGGAGTCTATAGAATTGACATTTGGAGGCATCCTATTGACCTACCTTCGTTGCAACTGAACAGCAATTATTTGTGTTTTGGAGAAGATCTGAGTGGCTTATATCTATAACTGCCATAGTTCCTACTTTAGATTTTTTTTTTTCTGATTTGTGTTTCCTTTGCCATTTTATTCTAACAGTGATAGAATGCAGTGAACGTATAAGAAACTTTCATAGATATTGATATTCAAACTTTAAAGCAAAGACATCAAGAAATTTTCAATAGTCAACATAAAATATTAGAAATTTTTGCCATTTGGCAAACATAAAACAATACATTATTTAATAATGTTGATTCCTGATGGTAATTTTTAAGAATCTAACATATTTAATTTATGGAGATAATTAATTTTTATGACATTCTCCAAGTATACATTCTATTTATTTAATTTTTATACCCCATATAACATTCTGGCAACACAGAATCAATCACATTTTTATGCTTCAAGTGCAACAGCAATAAATCTTTGAATAATTTATAAAATGTATCTCTTAATTTTCTGGTTAGATGACATGAAATGAGTGTAGAAAAAAACACAAATGAAAAAATAACTATGGCAGAAAAATATTTTGAGACAAACATTCAAAACTAAATGATATTTGGATTACATATGTATTTAATAGCATTAAGCCAGTAAACACTTTAAAAATGACTTTTTAATTCAATTTGCTAGATAGTTTTGTGGTTTGGGATATTTCTAAATGGTACTAAAAGAAATAGACATTCAGGTAATGGAGAAACAAACTTTAACACTTTCTTGGTGAAAAATCCTCGAAGTCCCAGAGTTTTCCATTTCTTTATTCTGATTATCTGATCTTAGAATACTCCTGATTTTTAATTCTCTTTTTAATAAATATTATGTTTTGTGAATTTTGTATTAGAATTGATAAAATAATATTTATAACAAAATATTGTTTCCTTCAAAATTTCTTCAGTTTTCAAATAGAGCCACATTTTAGCAAAAATATTCTAAAATACTAGTAAATATTTTTATTCATTTTTGACTAGATGTCTTGAAAACATATTATTAACATTGGTTTGTATTAATATATACTGTGCCACACTTTGCAACTCAGCACTTAACACATATTCTCTTATTTAATCATTCCACCAATGCTATGATATTAGTCTTATTTTCATTTTATCAGTGAAGAAACTATGGCACATAAAGTTAAGCAACTTGCACCAATTCACTATGTAGTAAATAATAGAGTTAGTAGGTAAACCAAGATTTGTCTAACCTGTAGCCTAAGCTCTCTCAGCAACTCTATCTAAGTATATTGCAAACAGTTTTTCATGTATTCAACTACATACACATGAAATCACATTTGCTAACTGAAAGTGAAAGGAGAAGCAAACAGCAGCCCTGATGCTTAAAAAGGAGTAATGAAGTGACCAAGGAGTATAAAGGTGGGTAGTCTGACATCTAGAAGCAGGAAAAATAATATCAACATCATACTTTTTTGGTGAAGATTAAGTGAGAGTAACAGGTAAAATAAGCAGAAGTGCTTCTCAATATTCCTGATGTGGAGTAGTCATTCAAAATGGTAGTTTTATTCCTATCAATGTCCTTTTTGTGTAGGCAAAGCCACAAAAGACAGATCTTTAGTTGTGGCTTAGAAGATACCAAGTTAGATTTTAGATAAAAAACATGGGAGTTTAGAGGACAGGTAAATCTTTATCTCCTATGCTATAGATTAAAATTAGGAAATAAGCACTAGACTACAAAATTGTACTGAAGAGTTGCTATCTTTGTGAAGTAGGTAAAATTGCGGAGTCAGCCAAAAAAATTTAATTCTAAAGAAGTTGCTCACTTGGTATTTGAGATAAAAGATTAACCCAAATGCTTATAAATTTCAGAATCTTTAACTTTAACATTTTCTTATAACACCTAAACTTTTGAGAGGTTTCCTAAGTGCTTCCCTACTGGAATAATGAATTCAGAGAATGTTCATGTACAAATATGCTTTTTCTGAAATATCAAAATATTGGAAAAACTTGATTAAGACTCTTGGTGACAAAATAAAACTGATATTTCAGCCTAAGCAATAAGAGAGAAAAAATATGTATCAATATGAGAAATAAAAGTCAAAATTATAAGTATTTGCAAAAAAATGTTTACTTACAAAATATGATCCTGAAATGAGAAATCATTAGAACCTAAATGACAGTATAGTACAAAGAGTTTAGACTATAGAGACAGATATACTTGGATCTGAATTGTATCCCCCTCTGCTGCTGGTTGTCAGAGAACAATCACTTCAGCCTCAGTTTGCCATTTGTTAAAATTGAGATAATAATATTACAGTTTTTTGGTAAGATTTAAATGAAAGAATACAAGAAAAGAATATGATTCATTATAGAACAGAATAATAGGTTCTTGGTAAATGTAAATATATGTACTCACAAAGTAGGTATATGATCATCAGTCCAAATTAATTCTTTTCTTATGTGCTATTATTATTCTATGAGAAAATGTAATTTAAAAGTTTAAAATGTTCACATCACACAAAAAATTTGAAACATATGTGAATACAATTTTACAACTTTTTCACAGCCTTAACAATTTATCAAACCTAAATGCATGCATATTACAACAAATGTATTTATTAGTATACTTATTGCAGTATTGTTATAGAAAAACAGAAACAATCTGATATCTATCAATAGGTGAAGTATTTTTGATATATACATAATACAGAATTATATGCAGGCATGGGATTGTTTAAAAATATATTGCTGAATACAAATTCGTAATTTGTCATACTAGAAAAATTGAGATTACATAAATGTCTAAAATAAGAAAATCATTGTTAACCTTTATATATTGATGTTACAGAAGTATGTATGCCATGACATGAAAAAGTTTAAGATATACTGTTTTTATAAAAAGATTGTGAAATAATATGCATGAAATAACACTATTTTTTGTTTGTATTTTTGTTAAATGTATACACACACACATACATACACACACACACACGCCTCCTTAATAGTGATTCCACCATGGGATAGAATATTGGGAGAGGCTGGAAACAGAGAGGGACCTTCAGGCTTTTACTTTATATTATTTGGTATTACTTGATTATTTTTCAAAAACGACTTTCTGCTGTTAATTAGGGATAAGAAAAATAATATCTGCTATAAATATTTCTCTCACAAGTCAGTGCTTTAAATCTTCTGTCCCTCTTGCTCAACTTTTTCTAAAGACTGGTTTTTTAGAACAGTTTTAGAATCACAACAAAATCTAGAGGAAGGTAGATATTTCCCATATACCACCCTATAGGAACATCTCCCACATTATCAACATCCCTCACCAGAATAATATATTTATTACAATCCATGAACCTACATTGACATATGCTTATCATACAAAATCCATAGTTTACCTTAGAGTTCATTCTTGGTGTTGTACATTCTTTGGGTTTGGTCATATGTATAATGACGTGTATCCACCATTGCAGTATTATACAGGGTATTTTCACTGCCCTAAAAATCCTCTTTCCTACCCTCAACCCCTGGCCACCACTGATCTTTTTACTTTATCCATAGTTTTGCCTTTTCCACAATGTCGTATAGTTGGAATCATATAGTACATAGCCTTTCAGATTGGCTTATTTCACTGTATTTATATTAGTCTGTTTTCATCCTGCTGATAAAGCATACCCGAGACTGGGAAGAAAAAGAGGTTTAATTGTACTTACAGTTATTATACATGACTGGGGAGGCCTCCAAATTATGGAGGGAGGCAAAAGGCACTTCTTACATGGCAGCTGCAAAAGAAATAGGAGGAAGAAGCAAAAGCGGAAATCTCTGATAAACCCATCAGATCTTGTGAGACTTAATTGACTATCATGTGAATAGCACAGGAAAGACCAGCCCCCTGATTCAATTACCTCCCCCTGGGTCCCTCCCACAACATGTGGGAATTCTGGGACATAAAATTCAAGTTGAGATTTGGGTGGGGACACAGCCAAACCATATCCATATTTTATGTGTTTAACTTTCTTTGATGTTTTTTCATGGCTTCATAACTCATTTCTTTTTAATATTGAATAATATTCCATTATCTATATGTGCCAGTTTACTTATCTGCTCACCTACTGAAGGTTGCTTCCAAGTTTTGGCCATTATGAATAAAGCTGCTATAAATATCAACGTGCAGGTGTTTGTGGAGATGTAAGTTTTTCAGCTCCTTTGGATAAATACCAAAGAGATGATCAACATTTAGATTGTTCTTTATCAAATTACATTCTCAGAGATGTTTAATGAATTGAATCAGATTTTCCTTTCGAGAAAACAGAATATTGGTATTTTCCCCTAAGTTCATAGGAAAGTAAAAGTTACTAAATATATGTTTCTCAATTTTGTGTTAGTTCTGATTATACTAGCAAATCAGTGTTGGAAGTAGAGTTCCCAGATGGAACCTTGGATTAGGGTTCAAATTTAACTGTGTTGTAAAATTTGTTAAGAAGTTATGTCATGTAATTACTGCATGGCTTTATTCATAGAAATGCTTAATAAAGAATAGGTATAAGTATTATTTTTAATCATATGAGAATTAATTTTGATCTTACACAAAACAATGACATAAAGGCAATGAGATTTGTAGCAAAATTTCTGTTTCCTTTTCTGGAGTGTAGAGCTACCACTGGAAGGAGGCTGTTCAGTCAGAGGCTCTGCTTTCTCTAGCACCTGGGCATCTGTGCCTAGGTAACATGTTCTTGCCAATAAAATATGTAATAGTTTTGTGTTTCACTTATTGCCTGAATCTTTGGAGAAATGCTTTCACTTATTGCTTGAATCTTTGAAGAAATGCTTTCACCGGTCTCTCTTCCTCTTCCTGCTAACTCAATTAAGGAGACTACAAGACAGACTTTCTCAGCTGGGGCTCTTGGCTAAACCACAGAACACAGTAAGTAATTTGATTGACTATTTTCTCAGTTGTCCTTGGGATCCACATAACTATTGCTGTTAGAGGTCTAGGAGAGAAGTTAATTCATTACATACAATGGATGCCTTAGAACATTCTGGCTTAATTGCCTGGAGAATTTCTTCCCTAGTGAGACAGGCTGAGGGGTGGGAAACACAAGATGGAAGTAATGTGGGCACCTGAGTCACAATATAGATGAAAGAAGCTCACCGCCAACCAGGATCTGTTTTAGATGCCTACATAAAAGAAAAATAAATTTCTAGTTTATTAAACCATTGGAAAACTGGTGTTTTTTTATAGCAACAAGTATTATCTAAATTAATACAAACAATATATTCTTTGACCACAGTTCTGTATAATTGCTTACAAAATCAATAAGCAGAGATTGAAAATGTGTATAATCCCAGCTTTGAAATTAGAACTGGGATTAAAATATAAGTAAGACACAGTTATATTCGAAGTGAAATTTGAGATATTTATGAGAGAGATAGCAGAAACATATACATTAAAATGATTCTTTTTTTGTTTATTATTATTATTATTATACTTTAAGTTTTAGGGTACATGTGCACAATGTGCAGGTTTGTTACATATGTATACACGTGCCATGTTGGTGTGCTGCACCCATTAACTCGTCATTTAGCGTTAGGTATATCTCCTAATGCTATCTACTTTACTATTTCTCAAGAAAAGATAATATAGGAGGCTTAATAAATATTAGTAAGTGAATGTATACTAATAATCATGTGTAGCAATTATACATTGCAATAAAACTGTAATAAAGGTAAATATGTACATGTATTGTATAATTAAAGAGATTACTGAAATTCTCAATAAGGGAAGATGCATATGTCCCATTCAACTTCAAGGTGAACTGCTATTAGAATGCAGACCATTTCTCATACACATTCATGGCCATTACAGAAAACATAATCACTATCTGTGCTCAGAGATAATTTTATCTTTGTATTAGGAGGATAATACATTTACTCATTCATTTAAAACATTTAAAAATGTTTTTAACATTTTAGTATTCTCATTGCTTTAACCACAAAGTAATTATTTAACTTAGGTATTCCATTAGATTTTATTGAAGAATGTTATAATATTGTCTTATAAAACCAATCCAATGATAATTAAGAATAATTCTGTTATGTGTCATGAGAACTTCTTTTGTAAGAATGTGCAGAGAATATTATTTTTTTTCTTAGTAGAAGAAAGCTCTACTAAGTACTTTTTACTTAGTAGAGAAAGCTCTACCTTTGAGAAACTGATTTGTTTTATGTTACAAAACCTGTGAAGCTTGCGGGTGATCCCATTTTCCATGAAAGCCCTACCTTTCAGAAACTGATTTGTTTTGTGTTATGAAACCTATAAGGCTTGCAGGGGATTCCATTTCCCATTTTTTCTTATTTCTCTAGGAAGCCTGGAGCCAAACTGTGGTCAATCTGTAGCAGCAGGCACAGCAACTTGATATATTTCTAAACAGTTTTGCCGAATATTCTCTTTTCAATTTGCTTGTTCAATTTTATTACGTATTTGCTTGTAAAGTGCTTTAAATGTTTTTGGGGGTATACATGGTATCAGCACAAATGTAAATTATCTAAAAATTAATAACATGTCCTGCTCTTCCTTGTATTTATCTTTTCTTTTTAAAGTGCATTTATTTAATTATGTTTTTAATAAATTCTTCAATAAATGTCTCTGAGTCCCTGTTTTGGGGATACAATGGAAAACAATATTCTTCAACATGACAGAATCTAGGATCTAGTGGAGGAGATATTAAACAAATAATTACAGAAATAAATACATAATTATAACTTTTGGTAAAATATTAAGTAAAATTTATGACTTTATGAACACCTCCTATAGGGGATCTTGTTCAGAAAGACTCCCTTTGAAGAAGCTGGGAACTCTGATGTTTAAAGAGAACTTTTAAATCACATTTCCTATTTGAAGCTGTACACAGCGATGTTCAAATTATTTATAATCATGACAGGAGTTGGAGTGAAGATGACTCAGTCCAGGAGTTAAAATATTCAGTGAGGAAGGTAGAGTGACTAGAGGTGTGGAAATGATTATGAAGAAGAAGTTAAACTGTATCTAAGGAAACAAGAATATTTAGAAAGAGAGAAATAGTAATGGTCTAGAGGCAGAAGTAAAAATGTTATAGGCTCTAATTTCTAATTCTGAAATTTTAGGAACATTTCAGAGAAAAAAACACTGATGAAGTTTTACAGAAAGGCAAGATGTTAATTAACTGCCTTTCATTAAAGATACGGAGCATATTTCCAGAATGGTATGACTATTTACCTTTTTAAAATTCTTAACCTCTATAAATCTAATAGTTTATAACATATTCTTTCCCTAACATGAATTGGAAATGGTTCATTGTATTGACAATAACAAATTTAAAAAGCTATCATATATAAGGTGACTATAACATTTATCATCCAAATTGAAATAAAATTATGTGGGACTCTTCCATGAATCTGTATTATCAGCCTCTATGACAGACTGATTATATACTTCCCTTAGCTGAAAACAAACAAAAAACTTTAAGTTCAATGAGCTAACTTTGTTTTGATTTCTGGATTTTGCCAATAAATGTTTCCTAAGGCAGGAGCTGCTAATTACTCCTACAAATTCTTTCTTTCTCCTTTAGTAATAAGAAACCCAACTTTTATAACATATATTTTAAATAACACACTGATTATAACATAAGAAATTCACTAACTTTTTCATCAAATGGGTTCTGCTTATGGGTAAAATTGAGCCACGAAATATGGTAGAAAATGCCTATACTAATGCAATATACAGAACAACAGTTGGACACCTCCAAATTACTCTGCAAACTTCACTCATCTTCCCCATTAACTTTTCTACTGCACCTTCTGAAATTTTTAAGCTGGGATCAAAACTATCCTAGTGTATCATTCCTCCTGGCTTAATGTCTTTCCTACTGTCCTAAACTCTGGCAGCATCCTTGGTTACTTTGTTATCTGAATCAATGACTCATGTTACATTTTGACCCCAAGGTCACTGACTCACCCATCTCCAAGACGATTTTCTTTCACTCATCCTGATCTATAATGATGCTGAACTTTGCCATTATCAGCAACTTCACCTGATGAATATTAGCCAGCCATGAAATTCCACTTTTCAAACATTGACCACTCAGGGAGTCAATGGAGCTCCTCATTTCCAGCCATTTCCTGAATTACTGCCATTACCACACTTAGATGTCACCCAAACCCTCCTATGCATCTATTTCACTACTTTCTCACCCAGTTTACCTTTACTTCTATTCACTTTACTAGATTTAATGGTTCATTACTATAAGAATTTCTTCATGAGTACCTTCATTCCCTTTAATCCTCTCTTTCTTTGTTGAATTTGTTTTCAAAACTCCAACATGAATAGCGTGTAACAGCTGCACTTTCAATGTGTAAGTAAAACCAGCCTGAATAGCTGAAGGAAATCATATAATTGAGTTGAGTAGTTTCAGTTAAATTAATCATTATCATCAATAGAGGCCACAAACTGGTACTTAATAGCATCAAGCATGCCTATTGTATTTCTCTTTCTACTTGCTTGAGAAATCTACATGTGCTGCCTCCACTTTCCCACTCCCTATTCCCCAGTCAGCCTCTCTCTGGCTTCCTCATTCACCCACTGACAGTTTTTTACCATAGTCAGTAAGTCTATTCATGGTTCCAAGTCCATAGAATTACTTTGTGTACTCACCTCACTAAAATTCTCAATAAAAGTTGATAATGTTGAAGACTCCCTCTTTTTAATTTTTTTCATCCCTTTTTTTCATGATGTCATTTTCTCCTGAATTTTATCCTACCTTCTTGGCCACTCCCTTATAAACTCCTTTACCCCATATTATTCCATACTTAACACGATTCCATTCTGAGTCCACTTCATTTCTCTGTCTTATTAGGCAGGTATATCCATTACACATTTTTACATAATATTTACATAGCTATGACCTCCTAATATGGACTTCCTGTCAAAACTCTCATTCTAGCCTCATATTCATATTTTCAGTTGCCCAGATAGCTTCAACGAGATGTATCACAGGTGTCACAACTTTATTTAAACATGCCTCTTTTCATTATTATTCAACCTTGTATTAGAGCTATCTTCTTTCCCCATCAAAGAGCATTGTCACTCATCTTTGAACCATCTTTGGTTCTTCACTTTCATTCATCCTCCACATATAATTCATAGCAAACCTTGTCAGTTCTTTATCAGTTTTCTTCAATTATTTCCATGTGCCTTGGCACTGCCCATGTTTGGGCTCTAAAATGTTCTTGTCTGAACTATTGCCCCAGACTTGCAACTGGTATCTATAATCCAAATTTATCCCATTTCTTTTTTCACATAAATTATTCCAAAATATCAGTTGAAAATGTAAATAGAGTTGTGTAACTTCCTGTCTAAAATTTTTATTGGGTTGTCACTGCAGTTAAAATGAAATTAAAACTCTGTATCAGGACCTAAAAGGTCATGCATGATCCAGTTCCTCTCTATCTAAGGCTACTTTTTTACCATGTGGCTTTATAAAAAGAATTCATTTGCAGGGGGGATCATTATTTCTTCCATCTTCATGTAACTGAATCCTTTAGATGTCAATTTAGTTTTTGTTTATAAAAATTCTATTATTAGCCTTTCTAATCTAGAAACTTCTTCCTCTAATATTATACTTATCTTGAACTCTCATGTTTTTCCTTAATAGCTTTAATTATTTTATATGTTTTATTTCTTACAGTGTTTTTGATTGTTCCCTCACAAGAATGTAAAACAAATAAGGACAAAGACTATATTTGACTTGTTCGTAGAACTACCTCCTTAGCTAGCTCAATACATGGCAGAGTGAAGGTAATTAATTTATACTTTCTGAATTAAAATTCAATTTTTGCTAAAGCAGAATTCCTAAATTTCTTCTTGCCCTATTTAATTAACAGCAATATAGAGTCCACCTTATTCACAAGCTATTTATAATAATCTTGAAGAGGTTACATAACTTGGAAATTTACAGAGACCACAAAATAATGTACCAAGAGTGACTCACACTCTCTGATGATAACAAGTTATGTACATTTGATTCTATAGATTACATACAACAAATTAAAAATGAGCCCAGGTGCGGTGGCTCATGCCTGTAATCCCAGCACTTTGGGAGGCCAAGGTGGGCAGATCACTTGAGGTCAGGAGTTCAAGACCAGCCTGGCCAACATGGTGAAATCCTATCTCTACTAAAAATACAAAAATTAGCCGGGCATGGTGGCAGATGCCTATAATCCCAGCTACTCAGAGGCTGAGGCAGGAGAATCACTTGAACCCGGGAAGCAGAGATTGCAGTGAACCGAGATTGACCCACTGCACTCCAGCCTGAGTGATAGAGTGAGACTCTGTCTCAGAAAAATAAAAGTAATAAAAATAAAAGTGTACCAAGATTTCTATTATAAAATTGCAGGGATATGCTTTCAAAGAGACTGGTGAATACCCCTAAACAATAGGGTTGGATTTTTTTTCAGGTAGAGCAAGATTTCTGTTCTAAACTATTTGCAATTATTCCATTCTAAGATACCAATGCTGGAATATTCACTTACTGCTTAAAGGAGCTCATTGCTAACTTCAGCAAGTCATTTATCATGTCTGAGTTCTATCTTTATAAAAGAACTTGTTTCTTTTTAAATAAATGTTGCTTAAAACTAGCTACTCATTGTACTTTTCTTTTTTCTTTTTTCTTTTTTTTTTTTGAGATGAGTCTCACTCTGTCGCCCAGGCTGGAGTGCAGTGGTGTATCAGGGGACCTGCCCTGATAATCACGTAGGTTCTTTTCTATTTTCCTAAGCATCGGCTAGCTTGAGAAATAAAGGGACAGAGTACGAAAGAGAGAAATTTTAAAGCTGGGTGTCCTGGGGAGACATCACACGTTGGTAGGATCCATGATGCCCCACAAGCCACAAAAACCAGCAAGTTTTTATTAGGGATTTTCAAAAGGGGAGGGAGTGTGCAAATAGGTGTGGGTGACAGACATCAAGTACTTAACAGAGTAATCGAATATCACATGGCAAGTGGAGGCAGGGCAAGATCACAGACCACAGGACCAAAGCAAAATTAAAATTGCTAATGAAGTTTTGGGCACCATTGTCATTGATAACATCTTATCAGGAGACAGGGTTTTGAGATCAACTGGTCTGACCAAAATTTATTAGGCGGGACTTTCCTCTTCCTAATAAGCCTGGGAGCACTATGGGAGACTGGAGTTTATTTCACCTCTGCAATCTCGACCATAAGAGACAAGTACGCCCCAGGGGGGCCAGTTCAGAGACCTACCCCTAGGTGCGCATTCTCTTTCTCAGGGACATTCCATGCTGAGAAAAAGAATTCTGCGATATTTCTCCCATTTGCTTTTGAAAGAAGAGAAATATGGCTCTGTTCTGCCCAGCTCACCGGCAGTCAGAGTTTAAGGTTATCTCTCTTATTCCCTGAACAATTGCTGTTATCCTGTTCTTTTTTCAGGGTGCCCATATTTCATATTGCTCAAACACACATGCTGTAAAATTTGTGTACTTAATGCAATTGTTACAGGGTCCTGAGATGATATACATCCTTCTCGACTGACAGGATTAAGAGATTAAAGCAAAGACAGGCATATGAAATCACAAGGTATTGATTGGGGAAGTGATAAGTGTCCATGAAATCTTTACAATTTATGTTTAGAGATTGCAGTAAAGACAGGCATAAGAAATTACAAAAGTATTAATTTGGGGAACTAATAAATGTCCATAAAATCTTCACAATCCACGTTCTTCTGCCATGGTTTCAGCCAGTCTCTCTGTTTGGGGTCCCTGACTTCCCTCAACATCTCTCCCTTTCTTTTTGTATAAATGTGCCATGGCGATGAAGGCTTGTTCCTTCTCTCGATTTTGATGCAGGATTCTTTGACTGGTCCAGCACACTAAAAGCAAGCCGATTAAACAGAGAAACATAATTCCAAAATTTACTACAGTGGAGCCCCCAATAGACTTAATCCAAGCCATAGGTCTTAATCCATAAAGAGTTTCTGCCACCTGATCTAACACCTCAGCTCCAGGCACAATGGATAAGTGAGCTTGAGAAGCTTCAAAAATTTGTTTCTTTAATTTAGTTATGTCCAATGATAAATTATCTTCTTTACCTAGAAGGTGTCCTTTGACCATTTCCCATGAATGATCAGTCTCGTTATAGGAATATGGGGTGATGCAGATATCCGAAGTATTCCAATCTCACTGCATTTGCATGCGATGTTCGAGACTCACTACCCAATCTCCAAGCCAAATAACAGACTGTCTAAATCATTAATTTGATTTGCCAATTTCTGATCGATGCCTTGTTGAGAATTCCACATTTGGGTGGAATTGGCTTGCCAATCATTAACAAAATGAGCCGTTTGAATAGATTGGTGTAATGCCATTCCAGCAGTGGTGGCCATTGCAGTGAGTATAATTAGGCCCATGATAACAGCGATTAAAGTGAAAACAAATCTCTTATATCTTTTTAGAATTTGCTGTGGCACTTCATTAATTAAATGTATTGAGGGGGAAGATTCCCAAGTTCTAGGTAAAGTTACTGGAATCCAGATTCCTTCTTGAGTTCGAACCAACATTACACTTTTCCTGGAGTCAAAATGGGAGTTAATACAAGTGTATAGATGACAATTGATGCATTGGACAGTTTGATTATTCTTCCAAATTTTGATGTTTCCTACCAATAGCATGTAAGGAGGCTTAACACAACTCTGTATGGGAACAGTCAAGTTGGAGATAAGTAAAGCTGAATGTCTGGGTCTACATTGATACTGAGAGAGTGGGATGGTAGTGGGAACAACAGTCAAAATAGTTTTTCCTTCCCATACTCGCAGTCCAGACATGGCAATAGCCAATTTCCAAAGTTCTGTGTGTTCTGGGCTCAGAATAGGGAGTATCATACGAGGCCTGGTGGGGGTAATGCCTTTTTCTTTCCATTTTAAAGGAAAGAATGAGCTGATCCTTGTATGCAAAGTAGGATGATGATTCTCTTTCTCTTGATAAGAAATAAAATAAGTAGCCTCCAGGCATTCCCTTCCACCAAAGAGCAATTGTTTTTTAAATAGCTCTTTGGTGCCCAGTCTATTACTAAGCCATATGAGTCATTTTTTAATATTACTGCATGTGAGTTAACACAATCTTCCCAAATTAAAGTTTTAGATGGGCCCTCAAAATTTTTAGGGCATGGTTTTCCTGCAGGTTTATATTGAAAGTATGGGGTATCTCCCATTATTCCTCCTTTCATTTGTTTTAAAGGAGAAAGGGAGAGGCCAGAGACCAAATGTCCTGTTTTATCTGTAGCTGATGTTTCCAGAAGATAAGCAGCCCAGACTTGAGTTTCTAGATGGATGCAACCAGGTGCATGTCCGAGGCACAGAGTGGGGTATTTATAACCCATGGTAACATTAAATGCAGTGCCTTCTTCTGGTTGAGCAGGGCAACGGTCATCTGTGGCTCCAGGCATCCACACACTATCGTTAGTGTAGATTTCTGCGGGAGAATCTATCCAGGTGAGAGGTTGAATAAGTGAAGGAAAAGGCACCTAAGCCCAATAGGAATAATTATGTGTAGCAGGTAAATCAGTATGAGAGGAAACTGGTGAGACAGAAAGTATAAGGAAGAGAATCATTAAATAAAACCTAGTGTAAGCGAGATTTAGTGCTGAAGGAGGAAGAGAAGAACAGAGGGATGCTATTTTCAGGCTAATAGAAATGGTGAGATTTTTAGGTTTGTAAGAGGAAAAAGAAAGGTAATCAGGAGAAGTGTGATTAGTTAGATGGGTCTCCATTGCCATCAGGGAGGATTGATTTGATTTACACCCATTGTGATTTGGCGTGCCTGTTTCTGAGGAGTCGGCACAGATCTCACCACATCTGAAGGCAGTCTCTGACACAGACCTCCGTTCACTGTGGTTTTGAAGGTCAGCATTCACCTGAAGTTTGAGTCTTCTGGTGGGTACCCAGACAGGGGATTGATGATCTCCTAGTGAAACACAAGCATATCCTCTTCCCCATGTTAAGTAGAATAAGAGACAATATTTAAAGGTTTGGGGAAATCCTGTAAGACAGTAATCACAGCAATTAACTCCGACTTTTGAGCAGAAGTATAAGAGGTAGAAATAAGTTTGTCTGTAGGACCTATATAGCCAGCATTGCCATTACTAGAGCCATCAGTGAACACTGTAACAGCCTCAGGAATGGGTTGATTTTTGGTTAATCGAGGAACCACCCAAGATGTCATTTTTATAAAATCAAACAATTTGTTTTTTGGATAATGATTGTCAATAACGCCAGTAAAATCAGCCAAGTGAATTTGCCACAGTACAGAATGTTGAAAGGCAGCTTGAACTTCGAGCTGATTTAAAGGAACTACAATTACATTTGGATCAAATCCAGAAATTTAAAGTATTCTGCACTGAGCCTGTCCAATTAATACGGCTATTTGGTCTAGATAAACAGACAAAGTTTTAGACACAGAATGAGGAAGAAAACACCACTCCACTAAATCATTACATTGAACTATTAGTCCAGTAGGGGAGTGTAATGAAGCAAAAACCAGAAGCTGAAGAGGCTGAAATGGCTGTACTCTAGATAACTGGGTGGTCTGGATCCTTTCTTCTACAAATTCCAGCTCTATTAAAGCCTCAGGGGTCAAAGTCCTAGGGCTGTGGAGATCAGAATCTCCCCACAGCATAGAGAACAAGTTAGACAGGGCATAGGTTGGAATGCCTAAAGTAGGTCTTAAATAATTAATGTTACCCAAAAGTTTTTGGAAGTCATTTAAAGTTTTTAAAGAATCTCTCCTAATTTGAACTTTTTGAGGTTGAATACATTGTTTATCAACCACCATTCCTAAATATTGAACAGGAGTGGTCTGTTGAATTTTATCCTGAGCGATGTGTAATCCAGCCTCTGTAACATAGCGGCTCAAAATTTGGTAACAGTCAATTAATTCTTTATCAGTGGGGTCAGAAATTAAGGCTAGAACTGGTGAAAGCACTTGTCCAACATAAAGCTGGCAGATTGTAGGGCTATTTAGCATTCCCTGAGGAAGTGCTTTCCATTGATAATGAGCTGCAGGCTCCTGATTATTGATAAATGGTACAGTAAAAGCAAATTTTTCACAATCTGATTTATGTAAAGCAATATAAAAAAATCTTTAAGGTAAATAACTATGAGAGGCCAATATTTAGGTATTAAAGTAGGGGCAGGCATGCCAGGTTGGATGGCCCCCATAGGTTTAATTACAGCATTAATGGCCCTTAAATCAGTTACCATCCACCATTTGCCTGAATTTCTTTTTTACTAGGAAGACAGGAGAATTCCAAGGGGAAAGAGAAGGTTCCACATTCCCAAGTTGTAACTGCTCAGAAACCAATTGATTTAAAGCCTCCAGTTTTTCTTTAGAAAGCGGCCACTGCTGAACCCAAACAGGAGTTTTAGGAATTGTAAAGGAATGGGAGCAGGAGGCGTGGCAGCAGCCGCCACTAAAAAGGATAGCCTAAACCAGCCCCGTTTTGTTTTATAGTAACTGGGAGGGGTTTAGTAATCCCTTCATGCTTTGGACGAGACCGAGTCCAGGAACAAACCCCATATTTTCCATTATATGCTGACTGGGAGCACTGTAAGAGTTATGTGGAATATTAATTTCAGCCCCCCATTGTGCCAGTAAATCTCTACCCCAAAGATTAATGGTAATTGGTGTGATATAGGGCTGAATTGTACCCTTTTGACCATCAGAGCCAGTGCAAGGCAAGATAAATGTGCTCTGATAAACTTCCTCAGCCTGCCCAACACCTACTAGTCCTATGTTAGTGGGATGTTTAAGCCAAGAGGAAGGCCGTAAACTAGAGGAAATAACAGAAACATCAGCACCTCACTTCAAGCTCTGCCTCCCGAGTTCAAGCAACTCTCTGCCTCAGCCTCCCGAGTGGCTGGGATTACAGGCACCTGCCACCATGCCTAGCTAATTTTTTTGCATTTTTAGTAGAGATGGGGTTTCACCATCTTGGCCAGGCATGTGTTGAACTCCTGACCTTGTGATCCAACCACCTCAGTCTCCCAAAGTGCTGGGATTACAGGCATGAGCCACCGCACCCGGCCTCATTTTACTTTTTAATTAAAATGGCTGTGTGATAGGAAGCTCTTGTTTTCTCTAACATGAGCTTTGCCTGTGTGTGTCTGTGTGTGTGTGTTTCCTACTATAATATTTCAGCCTATGCTATTGGGTCATAGGAGAAGTGTTTTCAGTATCTTTGATGTAATGAATCATTTTCTGCTTCATCTCAAGCTTAAAATGGATTCCCCATCGTGCAGCAGCAAAAACAACATCATGCATATTGCATAACACTGTTAAATTTCCCTCTAAAAGCAGCAGTTCAGAGAAACGTGTTTACTCACTATATCACAAATATTATGCAGGTTATTCTAGTATTAACTTACTTTAAGAACCAGTTGATGGGTGCAGCAAACCAACATGGCACATGTATACCTATGTAACAAAGCTGCACGTTGTGCACATGTACCCTAGAACTTAAAGTATAATAAAGAAAAAAAAAGAAAGACATTTTAGGTAAAAACACTTATATATGAGAGTAATTAAGAACTTAATAGGGGTAGACTCAACATTTTTACTTGTATTTCATCTCAAATAGCTGTGATTTTTAGACATAAACAATATTAAATAATTTGTAACCACATGACTGGTTATAATATGAATTTTATGGTCACCAACATGCAACTGAAGAAGTGTACAAATCAAGAGATTTCTAAAATGCTGCATAACCATCCAGTGAAAATTTCTAAAAGGAGAAGCAATTAGGTTTTTAGTTGAGTAATAACAAACATGCTACTAAAGCTTTCAGGGAAAAATGTGAAAAAACAAACTAGACAGCTTTTCTTCATAGCAACTATATAAATAAAAGGTGTAAATAAGAGCTAATCTCAAAATTTATTCTAGGTATTAAATAAGCTGCAGCAAATTCCCTAACTTATTTCCTCATAGAACTAACATTAATTAAGCAAAGAGATTAATACTTATATAGTCATTCCTTTCTGGGAAAATAGCAGAAACACGGGCTCACTAGTACACAGGATAGAAACTAGGTGGACAGTTGATTATGGATATAGAAACAGAGATATCAGCATATTCTAGTTCAGTGGTTCTAACACTTTATTCTATCAGTTACCTAAATGGATAGTTACAGTTCAGGCTGTGGGGTTCCATCTCCAGAGTTTCTGATTTAGTAGGTCTGGGATGGGGGACATACATTTGCCTCTCTACCAAATTCCTAAGTGATGCTGTTGCTTTTGATGAGGGGCGCATGCTTTGAGAAATGCTGCACATCTAAAGAGAAGAATTAAACACAACATGAACTAATATTAGCGCAACACTAGGATCAGTGGCATTATATTCAATGTGTGATAGGACACAGTGAATGAGGTCCAAAGCCAGGAGATAAGGAACAGCTGAAGAAACAAAATTTCCCATGAAGTAAGTATCCAGGGTTTGGTTTGTTGAACAAACTGGGAACTATTATTTAAATGTGTACCCTCCAAAATTCAGATGTTGCTAATGTGATAGTATTAAGGTGGAACCTTTAAGACGCAATTAGGCTATGAGGGCTCCTCCATTGTGAATGGAATTAGCTACCTTATAAAAGAGCTTGCCAAAGGGAATACTTCCTTTTTGCCTTTCCTTATCTACCATATGAGGACAGAACATTCAAGGTGTCCTCTTGGAAGCAGAGTACAGACCCTAATCAGACATGGAACCTCTTAGCTCCTAGATCTTTGACTTCCCAGCCTCTAGAATTGTGAAAAATAAATTTTTGTTATTTATAAATTACCCAGTATGTGCTAGTTTATTATAGTAGTACAAATGAACTAAGATATGAGGGATTCAAAACTCTCAAAGAGTGACAGCCCAGCTTAGAGATTGAGGTAGATTCTTACTGTCTAAAGCCATAGGCTTATTATGAAAAATCCTAATCAAAAATCAGATTATTGGAATATTGGGATTTAAAGATCATCTGCTCCTTCATTTAACTAATAGAAAAATGTTCATAAAGTTCAGATAGTTTACACAGGTATCTATCATAAAATTGTAATTTTGAGGGTGCTATGGTCTGAATGTTTGTGTCCCTCCAAAATATTTATGTTGAAATCTAACCCCAATATGTTGGTAATAAGAGGCAGGGCCTTTGGTATGTGACTAAGTCATGAGGGTGGAGCCCTCATGAATAGGATTAACTCTCTTATAAAAGAGACTTGAGAAAAGTTGTTTACTCCTTTTCCCTTTACACTATGTGAGGGCACAGTGAGAAGGCATCATCTATAAGAAATGGGCCCCCACTAGTCACTGTATCTGCTGGCACCTTGATCGTGGACTTCTCAGCCTCTAGAGTTATGAGAAATACATTTATGTTATTTATAAATTACCCAATATAAGTTATCTTTGATAGCAGACTGAACAGTCTTAGACATGGGGTGTGTCAAAGATTGGCTGGATGCTCACAGATCTATTTATTCTTAAGTTAAGAGGTAGTTCAAATGTCCTATTTTCCCTTTTGGTGAGGTATAATTATGTAACTGAATTGTTGCTGATATGTGATTTATGTCACTTTTAGGACTGGCATTTTTAAAACTTTCCTCACCATCTCACATGCTTACTGTCTTTCCCCAGGTATTAGCTGACAGTAGAAGAGGATCAAGTCCAAGAATATGTCATAATTACATGGAAGAAGGAATCTGTGTTTATGATATTCTGGAGCAAGCCCCTCCTCCAACTCCCACTAACTGGCACTGGACTGTGACACATGTTAAGAAATAGATACACTTAGTGAGTTAGTGCATTGAGATTTTGTTTTTTGTTTTGTTTTGCCTTTTATATGTGTATGTATGTGTGCATGCATGTACTATATATATATATGTATAATTTATCCATTTTTACAAGTATATCCTTATTCATTTGGGTAGCTTGGTGGTAGATTAACAGTAGTTGCAAATACTTTTACATTTCTTCCATAGAGAGGTAAAGTTTATGTTCCCTCTTTCTGAATCTGGCCAAGTTTAGTGAACAATAGAGTAGAGTCAAAGTGATACACCATTTTCCAGGACAAGTCTTTAAGGAACTCACAGCTTCAACTTCATGGATCCTGGAATGCTCTCTGAAATTCATCCACCATGCCATGAGGAAGGTGAAGCAGTCCCATGAAAAGTCTTACTAATTTTCCAGCCACTGAGTAAGCCTCCTATAAATGAGTTTTCTTGCCTGGATTGAGTTCCAATTGGTGTGTGCAGCCACAAATATCCATTGCTGATGTTGTTGATTTATTACCTAGTGTATTCGTTCATTTTCATAATTCTGATAAAGAAATACTCAAGACTGGGTAATTTATAAAGAAAAAGTGGTTTAATGGACTCAGTTTCAAGTGGCTAGGGAAGACTCATAATTATATTGGAAGGCGAAAGTCATGTCTCACACGGCAGCAGGCAAAGAAGAGTGAGAATCAAGTGCAAAGGGTTTCTTCTTACAAAACCATCAGATCTCCTGAGACTCATTCACTACAAATATTGCAATATGGGGGAAACCACCCGCATGATTCAATTAGCTCCCACTGGTCCCTCTAACAACATGTGGGAATTATGGGAGCTACCACTCAAGATGAGATTTGGGTGGGGACAGCCCTGACCCCTCCCAAATCTCATGTCCTCACATTTCACAACCAATCATGCCTTCCCAACAGTCCCCCAAAGTCTTAACCCATTTCAACATTAACTCAAAAGTCCAAGTCCAAAGTTTCATCTGAGACCAGGTAAGTCCCTTCTGCCTAAGAGCCTGTAAAATCAAAATCAAGTTAGTTACTTCCAAGATAAATGGTGGTACAGGTATTGGATAAATATACCCATCCCAAAAGGGAGAAATGGGCCAAAAGGAAGGGGCTAAAGGCCCTATGCAAGTCCAAAATCGAGCAGGGAAGTCAAATCTTAAAGCTCTAAAATGATCTCATTTGACTCCATGACTCACATCCAAGTCACACTGATGCAAGAGGTGGGTTCCCCACCTCTTTGGCACCTCTGCCCCTGTGGCTTTGCAGGCTACAACCTCCCTCCTGGCTGTATTCACAGGCTGGCATTGATTATCTGCAGCTTTTCCAGGTGCACAGTGCAAGCTGTCAGTGGATCTACCATTCTGGGGTCTGGAGGATGGTGGCCCTCTTCTCACAGCTCCACTAGGCAGTGCCCCAGCAGGGACTCTGTTTGGGGTCTTCAAAAGCACATTTCCCTTTCACAATGCCCTAGCAGAGGTTCTCCATGAGGGCCCCACCCCTGCAGCAAACTTCTGATTGGACATCCAGGTGTTTCTATACATCCCCTAAACTCTAGGTGGAGGTTTCCAAACCTCAGTTCTTGACTTCTGTGGACCTGCAGGCTCAACACCACTTGGAAATTGTCAAGGCTTGGAACTTCCACCCTCTGAAGCCTTGGCCTGAGCTGTACATTGGTCCCTTTTAGCCAAAGCTGGAGTGGCTGGTATGCAGGGCACCAAAACCATAGGCTGCACACAGCAGGCGGACCCTGGGTCTGGCCCATGAAATCATTTTTTTCTCCTATGCCTCCTGGCCTGAGTTGGGAGGGGCTGCTGTGAAGGTCTCTGTCATGCCCTTGAGACATTTTCCCTATGGTCTTGGTGATTAACATTTGGTTCCTCATCCTCATTACTTAGGCAAATTTCTGCAGTCAGCTGAATTTCTCCTCAGGAAATGCATTGTTCTTTTCTATCAAATCATCAGGCTGCAAATTTTCCAAACTTTTATGCTCATTTTCCTTTTAAAACTGAATGCTTTTAATGGCACCTAAGTCACCCCTTGAATGCTTTGCTGCTTAGAAATTTCTTCTGCCAGATACCCTAAATTATCTCTCTCAAATTAACAGTTCTACAAATCTCTAGGGCAATGGCAAAATGCCACCATTCTCTTTGCTATAACATAGGAAGAGTCACTTTTACTCCAGTTCTCAACAAGTTCTTCATCTCCATCTGAGATCACCTCAGCTTGGGTTTTATTGTCCGTATGATTATCAGCATTTTGGTCAAAGCCATTCAACAAGTCTCTAAGAAGTTCCAAACTTTTCTACATTTTTCTGTCTTCTTTGAGACCTCCAAACTGTTCCAACCTCTGCCTGTTACTGAGTTCCAAAGTCATTTCCACATTATTGGGTACCTTTTCAGCAGTGCCCCACTCTCCTGGCACCAATTTACTATATTAGTCTGTTTTTGCAGTGCTGATAAATACATACCCCAGAGTAGGCAATTTATAAAGAAAAAGGTCAATGGACTTGTAGTTCCATGTGGCTTGGGAAGTCTCACAATCATGGTGGAAGGTGAAAGGCACAGTTTATTTTACATGGTGCCAGGCAAAGATTGAATGAGAATCAAGAGAAATGACTTTCCCCATATAAAACCATCAGATCTTGTGAGAATTATTAACTACCATGAGAACAGTATGGAGAAAACTGCCCCCATGATTCAATTACCCCTCACTAGGTCCCTCCAACAACATGTCAGAATTATGGGAGCTACAACTCAAGATGAGATTTGGATGGGGACACAGCCAAACCATATCCCATAGAGACAGATCATTGGAATACATCTTTTCTTCTTAATAAAACTGAAATTTCTATTTTCCAAATTACTCTTTTCCAAGTTGAATACATTTAGAGTACATTTATTACACAGATATTCTGATTGCATATGTTAAGTATTCTTCTGCAATACTTAACAATTCTATTGATTTTCTCCTACTCACTCCAACCTCCTCAGAGTAGATACTGGAAAATACAGTAGAAAATAGAAACAATGGGAAAACATCTGTGGAGTAATTGGAATTGAGATCAAAAAAATAAACAAATTAACCACAGAACAGGAATGCAAGAAAGAAAAATGCAACACCTATTTTCAATTAGAGAGGTGACTGATATTGTTTCCCACTTCTTGTTGTTTTACATTTTATATCATCTTGTAATATATGTATCCATCTTTGCCATTGAAATATAAGTTCTTTTTCAAGGGGACACTGTCTTTTATCCCATTATCCCCAGATAATGATTGTCTTGCATATACTGAGTATGCAAGGTACATTTTTTAAAATAAAAGAACCTAGTGCTCTTCTCTTTTTTATTCCATTTAATTACTCAGGATTTGTAAAAACAAAGAGAGATAAAAGAAGTATATTAAACAATTTGAATACTCAATGCTAAGATTAGAAAATTTATTACATTTACATTGTTTTTGATTTTTGAGAGGTTGCTTTTTATATTTAAATTTAATTTTTTATACTTTTATAAAATATTTACATGAATCTTAATTCAAAATTACAAAAAAGTATAGTCAGGTAAGCTTAAATTTCATGGTTTTCTTCTCCACTCTTCCTTTCCACAATAGAAAACACTTTTCACACATTTTTTTATTGACACTTCCATTTTTATTGTCTAAAATATAATTATGTGCAGACATACAGAGACACAAATTTGTAGTCTTTATTTTTAGATAAAAGGCAAGAGGCTACAGATACTCTTTTGTAACTTGATATATTTACCCAAATCTATATTGCAAAGATGATTAATCATCGTGGTGCATAGTGATCTTTTTTCTTCTCTTTCTCAGTAATATGGTATTCCACTGGGAGGCTTACCTTAGTTTTTTATTGTTTTCAATTAGTCATCTGTTCAAGCCATTCCGTAGAGGACTGCACTGATTAGCCATGTAAATACCTTATTTTTATGTTTTTGCAAATGTATTTTGGGGTTAGATTCCTAGGAGTCAAATTGCTTGAATAAAGTCCTGATGCATATGTAATTTTGCTGGTAATTGCACAAATTGTGCCATTCTTTATGTACACCACCAATAGAAGTCTGTCCATATAAGTTTTTTTGTCTATTTTTTAATTGTATGTTAAGTTCTGAGATACATGTGCAAAACACGCAGGTTTGTTACATAGGTATACATGTGCCATGGTGGTTTACTGCACCCATCAATCTGTCATCTACATTAGGTATTTCTCCTAATGGTATCCCTCCCCTTGCCCTCCAACCCCTGACAGGTCCCAGTGTGTGATGTTCCCCTCCCTGTGCCCATATATCCTCATTTTTCAGCTACCACTTATGAGTGAGAACATGTGGTGTTTGGTTTTCTGTTCCTGTGTTAGTTTGCTGAGAATGATGGTTTCCAGCTTCATCCATGTCCCTGCAAAGGACATAAATGCATTCTTTTTTATAACTGCATAGTATTCCATGGTGTATATGTGCCACATATTCTTTATCCAGTCTAACATTGATTGGCATTTGGGTTGGTTCCAAGTCTTTGCTATTGTGAACAGTGCTGCAATAAACATACGTGTGCATGTGTCTTTATAGTAGAATGATTTATAATCCTTTGGGTATATGCCAAGTAATGGACTTGCTGGGTCAAACGGTATTTCTAGTTCTAAATCCTTGAGGAATCCTCACACTGTCTTCCACAATGGTTGAAGTAATTTACACTCTCACCAACAGTGTAAAAGCATTCCCATTTCTCCACATTCTCTCCAGCATCTGTTATTTCCTGACTTTTTAATGATCGTCATTCTAACTAGCATGAGATGGTATTTCATTGTGGTTTTGATTTGCTGTTCTCTAATGACCAGTGATGATGAGCTTTTTTTTCATTTTTTTATTTGTTTCTTGGCTGCATAAACGTCTTCTTTTTAAAAGTGTCTGTTCATATCCTTCACCACTTTTTGATGGGGTTGTTTTTTTCTTGTAAATCTGTTTATGTCCCTTGTCAATTCTTGATATTATCCCTTTGTCAGATGGATAGATTGCAAAAATTTCTTCCCATTCTGTAGTTGCCTATTCACTCTGATGATAGTTTGTTTTACTGTGCAAGAAGCTCTTTAGTTTAATTCGATCCCATTTGTTAATTTTGGATTTTTTGCCATTGCTTTCAATGTTTTAGTCATGAAGTCTTTGCCTATGCCTCTGTCCTGAATGGTATGGCCTAGGTTTTCTTCTAGGGTTTTTAAGGCTTTAGGTCTTACGTTTAAATCTTTAATCCATCTTGAGTTAATTTTTGTATAAGGTGTGAGGAAGGGGTCCAGTTTCAGTTTTCTGCATATGGCTAGCCAGTTTTCCCAACTGTATTTATTAAATAGGGAACTTTTATTTTTCTTATCAATGGTGTTGAAAGTTTTCAAATGTTTAAAAACTCTTTGCACTTATTTTTCAATGAACTTAAGTACTCCTTTCTTGTTTTTCTATACTGATGGTGATATTTCTCTTATCTTCTTTTATAAGTTTTTTATATTAAGAAAATGAATGTTTTCACTATAATTCAAAGATTTTCCCAGCTGTCCTTTTCTGCCTATAAAGAACTTTGCCATATAAAAACATGTTTAGTGTTATCAAATTATTCACTACTCTTTATTACCTCTGGAATTTGAAGAACATTTGCAAAATATTTCTCTATCGTAATAATCTATTTTCAGCTTAGATTATGATTAATTTCTGAGTCTTCTTATCAAATATCATTTATAACATTTTGTCTCATATACTACAATCATGGCCAAAATGGCAAATAACAAATACTCTGATCTGATAAGGGAGAGAGCTGCATTATGGTACAGAAAACAGGTAAATGGTACAAGAGCAGGATCTTAATAGTGCATTCCATATCTGGTGTACTGACTGTCAAGCAATGAAACCTGATTAAATTATTTCAAACTACTAGAAGTTTCCACTAAGGTTTTACAAGTGTCAAAATTTCAATAACATGACAATTATTCTACCATTTCCAACTACCGAAACAAATAATGTAATAGTGGAAAGCAAAGTGGAAAGGAAGAGTTCTAAGAAAGAGACAAAGAAAAATTACCTTTTAGACGCCATTTGGGATTTCCTAGGTCAAAAGACCTACCTCCTTTTCTATACCTCACAGGCCATTTTTTATGTGACTTGGAAGGCCTCCTTGACCTTCCAAGTCCTATAAAAAAATCTGACATTTATATTGATTGGTAAAAATATGCTTTCTTCTACATTTGTACTATCAGCTTAGTTGATAAAGTAGAAACATTTTGTTTCCTCAGTACAATTGCCTTCAGAATCTGTGGCTCCAAATTCCTGGATTCAAACAACAAGGAATTAAAAATATTAAAAATGAAGCAAAACCTTATTCAAAATAGCATAAAACAACACAAAATAAAAATACAATATAATGGCTATTTATGTAGCATTTACATTGTATTAGGTATTATAAGTAATCCAGAGATGATTTCAAGTATACAGAAGAATGTGCGTAGGTTATATGCAAATACTATACCATTTTATATAAGGAACTTGAGCATTCTGGATTTTGCTTCCACCTTCAAAAGAAAGGCAATCAGTATATTGAAAATATATCTGTACTCTTATGTTTGTTGCAGTACTGTTTTTAGTAGCTAATATTTGGAAACAACCTAGGTGTCCATCAACAGATGAATGCATAAAGAAAATATGGTATGTAACATACAATGTAGGACTATTCTGCCATAAAAAAAGAATAAGATCCAGTCATTTGCAACAACATGGGTGAAACTGGAAAGCCTTATGTTAAGTGAAATAGGCCAGGCATAGAAAAGCAAACTTTGCATGTTCTCACTTATTTGTGGGATCTAAAAAGCAAATCTATTGAATTCATGAACATAGAGGGTAGAAAGACAGTTACCAGAGGCTGGGAAAAGTAGCGGGGGATTTGAAGGGAAGGTGAGGATGGTTAATGGTACAAAAAAAATAGAAAGAATAAATAAGACTTACAATTTGATAGCACAATAGGGTGACTCTAGTTAATAATAACTTAATTGTATGTTGTTAAGAAACTTAAAGAAAGTAATTGGATTGTGTGTAACTCAGAGAATAAATACTTGAGGGAATGGATACCCCATTCTTCATTGATGCACTTATTTCACGTTGCATGCCTGCATCAAAATATCTCATGTACCCAATAAATATACACACCTAACATTTACCCACAAAATATATTTTTAAAAATTAAAAAACTAAAAAAAAATTACTCATGCTTCCCTAGAGAGCAGCAACAATTCAAGAATAATGGCAGAGATGAAGATTTATGTGTCCATTATAATTTTTATTTTATAATCTTTGTGATTTAAATATTACAAGCACTGTTGCCATCAATGATGTGATTTTCAAAATAAAATAAATATTTATTTGTAAAATATGAACAAAACAATGTATAATTTGCCACTGATTAATATGGTAGTTTTATTCTTATAACATCAGTGTATGTAGTAACACAGAAGTCTTTGTGTCTATGTGCAAAATGGTTTCCAGTTTTAGATAATTATGAATACCTTTTAACCCAGAGTACTGTCCAATAAGAGAGTCAAGCTATCCAGATAAGGGCAAATATTTTGTTGCATAAGACTGTCCCATGTGTTGCAGGTTGTAAACTATCACTGTTTCTATCCACACAGTGACCATTGAATCATTGTGAAATACAAAAATATTTCTAAACTAAATTTTAAATGCTGTGCACGGTGTGGAATCTTTTCCATTTGGAACCACCAATGTGAGGTATTGTAGGAAATCACAGGATGCTATCTTTCATACTGAAACAGGGCACTATTACAGGGTTTTGAGTAAAAGAGCCTTATGAGGAATATTTTGAAGCCCCTTTCACTATTTCTGACAAGATTTACAGCTCAATATTCTTCATAGCCCTGACATGTATTTGAAAATAACTACTGTTAATGCACAGTTGAAAGTAGACAATAGGGATATTAAGAGTAGGAGCAGAAATATCAGTTAGGAGATTATTTGCAATAATTCAGGTAAAAGATGGTACTGATGTAAGTCAGGGCATTAAGATGATATTGTCTAATTCTGTAAGAATTTAAAAGAGTAGCCAATAGGATTTGGTGATGAATTAACTACAGACTGAGAGAGAAAGGAGTCACACATAACACCAATACATTAGAAAGATAAAGTTAACATTTAATGAGAATGAAGATGTGGTAGCTGGGGCAGGAAGTTTTGTGTGGAATGATCAACCATTGGGTATTGTTCATTTTGAGATTGTGAGTATCACATACATCAAACAAAAGTGTTTGATGTCTATCAGCATCAAAATAAGCTAGCTGTCTGTTGGATAGAATCTGGAGTTCACGGGGAGAAGCTGTAGCAGAATGTCACTAGCCTCTCAATATAAGAAGCCAAACCTACTCAGCTGCTGAAGCAGATCACGAGTGGAGAACTCATGGAAAGTTATGTGTACAGAGATGTAACTACTGTCTCTGTGGACTAACAGCCAGGTACATGGTGGTGGTAAGCCTAGTGTCAGGGTTGATCAGAAGGACCAGCATTTAGGAAAGAGTCGAGCATGGAGAAGAGCACAGTGATGATAGAAATTCATCATTTATCCTCAAATCTGTGAGTTACCACATCTGAACATAAGTATAGTGTAACAGTTATGGTATATTAGTCTGTTTTCACACTGCTATAAAGAACTACCTGAGACTGGGTAATTTGTGAAGAAAAGAGGTTTAATTGACTCATGGCTCTGCAGGCTTAACAGCATGCATGACTGGGAGGCCTCAAAACACAATCGTGGTGGAAGGTGGAGGGAAAGCAAGCACCTTCTTCACATGGTGGCGTGAGAGAGAGAGAAGGGTGAAGTCACACGCACTTTTAAACCACCAGATCTCATGAGAGCTCACTCACTATCATGAGAATAGCAAGAGGGAAATCCACCCCCGTGATCTAATCACCACCCACCAGGCCCCTCCTCCAATTCGACATGTGATTTGGGTGGGAACACAAATCCAAGCCATATCATATGTCTACTGCTTCTATTATGCGTTCTAAATCCCATGTGAGTGTTTTGTTTTGGCAAGTGCTAATTAAGAACCATACAGGAAAAGGAATTCTTGAAAAAATAGTTTTCAGTGTGGTAAGTCAATCGACAACAGTCCACCACAGTCTACACCTTGTCTACTTGGTATCCATACCCATCATTTTAACCATATTTAACTTCCAAATAAACACAATAGCAATATTAAGTTTCCATCTGACAAGATAAAATTGTGTCATGTAAAAATCCCTCCTCCCAAATATTACCCCACTCCCCTAAACAGGATACATAAAGTCTTAATATATCTTGAGGTGATGTTCATTTGTCTAAGTCACACTTCCTCTTTAATATTTGTTAACTTTGATAGCCTCTAACTTAAATACTGAAATATAAGGTTAACCACTTTTAGCACATCTTCTGTTTAATAACAGAGGAATTAGAGTGAAAAAATAAAAAGAATAACAATTGTCATATACACATATACAAATATTTAACATATATACACACACATGCAGATACATACACATATGCATAAACTTACACACACACACAAGCTCAAATAAGAAAGAAACCTATAACTGCTAGTCCTCTTTCCAGCATATTATAATGTAATCATAGCTGGTATTAATAAATTCTATTTTCCACAATCCATTTCATGTTTTCTTTGGCATCAGAAAGTGCCTCAGATGACTATGGTTTCTTGACTGGTATGATGAGTTCAAAATTCATTCCTGAAAAGTCTAGTACATTGGGTCCTCTCTACTTGAGTTGTAGTTTTTCATTTACTGTTTTTATGACATATGAGTACAAAGAGATGACCCAGAGAGACTCCAGCATTTCATGTACTCCTTCCTACTAGTATTGTGCAGTAGCAAGCATTTCTCCCCCAAGAGTTGGGGAAGACTTTGAGAAATGAGATTGTGGGATAACAAAAGAATTAATGAAATAATCTTACAAAGAGTCTTGCAGTGACCAATGATGATTAGGTACCATGAACTGAGGCATATGATTAACTCATTTTTTTATATTTAAAGTTAAAATGATTATAGGACATATATTCTGTTTAACATGGAATAAGGCTCAATGGAGATAAATTTTCTGAAGTGAACTCTATCAATGGAAGAACTGGAGAGATAATACATAAAGCAATAACATAGACTGTAAAGTGAGAACCTTATTTGATTTTATAAGCCCTCTGATTGAAGTATGGCTATATTTCTTGGCTTAATCAGAATTGGCCCAGGAACTGGGTCAGTACAAAGCGTTAATGGGGTTGTGTCAGTGAAACAAACAAAAAGCTGAAAAAAGAAGGAATAGAGCCAATAAAACACATTGGAATTGACAATCATCTTGTTTCTTTTTGGTGTGGGTATTTGGCTCTTACAGATATTGGTAAAAATTAAAATGAAAAATGTTTCAGGATAAGTCATAGCTTACTTCTCCTGAAAGTCAGCATAAACTAAATAACTACTTTGCAATCAATTTTATAGTGCCACAGCATTCCTTGCCTTGAAGCCCAGGCTATTTACTTTTTGTATATTTTAATAATGAATAATGTCCTATAATGTGTACTGCATTCTTCTCTGGCTTGCAGAACTGAGATCTTTATTGTTTATGAATTATAGCTGCTGTGGTGTCATTAGCCTTTTTCGGTTATGAACACCTGGAATATTCAAGTTGCTTTTTGCAGCATGGTATCTTCAGCACAAATAATTATGCATTATCCCTAAATTTTATATCTTCCAAATGCTTTACAACCTGTCTTTTATTAGTTGCTGCTAAAGAACACACCTGTAAATCAACTCAGGATATTACCTTTTTTTCCACTTATTCGCAGGAGGAATAAAACAACATGGGAACCCAGTGGTTCACAATGATGTTGGCAATATTAAGGGATGAAATCAGTATTTCTTAGAAATAGGAATCCACTCAATGTTCCAACCACATTCTAGCTCAACGTTTGAGTTATTTTTAAAAGTATGAAAACTTGAACAGGAACCTACTAAACACAACCAACTCAATATGATTAGTAAAATTATTTTTCTAGGTAATTTAGTCATTCCCTCAACTTATTGTTTCCCAGAAACTAGTGGTTCTATTCTGTAACAGACACAAATAATTTTCAGTTGTTTAGTTTTCTTTATCTTTGTAAACGTAGTTACTGGCTAGAGGAAAACTTAACACTTTGAGGTATCACTTTTTTATGGTACATGAACATGACAAAACCTATGACCAATTTTTTTTTCTTTTGAGGCAGAGTCTCACTCTGTCTCTAGGCTGGAGTGCAGTGACTCCCTCTCAGCTCACTGCAACCTCCGCCTCCCGGGTACAAGCGGAGGATTCTCCTGCCTCAGCCTCCCAAGTAGCTGGGACTACAGGCACGTGCCACCCACGCCCCACTAATTTTTGTACTTTTAGTAGAGACGGGGTTTCACCATGTTGGCCAGAATGGTCTCAATCTCTTGACCTCATGATCTGCCGTCCTCAGCCTCCCAAAGTGCTGTGATTACTGGTGTGAGCCACTGCAGCCGGCCATGACTATTTTTAGGTTACTGTTTATTTCAAATTCATGTTGTCTGATTTTACTCTCAGTCCGACCTAAACTCTACAATTCTATTGCACAGTTCTACCAAATAAAAATTTAATAATTTACTTTAATATATTATTCTATTCTGTAAGCCTTGGATGTGCAGCAAAGCATTATGTTTTAGCAGAGTTTTAACTGAACTGTGAACTGCAGTCCAGATGGAAAAGCACAAACTTACAAAACTCCAAAGCAAATCTAACTCAAATATTAACTTTGTTGCCTAACCATGAATTGAACTTTCATTATTTTTTATAGAGTAGCTACTTAAAAATCTCAGCTTTAAGTAGAACCAAGCCAGTATATTTCTTCCTATTGAACTAGAGAACAATTACTTTTCTGGCTTTTGTAATATGACTGAAGTGGTCTTCCCATTTTTATTCCTTTGTTCAATATCCTAACAAAGACTCTAATGTTCACATTATCATGAGGACTTTTAGCTTCTTTTTCTGAAGTTCTTTCATAAAATAATGATCAAACGAATGTACTAACCCCTCTAGTCCTGCCATTTCATTGAGCCAACCCTTTTAAGGTCATTCTAACAACTTTATTAAATTTGAATTCCTCAGGTACATATTCTGTCTCATCCCCATCTAATCCTACTGTGTCAATTCTGCTGTGTTAAATGCTTTGTTAGGTTATTTCTATTCTGTAAGTCAACTAAGATTGGTGGAGAAGTTAGATATCTTGGAAACGTCACTCATGTAGAAAACGATGAAGCCATAATTTGACCTAAAATGTATTCATTTTTAATTTATGCTTTTCAATTATTGTCTTTCCATATAATGGCCTATATTCGTTAGAATGCTCTCAGTTGCAATGGAAAACGATAATAAAATTGGATTAAAAGACAAATAAATGACAGTGTCTCGATGTGTTTGGGACCTAATTTCTTGCTGTTCATTCCTCAGTTCATTTTCTTTAGCATTGGTTCCCTTCTTGACAGGATTCTCTATTCGTAGTCCCATGATGGTTGCTGGACTTATTTACATGTTTACATAATTAACTATGTTTAAGGTATTTATGAAGGACCAAAAGAAGTCAGATGCCCATCACTTAATAAGGGAACATGGACAATATAGATTTAGGCTTGAATCACATTCCCTGGTAGCAGAATCAAGAGTAGTAACTTCTCTAGTGAAATCAAATTCTGAAATATTTTAACTGAAAGAAAAAGTCTGAACACAGGAATGAAAATTAAACTGACTTTGCCTATAGATGAGAAAATGAATGCTGGTTAATTAAACAAAATAAATGCCTGCTGTCTGACAGTGTATGAAATTTTTCTTTCCAGTACAGTCCGTATCAGTTGCAAAAGCCCTCTATGATCATTGCCACTTCCATCATTTTGCCATGTATCTTCATGCTAAAAAATTATAATCTTTTCCCACAATCTACTAAATCTCCTTGTGTTTCCAGGCCTGAATTAAATCCTTTCATCTTTAAGATATCTATCTTATTACCCTAGCCCTTCTGATCTTGTGTCTACTGCTATGGAATTTATAGTTATTATAGGTCTTTAAAATATAGTCTGTTAAGGCATTTTTCCTATTTGTAATTTGTGCAACCTTACCTAGACCTTAAGAGCTTGTTAAATCTAGCTCCATTTTTAGTATCTTGGATTAGACAAGTTGCTTAACCTCTTGAGCCTTAATTTTCACATGTCTAAATAGGCATAATAATATATTAACCCCTGGTGGTGTTAGGAAAAATAATTTATATACTAGGTACAAAATTCTGATAGCTAGTCCAGGCATGAATTAAATGCACAGAAAACATTGGCACTTTATTTTTAGCCACTTTATAACCACCACAATGCCTGGTGGAGTGATAGTTGCACACATAATAGACACTTGATGGACATATCTTGGATTTCCTGAAGCTAAAATAATGCAATATGGTAAAGTTGGCTTTCTAAATACATTTTCCTAAAGGACATATTCTGAAATTTCTTTGTGGATTTTAAAATTTTGATGTTGTTTAGTCATTTAAAGTATAGTGTTTTGTTTAATCAACAAACAATTCCTAACAAAGTCACAGTATGCCAAGTGCCAGTTGTTGCTGTTAGGCCATTTAACAATATGGATATAGTCTTTGCTCTCATAGAGCCAATAGTCTAGGGAAGCAATCTAAAGTTTGAAACAAAAAGGTAAACAGAAAAAATGTCAACCTATTACTACAATGGGAAGGTAGTACCCAGAAATTGATGTTTTAACTCTCTATCTAGGTAACTTTGATTGATGGTAGGGTTTCAGCACCACTGTGCTTTGCCAAGAAATCATTTACTTTTTGCATCTTGCAGAAAAATTGTGTGTAACCTCCGGAACAGAATGCTACTTTATACTTAGCTATCTAATCATGAACATCCAATAATTCCTATTTGCATATTTGGTCTACTACATAGTAAGTACTCCATAATTTTTTAACTTTTATTTTGTTTAGAGGTACAAGTGCAGGTTTGTTACACTGATAAATTTGTGTCCTGGGGGTCTGCTCTACAGATTATTTCATCACCCAGGTATTAAGCCTAGTACCCATTAGTTATTTTTCCTAACACTCTCCCTCCTCCTACCTGCCACCCTCCAAAAGTCCCCATCATGTGTTGTTCTCCTCCATGTGTCCATGTGTTCTCATCATTTAGCTCCCACTTATAAGTGAGAACATGTGGTATTTGGTTTTCCGTTCCTGTGTTACATACAGCACACCACTAACAAGGAGGGCATTCAATGCTAGAAACAACATAAGGCCTTTTAGTTTGGTTTTCTAATCCACATGTTGGTTCTAGAATTGATATGTTAACATAAATATATCCATCCATGGTAATAAACACTTGTATCAGAAAATAATGACCTCAAATTGATCATTTAAGCTTCCACCTTAAGAAACCATAAAATTCAGAAAAGACTAAAAACAAATCAAACAAAAGAAAATAATAAATAAGAGTAGAATTTTAAAAATTTAAATCAGAATAATTAAAGTCAATGAAACAAAAAAGTACTTATTTGTGTAGCTCAATACATCTTCTAGCTGGACTGAGTAAGAAAAAAGGGAGAAAATATGAGTGATCAATATCAACAATGAAACATGAGGCATTACTACAGAACATACAAATACTTAAAGGGAATTCTACAACCTTATGGCTGTAAATTTGAAAACTTGGATGAAATAGACCAAATCTTTGAAAGACATAAATCACCAAAAATGTTTCAGGGAGTAATAGATATCCTGAGTAATTTAACTTACAATATATGATAAAGAAATTTAATTCATCATTAAAAACTTTTCAACAAATAAAACTCACTGGCACATCCACCCAATTATTTAATAAAGAAATAGTACTGACTCCATACAATCTCTTCAGGAAAATTAAGGGAGAATAAAGACTTCACAATGCATTTTATTTTCATAATACCAAAACCAGTTAAAGATATTAAAAGAAAAAAAAAACCCACAGGCAAGTATTTATCAGGACTATGCACACAAAATTCCCCAAAATATTAGCAGATTAAATCCAGCAAAATATCCAAAGACCAAGTAAAATTTGTCCTTGGAATACAAGACTTGTTCAAATTGAATTTGAAAATGTATCAATGTAATTCTTTATATAAACAAACTAAGAAAACAATAAATGTAATTCACTATATTACTAGTCAAACTAAGAAAAATCATTATCATCATCTCAATAGAAGTGGAAAAGGTATTCAACAAAATTAAACATACGTTCATAATTAAAAAAATAGAACTTTCAGAGAAGTCAAAATGAAAGAGAACTTGATTAACCTGATAAAAGACATATATTAAAAATCCACAATTAATATCATATCCAATGGTTAAAGACTGAGTATTTCTGCCTAAGAACAGAAATAAGGTAGTGATATGTTCTCCTACCACACCACTCCTATTTAAAATAAATTGCAACTCATAGCCAGTGCAATAAGGCAAGTAAAAGAAAGTAAAGACAGGTAAAGCGGAAAAAATAAAGATAAAACTGTGTCTACCTGCAGGTAACATGATTGTCAAAGTACAAAATGCTATGGAATCTTAAAACAAAGACAAAATACTTGCAGAACCAATAAGTGAGTTTGAGCTTGGCCAACTCACAGAATACCAGGTCAATATATAAAAATTAATTGCAATTAGCAATTAAAAACTGAAAAATTTTAAAGTGCCATTTATAATTGCAGCAAAAATGTAGGTATAAACATAAAAAGATATTATAGATGTGTTGCTAGAAGATGCTATAAATGACAAAACAACACTACAAGAAATTTCAGAAGACCTAAATTAATAAAAATTCCATACTATTGAATTTGAAATCTCAGACTTAGAGTAATGTGAATTCTCCCCAAATTGATCAATATATTTAATACCATTACAACAAAATCTGAACAGAATTTGTTTAGATGTGAAAATATGAAACTAAAAATTTTGATGAAACATTAATATAAATAGAATAGCCAAAACAATTTTTTAAGAAAGTTGAAGGACCCGCAATACCTGATTTCAAGACTTAAAGATAAAATTACAGTAATTAAGACTGTGATTTAGCAAAAAGATAGACACAAAATAAATGGAACTAGAAATAGACCAAGTGTTTAGTCAGCTAGGCTTGTCATAACAGAATACTGCAGACTGGGTGGGTGGCCTAAACAACAGAAACTAATTTTTTTTCCAATTCTAGAGTTTGAAAGTCTAAGATTAAAGTGCTGGTAAGGTTGGTTTCTCCAGAAGCCTCTCTCTTTGGCTGCAGATGGCTGCATTTTCACTGTGTCCTCACATGGCCTTTTCTCTGTGCATGTACCTCCCTAATGTTTCTTCCTCTTCTTTGAAGGATACAAATGATAATGGCTTATAGCTTCACCCTTATGACTTTACTTAATCTAAATTACCATTTTAAAGGCCCTAAGTCCAAATGCAGTTATATTTTAAATGCTTACATTCAAAAACCCTAAGTGAAGGTCTATAATGGCTTTATTCTTCTGCTGATCCAGACCACATCTGCTTATAACCTAAATGTCTGTTAACTGGCAAATTAATAAACACTTTATACATATAATGCAATACATGCACACAGTGGAAAACTATTCACCAAGAAAAAGGAACAAATTATGTACATACTCAGTAACACGGATGAATCTCAAATGCATTATTTTAAATGAAATAACCCAGACTCAAGAGGTTACATACTATACATTCCATTGATATGAAATATTTGAAAATGCAAGTCTATAAGAACGTAGGATATGTCAGCATTTGACAGAGATTTGGGGTTTGGAGTGGGGTTGACTACAAATAAAGCATAAAGATGGAATTTTGTTGGATAATCCAACTGTTGTCTATTGTGATTGCAATGATCATTACAGGACCTTATGTCAAAATTCACAGAATTGTCCACCAAATGAATTCATCATATTATTGGTGTACAGATAAATTTATCATATGTAAATTTAAAAATAAAATCATAATCTATAAATGCTGTTGGCAAAAAAGGAATATAAAACTTTTAGCTACATTTTTTTTTTTTTGAGGCACCGTCTTACTCTGTCACCCAGACTGGAGTGCAATGGTACTATCTTGGCTCACTGCAACCTCCCCGTCCTGGGCTCAAGTGATTTTCCTGCCTCGGCCTCCTAAGTAGCTAGGATTATAGGCATGCACCACCACACCTGGCTAATTTTTATATTTTTAGAAGACACGGGGTTTTGCTATGTTGGCCAAGCTGGTCTCGAGCTCCTGACCTCAAGTGATCTGCCCATCTCGGCCTCCCAAAATGCTGGGAATACAGGCATGAGCCACCGCCCCTGGCATAATTTTTTAAATTGAAGTAATATGAAAGGCCTAGCTAAGTTGAAAATGGTGAAGAATAAAACAAAACACAAATTATTTAGTTAATTTCAACATTCACGGATGTCTAGGAGGGAAACAAAAATGTAAAATTTCCTTGAACCAGGGTTCAAAATTTGCACAGTCATCATGACACAATGTAAACAGTACAAACTAATAAATATTTAAACCATTACTATGGTTCTGAAGATTATTGTTGAAGTGATTTTTGTTGATGATATAATAGTTTACATAGTTCTTAGCCAGGCAGCTCAGGAAAAATTCAATTCTCATTCTGAGCAACCATTTCCAGTGACAGTCCCAAGTGAAATATACACAGGAGAGTGGTCAACAAAACAGGGTAATTTAGTATTTCACTATAAGCATGGACTTTGACCCTAAATCCCAATATTAAATTATTAGACTGAAGAGCTCTGATATGTGTGATACAACTCAGCTTAAAATATTTATATCCAAATAAAAAGTAGAATTTCAGACATTATTACTCCAATTTGGTAAGGATCACATTGATTAATCAAGGTACAAGGAGTTAAATAGCTGGAAAATACATCATAAAGCTGACCTAGTCCATACTTCAACGCATTTTTCTCATACTAGAGCATTACAAGTTCCTTCTGCTGTATAGAAAAAGGGGAATCACTGAAGTTTATGAGAGTAGAGAGTTAGGCTGTTCCTATTTCTCACTCTTTCACTAATGACTCTTGGTATAATCAATGTAGAAACACATATGTCCTGTCTTCAACTTCAACAGCACCATAAACGATAAAATGTCTTGAAATCTACACAATTGAGCTCATCTCTTGTTCTCTTTAGAGGGTAGTTACAATAATTAATTTGGCAATTTCCTCAGATTCTTCCATCTTATCTCTGTGTAGGAAGTGGCTAGCGTAGGAGAGTCAAGCGTGTTAAAATGAAGCTGCTTAATACTCTCTTTGTATATGCTGTCAGTTTTTTTATCCTCAAGATAATGTAATTTAGTTATTTAGTATTTAAGATGAAAAGTAATATGAGGTCTTCAGGACCTATCCTGTGTTTTGAATTTAGGGAGAATGATAAACTATCAACAAAACTCATGTTTATGTTGAATTTTTATGTTGAACAGCTTCTGTTACAAGACTAGTACTGTTACACAGTTTCTGAACAGTTATTCTATTGAATCAATGGGATAAAATACTTTGATGTTAGCACTGAGTCATGTTGTAGTTTTTTAAATAAATAATAAAAATAAAATGTACTGTATAGGTTGGAGTTGCTAGTTGCATTGAAGTTGCTACCATTCTGTACAATTTACAGAAAAAATCTTTTATTAAGTGATGTTAGTTAGCTCAAAGGATTGTTGAGAGAGCTAAAAGAAATAGACTTCCAAATATGCTTCTTGAACTGTACCTAGATACACGCTTTAAACTGGCTTGATGAGAACACCACTAATACTACCATATTACCTATATAATAAATGCATGAAACACAACAAGCAACTATTTCTGCTACACTGAAAGTAGGATAGATACCTGTCACTACAAGCAACAGCAAAACATAAGCTTCTACAAAGCATATTTTCTCACATAGTTTTTCTCTAAAATATAACCTCCTGATAGTTTATCTGATGACAGACCTTTAATCACATGCTTACACCTTAAAATAATCTGAAGAATAATTATTCTAAATTCTATCTGGGGAAAGTGAGACTCAGAATGTGTTAAATCATCAAGGTATGAGAAAGTTATTAATATTTATAAGATTAATCACTAAAAATTTCAATACCAATATTTTATGACTGTTTTTAATTTCTCATGTGCTTTTTTAAATTTTAAAGGGAGTCCATCTTTATTCAGAAGAAATTCAATTAAATATAAATAAATCTCAATTCATAGAAAAGCATAGTAATGTTAAACAGAAAATGTCATGAATAATTCTAGTGTATAAATTATTAAATTAATATGAATGGATTAAATTTCTTTCTTAAAAGAACAAGAATTATATCAAATTTAAAACAACTAATTCCACTACAATAAAACAAAACAAATCCAAATATGGGCTCCTTAAAAGGGATAAACTTCAATCCAAATGGCACATATGGCTGCAAACAAAGATACAGAAAAAGATAAATCAGGCAAACACTAACGAAAGAAGAAAAGAAGAGGGACTCTTTATACCAAAGTAGAATTTTAAAAAGAGAGAGTGAATATTAAACGATGAAACAACTGCTATTAAAAATTATATTATTCTATTCTAAAATTATATTCCAGCTCTTCTAAGAGCTACATTTCACCAAGGTGAAACAAGAAGGTCTTTATAATTTAGGTAATCTAAGAAAATACCATATCTTTAATATTTAGAAAGCAAAAACAATCAGATGCAAAGATAATTATTGAAAGTTCTATTTAAAAAAGGCAATGTGAAGGTATTATTATTTATTTCCCATCCTTTGAAATTCACCAGTAAGAATAGAAACAAAATGTCCAGTTGTGCTGGCTCATGCCTGTAACTCCAGCATTTTGGGAGGCCGAAGCCAGTGAATCACTTGAGCCCAGGAGTTGGAGACCATCCTTCTTGGGGAACCTGGAGAAAATCTCTCTCAACTAAAAATAAAAAAATAATTAGGTGAGCACCTGTACTCCCAGCTACTCAGGAGGCTGAGGCAGGAGAATCGCTTGAGCCAGGGAGGTGGAGGTTGCAATGAGTGGAGATTGTGTCACTACACTCCAGTCTGGGTAACTGACCAAGAACCTGTCTTAAAAAAAAAAAAAAAGCAACAAAACTAGCTTCTGAAAAATGTCTTTTAAGGCAAATAAGTGAATAGAAATAATGGACAAATGGTATGTTATCAGAAAAAGGCAAAGTAAAGTCCAATACATGTATAAAATGTTCTGTCCAGATAATAAAGACATGTAGTTTGAAACAATAACAAGATACTTTTATATATCTCATAGGTATTGATAAATTATGAATATACTCTGCAAGAGAATGAAAAAATATGCACTCTCATTAACTTTTAGTGGAAGTGTAAATTTGTTTAGATTTTTGGAGAGCAATACCACAATATCTATTACGATTTTTAAAAATATCTATACCATTGTCTGCTAAAATTCCCCTAGAAATTTTTACCATTGAAATTTCAATATGGAAAACATGTAAACAGAAAATATAATTGATGGCATTGTATGATTGTAAAAATAACCTATCAAAAGGGCAAGGGTTAATAAAATTATCTATGAGATGCAATTATAGGAAAGTGTGGAAATATTATTGGCATGGAAAAATCATCAAAATATGGAACAGCCACTTTATTGAATAATACCAAAGGGCAATTATTTGCATTGTATAAATTGAGGACAACATGGTAGCTGTACTTTTTATATAGAAAAGAAAACTAATCCAACTCCTATAAAACTTATCATATGTACTTGAGTTGAAATTGCAACTATTACTTAGAGTAGCAAAATCTATCATAGCACTTCAACTATTACTAGGATGTTTTGGGATAAGAAGTTCATTCTGTTTCTAATTTGATTTTTTTATATTCTCAAAAGCAGACATGGTAATTGTCAACCAGAGGCAATGTCAGGCAACCGTAGATGTATGTCAACACTAGATACTAAAAACATAAATGAGATCAGAACCTTTATATTTTCCCCTTAGGTAAATTTCACTCTATGTCTTAATATATTTTGTTCATAAAAAGCTCTAATGTATCTTGGCTTACAGGTACAGTGCCTTTAAAATACTGTCAATTTTTTTAAACAAGTTAACACTATTTTCCGGTCACTTAAAATGAAGACAGAAACCTGCAAAACACCAAGAGTATAGAGACTCTTGTTTTTAAAAAATACCATTTAGATAAGCATGCATACCTCAAACTATCTGAAATATTTTAAGCTTGAAAACCAGGGGAGATGGCAGTTAACAATTACCATTAAAAAGATAAATCACAATAGTTTAGAAAACTTTATAGGTAAGTATATTTGAAGTATATTTTATTGTACGCATTTTATCGTCCAACCTCAAAAAACTTGGAATATGTTGTTGGATTTGGATTTAAGTGTTAGTCAAAAAGGAAGCAGAATGTCTTTTCATATGTATTTACAGGTGCTATGAACAAACTCAAAAGCTTGTGTATGAACAGAGAGTAAAACCTTGATAACAAGAGGAAGTCAGAGGGTAAAACCTTGATAACAAGAGGAAGCATTTTTCTTTATGTTATGGCAAAATTGATTTAAATATTTTTATATATGCACTTCTAATTTATATTATTTTAATAATACTTAATTATGGTCCTTAGCAGGTAGATAATATGTGAAAATAATTTTTTGACCACATTTTAATATTATTTAAAGTTATTTATAATTAATTTGCTGTGGAGGACAGTTTTTACTTCCCTACCAGAATTTTTTTAATGTTGACATGAAAATTCATTAAATTAATTTATCAAAGCCAAATCTAGTTTTTTAATAGTTATAATTTGTATATAATTTGCTGAATGAAGTGAATTATATCTAACTCATTTATTAAATGTCAGAAGGTCTAAATAATAGCCATGAAGCTAGGGTTGCCATTGACCAAATGTTTCTTATTGACCTTTCTATTCCCCATGGCCTGTCTACCATTGCCATTTATACCTGTGCATCTGGTGACTTTGTCCATTTCTTCCCATTTTTACTTCTTATGTGTTAACAACTGACTTTTCCCTTATGCTTTTAGGTGTCAACTCTTAATTGCATGTCTAAATACAGTGTAATTGTCTAATTTTTTTTATACCTCACCTCACTTAATTCTCTTGTTTCAGACACTTTTAAAAGCTAGTTCAGTTTAACACCTATCAGACATATTAGTACAGAATATTTTATGTAAAATTCCTTCATTTAGGCTTTTGAGATTACCTAATTTTAGTAACTATTTTTTCAAAATTTATGTCATTCTTTTTGGTAATTTCTGAAGCAATATTTGATATTTGATAATTTTGAAGAGTTTGTAGGTCTAAGCATATTTCATTTTTAAAAGAAAAGTGCATAGTACTATAATGTTAAGTGGTCTATAAAATGCTTATGTGTCACTGGATAGGGAATGTTTGATAAGAGTTGTTATGCAAAACAGATGTAGATATGGACATATATATAAAATATACGTAACTATTAGTATATAAGATAAATGAAACAATCATAGTCAATTGGCCTTAAAAATTAGTAGCATTATTTTCTTTTTTAAATTTGTGGGTACATAGTAGGTGTCCATATTTCTCATATTTTAAGCATACAAAAATTAATAAGCAAAGGGGGAACTGGAAGTAGTCTAGCAGCTCTCACTTTTTTGGTAAAAATGTTGAAGGAGTTGATAATACTTAAGGAAATATTAATATTGCCTAAGATGGAAATGGCAACGTAAGTTAAAGGAGTAAACATGACACATCATAGTTAGAAAAAAGGATGAAATGTGTCCAACAAATAAAAATAGTAAATACTCAAGGTAATACCCTAAAAACTCTGACTTGATTATTACCTATTTTATGCATGTAACAAAATATCGCATGTACCCCATAGAAATGTACAAATATTATGTATCAATAAAAAGTACTTTGTAGATAAAGAAGATTAAGGATATGATTTATTAATATTTATATTTTTGATTTTTATTTAAAATAATCAACTACTATTGGAATAAAAAGGCTGCTTTTCCATAATTAAAAATATAGTTTTTAAAAAAATCACTTATGTACTTGAGAGAAAAGAAACAAAGGCAAGCAATAATTGATATCTATTCATTTTTCTTTCAACTAACATTACTGAGCACCAGCAGTAAACCAGCTACTGATAGAGGCGTGGAACATATAAAATGAATATTATTCCACCACTACTATTAAATAATTTACAGGTCATGAACGGAGGAGAACAGAATATCAAAATAACTGAAGTCATGGATACTGGAGATTTATTTGTTTAATCACTCGTGATAGCCATGTTACTTAACCTGTTTTGCTGAGTTTTCATGTTTGTAAAATAATGACTTCAGTAGGCACTTCATTATATGTTTTCAGATGTATGCACTTAAAATAATTCCTGACATTTCATAGATCCTCAACAAATAATGACTACTTTTATAAACAAAAGAAGCAAAACATTGCAATTAAACAGCTTAGTGATATAACAAGGTATTGAGGAAGTACAAAAAAATAAAGCAACTTCCTTGGGGGTTTTAGACAAGGCCTCCATGCAAGCTAATTTTTGGATAAGAAAACAAGAGTATGATGTACACAGGGGCACAATATGAGTAAAAATTGTGAACGATCTCCAAGTGTCCATGAAGTCATGAGAAATCCTGCATTAAACCTTTCTTTTTTTTCTATCTAATTTAAAATTAATCTACTCTTTCAATCCACTCTCATCTTTTTTAGTAGTAGGTTTTTCCCTAATTCAGAGAGAAAACATAGATAATCTTGCAGGACAGTTTCAACAGTCCATTCCCAAACTTACAAATATGTATGTTATATAGACGTACTTTCTTCCATTCTTAGAAGAGACTTTTGTTTTTCAAAGTTCAAATTTCTAGTTGATATTTGGATCAAATCTCCTTGCAACCTTGTCTAAGATAATATTTAATTAATCATTTTCTATTATCTGCATATTTTTAATTTTTAGGTTATAACTGGCTCTTAGTTCATGTCATAATTATCATCAAACCTGTCCATTTAAAACAAAATGAAGAACAATAATTCTCTCTTTTATATCTCACTCTCACTTTAATTCATGAAAAGGATCCCCAAAAATAAAATAATATTTTAAAAACCCCAACTATTTCTTTACTTTCTATTTACTCTTTAACCTACTAGATACCACACCCACAACCCCGGTGAAATTGTTCTGAATATTTCTAATGACCTTTCTATTGCCATTTTCAATGAATGTTTTTATTCCTTGTCTGATTTTTTTTCATTGTTGACCACTTCCTTCATGAACATCTTTTGTTCTTGCCTTCTGAGACATCACCCTCTCTTTGTTCTTCTCATTGGCACTCTTAACTCTTTCTTCTCATTCTGAATTTTGTTAGTTCATTAGTCTCTGTCCTAATCACAGTTGCTGATGTTTCCCATGGTGCCCTTTGTTCTCTTCTCTGTTAACTCAATGTGCTCTTACTGAGCACTGAGATTTTTTACATGTTTTTAACTACCATTTTTAATTAATAATTCTGAAAAACACATCTGTACCATAAAACGAATCCCTGAGCTCCAGATCCATATGTTAAAATTTTTAGATACTTTAGCATATCTTCCCATAGAAAACTAATATTCAACTTGTTTGAAAATGAATAAGATATTTTGAGTCCAAATTTGGTTATTCTCTTGAATCTCATATTTTAAAGAGCAGCATCACTATTTATTCAACCAGCCAAATAAGAAGCTAGAGAGCCTTCAAACTCCTTCCCCACCCTTTAATCTTTTCCCGTATCTCTATTTAATCAATCTCTAAACCTTCTAATTTTTTTTCTTAACATCTCTTATTTTCTACCGAAGCAGCTGTAACTGTTACTTGTGATTCTTGGCTTTGGTTTATTATATCAATAAACAGCCTCTTTACCGTGCACCATTGTTTAAACATTAATGTGTGGGAAATTATAGAAGGCCTGACATGAACACATCTTTGACTATTTATCTATTTTCTCTACTCACTGAAGAAAGAAGTAGGAATTTAGAGATGAGGAAAATAGATGATATAGGAAGAAATTGTAATAGTTAATATGAAAGTTAATAAAGCTTGAATTAGGCAGTAGCATTATGAATGGAAAACAAATAGTGGGATTCAAGAGACCCCTTTGACGTACCATTGAGATGCTTTGAGTATCAGAAAAAGAGTAAGTTGATATCATCTCCTTGAGATGAAGGCCTGCTTAGCAATAAAATAATAAAAAAAGTAGAAACACTACAGACCTACCTGAAAGTATTGCCTTTGGGATTACGCTAATGATGTCAGCTCAAGCTATATATCTTCAGGGTTTTTCTACTTAGGAATTAAAAGCAAAATGTCACTGAGAAAAAAAATAGCATGACAGACAATGATCATAATATTTAGCAAATATATTATTCACTAAATAGAATGGAATTTGAAAAGTAGAGTCTAGAGTCTATAGGTGTGGTTCAGAAACTGGAAAATATTTCCATGCAGGAGAACTGTGACAAAATCAAGGTGTTATAGAATCACATCATTTTATCTTAGTTTCTGCAAACATGGAATACTGAGTAGTATACTTACACAAAAGTCAGATAATGTCAAGCTTTCCCAATTCACCAATACACAAAAAATGAAAACAAATGTTAATGAAATTTCTCAGTTTTAAGTTTCCCTGCTCAATAGAAGGAAAAGTTTTCCTTTTCAACTTTTGATATCTACTACTGTTTCCTAACGGGAAACAGAATAAATTTTTAAAAAGCTGAATAATAGTAATGTAAATGTCAGAAATGTGATCATAAGAAAATCTTGTATGTATTAGTTTTTAGTTGCAGGGGCTTGCTTCATATATTCATGTACTATTTTAGTAATGTTATTTCACAGAAAAAACACTATACAAATTATCATGAAATTTTTCAAACAACTCTCTAACAAGTGTGAGTCACAGCTAGGAAGTTCCCTTGAAAAGAGCAAGCAGGGACTGAAATATAGAAATTGTCAAAAACAAGGTAGGAAAGGAAAGGAAATGGTGGTAGAAAAGGGAGATAACGTTATTTCCTATCTACCTGCTCTGTTCCGGTTTCTGTGTTATGTTTGATTCTTTCATATGTCATCTATTATCTTCAAATCCAGTAAGAAGTGGCATAAATAATTTCAATAGACAGATGAGAACCTGAAGTTCAGAGAGCTCCAGTTACTTTCTGTAAGTTTCAGAAAGTAGCTGAGATAGTTCAGACTGTTTTCAAAGCCTGCTTGCTTTCCACATACTAGGCTATCTAGAGGATGTAAAATTAAAAGTGATTAATAAGCCAAATTCAACCTATTGAGAGGTTGAAGCCAGCTGACTTCCCAGGGTTGAGGGGGACTTGGAGAACTTTTCTGTCTAGCTAGAGGATTGTAAACACACTAATCAGTATTCTGCGTGTAGCTAAAGGATTGTAAGTGCACCAATCAGCACTCTGTAAAAATGCACCAATCAGTGCTCTGTGTCTAGCTAAAGGATTGTAAATGCACCAATCAGCAGTCTGTAAAAATGCACCAATCAACACTCTGTGTCTAGCTAAAGGACTGTAAATGCACCAGTCAACATTCTGTAAAAACACATGAATCAGTGCTCTGTGTCTAGCTAAAGGATTGTAAATGCACTAATCAGCACTCTGTAAAAACACATGAATCAGCACTCTGTGTCTAGCTAAAGGATTGGAAACACACAATGAGCACTCTGTAAAATGGACCAATCAGTGCTCTATAAAATGGACCAATCAGCAGGATGTGGGTGGGGCCAAATAAGGGAAGAAAAGCTGCCACCCCAGCCAGCAGCAGCAATGCGCTAGGGTCCCTTCCGCACTGTGAAAGCTTTGTTCTTTCACTCTTTACAATAAATCTTGATGCTGCTCACTCTTTGTGTCCACACTACCTTTATGAGCTGTAACACTCATGGCGAGGGTCTGCAGTTTCATTCCTGAAGACAGCAAGACCACAAACCCACAGGGAGGAACAAACAACTCTGGACCTGCCACCTTTAAGAGGTGTAACACTCACTGCGAAGATCTGCAGCTTCACTCCTGAAGTCAGCAAGACCACGAACCCACTAGGAGGAACAAATAACTCCAGATGCACCACCTTTAAGAGATGTAACACTCACTGTGAAGGTCTCCGTCTTCACTCCTGAAGTCAGCAAGACCACGAACCCACCAGAAGGAAGAAACTCTGGACACATCTGAACATCCGAAGGAACAAACTCCAGACACACCATCTTTAAGAGCTGTAACACTCACCACGAGGGTCTGCAGCTTCATTCTTGAAGTCAGTGAGACCAAGAACCCACTGGAAGGAATAAATTCTGGATACACTATTAGATAGGTTGTAGTTGATTTAAAACATGAAAGGATAAATATACCATCCAATATTTTTATTGCTAGTTTAGCATTGCCACCATTTCCACTTCTTTAACTAGTTCCAACCCACTTGCTTAGGTTTATTTTGCATGTTGCAAATATAAAAGACGTTTAAAAGAAACAACAACCATATCTTCTTTGTGATCTAGAAGGAAATAAGAATATGATAAAATTTCAGAAAATCAAGGAAAATCCAAATAAGATAAACTAACCTCTAGTGGGCTCATTTCAACATATTAGAGTTAGGAAATCCTCTTTGAGGTAGGATTAAGTTTACTTCATTAGCACTCAATTTATTTCTACTGTAAAACCACTGTTGGTGTAATGTAGCTGCCCTTCATTAACATCAGAATTCTCCCAGTAGGTCTGGGATATTTAAATGTAGCAGCAGCATTCTAAAGTGGAGGCTGATTTGACCTATCAATCCCACCACTGGATATTACCTAAGGGAAAATAAGTCACTATATCAAAAAGACACCTGTACATGTATATTTATTGCAGCTCCATTCATAATTGCAAAGATATGGAACCCAGAAAACGTGGTGTGTGTGTGTGTGTGTATACAATGGAATACTAATCAGCCTCAATAAGGAATGGAATAATGTCTTTTGCAGCAACTTGGATGGAACTGGAGGCCATTATTATAAGTAAAGTAACTCAGGAATGAAAAACCATATACTGCATGTTCTCACTTATAAATGGGAGCTAAGCTATGAGTATTCAAAGACATACAGTGTCATATAATGGACACTGGAGATTCAGAAAGGGAGAGGCTAGTGAAGAGGGCTGAAAGACGAAAAACTGTCTATTAGGTAAAATGTACACTACTCAGTTGATGGGTGCACTGAAATGCTAGTCTTCATCACTATACAATTCATCCATGTAATGAAACACCACTTGTATCCCTAAAGTTATTGAAATTAAAAAAAAGTGCTAAGAAGAAAAAAAATTGAGGCTGAAGATATGAGTCATCTCACACAAATGAGAAATTTGTCTGCAAACTTTGATTAGGAAATCAAGTGGCCAGGAATTACAAAAATTATTTCATAAACTTATTACGCCACGTATCATTTCTGCATATCCAGTTCTGATCTCTGATTGATAACACAATCTCATACTAGTTTCTTTCTGTGATTAGGTTGTTAGTTTAAACCCCAGTAGTTACTAGGCCTAGTTTCCTTCCTTGCTGCTCATCAACCATAGGCACTCACATTAGGACTGCTAACACTTCTACCTCCATCACACTAACCCCAGAACAAGAGTATGATGTTTCTAGTTTGAGCTCTCATTTCTGTGGTGCACAGAATATAAGCTAAGACATTTCAAAATGTAATTTTCCAAGATACAAGATGAAACTAGAAACAAACCATTTCAATAAATCCTAGAATGACAACTCTATGATTGATTTTAAGGCCATATGACAGTATGGCCAAGTACATATCTTATTGATCTTTATAGCATTTGACGCAGCTCATAGCTTTCATAAAATAAATGTTTTATGATCAAGTAATTATTTGAAAAGAAATATCAGTGGCAGTCAGAGTTTATAAAGCTAAGCAAAAAAGCTATCTCTGGTTGATACAAGCAGCAAATGAATACACTGAAAGATTTGCAGAAGAGGTTGGGAAATGAAACTTATATAATGGGTAGGAATAAAAAAGACTAGGTGGAAATGAGAAGCAAAGAATGGTTCCAGAGGATGAGCTCCATGGAGACACCATAGCTACTATTTTGAATGACAAATACCATAGCTTGCCCATCACCATGACCCATGCTCAACATCTAACTTTGCAAGCAGCACCATTCCCACATTTGCCCCTAGAAGCTGGATGTGAATACCACCATTTGGCCACAGGTGATTGACCATGTCTCAGATGTTCTGTTAATTTAAACGTTTTATTATATCAGGCTTCAGTGGTTAAAGAGGGGCTCTTTGAAGTATTTTACTTGAGAAGATGAATGGAAGATGTTTTAAGTATTTAAAAGACAGACATATTGACTAATTTTATCTTACTTTAGATGATGGAACAAATGCTATTGAGTAAAATTTATGAGAACACAGGATTTCTTTTCAATATAGAGAAATCCAAAATTAAAATAGGCAAAATCACATTCTTTGTAAGTTGGATTCCTAGGTATTTTATTCTCTTTGAAGCAATTGTGAATGGGAGTTCACTCATGATTTGGCTCTCTGTTTGTCTGCTATTGGTGTATAAGAATGCTTGTGATTTTTGTACATTGATTTTGTATCCTGAGACTTTGTTGAAGTTGCTTATCAGCTTAAGGAGATTTTGGGCTGAGACGATGGGGTTTTCTAGATATACAATCATGTCATCTGCAAACAGGGACAATTTGACTTCCTCTTTTCATAATTGAATACCCTTTGTTTCCTTCTCCTGCCTAATTGTCCTGGCCAGAACTTCCAACACTATGTTGAATAGGGGTTGTGAGAGAGGGCATCCCTGTCTTGTGTCAGTTTTCAAAGGGAATGCTTCCAGTTTTTGCCCATTCAGTATGATACTGACTGTGGGTTTGTCATAGATAGCATTTATTATTTTGAGATACATCCCATCAATACCTAATTTATTGAGAGTTAATGTCACATATCTACAACCGTCTGATCCTTGACAAACCTGACAAAAACAAGCAATGGGGAAAGAATTCCCTATTTAATAAATGGTGCTGGGAAAACCGGCTAGCCATATGTAGAACGCTGAAACTGGATCCCCTCCTTACACCTTATACAAAAAGTAATTCAAGATGGATTAAAGACTTACATGTTAGACCTAAAACCATAAAAACCCTAGAAGAAAACCTAGGCAATACCATTCAGGACATAGGCATGGGCAAGGACTTCATGTCTAAAACACCAAAAGCAATGGCAACAAAGCCAAAATTGACAAATGGGATCTCATTAAACTCAAGAGCTTCTGCACAGCAAAAGAAACTATCATCAGAGTGAACAGGCAACCTACAGAATGGAAGAAAATTTTTGCAACCTACTCATCTGACAAAGGGCTAATATCCAGAATCTACAATGAACTCAAACAAATTTACAAGAAAAAAACAACCCCATCAAAAAGTGGGCGAAGGATATGAACACACTTCTCAAAAGAAGACATTTATGCAGCCAAAAAACACATGAAAAAATGTTCATCATCACTGGCCATCAGAGAAATGCAAATCAAAACCACAATGGGATACCATCTCACACCAGTTAGAATGGTGATCATTAAAAAGTCAGGAAACAACAGGTGCTGGAGAGGATGTGGAGAAATAGGAACACTTTTACACTGTTGTTGGGACTGTAAACTAGTTCAACCATTGTGGAAGTCAGTGTGGCAATTCCTCAGGGATCTAGAACTAGAAATACCATTTGACCCAGCCATCCCATTACTGGGTATATACCCAAAGGATTATAAATCATGCTGCTAGAAAGTCACATGCACACGTATGTTTATAGCGGCACTATTCACAATAGCAAAGACTTGGAACCAACCTAAATGTCCAACAGCAATAGACTGGATTAAGAAAATGTGGCACATATACACCATGGAATACTATGCAGCCATAAAAAATGATGAGTTCATGTCCTTTGTAGGGACATGGATGAAGCTGGAAACCATCATTCTGAGCAAACTATCACAAGGAGAAAAAAACCAAACACCGCATGTTCTCACTCATAGATGGGAATTGAAAAATGAGAACACATGGACACAGGAAGGGGAACATCACACTCCGGGGACAGTTGTGGGGTGGGGGGAGCGGGGAGGGATAGCATTAGGAGATATACCTAATGCTAAATGACGAGTTAATGGGTGCAGCACACCAACATGGCACATGTATACATATGTAACAAACCTGCACATTGGGCACATGTACCCTAAAATTTAAAGTATAATAATAATAAAATAAAATAAAAAAAGAAAAAGAAATGGGCAAAATCTTCGCTACTAGAAGTAATCATGCAGGAATGAGATGGTCACCTCCTAGGGATAACATAGAACAAATTACACTTTGAGTGTGAGATTGGACCACATAACTGCTGACAGTAACTCTCACTCTAGGTCTCCATAGTGCTTTGATCTCTGCCTTTGAATTTCATGTAAAGTAGTTTATGTAGTTTACATTGCTAATTGGCCTTCAAGATGAAAGCAATTTTACATTTGTACAGAAGAAAAAAATTTGACTCCAGCCTTTTGAAAATAACTATCTATGTATAATGACACATCATAATTATTTCTTACTGCTTTCCTTAGTAATTTATGGTGTTGACAGATATATTTCATCTTGATGTGGCTATGGGCTTTGGAAACTGAATATTTTAATTTTCATTCAGATAGATTGTTAGATATTATAGAATATTTTGGCTGGGCATGGTGGCTCATGCCTGTAATCCCAGAACTTTGGGAGGCCGAGGCAAGTGGATCACGAGGTCAGAAGATCGAGACCATCCTGGCTAACATGGTGAAACCCCATCTCTACTAAAAATTACAAAAAATTAGCTGGGTGTGGTGGTGGGCACCTGTAGTACCAGCTACTTGGGGGGCTGAGGCAGGAGAATGGCATGAACCCAGGAGGCACAGCTTGCAGTGAGCTGAGATTGCACTACTGCACTCTAGCCTGGGTGACAGAGTGAGACTCCATCTCAAAAAAGAAAAATATATATATATTTCATGTACTTTTTTTTGCATAATTATTTGGCTTTTTTAAAGTAATTCCAAAAGAATAGAAACGTTGCAAAACGGTACTAATTCCTGATTACTGTTTGCTCTAGTTTCCAAAAAGTTAATATGTTCCTATATTTGATTAATCATTATTTTCATTCTCTCTGTGTGTTCATGTGTGTAGGTATGTATTATTAAAGAAAAATTGCATTAATAAATTCAAAAAACAAATAAGACTGTTCAAGAATACTGCAATAGGAAAGAGAGATTGAATTCAACTTTACAGAAACAAAAATTAGAGAATTTTTAAATGCTGAGGTGAGCTAGTAGGTAAGTACTGAAGCACATAATGGGGGAGGTTGGTCAACGTAATTAGACCATCTATGTTTGCTAATGCGTGTTTATCTAAGTTGGGATCCTACCCTCCCAAGGAAACTGAGAGTTAAGAGTGCTATCTTTATGAATTACATTTCAAAGGAATCATTTCCAGGTTCTTGAGAAAGACATTCTTGAGTTGTAAAACTGTAAAACTAGCAAGAAACTAGATGATTTACATAATGGGCAGAAAGAATTTACAATTTTAAGTTTTCTGAAGTAAGTGCCCTAAGAAAAGTGAATTTAGGCACCTATGGTCAGGAAGAAATCTGTTTAAAGTTTGGCAAAGCTGAAGGGAACTGAAAGGCCATCTTGGTCAAAGTGTGTATATATGGGTCTTGGTGATAGCACAATTATGGCTTATAGGGTTCAAAACAGCAAATGTACATACACATGCATACATCTACACACATATATATGCATGTGGATGTGTATATATTTATATTTTTTTCAGAAATGTTTCAGAGTAAGAAGCAGACATGACACCCCTTCACCTCTAAATACTCCAGTATGCATTCATAAAAACAATATAATTATCTTACAGACAATCTCATGCACACATTTTCTTACATTTAATAACTGTAGTATAATTGTTAAAATCAGGACGTTACTTCATATGATTTTCACAACAACCCTAGACTGGAAAGTTACTGAAAGGCTACATTTTTACTAATGAAGGAAACATGCATATTGGCACTAGGCTCCAAGATTGGGGACCAGAGATATTACATAGATTTTTTTTCAATTTTGTAAAGAACAACTCTAAGATTTACTACATATGGCTTCCTTTACGGCAAAGCACATTGAACAGCAATTGATAGTGGTTATGCATGTTTGTAATAAATGTGAAGATATGTGTTTTAGTAATCTCAAGACGGTATGTTTTCCATCAAGGTCTCTAGAATTTTGGAATTCTTTACTACTTCTGGCTGTGTCAGAAAATAGAGTAGTTTGAATTTAAATGCTTGTGGTGAAACCCATATGTTGTATTACATATTTGCCAGGTTGCTGTAGGAAGCTCAACAAAACCAAAGGAGTCCCTTCCATTATTAATGAATCTCTAGGCTCTTAGGCACATTCTGTGAGCCATAGAAATAAATGAAATATTCATTGAAACACTTAAACTATTAATATTGTAGCAACAAAGATAAAAGAAATAACATAGTTTAATTAATAACCTTTCTTTGGATTGAGTTATCATGCTACAATTTTCTGAGGAAAAAAGCAACAATTAAAATAATTCCTCAAAAACTTAGAAGATAGATTATGTTCTTTGTGTTCATAAGTCTGTTGTTTGGCTACCTACAGAAATGTACCGATGTCAGAGCAAGAATTTTAATATATAAACAAACATTAGTAAGGAAGACAAGGAAATTATTCTTTCTTTTTTTTTCTTTCTCCTTCCTTCCTTCCTTCCTCCCTCCCTCCCTTCCTTCTTTCTTTCCTTCCTTCCTTCTTTCCTCACTCTCTCCATCCCTCCCTCCCTTCCTTCCTTCTCTCACTCTCTCACTCTGGCTCTCTCGCTCTGTCACTCAGGCTGGAGTGCAGTGGTGTGATCACTCACTACAACCTCCCCTTCCAGGGTTTAAGCAATTCTCATGCTTCAGCCTCCCAAGTAGCTGGGATTACAGTTGTGCACCACCACACTTGCTTAATTTGTGTATTTTTAGTAGAGATTGGGTTTCGCCATGTTGGCTAGGCTGGTCTCAAACTCCTGGTCTCAAGTGATGCACCCACTTCAGCCTCCCAAAATTTGGGGATTAATTAGTCAGTGAGGCACCATGCCTGTCCTTTTTTTTTATTTTTAATAAATCTGCATTTGTTAACATCTAGACACACACTAATACAACTGATCCTGAACACCATGGGTTTGAATAGCATGGGTCCACTTATACGTGAATTTTATTTCACTTCCGCCACCCCTGAGAGCAAGGCCAATCATTTCTCCTTCTCCTTCTCCTCTGCCTACTCAATGTGAAGATGATAAAGATGAAGACCTTTGTGATGATTTACTTCCACTTAATAAATAATAAATATATTTTTCTACCTTATGATTTTCTTAATAACGTGTTCTTTTCTCTAGCTTTCTTTATTGTAAGAATACAGTATATAATACATATAACACAAAAAATACATGTTAACCAAATTTATGTTATCATTAACACTTCTGGCCAACTGTAGGCAATTAGTAGTTAAGTTTTTGGGTGATCAAAAGTTATACATGGATTTTCAACTGCATGGTGCCCAGCACCCCTAACCCCCAACATTGTTTAAGGGTCAATTGTATAAGATATCTGAGTTGTTGAGTAAGTATTTTTCAAAGTTTCTGTTAGAAGTCAGCAAACCTTTTTTTTTAAAGGGTTAGAGAGTAAATATCTGGGTTTTGCACGCTATGTGTGGTCTCAATCATATATTCTTCTTTGAATTTTGTTAAAAATTTATAAAAAATATGAAAACAATTTTTAGTGTGAGGGCCATACCAAAGCATGCCAGGTATCAGATTTGACACATGGGTTTAGCCTAGTTGCTAATCAATGACCTAGAGCATATGTTACAGTCCGCTGAAGAAAATTAGACATCATTTATTTTATACGAGGTTAGTAGAGGTTCTTAAAATTTTCTCAAAAGAATTATTTGTCTTCATGTGATCAAATACAATCAGTGGCAAAAATTCCAAAACATATGCTACTGTTGGTCCTATTGTCAAAATGACTACCAATCTAATGATTCTATTAACACATTAGTGCTGAATAAAATGAAAGTCTGAATTTAAGTTTAATAAATATGAAATTAGTGTCTATCAACCTAGTGGCATTCTTCTATATGTGAACCCAATCTCTTTAAAATCACTATGAATCAATATAGAATTGAACATGAACAAGCAGTACGAAGATTTCCTAGTTATTACGTATATGTGCATCCAAGTACTATTCTAATTTCTACGTAACCTACAATAATGCTTATTGTTAAGCAATCTTGATTGCAAAGGGAAAAAGCCTGACTGGAGGGAGGCAGATATTATGGTTGATTTTACTCACTAATGTGTAATTAGTGTTTAGAAGAATCCTTGGCACTGAAGATACTAAATAAATATTAAATGAATGGATAGAAAAAAGTTCTGATAATCAGACTACCAAGAGCAGTAAGGACTTGTTAGAGAGAAAATCAGACCTGAAGTCATAAAGTTACCAAAGAGAAAATCATGACAAGATTCAGACTTAAGGGAGAAGACAGAGACCACCGGAAGAGGGATACACGGCAGGAATTGGAGCAGAGTAGAAATTCAGAAGTCCCAGGTCTGCAACTGGACATGAGAACACAAGAGAATCATGCTAAGTCTCTGATTGTCTGCTGGTCTCGAAAACTTTGTCTTCCTTGGTGGAGCAGAATTGGCTTCAAAGTATGCCTTGAGTTGAACATACAAGTGGGGATCATGTGGCCTGCAAGTTGGGATCCCCTACAAGTGGGGATCAAGGCCCATCCCTTGAAAAAGGAGATTTTTGATTCATGGAAGTCAGCCCAGAGTCTGACACCTAGGAGTTGCTTACTACTTGACTTATTAAAGAAGTAACTCTGTGGGAAAGAGAGTCAAGCAGATCATAAAGTTGTATTTTTTTCTTTTCACATATTTATAAAGTATCACATACTTTGTATGAAATAGTTATTGGGACTCACAATGGCTGCCAATTTAGTAATTAATATATTTTAGTTACAATGCTTTCTGATGAATATTTTTACAAGTGTTTTATCCACTTTGCTACTTCACTAAATGTGGTGTACTGAACATCATTTCTTTTCGATGATGATTCCATGTTGTTAATTTAATTACTCATTAATTACTAATAATGATTTTGATATTAATGCTTTTGGTCCTAGGACTGGCCTCAATACAAACTATTACCTTTATTTATTTTTATTTAAAAGTATGGTAAAGATGTGATTATAAAATATAATTTAAAGAGAAATATCACATTATAAACATCAGTAAAATGTGTGATTTCTCGAATAATAAATCAGTACAGAAACAAAAGTATTTTCTAATTTTGTTCTAGAGACAAGGTTGAATTTAGACAAGTTTTTATTATTTCAAAACTAGGATTTGGGAAATAAATCACTGAGAAAATAGAGCAACAATGTTAAGAGAAAAATTTTAAACAACTCTGTGGTCCTTTTAGCAATACACAGTGGGTTACAGAGAACAATTGAGTTACTCTTCTGTGTCTCCTGATTTTCCTGAATTTACACTCAGCCTAATGGTTGCAGTATCACACACAGCACTTAGCAGATCATAGTAATCCAGTAAGTAGATTTGAATTGATTTGCTATAAAACCAAGATCTTGGGTGAAGTTACAAACAAATATAATACAGTGGAGCAGTGAAGCTGGTCCCTACCAGCTTGCACAATCGAATTGCTCAATTTTCAGGAAATATGAGAGACATTATTGAACAATTAAATTGTATAAACTTAAAATTAAATGAATTCTACTACAAACAAATATAATAAACATTCAAAATTCATTACTTCCAAATCATTGTATTACATTGTACCATCTCTGATCCTCAGGTTGTGAATGGTCTAATATTTCTGCATGGTGGACATACTTTATATTGCTGTGCATCTCTTTCCATTTTTGTCTTAAGTGACATCACTTCATAGCATGAAATGTGCCGTGGTAGTAGTATTTACAACAAGAAAATTGGCAAATGCTACAAACCAGGCTTATTTTCCCTCAAAGAATCAAGTGTTAAACATTTATGAGCATATAAGTCTTTATAGTGGACAAACATCTTTTTCTTTCTATTTGTAGCATGATCATATAACCGAGAGAAGTCTTAGAGAGAACTTGATCCAAAAGTTTACAAGGTAAAAACATGTGACATGCTCATGCAGATTTATTTATTAAAATTGTTCTTCCAAATTAGGTAAAAACATAGAAATAAACATTAACTAGAAAGGACAGTCTGAATTCTCCATTAAGAAGCCTTGATAGGATCAATCAGTCAATATATAATTGCCTGTAAATAGCAGAAAGCCAAATTATTACACTCCCTAGGTGTGGATGAATGCAATTAATAAAAGTCCAATTTTTTCTCAGTCAACCACATGATTTTTTTTTTTATTTTAACCCCTACTATTGACCACTCTGTTAGCAAGTGTGCAACACATTATCCTGGACATGAGCCAGCTTCACCAATGCCAAGTTGGATCCCATCATTGATACATTCAGAAGCATTTGGTACATTCAATAGAAGTCACAGCTGAGGATTTTTGCCTTCTCTGACCAGCCTCTTTATGAGCTTTTCCTCATATGAAAGGAAACTAGTTTGGAAAGTGACTGTGGCACTCATCAAGGGGAAAATAAAACCTTTAGGGAAGAATCATTTCAAGAATAGAATTTCTAAATTTTTCCCTGTTAATCATTTGATATGTATGAATGTGACAAAAGAAAGAGAAATTAAACAAATAGAACTTTCATTTTAAAAGTTCAGATATACAGCTATATTTACAAAGGTGTCTATGTGGATATATTTCTGCACAGGCAGAGAAAGATACTGGAGGCATTTCCCACCAAATAGTGACAGTAGTTGTCTCTAGATGTTGTTATATTTGATAATTTTATTTTTTCATTTTAAAATTTACCATTGAAAGTTTTATAATTAGCATGCATTCTTTAATTATAAAATAAAACAAAATAAAAAGAAATAAAAGCCAGACACGGTGGCTCATGCCTGTAACTTCCACACTTTGGGAGTTCAAAGTGGAGGATCACCTGAGGTCAGGAGTTCAAGACCAGCCTGGCCAACATGGTGAAACCTCATCTCTACTAAAAAAAAAAAAAAAAAAAAAAATTATCCGAGCATGGTGGCGGGTGCCTATAATCCCACCTACTTGGGAGGCTGAGGCAGGAGAATCGGTTGAACCCAAGAGGAGGAGGTTGCAGTGAGCAGAGAATGTACCATTGCACTCTAGCCTGGGCAACAAGACTGAAACTCCATCTCAAAAAAATAAAATAAAATAAATTTAAAAATCTAGAATTTTTTAACATATAAATTTACAGTTTCTTCCAATTTGTTATAAAAAGTTAAGTTGCTCTTAATTTTTGGAAAATTACAGAATTTAAAGAAAGAAGCCAATTTTTTCTAATAAACACAATCACATTACTTTCTATATTTTAAAAAAACTAAGTAGGAAGCAATCCTATATAATAAATAATTTTCATATGCCACTCTTCCTTCCTTTTGCAATTTGAAAGTAAATATATAAAACAATGACTGAAATCATGAGTTTTGAATGCTGGCAGATGCAGCTTCAAAGCCCCACTATACCATTTACTATGTAATTAGAGGCAAGTTATTTGTCTTTTCTCTCCTTTTTTTTTTCAAAATAGAAATAAGTATATGTAACTTGCAGAAATTTCATTAAGATTAAATATGAAATATGTCTAGCATGCAATTAGCAACCAATAGCTTCAATATCATTAAAAGAGGAAAAGGTATTTCAGAAATATGCCTACGAAGACTTAAACGGAATTCAGATATTTGGTCTTGAAATTGTTTTAACATTCGAGCCAATTAGAATCACTTTACAAAATTAAATGTTCAGATCTCTGATATTTAGAATGATAGCCATGATTCAAGTGTTCATTATAAACTAAAGAAAATTATGTTGCCAGGATATTTGTATAATCTTTGTTGCTCTCATTTCTGCTTCTGTAGTGTTTCTATTCTTCTGAACTGCAGAGAGCAAAGATGCATATGTTGTTCCAGCTGCTGTTGCTTTAGGTTCTCCACATTGGTGTTAACTTGTGAGACTCTGATATACAGAGCCAAGAATATGTTTTAATTTTTTTCACAACAGATTATATAACAAGCTTTTATGTCACAATATGCAAGTCTGGTTATTGCCTGGAAAGATTTCAACAGTGGCTGAAGTTCCATTTAATGAGATACATATGGTCTTCAAATATTTATTCAGACACCACTATGGGCTGGGCATTATTCCCAGAACTAGGAATCAATGACTAAGACAAATATGCAGATTTTGTGAAGCTTCTTATTTAGTTGTGGGGGAGATAATCATAATAAATATGTAATATACATATAGAGGAAGATGAGAGGTACTGTGGAAAAATAGTGGGAGATAAGGGAAAGTATGAGTTAGAATTTACATGTACTTCCAGTCCTTAGAAAAATCATTGCTGATACCATGTCTGACCACATATTAAAATTGCAACCCGTTCTGTAACTTAGGCTAAGTTCCCCTAAACTTACACACTGTTCTGCATAGCAATTATTGCTATTATTAATGGTTTTTTTTTTTTTTTTTTGAGACAGGGTCTTGCTCTGTCACCCAGGCTAGAGTGCAGTGGTACGATCTCAGCTCACTGCAGCCTCCACCCACTAGGTTCAAGTGATTCTCTCGCCTCAGCCTCCCTAGTAGCTGGGATTACAGTCGTGTGCCACCATGCCTGGCTAATTTTTAGTATCTTTAGTAGACACAGGGTTTCACCATGTTGGCCAGGCTGGTCTGGAACTCCTGACCTCAGGTGATCCACCCTGCTCTGCCTCCCAAAGTGTTGGAATTACAGGCATGAGCCACTGCGCCCAGCCTATTATTATTATTTAATACCTTTGCTCTGTCTGCCATTAGAATGTAAACTCTATGAATACAGGAATTTTTGCCTGTTTTGTTCTTTGCATCTGTTTTGTTCTCACTTCAGGCAAAACCAGTAATGTTTTGTTCAATAATCTGGCAGAAAATCTTGAAAAGTGCCCAGGGAGTGAATAGTGAAGGACCATGTTAAAGAATTTCAAATTTCTTGTTCTGGGCATTGTGAGCTACTAAACAATTAGAATAATCTGTTTTGCCCTTAGGGATAGAAGGAATGGAGGAAAGAATAGAGGCCCTGGGCAAAGATGAATGCCTCCCTTTGTAGTGGCAAGGAGGCTGTGGACGTAGTAATGGAAATAAGAGATGGATAGTTTGTTGTCAATTGGAAATTGGGAGAGAGAAAGGAGAAATTAGGACTTCCAGGCTTCAAGTTTGAATGACTAGATGGATAGCAATGCATTTCTATGGACCATAAAATAAGAAAAAAGGAGAAGGGACACATTTGAGAATGTATGTTCAGTTGAAATATTCTGAGGTTGAGTAAATACATGCGATACTCCGGTAGAGTAAATATATTTATTTTTATTGTTTTTGAGATGGAATCTCGCTCTGTCGCCCAGGCTGGAGTGCAGCGGTGCAATATCGGCTCACTGCAACCTCCGCCTCCCGGGTTCAAGCTATTCTTCTGTCTCAGCCTCCAGAGTAGCTGGGATTACAGGAGCCTGCCACCACGCCCGGCTAATTTTTGTATTTTTAGTAGAGACAGGGTTTCACTGTATTGACCAGGCTGGTCTCGAACTCCTGACCATGTGATCCCCCCGCCTTGGCCTCCTAAAGTGCTGGAATTACAGCAGTGAGCCATCATGCCCGGCCAGGTAGAGTAAATTTAACACTGCAGTCCTGAAGATGTTAAGATTGGAATTTTTAGGAATTATAAGCGTATTGGTGCTAGTTGAAGTTAAGAGTTAGGATGAAAAATAACAGTGTTTTATATGCTGGAGGAGAAAGAAAACAAAAAGGAGATGTTTTTAAAAGGCAAAGTGAAATCCCATTGGCAGAACAATTGACAGCACAGGTGAAAAGAGCTCTGTGCCTCTGAAATAGGCCAAAAGGATACAACGATGCTTTCTCCTATTCCTGCCAAAGTGGCTATAGGAAACTTCATTTTTCTCATCTTCATTTGGCCAAGGTACATGTGTTGTTAATAATTGCTATAAATAAGCTAACTAGTCTTCTTTTGCTCTCCTTTCATGTCTATTTTGCTTAAGGGCTTAGATGGGGTTGCATTCCGCCTCAAATCAAATCCAGACCTGGTGAAGGCACAAGTCATCCACCACCAGGAGACTCTGCCTTTCATCATCTACCAGATACCTGGATCTGCCTTAAAGGGCAGATCACTCCTACTCTTTTCTAAAGACTTCTATTTGATGCCTTCTCAGTAGAAATTATATATTAGTATCCCATAGCAGGTTGCAAATAAGTGATTTGGATTCTCTCTTTTAAACTGTACATCCCTTAGGAAAAAGATATGTATGATGAGAGACGGTTTTCAATTGCTTCCTTTTCCTTCTTTTGTACTCACCTGGAAAACTCACCAGTACAACACATTCTCTTGTCTTCTACAGCTGAGCTGCTGAGCACGTCTTGAGGAAATCACACAATGCTCACAAGAGTTATCACATAGGTAATGTTAGAAACTTTTACTAAAACCTTATTACTGATGAGGAAGGATCTTACATGCGTTCCATCTGTTTTCTTTCATATTTTGCACAATGGCTAGTTCACTTCTTTAGAGATGCCTGGAGGCCCAAACTCCAGCACTCCTTCATTCTCAATACTCTTAACTCACAGAGAAAATAGAGGCCATACATTCCCTCAGCTTCTTGCCTACCACTGACATATGTTATTTTTTTTATTCTGATCCTGGTTGCTGTTGAAAAATATGTTCAAATCCTCTATTAAGCTAACTATTTTAGTATCATTAATAGTAATACTACTATAATGTCATTATTTCACAAAGTTTCTACCTTATTTCTTTTTAATTTTTTATTATTTTTTAATGCTTTTATGAGTACATAGTAGGTGTGTATATTTATGGGGTACATGAGATATTTTGATATATTTTGATACATGTATACAACATGAAATAAGCATATCATGGAAAATGGGATATCCATCCCCTCAAGCATTTATTTTTTGAGTTACAAACAGTCCAATTACATTCTTTAAGTTATTTTAAATATACAATTAAGTTATTATTGATATAGTCACTCTATTGTGCTATCATCAAATAGTCTTATTCATTCTTTCTAATTTGTTGTAACCATTAACTATTTCCACCTTTTACCCAACCCTCCACTACTTCTCCTAGCCTCTGGAAATCATCCTTCTACTCTCTATGTCCATGAGTTCAATTGAATTGGTTTTGAGATTCCATAAAGAAGTGAGAACATGTGATGTGTGTCTTTTTGTGCCTGGCTTATTTCACTTAACATGATTGAGAGGTGACAGCATGCTGGCAGCCCTCGCTCACTCTGGGCGCCTCCTCAGCCTCGGTGCCCACTCTGGCCACGCTTGAGGAGCCCTTCTGCCTGCAGCTGGACTGTGGGAGCCCCTCTCTGGACTGGCTGAGGCTGGAGCCGGCTCCCTCTGCTTGCGGGGAGGTGTCGAGGGAGAGGCGCTGGTGGGAACTGGGGCTACACGCACTGCTCGCGAGCCAGCGTGAGTTCCAGGTAGGCGTGGACTCAACGGGCCCCACACTTGGAGCAGCCAGCCAGTGCTGACAGCCCCAGGCAGTGAGGGGCTTAGCACCCTGGGATAGCAGCTGCAGAGGGTATGCTGGGTCCCCCAGCAGTGCCGGCCACCCGGGGCTGCACTTGAATTCTCGCCGGGCCTCAGCTGCCTCCCCATGGGGCAGGGCTCGGGACCTGCAGCCCACCATGCCAGAGCCTCCTCCCTGCTGTGGGCTCCTGCGTGGCCCGAGCCTCCCTGATGGGCACCGCCCCCTGCTCAGCAGTGCCCGGTCCAGTCCCAGTCCCATCGATTGCCCAGGGGCTGAGGAGTGCAGACACATGGCTTGGGACTGATGGGCAGCTCCTCCTGTGGCCCCGGCACGGGATCCACTAGGCAAAGCCAACTGGGCTCCTGAGTTGGGTGGCGACTTGGAGAACCTTTATGTCTAGCTAAAGGATTGTAAACACACCAGTCAGCACCCTGTGTCTAGCTCAAGGTTTGTAAATGCACCAATCAGCACTCTGTATCTAGCTAATCTGGTGGGGACTTGGAGAACATTTATGTCTAGCTAAAGGATTGTAAACACACCAATCAGCACCCTGTGAATAGAGCACTCATAAACATAAGAATGCAGATATCTCTTTTATTAATGGATTTTCTTTCCTGTAGATATATAGCCAGCAGTGGGATTGGTGGATCACATGGTAGAATTTAGCAGAGAATCCATTAGTTTCCTTAGATTTTCTTTGATGGAAGACATTTTATTACTGCTTTGATCTTACTACTTGTCACTGGTCTCTTTAAGTTTTCTGTTTCTTCATGGTTCAGTCTTGGAAGATTGTATACATCCAGGAATTCATTCATTTCCTCTAGGTTTTCCAATTTATTGTTATATAGTTGTTCATAATAGAATCTAATGATTCTTTGTATTTCTGTGGTATCAGTTGTAATATTTCCCTTTTTATCTCTGATTTTATTTATATCTCTCTTTTTTATTATTCCAGCTAAATGTTTGACGATTTTGTTTATCTTTTGAAAAAAGCCAGCTTTTCCTTTTGTTTATCTGTATGTTGTTTAGTCTCACTTTTATTTATCTCTGCTCTGATCTTTATGATTTCTTTTATTCTACTATTTTTGGGTGTTTTTGCTTTTATAGTTTCTTGAGATGCATTGTTAGATTGTATGTTTAGACTTTTTCTATGTTTTATTGCTATAAACTTTCCTTTTAGTACCTCTGATACAATTTGGCTGTGTCCCCACCCAAATCTCATCTTGAATTGTAGTTCCTATAATCCCCATGTGTCATGGGAGGGACCAGGTGAAGAGAACTAAATCATGGGCGCTGTTTCTCCCGTCCTGTTTTCATGATAGTGAGTTAGTTTTCATGAGATCTGATGGTTTCATGAGGGGCTTTGCCCTTTGATGGGCTGTTATTCTTCTCCTTCCTGCTGCCCTGTGAAGAAGGACATATTTGCTTCCCCTTCTGCCATGATTGTAAGTTTCCTGAGGCTTCTCCAGCACTGTGGAACTGTGAGTCAATTAACTCCCTTTCCTTTATAGATTACCCAGTCTCTGGTATTTCTTCACAGCAGCGTGAGAATGGACTAATACAGTAAATTGGTACCACAGAGAGTGGAATATTGCTGTAAAGACACTCAAAAATGTAGAAGCAACTTTGGAACTCTGTAAACAGGCAGATGATGGCACAGTTTGGAGGGCTCAGAAGAAGACAGGAAAATGTGGGAAAGGTTGGAACTTCCTAGAGACTTGTTGAATGGCTTTGACAAAAATGTTAATAGTGATATGGACAATGAAGTTCAGGTTGAGATGGTCTCAGATGGAGATGAAGAACTTTTTGGGAACTGGAGTAAAGATTACTCTTGCTATGCAAATAGACTGGCAACATTTTGCCCCTGCCCTAGAGATCTTTGGAATTTTGAGCCAGAGAGAGATAATTCAGAGTTTCTGGTAGAGGAAATTTCTAAGTGGCAAAATGTTCAAGGGGAAGTAGACCATAAAAGTTTGAAAAATTTGCAACCTGATGATGTGATAGAAAAGAAAAACCCACTTTCTGGTGAGAAATTTCTGCCCACTGCAGAAATTTGCATAAGTGACAAGGAGCTAAATGTTAATCACCAAGACAATGGCAGAGAATATCTCCAGAGCATGTCAGAGACCTTCACAGCAGCCCCTCCCATCACAGGCCAGGAGGCCTAGGAAGGAAAAATGGTTTCCTGGGCTGGGTCCAGGGCTGCTGTGTGCAGCCCCAGGGCTTGATGTCCTGCATTCCAGCTGCTCTAGCCATACCAAAAAGAGACCAAGGTACAGCTCAGGTTGTTGTTTCAGATTGGGCAAGCCCCAAGCCTTGGCAGCTTCCACATGGTGTTGGTCTTGCAAATGCACAGAAATCAAGCATTGAGGTTTGTGAAACTCCACTTGGACTTTAGAGGATGTATGGAAAAGCCTGGATGCCCAGGCAGAACTTTCCTGCAGGGATGGGCCCTCATAGAGAACCTCTGCTAGGACAGTGCAAAAGGGAAATGTGGGGTTGGAGCCCCCACACAGAGGCCCACAGTGGGACCTGCCTAGTGGAACTGTGAGAAGAGGGCCACTGTCTTCCAGACTCCAGAGTGGTAGATTTACTGATAGCTTGCACTGTGCACTTGGAAAAGCCACAGACACTCAATATCAGCCTGTGAAAGCAGCCAGGAGAGGGCTGTGCCCTGCAAAGCCACAGGGGTGGATCGTACCAAGGTCATGGAAGCTCACCTCTTGTATTAGCATAACATGGATGTGAGACTTGGAGTCAAAGGAGATCATTTTGGAACTTTAAGGTTTAATGACCGCCCTATTGCATTTTGGACTTGCATGGTGCCCATAACCCCTTTGTTTTGGCCAATTTCTCCCATTTGGAATGGATGTCCTTACCCAATGCCTGTACCCCTTTTATATCTAGGAAGTAACCAACTTGCTTTTGAGTTTATAGACTCATAGGTGGAAGGGACTTGCCTTGTCTCAAATGAAACTTTGGACTTTGACTTTTGAGTTAATGCTGATATGATTTAAGACTTTGGGGGACTGTTGGAAGGGCATGATTGTGTTTTGAATTGTGAGGACATGAGATTTAGGATGGGTCAGGGTGGAAAGATATGGTTTGGCTGTGTCCCTACCCAAATCTCATCTTGAATTTTAGTTCTCATAATCCCCATGTCATGGGAAGGACAAGGTGGAGATAATTGTTTCATGGGAGTGGTTTCCACCATCCTGTTCTTGTGATACTGAGTTAGTTTTCATGAGATCTGATGGTTTCATAAAGGATTTTCCTCTTTGCTGGACTCTCCTTCTTCCTGCCACCATGTGAAGAAGTACATGTTTGCTTCCCCTTCCACCACCATTCCAAGTTTCCTGAAGCCTCCCCAGCCCTGTGGAACTGTGAGTTAATTAAACCTCTTTCCTTTATAAATTAACCAGTCTTGGGTATTTTTTTCATAGCAGCATGAGAATGGACGACTAGAACCTCTTTTGCTGTACCCCATAGGTTTTGCTATGTTTTCTTTCCATTTCTATTTCCATTTAATTTTTTTATTTCCTTCTTTCTTTCTTTTTTTTTTGACAGAGTCTCACTCTGTCGCCAGGCTGGAGTGCGGAGGCACAATCTTGGCTCACTGCAATCTCCACCTCCCAGGTTCAAGTGATTCTGCTGCCTCAGCCTCCTGAGTAGCTGGGACTACAGGCATGTGCCACCACACCCAACTAATTTTTGTATTTTTAGTAGAGACAGGGTTTCACCATGTTGGCCAGGATTGTCTTGATCTCTTGACCTTGTGATCCACCTGCCTCAGCCTCCCAAAGTACTGGGATTACAGGCATGAGCCATCATGCCTGGCCCTTTATTTCCTTCTTAATTTCTTTATTGAACATTGATCATTTAGGAATATGTGTTTAATTTCCATGTATTGGTAAAATTTCCAGAATTCCTTGTGTTATTGATTTCTAGTTTCCTTTCATTTTGGTCAGAAAATATGCTTGGTATAATTTTTACTTTTCTGAATTTGTTGAGGTTGTTTTTGGAGCCTAACATATGGTCTATCCTGAAAATGTTTTAAGTGATAATGAGAAGACTATGTATTCTGCAGCAGTTGGATGGAGTGTTCTATAAATGTTAGGTCCATTTGTTCTAGAGTATAGTTAACTCTCATGCTTCTTTGTTGATTTTCTGCCTGGATGATCTGTTCATTGCCAGAAATGGGGTGTTGAAATCCCTAACCATTATTGTAGTGTAGACTATCCCTGCCAATAAATTTAATATTTGTTTTATATAGTTGGGTGCTCCAGTTTTGGGTGCTATTTGTTTACTATTGTTATATCTTGCTGAATTGACCCACTTATCATGAAATAACAACCTTCTATGGGTCTTTTTACAGTTCTTGACTTAAAATCTATCTTATCTGATATAAGCTCAGTTACCCCGGCTCTCTTACGGTTTTCATTTTTATGAAATTTTTTTTCCATCCCCTCACTTTCTGTGTGTATTTACATGTGAAGTGAGTTTCTTTTAGGCAGCATATACGCGGGCCTTGTTTTTTAATCCATTCAGCCACTTTTAGTTGGATAATTTAGTCAATTTATGTTCAATGTCATAATTGATAGTTTAAGCCTTATTACTTTCATTTGTTGCTTGTTTTGTGGGTTGTTTTGTAACTCTTTTCTTATTCTCTTTCATTCTACTGTCTTCCTTTGTGGTTAAATAATTTTCTCTGGTAGTATGCATTAATTTATTCCTTTTTATTATTAGGGTGCCTATTATAGATTTTTGCTTTGTGGTGGTAACCTAAGAAGCTTACCAAAAGCATTCTATAATTACAAGTATTTAAAACTGATACCAATGTACTGTGATCACACAAAAAATAAAACAACTCTCTAAAAATCCTGTGCAAACTAACTCCCTTCACCATTTTGAATTTTTGATGTCACAATTTACATTTTGTATTGCTTACCTTTTATCGAGTTGTTATTTTTTAATAGTTTTGTCTTTTAGTCTTCTTACTAACAATATAAGTGGTTTAAGTACAATAATTAAAATATTAGAGTAACAATCATATTAGCTTCCTTTTGTTTCAATTTGAATAACTTTCATTAGCATTTCTCGTATGACAGGTCTGGTAGCAATAAATTCCCTTAGCTTTTCCATTTCTGGGAAAGTCCTTATTTGTCTTTCATTTCTGAAAAATAACTTTGCTGGGTACAATGTTCTTGAAATAATCTTTTTCTTCATTATTCTGAATACATTGTTGCACTTCCTCTTTGCGTGTAAGGTTTCTCCTGCAAAGTCTGCCACCAGGTGCATTGGATCTCTCTTACATGTTATTTGCTTCTTTTCTCTTGTTGCTTTTAGGATCCTCGCTTTGTCTTGGACATTTGAGAATTCAATTATAATTTCTGGAAGTATTCTTATTTGGGTTGAATTGGATTGGTAAATGTTGGCCTTCATGTACCTAGATATTTATATATTTCTCCAGGTTTTCAAAGGTTTAAAGTTATTATTCATTTGAATAAGCATACTTACACTTTGTGTTTCTCAGTTCTCTAACTTCAATAACTTGGATACTTGCCATGTTGATGTTGTTCCATAGGACCCATAAGCTTGGTTTATTCTTTTTCACTATTTTTCTTTTTTCCTCCTCTGTGCATTTGCAAATAGTTCATCTTCAAGTTTACTGATTCTTTTTTCTGTTTGATTAGTCCTGCTCTTGATGCCCTCTATTGCATTTTTTTTATTTCATTCATTGTGTTTAGTAGGTCCAGAATTTCCTTTTTTTAATTTTAATATCTTTGTTAAAATTTCTCCGGCAAATTTTTGAATTAATTATCTGTGTTTTCTTGAAGTTCATCAAGCTTCTTTAAAACAGCTATTTTGTATTCTTTATATGAGAGATTACACATCTTCATCACTATAGGGCCAGTCTTTATTGCCTTATTTTGTCCATGTGGATACATCCTATTTTCCTGTATGTTCTTGATACCTTTGGAAGTGTGATGATGTCTGCCCATTTGGAAGTGTGATGATGTCTGCCCATTAAGTATGTATTTTAGTCTTTACAATCTGACTTTGATTGTGCCTGTCCTTCTTCAGAGGAGCATCTAGGAATTCTAAACTGACTGTTGTATGCCCTAAGCCTATATCTACTGCATCTATCTTAGCATTAGAGGACATTCTTAGCCCAAGTCTAGGAGAGCTGCAAAGGTTGTAGGGTTGACATGGCTTTCTGGCCCTGATGGACCTGGGGAAGGCCCAGTGAGGGTACTAAGGCTGTGTAGGAATGCCGGCCAGGGACCTGAATTCAAAAGGCTGTCTCAGTATCCCAAATGGACATGCATCCCTGCAGGTCTCTACACAAACAGGATGGGTCCTACTCTGCATATACAGAGTATTTTTCAGGAGGTGCCAGAGATGAGACTAGGCCCCTTCAGGATCTGCTGTGGAATGAAGACTGGCATGCCTGTCACATTGGCTTAGATGGGTGTGCATCTCGCAGTAGGTTCCTACACAGATGAGATAGTTCTTCAACTATAGTAGGGGACCCAGAGTTGAGCCTGGGATCTGGTGAGGGACAGAGGCTGAAAGCCTGGTCTCTTCAAAGAGTGCTGTGCATTACCCAGCAAGCTCCTACACAGATAGGACATTTCCTTGACTGCAAAGAGAGAGACTAGACTGAAACTGGGCCCCCTTGGAATCTGCTATGGGACAGAGGCTAGAGAGCCTGTCACATTGTCACAGACAAGTATGAGGCTGTTAGCACATCCCTACCCAGATGGGATAGTTTCCAGTTGCAGCAAAAGGGACCAGAGCTGATTAGACCTCTTTGGGATCTGTTGTGGGATGGAGGTTGGCAAGCTTGTCTGGAAGGCTTAGAATCTTAGACTGGGAGATATGGGTGAGTCTCCCTCAGGGTCCCTGTGAGAGTGACTCTGAGCTAGGAAATCAGCTAAGGAAAGCTGAAGAAGCACCACAGGACAACATTCAGGTTCACTGCTGAGACTGATGTCAATGGGCAAATAAGCCCTTCCACCAAGGCACTAATGTGCATCATTCCTTGTGGACCTCTTGACAGATGGTTTTGGTTAAAAGCTCAAGGCCAAATTGGGCTATAGCAAGTCTCTTGGGGAACTCTCCTGTTTCTGGTCTTGAACCGTAAGCAAGCTCAGTAGGGCAGATCAGCCACCTTGGTGTTGATCTGCTCTCTCAAAACTACCTTCTTAAGTCTTAGGCTCTACCAGGGTTTCACAAACTCCTACCTGATTCCTGAGACATTTGACTGTGGATGAGTGCTGAAAAAGCTCCACCTTTCAACACTTCCACATTGGAGACAATGTTTCCCATCAGTTTTGGGAGCAGACATTGAAACTACAGCAGGGCTACAGCATAAATAAATGTAATATAGTTGAGAAAAGTTAGCACAAAGAATGTATGTGGAAACAAAGCTGAAGTTGAGTAAGTAAAAAAAGCTGAAGTTGTGTTTAAATTGTAACTTAAAACACAAAAATGAATTAAGAGAGCCAGAAATAGTAAGTAGAAAGTTTTATATTAATGTACTCTCTCTATAATCGCTATTCTCTCTTCTCTCTTTTAAAAGACAAAATATATGCATAAAGTAATAATTGTACATGTATTGTTGGATTAGTGAAATATAGATGCAATATATACAATAATAATAGCACATGAATGGGAAAGAAAACATAGATCTATGTAGGACCAACTTTTTCATATCTCACTGAAATTAAGTTAGTATAAATATAAAGTTGATTCTGATGAGTAAGAATATATATAGTAAGTTCCAGAACAACTGCTAAAAAAAAATACATTTTTTATATATATAATATATATATATACTAAAAGATCAATAAAGAAATTAAAATGTTACACTAGGAAATACTAAGGTAATCCAAAAAGCCATAAAATAGGAAACAAAAACATATGAGACATAGAAAACAAAAAGTAAATAGTAATATGCTAATACAACTCCATTAATAATAACATTTAAATATGAGTAAACAATCCAATTAATATGCAGAGTTTGTAAAACTGGACACAGAAATAAAACAACAAAATCCACCTACATGTAGTCTACAGGTGATTCACTTTAGAATCAGAGACTCAAGTTGGTTAAAAATAAAAGGCTACAGGCCGGGTGTGGTGGCTCACACCTGTAATCCCAGCACTTTGGGAGGCTGAGGCAGGCAGATCATGAGGTCAGGAGATCGAGACCATCATGGCTAACACGGTGAAACCCCATCTCTACTAAAAATAAAAAAAAAATTAGCCAGGTGTGGTGGGGGCGCCTGTATTTCCAGCTACGCCGGAAGCTGAGGCAGGAGAATGGCATGAACCCAGGAGGTGGAGCTTTCAGCGAGCCGAGATTGTGCCACTGCCCTCCAGCCTAGGTGACAGCAAGACTCCATCTCAAATAATATAAATAAATAAAATAAAATAAAAGGCTAGAAAACACCAAACACAAGAAACTGGTGTGTTTACACCTATATTAGGTAAAACAGACTTTATAATAAAATAGAGATCTACAGGGACATTTCATAATAAGAAGTGCTAATCCATCAGAAAGATACACAAATTATAAACACATATGCACCTAACAGAGGTCCCCAAAATACACAAAATAAAAACTGAAAAAATTGAAAGGGAAAATAGAAAAATAACAATAACAAACGGATATTTTAATATTTTATTTTTAATAATGGAGAGGATAGAGAAACCAATCTTGTAAAAGAAGAACAATGTTGGAGAACTCACACATGTAAATTCAATACTTACTACAAAGCTACACCAATCCATTATGTGGTTATGTCATAAGGCTAGACACATAGACCAAAGCAATAGGATTGACAGTCAAAAAAAAAAAAAAACCTAACATCTACAGTTATTTGATTTTTGACTACAGTGCCAAGACAAATCAATGAGGAAGAATAGTCTTTTCAACAGGTGATGCATGTGGGGAAGGAGATTAGCAGAACTTCTTTTTCTGAGCTTGATCAGCACAACCCTGCTGATCAAAACAGGATCTGGTCAAAACAGGATGCGGTAAAGAAACTAGCCCAAACCAGCTAAAACGAACATGGTGATAAAAGCAACCTTCTAGTTGCCCTCACTGCTCATTATATGCTAATTATAATGCATTAACAAGCTAAAAGACACTCCCATCAGCATCATGACAGTTTATAAGTGCCATAGCAACGTCCAGAATTTACAATATATGGTTTAAAAAGGGAGGAACCCTCAGTTTTGGGGACTTCCCATCCTTTTTCTAGAGTATTTGTGAATAACCTGCCACTTATTTAGCATATAATTAAGAGTAGCTATAAATATAGCTAGCCAGTAGTCCATGAGTGCTACTCTGCCTATGGTGAAGCCCTGCTCTATGGAGCAGCCATTTTCCTGTGCTCTGTTGCTCTAATAAAGTTGTTTTGCTTTTACTTTACTCTGTTTGCTCACTCTTGAATTCTTTCCTGCAAGAAGCCAAAAACCCTCCCAGGCTGAGCCCCAGTTTTGGGGTTTGCCTGTATCACTTGGACATTAGATTCCCACATGAAAAAGAAATCTGGAGATCTATTGTACAGCATGACGACTGTAGTTAACAATGTGTTGTATACTTGGAAATTGCTAAGACAATGGATTTTAAATGGACTCACTATAAAAAAACTATTTGAAATGAGCGATATGTTAATTAGTTTGATTTAATCATTCCACAACTTATACATATACCAAAACATTGCATTGTTTACCATAGAAATACACAAATTTTATTTACCAATTTAAAAAGTTAACTGAATGTAGTTGGATATTTTCCTCATATCACACACAGAAATTAACTTAAAACAGAACATGAACCTAAATATTTAAAATAAAACTACAAAATTCCTAGAGGAAAATATGGGAGTATATCTTCATGAGCCTCAGGTAGGTCACAAAACATAAAATATAAAACTTGAAGTATGTCAAAATTAAAACTCTTTTGCTTTAAAAAATTAATATAAATAAAGTGGAAACAAATAGCATAGAATGGGAGAAGATATTTATAAATCATATATTGGATAAAGGACTCATATGTAAAATACAAATAATTCTTCAACTTAATAATAAAAAAAAAAAACCCAAATAAAAAAAAGACAGAGAATCTAAGTAGGCTGGGTGTGGAGGCTCACGCCTGTAATCCCAGCACTTTGGGAGGCCGAGGCAGGCGGATCACCTGAGGTCAGGAGTTTGAGACCAGTATGACCAACATGGGGAAACCCCATCTCTACTAAAAAATAAAAATAAATAAAAAATTAGCCAGGCGTGGCGGCACATGCCTGTAATCCCAGCTATTCAGGAGGCTGAGGCAGGAGAATCGCTTGAACCCAGGAGGCAGAGGTTGCAATGAGCCGAGATCACGCAATTGCACTCCAGCTTGGGCAACAAGAGCAAAACTCCATCTCAGAAAAAAAAAAAAAAAAGAATCTAAGTAGATATTTCTCCAAAGAGGATATACAAATGATTAGCACATAAAAAGATGGTAAAAACCATTAGTCATTAGATAAATGAAAATCAAAATCACAATGATATACCACTTTTCATTGCTTTGATGGGTATAATCAAAATATAATAATCACGTAATAAGAGTTGACAAAGATGTGGAGAAAATGGAACTCATACATTGGTGGTGAGAATGGTGCAGCCACTTTGGAAAATAGTCTGGTAGTTCCTCAAAATGTGAAATATAAAGTTCCATATGATTCAGCAACTGCACTCTTAGGTTTATACTAAGAGAAATAAAAACATATATTCACATGAAACTTCTACAGAAATATCCTTAGAAGTTCTATTAGTGATAGCCAAAGAATAGAAACAACCCAAATTTCCATCAACTGACAGATAAATATTAATAAAATGTAGGATATCAATGCAATGCAATATTATTTGGCAATGAAAAGAAATGAAGTAAAGATGCATACTAAATGTTGATGAACCTTGAAAACATTATGCTAAGTGAAAGAACCCAATCACAAAATACCACATATTGTGTAATTTCATTAATATGAAATGTTCAAAATAGGTCTGTAGAGACAGAATGTAGATTATGATTGCCTAGGGTTGGGAGGATTACAGCAAATGAGATATGACTGATAATGGATGTGGGGTTTCTTGTTTGAGTGATAAAAGTATTCTAAAATTGAATAATCGGACAACTCTGTGATTATATTAAAACAGTAGATTGTTTAAAGAAAAAGCAACATCACCAACATCACCACACACACACACACACACACACACAAAAAAAAAAAAAAAAAAACAAAAAAAAAAAAACAAGGGTTTTTCAAATTCAGTACTATTTATATTTTGGTCCAAATAATTCTCTGCTGCGAGGGTTGCCTGTGCATTGTGGAAGTTCAGCAGTGTTCCTGACCCCTACCTACTATATGTCAGTAGCAACCTCATGCAGTAATAACAACCAAAAATGCCTTCAGGTATTGTAAAATGTCCCCTAAGTGGAAAATCAACCCCACTTAAGAACTACACATGTAATTGCACAGGACTGAAGAATACACATTTTAACCAGTTAACCATGGTCAGTTCTAAAGAGATAAAGGGGAGAGTGGCAAGGGTAAGAGGAGGAGACTTTCAATTTTCTCATATACTTTTGTACTTCATGATTGACCTGAGAATTATAATGAGCTAAGTATTACGTGTTTTTTTAGATAATAAAAATTAATGAACTTCCTGTCAAGACTAACAAACTAGCCCACATTGACAAATATAGAATGCCATCACAGTAGACCATTTACAGGGTGATGGTGGCTTATGGAGATGGAGATAGCGACAAGTAATTTAAATTTTTGTATATTTTAAATATACTACCTAAAGACTTACTGAGACACCAGATATGAAGTGTGAAGAAAAGGGAAAGATAAAGCATGTGTTTTGCTTAAGCAACTAGCTCAGTGATAATGCCACTATTGATGTGTGAGAGTTGAGGATGAACAAATTGGGGGCTTTTGTGAGGAGAAGTGAAATCAATAGTTCCAGTTGGACAATTAATTTTGAGATCTACAATAGATTTCCACACGGTGATTTAAAAGTAGACAGTCCCAGAGTGGAACAGAATAACAATTTTCATAATGGTCTATGAGAAACAAAGGGTAAAGCCATATTTACTGCTGATTCAAGTTGGAAATTAATAAATAAAATTTAAAATCTAGCTTTAAAATCTAATTTAAAACCTAAAATTTAAAAATTAAATTTAAAACCTAAAACTTAAAAATTAAATTTAAAACCTAAAACTCATATTTTATTGTTTTATGACAAAAATATCTTATTATATCTTATAATAATAAACAGAGAAACAACAAACAAAAAAGCATAAAGTTAACACGCATTTCTGCTTTTACAGTCCAAAGGTGAAAAATGTTCACTTGGAAATACACACAGAAAAAAATCACAACATAAAAAAAACTATTTTAAAATAAAAAATTCTACTAAATAAGTAACAAATAAATTAGTACATTAGAAAACATCAATATAAATATTGATTTTATGTTCTGCTGAACAGAATTAGCTTTGTTGCCATAATATATTTAGGAAGAAATGGTATAACTCTTACGTCAATATCGGGAGTAAGATTTTGTATTTTTTCATCTCCTCAAACCAAAAACAAAGAGATTGATTCAAAAGACTAATGACATTCTCTTTTCTTGAAAATGAGGAAGAATCACAGTAATCAAAGGAAAATAATATATTTTATTTTCATTATTATTATTTCTGCAACATTTATGTTAGCTTACATTTGATCCCTTACAGTGGGACAGGCACTGTATTAAACACTTTAAATGAAACCTATCATTGAATCTTCATAGTAACTCTATGAAATAGGTACCTTATTTTTTAGATAAACAGAGAAAGATATGTTAAATAACTTGCTTATTTCATACGTAATGTTGTAGTCTTTGTTCAGACTTTGGCCATTTGATTTCTGAGCTTGTGATTTTTTTCAAACATTGGAGAAGAGGTCACACGCAAATTCAAAAAGAGAAAAATAGAAAAAAAAACTTTACTATAGTCATAGTCTAGGCATTCAAAGCAGGTGTGAGGGTGTGAAGAAGCAGAAGTTGTGGTTACTTCTACTTTCATTGATGTTTGTTGCTGCATCCCAATCAAGAGCAGTAGAGCATTAAGACATTGATATAGCAGCCGTTATAAAATTGTGAATCCTTCCTGTGCTGTAGTGAAAATAAATAAAAGTCACGTAGGTTTAAATTCAACCTCGGAAATACAGTCAGTATATTTTATTTTCAAACATATTTACATATTACCTTTATATTCTTTTGATGACATAAGCATCGTGTATTTTCCTGTCCTACCTATAAAAAGTTTCCATGTGATAATCTGGTTGTGAAGACCTATAACTTCAACTTTCTTTTTTTTTTTTTAAGTAAAAGTAGCCTCAAAATGCAAAATCTGCTTCCTCTAACTGAAGGGATTTAAATTACATTGTGGATAAGATATTGTAAGCACAGTAGCTAAAGCAGTGTTTTATTTCTGAAGTAAATGGACTGAAACAGATGGAAGGGGGAAAAGAGAGTTTTCCTAGAGGCACAGTGTCTGTGTGTCACCAGCTGTTGCTGGGAGATAATGTGCAATGGCAAGTGATGTACAGGAGGAAATCCAAATGCCTCCAGTCCTAGGCTTTGGACTGTTAGGAGAAAAGAGCCTTTCCTTGTGTTCTTTTAATTGAAGGTGAAGCCTGAAATTTGCAATGCCCACTTAAAATGATCCTGCCTTATTTGATTGAAACATAAAACAGGATTCAAAATTGCCTATGTTATTCCAGAGTGGGATTCAGCTCAAACTATATATTTCATGGAAGGAGCCATTGGGTGATGGAAGAGGGTAATAGATAAAAGGTAAAAAATGTACTGTAATATTAATCTTGCTATATATTGCCTGTAAATACTTACGTTACCTAAATTTAATCAAATATTCCTATTTTAAGTTTTGTTATTTAAATACAAAAAGAAAAAGTGCAATTTTGAACCATAATTGCTTGAATCTGTGTTTTTGGGGAAGCCTAATTTCTACATTAATTGATTGTTTTGGTATTAAAGGCAAAGCCACAAGACATAATGTGGATGATCTTGTAGGCCCTATAACATACAAGGCTGAATTTATCTATGAGTGGTAATTAAACACAGAGACTATTTTCCTCCTCTTTCCTATGTATATTAGGTTTTTAGGACTGCCATAACAAAGTCTGTTATGCTGCCATAGAGTACACGGCTTAAAAAGGGAAAATTATTTTCTCACAGTTTTAGAGGATAAAAGTAATAGACCAAGGTGTTGGCAAGGTTGTTTCTTCTGAGGCCTCTCTCTTGTAATAGCTATCTTTTTCTGGTGTCTACGTACGGTGTCTCTGTATGTTCTTATCTGCACTGTTGGATTAGTCTTATTGGATTAAGGCTCACTCTAAGGGCCCTATTTGAATGTAACTGCCTCTTTAAAGGCCCTGTCTCCAAAAAATCACATTCTGAGGCATTTCGTACCTTCTGTATATTAATTTTGTGGAGAAACACAATTTGTCCCATAGCACATACCTACTCATTGCCCACCAAATTAGGGAGGAAAAATTCAGTGAGAACCATCATCATTCCTGTCAAGCTTGGAAATACTGAATATCTTGGAATAGTATCTTCTGTGATACTATAACCAAATGTGAAAGATCCACCTTCATCTAAATAAGTAGCTATTTATAGACAAAATTCCTAATAGGCAGATTAAAAAAAAGGGTTTTTGCCTTGCCTAACACATATAAACTTTATCTCCCAAGTCAAAAATAATGAAAGAAAATTTCTAGAGAAAGTATTTTAGAAAAAGTGTTTTAGTGCAATACTGCAAATACATTTGAAGGGGAGAAAAAGGATCTTTCATGAACTAATGAGGTTGCCTAGAGATGTACTATGAATAATCATGAATTGAACAATCAATTCCCAGTGTGTAGAGAGGAAAGAAATATTTAAAATGACACTAACGCTTCAATTTATCAAAGAGGAAGCAAATTTTATTTTAAAATTTTAAAATTATAATTTCTGGTTTTCAAATCATATTTTAAAATGTAGAATTATAGTTACCAATTTTAGCAGCTTGATTTTTTTTTTCTTGAAAAGGTACTTACTTCTCAGTTCTAGTGAAACAAAATTCTAGGAATGATTGAAATATGACAAAGCTTTTTCAGAGTTTTATGATTATTATAGGGTTTTGATACTACTGTAAAAAAGCAAACAAGGATTTAGACAATGATGTTTTATGACAGCAAGTGGGTGTAAAATTTAGAAAAAATAATGTGAGTGAAGCTGACAGACTGGGTGACTTGCCTCTCTTTGTTAGTCCTCAATGACAAACTTTGTGTAATTATTGTACATTTATCAGTCAATTCTTATTTTCCAAATGTTTTCAACAGTCTTGATTATTTTTGTTATTATTGCCTATCTATATTTCACTTTTTTCTCTTTATTTCTTGACCTCTTAATTCACATCCTGAAAGAATGGGAAAATACCAATCAGCAATGTTTGTAAGAATATTACCTTAGGCATTTTGATATAATCATTATCCATTTTGTTTGATGCTTTTAGTCATGTATTAAAAAGTATTTTAAGGTCGGGTGTGGTGACTCACGCCTGTAATCCCAGTACTTTGAGAGGCCAAGGCGAGTGGATCACCTGAGGTCAGGAGTTTGAGACCATCCTGGCCAACATAGAAAAACTCCTTCTCTACTAAAAATACAAAAATTAGCCGGCATGGTGGCGCAATCTTGAATCCGGGAGGCAGAGGTTGCAGTGAGCTGAGATCGAGCCACTGCACTCCAGCCTGGGTGACAGAGCAAGACTCTGTCTCAAAAAAAAAAAAGTATTTTAAATTTTCCATTGCTAATTATATCCAAGAAAGGGAGAATATTTTCCTTTAAAAAATGACCTGTATATTAAAATTAATATTCCTCTGCTGAATTTGTACATTTGATGATACTTAAGAGTCAAAAAAACTAAATGAATGAACATGATATCTAAAAGTATTTTTCACTTTTACGAGCATAATGTCTATGTTTCACATTTTAAGGAAGTAACTTTTCTTTAAACTGTACCTTACCTACTGGCTTATAGTAAGCTGCAGACATACTATATTTCACTTCATAATTTATTTTAACCAAGAGTGTTGATAGTATGTAAATGTAAGTAATTTATAGCTGCTAAGTACAGAAGCCTAAAAAGTAAAAGAAGCTTGAGAAGGCTAATGAGGAAAAACAGAAAAAAATATATATACAATTAAGTGATTTTAAAATGAGAATGTAAAACAATGTGGCAAATATTCTAGGCTTTACAATATTTTGAATTCCAGCTACCTCTAACATCTTCAATATTGAAATTCCCGAGACTCTTTGGTTCATCTGATTACACATGATCTAATTAATAATAGAGATCCTTTATACCACTGAGTATCTGTCTGTCAAGTGAAAGGATGATATAGGCAGGACAGGCAAGATCTTTGTTCCGAGCCTGCTCCACCGTGACCACACCTGGTTGACTTCCACTGTATTCATTCTCACAGCATATAGTGGGCCATGACCATATTATATTATACTTAGTCATGTGACCACCTGTATTACTTAGGGTTCTTAGAGAAATGAAACCAACAGGACCTATACAGATATATAATATATTATATGTCATATCACTCAGGATTCTCTAGAGGGACAGAACTAATAGGATAGATGTATATATGAAGGGGAATTTATTAAGGAGTTTTGACTCACACGATCACAAGGTGAAGTCCCTCAATAGGCCATCTGCAAGCTGAGGAGCAAGGAAGCCAGACCAAGTCCCAAAACCTCAAAAGTGGGGAAGCCAACAGTGCAGCCTTCGGTCTGTGGCTGAAGGCCCAACAGCTCCTGGTAAAGCACTGGTGTAAAGCCTGAGAGCCCAAAAGTGGAAGAACCTGGAGTCCGATGTTCCAGGACAGGAAGCATCCAGCACAGGAGAAAGAGGAAGGTTGGAAGACTTAGCCAGTCTAGTCCTTTCACCTCCCTCTTCCAGCTTTTATCATAGCAGCACTGGCAGCTGATTGGATAGTGCCCACACAGATTAAGGGTGGGTCTGACTCTCCCAGTCCACTGACTGTAATGTTAATCTCCTTTGACAACACTCTCACAGACACACCCAGGAACAATACTTCGCATTCTTCAATCCAATCGAATTGACACTCAGTATTAACTATGACATATGTAATAAATTTATTATGGAAATTGGTTTCTGAAATTATGAACACCAAGAACCCCACCAGTTTGCAAGCTGGAGCACCAGGAAAGTTGGTGGCATAATTCAGTCTGAGTCTGAAGGCCTGAGAGCCAGGGAGGCTGAAAGCATAAATCTCAGTCTGAGGCTAAAGGCCTATGAAATTGAGGGGGTGCTGCTGCAAGTGCTGGAGTTCAAAAACTCAAGAACCAGGAGCTCTGATGTTCACGGGCAGAAGAAAGTGGACCTCCTAGCTCAGGAAGAAACAACATACCCTTCCTTACCGTATTGTCCTATTCTGGCAGGCCCCCAAAGGACTGGATGAGGCCCACCCATATTGGTAAGGATAGATCTTCTTTACTCAGTTTACTGATTCAAACGCTACTGTCTTCCGGACACCCTCTTACAGAAACACCCAGAAATTATGTTTTACCAAATCTGAGTATCCCTTACCCTGGTTACATTGACACATAAAATTAATCATCACAGTATTTATTTCCAATACCTGGGTTAATAAGGCAAAGTTGCAGAATTTAAATGACTGAAAATTTAAGCTGTTTACAGCAGCCTTAACATGTCAGCATCTGAACCATTTCTGAAAAAAAATTAGATTGAAATCATGATTCAAAAAAGAAAGTGATTCATTTAACAAGCCAGGGGCCAAGGAATATGGCAAAACTCAGGGAAGAAGAAACTCTTTATTATATTAGACCAGGGACTGCTGCATAGAAGAGGCAGCATTTGAGTTGAACCATTAAACGTGGACTATCATAAAATTTTAAAATAAGTAAATGAATAAATAAACATTAAAATAGCTGCATTCTATTCCCAGAAATATTTGTCAAGCCAGTTACTGCATTTTAAATGGAATATGAAGACAATGATGTATTCAGAAGCACACTGTGTACATTCATCAAGGGATACTCAGATACTGATTGTGCAGCTAAGCAATATTCAGTAGATAGATAACAAAGTGCATTTTTATTATATATAGCAAATATATGTATAAGATGTATTATATTTTGGGTTGAATTTTCAACATGTATTGCTTGTTTTCACTATCATTTTATCATATATTTTAACCTCAATAAAAATTCAATGTATGTCAGCTAGCCTTTAAAATGTAGTTTTAGGTAAGCAAGAAGATGGAATTTTCCATTTATATTGTTTCCTCTTGTTGAGTTACTATAATGGCATAATTTCAGAAGCAATTTCCAATAAAAGTATTCAGTATTATTTTATAAATTTATGATAATGAGGCATAATTTTCATTAAACTAAATTACTAGGTCAATAATATTACTTCAATTTGCTATAAATACAGTTTTAGAATAACAGCAGGTACACATCAATTCTCAGAAAATTCATACCTGATGCTAGAATATGAGGTAAAAATTGAATGAAGTTGAAATTATTATTTTTTAAGTCGCTTCTTTATTAACAACTGTTCACTTTGAATCACAGTGTGTGAATAGTTCATGTCTATAAATGAGCATTCTGGGATGAGAACATGCTGGTGTTTCTATCTTATTTTCCATACTACAAGCAATACATGGAAATTAGATGTTTCTTAGAAGTAAGTCCTACATTTTATTCTCTTACATAATGTTACTAAGAGTTATAACTTCTTCCTAAGCATATATTAACATAATCATTATTTGACCTTGTTTGGTCATTTTAAAAGGAAAGAATTGCTGTAATGAAAGGAAAATTGTTAAGAACTATGTCACAAATATGTCCAGATACTCAATGCTCACCTTATCTATGTGGAATTGTAAGAATTATTTTCACACGAAAATTTATATAGTAGGTTTCAACTGATGGGAGAAAGTAAATGATGACCTTGGTAATTGTATAAATATGCTAACACTTTTAAGTAATATTTGAAAAGGTTTTGTTAGAATTCTGGATGTATATTATTATAATGCCCATTAACAGTTGGAATGTTGAATTAAATGTAGAGTAATTAAATAGTAGGCCACATTTTGAAAAAAAGTATTACTTAAGAGAATTACCATCTTAGATTGCGATGAATAATAATCCTGAGACACAGGCCAAATTTAAGGCAATGTTACCCATTCCATCCCCTAAGTTGTATTGGAACATTAGTGAGTACATAAGTGTGCATAATCAGGAAATAAACTATTCCTCCAGTGCCAGAGTGGTCAAGAATGACCATGTAAAGAGTGCCATGAAACAGGATCCAACAATTTCCTAAGCTGAGACATAATAAATGTTTTCCAAGTGTATGCCTCAAAACTGAAAGCCCAATAGCCTCTTCCGTAGTTGACTATGCTTAGAGGATTTTATGAGTCGTTCTCCTCATTTTATATGCGGTATCCAAAATTAGATGTGAGATCTCTCAAGTAAGATTTTTTGTTTATGTACATCATTAAATGAAATAATCCACTCCAGTTTTGTATGGTGTGGATTACTCCACACAAAATGAACATATACATACGGGTTATAGATACATATATACATGTTGATTTTGTGTGAAGTAAGGAAAATGTATTTCTAGTTTGAATTGAGTATGGTCCTATGATAAAGAAAGAGGTGTACCATATTTGAGGAAACAATGGTAAATTTCAATATTCAATTATATTCTCTATCTACTATTTACTTCTCTAAATCGATTATGTGATTTGGTTAAAAATAACTACCCAGTGTTGTCCTTTTTTTTTTCTATAGTACCATTTGATTCAGAAGTCTATTTTATTGAAGTAGATATTCAACACACACACCAACTTCTGCAAATGATGAGTAGATTTTCTTGGCAGGCTTGCCTAGGTAGTTTTAAAAATGAATCCAGCCATTGACTGGTGTGTTTTAATTGCTATAATTTGAATAATTAATTCTATGTTTAGAAAATGGGTTCAAGGTGGTGTGTGATTAACGATGTTTAATGAAGTCATTACCTGATTAAATAGCATTTCATGCCCATGACTGATTATATCCAAATGCTAATCAATTTGATTTAAATTTTCTATATATATTTGAATTTGTTATACTTTTGTGTTACATCTGCTATGAAGGAAACTACGTTAATATTCTATTATTGGTCATTGTTTATACTCTAGGATTTATCTTTACTAGAAGTACTGTATAGGGAAAAGTGTTTCAACTCCACTAGAAACAACATCTGCAGAGAATGTTCATGGCTTAGAAAATGATTTCATTTTGGAAAGCAGGGCTTTTAATCAAAGGGACTAGTTCCATTAAGAAGAAAGTTCTTTTTAATGATAAATCAGATGGCTGAATTTCTGAGGGGCTTTTTAATATATCAAGTCTACCTCTAATCTTCACAGGTAGGTAGGACATGTCAACCTTTCCATGCAGTTTTGAGAAAGTGAGTGATTTTAAATAAAAGAAGTTTGAACTAAATTTAATAATAGAATTCAAGAGTGTGAATAGATGTATTTTAGAAGATGGATACCAGCTGTTTTTCTTCTACACTAAGTATAGAACAAGATAAAATAAAATTAAACTAAGAAATTAGATATTCTGGGTTTTAGGATTGCTTTGGAAGCACAGATTAACTCTGTTATATACTAAAAATGGATTACTGAGGTTGGGAATACAATGCTTTTGTAGAAAATCTTAATATCTGAATAATTTCTAATGTAGTTTACTTATATAACTGCCTACCTGGAAGTATATCAATACTTCACTTCTACATGAAATAGTCAAGAACTTTTCAAGGCTGCTTTATACAGCAAGTAAACACAGTGCTGTGAGAAAATTTTCATATTTTCAAGGCAAAAACAAACCTCAGAGTAAAACAGGCCATTGTTTACACTGTGAACTCAGCTCTATTGACAAAGATCTCTGGCACTACAACAAATACTTTAAATTCATACGTACATATGCATGCCCATATGCATCAATGTTCTTCCACTACACTTTGAAAAATGTGTTCCATTTTGTAAATTCTCACATCCGAGGATAATAGATGTTTCTATAGTTACTAGAAAACTGCTGCCAATTTCTGAATAATGCATGTAAAAATTTTGAAATTTTAAAAATGTACAGACAGATCAGGATGTGTATTATGGGATGTTTAGTAACATCTCTGGTCTTTACCAACTAGATGCTAGTAGCATCCCTGCCTTCACGTCATGACAATCAAAAATGACCACATACATTTTCAAACTGTCTTGGGAGGTAGTGGTGTTGGTGACAAAATTTCAGTCTGTTGAAAATCATTCAGATAACATTTAGATAATAAGTAATCTCTCTCAGCAGGTTTATTTAATATTTATAAATATAAATTTATGACCTAGAGTTATTATATGATAATTAATATAAAAAATAAAACTTATTTATTCCTTTGTATATAAGACTACCCAATAAATACTTTTATGGAAGTGGATAAGTGAATTAATGAATTAACATTAATATGAATAAATGAATAGAAGAAAAATAAAACACACTGAATATCACAATCTGAAGTCATCTTTAAAAGATACTGATAAAGTTTTTATCTGTTGCTGCTTAACTCTAAAATGGATTTTCTTATGTGTTACTTAAACATAGATAGAAGTCACATGCACATAACCACACTACATTTTTAAATTTCCCTAAATTTTCGTTCTGATATTCAGAAATAGCAAAAATAGTTTAAATTTTTTTATCAGTGCTTTACATTTTCAACTGTTAATTCGTTTTTATAACTTTTTGCAACAATGATAAATTTGATTTTAAATCCTTTTCTGCTTTTTCTCTATTATTCCCCGCTTAGCAGTTGTTATTAATAATGTGAGGTACACATATGTGACTAATAAGAATAGGAAGAAACTTTGATTAATTATCCTATGTGTGCCAACTTGTTTTTTAAAATCACATTTTTTTTCCTTCTGTCATGAGTCTAAGCTTCTACATTTGTAAGACTTTCTTTCCTAATGCCTTAGAGAAGATCATATCAGCTAGATGTGGTGGGTAACACCTGTAATCCCAGCACTTTGCGAGGCCAACATTGTAGGATTGCTCGCACCCAGGAGCACAGAAGCCCAGGAGTTCGAGATCAGCCTAGGCAACATGGCAAGAATCCCTTTATATTAAAATATATATAAGATTTGCTTTAAAAAAAGAAAAAGAAATAATAATAAGATTATATTCATCTTTCTTAAAACACCCAAAGGTGACATTCTAACTGACTGAACTGACTCATAGTAAGAGGAGTATTTCCTACATGAAAGCACACGTTACCGAGGAAATGGGAGACAGTTAAAAATATTTAAAGTTTTTTGGTCTCTTACATCACATTAATCTACTTAAGAAAATCTGGGTTGTATGAGATAATTATCTTTCATTCTTTCTTTTATAACAGAAACCATGAATTATAATAAGGATGGCTTTGAAACACTGGAGAGCAGAGCTTAAGAGTGAGTAATATTAGTATCCATCTTCTAAGGCTACAGTAGTTTAGTTTTGCACTGGAATTACCCTAAATAAACTAAACAGACATTGAGTTCTTTTTGAGAATAGTAGATTTTCTTTCCTACATATTTCTCATCCACAACAATTTCTTTGACTTCCAAGTTAATTACTTGTTATTTCTGCCTACTCTTTGTAGTTTCCTCTTCAGTCACTGTGAACATTATAATAGGCAGATTCCAAGATGGCTCCCAAGATTCTACTGCCTGATATATGTACCTTTTATAATCCCTTTCCTTGAGTGCAAGCAGAGCCTGTGAATATGATGGAACACCTTTCCCTTGATGATGTTGCATTACATAGACTAAGGAATTTTTCAGATATAATGAAGATCCCTAAACAGCTAAATTTGAAATAAAAGGGAAATAATATTATCTTGGATAGACCTGACCTAATCAATTAGTTCTTAAAAGAGATAAGTAGCAGCATAAAATGCTCTGTTCCTGGCATGAAGAAAGGAAATAGGCATATTATGAACCAGTGGACTTTCTTCTGGAGAAAGCTACCTAGCTAAAGAGTGGCTTCTGGGAACTAAGAGTCATCTCCAGTCAAAGCACAGCAAGAAAACAACAGTGACTTCATTCCTACAACCACAAGAAACAAATTATACCAACAACCTGAATGAGATTGAGAGAACTCCAAGCTAATGATGAGACTGCTGCCACTGCCCACAACTTGGCATATCCTTGTGAAACCCTGAGCAGTAAACCTATCTCAGACATCTGAGCTACAGAAACTGTGAGATGATAAATGAGTGTGGCAGTCAACTGCAAAGTTTGCACTAACTTTTTACCCTGCAATAGAATATTAATACAGACTTCTGGTAATAAAATGGTGCCTTAGAAGCAAGATAACTCTACTCCTCCCTGCAGAAAACCAAAAACAAATATATAACATTGACATTATCACCAGATATGCCAGAACTCAAATATGAGGATGAGACCGTTCCCAGGCCACAGAGAAGTAAAACATCTGAGGAGATGGTAAGAAAACCAAACTTCCACATATGTGACATCCCTCCCCGCAATCTGCCCAGGACCAAGCATATGAAAAAATTTCCCTGAATGATAGTGTCTCTACTGGAAAAAGTGAACAACCAGCTACTCCACTATCTTGGGTTCCCTGGCAGGAGACCTACTGCTGCCTGAACCCATGGGAAGCATTGGGAGTGCCTGAAGGGAGAAATATCCCTAAAAATAGCCAGAGTCAAAGTGGGAAGGTAAAACCACCTCAGACACGAAATCTCTGCTCTGTGACTAGATTAGAGGCAATGCCAAACCTGAGCAGCTCTTCAGCAGCACCATGCAGTAAGCAGGTTCACACCACAGATGTCCTGGGCAAAAAACCCTAACCAGCCTTTTCACGCTATCAGAGCATAACTAAATGAAACATATACTGAAAAATCACAGAAGAGTGACGAAACACAAAGTTGTTTCTCTGAAAAGATAAACAAAATCAACAGGACTTTAGCTAGATTAAGAAAAAGAGAAAAGACCCAAGTAAAAGCAGAAATGAAAAAATAGACATAACAACTAAGAATTACTAGAGACTATTATTAACCCCTATACACAAGAAATTGGAAAACCTAGAAGAAATACATAAATATCTGGACATACACAACCTTCCAAGATTGAACCATAAAGTAATATAATATCTCAACAAACTCATAATGAATAATGAGATCAAAACCTTTATAAACAGTCTCCCATCAACAAAAATTCCAGGACCTGACCTGAAAGCTTTACTGCAGAATTCCATCAAACATTTAAAAAAGAACCAATACCAGTTATACTCAAACTCCTTAAAAAAAATTGAAGAGTGAGAAATACTTCCAAACTCAGTCTATTAGGCCAGTATTACCTTGACACCAAAATCAGAAAAAGAGACAGCAACAACAAAAAGAAAACTTCAGGCCAATATGCAGGTGAACATAGACTCATAAGTCTTCAACAAAATACTAGTAAACAAAATCCAACAATCCAACAGCTTATCAAAAAGATAATACAACATAGTCAAGTGGATTTTATTCCAGGGATACAAGGATGTCTCAACAAACACAAATCAATAAATGCGATTCACCACATCAACAGAATTAAAAACAAAAACCATATGATTATCTCAATAGATGCAGAAGAAGCATTGATAAAATTCAGCATCCCTTCATGATAGAAACCCTAAAGATACTATGCATAGAAGAAACATACCTCAAAATAATGTAAGTTATACATAAAAACCCATAGCCAACATAACACTAAGTGGGAAAAAGTTGAAAGCATCCCTCCTAAGAACTGGCACTAGACAAAGTTGCCTACTTTAACCAATTTATCCAGCTATTCATCTTCCACAATCATTTAGTTTACACTTTACTCTAAAATTATTTGAAGTTAACTAAGTGAATTCAACCAATGCATTATTCCTTTTAATAATGGTGACAAATACATTGTATTATGTTTTTCACACTGAATGTTGCAAAAGGCATGTGCCTATATATTTATCATATTTTTTTGAAAAGTGAATAAATGACATGTAAAGCCTTCTTCACAATATCAGATCAAAATTATTTGCTTATTATGTTTAAGATGGTGGTGATATCTAACAAATTTTGACTTCTTTCTTTTAGTATACAAATTAAACATCTGGAAGTAAATTATTTTCTTAGCTGATAGAGATACTACTTGATTTGTTTGTGTATACTTGATAGCCTATCTAAAAATTCAGATTAATGTTTATATTAGATTATAAAAAGTCATAATTCATTGCTGCTCACTCATCAAGAGGTGAAACCTATTTGCCCTTTAATTTGGTTATCTCAAGACTTCCTTTGACAAATAGAATTTCTTAGAAGCAATTTTATGACATTTCTAAGACAGGCTTCAGGAAGCCTTGCAAGCTTCCTCTTTTGCTCTTGGAACGCTGGGCTGTCACCACTATCCCATTTGAGGGCCCCATATAACAGTGATCCCCAGTTGACTCACCCCCAAGGTGTTATCAGTTAAGCCGAGGTGAACTTTGCACAAATTGTCAGTACAGAATCATGAGCCAAATAAATGCTTTTTTAAAAAAGGCATCGTGTTTGGGATGCTTTGTTGCACTGGAAAAACTGATTATACAATGTTCTAAATAGCAAATTATAGCCTATAGCACAAACACACACACATATTACTTCTTTGACCAATAATTATTATTATACTTTTTAAAACAACCAAGACCTTCAGATAAAAATGATTAAATTTACCCCAAATCTGTTACTTATTTATAGCTTAGCAATCGTAATAGGGTCCAAAACCAGGAATTGTTTTCACAGAGTTATAATACAATTCTTAGAAAACTACATACTTCTACCACAGCAAAAATAATTGTCCATCCAAATTGAAGCAATTAATAAATAGTATATAAATATATATGTGCATAAATCACATGACCATGAAATATAGCCTATATTTATTAACTATTAACATTCAGATATAGAAAGGACATATGAATGTTGAAATGATTTATTTTTATCAATGTTATTTTGCAAAGCTCCACAACTTAATTTTCTAGATTGAGTGATGAATTCTACAGCTCAAATATTTTCTGTTCCATTTAAAATAATCAAGCTGCATAGTATGGATATTTTAACAATATTAAGTTTTTTAGTCTATGAACACAGGATGTTTTTCCATTTATCTATATTTTCTTTAATTTCTTTTATCAATGTTTTATAATATTCAATGTTTAATGCTTTCATCTCTTTGGTTAAGAGTTTTATTCTTTATGTTACTATTGTGAATGGGATTGCTTTCTTAATTTTGTTTCTGGATAGTTAATTGTTTTTGTATAGAAATGTGATTGATTTTTATATGCAAATGTTGTATCCTGGAATTTTACTAACTTAGTTTATTAGTTCTGACAGTTCCTTGCAAGCATTTAGGTTTTATTATGTATATAAAATTGTCTGCAAACAGATAATTTTACTTCTTGCTTTCAAATTTGTTACTTTTTATATCCATACTACCCCAGATGATCTACAGAGTCAGTGTAATTCCTATCAAAGTCCCAGTGGCATTCTTTATTGAAATGGAAAAAAACAAACCTGTAATTCATAAAGAACCAAAAAAGACTCTGAATAGCTAAATAAATCCTAAACAAAAGAATAAAACTGGAAGCATCACACTTTCTGATTTCAAAATATATTATAAAACTACAGTAATCCCAACAATGTGGCACTGGCATAAAAACAGCATATAGACCAATACAACAAAATAGGTATCCCAGAAATAAATCCATGTATCTCAGGTCAGGTAATCTTCAACAAGAATGTCAAGAACACAAAATGGAGAAATATACTTTCTTCAGCAAGTGGTATTGGAAAAACTAGATATTCAGATGCTGAAGAATGAAATTGTTTCCTTTTTTCACACCATATACAAAATTAATTCAAAATTAACTGAAGAATTAAATGTAAGATCTAAAACTGTGAAGCTACGAGAAGAAAACTTAGAGGAAGGGAAATACCTTCTTGACACTGGTCTAGACAATATTTTTGTTTGTTTGTTTGACACCAAAAGCACAGGCAACAGAAAAAAAAAATAGAAAAGTGAGATTCCATCACACTAAAAAGCTCTTGCACAGCAAAGGAAACAATCAACAAAGTAAAAAGGCAACCTATGGAATTGGAGAAAACATTTGCAAGCCATATATTGAATGAGGAGTTAATATAGAAAATATGTGGGGAATTTATAGAACTCAATAGCGAAAAAACAAACAACTCTATTTACAAAATGGGCAAAAGACTTAAACTGACTTTTCTCAAAAGAAGGCACATAAATTACTAATGGGTATATGAAAAAGTTCTCATCACCAATAATCATCAGAAAAATAGAAAGCAAAGCCATAATGTAATAATGCCTCAAACGTGTTATAATGGCTATCAGAGAGATGCACGAAAAAAATGTTGGTGAGGATGTGGTGAAAAGAGAAGTCCTGTACACTCTTGGTAAGAATGTAAATTAGTACAGCCATTATGGAAGACAGTATGGAGGTTTCTCAAAAATATTAAAAATAGAAATACCTTGAAGAGGACCTTTATTTCCCTTGTTAGCTGTTTTCCTAGATATTTTATTTCCTTTGTAGTGGAAATAAAATTCAATTGTGAGTGGGAGTTCATTCATGATATGGTTCTCTGCTTGTCTATTGTTGGTGTATAGAAATGCTTGTGATTTTTGCACATTGATTTTGTATTCTGAGACTTTGCTGAAGTTGCTTATCAGCTTAAGAAGCTTTTTGGGCTGAGACAATGGGGTTTTCTAGATACAGGATCATGTTGTCTGCCAACAGAGACAGTTTGGCTTCTTCTCTTCCTATTTGAATATTCTTTATGTCTTTCTCTTGCCTAATTGCCCTGGCCAGAACTTCCAATATTCTGTTGAATAGGAATGGTGAGTGAGGGCATCCTTGTCTTGTGCCAGTTTTCAAGCAGAATGCTTCCAGCTGCTGCCATTGGCTGTGGGTTTGTCATATATGGCTCTTATTATTTTGAAATATGTTCCAGAAATATCTAGCTTATTGAGAGTTTTTAACATGAAGGGATGTTGAATTTTATTGAAGGCCTTTTCTGCATCTATTGAGATAATCATGTGATTTTTGTCTTTGGTTTTGTTTAAGTGATGAATTACATTTATTGATTTGTGTTATGTTGAACCAGACTTGCATCCCAGGGATGACGATGACTTGATCATGTTGCATAAACTTTTTGATGTGCTGCTAGGTTAAGTTTGCCAGTATTTTATTGAGGATTTTTGCATCAGTGTTCATCAGGGATATTGGCCTGAAGTTTTTTTGTTGTTATTGTATCTCTTGTTGTGGGAAGTCAGGGACCCCAAACAGAGAGACTGGCTGAAACCATGGCAGAAGAACCTGGATTGTGAAGATTTTATGGACATTTATTAGTTCCCCAAATTAATAGTTTTGTAATTTCTTATGCCTGTATTTACTGCAATCTCTAAACATAAATTGTAAAGATTTCATGGACACTTATCACTTCCCCAATCAATACCCTTGTGATTTCCTATGCCTGTCTTTGCTTTAATCTCTTAATCCTGTCAGCCGAGAAGGATGTATATCGTCTCAGGACCCTGTAATAATTGTGTTAACTACACAAATTGTACAGCATGTGTGTTTGAGCAATATGAAATGTGGGCACCCTAAAAAAAGAACAGGATAACAGCAATTGTTCAGGGAATAAGAGAGATAACCTTAAACTCTGACCACCGGTGAGCCGGGCAGAACAGAGCCATATTTCTCTTCTTTCAAAAGCAAATGGGAGAAATATCGCTGAATTCTTTTTCTCAGCATGGAATGTCCCTGAGAAAGAGAATGCGCACCTAGGGGCAGGTCTCTGAACTGGCCCCCCCGGGGCGTACCTGTCTCTTATGGTCGAGATTGCAGAGGTGAAATAAACTCCAGTCTCCCACAGCGCTCCCAGGCTTATTAGGAAGAGGAAATTCCCACCTAATAAATTTTGGTCAGACCGGTTGATCTCTAAACCCTATCTCCTGATAAAATGTTATCAATGACAGTGGTGCCTGAAACTTCTTTAGCAATTTTAATTTCGCCTCTGTCCTGTGGTCCTGTGATCTCGCCCTGCCTCCGCTTGCCTTGTGATATTCTATTACCCTGTTAAGTACTTGATGTCTGTCACCCACACCTATTCGCACACTCCCTCCCCTTTTGAAAATCCCTAATAAAAACTTGCTGGTCTTTGTGGCTTGTGGGGCATCACGGATCCTACCAATGTGTGATGTCTCCCCCGGACGCCCAGCTTTAAAATTTCTCTCTTTCGTACTCTGTCCTTTTATTTCTCAAGCCAGCTGACGCTTAGGAAAATAGAAAAGAACCTACGTGATTATCAGGGAAGGTCCCCCGATAATCTCTGCCAGAGTTTGGTATCAAGATGATGCTGCCTTCATATATCTTCAAGAAATCTGACAAAAACAAGCAATGGAGAAAGGATTCCCTATTTAATAATTGGTGCTGGGAAAACTGGCTAGCCATATGCAGAAAATTGATTTTGGACCTCTTCCTTAAACCTTACACAAAAATTAACTCAAGATAGATTAAACACTTAAATGTAAACCCACAACTATAAGAACCCTAGAAGAAAATCTAGGCAATACCATTCAGGACATAGGCAGGGACAAAGATTTTATGATGAAACCATCAAAAGCAATTGCAACAAAAGCAAAATTGACAAATGGGATTGAATTAAACTAAAGAGCTTCTACACAGCAAAATAAACTGTCATTAAAGTGAACAGACAACCTACAGTATAGAAGAAAATTTTTGCTATCTACCCATCTGACAAAGGTCTAATATCCAGACTCCACAAGAAACTTAAATTTACAAGAAAAAAACAAACAACTCCATTGAAAAGTGGGCAAAGGGCATGAACAGATACTTGTCAAAAGAAGATATTTATACAGCCAACAAACATATGAAAACAACCTCAACAACACTGATCATTAGAGAAATGCAAATCAAAACCATAAAGGCATATTGTCTCATGCCAGTCAGAATGGCCATTATTAAAAAGTCAAGAAACAACAGGTGCTGGTGAGGCTGTGGAGAAATAGGATAACTTTTATATGTTGGAGACAATGTAAATTATTTCAACCATTGTGGAAGACAGTGTCATGATTCTTCAAAGACCTAGAACCAGAAATACAATTTGATCCAGCAATCCCATTACTGGGTATATACCCAAGGGAATAGAAATCATTCTATTATAAAGATACATGCACATGTATGTTCATTGCAGCACCATTCACAATAGCAAAGACATGGAACCAACCCAAATGCCCATCAATGATAGACAGGATAAAGAAAATGTGGTACATATGTACCAGGGAATACTATGCAGCCATAAAAAGGAATGAGGTCATGTATTTTGAAGGAATATGGATGGAGCTGAAAGCCATTATCCTCAGCAAACAAACACAGGAACAGAAAACCAAACACTACGTCTTCTCACTTATAAGTGGGAACTAAACAATGAGATCACATGGACACAGGGAGGGCAACAACACACACTGGGGCCTGTCAGGAGGGCAGGGGAAGGAAGAACATTAGGATAAATAGCTAATGGATGTGGGGCTTAATACTTAGGCAATAGGTTGATAGGTGCAGCAAACTACCATGGCACACATTTACCTATGTAACAAACCTGCACATCCTGTGCATGTATCCTGGAACTTAAAATAAAATAAAAATATAATAAATATAATATATAACATAATAAATATAATAATAAAAATAAAATAAAAATAAAACTACCATATGACCAAGCAAACCTACTGCTTGGTATATTTTCCAAGGAAATGAAATCATCATATTGAACATTCACCTCCATGTTTATTGAAGCATTATTAACAATAGTCAAGATTTGAAAACAACCCAGTGTACTTTGATGGGTGGGTAAAAGGATATTAATGTATATATGTATACACACATACACACATATATACCTATTGGAATATTTCTTAGCCTTAAAATGAAGGAAATCCTATTATTTGCAACAACATGGATGAAACTGGAGGACATTTTGAGTGCATTATGTTAAATGAAATAAGCAAGGCACAGAATGATGAATACCTCAAGATCTCATTCATATGTGGAATCTAAAAGAAGACAAAGTCATAGAGTTTTCCAGAGGCTGGGGGTGAGAGGAGGGGGAAAGAATGGAGAAATGGCACAAGTTTTGATGATGCAGGATAAATAAATTCTTAAGATCTAATGTACAGCATGGTTACTGTGGTTAATAATATTGTATTTCATACTTGGAATTTCCTAAGAGGATAGATCTTAAATGTTCTCATAAAAAAAAGAATAAAAAAGTAAAAAATGTTAGCTATCTGAAGTCATGGAAATAATATTTAACTTCCTTGTGATGATTATTTCACTACATATTTATACATTAAATGAGAAAATTGTATGCTTTAAATATATATAATTTGTAACTCTCAAATATACATCAATAAACTAAAAAAATTTGTGAAAATCCTCTAATTTCTTTGAATATGCAGTCATAAGTATTTAAAAAGCTAGAAATATTTAGCAAGCAAACAGGCTAGAATCATTTGAAGATTACATTAATACGTATCAATGAAAGAAATAATACTCCATATATGTAACTTTATTCTTTAGACTATAGCTATATATAAGCAAAACATTTTAAAAGCCAATAATATAATTTCTCTATAAAATTTGAAATAGTTTTTCCTAATTGATTAAGAATTTACATCTTTTTAAATTGTTGATTCCTTCATGATGTGTAGTCTTAAGCATTGGAAAAAATGTAAGAGAAACTAACATGAAGTATTTGAAAGGCATGAAAGTAAAAATTAAGATTTTAATTCACTCGGCTTAGATAAAACAATGAATTAAGTATACATGGCTGGGCGCGGTGGCTCACGCCTGTAATCCCAGCACTTTGGGAGGCCAAGGCAGGCGGATCACGAGGTCAGGAGATTGAGACCATCCTGGCTGACACAGTGAAACCTCGTTTCTACTAAAAATACAAAAAAAAAAAAAAAAAAATTAGCCAGGCGTGGTGGCGGGCACCTGTAGTCCTAGCCACTCAGGAGGCTGAGGCTGGAGAATGGCGTGAACTCAGCAGGCGGAGCTTGCAGTGAGCCGAGATTGCGCCACAGAACTCCAGCCTGGGCGACGGAGCAAGACTCTGTCTAAAAAAAAAAAAAAAAAAAAAGTAAAACACTATATTTTTAATTATATACTTGTTAAACAAGTATATATATATATATCCTTTGTTATATATATAATATATATATCCTTTGTTCTATATATTATATATATCCTTTGTTATTATATATATCCTTTGTATTATATATATACATAACAAAGGAAAACATATTCATAATAGTCACAAAGTAGTGAAAGGAAGAATAATGTCCTAAAATTAAATTGAACAAACATATTATTGTGAAGTTGAAAGTATTCTTTAGCCTCTTAGCCATTAAACTTATGCCTAGTGTTCCATCATTGGAATGCTTAGCATTTAGGAGTTATTTATATCCTACTCCTCAAGGTCAACATCTAGGTCTGATTTTTCACACATCTCTGCCTCCCGAGGGTACATGTTATCACATGGTGCACAGAGTTAGTCACTGCTGCAGATGCTGGTGTGCTGGGAGCTTGTAAAAAAGTGATATGAGTTTTCAGAAATATTTTTGAGGAAGTATCCAAAGACAGGTACAGGCCGGGTGTAGTGGCTCACACCTGTAATCCCAACAGTTTGGGAGGCCGAGGTGGGCGGATCACCGGAGGTCAGAAGTTCAAGACCAGCCTGGCCAACATGGCAAAACTCCTTCTCTACTAAAAAAAAAAAAAAAAAAACGATATATATACAAAAATTACCCGGCCATGGTGGCAGGCACCTGCAATACAGCTACTCAGGAGGCCGAGGCAGGAGAATTGCTTGAATCCTGGAGGCAGAGATTTCAGTACCATTGCACTCCATGGGTGACAGAGCAAGACTCCCTCTCAAAACAAAACAAAACAAAAACCCACAAGCAAACAAAGAAAAAAAGACAGGTACATATAACTTTACTGAACTACAACCTATACTAGTAATCTTTTATTACTTCTCTATTTGTTTTGCTATTGTGCTGTAAAAAGAAAATACCGAGATTATTACTGTTGCGTTAGTCATGGGTTTGACATTTTTTGCATTCCATTTTTGGAACACTAGGCACAACCACTACCACTAGGACTAATAATACTTTTTTTTTCATTTTCTTCCCAAGATGCTGCAAACTCTAAGTTTACATGAAACAATTGACATTTTAGAGACACATGACAGCAAGTGCTATAGTGACACAATCACCTGAAAATGCTACAGCACCTGTTTCTGATGAGCACTCAGGAGATAAAGTAGGTGGAACAAGAAATAATCTGCCAGGTTCTTTGTTTTGTGCAACTGCATATCTTATTCAAGATGGCTCTGATGCTGGATCTGACTGAGATGATCCCTCATATGCACCTAAAGATGACTCTCCTGATGAATTTTTATCTACATCTACTGTGCAGCAACCTCCACCATCGAAGAGGAGGAAAGTGACCAAAATTGTTTGCAAATGGATAAAAGCTGGCCTAACTGCCCAACCTGTAACAGGTAGAGTTACAGAAACACCAAACGATTTCTTCACCAAAATGAGAACTCCCATAGAAATTCTTGAACTTTTTCATGATGATGAGGTTGTTGAATTCATTGTCAAGGACTCCAACTTATGTGCTCGAAGTAAGGATGTACATCTTGGCTTGACTACCTCCAAATTCAAATCTTTTCTGGAAATTATTTTTCTGAGTGGTTACATCTAGTTCCTAGAAGGCATGTGTTTGCGGAACAAAGAACAGATGCGCATAATGTACTGGCATAATGTACTGGCATAATGTACTGCCATGAGACATGACTGTTTTGAAACTACATTTTCTAATTTGCATGTTGCTGACAATGCAAATTTGGATCCAATGGACCAGTTTTCCAAGTGGTGACGTCTCGCAAGCAAACTCAATGAGAGATGTATGAAATTTGTTCCAAATGAAACATATTTCAGCTTTGATGAATCCAGCGTTCCTTATTTTGGTTGTCAGGGGTGCAAACAATTTATCTGGGGAAAGCCCATCCGGTTTGGCTATAAGATTTGGTGTGGTACCACATGTCTGGGCTACATTGCTGGTTTCAGCTTTATCAGGGTAAAAACCCTGATACTAAACATGAGGAATCTGGTGTTGGTGTATCACTTCTCCTTCAGTTTGGTGAGGCAATTACAGAGACACACCCTGGACAATACCATTTTGTATTTGATAACTTTTTCACCAGCATTGCACTTCTTGATAAACTCAGTTCAATGGGACATCAGGCAACAGGTACGGTGAGAAAGTATCGCATTGACAAGGCTCCATTGGAATCAGATGTAGCTCTAAAGAAAAAAAGATAAAAGCACATTCGATTATCGAATTGATGGCAAAGGCAATACTGTCTGCAGGTGGAATGATAACAGTGTTGTCACCATTGCCTCATCTGGTGCTGCTATCGATCCCCTGTGTCTTGTCAGTTGTTATTTCCAGAAACTGAAAAAGAAGATCCAAGGTCAGCAGCCAAATATGATCAAACTGTATATAACCAGTTCATGGGAGTCATACACGGAGCGGATGAAAACATTAATAAGTATCAGGCATCAATCCGTGGAAATAAATGGTATCAAGCCCTCTTTTGTTCTGTTTCAAATTGGTCTTACAAAATGCTTGGCAATTGCATAAAGCATATGATGAGAAGCCAGTGGATTTTCCGGAGTTTCATCGATGTGTGGTATGTCATTATTTGAAGACCCATGGTCATCGTCTAGAACCTGGCCGAAAAAGAAGACCTTCTCAGAAGCGTAACACTGACTCATATTATGACGGCATAAATCACGGGATAGTCAAGCAGGGAATGCAAATGTGGTATGCTGAGTGTCATAAGAACAACACTTTTCAATGTGAAAAATGTGATGTTGCCTTGCACGTGAAGCGTTCTGTTGAATATCACACTGGACAGCAGGTTTCACCACCTCCTGAGACAAGAAACATGACTTTATACATTACGTACAATGTAGCAGGGATTTTGCCTAGTGTTCCATTTTTTGAATGTCACATAACTCAACAATACAACATAATAAAAATTTTTCCTTTTCAAATTCTTGTGTCTTGAACTTTTCTAGGTAAAATATATGAATTTCATTCACAAATTTAAAAAAATTGCAACCTCAGGCATAAATGGGTTAATCTATTCAGGATTTGATAGTTCGAATTATAGTAAAATATTCACCTGGAGAATTTTAAAATATATGTGAACAAAAGCAAATATAAATGCTGTAACTGAAATTGTGTCTTTTAAACATGAGATAAAATTAGAGATCATTTGAGTTAACGATATCTGTAAAAAAATTTAAAAATTACAGAATTGCTTCTTAACGTATTTCTAGATTAAAATAGAGATAAATAATAATATCTGACAAGCTTCCTTTTCAATTCATATTAAACTACTTTTTTTCCCATTTCTGCTCAAAAGTTATTTCCAGAGAGGTCTTCTCTGACTATACAATATAAAATAAAATACCATCTCCGCAGTCCCCTTTCATTTAACCAGTTTATTTTTTTCTCCAATTACTCTTATAATCATCACACATATGAAATACTTTACTTTCTTTAATCTGTCTCTTCTTACCAGAATATAAGCTCCATGAGGGTAGAGATTTTTACTCATCAAATAAACAGTACCAAAAATATTTGGCATGCCACAAATTTTTGAGAAACGTGTAAATAAATAACCAAAATCAATGCTGAAAATGTTTTAAAAGAATGAACTGAAGAGAAGAGCAAGAAAGAATTAAACCTTAGTACAATGGCACTACAGTAGATAGATGACCCCTAGACATAATAGACTCTATGCATTAGTTATCACAGCAAAGAGTAACCAACATGAAAATAGAGACTTAGGCCAGAGCAACAGGGAAGCAGGTGGGGTGAGTTATGCACTAAAGATAGATTTCCTTCATTTTGTAGACAGACTGTTTACCACACAAAATGTTTAAGTAGGGACAAACCCACATGTACAATAGAAATCATCCTCTTTGAGAAAAAATAAAATAAATTGAGACAGATCGACATACAGTAAAAGAATTACACTGCTCGGCATGGTGGCTTATGCCTATAATCCAAGCACTTTGAGAGGCTGAGGCAGGTGCGTCGTTCTGAGCTCAGGACTTCAAGACCAGCCTGGGCAACATGGCAAAAAAACATTTGTACAAAAAAGAAAAAGAGAAAGAAAAAATTATCCGGGCGTAGTGGCTCACACTTACAGTGCCAACTACTCGGGATGCTGAGACTGAAGAATCCCTTAAGCCAAGGAAACAGAGGTTGCAGTGAGTCGAGATCATGCCAGGCTGCACTTCAGCCTGGGCAACAGAGTGAGAACCTGTCAAAAAAAAAAAAAAAAGAATTACACAGAATCCTCTAAGGCAGTATATAACTGAATATAAATTTTTATATTTTTAGTCAATTATTTTTAATTGACAAATAAATATATATATTTATGGTGTACAATATGATGTTTTGAAATATGTACTATGGAATGATTAAATCAAGCTGATTAACACATGCATTATCTCACAGACATCATTGATTTGTGGTGAGAATACTTAAAATCTACTCTCTTAATATTCAAGTCTACAAAACATTGTTGCTAACTATATTTGCAATTTTATACAATGGATCTCTTTGAAATTATTTCTTCTAACTGAAATTTTGTGTCCTTTAACCAAAGTCTCTCAAATCCTGTTTTCCCCTCAGCTCTTGATTACCGCTGTTCAACTCTGCTTCGGTGAGCCTGACTTTTTCAGATTTAACATAAGTGAGATTATGTAAAATTTATCTTTCTATTCCTGGCTTATTTCATTTAACATTATGTCCTTAAAATTTATCCATATTGTTGCAAATGTCAGGATTTCCTTCATTTGTAAGGGTGACTTATATTCTACAGGACTTGTATTCATTCATCTTCTGATTAAAGAAGCCAGTCAAAATCTCTTCAGTTTTAACTACCAGATCCACGTCCAGAATCCCCACAAAATGCTCATCACATTCTCTAATTTTTATGTTATTTTGTTTCCATATTATACATTCTAAAAGCAAGATTGTAAAATAAATTACTGACAGTATAGTTTATATACATTATTACTAAAAAAGGCAGTGTGAGCTAAATAACTGTTGTTTTAAAATACGTAAATATTTAGGTAGCACAGCAAAAAATACCAAAATAAGGCCTTGTGTCTGCATTTGGTTAGGAAGCTATCGCTTATGTTTATTACTTTCCTTTTCCAATCACTATTTCTTTTCCAATCAGTGGTAGTTTGGATAAAGAAAATGTGGTATATATATATACCATGGAATACTACACAGCCACAGAAGAGAGTAAGATCACATCCTTTGCAGCAACGTGGATGGACTTAGAGGCCATTATCCTAAGCAAACTAACACAGGAAAAGAAAACCAAATACCATAAGCTCTTCCTTATAAGTAGGGGTTGAACATTGAGAACACATGGACACAAATAAGGGAACAATAGACAGCAGGGCCTACTTTAGAGTGGAGGGTTGGGGGTGAAGATCAAAAACCTACCTATTGGATACTATGCTTATTAAATGGGTGATGAAATCATCTGTACACCAAACCCTTGTGACACATAATTTACCTATATAAGCAACCTGCACATGTACCCCTGAAACTAAAATAAAAGCAAAAAAAAAAAAGAAAGTTCATCAAATATAAATAAATAAGATATGTGAGAGAAAATTGTATGGGCATAAATACAATAATTATTTTAATTATAATAACATTTTTAATAATTATTAATTATTATATATAATATTAATCTATAATATATAATAATATATTATTAAATAATTATTTTAAATCACTATTAAATATAACTTTGTAATGTAAAAATAACAACTTATTGTGAGTTTATAGAATATGTAACAATAAAATTACATGATGACAACAGCAAAGGAAATGGAAGGAAGCAATATTTTTGGTGAGTACAACATAATCCGTGAATCCATTTAAATCTAAAATTACATTCTCCGCTTTCTGTACAAACACTTTCAGAATTCTTTGCCCAAATATAAGATGCAAATTGTAGCCTTTTTATAAATTAACAAATCCCTGATGTTGTTTTGCAGATATATCTTCTCATGGGTTGTCTTTGTTACTATCATCTAGAATTTTACCGCGACCTGGTTTAAGTTATCACTATTGAGAGCATTGCAAAGTAACTCCCTCAGGTTACAGAGCTTTGGCATGGTCAGAGCTTTGCTCTGGCAACCAGATGAGACTAATTGGGTGTTATGCTTTTTGTATTCTGAATCTCCAAATCTCCATTCCAATTATCAGTTGTCCACTCTTTGCTGACAGGCTACTACATTTCACATAAAAGACTTTGTGGGCCGGGCGTGGTGGCTCGCGCCAGTAATCTTTGGGAGTCTGAGGCAGGTGGATCACCTGAGGTCAGGAGTTTGAGACAAGCATGGCCAACATGGTGAAACCCTGTCTGTACTAAAAATAAAAAAAATTAGCTGGGCGTGGTGGCAGGTGCCTGTAATCCCAGCTACTCGGGAGGCTAAGGCAGGAGAATGGCTTGAACCCAGGAGGCGGAGGTTGCAGTGAGCCGAGATCACCCCATTGCACTCCAGCCCGGGTGACAAGAGGGAGACTTTGTCTCAAAAAACAAACAAACAAACAAAAAAAGATTTTGTTACCCTTTGAACTCAACTAACACTGTAAATATATAGAATATACTTTAACCTTAATTCTTAGTTATCTTACTCCTGAGACTCTAACTAGCAGTTTCTTTTAGCACAGTTATAAGGAGCCTGGGTTTGTACTCACACTTTGTATTAAAGTTTTCTATTATTGCCTAACAACTGCCTTCCAATTTAGTGGCATGAAATAGCAATAACTATTCATTATTTCTCACTGTTGTATAATTTGTGCAGGAGTCGACAGAGGCATTGTAATAGTTGCCTATTGTTGCTGTTACAGGTTAACAAAAGTAAGAGGCTTAAAACAACAAAAATTTATTTTCTTACAGCTTGGCTCCTAGGTTCATGACTCCTTCTTCACATCACTTCACTCCAACTTCTTGCTTTTTACATGAATATAACTTTTCTTACACTAGTAAGAAGTGTGCATGTATATTTATATGAATATAACATTTCTTACACGTTATATTCATGAAAATTACTACCTTTCTTACTACTGTAAGAAATGTGTCTCAGACTCTTTGCATCTCTAAGAAGCTATGGGATTCTTATTTAAGAATAAATAAGTTGAGCCTTATTTAAGGCTCAACTAGATACTTGAGGATAATCTTCCTATCTCAAGATCTTTGACTTAGTCACATCTGCAAAGTTCCTTTTGACATAAAAGATGTCATTCATAGTTTCCAGGAATTAGGGTGCAGAAATTTTTCAGGGGACCATTATTCAGCCTACTGATGGTGGCTTGTCTCTGTTCCATATGGTGTTGTCTAGAGCCACAGTCAGAACTGGAGGATCCCAGATGGCTACCCTCATGTTTTTTGGAGCCTTACCTGGCATGACTATATTATGGCCGGGGATCCATTGGTTCCTTCTGTGTCATGAATTCTTTTATCACTCAAAGCTGTGATTCGAGCTTTTTTTCATGGGGGCTGAATCCCAATAATGTGAAAGTGGAACCTACTAGGATCTCTGAAGCCCAAGCCCTAGAAGTCATACAGTATCATTCTTCATTCATTCTGTTGATCAAAATCAGTCACAAGAGCAGCCCAGATTTGAGGAGAAAGGAGCTGACTTTACCTTTTTATGAGTTGAGTGGCATAAGCATACAAGAATCAGAGAAATTATTAGTGTTCATTTTTGTAGTCTACCACACTTTGAACTAAGAATTTAGAGATTTGACCTTATAATTTTTAAAATTTTTAAAATTAACTTTTAAGTTCCATGACAAGGAGTCACATCACACTACAGCCTCAAATTTATATCTTTTGTTCTGTCTTAAAGAAGCTATAATTCATTTCATTCAAAGTCTTTCCTTCACTGGCTACTTGATTCCAGGTGATTACTGATGGCATTTTAGCTTAATGATTATTATATGCTGTATTGTGTGAAGTTCCCATTCTGAAGCACTAATGGAGTTCCATTTGTTTTTACCTAGTAGTTAGACACATCTAGGCTCTAAACTAATAGATTTTCCAATTTCCCTTAAGGTTTGTTATGTAATCCGTTCCTGGAAGAGCTGCAGTCGATTGTTTTAACTTGTTTTAATTACCACCAACCTCCTCCACTAAACTTATCCCCATCCTTCCTGACTTTAAAACACGAACATACCACCCCCCCACCCCCGAACACATTTACTCAAGGGCTATTTGTGTGAGTGTGGGTGTGTCCATGGGTGTTTGTTTTAATATGTTGCTTCTTGGTGGATTTTTTAAAAAAGTGAGATCCAACTACTGACTATTCTTATATAAAAATCCAAAACATGGACCAAATGCAGTGAAAGAAAGGGCATATTATGTCTTATTCTTTCATATACTTCAAAGACAGCAAAAAGTTATAAATATCACTTCCTCTATTTAATTGTAAGATGCCAGTTCATTATAAATAACTTTAGCCTTCTAAAGATAGGTTTCCTGGGAAACATCAGTGATATATCTACTTGTATAAATTAAGGAAGAAAGATGATTTATTAAATACAAGCTACAATCAAATAAATATTCCATTTGATGCATTATTAGTATAAGCATTTTTAATGTACAAAGACATTTCATGGTTGACTTTTGATGGAAAATCTGATATTAGAATTTGACAGGTGATTTGTTTTTACTAATTCCCTTTGGAAGCCTCTTTAGCTTTTTTCCAAAAAAATCTGTAATTTCATGAGTCCTTGGAATATGTTGATAGTGAAGTTCTACTAATATCCAAATACTTTTAGAATATAAATCTTTGTAATAGTCCACATTACATATATTTAAATAAATACAATTTAGTACTATAAAATCGGTTTAAATAATATGGAGTTCTAAACATGGAAAAATCATCACAGTTTTTTAATATAAAATCCTAAGAGCAATGTATGTAATGTTTACTTTAAGAAATTTACTGAATTTATCTATACCTCCAGGAGTATTTTCAGTGGAGTTTATGAAATGTATTAAATTACATTTGCATTTGGATTACAATTTACACATACACTTCACTCAGTCTCTCTTTATTCTTAGTGAATTGCAAAATAACAGGAAAAGCTAAAAGATATTTTACCTTTCTCTAAGAAGAATTTGGTTATTGACATGTACTTCATTGAATTGATTTGTTTATATTGCATAATTCTGTAAAATGCGTGCATATGTATTGAGTTTAGATACATTTTCAGCTGACACTAATACATTCAACTTTAAAAGGTATTATAGAGGTTGAAAAATTCAACTTAGAACTAGTAATCTAACAATCGTGTTATCATGGACTGTTATATTTAGAAGGGTGTTTCAAGTGCATTTATTTATTACCTACTAAGTGTTTTAATCATTACAAATTCAAAGCTTATGTTTTAACTCATGCTTTGACAAATCTCTAATCACAGTAGTGTCTTATTTTGCTTGTTTTGTTTTTCTGACTACTCACTTTTATTTCCTCAACTAGTATATTTAATTTTGGTTTCCATCATGTCAGTCACCTCTCTATATATGCCTTAATTTTTCGAAGGTTTATTGAAAATGTCATACCAAGGATTAAACATTAGTTGATGTTTAACCCCTTTAAAATGTAATTGGATGATTCTTCCCCATAATCTGGGTAATATAATTTTGAAAATCTAAAACTAAGCTTCTTTTCCTTCCTCCCTCTCTCCTTCTACCCTCCCATCCTATGTTCCCTCCACCCTTCTTTGTTTTCTTCCTTCCATTCTTCCTTCTTAACTCACTGAAATATTTCACTCCTTTCTTCCTCATAATTTCACTTCTTTGCCTTTTTAATTTTCTGGGGGAATGGATATGTAATGACAGTTGTAATGCTGTGTGAAAACTGTATAGAACTTTTTACTCATTCAACAAGTATTTCTTGAGTGCTTGATTAGTTTTCTATTGCTGAAACAAATAACCACAGTTTAGTAGCACAAGACAACACAAATTTATTCTCTTACAATTCTGGAGGTAAGAAGTCCAGAATGGATTAGAAGTTTGGAGCTTTTCTTCTGAAAAATTTAGGGGATAATTTGTTTCCTTGCCCTTTTCGATTTCTAGAGACAGCCTGTATTCCTTGGCCTCTTCTTTGCCATTACTACAACCTCTTGCTTCATCATTACATCTCCTGTTCACTCTGATCCTCCTGCCTCCCTCTTTCAAGGGCCTTTGTTATTACACTGGCCCACCAAGATAATCCACCATAAATTCTATATCAAAATCCATACCACAATCATGTTTGAAAAATCCCTTTATGCTATGTAAGGTAATATAGTCACCCGTTCAGGGGATTCGAATGCAAACATCTTTGGGGGCAGGCATTATTTAGCCTAACACAAGTGCCTAATATGGTCCTGCAGTAGTCAGAAAGCTGGAGATATAGTTTTAAACAAACATTATATTCTGTATCTGTGGCCCTTACATTCTAGAGGATAAAAAGTATTATGCTGATACTTTTTATGTGATAAAAAGTATCACAGCATAATGACTAAATTTAAAACTCTGAAATATTGTTTGGTGTAGGGAGAGTCTGAGATGACCCTGAATGACCTCTGTCTCCTAATATTTATGCCTTTATGTATTCCCCTCCAATCGAGTGTGGGCAGAACCTAAAGATTCCCTTCCTAGGAATGGGATATGGCTATAATGATGGAATTCCATTTTCTGGAGTAGGTTACAGAAAGACTGTGGGTTCAATTTCTTTTTCTTTTTCTTTTTTGGAGATGGGGGTCTCTCTAGGTTGCCCAGGCTGGAGTGCAGCAGCTATTCATAGGCACCATCCCACTACTGATCAATACTGGAGTTTTGACCTGCTCTGTTTCCTACCTGGGGTGGTTAACCCCTTCTCAGGCAACCTGGTGATCCCAGCTCCCAAGAAGTCACCATATTGATGCTGAACTTTGTGCAAACACTGATCAGCATAGTGCACTACAGCCCAGAACTCCTGGACTCAAGTTATCCTACTGCCTTAGCCTCCAGAGTAGTTGGGACTATAGGTATGCACCATTGCACACATCTGTAGACTCCATTTTGCTCACTCATTTTCACTCACTCACTAGCTTGTTCTGAAGGAAACTACCTGACAAGTTGTGAGATTCTCTCTAGAGAGTCCTATGTGGCAAGAAGCTGAGGGAAGCCTGGAGCCAACAACCAGTAAGGAACTAAGGTCCTTTATTCAACAACTCACTAGGAACTAAAGTGTGCCAACAGTTATATGAGTGGGTTTATTAACATCCTCCCCTCAGTTGCAGCTTTGTGAGGAACTCTGACCTAGGGGTACCCAGCTAATCTGCACCCAGAAACTATGAGATAAATGCTTGACGTTTACATTACTAAATTCTGGGGTCATTTGCTATGTAGCAATAGATAACTAATGCAGATTTTATTTAAATTTGGATTTGAATGCCATAGAGAAAGGCAAATAAGTTACCAGTGGAAGGTGTCCAGGATCTTGGCATTTTGAACAAATAATTGGAAAAAATGCACAAACAAAGCACTAAAAGAAAGAAGCAACAAAAGCAGAGATTTCTTGAAAATAAAAGCACACGCCACAGGGTGGGAGCAGGCCTGACAAGTTACAGAATTTTCTGGGATTTTAATATCCTCTAGAGGTTTCCCATTGGTTACTTTGTATATGACCTATGCAAATGAGAGGATAAAGTGAGGTTACAAAGTAATTTACTTGATGTACACCCTATGCAAATGAAGAGGATGTTTTGTGCCATAGCTGAAGTTACAAAGTTATTTACTTGATCATAGAAAGTTGTTTTTTTTTTTTTCATTTGATTTACTTCTAGGTTTATTGCCCCCAGACCCTATTTTCCTGCCTGAATAGAGAAAGGTAAATATATTCATAATTTATGTATCTCCTGTTGTGGGACAACAATACACCCACAGTAAATATTTTAAAAAACACAATTATCCTATTGATTTCATCCCATTTTTTAAAAAAAAACTCAATTAAAAACAATTATCATATCCACAATAAATACAACGAAGTGAAAAAAATAGTGTCCTGTGATAGCAAGTAACTGAGAAACTGAATTAACCATGAAATCAGGGAAGTTCTCTGTGTGAATATCCTTTGTAATTCAAGCATTAAAAAAAGAAAGGAAGTAGCCATGTAAAGCTTAGAAACAGTGTTTCATATACAATAAATGATTATGCATAGAAGCTAGAAGTGGGAATGAGCATAGTCTTCGGATATTAAAACAAAAACAAACAAAATATACAAAGAGAATAATCAAAGATGAATCCTGATTTTTGTTTGAACACATTGGTAAATATTATCTCATTTATTTAAATATTATAAAGAAAAAATAAGTTTTAAAGCATAGAGACAATTAAAAGTCCAGCTTCAACCATAATATATTCGATTCAAAACATTCAGTTATAGACGTCAAATAGGAATCTCTTAAAGAGATCAAGTTCTTTTATTCATTAGTTAGTTAACAAATATTCACCCTGTGCGAAAGATGTGGCAGCTCACAAGAGTTCTGAGAAACATGTGTTAAAAAGCCAACAGCGTATAGATGGTGTATCAATTAGATATTCTATCCCTGTAAGTAATAAAATGCTTAACAAATAGTGGCTTAAATAGCAGGAGTTAATTTTTCTCACATAGCAAGAATTTTGAAGGTAAAGGCTTGCTAACATTAGCTCAAGACTCAAAAATGTCAGGAATCTGTGTTTCTGGGCATTTGTTGGTTTATTTGTTTGCTTTTTGATCTCCTGCTCACAGTAGTAGGTTCACTTACTTTAGAAATCTCTAATCTTGTACTTGTGCAATACTTGGAAAGTAAAAAAATTGATAAAAAATGTTTGATTTACTCTCATGAAACTACATTATCTCGGTTTTACACAAAAATATCATTCAATTCATTATTGAAACATGGTTTATGATAGCGGGTATTAGTTCTGCTTTCTAGCTTCTTGGATCTGCAAATATGGTAAACATATCTTTTCCATGAGATGGATATTCGACATTGGTCTGCACTGAGCCTAGAACAAAGATCTGCAGCACTCTATAGAACTCTATTAGGATCATTAGCAGTAGCAAGAATTGGTATGTGATGTGTGCGTGTGGGGGGGTGTGTGTGTGTGCGTGTAAAATTTTCAAATTAATTTTCATTGCAGAATTTGAAATTGAATCAAATTCATGATTCCAGAAAAATCTAAATCTTAATACCAAACTTGATTTTAAAGGTGAGAATTCCATTAAAATGTATTTAAATATCATTCCAATGTAGAAATGTTATTATTTATAGGCAACATATATCTGACTTCTGTTTTTCAAATTATCTGTTGCCATTCAGTGGGTTTTTTTTGTTTATTTTGTTCTCTTTTTCTATAAAACATATATTTCATAAAACATTAATTATTTTTAGCCTGTTTTCGGGGATGTATTTCAATATCAATTCATATTTCCTGCTTCTCTAGGGGTGGCATGAAATTCAAGAATATGAAATTTCCTGGCTCTGACATTCATTTATTCATTATGTGACCATTAAAAACTTATTATATCCTCTCCATGTTAACAGATAGGGAATAATTATCCCATATTCAGATAATAATTCGGATAATAAAAGTACATACTACACAGTGTTATTAACAATAGCTAAAATTATTTAAGGATTGTTTATTTCAAGGCATCATTCTAAGTACTTTAGCTGTATTATTTCATCTTATCATCATAGCAACCCATAGAATAAGTATACTGATAACCCAATTTAATAGATGAAAAACATTTGAATAATTTGCCCCTCGATACACAGTTTATATGTGGTAGAACTGGAATTGAACCTGAAGCACACTGCCCTGAGAGCTCACACATTTAAACTTCTCTAAATCTCAGTGGTTAAGTGAAGCTCATAGCAAGTATATTAAAAGAAGATTTCAACCATTATCATGATTATGTTAATAAACTTTTACAATTTTGGTTATAGAAGTTGGACAATGTAATTCTACCAATGAATTTGGTAGGCAACCAATCAATTTATCTATACTGAAACCTCCTCGAATCTTTTGTGAATTGATGTAGGTTATCAATGGCCATTAATAAAAACAGCAATCAAACCAATACATAAAAAGCAGGTAAACTGAATGGCTTACTTTATAATTCACACTATAATGTAGTCATTATATGACAGTGTAATATTTGAAAATAAATTTAAATATATAAAATTGCCCATTTATAGATCTGTTCATTTTGACTCTCAAACATTTTTTATCCATACACGAGAAGGTTATTGAACAGTCTGAACCTAGTATGTTCATAATAAAGTTTTACGTGTCTTCAGTCATATCTCTCTTACCTTGCTTTTAAAACATGGAATTACATTTTAAGCAAACCCTATAGCTTTCAGGTCATTTTCAGTCACTCACAATAATCTAATGCAGCTTAAAACATCAGTAATCACAGATATGGATGAGCCACCTGTCTCAATGCTATTCCCTCTTGCCGCCCCATCATCTCTCTTTAATCCCTGCTCAAATTGATGAGAAAAGAAAATCAGCACACAGAAAGATTCCCTCATTCACTCAAAAATATGTATTAATTACCATTTGCATGTACTGGGGATTTAACAGTCAACAAAACTGATAGAATTCCTGCCTTCATGTAATTTATATCCAAATGGGTAGAAACAATGTCAGGTGATAGTGCTTAAAAGAAAAACTAAAGCTGGAAAGACAATAGAAGTTCATGAGAACTTATTCTCTAAAGTTTTTGGGAAAAGCCTTTATTAATAATGGTTGGATGCAAGATTTGCTGATGCATTTATGAAAATGTGGGAGAAAGAAAGGGGTCAGTAATTATTCTAAGATTTGTTTGTTGTGTTTGTTTCGTGGTGAATGGTAGTGCTATTTTCTGAGCTAAATAGCAGGTTGGAGGGATATCAATAGTTTGACGTAACACATTTAGGTTTAAGGTGCCTTTTAGATAACCTGGTAGAACTATAAAGGTCCATACTATGCTGATGAACATAAATTGCATTTAAAATTTAGAAAGACACTATATTTAAAATACAGCAGGAGAATTGTTTTACGTGTAAAACCTGTTTGATTTTTTTTCACAAGCATAAAGTAATTCAATAGAAAGGATGTTGGCAATAATTTATTAAGAGCAGACTTGAAATTATGCCAGTGTATTAAATGCAGTCACCCTTACAGACGTGTGCAATTGACCAATAAAATGTGCTGCTTGCTAGGTCATTCAATTTAAGAGGGTTATAACAGCTCATCATTTTAGTAATCAAAAGGATCCTGTAACAAATAAACATTTAGGAAAGGGATGAATTTTAACTAGTGAAAGCAGATGGGAGTATTATTTTCTCAACCTTGAAACATCTACATTCTTCCTACATCAATAAAATATGAAATGTTAATCTCTTTTTCTCTTACACATACATTCTCTCTCTATGGGGGTGTGTGTATATATATATATATGTGTGTGTGTATATATATATATACTATATATGTGTGTGTATATATATGTATATATGTGTATATATGTATATATATGTGTGTATATATATATTTTTATTCATTGGCACCTCATTTCATTGAGTCTGAAAAAAGTCTGTCTTTTCTCATGTTCAAGCAAATCCCACTACTTGTGCTTCTCAAAAAGTTTCTTGCGTTTACTCCTTTACTCATAAAATAGGTTGCTGTCTTCCCCCTTCTTGTATTTTTAACTTTTTTTCCTCTCCCTCATCACTGCTTTTTCATATGCAATAAAATGTTTGTCTTTGCAAACTTAAAAAATAGAAAATGTCCTTTGTTTCTGCAATTATAGCTTTTTTATTCCTCCCACTGTGAAATTTTTGCTAAAAAAAGAATGTTTGTTGCATTTATTTCAAATCAGGAGATCTCACATTCCAGTTACTTCTTACCACTCTGCTATTAGGCTTCTGCCTCTATGATTTTACTGACACTACTCTCTAAAAGGTGACTAGTGGGCCTGTTAAATTTCAATAAATTATTTTTGTCTTTCACGCACCTTGGATTACTTTAATTTAACTTTTCATAAAATTATAACTCTTGGCTTTTCTCATTCCTTGGATTCTAAAACACCAGTTTCTACTGTATAATTCTAGTTCACTATTTTTACTTTTCTAAGCATTTAATCTACTTTAGCAGTGTTTCTACTGATGTCCCTTAAAGGTTGAAATTTACCCATTCCAGTTGAAAATCTGTGTTTCTCACTTCTCCCTTTCCCTTTCTCTTTCCCTCCTTGTTCCTCAATCTCTCCTCATTTTATTTCTTACAAAAATGATCATCCATCCTTATGAGGACAACTTCTGCTGTTGACTACTATATTTAGTCTAATGCAATAGGCTCCTTCAGGGAAGGGTTATTACTAATCACTGCATCCCCAGAACACTACCTGGTACATAGTAAGTACTCAAAAATGTCTATTAAACTAATCCATATTTACTCTATAAATGCATCCTCTAAACTCTGTCCCTGTATATACAAGTGTATAGGGGATGGTTATAAATAGCCTCAAATTACCTCATACACCACATAAAGAATAAAATCATCTTTCCCCAAATGTTTATCATTATTCACCCACACATTTACATTCTATATCAGGGATGTAATTTAGAGAGCCAACTCTCCCTTAAGCCCACAGATAATCAATCAACAAGTCCTGTAAATTGTACCTTCTTATATACCTCATCTAACTCCTCCTCTCTACTTTCATGACTGCTGCCATAGTTTATACGCTCATCTCTCACCAAGACTTGTGAGTGCATCTGGTCTGTTAATGGCACCCCCTAGTCCAATTCATCCTCCATATTGCAGACGAAAAGCTCTATCTGAAATATAAACCTAACAATTTCCTCCAGTGAATAAAAACATGCAGTAAGCTCCATCCTACATGGTGACTATAACTAGTAACAATGTATTATATGCATGAAAATTGCTGAGAGAGTAGATTTTGTGTTCTTACCACAAAAAATAAATATGTGAGATAACATATATGTCAATTAGTTTGATTTTAGCCATTCAAATATTTTTAAACATAGGGTTGTACACCATAAATATATGCAATTTTTATTTATTAATTGAAATAAATAAATGGAATAAAATGAAAAAGAATAGTGTCTTCACCTGGTATTTTAAAAAGTAATACTAATAGCCTGATATTTCCACAAGTTTGGGTATTTTCAAGGCTGAATTTATATGAAGATACTAAAACACATTTGTCAGCTAACTTTCAATGAGAAAAACAATGATCCTTAAATTATAAAGAAACATATGTAAAGCAAACAATAACAATGAGATACAAACCCACAAACAACCTCATCTCAACTTTCTTAATACCACAACAATAATAGTTCAGAAAATTCCTGAGTCACCTCCTGGGGAGTACAACCAGATAGCTAGTTATACTCAGAGGGTTAAACTGTTACTGCGTATAACCCTTTCTCTGTCCTGAGTGCATTTCAAAGTGTAGGGGAGAAAAATTTTAAAAAAGGTTGAAACCTGGGGTGATACTTTCTTTGCACATAGAGTAAAAAATAAATGCTTTTGTCTGATTTTTTTAATTAATTAATTTTATTTTATTATTATTCTTATTTTTTTTTGAGATGGAGTCTCACTCTGTCACCTAGACTGGACTGCAGTGCCTCAATCTCAGCTCATTGAAACCTCTGCCTCCCAGGTTCAAGGAATTCTCTGGCCTTAGCCTTCTGAGTAGCTGGGACTACAGGCACGTGCCACTATGCCTGGCTAACTTTTGTATTTTTAGTAGAGACAGGGTTTTACCATGTTGGGCAGGCTGGTCTCAAACTTCTGACTTCAAGTGATCCACCTGCCTCTGCATCCTAAAGTGCTGGGATTACAGGCATGAGCCACCGCGTCCAGCCTGATATATATATTTTTTCATTTGCAGACATTTATTGCTCAGGACAATGTCCAAACTCTTTGGTGTCATACATAGGACTGTCCAGAATTTGTTCCCTGTTTAGAGCTAACATCTTGTAATTTTACAATCTTTCTTTCTTCCAGATCCTTTAAAACTTATATTTCAGCCTAGTTTCTTAAACAAAAATGAGACTCCAAAAATTAAGACGTTTTTAAACAAGACAGTTTTCATCTTCTCTCCGTACTGCCAATCTAGACAATCCCTTCTTATTTTCAAGACACAGTTCAAGTGTCATCTCCTCTGAGGATGACATTCTGAGACCCTGCTCCACAGAGATGACTAAACATTTCCACATTTTTTGACAGTTTTATTTACCTATCACCTGATCATTGACTGCATACTCCTTAACAGTATTTTTACTTTATCAGCAACTTTCTTACTGCTTCTTATACATCGTAAGTTACAGAATTTTTCAAATGGATCCTTGGCTTTTAATATTCGTTTCAGTTGTTTCAGGCCACACGAACAATGCAGAGGGAAAAAAATCATGTGAACCACACAATATATTATAGAGAGAGTTGTTTCTTTAGTTTAGGCATAAACTCAAGTTGGTTTGTTTTGTGTTAAATTCTTTAGGGTATTTTAGAAAGTTTGCATTTGTCTTGATCAAAGTCTGTGTCCCTGCCATGGCTTTGTGGTTTGTCCTTGTTTACGACTCATGGAAAAATGAGATTCATTTTGTGAAGGAGGAAGAATTAAGAATATCTTGAGACTAAAGTTTCACTGTATGTAGAGAATAAAGGCAAGGTAGCCAGATTTAAAACAAAATTGTTACTTAAAAGTAGTATCCAGGGTAAAAGTAATATCCAGGGTAATTTCTGGAGGACATAAAAAACTAGAGAGAATGAAGATGCAAGATCCCTCCCTTGACACTGGGGATTATGGGGATTACAATTTGTGATAATATTTGGGTGGAGACACAGAGCCAAAACTAGAGAGAATGAAAACCAGAGAGAATGAAGATGCAAGCATACACACACACACACACAGAAACACCATGCACCTGTGTGTACACACAGACACCAAGTACATAAATTGAAAATTTGTACAAACTGAAACCAAGAACCTACATTACAATTATACATCTGGGGAAACTACAAATAATGCTCATTAAAAAAGTCAGGTCAGCCAGGTTATGCTTCTGGTGAGCCAAAAAATATGTGATTGGTTTTGAATATCACTTTGTTTTTGTTTTTGTTTTTTGAGACGGAGTTTTGCTCTAGTTGCCCAGGCTGGAGTGCAATGGCGCCGTCTCTGCTCACTGCAAACTCCACCTGCCAGGTTCAAGCGATTCTCTTGCCTCAACCTCCCAAGTAGCTGGGATTACAAGCATGCACCACAACACCAAGCTAATTTTTGTATTTTTAGTAGAGATGACGTTTCTCCATGTTGGTCAGGCTGGTCTTGAACTCTCAACCTCAGATGATCTGCCCACCTTGGCCTCCCATAGTGCTGGGATTACAGGTGTGAGCCACTGTGCCTGGCTTTGAATATAACTTTTAATAAACAATGAGGCTGGGCATGGTGGCTCACGCCTGTAATTCCAGCACTCTGGGAGGCCAAGGAGGGCGGATCACGAGGTCAAGAGATCAAGACCATCCCAGCAGACATGGTGAAACCCCATCTCTACTAAAAATACAAAAATTAGCTGGGCGTGATGGTGCATGCCTGTAGTCCCAGTTACTTGGGAGGCTGAGGCAGGAAAATCACTTGAACCCAAGACATGGAAGTTGCAGTGAGCTGAGATCTTGCCACTGCACTCTAGCCTGGCGACAGTGCAAAACTCTGTCTCAAAAAAGAAAAGAAAACAAAACAGTGAAAGCTCACCAATAAATGCTATTTTAAGATTATTTCAAACAATTAAATATTAGAGAGTATTCAAGAATTGTTTTTTAGAACAGCTTTTGCAATAATCATCGAAGTGCTGCCTAGAGAATTCTAAGGTTAGAAGGTCACAGCAATTGGTGCAGATTAATTAAAACTGATAATCTGCCTGTATAAATATGGTTGCAGGATGTGGTTTGGCTCTGTGTCCTCATCCAAATCTCATCTCAAATTGCAATCTCCATAATCCCCATGTGTCGAGGGAGGGACCTGGTGGGAGGTGATTGGATGATGGGGGCAGTTTCCTCCATGCTGTTTTGATGATAGTGAGTGAGTTCTAATGAGATCTGTTGGTTTTATAAGTATCTGAGAGTTCCTCCTTTGCACTCTCTCTCCTGCTGCCTTGTGAAGAAGGTGCCTGCTTCCCGTTCTGCCATGATTGTAAGTTTCCTGAGGCCTCTTTAGGCATGTGTAACTGTGAGTCAATTAAACCTCTTTCCATTATAAATTACCCAGCCTTGGGTAGTTCTTTGTAGCAGTGTGAAAACAGGAAACTGGTACTGCAGAGACTGGGGTACTGCTAAAAAGTTAATCTGAAAATGTGGAAGCAGCTTTGGAACTGGGTAACAAGCAGAAGTTGGAACAGTTTGGAGGACTCAGAGGAAGACAGGAAGATGTGGGAAAATTTGAACTTCCTAGAGACTTGTCGAATGCTTTTGACCAAAATGCTGATGGTGATATGGACAATGAGGTCCAGACTGAGGTGCTTTCAGATGGAGATTAGGAACTTCCCTGGGAACTGAAGTGAAGGTCATTCTTGCTATGCTTTAGCAAGGAGACTGGCAGCATTTTGCCCCTGCCCTAGAGGTCTTTGGAACTTTGAAATTAGAACTTATGTTTGAAAGGGAAGCAGAGCATAAAAGTTTGAAAAATTTGCAGGCTGACCATGCGGTAGAAAAAAAGAAAAAAACACACAACATTTTTCTGGGAAGAAATTCAAGCCAGCTGCAGAAATTTGCATGAGTAACAAGGAGTCTAATGTTAATCACCAATACAATGGGGAAAATGTCTCCAGGGCATGTCAGAGACCTTCACAGCAGCCCCTCCCATCACAGACCTGGAGGCCTAGGAGGGAAAAGTAGTTTCCTGGACCTGGCCCCAGGCCCAGTAGCTTTGTGCAGCCTTGGGACTTGGTGCCCTGCATCCCAGTTGCTCTGGTTCTAGACATGGCCAAAAGGAGGGGCCAGAGTACAGCTTGGGTCATTGCTTCAGAGGATGCAAGCCTCAAGCTTTGGCAGCTTTCACATGGTGTCGGGTCTGCAGGTGTGCAGAAGTCAAGCATTGAAGTTTGGGAACATTTGCCTATATTTCAGAGGATGTAAGAAAACACCTGGATGTCCAGGCTGAAGTTTGCCACAGGGGTGGAGGCACATGTAGAGCCTCTACTAGGGCAGTGCGGAAGGCAAATGTGAGGTTGGAGCCCCCACACAGAGTCCCCACTGCAGCACTGCCTAGTGGAGCTGTGAGAAGAGGGCCACCATCCTCCAGAACTCAGAATGGTAGATCCACTGACAGCTCACACTGTGTGCCTGGAAAAGCCACAAGTTCACAACACCAGCTGTGAACACAGCCAGAAGAGCTGTACCCTGCAAAGTCAAGAGGGTGGAGCAGCCCAAGATCATGGGAGCGCACCCCTTTCATCAGCATGCCCTGGGTGTGAGATGTGTCAAATGAGATTATTTTGGAGCTTTAAGATGTAATGACTGCCCCATTGGATTTCAGACTTGCTTGGGGTCTGTAGCCACTTTGTTTTGGCCAATTTCTCCCATATGAAATGGGAGCATTTATCCAATGCCTGTACCCCCATTGTGTCTTGGAAATAACTAACTGGATTTTGATTTTACAGGCTCCTAGGCAGAAGAGACTTGCCTTATCTCGGATAAGACTTTGGACTTGGATTTTTGGGTTAATGCTGAAATGAGTTAAGACTTTGGGGGACTGTTATGAAGGCATGCTTGATTTTGAAACATTAAAAGGATGTGAGATCTGAGAGGGGCCAAAGGTGAAATGATATGTTTTGGCTCTGTGTCTCCACCCAAATATTATCACAAATTGTAATCCCCATAATCCCCAGTGTCAAGGGAGAGATCTGGTGGGAGGTGATTTAATTATGGGGGCAGTTTCCTCCATGCTTTTCTTGTGATAATGAGTGAGTTCTCACAGGATCTTATGGTTTTATAAGTGTTTGACAGTTCCTCCTTCACACACTCTCTCTCCTTCCACCTTGTGAAGAAGGTGCCTGCTTCTTCTTCTACCATGATTATAAGTTTCTTGAGGCCTCCCCAGCTACATGGAGCTGTGAGTCCATTAAAACTCTTTCCGTTACAAATTATCCAGTCTTGGGTAGTTCTTTATAGCAGTGTGAAAATGGACTAATACACTGCATTTATATTGTAAAAAGTTATAATAAGAGGTAAAAGTAATTATTTCTTTTTTTTCTCTGTAATATAGCTTAGTATCTGTAGGAGGGCATATTAAAGACTATTGTTTAGATAGAAAGATAATTATTATTTAAAATGATTTGTTCATGTTAAAGAACATATTCACTTAAAGAACATGCAAAAGGATTATAAGCTACTAAAAGTTAATTATTATTGAAATTATTAGAAAACTAAATAAATATCAATTAACCATTGTTAGTTTGGAAAAAAACATTATACTTTGTGGAAAAGTATAATGTTTAAATTAAATTATGAAAGTTTAATTTCTATTTCAAGTCAGAATATCACGTATTTCACTTTATGCCTAATATATAGTTTCGTGTCCTTCAAATTATGTTAATGCCTAATATATAGTTTCCTGTCCTTCAAATTATATTAATGCCATTCAAAGTCCAAAATAATTTCATATAGAACTAGCCCATTTATAGGAGAATATAAAGTGGAAAAGTACTGTTTCTTTTATCTTTCTTTTATTCTCTATAGAATATAAAGTAGAAAAGTACTTATTCTTTTATTTTTCAGATCATATGGAATTTCAAAAGGAAATATTTGTTGCAGTGGGATTTTCTATTTAGCATATTTGTGTTAGGTTTCTCATTCTTCTGAATTTTTAAGTCATTTAAGTTTTTATTTCAGAACAACTTATTAACCTCCCAATGCCTGTACTACTCTTGTTACTGCAAAAGAAAAGGGAAACAAAGTTCCAAAAGATGCATTGAGTTCTGATCTCCCTGCTATTTTCTTTGTCATATTTTAATTTATTTTCTCTCTGAGCTGCTTTTAATGGTTCTCTCCCTGTCTCTGTTTCTCTCTCTGGCTCTGATCTTGCTCTTTCTTCCTCCCAGAATTCAAATGTACATTTTTCCTACCTCTGATTCAGCCTAAGAAGGACCCCAAGGAAGACACTTTCTCAGATTTGCAAATCTGTGGAACCAATTATCTGCTGTCATTTTCTGACTTTCAGTTAGAGATCAATTTTTTCTTTCTGTTAGTTTTCTTATATGGCACACAAAGTTTTGTTTCTTACCAAATAAATCAAATTTTGCATCAATACAGTCTTACATCTAATGTAGTTCAATTCCTGTAAGGGTGAGTAGTCAATGTTACCGCTAAACACATCAACAGTTCTCTTTGCAGCATCCACCCTGACAACTATGATTCTCTCTCCTCTGTCCAACTGACAATCATAAACTCTTCTTAACACATTCTTGCTCACTCACCTAAATTCATTAGAGGATTAGTGTTCCCTTCCCAGACTTTTCAAGTGGGCAGACATTCAGCATCCACATTCGTGATGTTATATTTCATGTTGTTTCTTTTGGTATCTTAGTAGATTAAAATAATAAAACAAAAATATTTTGAGTATGGGCCTCTAACGCACATATTTAGATCTCAATTATCCAAGGTAATATCTTACATGAAAAAAGGGATATAGTTTACAAATGAACCCTAGCTTCTTGATTTATAACTGCAATTAATTAACATTAGCCAGATTTTTGTTTCCTAAAGAGATGTGAAACAAGAATTAGCTGAATAATCAAATTCCTCAGAATAATATTTATGAAATTTCAGGCTCTGCAAATGGTGTATTTTAAAACTCGTTTTGGATATACCTCAAAATGCTGCTGTTAGTATCTATAATTTGAAGTTAAAATGGTATTATAAATATTGGCTTTTGAGTCACTATGTAGAAATATGAAAACATAAATTAACTGGCAAGTGACTAATATTCAGAGATTGGAGGAGAGGGTATGTGCTGCCTATAGCAGTCAATAAAGGGAGAATAAATACAACCACTGTAATTCTTTTCTTAATGCTTTCCCACAAGGATGGAGATTGAGAATATTCAAATTTTAGAACAGAGGCAGCTTTCTTCTCTAATTTGACACTGGTCAAACATACATACACTTGTTGAAGGTTTGCTTTTTACTTTAAAATAGTTTGGCTTTCCATATACTAGACAATTTTTTGAAATCTCACAAGTCAATATGTAGTATAATGATTTCTTATGGACATAAAATAGACATTTATGTGTGGAGTTCCTGAACCATTTTGTTAATGGCAATAGGGATTGGGAATTTTACAATTTTGTGTATTGATCAAATAATTGATTCCACCAGCTTTGATTTTTTTGATGTAAAAAGTTGAGAAAAGTTTGAGTTGCTTTTTTTTAAACTGGTGTCCTTGCTGAAAGAAATACACTTAGGACAAAAGCAAAAATAGACAATGGGATCTAATTAAACTAAAGAGCTTCTGCACAGCAAAAGAAACTATCATCAGAGTGAACAGGCAACCTACAGATTGGGAGAACATTTTTGCAATCTATCCATCTGACAAAGGGCTAATATCCATGAACTGCAAAAAACTTAAACAAATGTACAAGAAAAAAACAACCCCATCAAAAAGTGGGCAAAGGATATGAAAGAACACTTCTCAAAAAAAGATATTTATGCAGCCAACAGACATGAAAAAATGCTTATCATCACTGGTCATCAGAGAAATGCAAATCAAAACCACAATGAGATACCATCTCATACCAGTTAGAATGGTGATAATTAAAAAGTCAGGAAATAACAGATGCTGGAGAGGATGTGGAGAAACAGGAATGCTTCTACACGGTTGCTGGGAGTGTATATTAGTTTAATCATTGTGCAAGACAGTGTGGCGATTCCTCAAGGATCTAGAACTGGAAATACCATTTGATCTAGCAATCCCATTACTGGGTATATAACCAAAGGATTGTAAATCATGCTGCTATAAAGACACATGCACACATATGTTTATTGCAGCACTATTCACAATAGCAAAGACTTGGAACCAACCAAATGTCCATCAATGATAGACTGGATTAAGAAATTGTGGCACGTATACACCATGGAATACTATGCAGCCATAAAAAAAGATGAGTTCGTGTCCTTTGTAGGGACATGGATGAAGCTGGAAACCATCATTATAAGCAAACTATCACAAGAACAGAAAACCAAACATGTTCTCACTCATAGGTGGGAGTTAAACAGTGAGAACACATGGACACAGGGCAGGGAACATCACACGCTGGGGCTGGTTGGGGGGTTGGGGGCTGGGGGAGGGATTGCATTAGGAGAAATACCTAATGTACATGACAAGTTGATGGGTGCAGCAAACCAACATGTCAAATTTATACCTATGTAACAAACCTGCACGTTGTGCACATGTACCCTAGAACTTAAAGTATAAAAAAAAAGAGTTCAGGCTGGGCACTGTGGCTCACGCCTGTAATCCCAGCACTTCTGGAGGCGCACATTTCTCAAAGTGCTGGGATTACAGGAGGGAGCAACCTCGCCCGGCCAGTAATCATTATTAAAAGAGGTTGTTTTTAATTAATCTTCTGGTCTTCCTTTTTGGTGCTAAAAAGCTAAAGTAGCGTGGCTTTTTTATATCAATACTTTCAAATTTTATTTTATTGCTCAAAGTTTCAATACATATTTTTAGTTACAAAAAAAAAAAAAACACCCAGAATAAGGCCTTGTTGTATTAGGAAAATAAGGTTGCATTAAAGGACATAAGGTAGATTGTAGAATCTCTGGAATGACCAGAGAGTTGGGCTCCTAAATTATGCAGCCAGAATCCCCGTAGGCATTTTTGGGGATGTTCTGGCAAGCACCCCACAGCTGCTACTGACGGGCACCTCACCTTAACATACGCAGGCTCTCCATCTTGCACATACGAAGCTGGAGGCACAGCTGTCATTCATACTGGTGGACCATGGCAGCTCATTTACAGCTGTCCATATAAAGCTACTTTTCTATGTTATCATACTCTCAAAGCCAGGGTTCCTCACCTATCCACTTACTCCTATCACATCACAGGTTATGCAGGTGCTTGCTTATGCTGAAGCTTTGAAGACGGCCTAGAAGACATTTTTTGGTGTTGTTTTCACTGTGATAAGTTGGGACACACATTACAAGGAATGATTTTAAGAATGAGAAGGATGTTCAAAGATGATCAGCCACACATGCCTGTGGTAGCTACTCCTTACAGCCCTAACATCACCGCACAACTTCTATCACATTTAAACTTTCCATCATCAACAAAAATTGCATCACGGTCCACTAACAATAGGCAATATAGGAGAGGCAAATGTCTATCTCTACTTCTTTTTTTCAGCTGAGCCTGAAAATTAAATTGATATAAGACAGATTCCCAGAGAAAGGCATCCAAATGTATATAAGTTTTGAGTGACATAGGAACACTTATAAGGAAGTGAAGGCTCAAAGAACTGTCAAAGTCTTGCTTTTATGCTAGATTGAACACAGAATATTTGAAAAAGTAACTAAATCATGTGGGAGGTCAAAGGAAGATAAGAATTATTTTAACAAGGTCTGTTTGTACAGGATTCTCTTGGCCGTGACTCCCCATCAAAAAATGTTTTATTTTGTCCTGGTAGAAGGGAGGTGTCTTTCACATGGGGGTTTTAATCTCCTGTTTTCAGAAAGAAAAGGAAATAATTAGAATTTCCTTGTTACATCTGCTGTTTTTTCAAGTGCCTTTAGCCCAAAATAATCCTTATGCAAGAGTGGCATATTTTGGGTGGCATATTCTGCCACTTTTCAGTAATTTTCCTTTATTAAATGGTAAACCTCCCTCCACACACACCAAGCAGCACAAATCAATGTCTAATCTCTGACTGTAATCACTTCTAGGTCAGACTTTGTTAGTTCTGCGGCAAGCCTGTCATGATATCTATAATCCATGGTTTACGTAAAAACAAACAAACAACAACAACAACAAAAACACTACTCCACTTTATATAAAATGGTTGAACATGAGAGGGAAAAAAAGGTATAATTAAGTTAAATATATAAATAGCACAATGAGAGTGAAAGTTGAGAAGATACTACACTTCCTGTTTTTGTAACATGTTATGAAACCACACATAGATGTAATAACATCACAAGCCTTTCAATGTTTATCTCACTTATCTAGCAGCTCCTCTATGATGCTTTCTTTACCTGTTGTGGAAATTGGATTTTTATTATGCAGGTTTTTCAGCCCTGATGGCCCTTCCTGAAAGAAGTTGTTGAAGTAATCCATGTGCTTTAACCATTGGACATAAAAATATTAATAAAATTCTGAGAGAAGCCCCAAAACTTTTTGACTTATTTATCTGTGTGCTTAGAGCTTAACATCAAATCCCATAGTGATAATGATGTGAAAAATAGTTTTGCAAGAAGAATAAAAAGAGTAATAGGGGCTGGGCGCAGTGGCTCATGCCTGTAATCCCAGCACTTTTGGAGGCTGAGGCGGGTGGATCACGAGGTCAGGAGTTTGAGAACAGCCTGACCAATATGGTGAAACCCTGTCTCTACTAAAAATAAAAATACAAAAATTAGCCAGGCATGGTGGCACACGCCTGTAGTCCCAACTACTCAGGAGGCTGAGGCAGAAGAATCACTTGAACCTGGGAGGCGGAGGTTGCAGTGAGCCAAGATCGCACCACTGCACTCCAGCCTGGGCGAGAGAGTGAGACTCCGTCTCAAAAAAAAAAAAAAAAAAAAAAAAAAGAGTAATAGGGAGAGAGATACCACTTTCACCTTTCACTTTAACTTCTTGTATTTTGGAATTACAATTTTTGACTATGGGAGAACTACCTTGTACACGGGCTGCTAGCTCAGTACACATAAGACATGCCTCTCAACTTCACAAGATGTCCTTCAGCTGATGCACCCTTCAGTGAATCTTTGTACTCTTCTATAGGGCCAGTTTCTGCCTGATAATGAGACCTGTCCAAAGTGAAGTGAGGCTCATAAAAATTAGCTCATTGTCTTACTATTCTGTGTGCAAAGGATGGTGAATATGCGAGCCAGAATTTCTTCAAATGGTAGAAAACATTATTCTGCTTCCTATGGATATTGTCAGGATTAAGTAAAAGAACAAAAGAGTAAGCTGACTTTTGGCATCAGAGTGAGCTCTTTCTTGTTAGTGAGAAACCTGGTAGCCTCAATTTGATAAAAGTACTAAGAGCCACTAACAGTTACTGAGTACTTAGTTTATGCTACAAACACTAACACTTATTGAGTACTTAGTTTATGCTACAAATTTTATGTTACTATATTTTATTCTAAAAAAATTCTGATTGATTAGATAAAACTATGTTTCCCAATTTATAGAATATGAAACTGAGTCTGAGACAAGTGAAGTCATTTGCCCAAGGACCACCCACCTTAGTGAAAGGCAATGTTCTTTACTCCAGAGTCTACACCTTCAGTAGCAATGCACTTCTTACTGACTTCGTAGTAATCTAATATATATAAAGGCATTTGTTCACTCAGCTTAAGTAGCATATTCTGAAAATAATTTCTAATTCTTCATGGAAAATTTTATAAATTTAATCTTTAGGTAATAATAAGTGTAGAGCTCTGGAAGGCAGCAGTATGCTGTGATTTTAGCTTGGTTTTATTTATTTATTTGTTTCAAGATGGAGTCTCTGTCACCCAGACTGGAATGCAGCGGCATAATCTCAGTTCACTGCAACCTCCACCTCCCAGGTTCAAGCGATTCTCCTGCCCCCGCCTCCCTAGTAACTGAGATTACAGGCATGCACCACCACCCTCAGCTAACTTTTGTATTCTTAATAGAGATGGGGTTTCACCACGTTGGCCAGGTTGGTCTCAAACTCCTGACCTCAAGTGATCTGCCCGCCTTGGCCTCCCAAAGTGCTGGGATTACAGGCGTGAGCCACTGTGCCTGGCTCTTAGCTTGGTTTTCTATCCTGTGAAATTTACAAAGGTCAACCTTCCCAAGGTATTTGAGCCTTTTATTCTCGTTAAATACATATTTGACAAATATGTCTACGATAGATAGATAGATAGATATAGTGCATATCATTCATGTGGGTTGGGCCATAATGCAAGTCATTTGAAAACCTACATAAAAAATAAAAACAGGTTAAAATATCAAAGCATTCCATAAAGATCCCCTCATAGAGTCAAAGGATCTAAGCAAAACGAACACTGTGCTAGTAAGTTCTAGAAAATAACTTATTAAACTAGGGGTTGAAAAGGAAAGACTGTAAGACGGACTGACTTGATCCTGATCCTGGCTCCACCATACTCCAGCTTTGTGAGTGTGAGCAAGCTACACAAACTCTCCATGCCTAACTTTCCTCGTGTGTTCAATGTAGGTAATAATGCCACTCTCTCTTGCAGGGTTGATTGAAGATTATGGGAATTAATACATTTAAAACACTTTCACATGTACTATGTGTTTACCCTTATTATGAACACAAACATTTTAGCCACTTAAGATTGCACTTTCTATGTGATGCATTCGTTTATACCAAATTGTAAATGCATTGCAAAGCAAATTTACTTAAATATCAGGAAATGAGATGAAGGTGAGGCTCTAGGCAGTTTGGGAAAAGAGTAACTGTGGTAGATGAACAGAACAGAAGGATAAGATTCAGGATATGTGACTATGGTAAGAGAAAAAGGAATCTGATAGAGCTCTGTGATACATGTAAATATGAACCTGAGTGAAAACCCTTTTTATGGCTTCATGTCATGCTAATATTCATGTTGTGAGCTTCAGGCATTTTGTCAATGTGACCCAATCTCTGAATCATTCTATTACCATGGCTATAGTCACAGATTCTCCTGCTAGAACTACAAGTTTATGATAGCTTATCTCTGCCCTTCGCAGCACACTGTTAATGGGGTCAATTCTTCATGTCAGGCAATACTTTTAGGTCTTTTTAAAAGGATGTCAATCCATCTAAGTTTTATATCTGTGTAAGTCTACAAAAATTTATAACTCTTTTCCTCTTGTACTTTACAACTTTATAGCAACACTACAAAGAAACTAAATGACAGAGAGAGACAACTGAATTACAGGAAAACTGGAAGTTACGGTTCAGCCTTTGTGAAAAAAAATCCCTGCCAATGTTTAATTTATATTACTTCACTCTCTGGCACAACATAATGTGTAGATTATTATTTTATAGAAAAATAATTGTTAAATGTATTTTCCATTGAATTTAATCTCATTGACTAAAAAGTCCCAAATAACATCACTATAACAGTTGCATAACAGGAAAGACAAGATGACACAGCTAAGAGACTCTTCTTTTTAAATTATCATCTATTTTCTACAGTTTCAGCGAGTGTAATTGTTAAGTGAGGGAAAAGTTAACTGAATTAACTGTTCACTATTTATCTGCCTTTCATTGATTCTGATCTTAACATATTATTTTAATAAGATGTTTTCTAGGAAAAGTGAGAGAATTTTTTAAAAAAATTGAAGTCTTTCAGTTACACTCTCTTGGATGTAGGTTATAATCACAACAATAATACTAATAGTAATAATAATAATTACTTATTTTAATACCTAACTTTTAATAATAATAGCTAATTTTTATAGGGTATTTGCTAGGTACCAATACAGTTTTAAATACTATATATATAGTGACTCATTTAGTCATCATGACAGTCATTTACACATTTACCTCATTTATCAGATGACAGAAGATAACTACAAAAAGGTTAAGTAATTTGCCTGAGGAAATTAGTAGCAGAGCCAAGATTCAATTCTGGTCTCTTGAATCCTAAAAACCCTTGCTTTTTAAAAGAACCACCATGTCAGTTTGCCATGTGTACCTGCAGATCCCCATTCTGGCATTACATGTGGCATTATAAGGGTCTTCCTGGTGCACTTACTGAGGGTTGAATCCAGGTATTTCACCTTAGATTCCATTTTGTCTCTCACTGTACTGGCAAAAAGTGAGAATTACAGGTGTTACTCAACTCAAGCTTATAGGAAATAAACGTTGATGATTGTTCAGTATGTATGTCTTCCCTCAGATTTATGGGACTAATTTTAGGGAAGTATCTGCTCACATTCCACCTCCTCAGATAAATCTTTGATAAACTCTGGATCTAATGAAAAATTAGATTTCTGCTCCCTTAGCTTGTTACATGTTTTTCTTCATAGCATTTTCCACTGACTTTTTTTTTTTTTTACTTTTTTACTTGGTTTACTCTATTTTTTTACTTAACTATCTGCCTCATCATTGATATTGTGAAGTTCATGACAAATTTTGTGTTGTTCACTTCTCTATCCCTAGTATCTGGAAAATTACCTAGTACATAGTAAATGCTCAATAAGTGTTTAGTAAATTGTTAATGAACGAGTTCAAGGTTGGGTGGAATAAATACCTGGAAAAAATCACTCACAGGGAACTCATAATAATGATTAATTCTAGAGAGGCAGATTATATAAATGAAACATAAGAAAAAATAAGACTTTTTCTTTCTTGTAAAACTTTCTGCTGTTAGGATTTTATTCAAGTAAATATAGACATTTGTTATTTTTAGTTTAACAGGATTACTATTTGCAACTACTTTTTGTTTCCAAAAAGATTTTGTAAGGCCTATGCAACCCAAACAGATATATTTTTATATGAACGTAAATTAAATACTGACTGTCATGCACATGTTTGTGGGGTCATCTGCTGCCCTGCTGGAGTTGTGCACGATCATGTGGACTCCCATCGACTTGCCACTGCTCTACCAAAGCACTTTTGATAAGCATCATCCATTTGAGTATTGTTGCCAGCAGACTGAGAACACCTCTGACCAACTAGCACAGCAGATGCTTAACCTCCAGGGGCCAGATAGCAAAGCAGTGGGCCAGGTGCTAGCCCTGCAAAAGTTACAGCATGCAGCCCAGGAGTCCCAGGATTGCCCCTCTGAGATTATCAAGAAATGAAGCCAACCAACTAAACCCAACTTACACTACAGTCAAATCCTCAAGGGCATCAAAAAATATAGAAACGAAAAGTGCCATATTCAAACATTAAAGCCCACCTAGAGGAGAAAGAAAGTCCAAGAACTACAGCAACTCTAAGTGCCAGGTTGTCTTCTTACCTCCAAATGCCTCCACTAGGTCCCCAGCAAAGGTTCTTAATCAAACTGAAATGACTGAAATGGCAGAGATAGAATTTAGAATCTGACTGGCAATGAAGATCATTAAGATTCAGTAGAAAGTTGAAACACAATCAGAGGAATCTAAGGAATCCTATGAAATGATACAAATGATGAAAGAAGAAATAGCCATTTTAAGAAAGAACCAAACTACTCTAGAGCTGACAACTCACTACAAGAATTTCATAATAGAGTCGGAAATATTAACAGCAGAATAGAGCAAATTCTGAGAAAAGAATCTCAGAACTTACAGACTGGTTCCTTGAATCAACTCAATCAAGCAAAAACAAACAAAAATAATTTGAAAAATGAAGAAAACCCCTGAGAAATATGGGATTATGTAAAGAAATCAAACCTATGACTCATTGCCATTACAGCAAGAGAGGGAGAGAAAGCAAGCTATTTTGGAAATATATTTCAGACTATTGTCCAGGAAAATTTCCATAGCCTAACTAGAGAGGTTGATATACAAATTTAGGATATTCAGAGAACCCTAACAATATTCTATACAAGATGACCATCCTCACAACATAATCATCAGACTCTCCAAGGTCAATGTGAAAGAAATAAGTATAAAAGGCAACTAGAGATAATGGCAATGTCACATACAAAAGGAACCTCATCAAACCAACAGTAGATATTTCAGCAGCAACCTTACATGCCAGAAGAGAGTGAGGGTCTACATTCAGCATCCTTAAAGAAAAAATTTTCCAACTATAAATTTTATATCCAGCCAAACTCAACATTATAAGTGAAGGAGAAATACAATCCTTTTCTGACAAACAAATATTAAGGAAACTCATTACCAGAACACCCCCTTTACAAGAGGTATTTAAGAGAGTGCTAAACATGGAAATGAAAGACTGTTACCTGACTGAGCACAGTGGCTTACTCCTGTAATTGCAGCACTTTGGGAGGCCAAGGTGGGTGGATCATCTGAGGTCAGGAGTTCGAGACCAGCCTGGCCAACATGGTGAAATCCTGTCTCAACTAAAAAAATACAAAAATTAGCTAGGTCTGGTGGCCTGTGCCTGTAATCCCAGCTACTTGGGAGGCTGAGGCAGAATTGCTTGAACCTGGGAGGCAGAGGTTGCTGTGAGCTGGGATCATGCCACTGTACTCCAGCCTGGGTGACAGAGCAAGACTTCTGTCTGAAAAAAAAAAAAGAAAAAGAAAGACTATTATCTGCCACCATACACACACACACACACACACACACACACACACACCAAAGTACATAGCTCACTGACATTCTAAAGCAACTATATAATCAAGTTCACATAACAACCAGCTAACAACATAACATAATCAAATCCTCACACGTCAATATTAACCTTTAATGTAAATGGGCTAAATATACCTTAAAAAACACACAGTGGCAAATTGGATAAAGAAGCAAAACTCAACTGTATCATGTCTTCAAGAGAACCATCTCATATGCAATGACACCCATAGGCTCAAAGTAAAAGGAAGGGAAAAGATCTATCAAGCAAACAGAAAACATAGAAGAACAAGGGTTTCTATTTTTATTTCAGACGAAACAAACTTTAAACCAACAATGATCAAAAAGGACAAATAAGGACATTACATAATGACAAAGTGTTCAATTCAACATAATGATCCTACATGTATATGCCCCAAGTCAGGAGCAGCATATTAATAAAATAATTTTTAGAGACCTAAAAGAGATTTAGATAATAACACAATAATAGTGGGAGCCTTCAACATCCCACTGACAGTATTAGATCATCAAGGCAAAAAACTAACAAAGATATTTGAGACCTAAACTCAACACTTGACCAAATAGACCTAACAGACATCTACAGAATATGCCACAGAACAAGAGAATATACATTCTTCTCATCTGCACATAGCAATACTCTAGAATCAACCAAATGCTCAGCCATAAAGCAATTCTCAAGAAATGCACAAAAAACAAAATTATACCAATAACACTCTCGGACCACACACAATAACAACAAAAATCAATACCAAGAATATCTCTCAAAACCATACAATTAAATGGAAATTTAGAAACCTGCTCCTGAATGAATTTTGAGTAAATGACAAAATTAAGGCAGAAATTAAGAAATTCTTTGACAACAATGAAACCAAAGATTTAACATACCAGAATATCTGAGACACAGGTAAAGCAGTGTTAAAAGGAAAGTTTATAGTGCTAAGTGCCCACATCAAAAAGTTAGAAAGATCTCAAATTAACAACCTAACATCACAATTAGGGGAAGCAGAAAAACAAGAGCAAATCAACTCCAATGATAGCAGAAGAAAAGAAATAACCAAAATCAGAGCAGAACTGAATAAAATTTAGATGTGAAAATCCATACAAAAGTCAATGAAACAGAAAGTTGCTTATCTGAAAGAATAAATAAGATGAATAGACCACTATTTAGACTAATAAAGAAAAAGAAGAGAGAAGATCCAAAACACAATCAGAAATGACAAATGTGGCATTACTACCAACCCCACAGAAATACAAAAAACTCTCAGAGACTATTATGAATACCTCTATGCAAAAAGAACTAGAAAATCTAGGCAAAATGGATACATTTCTGGAAACATGCAACCTCACACGATTGAACCAGGAAGAAACTAAATACCTGAATAGACCAATATGAGTTCTGAAATTGAATAAGTAATATAAAACCTACCAACCAGAAAAAGCCCTAGACTAAATGAATTTGCAGACAAATTCTTTCAGATGTAGAAGGAAGAGATGGTACCAATTCTGAAACTATTGCAAAAAATTGTGGAGGAGGGACTCCTCCCTAACTTGTTCAAAGAGGTCAGCAACATTCTGCTACCAAAAACTGGCAGAGACACAACAAACAAAGAAAAAATTTAGGCCAATATTCCTGATGAACACAGATGCAAAAATCTTCAAGAAAATACTAGCAAACTAAATCCAGCAGCATGTCAAAAAGCTAATACACCAGGATCAAATAGATTTTATTCCTGGGATGCAAGGTTTGTTCAATATATGCATATAGGCTTTTAAAAAATTTCAACATCATTTCCTGTTAAAATCCCTCAACAAACTAAGCACTTAAGGAACATTCCTCAAAATAAAATGATTCATCTATGACAAACCCACAGCCAATATCACATTGAACAAATAAAAGCTGGAAGCATTTCTGTATTGGCCTCTTTTCACACTACTTTAAAGAACTACCTGAGACTAGGCAATTTTTAAAGAAAAGAGGTTTAATTCAGTCACAGTTCTGCATAGCTGGGAAGGGCTTAGGAAGCTTAACAATCATGGCAGAAGGGGAAGCAAGGCATGACTTACATGGTGGCAGGAGAGAGAGAGAAAAAGAGAGAGTGAGTGAGCAAGGGGGGAAGTGCCACACTTTTAAACCATCAGATCTCATGAGAACTCACTGTCACAGGAATAGCATTGAGGAAACTGTTCCCATGATCCAATCACCTTTTACAAGATCCCTCCCCTGAAATGTGGGAATTACAATTTGAGATTAGATTTGGGTGGTGACACAGAGCCAAACCCCTGACCCCTCCCAAATCTCATGTACTTCTCCTATTTCAAAACCAATCATGTCTTCCCAATAGTCCCCCAAAGTCTTAACTCATTCCAGCATTAACTCAAAAGTCCATGCTCCAAGTCCCATCTGAGACAACATAAGTCCCTTTCATCTATGAGCCTGTAAAATAAAAAAAAAAATACTTACTTCCAAGATACAATGGGGTTCAGGCATTGGGTAAATGCTCCCATTCCAAATGGGAGAAGTTGATGAAAACTAAGGGGCTACAGACCCCATATAAGTCTGAAATCCAGCAGGGCAGCCATTAAATCATAAAGCTCCAAAATAATCTCCTTTGACTCCATGTCTCACATCCAGGGCATGATGATGCAAGATATGGGTTCCCAGGGGGCTGTACTCTGCAGCTCCACCCCTGCAGCACTTCAGAGTACAGCCCCTGCTGCTGCTTTTATGAGCTGGTGTTGAGTGGCTGCAGCTTTTCCAGGTGCACAATGCAAGCTGTTGGTGGATCTACCATTATGGATTCTGGAGGACAGTGGCCCTCTTCTCACAGCTCCACTAGGCAGTGCCCCAGTGGGGACTCTGTGTAAGGGCTTCAACCCCATGTTTCCCTTTTGCTTTGCACTAGTAAAGGCTTTCCATGAGGGCTCCATCCCTGCAGCAGACTTCTACCTAAACATCCAGGTGTTATGCTAATTTCTGCAGATGGCTTGAATTTCTCCCCAGAAAATGGTTCGTTCTTTCTACAATATGATCAGGCTGCAACTTTTCCAAATTTTTATATTCTGCTTCCTTTTTAAACATAAGTTCCAATTTCAGACCATCTCTTTGTGAATGCATATGACTATATGCATTTAGAAACAGTCATGTTACTTCTTGAATGCTTTGCTGCTTAGAAATGTCTTTCATGAGATACCTTGACTCATCTTTCTAAAGTTCAAAGTTCCAAAGATCTCTATGGCAGGGGCATAATGCCACCAGTCTCTTTGCTAAAGCAAGCAAGAGTGACATTTACTCTAGTTCTCAATAAGTTCCACGTCTCCATCTGAGACTACCTCAGCATGGGTCTCATTTTCCATATTACTATCAGCAATTTGGTCAAAACTATTCGACAAGTCTGTAGGTAGTTACAAACTTTCCCACATCTTCCTGTCTTCTTCTGAGCCCTCCATACTGTTCTAACCTCTGCCCCTTACCCAGTTCCAAAGTTGCTTCCACATTTTCACATATCTTTATAGCAATGCCTCACTCTTGGTACAAATTTTTTGTATTAGTTTGTTTTTACATGCTATAAAGAACTACTTGAGATTAGGTAATTTATAAATAATAGAGGTTTAATTGAGTCACAGTTCTGCATGGCTGGGGAGGCCTTAGGAAACTTACAAGCATGGCAGAAGGGGAGGAAGCAAGGCACAACTTACATGGCGGCAGGAGAGAGAGAAAGAGAGTGAAGGACAAAGTGCCACACTTTTAAACCATCAGATCTCATGAGAATTCACTGTCACAAGAACAAAATGGGGGAAACCACCCCCACGATCCAATCACCTTCCACCAGGTCCCTCTATTGACACATGGGAATTACAATTTGAGATGAGATTTGGGTGAGACATAGAGCCAAACCATGTCATCAATTTTCCGTCAAGAACTAGAATAAGACAAGGATGCCCACTCTCACCACTCCTATTCAACATAGCACTGGAAATTCTAGCCAGAGCAATTAATCAAGAGAAAGAAATAAAAGGCATCCAAAAGGAAGAGAGGAAGTCAAAATATTTCTCTATGCAGACAATACGATTCTATACCTAGAAAACCCCATGGTTTCTGCCCAAAGGCTCTTAGATCTGATAAACAACTATAGCAAAGTGTCAGGATACAAAGTCAATGTTCAAAAATCAGTAGCATTTGTATAAACCAATAACGTCCAAGCTGAGAGCCAAATCAAGAATGCAATTCCATTTACAATAGGCACAAAATGAATAAAAAACCCAAACGAACACTGAAAGGAATACAAATCATTCTAACATAAAGGCTGATACATGCTTATATTAATCACAGCACTATTCACTATAGCAAAGACATGGAATCAACCTAGATGTCCATCAACAGTAGACTGCATAAAGAAAATATGGTACATATACACCATGGATACTATATAACCACAAAACAAATTAAATCATGTTCTTTGCAGCTACATGGATGTAGCTGAAGGCCATTATTCTAAGAGAATTAACGTAGCAACAGAAAACCAAATACCACATGTTCTCACTTATAAGTGGGAGCTAGACATTCAGTACACATGAACACAAAGAGGAGAACAATAGACACTGAAACTTACTTGGGGGTGGAGGCTAGGAGGGTGAGGATTAGAAAACTACCTATTGGGTACTATACTCACTACTTGGGTGACAAAATCATTTGTACAACAAACCCCAGTGACACACAATTTACCCATGTAACAAACCTGCTCATGTAACCCCTGAACCTAAAATAAAAGTTAGAAGAGAAAAAATAAGAAAATAAATACTGCCTGACATTAAACTAAAATTTTTCCCATAAACCCAATTTCAAATTTTGTATGTTTCAAAATATTTATGCTTTTCATACATTAATGTTATAACAGATAAACCTCATAAATTAGAGATTATTACTTACATGTATACTAACGAAACTGTAAAGCTGCCTTCATATTGTTACTTTTCAAATACAGTCAGATAATACATTTTAAAAAGCTGAACCAGTTTTCTTCTTTAAAAATAGTCTTTTATTTAGAGGCAAGGTAATATTAATTTTTAAAAATGTATTTTAATGAGACTAATGAGCTATTTTTACTTAAAGACAAAAAATATAATTTAAATATATCATTTTAACTTTGTTGCCAATGTTAAAGTAAGTTTTAAATCAATTATCTTTGTTGTCATCCTAAATGGGAGATATTCTATTATTTCAAAACTCAATGTTATAATAAACATTCATGAGGACTAAATTTATTTAAAATTATCATATTTCTATCTTTATTTTCATGGGGAAGTGATTAAATCCAATTGGTTAACTTTAGTATTTTTTAAGAAAAATTTAGGAAAGAAAAGAAAATCCACAAAATATTGTAACAATTAAATCAGCAGTAGTGTGCCCCTCCTATAAGGCAATTATAACATTTAGCATGTTACCAATATAAACTTTGGAAAAATCACTATTTTTCTAATGAAATGTTTAATTTTCTTTGATTATTTAAAAATAATATTAAAGCAATTTCTATTAAGCAAAAAGCATTAAAGCAATCTCACAATTATAGGTGAGTGGTACTTAAATTTTCTTTGTATACTATAGAAATTGTGTTGATTTAAGATTCCAACAAGGTCATTTTAAGTAGTAGAAATATGTTTAAGCCTGCAATTAAAAAGTAAAACATAATTTGTAAAAATCAACATAATTAAAGTTTCAAAGATTTATTCAGCTATATATTTTAAACATTTTAAAAATATGGCTTATTGTATAATGTATATTAATATAATATCTGAAAACATAATTGCATACAAAATTTTATACATGCATGTGTACATATGATGTATGCCATAACACTGTGCTTTAAAATTAATGTGAGTTGAGAGCTGTTATTTTCATCACAACTTATGACAAAACTCGCCTATATGCCTCACAAAACCAAAAAGTTTTATTCATATGCTTTAATTTTCTCCACTGATTGTTTTCTCTCTTCAATGACAAATCCTTTTTCCAGGTGCCTTAGGCTGCAATATTTACTAAACTTTTCCTTCACATAAATAAGTAGGCATTATATGTGCACACCAACTTAATAATATTAATGTATTCATTCCACAGAGCTTTATTTGCATAAATAGACTTTCATTTTCAGGGCTAAAATGTATTCACTCATTCATCAGTTCAATCATTATTTCTCATTTTCATTTATCTATTTACCCATTTATGCACTCATTCAACATATACTTAATAAGAGTTTTCAGAGACAATGACGTTGCAATTATACAAAGATAAAATGTTTTCATAGACAGGTTCTGCAATACCTATATTCAAGGCAGAATGTATAGTAATTATACAGGCATTGGGGCAGGAATTAGAAGATAAGTTTGAGAAAGAGGAAGACAGTCTGCTAGATAGAAAAAAACATGAAAATCGGAAAAGGTGGTATGTGCTGAGAACTGACACATCACATATATAGTGAGAGCTGTATTATCTAAGGCTTTGCAGGCCATGGTGAGGGGTGTGAATATAGTACTGAGTTAGATAAAACACTATAAAAATTATGGATTAGAGGATAATTATAGTTTGGCTTATATTTTTGAAGAAAAACTGAATGATATATTGAGTATATACTGTACAATGCAAGAATAAAGGTGGGAGTAAGTAGAGACTGTTATAGTCACATCATGAATAGCTAAGCTCAGAAGGCCAAAGAAGAAACAGCAAATGGGAAGAAAAGCAGTGGTCTTAACACAGGAGCAAATTTAAGTGTAAGTCATTTTTTTAGCTAGGCAAAAGAAGAGATGAATCTGAAAAAAAAATACAAGCAAGAAGAAAAACAATGATAATAGCCAAAAGTTAAACAGTACTTAATACATACTAATAAAATTTGCACATATTAACTTCCTTATTTCTGTAAAGCTTAAGCCAAATTCACAGGACTCAAAAAAGTGCTATATTGGCAATTTCATTTTTATTGTCACCAAAGCATACAATCAAGGCCAACCAAAGGAAGAGATTGGGTGGAGTTTGAGACTAGGAGTCTTCCAAACACAAAGCTTCCATGTCCTCAGGGATATGTTATTTCTCCAGCATTAATGGGTGAAAATATGTGAATTGAGTATTGCCAACATAAGATACTCACCTGAACTTCAGTGTCCAGAGATTTTATTGAGGTTTCATTACATAAGCATGATTAATTAAATTATGGCCTATTTGGTTGAGTTCAGTCTCCAGCCCCCTTCCCCTTCCCCAAGAGGTCAGGCTGATTGATACTTTCTTGGCTCAATATCTCAACTCTATAATCACAAGGTTGATCTTTCTGCAAGATCAGCCTTCACCCCAAGACTATCAGATATGGCTGGCACCATCGTGAGTCATCTCATTAGCATAAAGTTTACATGTGGTTTGATGGGTCCATTATGAATAGCAAAGACACTCCTATAACCTGAGAAGTCCCAAGAGTTTAGAGCTTACCTACCAGGAACTGGGACAAAGGCCAGATCTTTCTTTGGATAAGATTAATTCTTCACTACACTACTACTAGTACTACTACCACTACAAGAAACAACTAAAATAATGGTAATAGCAAATAATTGAAAAGTGCTTACTACATATTGAGAAGATTTGTTTATTCCCCATAATGACCAGTGAGATTATTTTCTCCGTATTGTAGATGAAGAAATTCAGGCACATCTTAATTAACTTGCTCAAAGTTAAAGATCAAGAAAGATGTGGAAAAAGGAATAGAACTCGGGACATAGTCTTGAATCTGTGCTTCAATGGCAGTATGGTGCTGCTTGTCCGTAAGACTATCTGAAGTTAAATCTGGATACAGGAGATCAGCATTAGGAGGCAGGGCCAGATAGAAAATGAGTGCCGAAGGTATTAACCATCTTAGATTCTACACCTCTAAGCTCACAAGAAATGGTCAAACCATGAAAGAGACTCTAAATCAAGTGATGCTAAATACATGATGATTAATTTTACTTGGATCCTTAATAATACCTTAAAGTCATGCTGCTTTCCTACAGCTCACTTTCTCTCATACTCCTCACAATCACTATTTTAAATATTCTTCAAACTCTATTTAATGTGCTCATAAATTGCAATTAAAGCCTCTTCTCCTGTTTTAAACGTTCAGAGAAGAGAATTCTCTAATATTTAGATTTTGTATACAACATTTTCTTTAGAGAAGAGCTTGAGGTGTAAAATTGCTGATCCCTGTAGAATCTCCTGGCTTCCTGTCAACCAAATTTCTCAACTTACTAGAGGCAAAAAATTTGATTGGTCTTTCGTAGGTTACCCCATGACCTAAAGAAGACGTTAAGAGTTTAGGAATGGCAGTGATTGAGAAAGAAAGAGGAGAGGGATTTTAAAGAACTGATGATATATTTCAGGGTCTACCCATGTTCTCTTCTTCTTGCAATCTGTGCACCATCCCTAGCCAATCTCTGGAATGCTCATAGTTTTGAAATAGCTGCTTTAGTTGTGAGAAAGAAAAGAGCAATCCCTGACATCTATCAGCTGATATCTATTCTGTTCTAACAACTAGATTACAATGTTCCCTACTCAACAAAAACAATTTCATAGAAAACCACAGTCAAACAATTTCACCTGTGACTGGTGGAACAAGAAAAAAAGTGTTGCCATGTTTGAGTGAAAAAAAAAAAACAAAACAACAAAAAACTTAGAACACTTAGAAACCACAAAAGAACCAAATATCCCATTCTCTGGCTACAGAAATGACTGCTGCTTCTTCATCAATTACAGTTCTGTCCCCATTCCATTACTCAAACTTCCTAGATAAAAATTACTGGGCTACTGTCTTAGTGTGTTTGTGCTGCTATAATGGAATACCAAAGGCTGGGTAATTTATAAATAGAAATATATTGGCTCACAGTTCTGGAGGCTGGAAAGCCCAATGTCAAGGCACTAGAAGATTTGGTGATTCTGTTCCAAACGGTGCCTTAAATACTGCATCCTCTGAAAGAGAGAAGTCTAATACTTTGTCTTCACATGGCAGAGGGTGAAAGGGCAAAGAGGCAAAATGGGGTTGAACTTGCTATTTTATAATGACATCAATTCCACACATGAGGACAGAGCCTTGCTAGCCTAAACACCTCCCAAAGGTTCCACCTGGTAAGGCCATTACATTGGCAATTAAACTTTAGCATGAGTTTTGAAAGTGACAAACGTTTAAATCACAGCAGCTACTTGGTCATAGAATGACCCTGCTTTCTGAAAGTGCTCAATTCAGTATATATTCCTTTGCATCCTGTCCAAAATCTCCCCTCACAAAGCTAACTTCCTAATACCCCTTGCATGAAACACCCCACAGTTTCCCATGCTACATGGTTTTCTTCACTGTAAGAAGTAAATGAACCTAACTGTATTTGAATACGGGTATGTTCCTTGGTCTTTGACAGTTGGACATTGGTAGTCTGGTAACTTCCTGGTATTTTCCTTAAATTTTCTATTTCTTTGTAAAATCTAGAAACATGTAACAACTCTCTACTGCTCAGTCCCAGGGCCTATTTCATAGGTGTCTCATAGTCTGTAGATTTCAGCTGAAACATTATATATCTCCCTCACTTGCATTTTTTCTATTTTCTTTATTTTAGTTCCCACCAACTTTAAGAACAGAAATATTGGAGTGATTTGTTACTCCGCATATTGGCACTAAATTTCTTGTGTCCCAGGAAATGCCTCAGTCCCAAACAAACTGGGACAATTAATTATTTATATTGATTTATCCTTTTTAAACATCTCTAAAATGTACACATTTGAAATTATGGCAAAATTCATAATTGTTGTCATAACTGAATCAGCTATTTGGTCAGTTATCTAGTGAATTTAGACAATCGAGGCAATCAACTATATTTTAAAATCTTTCCTAAATAGACTTCTATTTGAACTTGCTCTTCCTGAAAAGGAATCAAGCTTATTATTAGCTCCTATTCAGTCCATTAAATGCCTTTGCTCCTCTATTAGAAATAATATGTACATTTATTTGCTTTCTGGAACTCTTGACATGTCCAGCTAGCTCCTAGAGATCCGTATTACTCCTCTCCTCAAAACCCTCCAGAAATCATTCATGCCTTATCACTGGATGTCCCGGTGGTCAAAAGAGGAGCAAGCTCTCTGCCTTCACAAGTTCCTAATTCTAAATAATTTGAATAATTTTTAGAGCTGCAGTTATTGCTTGTTTATTAGAGGATTAAATTATTCAATTTATCTAGCTTCATGTGCTCTCATCAATGACTCTTCTTCATAGTTTTATTAAGATGCACAGGCAAAGATATTGATGACACATATAAACTAATCTGATATAAGATATTTTTCACATGTAAATGAGTAAATTTCTTCATTATATAGCACTAGTGATTGCAGAATTATTTGATGTTATCCTATAAATCTTCCTGTACTAATAGTGATTATTTTAATTAAGTTAATTAATAGAATTTGTTACATTATTCAAATACCATCACACATACACACACATTAAACCAGTGAGCAATTTTTGTGCCAATATTTCTTAGAAAAGTCACTGTGAATTCTTCTTGTTGTATTATATTATTATGAATATAGAAAAGTCATATTACATAAGGGAGAGAAGCATTCAAACTTAGAAATTTAGAAGCAACTTATGGTATTTAAAATATTTCATTCTTCCAAGAGCCAATTAATTCAGGCACACTAAGAGAAAATTCCATTTTCACATTTTAGTTAATATCTTGGAAGACAATTTAAGCTCCTCCAGGAATTCCTGTGCTGGGTCCCAACCTTAGAGCAGTGTCCTCACCTGCATGCTCTTTCTTTAATTTCCTAATAAAGGCACTTATCAAAATTGTGTAAAATATCAGTGGGGTATGTACAGTCAAAGGGGATATTAAGCCTATACTCTTGGAAATACATGAATCCTGATCCAGGTCACAGCTACCTCTCCTCCATGGGAAAATGACAAAGAGAAAACACAATATTAGCTTACATGTAGTTGACTTTGAGCCACGTTACTGATACAGAGTGCTATATTGAGCTGAATTGGAGCCTTGATAATAATTTAGAAGCCTAATAGGCTTCTTAATTTTCATAGTCTGCTGAAAGAAGAAAGTAGAGAAAAGATTTCTGGCATGGCTAGAGTGAACTTTAGATGAGGCAGAATACTATAAATAAAGGAGAGGTTTACTGAAACTATCCTTAATTTATTCACGTATTCCATATAGTGTGGACAATACATGCCATTAGATTCAAGTATTTAGCAGCTGAGAGAGACAGACACAATCCCTTGGCCTCCTGGAGCTTAAAGTCTTCTGGTATTGATGTAGCACATTTGTCTCCCCTACGTGACCTCAAATTTTCTTAGTGCATAGATGATTCTGTTCACCAGTTAGTTTCTGTATATGTCATAGTGTCTCCAATGCAGCAGGTGTGAGTGACAATCTGCCCACTTACTGTGCAGAATAAATACATAGGTCCTTAGATATGTGTTCATTATTAATAAAAAAAGTATGAATATTGGGCAAGATTAGATCTATAAAGTCTGCTACATGTTTACAGATGTAGAAAACACTTGCCCCATTTCTTCAGTGAAGTGCTCGCTACTGAGGAGACTTTAGTCAGGTTTATGAGCTCCAGCTCACAAACAAAAATGTAGAAAAGCCCAGAGTGCACGCACAGTAGAATTTTCTTGAGGCTGCTTTGCTGCCAGTAAATACACTCACAAACTATTAACAAGAAAGGATCTTTGAATTCCTGGGAAATTAAAAAAATTAATTAAAGATTGCCAACCAAATGGAATTTGATGCTTTTATTAATGGATTCCTGCCCAAGAACAGGAAGACTGAAGAAACAGAAAAGAAAAAATAACTTTTTTCTCATTCTTGTGATTTCAAAGGATAGTTTGTTGTACCCCCCAAAAAAAGTATCTGATAGGGCATTGTTAAAATAGTTGAAATTCTAACACCCTGAAAACTTATATAAGACCACTTCTGCTCAACATTCCACTGAAATACAGGGGAAGTGCACAGGTTGATCTTTCTGCCCACCCCAATTGGTCTTCTCTTATGTCAGAGGAAGATTACATTATTCTTTTGTAGTGTGGTGAAAAGAAAGGAAGGAAGGAAGGAAGGGAGGGAGGGAAAATTTAGTGCACTAGTGTCACAAATGAGTTGTACAAGGCTCATTGAGAATGTTAGTCTCACATTCTTTTTCTTTAGATATGTAAAATATTTTTAAATAACTCTGGAACATAAACTGAAAAAATAGGTAGTCTGGGAAAAGGAATAAATGAAGAAAATTATTTATCTTTACTGAAGCGAAGTACTTATTTTCCAGGACATAGGAGGAAGAGGAAAGTATTTCTAATCTGTTAATTTTTTTTTTAGAACATATGAATGTGGAGAAAACTGAACAACCCTGTATCTGTTAACGTTATTTAATAAAAGCAAACTGAAACAAAAGGGGTAAATATTTTTAAAGAAACTTGCTAAAATTCCATAGATAGCAAAAGCTGAATACATGTCACAAGGACAATAAAATAGAATAAGGATGTTAGACAACTTTGACAAATATTTTACTGTTTCTAATATCAAATATTATAAATAATAACACACATGATCATGCAAAAATGTTGACCACAAACAAAAATACTTAAGATTAAATTTATTGAGAAGACTTCATTTTTTAAACCATTCATCTATCTGTATGTTTATGATTTGTCCCTCTTGGATATGCATGGTTTGCTGCAAGAAGCATTTTAAAAATAGAAAAATGGATTAGAATGTTATGAGCATAATGAAATGAATTATTTTATTAGTCTCATTACTAGAAGGAGAAAATGATAATACTTCATATTATTAGCACTGTTCACTTCAAAAAACACTTTGCACTCACAGACTCACAGTAATTTTGTGAAGAGGTCATGACAAATGCTGGCCCAATCTTAAGGATATGGAGGTCCAGAGAAGAGACCGACCTTCATGTAGGACGCTAAATGATGAATACCAAACAAGTAGAAGTGGTTTCTCATTGTTAGTTCACTGCCTCTGTTATAAAATTCTACTAACTGATTAGCAGTGTATTGAATACTCCTTACTTCCAATAATGTAAGAACACAGCAAACTAACCAACCACAAGGTCAGTGTCAATATTCCCATCCACCAACCATCATCATTTGCTCTAAGCATATGAGCAGACTTGAGGTTTTCAATATATTCTCTTCTCACAAGGTGCGACAAAATGAACCTTAGAGATATTGAGGCCAGAGAAGTTTTCTATTTGTAAGTTCCCAGAGATGTATTGGAACAAGTCTTACTCACTGGTCAGTGGTTCATAAACTTTGCTGCATATTTAAATATGTGGAGCTTTAAAAAAACCCAATGCTCTGGTGGCACTATATTCCAATTAAATAAGAATGTCTGGAGTGGGAAGAATTAATGCTACTTTTTAAAAAGTCCATAATGAAGTCATATTTGGAACTACTCAGCAGAATCAAGTAAGTGGTCAATTATTTGTGAATAGATATGGTTTGGCTGTGTCTCCACAAAAATCTCATCTTGAATTGTAGCTCCTATAATTCCCACGTGTCATGGGAGGGACCCGGTGGGAGGTAACTGAATCATGGGACTGGGGGTGGGTTTTCCCATGCTGTTCTCATGATAGTGAATAACTTAGGAGATCTGATGGTTTTATAAAAGGTATTTCCTGCACATGCCCTCTTGCCTTCCTTCATGTAAGATGAGCCTTTGCTCCTCCTTCACCCTCTACCATAATTGTGGAAGGTGTAGCCAGTCTTTGGTATATCTTTATTGTTAGTATGAAAATGAATGAATACATGAATCCTAGATGATTCCTCTCTGTACAACAGTGTCTTTCAAGTTTCCCTCACCTCAGGAGTCACTGGGAACTTTGTTAAACTCCTGATCATCTTTAACCCCTCTCTTGTACATTCTGCTTTAGACGATAAATGCCTAGTAATGTGTGTTTTAACAAGTGCTGTCTGGTGACTCTTAGCTGAGTTTGCAAGTTTGGGAAACGTGGTAGAGAGGTGATGGTAACAGAAAATTTACTGTAAACCAATGCCCCTCTAAGTAGAAATCTCAGAGAATTTTAAAATCTCCTTCATCAAGAGAGGAAGCCCTGCTGTGGAGGTAAATTATGTCTCCATATTTTCAAAATAACTGTATATTAATTCTAAAATAATACAATAATTAATAGTAACTGATTCCTCTGATCTCTGCTAGATAAATAATCCCTTTCCTTATATAAGTTCAAAGAAGGCATTCGGAATTATGAAAACACAGCAAAAAAGTCAAAATATGAAGGCTCCTGGAACCAATTCCCAGCAAATACTAAGGGAAAACTACACTTTTTCAGTTTAGCTGAGTAACAGCAAGATTTTGAAATGCTGGGCTGAGAAAGCATGGTATATTTTTGTAGTCTGGCTAAGATGAACAGTAGTCAAAAATGATTCATTTTGCAGCCATAAAAGAGAAAACATTATTTTCTCTACGATATAATGCTACCTCCACTCTCCAGCTCGAGTTTATATTATGTGCTAAAGCATGCTTTTTTGAGTTATATTTGTAGTATTTGTGGTGAGTTTCTTCTAATCTACTCATATGTTGTAGTTCACAATCTGAGCCACCAATGGGCAAAATCAACATGACTATTTGGGGAAGATGTATAAACCATGAATGAATGACAGTCATAAGATGTTAGTCTCATTAAGATAGTTGTAACTTTACATTAACTTTTAAAATGTTGCCTCAAATGATTTTTAAACATTTCTCTAGTTTCTGTTCTGAGAAGAATTATGGAATATAAAAATAAAATTTTTGTGCACACTTTTTATTAGGCTGGAACACTCAGGGTAGAGTCAAGAATCAGAACTCTGTTGTTCTGCTGTTGTTTGTTTTTGAAGGAGTGACATTCTAGGTTTGTTTAATAGTCACTGTCTTCCATTGGGTTATCTTGGGGCTGCCTTTTTCCTTCCAGAGTATTCATTATTTTCCACACATGATACTGCGCTATCTCTTGGCCACATAATCTAAGCACTTGGTTCTATGCCTAGAAGGGAAACAGAAAGCTCCTCTGCATTATGGAGAAAATAATCCTCCCAGAAATAATGATGCTTCTAGGAAGTTCCACCTGTTTCTTACTGTTTTACCAGAAAGAACATGGCGTTTAATGGGTGAAGTATAAAATATTATATAGAAGTTAGCAGGAGAAATCTGCTTAGGCTGGATGTCTTTTGTTAGAGAAGTGTCACTTAGGTGAAAATGGCAGAGCAAGGATAAATTAAATAGCAAGGAGTTATATGCTAAGGCCTGGCTCAGCTCTATGTGTTAAGCTATAAGAAGAAACCATGTATTTAAGTTTCCTTATTTCCTAACTCAGATCATCAAGATAGAAAAACAAAAACCTAGGGATATGGGGCCAAAGACCTAGCCAGAAGTTAGAAGTGTATATGCAGTGTATATGGTGTCTTCAGAATTATATTTCCTCAGTAATTTAAAGATGTAGAATAGGTTTATAAGCAGTCATTTGGAATGTAATGATTTGAGATCCTGTTTGCACCACAACTAACACAAGGTGTTTCAGATATTTAAATTTCATCATCCAGCATTATACATTACACACACGCACACACACACACACACACATCATTCTTTTGTAGTTTTGAACATAATTGATAATATTAGACTTTAATTTTAACTAAACTACTATTTCTGTTTTTTCTCAATAACTTGTATTGGTGCTTTGGGGCTGTGTATTTTTGTTTCCATAAAAGAGTGAGCCTATCTTGGACTCTACTTATAATCTTAGTTGAATTTGAGATAGTAGATATTCACCAATAGACTTCCTGGGTATAAAGCTTTAAAAATGTCAGCGTGATTAGAAATAAGAAATAGCTAAAACGGCTTTCAAATAAAAAGTCGAAATTACTAATTCAAATCTTATCCTTTTTTTTCCCTTTGAAAAGAGCTTTTATTTAGCATTAAAGAATTTATGTTGGGAGGAATATGGAGCTTAGCTAAGTCAGAGATTAAATCTATATCAGTAAGGATATATACATGTTTCTACAGATGAAGCATTACATTTTAAAAAGCTCTTGGTAAGGAAAGCTCAGTATATTAAGAAGAATAACATTTCTATAATCTGTATGCTCTAGGCAAAGTCTCTTTCTATGAATGACTACTTTACCCTTTACGAGTAAATTCATATGTTCTCCTGTTGCTGTCACGAATGTTATGAACTTTTTAGTGTTCTTTCCATTAGACTCAGATTTCTGATTCAGTATCTGTTCCCAAATGAGTAACATAGAAAATATTTGACATATCGAATAACGATAGCTGTAAAAGAAAAACACATTTTATGTGACATGAGAATAAACATAACATGTACATTTGAGGCAAATAGAGATGCTTCTAGGCAACTTAGAAGTTTGAAAGGAAGGAAAAATAGAATGAGCCAGATCATTTAATGCTAGAAGCAATTAACAAATACCCGGCTGAGGAAAGAAAAGGAAAGAAGGATGACAAGAGGGAGGTAATTAAAGAAAAAAGAAAGTTGAAGAAATACAATATTCAAATATGACTTCAAGTACCACCTCAAAATGCTGTGGTTTCTTAACCCAATACCCCATTCTATAGAATGTTTAGGACATTCTATAAATGACCCTACCCTCAATCAGAGGTTAAGACTCTGAGACCGAATTGAGAAAAAAGGGATGAGGGCTTGTTTGTTTTTTTCTTGTAAATTTGTTGGAGTTCATTGTAGATTCTGGATATTAGCCCTTTGTCAGATGAGTAGGTTGTGAAAATTTTCTCCCATTTTGTAGGTTGCCTGTTCACTCTGATGGTAGTTTCCTTTGCTGTGCAGAAGCTCTTTAGTTTAATTAGATCCCATTTGTCAATTTTGGCTTTTGTTGCCATTGCTTTTGGTGTTTTAGACATCAAAAATTGGGCGAAGGACATAAACAGACACTTCTCAAAAGAAGACATTTATGCAGCCAAAAAACACATGAAAAAATGCTCACCATCACTGGCCATCAGAGAAATGCAAATCAAAACCACAATGAGATACCATCTCACACCAGTTAGAATGGCAATCATTAAAAAGTCCGGAAACAACAGGTGCTGGAGAGGATGTGGAGAAATAGGAACACTTTTACACTGTTGGTGGGACTGTAAACTAGTTCAACCCTTGTGGAAGTCAGTGTGGCGATTCCTCAGGGATCTAGAACTAGAAATTCCATTCGACCCAGCCATCCCATTACTGGGTATATACCCAAAGGACTATAAATCATGCTGCTATAAAGACACATGCACACGTATGTTTACTGCCACATTATTCACAATAGCAAAGACTTGGAACCAACCCAAATGTCCAACAATGATAGACTGGATTAAGAAAATGTGGCACATATACACCATGGAATACTATGCAGCCATAAAAAATGATGAGTTCATGTCCTTTGTAGGGACATGGATGAAATTGGAAATCATCATTCTCAGTAAACTATCGCAAGAACAAAAAACCAAACACCGCATATTCTCACTCATAGGTGGGAATTGAACAATGAGAACACATGGACACAGGAAGGGGAACATCACACTTCGGGGACTGTTGTGGGGTGGGGGGGAGGGGGGAGGGATAGCATTGGGAGATATACCTAATGCTAGATGACAAGTTGCTGGGTGCAGCGCACCAGCCTGGCACATGTATACATATGTAACTTACCTGCACATTGCGCACATGTACCATAAAACCTAAAGTATAAGAATAAGAATAAGAATAAGAATAAGAATAATAAAAGAAAAAAAAAAAGATGAAAACAAACAAACAAAAAAAAGTGATGAGGGCCTAGTTGTTAGGTTATGCTCTGTGGAGCCTCACACTGTGTTACTATACAACAAAGCGTCTCTGCACAACTATCAGCAGCACATGGGTTAAGCAGATGGGGCTAGCTGCCATCTAGGTCAAGGAACAATATAGATGTATTGTACACCTTGAGCTCCTGTCCTGAAATGCCATGATATCCACATATATTCCACATAAAATACCCATTCCTTGAGCAAGCCGTGCTAGGATTATAGTTTCCCCAACTCCCTGGGGAAGTATGACACGTGTCTCAGATATGAGGCAGCCTGATTTCCAATAAACTGTGACAAAGATATGCAGAAGTACCTGATCATTAGGGCTCAACACAGGCCTAATAATAAAAAGTAATAATCATGATTTTTAAAGTAAATATCATAGATATTTCAGTTAGGCACCATTCTAAGAAATTTACATGTGTGAACTCATTTTAATTTTACTACCCTATGATATACATACTAATAATATTCTTTCTTTACTACTACAGAAACTAAGAAGTTAAGTGAATTTCCCTGAAGTTACAGAGCTAGTCAGAAGCTGAGTCTAAATTTGAATTGAGAGAGTCTGGATACAAAGATTTTACTCTTAACAATTGATGAACTATGTACATATCTAAGGTTTTCAAGTAACAAAAATTTCATACTATAGACAGTGATATAACAGCAAAAAGTTTTGTCTGCTACAGGTAAAAGTGATAAAATTGAGATCAAATGCATAGTTCATCAATACCAAAGAAGTATTTAAAGTGGTAGTGTGCCAGTATATGTTAACAACTAACTCTCTAGACTAAAAATATATGTATATGTATATATATGTGTGTGTGTGTATGTGTGAATATACATGTGTGTATGTATGTAAAGTTACATACACAAAGATTTTACTCTTAACTATTGATGAACTGTGAACATAACTAAGGTTTTCAAGTAACAAAAATTTCATAGCTATAGACATCAGTATAGCAGTAAAAAATTGTATCTGCTAAGGGTAAAAGTGATAAAACAACTGAACATATATACATGCACTATATAAACATGCACATTCATGCATGTAAACACACATGTATGCATACATACGTGTATGTAAGCACACACATGTATGAAAACATATATACATGTATACACAGAGCTTGTTTTAAATTTTACTGATATAAAAATATATGTACACATAACTTAATAATTTTAATAAATGCAATATTTCTACTGTAAATTTTACACAGCCAAATGATTTTTGCAAAATGCTTTTGTTGACTTTTGATGAACTCATTTATCTGAAAAGAACCAATGTCTGCAATTCAACTATAATTTGACAAACAGAATTGCATCTCAACCCACTAACTCTTTCTCAATAATTTTATTGTTTTAAAACATGATGTGTGATCTACTCTTAAACAATTCCTGACCTTCACATAAATTATATTAATTGCACTGAAATTACTTGTATCATTTAGACTATATATGTCACATTTTAATTATTCATCAATTACATGAAAACTGTTGTTAACAGTTTTCAATTTTTAATCAATTATGTTAAAACAGACAATAGTTGTAAGATGTTGAAAAAATATTTTCTGGGTTTTTCTGTGCTATTTATAAGGTTATAGCTAGAGACACAACATACTTCTAACTACAATTTGCATTATTAACGCTTTCTTCATCATTTAATTAAGTCTAGATAATCAACAAAACAATCAATTAAGCCTCCTTTGGTAGCTTTGATTGATTTCCATCATCTACTTTCTCACCACGGCAAATGTCAAGCTATTGATGTGATGTTACTGAACATGGAGTTGGAAAGAGATGGGTGGTAGCACAAGGTGAAAGAGTAATCCCACCATGCAGCTATGGTAGAGGCAAATAATCTTGAGAGTATAAGCAATAGCAAAACATTGTGAAATAGCTAGGAAGTGATATGTAGTGGACATAATTGTTTTGAATATAATTAATTTAATTATAAGCTTGTAAAATTTAATTTTGAATAACGCCTGTGTTTAAAAACTGGCTCAAAAAACTTCCGTAAAACTAATGGTTGGCTCTTGTGGGTCAATACTGAACTGACTTCAGCACAACACTACCAAGGACAGCAAGATCTGGAATGCCCAGAGATAAGAGAAACAGATAAGAATAAGAACAAGTCAAAAAACAAGGAACAGGAGAAATCAAGGTTACATATTAGAGTGGTGCTGAAGCTAGTTCTATTGTCTCTAGAAGAGTGTGAAGAACATGAGTGAATTCCAAATATTGGACCTACAGAATGGATAACTGGTACCCAGGTATTTTCCTCTGAAATAGGTTCTGCCTAGGGCACTATTTGGGACCTCTATGTTGCCAAGAACCAAAAAAACAACTCTCATGAATTCCTCCTCCACAAAATGTTGGAATCTGTCACAGATGTGCTATACTAAGGGGCCAGTAGTAGTGGAAATCACAAAACTAAGAGTGAATTGACTCAATAAAGAGGAGCAGAAAAGAATTGTCACTGTGTTAATCAGCTCAGTTCCTGGCAGTGTTTTATGTGAGTACTTTCTAGCATAAAGCAAAACTGGATGGCATAGAGTTTATATTTAGCAAAATTACTCTTTTATCCCCAAACTGCTATGATTAGGACAAGTATTCATCTATTTTGCTCACTGCTGTCTTCCCAGAGCATAGAAAATGAAAAGCACCTGGAATGAACACATGAATGACATGAATAAAGATGAAAAAACATACTCTGGTGCCATCTGGTTATTCTTACCATGTGTGATATTTATTACCTATGGTCCTGCATCCTTTCATTGTGACTGGTCTTCATGTCAGCATATTTGGCTTCTCTTTTGTAAAGTTGTTGACAAAGGTGGGAAAGGCTTTAGACTTGAGTTAGTTAAACCTGAGATTGATTCCCAAGTCTGTCACTCTGTCACTTACTGTGTGACATTAAACAGGGCACTTCACAGCTTTAAGCCTCATGCTCCTCATTTTTTAATTCAGGATTAAGTGTGATTCTCATACTTGTAATGATGAAATCATATATATACATATATTTATATAATATGTGTGTGTGTGTGTATATATGTATATTACCAGACATGGTGCTGTAGGAAAGAACTCAGTTAATTACAACTATTATTATTACTGAAACTGCCCAAATAATGTGTCATTGTGTGTACGTGTGAGGGGTGATTTTTTGTTTCAGTTTTGTTGTTACTGTTCTGTTGTGGGAAGTCAGGGACCCCTGAACGGAGGGACTGGCTGAAGCCACGGCAGAAGAACATAAATTGTGATGATTTCATGGACATTTATTAGTTCCCCAAATTAATACTTTTATAATTTCTTACACCTGTCTTTACTGCAATCTCTGAACATAAATTGTGAAGATTTCATGGACATTTATCACTTCCCCAATCAATATTCTTATAATTTCCTATGCCTGTCTTTACGTTAATCTCTTAATCCCGTCATTTTCATAAGCTGAGGATGTATGTTGCCTCAGGACCCTGTGATGATTGCGTTATCTGTACAAATTGTTTGTAAAACATGTGTGTTTGAACAATATGAAATCTAGGCATCCTAAAAGAACAGGATAACAGTAATTTTCAGGGAACAAGGGAGATAACCATAAGGCCTGACTGCCTGTGGGGCCGGGCAGAAGAGAATCATATTTCTCTTCTTTCAAAAGCGAATAGAGAAATATCACTGAATTCTTTTTCTCAGCAAGGAACACCCCTGAGAAAAGAATGCATTCCCAGGGGGAGGCCTCTAAAATGGCCGCTCTGGAAGTGTCTGTCTTATGCAGTTGAAGATAAGGGATAAAATATGCCCTGGTCTCCTGCAGTGCCCCCAGGCTTGCTAGGATTAGGAAATTCCAGCCTGGCAAATTCTAGTCAGACCAGTTCTCTGCTCTTGAACCCTGTTTCCTGTTAAGATGTTTATCAATAACAATGCATGCACAGCAGGACATGGAACCTCATTAGTAATTCTAATTTCGCCTTGGCCTTGTGATCTTGCTCTGCCCCCATTTGCCTTGTGATATTTTATTGCCTTTGAAGCATGTGATCTTTGTGACCCACACCCTATTCATACACTCCCTCCCCTTTGAAAATCGCTAATAAAAACTTCCTGGTTTTGCGGCTCGGGGGCACCATGGAACCTGCCGACACGTGATGTCACCCCTGGAGACCCAGCTGTAAAATTTCTTTCTTTTGTACTCTTTCTCTTTATTTCTCAGACCGGCCAACACTTAGGGAAAACAGAAAAGAACCTACGTTGATATACTGGGTGCTGGTTCCCCCGATACTGTTCTGATGTTTAAGTTTGTATAATTAGCAAGATTCCAATCAAACTGAAGGATACAGCTCTTGTTACTTGTCATTTTCTCTCCAGGTCAGATCTTTATATATCTGGATAATAATATTTCATGATATTCATGTAGGTAAATCCTGTACATGTATATGCTATTGTCATATTTTAACTGGAAATGACATACTGGAGAACAAGAAATCAGCACTCTTTTGTTTAAGGGGTAGAGCCAATACTTGCAGTTTGTCCATGGTGGGCATCTCCTTTTCCTCCTGACCTTAAAGCCTTGTTCTAGGTGCTCTCCTCTTCTTAGTCTACATCCTTTCTCTGTGAAATATTCACTCCTATGGCTTTAATAATATCTATTGACTTCAACAACCCAAATATATCTCCCTAATCTGCTAACTTAATCCACATAGGTAACTAATACCTGTCTACACACTGTGCCAAGCTCTTTATACACACTATTTAATTTTATAGTTAAAAAGAAGTATGTTTTTATCCCTAGCAATTGAAACAATAGTTTTTAATTTGAATTCATGATTAACTACAATCAAACTTGCTTTCATCCCACTGTTTCCTATATCTAACTTGTTTATCAGACTAGTAGAGCCTGCACCTCATGAATCATCCCTGACTCATCCCTTTCTTTTGGCTTTAATAATCAGCAAACATTAAGACCTGCTGACAATTCTGTCTCCAGCAATCTCTCCATTCCATCTATTCTTCTCTATCCTAGTCTAGGTCACCAAAACTTCTGGCCTACAATATTACAATGAATTTCTTATGATTTTTTCATTTATAACCAAATTTTTATGAAATTGCTATAGTGAAATTTTGAAGACATATATCATGTTCTATTCTTCCTGTATTTAAAATCCATCAATGTCTTCCTATGACCCACAGTATAAGGTACAAAATCCTCAACATGATCACAAAATCTTGCATGACCTAACTTTTGTTTCCTCTCAAGAGAATAAACTCTTCTCATTGTAATAACTCTATAGTTCTAGTTGCCCCAGTCATACTAAACTTACACCACCTCCTTATCTCCTATTCATCTTTCAAGCTTTATCTTTAACATTATCTCCTCAGAAAGCTCTCTCTGACCTTATCCCATTTGAGATTAGGTTATTTAGAATATTTTTGTATGTTTTCAGAGAATACAGTATTTCTCTTTTGTGACATTCCTAACATTTATAATAGCCGAGTTAGCATCTGCCTTCCTTACTAGTTCTAAGATTCCTGGTGGTGGTTGCAGTGTCTGTAAAGCTCACCAATATTTCTCTAGCAGCCTCCAAAATCACATCTGTCAGAGGAAGCATTGATCAGTACTGCTTGATTGACTGGATAAGTTGTTTTCCATCAGACTAGTGATATCCTCTTGTTCATACCAGCTACCTGACTAACATAGCTTTTAAAAACTTTTATTTATTTTTATTTCTTATTGTTTTTCAATACAGAAATGTTTAATCATGCACAAAGATAATACTAAATCCACATGTTTTTCAGCATTTATATTTAATCTGCAGATTAATCACGGTATGACAGATACTGTGATTTGATGTAAACAATATTTGCTCTAATCTTCTCAAGGAATGCTTTTCTGAAACTAAAAGGCCGGACAGATAAGAATTCATGACACTCTTTCAAGGATAGCTATAGATTTGATTTAAGATGTGCCAATAAGGCACACTCTGACAAATTCTGAAGAAAGGTAGGCTGTGGCGGCATCTGTTTTGCAGAGATGGTTGCAGATATGGATAACAGCAAAGGAGGCACGGACATGGAGCTGGTAGCTAAAACTTCTGACTCTATAGCTTCCTGGTGTTGCAGGAACAGTAGATTCCTGGGTGTTCAGTCTGTGGTGTCACCTGGAGAGTCATTACTGTAAGCCAAACCTAGAATTTATATCTTCACCTCTCTTAATAACTTGGTATGTCCTTTTTCACACTGCCATAGGACATTTTCTGCTCAAATTAGCTGCAGTAGAATCTGTCATTGCAACTGCAAACTGACCAATTTGAGAATTATCACCTTCTTTCATGTTTCCTATGGAATCTTCCATTCTACTTATTATTGGATACTCAGGGATTGTGGCTGCATGGAATCATGTAGAAAAATGGAGGCATTTGACTGTGGTTGTACCCAACTGTATGCTTTAAGGAAGCATAATTCATATGAAAGTGTCCTAGTGCCAAGAAAAAAATTCGTGTACAGATAGCAATGATAAACAATACAGTAGACCCTTGAACAATACAGGTATGAACTGTACAAATCCACTTATACATGTTTTTTTTTCAACAAAATTTATACCAAATGTGCTGCTTCTCCTACCTCCCCTCTACCTTTACAGGTCTTCTGCTTCTGCCACCACTGAGACAACAAGACCAATCCCTCCTCTTTTTTATCCTCTTCAGTCTATGCAACATGAAAACTACAAGGACAAACACCTATGACAATCCATTTCCACTTAATAAATAGTAAATATCTTTCTTCTTCCTTATTATTTTCTTAACAACATTTTCTTTTCTCTTCCTTACTTTACTGTAAGAATACAGTATTTTATATATAATATATAATTAAAATATGTGTTAATTAACTGTTTATATTATTGGTAAGGCTTCTAGTCAGAAGTTATACACAAGTTTTCAACTTCTTGGGTGGATTGATGACCCTCACTCTCTTATTGTTCAAGGGTGAGCTGTATATGGAAATATAAGCTGCATAGTCAGGAGAAAACATTCAAGGGGGCATTAAATTTTAATAAATGGTAAAATTGAAAGAAGCAATCGATAACATTCAGGTAGGTCAAGGGCTGGCTCAGAATACAGCTCTTCAAAAATTGTTCTTGTGTTTGTTATATTCTATGAATTGGAAGTAAATCCTTAAAGCTAGCAAGCATAATAGTTTTCCTCATGAAAATAACCCTCCAAAGACATTCCTACACAGTGTTTCTCTTTACTGATAAATTACTTCTATTCCCACCACACCAGCTTGCTTACTCAGTTGCTTCAGGCTCCTGTTGAGCTCACCAGTTTTGCCCCTCTTCATTGCATCCTACTCAGTTGCCTCACACATAGTGTGTTTGACACAAGTATTTGATTAATTAATGAATGTCAGTGCTTTGCCACATGGCAATATTGCTTTTTCCTATCCATATTGTGTTGCCCAAAATTGTAGCATATTATTCAGATCTACTCCAAAACCTTCAGTAGATAAAAAAACAGCACCCATTAGTCTTATGTACCATAAGAAAATATAAGAAAGCATCTAAGAGTTCATAAATATAAATTTCCTTTTGAAGAGGACAAAATATAAATACCTTTTAAGTGTTATATGACCTTTTTTATTTGCTTTTAATGAATGTAATTTTTTTCCAACTCTTAGATGGTATCTTTCAGTAGTATGGCTTTACGCCTGTAAAACTGAAGTTCTGCTTCTATCAAAGCTATAACTCAGCAACCTACTGTGCCCAGTGATTCTGCAAGAAGTACTCACAATTTGTATATTATTATTTCTCTGAGTATAAAAACCTTAATTCCCCATTATTTTCCAATTCAATTTCATTAAATTCAATTTTTATTTTTAATATGCTCTATGGATGTGCTAAAGATTCACATACACTTAAACTTGAGAAACAATATGTTGAAAAAGGATGTTACAGAATTGAAAATATTTTTCTTGTCATTATGTCCTTTCTTATATAATCCTCAACTTGGTAGCTCACCAGGAAATGTATTTAAAAATATATCAATTCCATATTGTCCTTTCCTTTCTAGTAATATTATACAATAAATTGACTACTACTAAATGCAATAATGGCAAAGAAAATATTTCTGGGGACTCTCGTTTTGATAAATTTTGATGAAGAAGGCAGAGAATTCCAATTATTAAGGAAAATAAGGAAAATGCTCACCAAATTTCAAATGATGCTTCTACCAGTATGTAGTTAATAAGTCAGAAGGTATAAACCCATAAAGAGGGTATAAAACAATCACAAGAAGAGTGATTGGGAGAGGGTTCATGTGGTTCTTTTTTTCAAATTATTTCAGCCCTGATATAAGTTTTACATACACTCAAGAAAAATTGCTGGTCGGTAATTCTCTCCTCTTGAAAACATCTTAAATTGAGGCCACTTGGAATTTCTTGGGGGGTGAAAGTGGTGTATATGTTTTTCCTGTGTACCAAACAAGAATCATGAGGAGAGTTGACATCAGTTCCTCATGATATTGCCACATAAATTGCTCTTCAAAGAGATTTCTTCCTCTATTTTTTTTTTACCTGGGTCTCAGCTTAGGCCCAGACCTTCATCATCCTACACTTCTAACTGTTATTTGTGACTCCTGTCTAGTCATTCTTTCCCATAATCTACCCTAATGTAAAACAAATATCCATAAAATGCAAATCTGACCCTGCCATTCACCAACTTGAGCACTTTCAGTGACTCAACCTAAAAAAATCAAGTACAACCTCTTTGTAATGGCTTATAATAATTCATCACTCTATAATTGTCTGCCAAATTATTGAGCAAATCAATCAATACATGAACAAATATGTTAATCTCTGAGTTATTTGATAGATATAAAGTAAATATATTCCTCTTCAAGCCTGATCTGGATTCTTGGCAAGATGTATTAGTCCATTCTTGCACTGCTATACAACAATACCAGAGACTGGGTAATTCATTTAAAAAAGAGGTTTAATTGGCTCACAATTCCACAGGCTGCACAGGAAACAAGGCAGGATCTGCTTCTGTGGAGGCCTCGGGAAAATTTCAGTCATGGCAGAAGGTGAAGGGGAAGCAGGCACATATTACATGGCCAGAGCAGGAGGAAAAGAGAGAGAGAGGAGGAGGTGCCACACACTTTTAAAGAACTAGATCTCACGAGAACTGACTCAGTACCATGACACAGTACCAAGGGGGAAATCCACCCTCCTGATCCAATCTCCTCTCACCAGACTCCACTGCCAACATTGGGGATTACAATTCAACATGAGATTTGGGTGAGGACACAGATCCATACCATATTTTTCCCCCCCTGCCCCCTCTAAAACTCTGTTCTTCTGACATTGCAAAATACAATCTTCGCTTCACAACAGTCTCCAAAGTCTTACCTCATGACAGCACTAAGTCTGAAGTCCAAAATCTCAACTAAAACAAAGCTAGTCCTTTCTGCCTATGAGCCTGTAAAATCAAAAAGAAATTACTTACTCCCAAGATACAATGGGGGTATCATTACTCCCATTCCAAAAAGGAGATATCACCCAAAAGAAAGGGGCTGCAGGTTCTATGCAAGACTGAAACCCAGCAGAGTAGCCATTAAACCTTAAATCTCCTAAATAATCTCTTTTGATTCGATGTTTCACATCCAGGGCATACTGGTGCAAAGGGTGGGCTCCCAAACTCTTGGGCAGCTCCACCCCTGTGACTTTCTGGAGTTCAGCCTCAGTGGTTCTTCTCAAGGGCTGGCATTGAGTGCCTGTGTTTTTCCAGGAGCGTGGTACAAGCTGTTGGTGGCTCTACCATTCTGGAGCCTGGGGGATGATGGCCCTCTTCTCACAGCTCCACTAGGCAGTGCCCCAGTGGGGACTCTTTGAAGAGGCTCCAACTCTGCTTTTCCCTTTCTCACTGCCCCAACAGAGACTCCCCATGAGGGCTTTGCCCTTGCAGCAGGCTTCTGACTAGACATTCAGAGTTTTCCATATATTCTCTGAAATCTAGGTGAAAGGTCCAAAGCCTCAACTCCTACACTCTGCGCGCCACATAGAAACCACAAAGACTTATGTCTTGCACCCTCTGAAGTAGCAGCTTGAGCTGTACTTGGGCCCCCTTGAGCCTTGGCTGGAGCCAGCGAGGATGTGGGGAACAGTGTTCTGAGGCTGTACAGAGTAGCATGGCCCTGAGGCCCTAAGTTCTGGACCTTGAAACCCTTTTTCCCTTTTAGGCCTCTGGTCTTGTGATGGGAGGGGCTGCACCGAAGGTCTCTGAAATGCCTTGGAGGCCTCTTCTCCAAATGTCTTGGCTATAAACATTTGGCTCCTCTTTCTTTTTGCAAATTTCTGCAGCTGGCTTGAATTCTTCCCCAGAAAATGAGTTTTTCTTTACTATGGTAATGGCAGACTGCAAATTTTCCAAACTTTTACTCTCTGCTTCCGTTTTAAATGTAAGTTCTAGTTTCAAGTCATTTATTTCAAGCATGTGAGCATAGGTTGCCAGAAGCATCCAGGTCACATGTAGAACACTTTGCTGCTTAGAAAAGTGGAACACTTGTAAATTTGTTGGAGTTCATTGTAGATTCTGGATATTAGCCCTTTGTCAGATGAATAGGTTGCGAAAATTTTCTCCCATTTTGTAGGTTGCCTGTTCACTCTGATGGTAGTTTCCTTTGCTGTGCAGAAGCTCTTTAGTTTAATTAGATCCCATTTGTCAATTTTGGTTTTTGTTGCCATTGTTTTTGGTGTTTTAGACAGTCCAACAATGATAGACTGGACTAAGAAAATGTGGCACATATACACCATGGAATACTATGCAGCCATAAAAAATGATGAGTTCATGTCCTTTGTAGGGACATGGATGAAATTGGAAATCATCATTCTCAGTAAACTATCACAAGAACAAAAAACCAAACACCACATATTCTCACTCATAGGTGGGAATTGAACAATGAGAACACATGGACACAGGAAGGGGAACATCACATTTCAGGGACTGTTTTGGGGTGGGGGAGGGGGAGGGATAGCATTGGGAGATATACCTAATGCTAGATGACGAGTTGGTGGGTGCAGCGCACCAGCATGGCACATGTATACATATGTAACTTACCTGCACATTGCGCACATGTACCATAGAGCCTAAAGTATAATAATAATAATAATAATAAAAAGAAAAAAAAAAAAAAGAAAAGTGGAACACTTTGCTGCTCTTAATCATCTGTCTTAGGTTCAAAGTTCCACAGATCCCTAGACTGGGGACACAATGCTTCCTGTCTCTTTGCTAATGTACAACAAATAAGTTTCACTTCACCTCCGGTTCCCAATAAGTTTCGCTTCACCTGAGATCTCCTCAGCCTAGACTTAATTGTCTATGTCACTATTTGCATTTAGGTCACAGCAATTTAACAAGTCTCTAGGAAGTTTCAAACTTTCCTAACCAACTTTCCCTCACCTTCCAGCCTTCTGAGACTTCCATACTCTTCCAACCTCTGCTTGTTTCCCGGTTCCAAAACTGCTTCCATATTTTCAGGTATCTTTATAGCAATGTCCCACTCCTTGGTACCAATTTTCTATATTAGTCCTTTCTTGCACTGTTATAAACAAATATCTGAGACTGAGTAATTTATTCTAAAAAGAGGTTTAATTGGCTCACAGTTTACAGGCTACACAGGAAACATGGCAACATCTGCTTCTGGGGAGGCCTTGGGAAACTTTCAATCATGGCAGAAGGTGAGGGGGAAGTAAGCATGTCTTACATGGACAGAGCAGGAGGAGAAGAGAGAGAGGAGGAGGTGCCACACACTTTTAAACCACTAGATTTTATGATAACTCACTCACTATTGCAACACAGTACCAAGGAGAAAATCCACCCCTATGATCCAATCACCTCCCATCAGGCCCCACGCCAACACTGGGGATTACAATTTAACATGAGATTTCAGTGGGGACAGAGATCCAAACCATATCACAAGGCAAAGGGACTAATATAAAAGATTCCCCTAATTATATGGCTGGGTGGAGTTAAATGGCTTATGCCTTTAATCCCAGTACTTTGGGAGACCAAGGCTGGAGGATTGCTTGAGGCCAGAAGTTTAAGTCTTGGCAACATAGTGAGATCCCGTCTGTATAAAAAATACAAAAGTTAGCTAGGCATGCTGGTGCATGCTTCTATGCCTGTAGTTCTAGCTACTCTGGAGAATAAGGAGGGAGGATTGCTTGAGCCCAGGAGGTGTGAGGTTGCAGTGAGCTACAATTGCACTGCTGTGCTCCAATCTGGGTGACAGAGAGACAGACTCTGTAAATAAGTCTCCTAGTCAACCTGGATGACAGAAAGAGACTCCTAGTAAATAAGTAAACAAATAAATAAAAATTTGTCTACATATAGATCTTGCTTTTTGAGAGGAAACAATTTGACAGCCTTCTAAATTTTATGTATGGAAGATATCAATTTTCTGATATGTGATTAAGATACATAAATTATCAAGCTTGGTGATGATTTTGCAAATGTTTAAAGGTTTAATCCACAGAAAATATGTACTATGAATATTGTTTTCTGATAGGCCAATTCTCCAGAACTATTTTTAAAAATTAAAGAGGATTCTTTCCAGTTAAAGTTGTTATTATCACAATTTCATTATGTTAAGCAGCGATCACTGGAATAACTCTAGCAGTGGTTTCACTTACGTTGTTAAGTAATGGACAGCATTAGAAGTATGTCTTAATTTGCGTATCAAAACGTATCTTTATTTTTTCTATGTATAATGAAAACCATTCAGCAAAGCCCTATAAAACTTACACCCATCCTCAGAATTACAATCTGCGAATAAAATTAGCTTTACAAATAATTTATACAATGGCGTTTCTGGAGAAAAGGTAAAATGGTATGAGTTTGTTTAATATATGAAATAAACTTCTGAGTAACGATAAATTATATTTTCTCTGCATGATCTATGAGAGATTTTTTTCTATAAAAATAAAATGTGCATGATAGACTTAATGTGCAGTTTCAGTGTTCTTTTTCTTCACACAGACAGGGACTTATTTCAAGATAAAATCAAGCTGTTCCTGAGAGAATAAAGGCATCACAGCCTCTGATATCTCTTTATGGTTATCTGCTGATAATCATGGGGACCTGCTAATGCCGATCCCTCATAACCCTCCCAGGACTCCTTCAAGAAATAATCAACCTAACCAGGCAGTCATTTCTCATATATTGAGAAAATGAGTATCCATTAGGAAAATACCAGAACAAATTCATTTTAGAAAGCTACAAGTCATCCCAGAAAATGTAAATCTTGGAAACGATCTCTTTAGGACTTTCTTCAGTTTGATCTGAACACTGCACTTCATAGACTGTTTATCTTACTAACATTTTCCCTCTGAAGGCTTTCCACCAAACATGTTAATATATCATTTCCACGATGAAATATTTAGGTATTTCTTCTGGCCTATAGGCACTGTGAAAAAAATTACTGAGACTTAAGGGCACTGTGACTCAAGACAGTTTAGAAATCTTTGAAAAACTGTTTCATTTCCCAAACTAGATGTGAAGAGAAGGTACAGAATCTTATTGAGGGATATAAGTTATGACAAAATACGGAGAGAATGGGCCATGAAGGTTTTATATACAGAAGAAAATGATTTGCAGAGTGTGCTTCTCCAGAGGAGTTATATGTTTTCTTTGGCCAGGTGGCTGTGTTTACTCCCCACTCTCTACTGTTTCTTGATTTGTTGGAATGAATCTTTTGTTCATTCTATACATTTATCTTTATGAATTGGAGAATTGTGTATTTTTTCTTTATTTATGCTTGATATTTTAATGTGTTTTTTCAAATTAAACTCTAAAATTTTTAACATATTTACCCTCTACCAAAACATCAAATAACCTTGAATATGTTTCCTCAAATACCTTCTCCTCATTTAATATGTAAGTTACTCAATAACTAATTCTCTTTATTTGTATTAACTCCACTAATCAGACACATAGTTATTTTTATATAGTCCATGCTTGTTTAGGTTTACCAGCATGCTTATTAACACTTGGAAGAAAATTTTCCACTTTATGTTATACTTATTTTTCTCTTATGGTTATGTTTGTTTTTCACATACGAACTTTAGCAGTTTCTTCATTGAAATCAATTAGTAGCAAAATTTTATCTGTAGCTTTATAATTTGATCATTTTTGTAGAATATACATTGCCAATGTTATAGAATTTTTGGTTGTTAGCAGATATCTTTCCTGCAGTGCTTTCAAAATAAATTTTACAAGACCTTGCCTTCTAAACCTATTAAATCAACTATCAGTCTAATTTTAATTCATCTGTGGGTAATCTGACATGTATTTCTGACTTCCCAGACCTCCGTAACATTGACAATCCTCAGTTTTATTACCACGTGTGTATGTGTGAATATCTTTTTATCTTTCTTGGTTGGGATTCATGATCTTCCTAGTTCAGACAATAAGGCTTTTTCATCAATTACAGAAAACTATCAGCCATTATATAATTTTTAATGTTGTCATATGTTCTTGAGGATCCTCTGGCTTTGTGTTAGAAATTTTAATTTTCTTCTCCATGTTATTAACTACTTTCTCAAATTTTCCTTCTCTTTTTCTGTCTGTGCTGCCTTCTGTGTAATTTTCTTGAAATCTGTTCTCCAGGGTGCTTTATTTACTTTTTCCTTTTATCAGAGATGTCTTATCTATTTTTCATTTCTAGAAATAATATTTGATTTACCTTCAATTCTTCCTTGTCATTTTGATAGACGCCTTGTTCATATTTTGTTCGCTCTTTATTTTTCTAACACATATCAAACAAACATACTTTAAATTGTTTTGGTTCACTGTATTATTTTCAGTCTTTACTTGTCTGATTCTGTAGTTGGCTGATTCTTCTTATTACTGTTTAAATGGACTTTACAAAAAGATTGTGATTTAAAAACAATATATAAACTCATAATTTGGAACTTTTTAAGTGGGAATTCTTAAGTACTGAATTAAAACAGTTTCTTCCAAAGAGCATTTTTGGTTATTTCTCAAAGACTCCTAAGAGTAGAAATAACAACATCAAACCAATTTTCAAATTTCTTTCTGAGCCCATAGATAATATAAATTCTGGCCCCAAATCTTTGTAAGTATATGTTGTCACTGGGAAAACTCTAGAATAATTTTTGTCATCTTCCCCCTTCACCATTCAATGCTGATAGAAGTGTGCATTCAAAATTTCCTTCTCCAAGGAGGGATTACTTTTTTTAATCTCAAGTCAATATGTGGTTATCTAGGCTTTATACAGAGATTTCCTATCCAGTCTCTAACCAAGCTCAAGTACCAGACTTTGTGTGTTCTTTTTTCTACACATAGTCAATTAATATCTAGGTGCTCCACAAATGCCATAGGGCAAATTCTACAGGGAAAAAGCCATATTCAATGTTAACTTGTTTCTCTGGAATAATATTTTTTTTACTGTCTGAGGAATATTTAATGCTCTAGAAGAATGAAAATGTTCTTAAAACTTTAGGATTTACTACATGATAGAGCCCATATAATGCAGAGGTACATGTTAACTTGATTTCTGACTGATAAAGAAGATGACATCAAAGCTGATGATTTTGCTTGCCCTATAAAATGTTAATCATTTTCTTCTAACCTAGCAATCTTATTTTAAGATTTTTAAACATGCCTGCAAATATCCCATTTCACTGATTCTCTCATTAATGACGAGTTAAATTTTTATATGTGTTCATTTGCATTTGTATGATAATCATGTTTTTATTCATTTGAAAATTACATTTTGATAAAATACAATTGACTATCTTTTCAACTTTATTATTCAGCTTTATTTTTGGAAGCACCCACAGTATCATTTTGTTCCATCTCCCCAAAGCAGAAACAAGAATTATTCAACACCATGTATGCACAGGCGCGCGCGCACACACACACACACACACACACACACAAATTGGTGTAGCACACAAATTACTTAACTTTTTCTTTTTTAGAGCAATAATTTGGTATTGCTTATTAATTCTATTAATTCTATAATACTTATTGATTAACACTTTAAAATTCCTTATCTAATAAATAGCCCAGTTCACTACTTTTGGTAGCATTTAAGGGCCATGTTTAAGATTACCCAGGTAAGCAGAATTGCAGTTATGAACAGGGCCTTGGTTTTCTGATTTTTATTCAACCAAACATTCATTGTAAGCATTTTTTAATAGGGATTCTATATTTATCTGAAAGCATAAGACTGTTAAATTTTGAGTTACTTTTCAATATTATTATTTTCTGGTGTGATGTTTTACAACACAGCTAGAGACTGTTGCCTCCCTATCTGAGGAGCATACCTTCTAATTTTATTTGAGCAATGTTTGTGTCTGTAGTAGAAAATATTTTCCACCATATCTACAGTAACTACTGTATATTGAAGGATGCTTTTTTGGTTTCTGCTTTTGCTACATGTAAAAAAGTGTTTCCTGTACATCAGCTTTCTGGTCTACTAAGTGCCAGTGTTTTTGGATGTTGAAATGTCTGTGACACTAAATGGGGTATTTTGCTGAAACTGATTAGATCAATGCATCTGTTGCAGGTTTTAGATCATCCTTTTATGACAGATTTATTGAACAGTTCAAGAAAGTTGAACTTGGACACTTGACAGCATTGATTCAACTGGAAAGTTAAATATGGATGTTATGAACATTAATTTTGATGACATTTTATCCAGAAGCCAATAAAATTCTTTTTAAAAAATAGAAAAATAAAATTTTAAAACTTCTGTAAGCTACTAAATACTGTTTCTTCTATTTGTTTAGGCAAATGTAGCAGAAAATTAGTGGTTGACAAGAGCTTTTATTTATATTATTTATTAAATAGTTATACTTAAGTTTCATTTATATTTCTTTTCCTGCCCTCCATAAATTTTTGTCATTTTGTCATTTTGCACTTTGTATTACTGTTGTTTCCTTTTTCTATGCTTTCCACACAAATGTTTATCATGTTTTATTATCCTAATTTGCTTTATCTTTATTCCTATTTCCTTATTTTATGAACAGTTTTGTTTCGCATAAAGAATCATCCTGATTTGAGACAACTTGGTTTCTTTAAATATTCAATTCAAAGACAAAATTATAAACAAAAGAAAATAAAAATTAGTGCCCATGAAACTCTTTTATTTCAGCTAAGGACATTGACTTCATAGCAATAAAAGCTCTTCTTCATGGTTAGATTTAAGAGTACAAATAATGATTACTTGCAAGGGTGTGATTCCAAAGCAAGCAGCACTTGATACTCATTCTTAGCTCATTATCAAAAATCAGAAAGCAGGAGTACAAACTAAACATTTTGAGAGCTATTTAGTAGGCTAAGGTCAAATAGTTTCTTGATATTATTTCTGGAAACTACTATAAACGAGTTTACAAGAAGTAATGCCCTAAAAATAATTCATGTGCAGTAATGGCATAATGCAACTTTGATTTTAATCAAGTAGAATTTCAGGCCCCTTCTCTCCACCTTTCTCTCACTGTTGCAACGTACCATAGAGTACTGGTGAAGGAAGCCAACTCTGCAGCGGAACTGGCTAAGTTCTAGTCCTTGCCCTACTATGTACTACCTGCATGTGATGGTTAATATTGAGCGTCAACTTGATTGGATTGAAGGATGCAAAGTATTGTTTCTGGGAGTGTCCATGAGGCTGTTGCCAAAGGAGATTAACATCTGAGTCAGTGGACTAGAATAAGCAGACCCACCCTCAATCTGAATGGCATCATCTAATCAGCTGCCAGTGTGGCCTTGATAAAAGCAGACAGAGGAACGTGGAAGGACTAGACTGGCTAAATTTTCTGGGCTTCGTCTTTCTCCTGTGCTGAATGCTTCCTGCCCTCAAACATAGGACTCCAAGTTCTTCAGCTTTTGCCCTCTTGGACCTACACCAGTGGATTGCTAGGGGCTTTCAGGCCTTCAGACACAGACTGAAGACTGCACTGTCAGCTTCCCTATTTTTGAGGTTTTGGGGCTTGGATTGGTTCCCCTGCTCCTCACCTTGCAGACTACCTATTGTGGGACTTCACCTTGTGATCATGTGGGTCAATACTCCTTAATAAACTTCCTTTCATATATACATCTATCCTATTAGTCATGTCTCTCTAGAGAACCCTACTAATACACTGCATGACATTGAGCAACATATGTCATCTTTCATTGCTTAATTTTTTCATCCCTTAAACAGCGAATTAGTATCTACTTCATGTGGTTATGTGACAATTAAATGAGATAATATATGTTTAGTAGTTACCAGCACTGTTTACCAAATATTTCTGGCTCTCTTCCCTTCTAGGAAGATGAAAGAATTGAACTTCATGATCTTTTATGATTTTATAGCTTATAAAATTACATGTGTCACCTTTGGATCAGAACATTTACTAGATTGTACAATCATACAAGAAGTATCCTTTCCTCTCTCACAGCAACTACTGACATTTAAAATTATTACTGCTCTGTTATCCTGTGTCCCCAAGTGACTAACAATTGGGACCTTTTGACAACCCATGATGAACATGTATAATAGATGAATGATAAGCTCTTGTTGAATTAAATCCCCAAGTTCTTTTTATCTTTTAATTTTTCTTAGCACCATATAAATCTCTTCTATCATGACTGATGCAAATATCAATAACTAGAAGTGAGTGATGCCATTAAAAACCCTAAATATGTGGCATTGGCTTAGGGACTGGTTAGTGGATAGTGAAGAAACTATTATCAGATGCTAGAAGGATGGAAATCACTCTCATGTAGGGCAACATCTTTTAAAATTTGCTTCTGCAATAACACAGAAATTAGACAATGTGCCTAATGGCAACATAGCATTAGGAGAAGAACCTGGACAATAGAAAGTAGTACATAATAGTTGTTGTTGGCTACATTTGGCAAGGTATTACAAAAAATGTATAAACACAGCTTGAAACAGGAATGAAAGGGAATAGAGAGAGAACAAAAACCTGGGATCTTGCAGTGTTTGAAGAGACAAGACAGGAATCTCATTCTTAAACCATTTGTAGGAAACTGAGAATGCCTCTGAACAACAAAGTCTAATTATATGTCATCCATTTTTTAGAAATCAAATGAAGATGTGATTAGTTCACTCACTGTTAAAACCTCTAGATTAAAGCCTTGCCTCAAAAAATCCTTTTATTTAGACAAAATGGCTTAGAGAATGGATGAGGGAAGGCTCAAAATATCTGTAATTAAGTTGAAAATAACTGCACATGTGGCTTTTGGAACTAAAACTAGAGTAAGGTGTGTAAATACTATTAAGATCTTCAGAAAACTGTACTAAGAAAACAATCATGACCCTTTGTTAATATTTTATTTGACCAAGACAAAAAACAGCCCTTGGTCTCCCAAGTTTGTAAGGATTGGGGATTCAGAAATTTGCTCAGTCCCCAAACAGATGTGGTCATGAAGAATAATGGAAAAGGAACAATCCTATAAGAAATAGGACATTACCAAGGTCCACCAAAAGCAAAGGATTGGGAAGCACATCTAATAAATAATAGCACAGGTCTAATTAAGGAACAACCCTACACCCCAAGTACAGGAAGTCTCTTGCTATATTTGTCCAGCCAAAGTTTTAATTCCTGTAATCCAAAAAACTTCTGTGTCTCTATTTTCATCCTTCCAAAATAAGAGTGTTCTTCAAAATGTTCCTGTTTTTCTATAGTTGTGATTGGTGGTTTTGAAGTGCCTCTAAATATTGTGTGACTTTCTAATGTTCATGTCCTTGTAAAAATCTTCTCCCTTTATGTGTGGACTGGGCCTAATGACTTGTTTCTAACAAATAGCAAGTGGTAAAAATGTTTGGATGTCAATTCCAACATTCGATTATAGAAGAGTAAGACTTTCATCTGGCTCTCACTGGCTCGTCCTTTCACTTACTGGCTCTGATGAAGCCAAATTCTATATTAATACCTACCCTAGGGTGAGGCCCACATAGTACGAAAGACAGAGGCCACCAGCCAATAGCTTGAGAGCACACCATACCCTCCATTCAATGACCTAAAAGGAATGAACCCTTCCAACAATCACTGAGTGGCCTTAGAGGATGATCTTGCCTCCATCAAACTTGAAGTGACTGAGGTCTTGTTCAACAGCTTGTTGTCTTGCAAGACCAAGACCAGAAAACCCACTTAACTCATGCCCAGACTTCTGACTTACAGAAACTGCAGATATAAATGGTTTCAGGTAATGCGTCACTCAGTAATAGATAACTAATATAATTTTTTGTACTGAATAAGTTAAAAAGCAGATTCAAAATGTTTAAAGTCACTATTTCTTCGGATCATGAGCAGTTACATCCAGACTTGACATGAAAACAAGAATTTAGAGGGTGGAGCCAAGATGGCCGAATAGGAACAGCTCCAGTCTACAGCTCCCAGCATGAGCGATGCAGAAGACCGGTGATTCCTGCATTTCCAACTGAGGTACTGGGTTCATCTCACTGGGGAGTGCCGGACAGTGGGTGCAGGACAGTGGGTGCAGTGCACTGTGTGTGAGCCAAAGCAGGGAGAGGCATTGCCTCATCCGGGAAGCACAAGGGGTCAGGGAATTCCCTTTCCTAGTCAAAGAAAGGGGTAACAGACAGCACCTGGAAAATCGGGTCATTCCCACCCTAATACTGCGCTTTTCCAATGGGCTTCACAAATGGCACACCAGGAGTTTATATCCCATGCCTGGCTCAGAGGGTCCTACGCCCACGGAGCCTCACTCATTGCTAGCACAGCAGTCTGAGATCAAACTGCAAGGCAGCAGTGAGGCTGGAGGGGGGCACCCCCCATTGCCAAGGCTTCAGTAGGTAAACAAAGTGGCCAGGAAGCTCGAACTGGGTGGAGCCCACCACAGCTCAAAGAGATCTGCCTGCCTGCCTCTGTAGGCTACACCTCTGGGGGCAGGGCACTGAAAAACAAAAGGCAGCAGTAAACTCTGCAGACTTAAATGTCCGTGTCTGACAGCTTTGAAGAGAGTAGTGGTTCTCCCAGCACGCAGCTTGAGATCTGAGAACAGGCAGAATGCCTCCTCAAGTGGGTCCTTGACCTCCGAGTAGCCTAACTGGGAGGCACCCCCCAGTAGGAGTGGACTGACACCTCACACGGCCGGGTACTCCTCTGAGACAAAACTTCCAGAGGAACGATCAGGCATTTGCGGTTCACCAATATCCGCTGTTCTGCAGCCACCACTGCTGATACCCAGGCAAATGGGGTCTGGAGTGGACCTCCAGCAAACTCCAACAGACATGCAGCTGAGGGTCCTGACTATTAGAAGGAAAAATAACAAACAGAAAGGACATCCACACCAAAAACCCATCTGTACATCACCATCATCAAAGACCAAAGGTAGATAAAACCACAAAGATGGGGAAAAAAACAGAGCAGAAAAACCGGAAACTCTAAAAATCAGAGCGCCTCTCCTCCTCCAAAGGAATGCAGCTCCTCACCAGCAATGGAACAAAGCTGGATGGAGAATGACTTTGACGAGTTGAGAGAAGAAGGCTTCAGACGATCAAACTACTCTGAGATAAAGGAGGAAGCTCGAACCAATGGCAAAGAAGTTAAAACCTTGAAAAAAAATTAGATGAATGGCTAACTATAATAACCAATGTACAGAAGTCCTTAAAGGACCTGATGGAGCTGAAAACCACGGCACGAGAACTACATGATGAATGCACAAGCCTCAGTAGCCGACGTGATCAACTGGAAGAAAGGGTATCAGTGATGGAAGATGAAATGAATGAAATGAAGTGAGAAGAGAAGTTTAGAGAAAAAAGAATAAAAAGAAATGAACAAAGCCTCCAAGAAATATGGGACTATGTGAAAAGACCAAATCTACGTCTGATTGGTGTACCTGAAAGTGACGGGGAGAATGGAACCAAGTTGGAAAACACTCTGCAGGATATTATCCAGGAGAACTTCCCCAATCTAGCAAGGCAGGCCAACATTCAGATTCAGGAAATACAGAGAATGCCACCAAGATACTCCTCGAGAAGAGCAACTGCAAGACACATAATTGTCAGATTCACCAAAGTTGAAATGAAGGAAAAAATGTTAAGGGCAGCCAGAGAGAAACGTCGGGTTACCCACAAAGGGAAGCCCATCAGACTAACAGCGGATCTCTCAGCAGAAACTCTACAAGCCAGAAGACAGTGGGGGCCAATATTCAACATTTTTAAGAAAAGAATTTTCAACCCAGAATTTCATATCCAGCCAAATTAAGCTTCATAAGTGAAGGAGAAATAAAATCCTTTACAGACAAGCAAATGCTGAGAGATTTTGCCACCACCAGGCCTGCCCTAAAAGAGCTCCTGAAGGAAGCACTAAACATGGAAAGGAATAACCGATACCAGCCACTGCAAAAACATGCCAAATTGTAAAGACCATCAAGGCTAGGAAGAAACTGCATCAACTAACGAGCAAAATAACCAGCTAACATCACAATGACAGGATCAAATTTACACATAACAATATTAACCTTAAATGTAAATGGGCTAAATGCTCCAATTAAAAGACACAGACTGACAAATTGGATAAAGAGTCAAGACCCATCACTGTGCTATGTTCAGGAAACCCATCTCACGTGCAGAGACACATATAGGCTCAAAATAAAGGGATGGAGAAAGATCTACCAAGCAAATGGAAAACAAAAAAAGGCAGGGGTTGCAATCCTAGTCTCTGATAAAACAGACTTTAAACCAACAAAGAACCAAAGAGATAAAGAAGGCCATTACATAATGGTAAAGGGATCAATTCATCAAGAAGATCTAACTATCCTAAATATATATGCACCCAATACAGGAGCAACCAAATTCATAAAGCAAGCCCTTAGTGACCTACAAAGAAACTTAGACTCCCACACAATAATAGTGGGAGACTTTAACACCCCACTGTCAACATTAGACAGATCAACGAGACAGAGAGTTAACAAGGATATCCCGGAATTGAACTCAGCTCTGCACCAAGCGAACCTAAGAGACATTTACAGAACTCTCCACCCCAAATCAACAGAATATACATTCTTTTCAGAATCACACCACACCTATTCCAAAATTGACCACATAGTTGGAAGTAAAACACTCCTCAGCAAATGTAAAAGAACAGAAACGATAACAAACTGTCTCTCAGACCACAGTGCAATCAAGCTAGAACTCAGGATTAAGAAACTCACTCAAAACTGCTCAAATACATGGAAACTGAAAAACCTGCTCCTGAATGACTACTGAGTACATAAAGAAATGAAGGCAGAAATAAAGATGTTCTTTGAAAACAACAAAAACAAAGACACAACATACCAGAAACTCTGGGACACATTCAAAGCAATGTATAGAGGGAAATTTATAGCACTAAATGCCCTCAAGAGAAAGCAGGAAAGATCTAAAATTGACACCCTAAAAACACAATTAAAAGAACTAGAGAAGCAAGAGCAAACACATTCAAAAGCTAGCAGAAGGCAAGAAATAACTAAGATCAGAGCAGAACTGAAAGAAATAGAGACACAAAAAACCCTTCAAAAAATCAATGAATCCAGGAGCTGGTTTTTTGAAAAGATCAACAAAATTGATAGACTGCTAGCAAGACTAATAAAGAAAAAAAAGAGAAGAATCAAATAGACGCAATAAAAAATGACAAAGGGGATATCACCAGCAATCCCACAGAAATACAAACTACCATCAGAGAATACTATAAACACCTCTACGCAAATAAACCGGAAAATCTAGAAGAAATGGATAAATTTGTCGACACATACACCCTCCCAAGACTAATCCAGGAAGAAATTGAATCTCTGAATAGACCAATAACAGGCTTTGAAATTGAGGCAATAATTAACAGCTTACCAACCAAAAAAAGTCCAGGACCAGATGGATTCACAGCTGAATTCTACCAGAGGTACAAGAAGGAGCTGGTACCATTCCTTATGAAACTATTTCAATCAGTAGAAAAAGAGGTAATCCTCCCTAATTCATTTTATGAGGCCAGCATCATCCTGATACCAAAGCCTGGCAGAGACACAACAAAAAAAGGGAATTTTAGACCAATATCCTTGATGAACATTCATGCAAAAATCCTCAATAAAATACTGGCAAACCGAATCCAGCAGCACATCAGAAAGCTTATCCACCATGTTCAAGTGGGCTTCATCCCTGGGATGCAAGGCTGGTTCAACATACACAAATAAACGTAATCCAGCATATAAATAGAACCAAAGACAAAAACCACATGATTATCTCATGTGCAGAAAAGGCCTTTGACAAAATTCAACAACCCTTCATGCTAAAAACTCTCAATAAATTAGGTATTGATGGGACGTATCTCAAAATAATAAGAGCTATCTATGACAAACCCACATCCAATATCATACTGAATGTACAAAAACTGGAAGCATTCCCTCTGAAAACTGGAACCAGACAGGGATGCCCTCTCTCACTACTCCTGTTCAACATAGTGTTGGAAGTTCTGGCCAGGGCAATCAGGCAGGACAAGGAAATAAAGGGTATTCAATTAGGAAAAGAGGAAGTCGAATCATCCCTGTTTGCAGATAACATGATTGTGTATCTAGAAAACCCCATCATCTCAGCCCAAAATCTCTTTAAGCTGATAAGCAACTTCAGCAAACTCTCAGGATACAAAATCAATGTGCAAAAATCACAAGCATTCGTATACACCAATAACAGACAAACAGAGAGCCAAATCATGAGTGAACTCCTATTCAAAATTGCTTCAAAGAGAATAAAATACCTAGGAATCCAACTTACAAGAGATGTGAAGGACGTCTTCAAGGGGAACTACAAACCACAGCTCAATGAAATAAAAAAGGATACAAACAAATGGAAGAACATTCCATGCTCATGGGTAGGAAGAATCAATTCATGAAAATGGCCATATTCACCAAGGTAATTTAGAGATTCAATGCCATCCCCATCTAGCTACCAATGACTTTCTTCACAGAATTGGAAAAACTAAAGTTCATATGGAACCAAAAAAGAGCCTGCATTGCCAAGTCAATCCTAAGCCAAAAGAACAAAGCTGGAGGCATCAAGCTCCCTGACTTCAAACTATACTACAAGGCTACAGTAACCAAAACAGCATGGTACTGGTACCAAAACAGAGATATAGATCAATGGAACAGAATAGAGCTGTCAGAAATAACGCCGCATATCTACAACTACCTGATCTTTGACAAACCTGACAAAAACAAGCAATGGGGAAAGGATTCCCTATTTAATAAATGGTGCGGGGAAAACTGGCTAGCCATATGTAGAAAGCTGAAACTGGATCCCCTTCTTACACCTTATACAAAAATTAATTCAAGATTGATTAAAGACTTACAATTTATACCTAAAACCTTAAAAACCCTAGAAGAAAACCTAGGCAATACCATTCAGGACACAGGCATGGGCAAGGACTTCATGTCTAAAACACCAAAAGCAATGGCAACAAAAGCCAAAATTGACAAATGGGATCTAATTAAACTAAAGAGCTTCTGCACAGCAAAAGAAACCACCATCAGAGTGAACAGGCAACCTACAAAATGGGAGAAAATTTTTGCAACCTACTCATCTGACAAAGGGCTAATATCCAGAGTCTATGATGAACTCAAACAAATTTACAAGAAAAAAAACGAACAACCCCATCAAAAAGTGGGCGAAGGATATGAACAGACACTTCTCAAAAGAAGACATTTATGCAGCCATAAAACACATGAAAAAATGCTCATCATCACTGGCCACCAGAGAAATGCAAATCAAAACCACAATGGGATACCATCTCACACCAGTTAGAATGGCGATCATTAAAAAGTCAGGAAACAACAGGTGCTGGAGAGGATGTGGGGAAATAGGAACACTTTTACATTCTTGGTGGGACTGTAAACTAGTTCAACCATTGTGGAAGTCTGTGTGGTGGTTCCTCAGGGATCTAGAACTAGAAATACCATTTGACCCAGCAATCCCATTACTGGGTATATACCCAAAGGATTGTAAATCATGCTGCTATAAAGACACATGCACACGTATGTTTATTGTGGCACTATTCACAATAGCAAATACTTGGAACCGAACCAAATATCCAACAATGATAGACTGGATTAAGAAAATGTGGCACATATACACCATGGAATACTATGCAACCATAAAAGATGATGAGTTCATGTCCTTTGTAGGGACATGGATGAAGCTGGAAACCATCATTCTCAGCAAACTATCACAAGGACAAAAAACCAAACACCGCATGTTCTCACTCATAGGTGGGAATTGAACAATGAGAACACATGGACACAGGAAGGGGAACATCACACACCAGTGCCTGTTGTGGGGTTGGGGGAGGGGGAAGGGATAGCATTAGGAGATATACCTAACGCTAAATGACGAGTTAATGGTTGCGGCACACCAACATGGCACATGTATACATATGTAACTAACCTGCACATTGTGCACATGCACCCTAAAACTTAAAGTATAATAATAATAAAATAAAAAAAAAATCAGTTTGAGAGGAGAGTGAAAAAAAAAAAAAAGAAGAAAGAAAACAAGAATTTATTTCTCTCGGGTGCTAAACGTTCAATGTAATTTCATTTTGGAATGAGATTTACTCTGTGAGCAAGAAGGGAAGTGAAGTAAATATCCAATGATAAAAAGAAAGAACTCTGGTGATCCATAGAGGTATTAACCAAATGTTTCTTGTTCTTTTCTCTTCTCTACACGAGGTAGGATAACTTCTTGGACTTTTTGTGATTGGGTGGGCCATTTGACTTGTTCAAACTGTTAAGCTCCTATCATTTAAAGCGATCTTTCCAGCATAGAAATTGTCAATGTTTGAAATTGTTTCTTTGTTCCTTGATATAGTGAAAAGAGTACCTCTTTTGATCATCAAAGAGTATGTAGCATGAATAGTAAGTAAATTATCCATGTGGCAAACCACCGAGATATTAGAGATGTTTCTTTGTGTGATATAACCTTGCCTATTCTGATATGTTCAATACATGAAGTACTAAAACTTTTCTTTACATGAAGAATATAAATCCTACATATGTGTTATTCTTGTCTGCATGATTATACCACTGTAAGTCTAGAACCCCTTATATAATTAAGGCCAGCTCTAGATTAAGGCAGGATCCACAAACTAATAGGCAGATTGTAGTTATGGGACACTAAAAAGCCATGGAATTATTTTTCCTTTGTGATCTCTATTTAGCAAAATATCAACTCATACTTGAAATTTAATAATTCTTGAAGAAATTTCATACAAAGAAAGTGAAAATGTAAAATTGTACAACTATTTTGAAGTGAACTAGGCAATTTAGAAACATAAAAAATGATTATCCCAAAAGACTCAAACAGTTTAGCTTCTGGGTATCTGCAGCTTGTTCCTATTTGTGAAGATAATTGGTCTTTGACACATCTCTCATAGAGTAAATCTAAATTGAAAACCCATTACAGTTTTATTAAATGTTTAACAAAGCCCCCAGTGTGGTGCCTTACGCCTGTAATCCCAGCACTTAGAGAGGTTGAGGCCGGCAGATCACCTGAGGTCAGGAGTTCGAGATCAGCCTGGCCAACATGGCGAAATCCTGTCTCTAATAAAAATACAAAAAATAGCTGGGCATAGTGGTGGGTTCCTGTAATCTCAGCTACTCAGGAGGATGAGGCAGAAGAATCACTTTAGCTCGGGTGGCGGAGGTTGCAGTGAGCCCAGATTGCACCATTGCTCTCCACCCTGGGAAATAAGAGCAAAACATCGTCTCAAAAAAACAAAAAACAAAAAACAAAAAAACTCAACAAAGCAGCAACACAAACACAAAGTCCACCAAACACTGTGTTACATGGGAGTGATATCCAAGTTGTTTCTTAAAAATTTGAAGAAATGACGTTTCAGATATATTATTTTACAAAACTCTTCATGAAGTCAAAATTTTGTAAAACACAAAATCTTATTTTTCTGGGTTCCTTCATAAATATTTTTTGTTTCTTATTTCATTAATTTATACCCATTTTGTATACAACCTTTGATTTTCTTTAGGCTTTCTTTCTATTTTTCATTTTAACATATAATTTACTAGTTTTAAATGCATTTGGCATCATAAATTGATCTCTGTTTACTAATTTAGCTGCATTCAACAAGTTTTGTTAGGTAGTAGTTTCATTACATCTCACTCTAAATATTTCATATTTTATAGCTATTTCCTTTAGATAAAATGGTCATTTTGAATTTCACTTTTTTCATTAAAAATAAAAATTTTTAAATATATTTTAAATAAGTTAAACATCTATAAATTGTTTAGTTGCACTTTAGTCGGAGAACTTACCTATATGATCAAATTATTAAAACTTCATTGAATTTTTAACTTAGATTTTAAAGAATTCATTCATACAATTTATACCTGAAAATCTTGTATAGTCTCTATGTATTGGTGAGTTATATATGAATGTATATATGTGTGAATCTCCCCTGCCCACACACACACATCCATACATACATACTTGTTAATTTTTGCTAGTGTTTACTACAATATATAGCCATTTCTGATGGAGGCATGTTAAAAGCTCTTGTTTTATGGCCTTATGAATTTTGTGACATTGTTACTTCATATTTATATAATTTTTTGGTACACAAAAAATATTTGTTTATAAATACTCTTTATATAAATAATTTTAAACACCTCTGTATAAATAATTATTTGTCATTTATTAGTTCTACCTATTTAATATAAAATATAAGTATATAAGTGTATCTATTTAGCTGAATTTATAATCTGTCTTTTAATGGTTATTTTATTCTGTTTATGTTGATTGGATATATTGCAGTCATAGAGGCTGCCGAGCAGAATTATTGGAAGCTGTCATGGCAACATAGTTGATTGATTATCTCCAACTGCTGCAAATTAAGATCCACCATATCATTCATGCCAAAATCACACTTCCCCTGGACTTACCAGCAATAACTGCACAGTATACTATTACTATTGCTAAGCCATGGATGCCTAACACAGGACTCCTCCAATAGATATCTCTTACATGAGGTATCCACAAGGACCACGACTTTTCTCAGAAGTACACAGTAACCTCTCCTCCAATTCAGTTCTTGCTCCCTTTTCCCCATTCACTTTGGTGAGCCCTTATACTGTAAAAGCCTCCTTTTCATTCTTCAAAGACATTACTTATATGCCCAATTTATCTAAGCATTGGCCTTTAGAAGATTTAAACTGACACACCTTACTAGATAGATGAGGATTTATTTTTTCACTCACTACCTTGTGCCTTTTAAATCTTCTTTATATTTACCTGTTCATTTCTTCCTTCCCGCTTCTATTTAAATTGATAAAGCTTCTGTATAACAAATGTATTTTCTCCCTATATTTGGAAGCTTTGCCCTGATATCTATTCTTCTATTGTATTGTAACCCCCAGTTTTTATTTGGTTGCAATTGCCAACAACAACAACAACAAAAAACAAAAACAATGAAATAAACAACAACAATAAAACATTTCTAAGCTATCTAAACTAGATGTGGCCTTGTGACTCTATGCTGACTAACAAATATTATCTGATGTGGTAATAGAAATTACATCAAACATGACCCAATAAACCAGCAACAGAAGGAACACATTGAAATAAAAGGATAGCAGTCCCAAATGGCAACGGTGCTGTGCAAAATAAATACGGATTAAAAGAACAATAAACTCATGATAGCTCAACCAAGATTTTTAGAAGAAATGGACAAAAGAAAGCAATGCATACTTTACAATAGTGGTGTAGACCACAAAATTAAGAACAAAGGGCCTAAAAAAATCAGAGGAATGGTAGATAGAAATTAAGAGGAGAAGATAAGTGTAGAAGTAAATAATAAAAAGTGGTTATCTCACCTAAGAATTATAGATATGTACCTAACAATGAAGCCTGAACAACTGGTAAAAATTAACACTAAATTTTCTGGAAAATATTTTGAGCTATGATATGAATATTCAGCTATAAAGGGCTTTCTTACTTGAAAATAATTTAATAATACAATATATACACATGGATTTCCTATCAATAGTTTTGAATTAAATAATAATAAGCTATCTTCCAGAAAAATATCAATGTGACATAAAATTCCTTTCTAATGCTAAATGTTGGAAAATGATTAAGTGGGAAGGTTTGACTGAAACATTTTATATATATAGCCAGACTGTATTTCATGTGCGAAGGCTATGTCAAAAATTATCAGATATGATACAGCTCCAGCCTATGTAACCTTGGCAAAAGTATGTAATGATTCAATCCAGATTGCCAAAAAAAGAGAACTAAGCTAAGGTTATAATAAGTAAACACATGGCCAGAAATGACAGACAATTGCTTTTGAACATGAATTTATGTCTAAGTAATTATTTTAGTTCTAAAGTTTGTAACATTAAAACCCATGAGGTAAAAATGGTAGAAAATGCAAGTTTCCTTATATAAGAATGGGATATTAAGAAGCCCTTGTTAATTTTAGGGAAAATACAGCTTGAAAAATAATTTTTGAAATGTTAAACATAACCTGTTATCAAATTGACAGAATAATTCATTAATCTATTTCATCACCTAAAACTAATACATTTATATTATATTTCTATTAAATATCAAAAAATGTCCAGTTTCTAGAAAGATAAGTGAAAAATATTATGCCTCCCACGCACTCAAGAATACCACAGTTCAATAAGAAAAACTGGCACAAGCAGTTAATTACAAAAAATGTACAAATAACTATAGTATACCAAGGAAACACTGTCAAAGAATATAAATCCCTGTTTGAGAATAATCAGGGGAATTGGAATCATAGCAAATGGGACTGAAAAAACATTTATGAAATAAATATTAGGTCATTGTCAGTGGAAAGCAAAGCAAAATGATCATTTCCTAGGTAAAACATACAATAAAAATTATAAAGGCAAGAAAAAACATGGTAGAGAAAACAAAATCAGATTGGTGATACTAAATAATAATGGGACAGTGACTAGAAATTAAAATGGAAAGGCCGTCAATAGGTCTTGCCTGAGGCCTCTGTTCTGATCACTGTGGTGCGATCTTGGCTCAATGAAACCTCCTCCTGTCGAGGTCAATCGATTCTCCCCTCTCAGCCTCCCAAGTAGCTGTGGTAACAGGTGTGTACCACCATGCCGGGCTAATTTTTGGATTTTTTGGTAGAGACATGGTTTCGCCACCTTGGCCAGACTGGTCTCGAACTCCTGACCTCAAGTGGTCCACTTGCCTCAACCTCCCACCAGGGGTTGGCATTTTATTCTATTTTATTATTTTTGGCAGCAGTTGTGAAAGGGGTTGTGTTCCTTATTTGATTCTCAATTTGGTTGCTGTTGGTGTATAGCAGTGCTACTGATTTTTGTACATTGATTTTGTATCCCAAAATTTTGTTGAATTTATCTACCACATCTAGGAGCTTTTTGGATGAGTCTTCAGGGTTTTCTAGGTATACAATCATGTCATCAACAAATAGCAACAGTTTGACTTCCTCTTTACCAATTTGGATGCCCGTTATTTCTTTCTCTTTTCTGATTGTTCTGGCTAGGGCTTCCAGTACTATATTGAATGGAAGTGGTATAAGTGGTCATTTTTTTGTCTTGTTTTAGTTCTCAGGGGGAATGCTTTCAACTTTCCCTGTTCAGTGTAATGTTGACTGTTGGTTTGTCATAGATGGCTATTATTACCTTAAGGTATGTCCCTTCTACACCTATTTTGCTGAGGGTTTTAATAATAAAGAGATACAGTATTTTGTCAAATGCTTTTTCTGTGTCTATTGAGATGGTCATATAATTTTTGTTTTTCATTCTGTTTATGTGATGTATTACATTTATTGACTTGCACGTGTTAAATCCTCCCTGGATCCCTGGTAGAAAACCCACCTGATCATGATGGATTATCTTTTTGATATGCTGTCGGATTCAGTTAGCTATTATTTTTGTTGAGAATTTTTGCATCTACATTCATCAGAGATATTGGTCTGTAGTTTTCCTTTTTGTTATGTCTTTTCCTGGTTTTATTATTAGGATGATACTGACTTCATAGAATGATTTAGGGAAGATTCCCTCTTCCTCTACCTTTTGGAATAGTTTTAGTAGTATTGGTACCAATTATTCTTTGAATATTTGATATAATTCAGCTGGGAATTTCTCTAATCTTTGACTTTTTTATTGACCATTTTTCTATTATCATTTCAATCTTGCTGCTTGTAATTGGTCTTCTCAGGGTGTCTATTTCTTCTTAGTTTAATCTAGGAGGGTTGTATCTTTCCAGGAATTTATCCACCTCCTCTAAGTTTTCTAGGTTGTGCATGTAAAGGTATTCATGTTAGCCTTGAATAATCCTTTGTATTTCTATGTATTGGTGGTCATATCTCCAGTTTCATTTCTAATTGAGCTTATTTGGATCTTCTCTCTTCTTTTCTTCATTAATCTCACTAATGGTCTATCAATTTGTTTATCTTTTCAAAGAACCAGTAAAAGTTTTTTTTTCATTATCTTTTGTATTTTTTTGTTTTGATTTCATTTAGTTCTCCTCTTATCTTTGTTATTTCTTTTCTTCTTCAGGGTTTGGCTTTGGTTTGTTCTTATTTCTCTAGTGCCTTGAGGTGTGACCTTAGATTGTATATTTGTGCTCTTTCAGATATTTTTATGCAGGCATTTAATGTTATAAACTTTCCTCTTAGCACCATTTTTGTTGTATCCGAGTGGTTTTGACAGGTTGTGTCACAATTATCATTCAGTTCAAATAATTTTTTAAATTTTCCTCTTGATTTCATTGTTGACCCAAAGATCATTCAGAAGGAGATAATTTAATTTTCATTTACTTGCATGGTTTTGAGGGTTCCTTTTGGAGTTGCTTTCAAATTTTATTCCACTGCGGTCTGAGAGTGTATGTGATATAATTTTAATTTTCTTAAATTTATTGAGAGTTGTTTTGTAGCCTATCAAATGGTCTGTCTTGGAGAATATACAGTGTGCTGATGAACAGAATGTATATTCTTCAGTCTGTTGTGTCTGTTTTAAGAATAGCTATGTCTGCTTGCTTTTGGTGATGATTTGCATGGAATATCTTTTTTCACCTCTTTGCCTTAAGTTTATGTGAATCCTTATGTGTTAGGTAAGTCTCTTGAAAACAGCAGATACTTGGTTGGTAAGTTCTTATCCATTCTGCCATTCTGTATCTTTTAAGTGGAGCATTTAGGTCATTTAAATTAAACACTAGTTTTGAGACATGAGGTACTATTCTATTCATTGTGCTAGTTGTTGCCAGAATACCTTGTCTTTTTTTCTTTTTTTCCTTGTGTTATTGTAGTATAGGCCCTGTGAGATTTATGCTTTAAGGAGGGCATTTTTGGTGTATGTTATGGTTGTGTTTCAATATTTTGAGCTCCTTTCAGGAGTTCTTATAGTGCTGGCTTGGTAGTAGTGAACTCTCAGCTTTTGTTTGTCTGAAAAATACTTTGTATCTCCTTCAATTATGAAGCTTTGTTTCTCTGGATACAAAACTCTTGGCTGAGAATTATTTTGTTTAAGAAGGCTAAAGATAGGATCCCAATCCCTTCTAGCTTGTAGGGTTCCTGCTGAGAAATCTGCTGTTACTCTGATAGGTTTTCCTTTATAGGTTACCTGATGCTTTTGCCTCATGTCTCTTAAGATTCTTCCCTTCTTCTTGACCTTAGATAACCTTCTTGACCTTCTTCTTGACCTTAGATAACCTGATGACTATGTACCTGGGTCATAATCTTTTCATGATGAATTTTCTGGGTGTTCTTTGAGCTTCCTGTGTTTGAATGTCTCTATCTCTATCAATGCCAGGGAAGTCTTCTTGATTATTCCCTCAAATAAGTTTTCCAAACTTTTAGATTTCTGTTTTTCCTCAGGAACACCAAGTATTCTTACATTTAGTAGTCTAACATAATCCCAAACTTCCTGGGGCTTCGTTCATTTTTTTAATTTCTTTTTTCCTTCCCTTTGTTGGATTGGGTTAATTCAAAAGTCTTGCTTTTGACCTCTGAAGTTCTTTCTTATACTTCTTCAAGTCTACTGTTGGAACTTTCCAGTGCAGTTGCATTTCTTTAAGTGTGTCTTTCATTTCCAGAAGTTGTGATATTTTTTATTTATGATATATATTTCTTTGGAGATTTTTTCATGTGTATAATATATATAATATATCTAATATATTATATATATTATATATCTAATATATCTAATATATTATATATATTATATATCTAATATATCTAATATATTATATATTATATATATTATATATCTAATATATCTAATATATTATATATTATATATTATATCTAATATATTAGATATAATATATATAATGTATATATATAAATTCCTTTAAGTTGGGTTTCACCTTTCTCTGATGCCTCCTTGAGTAGCTTATTATCTCAGAAGGCAACCTTGAATTCTTCTGATTTTTTTTTCTGGCAATTTAGAGATTTCCTCTTGGTTTGGATCCATTGCTGGTGAGCTAGTGTGATTGTTTTGGAATGTAATAGAAACTTATCTTGTCATATTACCAAAATTGTTTTCCTGGTTCCTTCTCATTTGGGTAGACTATGTCAAATAGAGGGTCTGAGACTCAAGGGCTGCTGTTCAGAATCTTTTGCCCCATGGGGTGATCATTGATGTGGTGTTCTCCCTCTGCCCCTAGGGATGAAGCTTCCTGAATGCCAGACTGCAGTGATTATTATTACTCTTCTGAGATTAGCTGCCCTGTGGAACTACCGGGCTCTGGGCTGGTACTGAGGAGTGTCTACAAAAAGTCCTGTAATGTGACCCATCTTCAGGTCTGTCAGCTGTGGATACCAGCACCTTTTCTGGTGGAGGTAGCAGGGCGGTGAAGTTTACTCTGCGAGAGTCCTTGTTTGAAGTTTTGTTTACTGTGCTCATTTCCTCAAATGCTGGTTGTACTAGCGGGGAAGTTGTCACATGGACAAACTTAGGACCTCTGGCTACACAGGATTTTACAGGCAGTGAAATTAGTTGCCATTTTCTCCTTCCTTGGAGCAGGGTTGTTCTGTTATGAGTTGCTGTAATGGCTTTAGTTGGTTGACCTCTAGCCAGGAGGTGGCTCTTTCAAGAGAGCACCAGCTGTGGTAGTCTAGTGGGATACAAGTTTGCCCTAAGATCATCTGGATAAGTGTTTGGGTTTCTCAGGTTATGGACAGGGCCATAGTGCTCCCCAAAGTTTATGTCTTTTGTCTTCAGCTACCAGGTTAGATAGAGGAAGACCATCAGGTGGGGGCAAGGCTAAGCATGTCTGAGCTCAGACTGTCCTTGGATGGGGCTTGCTGCAGCTACTGTGGCAGATGGGAGTGGTTCTTACGCCAATGGGGTTATGTTCCCAAGGGGATTATGACTGTCTCTGCTGCTTTGTTCAGGTTGCCCAAAAAGTGGGGAAAAGCCGTCAGTGACAGGCCTCACCCAGCATCCATGCAAGTGGTAAGGCCAATCTCACACCTGCCATGCTCCCTCAAGAGTTAACAGAGCCGAATTTATACCCAGGCCTCTGCTGCACAGGGCTGAGATCTTGCCCCATGCCACAAGCCTACCCACTGAGAAGGCAAGCCAGGCTTTAAGGCCTTACCTCTTCCTGTGTGTTGTGACTTCTGTGCTCCTATCTGCACTTCCTGCTCACACCCCCTGGATTCTGCCCAGGAAAATGTGTGCTCTGTTGAAATTATTACAAAGTTCAGCTGGATGTTTCTTTCTCCCTGTGGTCCTTTCCCAATTCCACTGGCTGTCCTCCCCAAAGACCTCTGTGAGAAAAAGTCAGAAATGACTTCCCTGGGCTTCTCTGAGGACCAGGAGTGCCTGTAGGGCTCTTCCTGCTGCTTCTTCTATTTTTATATTTTGCTCAGCTCTCTAAATTCATTTCAGCTCTAGGTAAGGTTCAACCTTTCCTCCCATGATCTGGATTTTCAGGTTCCCCAGTAAGGATGTGTGTTCACAGGTGGACTTTTCCCATCTCCCACTTTGGGTACTCACAGTTTTTCAGCTGTCTCAGAGTTTACAGCCACAAGCTACTGCTTTCAAAAGGTCTGTGGACCCTTCAAGTTTTATTGGTATATTCCTGCAGTGGTTCACTATGTGAGTCTCCACATGTTGCTCTGTCAGTCTGAGTGGGAGCTGCCCTCCTCCTTGTTTTAATTACTGTAGAGGAATATCACTGAAAGCTATTCAGTACACTATAATTTTAAAAGCAGGGATAGTGTCTAGCTCATTATTTTATCAGTAGTGAATGGCATAACTTATTGGTGAGTTATAAAACAAATCAGTAAGATTTCACTCTTAAAATGGTTAAAACATTAAAAGAAATGTAAACTGGTAAAAATGTTTTTCTGTAAAGCAAATTGGATGTAGTAAGTCTTAAATTGTGTATATCCTTTAAATTTGAAGTAATATGTCTTAAATTGTATATATCCTTTAATCTGTATTTTTATTTCCAAAAGTGTCTTAAAGAAAAGAGAACTATATATGGAAATATATTATTTTTGTGATATTTTACTAGCAAAAATAAGTGTGCAACCTAAATGTACCATAATATGATAATAAATGTAGTAAATTAAATATGATTTACCTTTATATGAAATCTTATGTTGCTATTAAATATGGTGTATGGTGACATGGGATCATGGTAAACATATACATATATTTATTATAATTTTAAATAATGTATTTGCATGTATATAAAGACTATTTTTATAAATGTATTCAATTAAATCTGAACTCTTACAATGTGCTGGTCACTCTTTTAAAGTGGTGCAAACACTTGGATGTAAAAGACACTGTGCTACAAGAGCTCCACCATTGCAAACTGGATTTTAATACTTAGTTTGAAATTACTTGTTAAGGAAATGAATTGTATTTTTATTTAAATCAATTTTGATACATATGTGGTTAAAACTTCAAGCCTCTTGAAATAATTCTTACTACTTTGCACCTGGAAAAAGGAGACAGAATGGCTGAGTGTTCTCAGTGAATATTGGTACACTAATATAGCCTTAGCTCATAAACTAATTGATTCAGATTGGCTGAGATTGAGTTGACTTGTATATATTTTTTAATCTCCCTAAGGCTCTTTCCTCTTCATAAAACAAAGGGCTAAATAAATTTATATTAGCTGAACTATAAGATTTTAAAATGATATAATCTAAGTATTCATCATCTTAACCTATTGTAAATTCTCAAAACATTATTCTCAAAAATTATTATTAATTCTTAGAAGAGAAGGTGAGAAGGAGAGAATGGAAAGTGAGGAGAAATAGTCAAGAGCTTCAATAGAGGAACACAGGAACTAGCTTTGACACAAAATATGATGTGCTAAATTCTGCTTAGCTTGAGAGTGAAAGATAATATTACTGAAGATTCCTTAGAGCAGATGATATTTGACTTTGTCCTTAAAGGCAGGTTTTGCTGTCTGAATAAGAAAGAAAAAGGCGTTTTCACACACAGGCATTATTTTTGTAGATATGACAATAAGTAGATCATATGCCATTTTGGGGAATATTTTACCCAATAAGACAGTTTTGTGATACCTTTTGGTTTTAAAAGAACAATGTTTGTGGTATTGTTGGTGGAGGTGTTGGCTTTTTCTTTTTTTCCTTGCCAAGTTTCTTTTCTCCTAATTTCCACTTATTTTCTCTTTTGGCCAAACTGCTTTGATTAACCTAACTCTGGGCCTAAATAGCTGAAGACGTTAATGATTCTCTGGAACCAGGACTTGGCAGTAATAATTCCTAGCTTGAACTTGGGAACAAGATTTGGGGCAATTTGCTAATACTTTGTGGCATGGAGCCTGGCTTAAAAATGTATAACAAATACAGTTTCTTCAAATGAAGAAGAATATAGTTAATGGCTCTAGAAAAATCCCCCAATGGGGAGTCTCGATCCATCTTTAACATCTGCAACTTTTTAAAGAGAATATTTCTTTGGATAATAAGACTGGCCTTTAAATTAGTTGAAGAGTGTATGTCTCATGTTAAAAATAGATTAATTTACCTGGTTTACAACAGAGTAGTTAAAATTTATGCACCAAAGCTGTGTTGGAAATAGAACGTGTGACCAACTTTCAGCAATATTATTTATTTATTACTTTTCTTTTTCCAATATTTATTTTAGGTTCAAGGGGTACATATGCAGATTTTTTCTGTGGGTAAATTGCATATTGTAGGGATTTGGTATACAGAATATTTTGTCATCATAATCATCATAATACCCACTAGGTAATTTTCAATTCTCACTCTCCTCCTATCCTTCACCCTCAAGCAGATCCCAGTGTCTATGGTTTCCTTCTTTGTGTCCTTATGTACTCAGTGTTTAGCATCCTTTTATAAGTGAAAACGTGGTATTTGGTTTTCTGTTCCTGTGTTAATTCCTTAGGATAATGGCCTCCATCTCCATGCATGTTGTTGCAAAGGACATGATCTCTTTTGTTTTTTGTTTTTGTTTTTGTTTTTTTTTTTTGAGTCAGAGTCTTGCACTGTCACACGGGCTGGAGTGCAATGGCACGATCTCGGCTCAATGCAACTCTGCCTCCTGGGTTCAATCAATTCTCCTGCCTCAACCTCCTGAGTAGCTGGGATTATAGGCATGCACCACCACGCCCGGCTAATTTTTTGTATTTTTAGTAGAGACAGGGTTTCACTATGTTGAACAGGCTGGTCTTGAACTCCTTGTGATCCTCCTGCCTCAGCCTCCCAAAGTGCTGTGATTACAGATGTGAACCAACATGCCTGACTGATCTGATTTTTTTTTTTTATGGCTATGTAGCATTCTATGGTGTATATCTACCACATTTTTTCTTGTCCAGTCCACCACTGATGGGCATCTAGATTGATTTCATGCCTTTGTTGTTGTGAACTGTACTGTGAACATACACATGCATATGTCTTTAAGGTAAAATGATTTGTGCTCCTTTAAGTATATACTTAGTTATGGGATTGCTGAGTCAAATAGTCATTGTATTAAGTTCTTTGCAAAATCTCCAGACTGCTTTCCACAGTGGCTGAACTAATTTACATTTTTACCAGCAGTATATAAACATTTCCTTTTTATCTGCAGTCTCATCAGCATATGTCATTTTTTTAACTTTTTAATAATACCCATTCCAACTGGTGTGAAATGATATCACATCATAGTTTTGATTTACATTTCCCTAATAGTTAATAATATTGAGAATTTTTTCATATGCTTGTTGGCCAGGTGTATGTCTTACTTTGAGAACTGTCTGCTCATGTCCTTTGCCCATCTTTTAATGGGGTTGTTTGTTCTTTGCTTATTGATTTGTTTAAGTCCCTTATAGATTCTTGATATTAGACCTTTGTCAGATGCACAGTTTGCAAATATTTTTCCCATTCTATAGGTCAACTGTTTACTCTGTAAGTTTATTTTGCTCTGCAAAAGCTCTTTAGTTTAATTAGGTCCACTTGTCAATTTTTGTTTTTGTTGCAATTGCTTTTGGAGTTTTCATCTTGAGTTCTTCGCCAGGGCCAATGTCCAGCATGGTATTTCCTGGGTTTTCTTCTAGAGTTTTTGTAGTTTAGCAGTAGAATTTAAAAGGCTTGGTAAATATTTCTGCTTGGGTCTCAGAGCTCATTAATGCCTGGTCACTCAAGTCACGGTCAAAGTTTTGATAGCCTCTTAAAAAAATTATCCCATAGCTTTTTTCTCTCTGGTGAAGTCTAAGTAAGGCAGCTGCTACTTCTGAAAACAAAAGCACTTATAGAAATGTCATTTTTTCAATTTTCATATGAGATAGGCTCATTTGCTATAAAAACTTTAGCTTTCCAGGGCAATTCCACTCCTCCCACCTCCATACTTTCTCAGTCTGGAAATGTATCTTCTTGAAGTAGATGAAATAAATCTGAAACTGTTTGTTTTAGGGATAAGAATGTAGTAGACAGCCTCTAATATAGCACCCAATGATTTCTGCCTCCCAGTATACACACTTTTGTATAAACCCTTCCCCTTTAGTGTGGGCTGGATTTATTAACTGCCTTCTACCAAATAGAACACACAAGAAGTTATTTGATACCAGTTCTGTCTGTGATTAGAATATTACAGGTCATGACTTCCATCTTTGATTTTCTTTCTCTCTCTTCCTCTTCCTCTTTCTCTCTCTCTCTCTCTCACACACACACACACACACACACACACACACACACACACACACACTCTATTTAATTACAAGCTCAGGGGCAAGGCAGCTGTAATGTCATAAGGCAGCCTTGTAGAGAGTCTAACATGAGTGAAATTGAAGCAGATTTTTCCCCAGTTGAGACTTCAGAAAAGATGAAAGTCCTGGCTGACAACTTTACTGCAGTCTCATAAAGACAAGGTCTTTCTGAAAGGTTACTGCAGTCTCATAAAGACAAGGTCTTTCTGAAAGACCTTGAGACAGAGGCACCCAGCTAAGCCACCTCCAGATTCCTGACCCACAGAACTTTAAGATAATACATTTTTATTGTTTTAATATGTATGGTTCAAGGAAATTTAAAGAAGAATTTGACAAAGATTTTCTTACAGGGCAAGATAATAAATATTTAGGCTGTAGGTAATACTGAATCTATCACAGCTCAAAATATGCCATTGTACCATGAAAGCAGTCATAGATAATATGGAAACAAAAAGGGATGACTGTATGACTCTCTTTCAAGATAACTTTATTTACAAAAACAGAAACTGGTTCATGAGGTGTAGTTTGCAGACACCTTATTTATAGGAAATGCCAATAAGAATGAAACAGGAGGGACAAGTAAAATAAAAAGTGTTCTAAATGGCTTGAGGCCTGTAACTTCTATCTACTTCTATAAGTATGTAAAAATGTTTATAACTTTTTTCTTCTTTTTTTCCTTCTTTCCTTTATTCTTTTTCTCTTTTATGACCTCACTTTTTCACTTTTGCTTTTCTCCCTCTCTTTCCTTTTTAATGCATTCTCTGCTTTTTGCTTCTCACTCACCCTCTGTGAAATAGTTGCAAAGTTGATTTACCATTACCTGGACAAATCACCAAATCCTTTATTAATACTTCCTATGTTATGAATATTGGATGCTTTTATGTCTTTCTATAAGGGCATTCAACTGTGAAATACATTGGTACTAATAACTTAAAAAATTTTAAATGTGTGTCCTTCCATTTTTCTTTAATAGTGTAGTTGTAATTCCTGGACTAAGCTCGACTACCAATAGATCTAAGTTATATGCTTTTATTCAGAAATGATCGTCATACTATGATGATCTCTTTCTCTGTCTCTCTCTCTCTCTCTCTCTATCTCTCCAGATTATATTGACATCTAGCAGAACCCAGCCCCAAAAAATAACATACAGAGGAAGTCAGATCTCATCATGATGGGTGGAAAAAATAAAATGTCTGAAGATTGGAGAGCAGCTACAGAGTGCTGCACCATTTCTTTAAGAGAGCAATCAATTCTGAGAATCTTAATGTGGAAGATAATGAATAAATATAGTTTAATTTACATTTTCTATGTCTGTCTCTCCTATAAGCCACAAAGCTTCTTGCTATTAAAAATATAAATGTTTCAACGTTTGTAAAACTGTTTTCTCATCTGTAAAATGAGAATCATATTGGCTATATACATGTCGAGATTTTTGTAAGGATTAAGTAATATATGAGGAGGTACATATCACATTCAAAATAGATATGAACATTCATTTGGGAATCAATAATATAAAAAGCTTTATGGTAGGTAATGTTTGTTGAATTATTTCCAGTTTGATCACCTCAATTTCCATATAAGATTATTTCAAATACTACAAACCGTGCTCTTATCAAGTCTTGTCTAAAACATTGAATTTCATTCCATTTGCCTCTATGCTAGAAGGGCAACCTATTCTCCCCATTTGGAACTTTGTATGAATATGTAATGCCTGGAGCTCAAACTTCACAGTTATAGAAAAGATGGAAATCTTTAATTTTGTTCTAGACCTTGAAGCCAGGGCTGTATGCTAATCAACTGTGGCAATTATTTCTGTGTAATTTTCTAATTTCAGTTAACACCACTTAGTTGGCCGGTGAAGTCCCTCAGTGTCAGAAGCCAAGGCATTTATTTCTGAGCAGTAATAATAGCTTCTAATAGCTATGTTAATATCCTATAGGAAGTAGAAGCCTCGGTGGCCTCTTCAATAATTAAAATAAATTTTTGTGTAAATTCATTAAAACAGAATGTACATTGGGCCTAGAAGACGCTTGGCATGTGGTAGGTACTAAAATGTTTGTTGACAGTATCTAGAAATAAATAAGTATTCCAAAGTTTAATGCATCTACATATATTATTTTCTATACTGGGATAATTTTAAAAGTCAAAAGAAAATCTATCAGTGAAACAGGCATAAACAGGGTCTGTCTTAGGTGAAATAGGATTTATGTGAATGCTAATGAAAATTTATATGTTTTAGTGGTCTACATCTTTTGGTGTATTAGACAGTTGCACTTTATAGAAGCCAAATAATTAAACAATATGAAATATTATCTTTGAACCTAGTAATTACTTTGAGAACTCAAAAATCAGCATGTATATTTTTCTATTTTCAGAAGTCAGCTCTAAATTTGTTCCTCTAGAATAACATGATGACCATTCTGGCTGAGCGTTACTGAAAATTTGTAGGTTATGACTGAAAAAACAATTCAGAGAGAACTTAACTTCAAATCTTTGTATAGTGTGTGTTCATGGGGTAAGTAAAAGATAAATTTGCAAAGCCACCCAGAGTTTTTGGATTTTCATGATTAGTTAAGTCAATTTTAATATTGGTTTCTAGGGGCTTTGTAATCAAGTTACTCAGAGAAACAACGTTCCAGATGAAAACAAAATTTAATCTTCCACTACAGATGTGTCTTTTGGGGTCTTTATCTGTCAATAAATTTTGTTAATTGACAAGAAAAATAATACATACTATATGCTAATCTTTATTTTCTTTTGAAATTATATATTTTTATGGTTTTAGGTCTAACATTTAAGTATTTAATCCATCTTGAATTAATTTTTGAAATGATGAGTTCATGTGCTTTGTAGGGACATGGATGAAATTGGAAATCATCATTCTCAGTAAACTATCACAAGGACAAAAAACCAAACACTGCATGTTCTCACTCATAGATGGGAATTGAACAATGAGAACACATGGACACAGGAAGGGGAACATCACACTTCAGGGACTGTCGTGGGGTGGGGGGAGGGGGGCGGGAGAGCATTAGGAGATATACCTAATGCTAAATGATGAGTTAATGGGTGCAGCACACCAGCATGGCTCATGTATACGTATGTAACTAACCTGCACATTGTGCACATGTACCCTAAAACTTAAAGTATAATAAAAATAAATAAATAAATAAATAAAAGAAATTATATATTTTTTGGTCATACATTTAAAGGATAAGTTTGCAACTGAAGCTTAGAGAATTGTATCAGTTTAGGATTGAATGATTTGAGAAGGGGATGATTATTTCATGATCATTTTGGTAAACTGCAGCATGGATATTATTTAATTAAAGGCAGTCCATAACTCTAGTTCCTGGAGGAAAAATATGGCAGCCTAGTCCTTTAAATCTTGAGGCTCTAAAACTAAAATATTATTAGTACCATTGAAATAAGCATTTGAAATTTTACCACCTGCCTCTCATGGTTACAATTTCAAGTGGTTTTCATATTTTGATTATGAAAGGCGAGCACAAGTACTATTATCAGTGACATAAGAAGCTTATTTTGTATAATAAATTGTGATCACAGTTTGATGATACTTTTCTCTCACAGCAAATATCATTTTTTAAAGTCTTACTTTTATCTCAATGTAACTGATCTTCCCATTGTAGTTTTACATTACTCTTGCTCTTTAAATTATTCCTTGAATAAAATGGCACATTAAAAATCTTTACAGAGCAACTTATTCTAATCACTCCATTTAAATTTTGCATTTCTTATGTTTTATAACAAATAAATTATGCAGTTTACTCTTAGTAGTAGAAGAATCTCCAGAGTAATATGTACTTAGTACTATGGTCTTCCATTACACAGATGAGTTAAAAACTCTGAATCATTTGTATGCCTTTAAATTGTGTTTCTGGATGAATTACGACTCAGTTGAATTCCTAATTTTGAGAATATGTTGATAACTTCAATGTGCTTTATTCAGTTAAAATTAAAATCAACCACAGCAGGGTGCAGTGGCTCATGCCAGTAATCCTAGTGTTTTGGGAGGTTGAGGTGGGAGGATCACTTGAGGCCAGGAGTTTGAGAACAGCCTGGACAACATAGCAAGAGCTCATCTCTACAAAAACAATTTAAAAAATTAACCAGACATTGTGACATATGCTTTTAGTCCTTGCTACTTGGGAGGCTAAGGTGGGAGGATCACTTGAGGCCAGTTGTTTGAGATTACTGTGAGCTATGATCACACCACTGAACTCCAGACTGGGCAACAGAACAAGACCCTGTTTTTTGTTTTTGTTTTTAAATCATCCACAAAAATTCAGTGTAACCCATAATATTTAACACTTATTTGACACTTATTCTGAATTAAGCATTATTGCAAGTGCTTCATGGGGTTGGCAAACTACATCTCACAGGCCAGGTTCAGCATTGCTGTTTGTTTTTATAGATACAGTTTTCTTTTAAGTTGGCCACACCTATTAATTTTCGTATTTCCTATCGCTGCTTTCATGCTACCACAGCAGAGTTGACTAGTTACCACAAAGACTGTATGTCCTATAAAGCATCAAATCTTTACTATATGATCCTTCATATAAATAGTTTGCTAATCACTATATTAGCATTTTGATCTCCTCACCAACCATACAAAGTATTATTATCACCATAATCTCTGTTTTAAAGAAGAAAATGGTGTACGTAACTTTTCCAAGTTCATGCTTCCACTAAATGGAAGAACACGGATTTATTCAGGCAACTGGTTCCACCAGTCCCCATTCTCAACTATGCCAAACTGCATCTCACATGGAGCATTATGTCTCTCACCTACAAAGGAGCAACTATTCCAACAGACATTAGTTTATTTTTTAAAAAATTAGCTGGGTATTAATGGTTTTTCCCCAAAGAATAAATTTCTTGCAATTGTAGATTGGGGGTTAAGACTAAACTTCTGGCCACTTGTCATTGTTTGCATTGATTTCTGATAGCGAAATTCTCCATATTTGTAATATAAAACAGATCATTTATATGTTCTCAGTAAATAGTAATAGAAAGCCAGAAGAATTTGATGTGAATGATATGTATATAACATTATATATGATATCTGTACTTTAGCTGGCCTAAGACAAATAACAATGAAAAAAGCAGTTATAAAAAGAGTCTGTACCCTCAAATATTTCCTTGTCTCCCCAGCAGTTATGGGAGACACTTAGAAAATGATAGTAATTAGTGAAAATAATAGAAAATGCTGTCATCAGAATCAAAATTTTAGGTAATGGTTATAGCTTATTTGGGGAGACCTTATCACTATTTAAACCACTTATCCACACCCAAACCCTTTGGAAAATTAAAATTTTGCACTAATAAGAGAAGGATTTTTGCAGCTGCCAGCACATGATGGACTTCCCAATAACAGGCAGGACGAATGTTCTTTTTCACAGTTGGAGCACGGTTCCCATGGCAACACTTGCTGTATGCATTCAAATGAAACTTCTCTTTTTCCTTTCAAGAATCTTTGCCTTTTCTTCTCCCTAGCCTAACATTTTTCATTAAACATAAAAACCTTGATCTTTAAAAGACTAAAACCTACTGGTGAACTCCAGTTTTCCATTTTCCCTGTATGAAATTTAGAAAGAAAATATGCACACTAAAATTTGACTGGATGTTGATTTTCTTCCTTATTATGTCACATGCAGAATACTCAAAACTATCTTTGACCAAGGAAAATGTCCAAATTTAACTGTGACTTAGAAACCTGAGTTTTGCATACATGCAACAATATATTAGGGGCTCTTGTTCTATTGCCTGAAGATAAAATATAATACAGAATACAGGGATTGTGTTGAGAGCAGATTGCGGTAATTTGAATATTGATCAGGCATAGATTCTGCTATTAGTACCTGGCATTCATTAAAGGCATAAACCACTTCTAATAAATAATTCCCCAGGAGAAATCTGGGCTTGGGTGAATGTCCTTGGGTGGGGGGAATTTATTACAAAGTTACAAAAAGCAAGAAAAAGAAGAAAGACATAAAATGTGTGGTGGGGAGGTATCTGATGTACAGAGAAACTGGTCTTTACAAATGTCATCAACCAGAGTATGGTAGATACAGAATTAAATACTGCAACACAGTGATTTTCAATGTGTGGTTATCAACTAAGGCTGATCTGCCAGCTGCTTATTATGGGTCCTCAACATGAAAAGTTCAGTCCGTGTTTGTTGCCAGTGCACACACTTTCAATGAATGTGTTCAGTTTGTTTTTAATTCTTTGTTTTGTCTTCTTCATTATGTTTATTATGATTATATTTATTAAAATGTAATTGTATATGTATTGAGTCTGATAACAGAAATAGATATGTTAATGTGATTGAATCATTTTGCAATGTACACATAGATGAAAATATCACATTGTGTTCCATAAATATACAAGAAAAAGTTAACAAAACAAATACATAAAAATATAAAATAGGGCTTCTACTTTGAATGATTTTGATTTTTTATTTTGTTTTTCTTAGATTTAATAGGTGTTGTATTGTTGCAATTGATGTCAAATAAAAAAATTATGGCATGAGAAGCACTATGTAGTTGACATCAGATTACACTGGGTAATTGGAGTCTTCTGCCTCTGCCTCTGCGTGCTTGAATAAATTCATTTTATTTTTTGTTTGTTCTGAAAGAAAAAAAGTCAAATGGTACAAATTAAATAGTGGCATATATTTTTATGTATTGTCTTATTTTATCTTTATAAAACGCCCATGAAATAGATCTAATGTTATCCATTTTACGTGCAAAGAAACTGATGCTTTAGGAGATAACTTGCCTGTATTAGCCAGGAGGTTGCTGGATTCTGGAAAGAGGATCAAATTCAGGTTAGTTAACATATCTTAATGAATAGACCCCTCTTTGAGCTGTTAACAAGATAAAAATAATGAAGGGATGTTGAGGTACTCAGAAATTGGCAAAAGCAGGAAGTTATTATCCAATGTGTGCCTGATGGGACACATAAAGAAAATTGTTAATGGAGAAATAGCTATGTACCTTTAGGAGAAAGACTGTCCTATAGGCACTGTGAGGTGGACAACCATAGCCACTGCCAACCCATGCCCTTGCAGGGATGGGACAAAATACTTAATGTCTCTCTCCAGTGAGAATGAGAGACACAGAAAAGGAGACACCTAACAAGATCAATAGGAAGTGTATTAGTCCGTTCTCATGCTGCTAATAAAGACATACCCAAGACTGGGTAATTTATAAAGGAAAGAGGTATAATTGTCTCACGGTTCAGCATGGCTGGAGAAGCCTCAGGAAACTTACAATCATGGTGGAGGAGGAAGCAAACATGTCCTTCTTCACATGGCAGCAGGAGACAGAAGAATGAGAGCAAAAGGGGTTTGCCCCTTATAAAACCATCAAATCTTGTGAGAACTCACTTACTTACTATTATGAGAATGGCATGAGGGTAACCACAATTATGATTCAATTACCTCCCACCAGGTGCCTCCCACGTTACATGGGGATTATTGGAACTACAATTCAAGGTGAGATTTGGATGAAGGTACAGGCAAATCATAACAGGAAGTGACACAGCCACTGCCAGAAATCATACCCCAGAGGAGAGAGGAGGTAGGGAAGAAAGATGCTAAACTTTCTCTTTTTCCCCTGGTGCACTGCTTGCCTGTGGGGTAGCTTTGTTAAGGCTTAATAAAGTTTAAGCCTTAGGTCTTTTTCTGGAAGAAGTCTCTTCCAAGGTCTTGGGATGGAACCTATAAAAATATCCATATCATTGGTTCTGTGTCATTTGAAATAGTAATATTTTTTCAATCACTATTCATTAAGAGCTCTTTTTCTTTTCTAATATTTTCTCTCCTTGATGGGTGTATTAGGGAGCCCACTGGCATTTTGGGGATCTAGTTAAGGAGAAGTTGAGTTAGAGATTCAAAAAAAGAGTAAGATTCAAAATAAGAATAAGAAAGATAAGAAGAAAGAAAATATGAAATAAAATTCAGTTTTATTTTATGTTTTTATGAATCACAGTCCCTTTTTTGTATATTTCAGTAATTGCTGGTTATGCAACTGTAGGAATAGCTTCTAGAAATCCTCTTACCACCTCTGTGTCAATTAACCTGTCATTATGACTAGATAGTGCAGGGCCAGAAGTGATGTTTTATAGGAGCATCTTTAGACCACCTGGAATGGAAAGTATGTAGGTAGAGAAGAAGATTTAAAAGGAGCAACCAGGTTAAAATATTGGAATCCATCCTTGGAAAAATGTTCCAAATCTTGTACTTAAGACATAAGCAAAGAAAAACCACCTGTTAGAGATTTTCTGATATTTGACAACAATCCTAAATATTTACACAGTATTATTAAAAAGAAGTTGTGAATTTAAGAGACATTTTAAAGTCTGTAGTAAAAACCAAAACCAAATATTGATCAACCATACAAGAATAAATGCAGAATTATCTTTCTATCCTCTGTAGAGACAATGTTACTATTAAAATCATTCTCATACGAAAAGCATGCAGGAAAAAGCATATAGGGAAAAAGTATTGGAGATGCAATCAATGAATACAAAAATATGCTCTTTTCTGGATTTTGCTATGTTCATGCTATTTTTCTTGAACATTTCTTTTAAGAGTTTGTCTTATATATTCTTAAAATATGTAATTTGTTGTGAATCCTCAATTTGAATATATATTCATTACTCTACCTAATTCTGTATGTATAATTTTGTATCATTTTTCTAAAAGGGGTTACTCAGTTTCATGCCCCATAGTGCTTAGCCTGCCTCTGCTTCTGACGGTGCCAACCATTGGCTAAAGCCAAACTTAAACTTGTTTCTCAGGTTGGTCTATTTGAAGGAGCGAGGGAGAAGGTGAATGACAATCAAGGTTGAGAAAAGAAAACAAAACAATAAGCTCATCATTCAAGTTCACATAGCTACACCAAGGCAGGGTCAGGAGTCAGTCGACAAATGTCTGTGACTCTAAGGCACATGCTCTTTCTACATATCTCTGTACTGTTCAGTCATTAAATATAAAAAGATGAGGAGTAGGAGGTGGAAGATGGATTAGATCATCCTCCATACTCTATTTATATACAGTCCCCAAATGGGGAACAGAATATTATTATCCTTAAAGCATATGAAGGGTAATAAGATTTGCAGAAATATGAATAAAAATAGTTTGCTGACTTTCTTATCTCAGAAGATTTTTCTTTATTTCACTATGCAGTCCACATGGCTAACAATTTGCTTTTGAAATGATTGGTTGATTATAAACAAGTATCTGATCAAAGGAAATATTTAATAAGAGAGGAAAGTTATTTTCAAAAGTATTCTTTGACACAATCTGGGTTGAAAAACAAGTTCTAGAAACTTTCAGAATAAAACAAAACAAAGCAAATATAAATTACCAATTGATTTTTCTTCTTTCTTTCTCTTAACACAGTAACTTAATTGAGCATTTATTTTTGCCTTGTTTTGTTTTATTCAGGTGCCATGAAACCTTGCCCTCAACCTTGTATTCTGAAATATGTAAAATATTCCTCTCATGACATGACTGAAAAAATACACGTATTATATTTTACTGATGTATTTCTGGCAGTCTTGTTTCCTTGTTTGTGATATCTCCTTGGGGATATTGAGCTTTGGCATTATTTTAAAAAATCAGGATGAGGAGAATCAGGGAGAGCTGTCAATCTTTCAGCCAAGAGGAACATCTGCTAATAGCTAACGTACTTTAACCAGCTGGATTATGCTTATGAGAAGGTTTATTACTTTCTGAGGGGCAAGAGCTCTGGCATCCTCTGAGTGGATTCAGATACATTATCTGTCCAGGACATATAAGTTGCATTTAAAGTCAGAATAGCAGGCAAAATAATTACAGTATCTAAAATAATACAATCAGGGATTACCACAGTTCTAAAGATCACTTGGAAAGAAAATGGAAGGAATTTGGTTCTTAGTGGATAGCTGGAGCCTCTTTCAGAGAATCACATATTCTTTTACCTCTCCTGGACCCCCACCAGACCCGTTTGCCCACGAACAAAAGGAAAACTTCACTAATGGTTAGTACTTCTGGCTAAGATGGCTACATCTGCACTCATATCCACTCATCTCTTTACTAAGTGGTAGAAGCCTTACATTTTAGCTGAGCACAACGACTGCTCTAGAATAAAGCCTATATGTCTAGGCAAGTTTGCAGCCATAGACATGTTCATATAAATAAGTTCTCACCAATGAGATGTGAGTGGAACTAATTGCTGCACCTTCTCATACCTGCCTTATTTTTGCTCTTTCATCTCCTGGTGCTTGTTTGTTCTGGACTTGATTATGAGCCACCTTAGACCACATAAACAAGGGTAATACCTTAAGACCTGCAGAAAACAGAAGGCACTCACTGTGCCATCATATCTTCCCTGGGCTTCATAAACTCAGGCTATTAGATGAGGAAGACATAAACTTTTCTCTCATTAAAATCTCCACTATTTGGTATCTTTGATGCAGCCACAGAATCTACATTCTACTTTTAAAAAAAAACACCTAATGATTCTGGCTAAGCCCTTTTCTGGAACATTTATTTCCCCATCTTTTAGAAAGCAACTTCCCTTGAAGTCCTCATTCCTGTTTAACAAATGATTCCAAACTTCTTGTAATTAAAACATGGAATATTTATTTTGTATGACTCCTAGATGTCTCCCCAATTACAATAGTAAAGTAAATTAACAGTTAATAGTTATGAATTGCTTGCTAGTGTTAGGTACTGTTCTAGGTACTTCAAATACATAAATACACTCGGTCCATACAGCAACTCTGTGATGTAAAAGTTATAATTATTCTCATCATAAATACTTTGACCACTATCACATAGTTCTTAAATATCTGAACCAAAATTCAAATCCAGGCAGTTGTAGTCTGGTGATTTTTCATGTAGTCATAACACTACAGTTCCTCTGATTCTTTTCTTATTCTGCTTACTCAGATTTTTTCTGAAGTATACTATTCCCTGGGATTTACATTCATTGGTAAACTAACCAGGGATTCATATATGTAGCTTGGATATTTATTGAATAAATTATATGTGGAAGGCAATGCTTAGGACATGTTAAGCACTCAGTATGTATAATTTCAATGAGTAGTGGAGGGCTGGAGCCTGATCACATGGGCTCTTCAAGAGCCAACTGTGCATCTTTTCCCTACTCTACATTCAGTTCAGTGAAGACAGGTTGCTCACTTGAAATGTTCCCTGGTAGGAATATTAAATTTACCAACACTATAAATCAGGATTTTTGTTTCCTTTGGAGAATCAACTTACTAGTATACCACTTGTTAGGAAAGTTCAGAAAAATTACATAAAGCTGTTAAAGGCAAAAATCATATTCTATCTGGGGATACCAACATCTCAAGGTAATTGTCATATAGGATAATATAAGAATATTATTTAAAATTTTCAGTAAAAAATTGATGAGACAATTTAGCTCAAGTATGCCAGAATTTTTTCTTAAAAAAGCAACTGAAACGTGGCATCTGAGCTAGACTCCAGTTCAAAATGAGATAAAAAACTGATATTAAATTTTCTGTGTGTTTGTATTAAAATGACTGTCTATAAGGGAAGGCTTCAACTGCTTGTTCTTATTCATATATTAATATGTGACAAACCTAACTTTAGACTTGAGAGAAGAGAAGGAATTATTTATACTATATGATGAAAGAAATCAAGAAGTGATGTACATATTAAATCCCTTTATAAAGACTTCCCGTCTATAAATATCTTCGTCAGTTCCTGATAGTTCTGACATTAAAGATTGATTTTCTAGGGTACTGAAGACTTTTCTTATTAAAATGCAAACACATCTGGAAGTCATTTTCTTGTAACACCTTATCAGTTATTGGTTTTGAAGTTCTGACTGATTAGTAGTCCACATAACTGGCCTCCTTGACTCTAAATTATAAATTAAAGATAATCAGCACATTGAAAATAATCATGCCTTTGGTTTAGTATATAAAGGGAAACTTTGATCAATACTTTAGGTGTCTCACCATATAGTTAACCTTTTATATTATTCCTACTTTTTACTTATTTCTAGTTACTAATACCAAGCACTTCAGCAGCTCTAGTGGCATTGTCTCTGTCAAGTGTTATAGAAAATATTTTATACATTTATTAACAAAGTAAATCCCATAGCAATAGCACGTATGCTAGACTTCATATATCTTGTGTTCACTTTATTAAAAAATTAGTTTTCAGTGATGGCACTCAGTCCTGATATTTCTGAATACTTTCTTGAAACATATGCCCTATAGATGATTGTCCTGTGTTGCTTTGGCCAATCCTACCCTAAAATCCTCACGTTTGCTTAATCCTTCAACTCCTCTCAGCTAGAATTTCCCACTGATCTCTATCCCTGTGACTTGGGCCCTGTTTCTCAGACTTTTTAAAAGTTGACTGCTAACCTGGGCTTCTATACATTGCTTACTCCTAGATTTGCCATTATCATGGTCCTTGAATTGATAGGACATAGTCATTTTTTGCAGGGCTTTCCAGAGGGTAACTGTCCACTCACTCATCAAACTATCTGAAAATTAGGCCCACCCACCACCATGTCTTGAGCTTCTCTCAAGACTTATATCCAGTTCTACATTTTGGGATCCATACCTAAGTGGAAACCCTCCAATCTACCTTTTTCCACTTCCTATTCAGACCTAAAGTTCAAACTTTAAACCTGAAGTTTAAACAAACAAACAAAACAGAAGAGAGGTGGTTCAAAGAAGGGAGGTAAAGAGAATAATAGGGCAAGTGAATGGGACGGTGTTATAGGCCTCAGAATGTAGAAAAAAACAGAGAAATCTTGAAAGAAGAGACAACTTCTTACTTTATAATTATTCCTAGTCTTCTGCCATACCAGAGCTATATTGGAATAAACTATGGCATACAACTCTTTATCTGTTGAATAGCTTTGTCTGACAAGTATGACAGAAAGATGAGCTGTTGAACAAATGTGGACAATTGCCTCTTTACAATGGAGTTGTGCAGGTGTGAAATTGACCACATTGTAAACATAAATTTCAGTTATATAGCCTGTTGATTATTGAGCCTACATGGTTGAAGGGATACATGACTTGGGGATTTTGGTTCAGTAGGTAGCATAAATGCATTTGAGAAAAAACACTTAGATATTTTGTATTTCAAGTAAATTATAGCAACATTTAAATCTATATTTTTCAATAGTACCACAATGAAAAAAATATGTTCTGTTTCTGAATGTCTGTTAGCACAGCAGATTAGCCATCAAAATGGGTTGATCACATGTGAAATAATGTTTAGATTCAACAAAAACACAAATTTCATGGGAATTGCATATATTGTATCTTTGCAAATTTTCTGGATGTTGAATTTCAGAACATTGGAGGACATTTGATCCACTAAAAGAGAATACGTGTTTCAACTTAAAAAATAATATACTTGTTCCTTATGACACTAAATAATATTTTAGAAGCTAAGCAATATTTTAAGAACTAAGAAATTTTGGGGAAACAATAATAAAAGAGAGAAATTATTCAATCAGTTTTGTTTCATATTTGATTTTTTGGAGAGTTTTCCTTGTAGTTCACTCAATATTATCAATCTACCAAATATAACTAATCCACTTGCCCATTTAGGGATGCCTAGATGGCTTTAAATTTTAACTGCTGAAATGTTACGTTAATGGATAGTCTAACATGAGCTCCCTTATAGACCTGGACAAATGGCCTCTGGGCACCTGTAGTGAGGAGCAGATGGTAGAATTTACTTATACTTTATTTCACTAAATACTGCTAGGTTACATTATATATTGACTTCACTATTTTATAATCAGGCTAGCAGTGCATTATGGCTTCCATTTTCCCATATTCTCATCAATAATTTGCATTACCAACCTTTATTTACTTATTTATTTCTAATATGATGGATAATGAGTCCCACCTATTTTAGTTTTATTTTCTCTAATTACTAATAAGGTAGGTAATGTGTTTCTCCTTCGACAAATCACATTTTTATATTGTATTTCTCCTTTTATACTTTTGTCTTTTTCTTCTTGTTGTTGATTTAAAGGTGCTTTTGTGTTTTAACTATTATTCTATTGTTGGTTTTATTTACTGAAAATATTCCTCTCCATATCTAACAATCACCTACTACAAGACTCAGCTACTGAAAATACTTGCCTTTGTGAAGCTTTATTGATGTTATCTATGCAAGTGTACTGACATGATCAAGCAAGTCACAGAGATGTACATAGAAATAATATTGGTAGCAGAGAAGTAGAAGCTACAAAAAAGAACAAGAAAGAAGAGGTAGAGAAAGTCTGAGACAAACATATTTACAAGTGTAGATGTGTCACCAGAATAAGAATGAATATATGAATGAGTGTATGATGTGACTGTCTGCCACAAGCTCACATATTTTGGCTTGGGTCACTGGAATTTCTCATTCAATACGAATACCTATAAGAGATTCTAAACTTCTTCATGAATCTGCTAAAGCCATTATGTTTTTATTTTTATTTTTAACTTCTCTATGTTTTACGTAAAATATCTTCAATTTAATAACCCAAAGTTGGCCCTCTTCTTGTCAATTTGAAATAAAATTAAGTACAAAGCTTAATATCCCAGAGTTGTGTCACCACCACTATACACCAGGGGTTTTTAGTGACATAATCTAATTTGTAATTAATAAACTTTCAATTGAATTCAGTACCAAGTGAAATTGGCTTTGACACAAAAAATACATTATCCAATGATACTATTTTGGTATATTTATCAGAATTTAATTAATTTTCAATCAACCATGTACTACCAAGCCAGTTAAAATAGTAGACTTTTTTCTCCCCTTTGAAAATTTACATATATTTTTATGACAACCAACATAAATGTTCTATGCTTCCATTCAAAAATTGTGACAATAATAATGAGTTAATACAAAATTACAGCTTTGAGTTAGAATTTAATGTGTGTCACAGGCTCTTAGAACAACTGTTTATTAAAACAGTGGATAGACCAGAAGCAATGAGATGTCACTGCAGTATGATTTCATAATCCAGAATCTTCCACTTTAAATCCAATGACCACTTTGAAAAGAATTGGGTTGCACCACTCTGCTTACTTTCTAAGCACAGTTTAACTAGAACAGACTATCTATAGGAAGTTGTTTCAGGCTTACCAAGGTTTCTTTAGAGAAATCACTAGTTACAGATTCAGCTTAAATAGAATTGAGTTATTGATCCAAAACAATTACAACCAGGAAATTAACCTTATATTGTAAAAGTTTAATGAGAAATTATGAATCTAAGTAAACAATATGTCTTTTTAAAATTAATTTTTATTTTTAATTTTTGTGTAATAGGTGTATATACTTATGTGGCACATTAAATATTTCGGTATGGGCATGCAATAAGTAACAATCATATCAGATTAACTGGGTTATCCATTACCTCAGGTATGTATCATTTCTTTCTGTTACAAACATTCCAGTTATATTCTTAGTTATTTTGAAATGTACAATAAATTATTGTTGACTATAGTCACCCTGTTTGACCTAGTGCTATCAAATACTAGATCTTATTCAATCTACCTAACTATATTTTTGTTATTGACCATCCCAACATTGTCCCCTCTCCCCCATTACCCTTCCTAGCCACTGGTAACCATCATTTTTATTCTCTGCCTCTGTGAGCTCAATTGTTTTAATTTTTAGCTCCCATAAAATGAGTGAGAACATGCAAAGTATGTCTCTCTGTGCCTGGCTTACTTCACTTAAAATAATCTCCCATTCCATCCATGTTGTTGCAAACAACAGCATCTCATTATTTTTATGGCGGAATAGTACCCCATTGTGTATACGTAGCATATTTTCAATATTCATTTATCTGTTGAGGAACACTTAGGTTGCTTCCAGATCTTGGCTATTAAGAATAGCACTGCAATAAACATGGAAGTGCAGAAATGCCTTCAGTATACGATTTCCTGTCATTTGGGCATATACCTAGCAGTAGGATTGCTGGATAATATGGTAGCTCTATTTTTGTTTTCTTCAGGAACTTCCATACTGTTCCTCATATTGGCTGCACTAATTTACATTTCTGCCAACAGTGTATGAAGGTTCCCTTTTCTCCACATCCTTGTCAGCATTTGTTATTGCCTATGTTTTGGATAAAAGCCATTTTAACTGAGGTGAGATAATATCTTATAGCAGTTTTGATTTGCATTTCTCTGATAGTCAATGATGATGAGCATCTTTTCATACACCTGTTTGCCATTTGGATGTCCTCTTTTGATTAATGTCTATTCATATATTTTGCCCATTTTAAAATCAGATTATTAGATTTTTGTCCTAATGAATTGAGTTCCACATATATTCTGGTTATTAACCCCTTATCAAATAGATAGTTTGCAAATACTTTCCTCATTCTGTGGGTTGTCTCTTCACTCTGTTGATTGTTTCCTTTGCTGAGCAGAAGCTTTTTAACTTGACAGTATCCCATTTGTCTATTTTTGCTTTGGTTGCTTGTGCTTGTGGGGTATTATTCATGAAATCTTTGCCCAGATCAAGGTCGTGGGAAGTTTACCCAATATTTTCTTGTAGTAGTTTTAAATTTGGAGGTCTTATATTTAAGTTCTCAATTTATTTTGATTTGACTTTTGTATATGGCAAGAGATACAGGTATAGATAGTTTCATTCTATTGTACATGGATATTGTTTTCTAAGTACCATTTATTGACTGTCATTTATCCAATGTATATTCTTGGCACATTTGTGGAAAATGAGTTCACTGTAGATGCATGGATTTTTTTCTGGTTTCGTTATTCTATACCATTAGTCTATGTGTCAGTTTTTCTGCCAGCACTATGCTGTTTTGGTTACTAAAGCTCTGTAGTATAATTTGAAGTTGGGTAATGCAATTCCTGCAGCTTTGTTTCTTTTGCTTAGGATAGCTTTGGCTATTCTGGGTCTTTTGTGGTTTGGTATAAATTTTAGGATTATTTTTTCTATTTCTGTTAAGAATGTCACTGTTGCTTTAGTAGGGATTGCACTGAATCTGTCAATTGCTTTGGGTAGTATGAACATTTTAACAATGTTGATTCTTCCAATCCATGATTATGGAATATTATTCAATTTTGGGGTGTCCTTTTCAGTTTCTTATATCAAAATTTTATAGTTTTCCTTTTAGAAATGTTTCTCTTCTTGGATTAAGTTCATTGCTAGGTATTTTGTTTCATTTGTAGCCATTACAAATGAGTTTACTTTCTGGATTTATTTTTCATTATTTTGAATATTTTTCATATTCATTCTACTGTTGGCATGTAGAAATGCTACTGATATTGGTGCATTGATTTTGTATCCTGCAATTTTATGGAATTTCTTTATCAGTTCTAATAGGTTTTTGGTGGGGTATTAGGTTTTACCACGTATAAGATTATATCTTCTGCAAAAAAGGATAATTTGACTTTTTCCTTTCTAATTAGATACTCTTTATATCTTTATCTTGTCTGATTTCCCTGGCTAGGACTTCCAGTACTATGTTTAATAAAGGTAGTGACAGTGGGCATCCTTGTCTTCTTCCAGATCTTAGAGGAAAGTATTTCAGTTTTTGTCCATTCAGTACAATACGAGCTTTGGGTCTTTCATATGTGGGTTTTATTGTGTTGAGGCATGTTGCTTCTATACCCATTTCTTTGAGGGATTTTGTATCTTTAAGGGATGTTGAATTTCCTCAAATAATTTTTCAGTATGAATTGAAATGATGATGTAATTTTTTCCCTTCATTTTGTTGATATGATGAAGCATATTGATTAATTGCATATGTTGAATCATCCTTGCATCACTGGAATAAATCTCACTTGATCATGATGAATGATCTTTTTAATGCATCATTGCATTTGGTATTCTAGTATTTTGTTGAGGAATTTTGCATTCATATTCATCAGAGATATTGGCCTATTTTTTTATGTGCCTTGTCTGGTTTTGATATCAGGGTAACACTGGCCATAAATAATCTCTTTGAAAGTATTTCTTGTGTCTCTATTTTTTGGAACAGTTTGACTAAAATTGAATTAAACTTTCTTTAAATATTTGGTAAAATTTAACAATAAAGCCATTGGGTCCTTGGCTTTTCTTTGCTTAGAGAGTTTTTAATGTATCTTCAATCCCATTACTTGTTACTGGTCTATTCAGGTTTTGGATTTCTTCATGGCTCAATCTTGGTAGATTGTATATGTCTAGGAATTTGTCCATTTCTTCTAGATTTTCCAGTTCATTAGCATGTAATTGCTCACAGCAGCCACTACTGATCCTTTAAATTTCTGGAGTATCAGTTGTAATGTCTCTTTTTTAAAATCTGTGAGCTTATTTATTTGGGTCTTTTCTCTTTTATTCTTAGTCTGGTTGAAAGCTTATCAATTTTGTTTAACTTCTTAAAAAATTCACTTTTGCTTCACTGATATTTTGTATTTTTTCCTCATTTCAATTTCACTTATTTCTGCCTTGATCTTTATTATTACTTTTCTTTCACTGGCTCTTGTTTACTTTTTTTCTGGCTCATGTTTGCTCTTGGTTTTCCAATTCTTTAAGATGCTTAATTAGGTGGTTTATTTTGTTTTTCCATGTTTTGATGTAGGCACTTATAGCTGTAAAATTCCCTCTTAGTACCACTTTTGCTGCATCACAGTGGTTTTGGAATACTGTGTTTTCATTATTGATTGTTTAACAAATTTTTCAATTTCATTTTTATTTTCTTCATTTACCCACTAGTGATTCAGGAGTGTATTGCTTAATTTCCATGTATCTGTATAGTTTCCAAAATTCCTCTTGTTATTCATTTCTAGATTTATTCCCTTGTGGTCAGAGGAGATGCTTGATATTATTTCGATTTTTCTGAATGTTTCAAGACTTGTTTTGTGACCTAACGTAATACCTTTGAGAATGATCCATGTGCTGGGCTGAGGGAAACAATGTGTATGCTACAGCTCTTGGATGAAATTTTCTGTAAATATCTATTAGGTACATTTGTTCTACAATGTAGTTTAAGTTCCATGTTTCTTTGTTGATTTTCTGCCTATAAGATCAAGATGTTGAAGTGTCCAACTATTATTGTATTGGGGTCTATCTCTCTATTTAGGTCTAAAAATATTTTTTATATATCTGGGTGCTCCAGTGTTGGGTTGATATATATTTAAAATTGTTATATCATTTTGCTGAATTGACCCCTTTATCATTATGTGGTAATATTCTTTGTTTCTTCTTATAGTTTTTGCCTTGGAATCTATTTTGTCTGATATAAGTACTGAGACTCCTGCTCCTTTTAGGTATCCATTGGCATGGAATATTATTGTCGATCTCTTCATTTGCAGTATATAGTGTGCCTGTTTTGTTTTGTTTTGAGACAGTGTCTCCCTCTATTGCCCAGTCTGGAGTGCAGTGGCAGAATCGCAGCTCACTGCAACCTCTGCCTCCCACTTTCAGACAGTTCTGGTGTGTCAGTCCCTAGTAGCTGGGACTACAGGCATGCACCACCATACTGGGCTAATTTTTGTATTTTTGGTAGAGATCAGTTTTGCCACGTTGGCCAGGCTGGTCTCGAACCCTTGGCCTCAAGGGATCCACCTGTCTCAGCCTCCCAAAGGGCTGGGATTACAGGAGTGAGCCACCGTGCCCAGCCCTGTGTCTTTACAGGTAACATTTGTGGTGTTTTTTTTTTGATAAGAAACAAGTCAGTGGCTCGTTTTACGATTGAAGAGTTAAGTCCATTTAAATCTAATGTTATTATGAATCCGTAAAGACTTACTTCTGTTATTTTGTTATTTGTTTTCTGGTTGTTTTGTGGTCTTCTCTTCCTTCCTTCTTTCCTTCCTGTCTTCCTTTATTGAAGGTGATTTTTTCTGGTGATAGATTTAGTTTCTGCCTTTTTATTTTTTGTGTATTTTTTTTTTTTTTTGGTTTTTGGTTTGAAATTACCATAAGGTTAGCAAATACTATCTTATAAACCATTATTTTAACCTGATAACACTGTTTACATAAACAAACAAATAAAACTAATAAAAATTCTACTCCTTAAATTCAACTCACCACATTTTAACTTTTAGGTGTTTCTGTATATATCTTATTGTACTCTGTCTTAAAAACTTTTGTAGTTATTTTCAATTGGTTCATCATTTAGTCTCTTCCATACCACAATTACAGTCATAACATAGTCTGCGTTTTTCTGTGCACTAACCATTACCAGGGAGTTTTGTACTTTCAGATGATTTCTTTCTTTTTTTTTAAACTTGTATTTAAAGTTTGTCAGTACATATGTAGTATAGATAAACTTGTGTTATGGGGGTTTGTTACACAGAATATTTTATCACTATGTGTTAAGCCTAGTACTAATTAGTTATTTTTCCTGATCCTCTCACATCTCCCACTCTCCACCTTCCAAAAGCCCCAGTGTGTGTTGTTCTAGTCATTTAGCTTCCACTTATAAGAGAGAACATGCAGTATTTGGTTTTCTATTCCTGTATTAGTTTGCTAAAGATAATGTACTCCAGGTTCATCCATGTCCCTGCAAAAGACATGATCTTGTTGATTTTTATAGCTGCATAGTATTTCATGGTATATATATACCATATTTTCTTTATTCAGTCTATCATTGATGAAGATTTAGGTTGATTCCATATCTTTACTATTGTGAATAGTGCTGCAATGAACATACACATTCATGTGTCTTTATGATATAACAATTTATATTCCTCTGGGTATATACCCAGTAATGGGATTGCTGAGTTGAATGGTATTTCTGTCTTTAGGTCTTTAAGGAATCGCCACAATGTCTTCCACTATGGCTGAACTAATTTACACTCTCACCAACAGGGTGCCAGTCATATTGGAGCTGCCAGTCATATTGAAGCTCATTTGCATGTTATTGGTTTCTTTCCTGTTGCTGCCTTTAGGATTCTTTCTTTAACCTTGACCTTTGGGAGTTTGATTATTAAATGCTTTGAGGTGGTTTTCTTTGGGTTAAAACTGCTTGATGTTCTATAACCTTCTTTTTCTTGGATATTGATATCTTTTTCTAGGTTTGGAAAGTTCTCCGTTATTATCCCTATCCCTCTGTTATTATCCCCTATAAACTTTCTACCACTATCTCTTTCTCTACCTTCTCTTTAAGTCTAATAACTCCCAGATTTGCCTTTTTAAGGGTGTTTTTTAGATCCTGTAGATGTGCTTCATTGTTTTCTTTTTTTAATTATTATTTCTTCTTTTGTCACTTTTGACTATATTTTTCAAATAGACTGTCTTCAAACTCATTAATTCTTCTGCCTAATCAAGTCTTCTATTAAAGGACTCTGATGCATTCTTTAGTATGCCAATTGCATTTTCAGCTCCAAAATTTCTGCTTGATGCTCTTTAATTATTTCATTCTCTTTGTTAGATTTATCAGACTGAATCTTGAATTCCTTCTCTGTGTCATCTTGAATTTTTATTAGTTTCCTCAACACAGCTATTTTGAATTCTCTGTCTGAAAGGTCACATATCTCTGTTTCTCCAGGATTGGTCTGTGTTGACTTATTTAGTTCATTTGATGAGGTCATGTTTACCTGGATGGTGTTGATGCTCTTCAGCGTTTGGGCATTGAAGAGTTAGGTATTTATTATAATATTCAATGTCTGGGCTTATTTGTACCTGTCCTTTTTGGTAAGGATTTTCAGATATTTAAAAGGACTTGGGTGTTGTGATCTTAGGTGCGTTTGCTTTAGGGGGTACCCCAAGCACTGTAATGCTGTGGTTCTAGCAGACTTGTAGAGGTATAGCCTTGATGGCCTTGGACAAGATCTGAAAGAATTATCTGGATTACCAGGAAGAGACTCTTCTCTTTCCCTACTTTCCCCAAAACAAAAAGAGTCTCTCTCTCTCTCTCTCTGTTTGGAGCCACCTCAAGCTGACGGTAGACTGCCACAAGCATTCCTGTGGCCACCGCCACTATGACTGTGCAGGATTAGATCTGAATCAAACATAGCACTGGGTCTCACACAAAGCCTGCCTTAACCATCCCCTGGGTACTGCCCATATTCTCTCCAGGCCCTGCCTTTACCATTCCCTGGGTACTGCCTATATTCTCTCAAGGCCCTGGGCTCTGCAATCAGCCAGTTGGCAAAGCCAGCCAGGCCTATGACCTTCTTTCAGGCCAGTGAGGTCTCTCAGGCCCCAGGTAGGTCCAGAGGTGCCATCCAGGAATCATGGACTAGAGTCATAAAATCTACCTGGTGTTCTATTCTACTGCAGCTTAGCTGGTAGTAAAACCACGAGATGCAGTCCTTCCTACTATTCTCTCCTCTTTCCAAAGGCAGAGGAGCCTCAACCTGTAGCTACTACCACTCCTGGCCGCAGGAAATAGTGCTAGACTACTGCCAATATTCCCTGAAGGCCCAATGGCTCTTATGACAGTTTGTGGTAAATACTGTCTGACCTGGCAGTCACCCTTCAGGCAGTGGGCTCTCCTCTGTCCCAGGGCATGTCCAGAAATGATGTCCAAGAGTCACATCGTAGATTCAGGTACTCCAAGAGCCCACTTAGTGCTCTGTCCCCTCTGTGGCCATGCTGGTATCTAAGGTCCAAGACAAAGTCGTCTTTACTCTTCCCTCTGCTTTCCTCAAGCAAAAGGTGTTTTGCCGAGACACCACAGCTGGTAATGTGCTGAGTCTCACCTTAAGACCACAAGTCTCAGAGGCTAACTCAAGGCCCTTGATGTAATACCTGGGTATCACTGCTGGTTATCCAGGACCAAGGGCTCTTCACTAAGCAGGTAATAAATGCTGCCAGCCCTGGATTCTTTCCTTCAGGACAGCAGGTTCCCTTCCAGCCCTGGGTGTATCGAGAAATGTTGTCTGGGAGCTGACGTCTGGAACAGCAGCCTCATGACTCCGACCGGTGCTGTCTTGTTGTGGCACAGCTGATATCCAAGATGCAAGACAAGTTCCTCCCCACTCTTCCCTCTCCTCTCCTCAAGGGAAAATATGGGGTAACTTTTGGAGACATGAACTCTGTAGCCTGGGGCTCAGAAGGGGTAATACCAGCCCTTTCTTGACTGCCCCAGCTGGTATCTTAGTATGCCACATGCCCCACCAGTCCACTATATCTGGGCCTAGTTCAGCACTAGGACTTACCTAAGAGTAGTAGTCTTTATGGCCTAGACTGCCTTTCAAGTTTACTTGGGGAGGCAATGTGCTGCAGCCCTCAGTGGCAAGGTTTACAAGAACTCAAGTTTGGACTGCTGGAATCAGCAATTTCTCTCTGGCTAGGGCTGCTTTAAATGTTCCCTCCATGGGCAGGCATCAGTTGAGTTTCGTCAGTTTTTCCTTTCTGCTCTAACAGGACAGCATTAAGTTCATGCCTCATAATTGCTGTGTCCTTCCTCCTCCAATACCCAGAGATGCTCTCCATACCATACTGCCACTGCTAGGGTGTGTGTGGGAGGGTTGGGGGGCATTGGCAACTGAGGACTATTTTTTCCATTTCATCAGTGCCTCTTTCAGCGATGTGAAATTAAAACCAGGTACTATGAGTGTTCCTCTGATTTTTGGTTTTCATGAAGATGTTTTTTTTTCTGTGTAGATAGTTGTTAAATTGGAATCCTTGTGAGTGGAACAATTGGCGGGGCCTTCCATTCCGCCATCTTCCTCTGCCTACCAACTCCACTTATATTTTCTAATTTAAGACTTTAGTCCATGTACATTCAATGTTACTGTTGATAAGTAAGAACTTACTCCTGCCATTTTGTTATTGTTTGTTTGTTTGTTTTGTGGTCTTCTCTTCCTTTCTTTCTTTCTTCCTGTCTTCCTTTGTGTGAAAGGAATTTTCTCTGGTGATAGGCTTTACTTTCTTGCTTTCTGTTTCATTTGTGTTTCTGTTGTAGGCTATTTGATTTGAGGTTTCCACAAGGTTTGCAAATAATATTTTTTAACCCATTATTGTAAAGTGACGACAACATTGAGAGCAAGAACAAACAAGCAAAGACAAAGCTAGTAAAAACTCTTCACTATAACATCAGCCACCCCGCATATAACTTTTTGTTAGTTTTATTTATGTCTTATACTGTTTATGTTTTGAAATGGTGTGGTTTTTATTTTTCATAGATTCATCTTTTAGTCTTTCTAATCAAGATATAAGTAATTTATACACTGCATTTACAGTGTTACAATATTTAGTGTTTGTCTGTGTACTTACTATTGTGAGATTTGTATTTTCAGATGTTTTCTTATTGCTCATTAACATATTTTTCTTTAGAGCAAAAACCCCTTTTAGTATTTCTTGTAGGATAGGTCTAATATTGATGAAATTCCTTAGCTTTTGTTTTTCTGGAAAAGTCTTTATTTCTCATTCATATGTAAGGCATATTTTCACTGGATATACTATTCTAGGATAAAATTTTTATCCTTCAGCACTTTAAATATGTCATCCCACCTTCTCCTGGCCTGTGAACGTTCTCTGCTGCCAGATATTTTGGAGGTCCTTTGTATGTTACTTGTTTCTTTTCTCTTGCTTCTTTTAGAATCCTTTTTTTAATTATTGATCTTTGGCAGTTCAATTATTAAATGTCTTCAGATAGTCTTGGTAAAATCTGCTTCATGTTCTGTAACCTTCTTGTATTGAGTATTGATATCTTTCTCTAGGTTTAGAAAGTTCTTCATTATTATCCCTTTGAAATAATTTTCCACCCCAATATCTCTCTCTGTAGCTCCTCTTTAAGGCTAGTAACTCTTGGATTTACCATTTTGAACCTATTTTCTAGATCTTGTAGGCATACGTCATTTTTTTTTATTCTTTTCTCTTTTGTCTCCCCTGACAGTGTATTTTCTAATAGCTTGTCTTCAAGCTCAATAATTTTTTCTTCTGCCTGGTTCATTCTGCTGCTGAGAGACTGTGATGCGTTCTTCAGTCTATCAATTACATTTTTCTGCTTAATTTTTTAAAAATTACTTTAATCCTTTGATATTCTTTGATAGAATTCTAAATTCCTTCTCATGTTATCTTTAATTTTGTTGTTCATTCTCAAAACTACTTTTTTGAATTATCTGTATGAAAGTTTGCATATGCCTCTCTCTCTCCAGGATTGGTCCCTGGTGCCTTACTTAGTTCATTCAGTAAGGTCATTCTTCCCTGGGTGGTCTTGATGGTTGTGGATGTTCATCTATGTCTAGGCATTGAAAAATTGGGTATTTCTTATAGTCTTCACATTCTGGGTTTATTTGTATCTATCCTTCCTTGCAAAGTTTTCTGAGAATTCATAGGGAATTGATGTTGTGATCTAAGTCTTTGGTCACTGCATTTTCATCTGCATTAGGGGACACCCCAAGGCTAATAATGCTGTAAATTGTACAGACTTACAGAGGTACTGCCTTGGTAGTCTTGGGTAAGATCCAGGAGAATTCCCTGGGTTACCAAGCAGAGACTCTTGTTCCCTTCCTTTGCTTTCTTTCGAACAAATGGAGTCTCTTACTCTGTGTGCTGAGCTGCCTGGAGCCAGATTAGGGGTGACATAAGCACCCCTATGGCCATCACTACTGGAACTATGCTGGGTTAGACCCAAAGCCAGCACAGCACTGGGTCTTGCCCAAGGCCTGTCATGACCACTGCTTGGCTACCACCAATGTTCGCTAAAGGCCCAAGGGCTTTTCAGTCAGGAGGTACTGAATCCAGCCATGCTTATTTCCTTCCCTTCAGGGTAGTGAGCTCCCCACAGCCAGTGAAGGGTCCAGAAATGCCATTCAAGAAGCGGAGTCTGGTGTCAGGAATCTGAGCAATCTACTTCATTCTCTATTCTACTGCTGCTGAGCTGGCACCAAAACCACAAGGTAAAATACTTCTCGCTAATCCCTCCCCTTTTCTTAAGCATTAGAAATCTCTCCCCATGGTTAACATCATCCTAGGTTCATGTTGCGTACTGCCTGGCTATTGCTAATATTCACTCATGGCCCAAGAGATCTTCAGTCAGCTTGGAGTTAATGCTTCCAGGCGTGGTCTCTCCCTTCAGGGCAGTGGGCCTCCTTATGGCCCAGAGCAGGTCCAGAAATGCCACTCAGGACCAAGGCTTGAAATTGGGAACCTCAGGTGTCCACCTGGTTTTGCTGGAGGGTTTTATTTGGCCATCTTGCTCCCCAGCGTGTCTTCTTTTAAATAAATATTTGAAAAGTCAATTGGCTATACATATGTTATTGACATAAAAATCTAATATTTATGAAAACCACTAGAACCATGTGAAAAATAAAGTAGCACTAAGATCCAGGGCCTAATTACTTATCTTACTGATGCTCTGGCTAAGGGCAATTCCTTTGTACAACTTAGAATTAACTGAGCTAATTCTCAGATGAATTTTCATGCTACTGCAAATGCCCAAGTTATATTACTTCACTGAAAAATAATTGCAACTAATCATGTACAATTTCATATGTTGTCCCCGTGGAAACTGTAATAAATTCAAGATGGTTGATATGCTCTAGCTTAGTAAGGTAATTGAGTAATAAATAAAAAGGTATAAAAAATATAAGCTACCACGCTACTTTATTACTTATGCTGAAATATATGAATGATCTGACAAATAATTCAAAATAATATTTTAAAACCTCAGTGAACTACAAGAGACAACAGAAACACATCTGAACAAAGTAAGGAAAGTAATACATGAACAATATGGAAGTTCAAAAAAGTATAGAAATCATTTAGAGAAACACAGAAATTCTGCAGCTAAAGAATACAAGGACTGAACTGACAGAGTCGATAGAATTTCAACAGCAGATGAAGTCAAGCAGAAGAAAGAATCTGTGAAATCAAAGACATATCATTTATAATTATGCAATAAGAGGAAGAGAAAGCATTACAAAGGATGAAGAAAGCCTATAGGAACTAATGAACATCATCAAGCAAAATACTGTGTGCATTATTGCTGTTTCAGGAGGAACAGAGAAAGAGGAAGGAACAAAAGCTTATTTAAAAAATAATGACAAATACTTCTCATATCTCAAAGAGAAATGAACATCCAGATACATAATGGCTAAAGAACCACAATAAGTGAACATCAAGAGATCTTCACTGAGAAACATTATAATTAAATTGTCAAAAGTCAAATAATAAAAAACAAAGTTAAAGAAAAAAAGAATTTTAAAAGCAGTAAGAAAAAGAAACTGATTTCATACAAGGGAATTATCATAAGACTAATGGCAGATTTCTCAGCAAAATCTTTGCAGGTCAGAGAAAGTAGGTTGACATATTCAAAGTGTCAAAACAAAGAAAAAATATCTGTCAACCAAAAATACTTTAATTGGCAAAGCTGTCTTTCAGAAATGAAGGAGAGATAAAGACTTTTCTAGAAAAACAAAAGCTTAAGAAATACACCACGAAATCTCTCCAACAAGAGAATTCCTAAAGTTAAAACAAAATAATGCTAAATAGAAACATGAAAACATGAAAGTACAAAACTTACTGATAAAGACAAGAATATAGCCAAATTCAGAATACACTTATAAATGGTGATACATAAATCACTATTAACACGGTATAAACATAAGAAGACAAATTATTAAAAAGTATAGCTACAATAATTCATTAGTGAATATTGATATCATTTGGCTCTGTCCCCACACAAATCTCATGGTGAATTGTAATTCCCATTGTTGGAGGAAGGACCTGGTAGGAGGTGATTGACTCATGAGAATGGACTTTCCCCTTGCTGTTCTTGTGATAGAGTACTCATGAGATTTGGTTGTTTGATAAATGTGTGGCACCTCCTCATTCTCTCTCTCTCTCCTGCCCCATGTAAGACATGCCTTGCTTCCCTTTCACCTTCTACCTTGATTGTAAGTTTCCTGAGGCCTCCCCAGCCATGCAGAATTGTGAGTCAATTAAACCTCTTTTCTTTGTAAATTACCCAGTCTCAGGTAGTTATTTATAACAGTGTAAGAACAAACCAATATATATACACTTTCTAAAAATATATCAATAGTGACATTATTAACATGTCAGTGAAGAGAGAATTCTTAAAGAGTAGTTTTTTGGTGTGTGATCAAAGATAAGTTGCTATCAGCTTAAAATGAAGTTTTATAGCTGTAAGATGTTTCATCTAAACTTCATGATAATCAGATACAGAAAAGATAGAGAAAAAAGAAACAAAACATAACACTATAAAATTATTAAAACAAAAAGGAGATGGCAAAAGAGAAAGAAAGGAACAAAAAAAGTCAGAAAAAAAAATTGGCAACAATAAGCCCCTTACCTATCAATAATCACTTTAAATATAAAGGCATTACATTCTGCAATGAAAAGACACAAAAAAACAATTTCCAACTCTATTTTACTGCATTAGTCCATTCTCACACTGCTATAAAGAATCACCTGAGAGAGACTGGGAAATTTATGAAGAAAAGAGGTTTAATTGACTCATAGTTCCACAGCCTGTACAGGAAGCATGGCTGAAAGGTCTATGGAAAATTGCAATGATGGCAGAAGGCAAAAGGGAAGCAAATGTATCTTACCATCCTGGAGCAGGAGAGAGCAAGATATGGGGAAATACTACAAACTTTTAAACAATCTGATCTCATGAGAACTCTATCAAGAGACAGCACTAGAGGAATGGTGTTAAACTATTAGAAACCACCCACATGATCCAATCACCTCCTACCAGGCCCCACCTCCAAAACTTGGAATCACAATTCAATATGAGGGTTTGGTGGGGACACACAGCCAAACCATATCAGCTACCTACAAGAAACGAATTTTAGCTTTAAAGATATACATAGGCTGAAAACAAAGATATGGAAAAAGATAATCCATGCAAATGGTAACTAGGAGAGAGCAAGGATGCCTATAATTATATGAAAACAAATAGACTTCCTGTTAAAAACTATTGCAAGAGGCAAAGAAGGTCTTTCATAACAATAAAGGTGTCATCATCAAGAAGATGCATCAACTGTAAGTATGTATGCACCCAACATCAGATCACCTAAATATGTAAAATAAATATTACAGAAATGAAGGGAGAAATAAACAACAATGTAATTGTAGTGGGGGACATCAACACCATCAGTACCCCACTTTCAATATTAATAAGTCGTCTTGAAAGAAAGTCAATAAAGAAACAGAAGAGTTGAACAAAACTCTGGAACAAAAGTATCTAATAGACATATACAGAACATTCCATCCAACAGTAAAATATGCTTTCTTTTCAAGAGCACATGGGACACTCCAGAATAGACACTATGTTAGCCTAGTAAACCAGTCTTTAAAAGTTGAAGAAGATTGAAATTATGTCAATTACTTTTTACTAATTACAATGGCATGAAACTAGAAATCAATAGCAAAAGGAGTAAATTTTATAACAATAAATGCTTACATTAGGACAAAGAAATAAACAGCCCAACTAATTACCTTTATATCATTTATTGTTTCTTAATTTAACAATAAATGCTTATACTAAGAAAAAGAAATAAACAACCTAATTTTGTACCTCACGGAACTAGAAAAAGGAAAAATGAAGCCAAAAGTTAGCAGAGGGAAAAAACAATGATCAGAGTAGAAATAAATGAAAAAGAGACTAGAAAAACAGTAGAACAAATCAATAAAACTGAGTCAGTTTTTTGGGGAAAAACAGAATCAATGAACTTTAAGCTAGACTAAGAAAAAGGAAGATTCAAATAAATAAAATTATAAATGACAAAAGAGACATGGCAGCTGATAGCACTGAAATACAAAAGATCATGATTGACTACTATAAATGATTATGCACCGACAAATTGGATATCTAGAAAATGGACAAATCCCTAGAAAGAGTAAACCTGCGAAGACTGAATAATAAAGATTTAGAAAATCTGAACAGACCAATAACAAGAGGTTGAATGAGTAATACAAACTTCCAAACAAAGAAAAACCTGGGACTAGATGGTGTCGCTGGTAAACAAAAAAGATTTAACAATTTTTCAAACTTTTCCACAAAATTGGAGAGGAGGAAACACTTCCAAAAATTGAAGAGGAGGGGAGGGGAGGGAAGAGGAGAGAAGGAAGAAGGGGAGGGTAGGGAGGGAAGAGCAGGAGGGAGAAAGAAGGTGCTAATGGTATCTGTGGGAGTGACATGACCAAGAGCAATGCCACTCGGATATGGGACAGGTGCTATCAATTTTCCTAAGTACATGGCTGAATCTTTCTGATAAACTGGGCTTACTTTCTTTTACTCCCAGAGGACCTAGTATCCCTAGATCCCTCACAAGTCTTCTTGGCCTAGGGTCTCCCATTTTTCCTGTATGTCCCTTCAGCCCAGGCACTCTTTAACCACATGAGCATGGCAGGGAGGTTCTGCAGACTCCTAGGTGATAAGTGTTACATTAACTGGGAAAATCATCTGCGTTCTTAATATATGGATAAGTGGGTACATTGTTGTATTACATTTTCTTCCTAGACTGTTTAACTCAAGGGAGAAAAATGAACTTAATCTCAGAAAAAAAATACACTTCTGAATGATTAAATTTATCGATTATGGTTTTAAGCTTTTCTGTTGTTTCTGAATTGGTAGCAAGAAGATCCATTAAATTGTTGTGCTATTTAAAAAGACATCACTGCTCTTATTTAAAAGTAAGCAATACATTCAAGTCTCTATTAGAGACACTTTAATATAATAAATATTTTTCAACATACATGAACTTGTTTAAAAAGTTGTTTAGAGCTAAGTTCCTTCATCATCAGCCAAAGAACATTTCTTTTAGGAATAGATTTTTCAGCATATGAAAGCTGTCCAAAATGTCAGGCAGCTATTTGAATCCAGGTCCATCTTGCAAACTTCCTCAAGGATGCTGTTCCCCACAGATGGTGCTCTTCACTTTAGTTTGTTTTCACTGTGCTTATTCATGAAATGACAGATGTTATTGAGAAACTGACTCCCTACTCTAATTACAAACAGCTTTATACACAGAGCAAAACATAAATAATAAAACCCTCTTGAGTAACATCAGATATTAGGCAAATTAAACATATCCTTAGGTCATCAGCAAAACAGAAGAACCAAACATTTTACCAATTAGCTTATTAAGGTATTGTTTTATGTAATATAATTAATTGGCTTTAAGTGTACAACTTGATAAGTTTATAAAAGTGTATACAGTCATATAACCACCTCTACCATCATAATCTATTTCTATCACTTCAGAAAATCTCCTCATGCTTTTGGCAGTAACTGCCCCTCCAAACACAAAAAGAATTGATAATGGATACATTATTTTGGTTACTTTATAGAAATATCCAAGAGTTATCCATATTAATGCCTTGGATAAAACATTTTTCTTGTGATGTGAAAATGAATCTAATATTCAAAAATCCGTAAGAGATCTCCAGCTCATATCAGAATAGTTGGTATAACTCATTCACATTTAAGAAACTGGTTCATGAAAAGAAGCAGAGAAAATTTAGTATGTTATTTTAAATTTCCTTGGTTATTCTAAACAAGAATTTTATGATTCTTTTTTCATTATTTTGATAACAGAGTCCTTAAAACAATGTGAAGTGGTTTCATCTAATTTCAAGTGTTTATTGCAATAATCTCAGGTCTCTGCCAGACTTTTGCCACTATGAGGCAGTATCATAGGCATTGGCACGACAATAGAACAATTAAATTGCCACCAGAGGCATAAAGCAAAAACAAAACAAAAGAGAAGAAAGAAAGAAAATAATGAATTCTGAAATATCTATACTATCTACCTCGTAGCCAGTAATTGTAATAATTTCTCAAGCTGGCTAAATTTTTCAGTTAAGAAAATTGTGATTCTTGAAGCTTTATCATAACATTACCTTTTGCCTTTTAAAATATATATTCCCTCCCATCTACTCTCCATTTATAATTCCAGTTGCAAAATGACAGGGATTTAGACTGATGTTGTTCAGTAGTTTTTATCAATAAGAAACTATTGCACTGAAAGTCTCAAATTCAGACAATTACTATTTCCACAAGTACCACAAAATATTTGTAATCAGGCAAGGTTAGAATGGGGGTTGTTACTGTATATTTATTATCTACATTGATGAGTGATAGGAAGACAACGGTGTCCAAAACTTTCTCTATTTCTGTCCTTTAGAACTCAAAATCTAGAGAAGGGGGATTATGAGTTGAACAGTATTCCCCCAGAACCTCAGAATGTCCCCTTGGAAACTGGATGCTTGTAGATGCGGTTAGTTAAGATGGAGTCATACTGAATTAAGATGTGTTCTAAATCCAGTGACTGGTATCCTTATAAGAAAACCATGTGAAGGCACAAAGGGAAAAAGCCTATCTGATGATGAAGGCAATGATTGGAATGGTGCAGCTAAAAGCCAAGGAATGCCAAAGATTGCTGGCAACCACTAGAAGTTAGAAAAAAGGGATAGGATAAATTTTCCCTTAGACCTTTCAGAAGGAACCAACCCAGCCAACGCCTACATTTTAGACTTCTGGTCTCCCAAACAGTGACAGAATAAATTTTGTTTGTTTTATGACACTGGCAGCCCTAAGAAACTAATACAGAGAGATAGATATTAATGAAATATTGATAAATACATGTAAAATTGCAGCTATGAAAAAAGCTTATTGATGAGAGCTTCAAAGTGCATTCATATCCAGATGAGTTGTACTAGTCACGGAGATCAGAGAACGCCTTTTTGAGAAAGTGTTTTTTAAAGTGAGAACCAAAGAAGTTATCTGTAGAAATATGAAATGAGAATGAGTACTGCAGTCCAACTAGAAGTAAAACGTGTTTTTTTTTTAAAAAAATGCACTATTTAATGACTTAATAAATATGCATCCTCTATCTTATGTACTCTTATAGGATCTGGAGATTTAGAAATAAACATGCAGTTTATACTCTATGAAAAAAAGGTATTGTGATCAAGCTATTAAAATACTGTTGTATTCTATTAATGAGGATAAATGAATAAACTACATCTGTTATTGTTAAATATCTGTAGTCCCAAATACATATTTTTATTAGAAATAAAATAATAAAATAAAAATACTTTATTAGAAATAAAATATTTTTAAAGTAGTGATTTCCTTCTTTCCCTTCCCTTCCTTCCTTTCCTCCCTCCCTGACTCCTTCTCTCCCTCCCTCCCTCCCTTCTGTCTTTCTTGCTTGCTTGCTTGCTTGCTTGCTTTGCTTGCTTGCTTGCTTGCCTGCTTTCTCACAGTTTCACTCTGCCTCCCAGGCTGGAGTGCCATGATGCTATCTCGGTGCACTGCAACCTGTGCCTCCTGTGTTCAAGCGATTCTCCTGCCTCAACCTCCCCAGTAGCTGGGATTACAGGTGCGCACCACCACACCAGGCTAATTTTTGTATTTTTAGTAGGGACAGGGTTTCCCTATGTTGGCCAGGCTTGTCTCAAACCTCGGACCTGAAATGACCCTCCCACCTCGGCCTCCCAAAGAGCTGGGATTACAGGTCAGAGCCACCGCTCCCAGCCAGTAGTGATTTTCAGTAAAGAGGATTTCCTTATATTGCTTCTTATCACAATGACACAATCTGATTTCTTTAAATAGTCAAAAAAATTAAAAATAACGAAACTACAGACAAATTTTTTTAATTCTCCAGCTGGGTCTAAAAATCATGTTATTTATTTAGGTGATAGATTTTGTGTATTAAAAACATATGAACATTGTTTGATTTATTGTCAATTTGGTATCGCATTTTGCTTGAGCAAAACAGATAGTGCCAGAGAATCTTTGTAAGTTTGCTATCATCATTTAATTTTGTAATAAAAATATTTTAATTTTATATTAAATAAAAATATTTTAATTTTAAATGAAATATTTTTTCATTTATTTCATTTAATTTTGTAATAAAAATAATATAAACAATTAGATAAGGTTCTTAAAATAATTACTCTAAAAATCTAATAAATTAACAAAACAAATAGCTATTTTATAATGAGGCAGAAATTTTACCCATTTTAACCAGATTAAGAAATTTCAGTTGAAGAATTTTCCTTTATGTAATCGAGTTGTTTTGTTTCCAGCAAACTCTTTGCAGTAAAGAAAACCTTGGTAGTTCTTTCATGAATGAAAAGGATATGTGTACTTCATTTCAAATTGGCAGGGTCTCATTGTTTCCTTATAGATGTATAAGGTATAATTCAGTTTATAGAAGTAGTACAGTTAAAGTCTAAAGAAGGTCATTTCTTAATCTTTTTTTTTTGCATTCTTGCTTAGAAAATTACTAAGGAGACTCATTGGTAGTTTCTATGTCACCTGAATGTACTCAATCCCTTGGGCTTGGGGATATATTTATTGAAACTGATATTTATGAATAAAGAAATTAAAAAAGGAATAAATCCAACTTTTATGTGTCCTTCTAAACAACTCACAAAACATCCGTAAGACAAGCAAACACCCCGAATAACTTAATGTCACATATAGGTAGGAAAAAAATTAATAACCAAAATTAACAGAATCAACTCCAGAGCCCACAGTGAGTAGAGAGTGGGGTGAAGACTTTGTGAAAGAAAGAAGAGAGGAAGTTCATAAGAATATAACCAATAAATCAGCCTCAGAAAGAGAAAGTCTTAACACCAATTGGGAAATAGAAAAAAATAAGATTGAAAACTGATAAACCAAAACACTGCCTTTGGGGAATCCAAAGCAAGACTTGAATATGCACAAGGACAGATGTAGCGTGTTGTTTTGATTAAGAGAAGGTGACTTGGCTAGATAAGATACCCTTGGGTATGTAAATAACAAGTAATTAAAAAGTAGAATTTGAGAGTCTTGATGAAAGAAAATTAAATCATAATGTCAGAAGACATACAAAGTGCCTTTCCAACAAAATGCTCTTGAATAAACAACTACAACAAAAGCTAGTAAATGACTGTCTTAGGTGGGGTTCATTCAAACACGTGGCTGAAATAGGATTCCATGTACAAGAAAGGTATTAAATGAATAGGTTCTGGATAAACTGGAGGGAAAAAAAATTAGGGAAAAAGAAGAAGATAGGAAGGGAAGACCGCTAAGCAAGCTTGTTGTTACAGGATAGTGCGGATTCATTCTATCTTACAGGAAACCCTGCAGCATAAATTGAACCCTAGACTTTACTGCACCTTCAAGCAGGGAGCTGGGTTCCTGTAGGTCTGCAGAGATCAATCACATAGTTGTCATGGGGAAACTTAAACTCCCAGGCATATCCAGGTGATTCAGTTTGAGTTGTCCAAGTGTGAACTTCTAGAGGAATGTGAAAGTGTGAAGCACTAGCAGCAATAGCCACAGCATCTAGGGAATGCCATATCTGATCAGCAAAAGAGATCTTAGAATATCTGAGCAGGACACCAACAATGTCTGCTGCAGCAACTGAAATCCCTTATCATTCTCTACACAAAGCTTGTTGATGCACTTAAAATGAACAAAAAGTAGCAAACAGATAAAATAACAAGAAGGATCAAAATATTTTAACTGATGAAAATTATCTCCACCCAACAACAACAAGCAAAAGGAAACTGTGTCACAACTCTTCAATATAATTAACTATGTTTAATCAGACATTTATAGATTAAAAATTTTGAATTCATGATCCAAAATATTATAACACAAGAGGTAAAAGTCATACAAAATGTGAAATGAAAGTTGATGTAACTCATTGAAGAAACGGAAGAAAAAGTTACCTTGGAAAGAAAAATGACAATATAAGATGTAAAGACAAAATAGGATTTACTGAAAACATAACAAACATCATTTAAAAATACACACGAAAACATCTGTGAGAACAAAATAAAATCACTAAAAAAGTAAAAGGAATCAGATAAAGCAAATGATGTAGATAACATTCTTAAAGATGGTTCTGTTATCTACATGTATGCATCACCATACATCAAATTTGAGCATTTTTAAAAAAGGAAAAATAATGGAGTAAACTAATACTTAAAACTTCAGTGAACAAAAACTTCCTGGAAATAAATGACACAGTTTACATATGATAAAAGCTCATTATGTACCTGGAACAAATGTTCTGAAACAGTGAACTCTGAGACAGAGCTTCATACAATTGACTTTTTACATAAAGAAAAATATAGGCCAAGAAACACATACAAGAAAACTTAGTTTTTCTCAGTTTTTCAATTATACCTTTTGCAAGCAAACTATGAGCAAAAGATTTTATGTCTTTAAGAACAAGCTATGTGGTTCTTAAAGTATCAAGCTTATAGGAAAACAAAAGTAAATCTATAAGTATTCAGAAAATACTGTACTCAAGAGGCATTTCCAGCAAGGCATGGTGGCTCAGCGGCTCACGCTTGTAATCCCAGCACTTTACGAAGCCAAGGTTAGAGGATCACTTGAGCCCAGTAGTTCAAGACCAGCCTAGGCAACATGCAAGAAACTTTTTTGAAAAAATTTAGCCAGGTGTCGTGATGAGTGCCTGTGGTCCTAGCTACTCAGGACACTGAGGTAGGAGGATAGATTGAGCCCAGGAGGTTAAGGCTGTAGTGAGCCATGACTGCACCACTGTACTCCAGCCTTGACAACAGAGCAAGACCCTGTCTCCTAGGCGGGAAAAAAAAAGAGGCATTCCCATGGCACTGGGTAAGGGAGAAGCTTTATCCAGACAAGAAATAGTAAACACTACAAAAGGACAAACAGGTATACTTAAACAAATGAAGATATACTTTTAATGTAAGCATGTTAATTTTTTAAATCACAAAATGTCATATGAAGAAATGTTTATTTGAATTTTTTTCACCTCGAACTAGACAAATTGATTCTAAAGTTTAAATTAAAAAAATAAAAATAGCATGCTACTATAGTACAGAAGAAACTGAAGGAAAGAGATATGAAGGAGCTCTGCCAATGGCACTACTAGATTTTAAACATATTACAAAGCCTCAATTAAAAAAATAAGAGTGTAGTATGGGCACGTAAGTATAGAGATAGACCTGTGGAACAGAAAAGAAATCTCAGACCCAGAACTAATTCATACAGAAATTTAGTACATGTGAAAGGTAGCATTTAAATCACTAGAGAAAGCACGGACTTTGAAGTAAATGGTTATCGATAACCTGGATAGCTATTTAGAAAAGGATCAAATTGTAGCTATATCTTAAGTAAAGTAGAAATAATGAATAGACTCAAAATGGATAAGAGATTAAAATATAAAAATAAAACCATACAATCATTGAAAAAAACATGAGTAGTTTTCTTTATAACCTGGGTCTGCAACAAAGAAAGATGAAAAAGTTACTACCAAAAATGGCCTGGAGAATATGTCACATGAAAAGTCAAAATAATAAACGACAATTTGGGAGTATATTTGCAATGTGTCAAAGATAAAGATCTAATGCTTAAAATACAGTTTTAAAAGCTGTAAATTATTTTGTAAAAATGCCCCTCATAAAACCAACTAACCAAACAAAAATACACTCAGTCTCTCTTATGATAATGGAAACATGGAACAAAATTATACGATGATACTCTTTCTCACCTATTAGACTGTTCACAGATTGACAGCATATTATGTGTGTGGCCCTGTGAGGAAACAGGCACTCTCTTACATTACTAGGATTTTAAATGGTACTCCTCTTTGGAGGGCCATTTGTCAGTATATAACGTAATTACATATGCATTTACCCATTCACTCAACAATTCTGCTTCCAGGAAATTAATTCAGTCAGGTTATAATGTTAATCATTATAAAATTATTTATAATAGCAAAATATTGAGAATGTCCTTAATTCTCATCAAGAGGTTGATAAATCTATAATACACTCCACCCAATGGAGTGGTATCTTTAAAAAAAACAAGAAATACCATGAGTATCGTCTGTGTTTGTGTGTGTGTGTGTCTGTGTGTGTTCATCTGTGTGTAGAGAGAGTTTGGTTTTAGCTCAATCAAAAAACATGATGGTAGATGGATGGATAGACAGATTGAGAGATAGGCAGGTATAGAGATAAAATGATAGATTCAAGGATAGCTATATCTGTATGTCTGTGCACCTGTATTTTTTTTTAATCTAGAAAAAGAGTGAATAAATATGCAAAACATTGACAATTGTTAAACGTAAGTGGAAGGGTATAGAAGTGTTTGTTGTATTTATATTGAACCATATATTTCATAAAGCTGCTGCTATTTGAACATTTTTATCTATAAAAATAACTGTCTTGTGTGGTTCAATCTAAATGCAAACACTCTTCACCAAGTACACTGATGGTTTTGTAAGTTAGAAATAGTCCACTATTAGTAGTTTTATACACTTTCACTTATTCTATTCTATTTTTTAAGAAATAAATTTTCCAAATAAAATGTTGCAAAAATAAGAAAATGCATTTTCCCAAACAAGGTCTTAATATGCTTAAATTCACAGAAAGGAAATAAAGAAAGGAGAGATAACATTGTTTAAAGATCAACTATGTTGTAAGAACCATTCTCTGGTTCCTATGTCCTAGGAACCCAGGAACCTTCATCTTTACATATAAGAAAATGTGTTCAAATAAATTCAGAGAATCTGATAAGTTTCCATGGTTTGAAACATTTACACAGCTAACAAGTGACAAGAAACTGTGCCCATAACATCATGAAAATAAATATATTCTCTATTAATTTTTAAAATGCAGACTGGAAAATAGCATGCTTGATGATAAAAACATCAAACTGAAACAACCTTGAGGAATTTTTATATTTTCAACTGAAACTTTCAGTGTATGATCTGCAATAGGATAGCTTCTTCTAAATGCTTTTAAAAAGTATTTTATGCAATTGAATTTTTAATCTATTGATCTTTATGTTCAGTACATTTCTAATATTTAAAGCAATGTTTGGCTTTTCTGAGAGGATCATCAAAAAGTCCTTTATTGATGAGAAGTTCCTGGTAAAAAATCCCCTACTGGTTTACTCACTGGCCAGCTGCCTTTCCCCTCCCGTCTCTGACTTTTTACCTAGAATACTCCAAGTGCATTATATTGGCCTCCAGTCAGAGAATCATAGTCTGCTGATAAAACACTCAGTGTCATTTACCATCTGGCTATTCTTTCATGGCTTAAGAAGTGCAGTTTCTTTTTTTGTCATCAAACTTTTTTTTTTCAGTGTTAAAAGAGGATCTTCCAGTAGTACAAAGAATGTTGACATTCTTACAGAATCTGAAGTGTCAAGCAGAGAATATACATTTTAGCTCACTTACCAAAATTATATAGTTGTAAGATTCTGGCATGCTCTCTCTCTGTGTACAGGTGGCTAATTTGCAGACACGACGTGGGTGGTGCTGTAGGAAATAGCACAAAAAGAGGAAAGCAGGTCATACCAGCCTCAACCTAATACAGGGCTTTTCAGCACTTTTCTTCAAGCTGGGGATTAATAAAATCCACTAAAATCATTTGTAATTTTATAAAAGTCTTAATTAGATAAAATTCTTTTCTGAAAGTTAGCTATATTTTAAAAGCATAGAGCATTATAAACTGTTCCTTATGAATGCAGTACACTTCATACAAATTTATATTTTTTTAAGTTAAAAATAATGAGCACATTAAAATTTGAAATTTGCAGCTCGGTGCGGTGGCCCATGCCTGTAATCCCAGCACTTTGGGAGGCTGAGGTGGGCGGATCAAGAGGTCAGGAGTTCGAGACCAGCCCCAACCTGGTGAAACCCTGTCTCTACTAAAAATACAAAAATTAGTCAGGCATGGTGGTGGGCGCCTGTAATCCCAGCTACTCAGGAGGCTAAGACAGGAGAATCGCTTGAACCCAGGAGGCAACGGTTGCAGTGAGCTGAGATCACGCCACTGCACTCCAGCCTGAGCGACAGGGTGAGACTTTATCTCAAAAAAAAAAAAAAAAAAAAAAAGAAATTTGCATTTTAATGTAGCGTTAGTCAGCATGGGAACCCATGATGCAGAAAGGCAGGTAAACCTCGAGACTGGGAAGACATATCTTTGCACAAAATCTTAAAGGAATGACTGGGCCATATAAACATGGAGAGAGCAGAGGGAAGAATGACACTCCCTAAGATTATCGGCTTGAACAGAGGTATATTCAGAATTTTCTTAGTAGAAGGAGAGGAGCAATTGAATTACATTGAAAGTTACTTGGATAATAACATAAATAATAATATTTAACACATCAAGGAACCCTAAAAAAAAGCAATTGCTCTGAGGTAAGTTATGGATTAATGAAAATGCAGCCATTTAGTTATACCCAAGTAGCCATGGTTAAACAGCACTTTAGTTTTTGGCAGTGCAAGCTTCATGTGCAGTCACTTTATTTTGTTTTTAAACCTTCCATCTGTTACAACACAGAGGTCTTCTAAGGAGGCCTGGGGGATTACATGGTTAGTTGCACAATTTCTGTATCTGGAGATTTTGGGGTTTTATGGAGCTTTGTTTTATTGCTGTTAGTTGTTTATGTGTGTTTGTTTTGTGGCTTTCACAGTCTGACCCACTGTTTTCTGCCAGGATGCAATGCATTGTTGGTATTAACAATACCTCCTTGCGTTACCACCTCTGGTTACAGTGTCCAAAATGCTCTCATTTATAAGGGATGCTCTTGCTGTGCCAGACCGTCAATGGCTATGACTAAGTCCTACAGTAATAAAAATGCAAGACTTTTTAAATGTTAGTGTTACATATGGTATTAGGAATAGCAATCTTTAAAAAAAAACAGCATCAATCAGGACATTTTTGTGTCTCTTCATTGACTTCTATGGCGTAGCAGGTGATGAACTCTGGAGAGTCAGAGGCTATTTTAAGCAGGCCAGAGGGCCTGACTGAGCTCTGGTTGTATGTTCTGGAGAGGCAACTTTCTTCCTGAGGCATCCCTTTTAGACCCTCCCCTTGGGTCATATAGTAGTGCTTTTTCATCACATTATCACCCCTGACAAGCACTCCTTCCCTCTTTATCTCTAACAGGAGAATTGCAATTCATCCTTAAGGCCAGCTCGCATCATGTGAAACATTATAATCCCATAGCAAATATAGCATAAGGATGTTAATTGATTGGTTAATTCCCTTGCCAATGGAAACATAGTTTTATGACAAACACTTCACACCCATAATTTTGTAAATTATAAACAGGTATATCTTTGAAGAATCTAGAAACATATATACTTCCTTTGCTTTTGTTTTCTATTTCCTTTTATTCTCTGAATTTGTCTCTGAATGTTTTTAAGTTACATTTTCCGTCTGTCATGTGGATATTCTTATAAGAACTCATAATTAAATATCTCTTCAGCTTCATAACTAAAGGAGCTTGAAGCAACATAGAGCAATGCACCCAATTTCAATTAAGTTGTCTTGCTTACAGCTTTTAACATAAACAGAGTAACATATTTTCCTCAAGCAATTTGCATATGTTTTCTTCAATTTATAACAACTTCAAGAAGCTGTATATGAAATTCATATATGAGCTGCTTTCCAGTTTACTGTAAATTCGGAGTCTGTAAAGCAATTAGATTTTCCTTTACTTGACAACTAAATTTTATTTTAATCTAAAAGATGTTTGACTACTCTTCAAGAAATTTTATGCATGCAAAGATGTTGTCATTATTCACATTAAGGAAACAAGTTCACCAAAATGCCATAGTCTTTGTGTCTGACTACATTTTAAACCTTAAAACTGTAATTTATTTTATAAAAGAAAGTTCTAAAGAAATAAATTTAAGGGAGAAAAGGTATTAAGAGTAAAAAAGTATTCATAAATTGTGTTTAAGCTATATGTATAGATGTGAAGATTTTATTAAATTCTCTGCAAACATAAATGTATGCTTGTCATAAAAATTACTTTAAAATGTGTCTTAAATACCTGCTCTGTAGATCATAAAACTTAATACTTACAAGTCTTTCTCTGATAACTAATTTTAAAAACTGGAAGCTTTTATGTTTTATTGTTCATTTTAAAATATAAGCCCTTATGAAAACTAAAATTTATTTTGAAATACATTATTTATAAAAGCAATTTCAGTAGACATTCATCCTTTAAAACATTCATTCTTGAATTAAATATATATTACTATACTTGATTCCAAACATTTTACAAATACATGAATGCTTCTGAGAAAAATTTTAGGGCAATGTGAAATATTTAAAAATGTATTTGGATAAATATCTAGTAAATGCTTCAAGAGATCAAGTAGTTGAATAATTTGCATATGGATGCTTTTTTCTTTTAATAATTGTACTTTTCTTTTCCTGAGTGAGTTAGCTGCCAAGTTTACTTTAAGATTGAGAAAAACAACCAACTAGGAGTCTCAGGCTGTTGAGTTATGGTATTGTTAATTATACCTGGAAACGGAGGCAAACTTTCTTCCTTTCCTTCTTGCTGACCTATAGTGCTGGATGACTGAAATACCCACCATAGTTATTTGCCTTCCTGGCCAGTTAAGTAGAACACCTCTGTTAAAATAACATACTTTCAAACCTTGGACTACTTAATAAATACATGAAAATCATATACATTTAGAGGGGTTTTCTAGGCTTGCCATAGGACATCGAGGTGTCTAATATAGCTTAATATCTTCCTCTTTTCTTCCTGCAAACTGAAAAGCACAAAATGCCAAAAGCAATGAGATTAAAATAGAATCTGAGATAAATCTAGACAAAGGGCAGAGGTAGGCACGACAATCTGACCCTCTTGGTAAGACGTCCTCAGTGTATGCTTTTCCTCTTGTTTTTAATCTTTCTCTTTCTTTTTTGTTAATTAAAGAGTTGTATCAGGATGTATAGTGGATAGATAAAATATTAAAGTTATTATGCTTAAAACCCATCATAATACTGTGTAAGTTTCGCTCGGTAAGGATTGGCCTATACATGACCTGGCTTCTATTGTGTGGAAAATTCTGTGAAGACAACTACACTTCCATAAATTCTAAAAACTGATTATTCTCATCACTGCCAATGCTGAGTCTTGGGGTAATATTATTTTTATTCAAAATTGTAATTGGCAACTATTTAGATCATACTATGAATTTCAAAATTAACAGTGGTATCCTAATGAACTCCTTCTCACAAGGAACAAACGACAACTTTGGGTAGAATCTCGGCTAGACAGATATTTATTCAGAAACGAGTAAGTTTGAATGTACATAAATATGGAAATTTAAAAAAATGTTAAAATACAGAGAAACAGTGTAAAAGAAAGTCTCTCTCATATTTAAATATAAAAACTTTTCAGTGTCATCTTTTTTCTATGTTGACCTCTTCAACCCTAGGCTGAGGCTAACTGACACAAAAATATTTCCTTAATAATTACTTTATTTCTCTGATGGCCAGTGATGATGAGCATTTTTTCATGTGTCTTTTGGCTGCATAAATGTCTTCTTTTGAGAAGTGTCTGTTCATATACTTCCCACACTTGTTGATGAGGTTGTTTGTTTTTTTCTTGTAAATTTGTTTGAGTTCATTGTAGATTCTGGATATTAGCCCTTTGTCAGATGGGTAGATTGCAAAAATTTTCTCTCCTTCTGTAGGTTGCCTGTTCACTCTGATGGTAGTTTCTTCTGCTGTGCAGAAGCTCTTCAGTTTAATTAGCTCCCATCTGTCAATTCTGGCTTTTGTTGCCATTGCTTTTGGTGTTTTAGACATGAAGTCCTTGCCCATGTCTATGTCCTGAATGGTACTGCCTAGGTTTTCTTCTAGGGTTTTTCTGGTTTTAGGTCTAACATTTAAGTATCTAATCCATCTTGAATTAATTTTTGTATAACGTGTAAGGAAGGGATCCAGTTTCAGCTTTCTACATATGGCTAGCCAGTTTTCCCAGCACCATTTATTAAATAGGGAATCCTTTCCCTATTGATTGTTTTTGTCAGGTTTGTCAAAGATCAGATAGTTGTAGATATGTGGCATTATTTCTGAGGGCTCTGTTCTGTTCCATTGGTCTATATCTCTGTTTTAGTACCAGTACCATGTTGTTTTGGTTACTGTAGCCTTGTAGTATAGTTTGAAGTCAGGTAGTGTGATGCCTCCAGCTTTGTTCTTTTGGCTTAGGATTGACTTGGCAATGCAGGCTCTTTTGGTTCCATATGAACTTTAAAGTAGTTTTTTCCAATTCTGTGAAGAAAGTCATTGGTAGCTTGATGGGGATGGCATTGAATGTATAAATTACCTTGGGCAGTATGGCCATTTTCACGATATTGATTCTGCCTACCCATGAGCATGGAATATTCTTTCATTTGTTTGTATCCTCTTTTATTTCATTGAGCAATGGTTTGTAGTTCTCCTTGAAGAGGTCCTTCACATCCCTTGTAAGTTGGATTCCTAGGTATTTTATTCTCTTTGAAGCAATTGTGAATGGGAGTTCACTCATGATTTGGCTCTCTTTTTGTCTGTTATTGGTGTGTAAAAATGCTTGTGATTTTTGTACATTAATTTTGTATCCTGAGACTTTGCTGAAGTTGCTTATCAGCTTAAGGAGATTTTGGGCTGAGATGATGGGGTTTTCTAGATATACAGTCATGTCATCTGCAAACAGGGACAATTTGACTTCCTCTTTTCCTAATTGAATGCCCTTTATTTCCTTGTCCTGCCTGATTGCCCTGTCTGGAACTTCCAACACTATGTTGAATAGGAGTGGTGAGAGAGGGCATCCTTGTCTTGTGCCAGTTTTCAAAGGGAATGCTTCCAGTTTTTGCCCATTCAGTATGATATTGGCTGTGGGTTTGTCATAGATCGCTCTTATTATTTTGAGATACATCCCATCAATACCTAATTTTTTGAGAGTTTTTAGCATGAAGCGTCGTTGAATTTTGTCAAAGGCCTTTTCTGCATCTATTGAGATAATTATGTGATTTTTGTCTTTGCTTCTGTTTATATGCTGGATTATGTTTATTGATTTTCATATGTTGAACCAGCCTTGCATCCCAGGGATGAAGCCCCCTTGATCATGGTGGATAAACTTTTTGATGTGCTGCTGGATTCAGTTTGCCAGTATTTTAATGAGGATTTTTGCATGGATGTTCATCAGGCATATTGGTCTAAAATTCTCTTTTTTTGTTGTGTCTCTGCCAGGCTTTGGTATCAGGATGATGCTGGCCTCATAAAATGAGTTAGGGAGGATTCCCTCTTTTTCTATTGATTGGAATAGTTTCAGAAGGAATGGTACCAGCTCCTCCTTGTACCTCTGGTAGAATTCGGCTGTGAATCCATCTGGTCCTGGACTTTTTTTGGTTGGTAAGCTATTAATTATTGCCTCAATTTCAGAGCCTGTTATTGGTCTATTCAGAGATTCAACTTCTTCCTGGTTTAGTCTTGGGAGGGTGTATGTGTCGAATTTATCCATTTCTTCTAGATTTTCTAGTTTATTTGCGTAGAGGTGTTTGTAGTATTCTCTGATGGTAGTCTGTATTTTTGTGGGATCGGTGGTGATATCCCCTTTATCATTTTTTATTGCATCTGTTTGATTCTTGTCTCTTTGTTTCTTTATTAGTCTTGCTAGCTGTCTATCAATTTTGTTGATCTTTTCAAAAAACCAGCTCCTGGATTCATTTATTTTTTGAAGGGTTTTTTTGTGTCTCTATTTCCTTCAGTTCTGCTCTGGTCTTAGTTATTTCTTGCCTTCTGCTAGCTTTTGAATGTGTTTGCTCTTGCTTCTCTAGTTCTTTTAATTATGATGTTGGGGTGTCAATTTTAGATCTTTCCTGCTTTCTCTTGTGGGCATTTAGTGCTATAAATTTCCCTCTACAGACCACTTTGAATGTGTCCCAGAGATTCTGGTATGTTGTGTCTTTGTTCTCATTGGTTTCAAAGAACATCTTTATTTCTGCCTTCATTTTGTTATGTACCCAGTAGTCATTCAGGTGCAGGTTGTTCAGTTTCCATGTATTTGAGCGGTTTTGAGTGAGTCTCTTAATCCTGAGTTCTAGTTTGATTGCACTGTGGTCTGAGAGACAGTTTGTTATAATTTCTGTTATTTTGCATTTGCTGAGGAGTGCTTTACTTCCAACTATGTGGTCAATTTTGGAATAGGTGTGGTGTGGTGCTGAAAAGAATATATGTTCTGTTGATTTGGGGTGGAGAGTTCTGTAGATATCTATTAGGTCTGCTTGGTGCAGAGCCATCAGAGAAATGCAAATCAAAACCACAATGAGACACTATCTCACACCAGTTACAATGGCAATCATTAAAAAGTCAGGAAAAAACAGGTGCTGGAGAGGATGTGGAGAAATAAGAACAATTTTACACTGTTGGTGAGACTATAAACTAGTTCAACCATTGTGGAAGTCAGTGTGGTGATTCCTCAGGGATCTAGAACTAGAAATACCATTTGACCCAGCAATCCCATTACTGGGTATATACCCAAAGGATTATAAATCATGCTGCTATAAAGACACATGCACATGTATGTTTATTGTGGCATTATTCACAATAGCAAAGACTTGGAACCAACCCAAATGTCCAACAATGATAGACTGGATTAAGGAAATGTGGCACGTATACACCATGGAATACTATGTAGCCATAAAAAATGATGAGTTCTTGTCCTTTGTAGGGACATGGATGAAGCTGGCAACCATCATTCTCAGCAAACTATCGCAAGGACAAAAAACGAAACACCACATATTCTCACCCATAGGTGGGAATTGAACATTGAGAACACTTGGACACAGGAGGGGGAACATCACACACCAGGGACTGTTGTGGGGTGGGGAGTGAGGGGAGGGATAGCATTAGGAAATATACCTAATGTTAAATGACGAGTTAATGGGTGCAGCACACCAACATGGCACATACATAGGTAACAAACCTGCATGTTGTGCACATGTACCCTAAAACTTAAAGCATAGTAAAAAAATAATAATAATTACTTTAAAATTTAACTTTGCCACAAAATTTTTAATGTTTAGAGATATCAGAAAGGAAACAAATGCTAAACCTAAGGAGTCAAAGAAATTAATAAATATTTTGTGAAGTATGTATCTTAATTATCACCATCCAATCCACCTCAGCTCTCTTGAGTTTATAAGAAATATCATGAATGTTTTTACAACTGAAAAATCAGGGGCAATTTGGGAATAAATAAATATTCATCTGTCAGATTATTTTTTATCTTTGGTACTGGAATACTATTGACATTTATCACAGGATCTCTACAAGAATCTATTATCCTGTTGTACAGGATTTGTAAAGGATCTGTTACTCTTTTGCTATGAAATTGAGAATGTGAATGAGGAGATAGAAGAAAAAATCATTTACACAAGAAATTTAAAAACAGGAGATTATTGCAGAGAAAGCCATTTATTTATTCATTCTAAGAATAAAAATTTAATAAATTAAAATCAAATATTTAAATCTGTGCTTAAGACAATATTGAGTGCTTTTATGGACTAGAATAAGATGCTAAGATAGAGCCTAAAGTTTCTTTGTGGGAGTTTCCTAGGGGTAAAGGAAGAAGATGGTTATGCTTGTAGTTTAGGAATAATTTTGGCTAAGGTACAAGAAGTAGACTAAATAACCTCTCAATGTCCTTTTGTTCTAATATTTAAATAATTATTTTAAAAGAAATCAAGAATTAAATGTCTGCTGTGACTTGCAATATCTTAGTGCACTGACCTAGACTGTGTAACCCAATATCTGTGAGTATTAATCTACTTTAACTAGATAGGAACAGAAAAAAATGAATTGCAAAACATGTTAATGAGATCAAAGGTCTCAATATATTTTGCATGCTTCTAAGACCCAGAGGTCAAAATCCAGAAGGAGGAGGAATGAAGTGGAGAAAAATGAAAAAGAGCTTGATTCAGAGTTTAGCCATTAAATGTAGATGCTGTGGATGAGGGACTAAATTTAATTGTATTTTACTGTGTATGTGATGAGAATATACATTAGTTGGAAGAGCTCCTTTCTATGGGTCATTTTAACTGAACAAAGTTGCATTTTAACCTGAATAAAGATTTTATTTCTTTAATGTGACCCCAAAGTAGTCATTTCCAATGATGAGATGATCCTCTGAATAGCAGTGTTAGTTAATTGAAATTTTAATCCTTACAGAAGAATAAGTACCACTGACATTCATTGCAATCCTTCACATTAATTACCAAGTGCATATTTTTTAAAACTATAGTATTTCAAGGCTTTTTTTAGTATGATCTGTAACATGAGTCGATATAAAAAGAAGGATGAAACTTCAATTTTCAGACATGGATCTGTAATAGATGCATTAATTAATTCATAGTGTCACATTAAAAATAACATTGGAAATACTTCACAAGTTGATATTTGTATTAATTTCCTTTAAATTGATCTCATTTTATTATTTTTACTGTGTTAGTAATTACAATGATATGTTTTAATATTAAAAAACATTTAACAATAGCCAGAATTTGAAAAAAAGAAGTTGTAGGGAGAAAGTTATACAGGTAGAGACTATCAACGTGTGTGTGTGTGTGTGTGTGCACGCGCGCACGTGCATGTGTGTGTGTGTGTACCTGCACCATGTACATTTTATCATTAAGAATTCCTTCCATAGAGTGTTCTCTAAACTGGCAAGGAATAATATGGCCCTAAAAGTATCTTTTAACATCAGCCCAACTTCGTACAAGCCTACCAGCCAGGAATTCTGCTTCCCTACACATTTTTTCTCTCTGCTTTTAAATTTTACAACATCCAAATGTTACCTCATTCCTTTATTCCTACAATTACCTAGGGCTGGCAGTATCCACATCTACACATCTTTGCTTCCTTTTTTTGCACTAACAAATCTCTACATTCTTACAACCTGAATATACCAGCTACTCTACTGTAGCCTGCTATTTCTATTTCTTGTTCAAAATCAATAACTGATATCATTGATTAACTATGTGCTTTGTGCCAGACATTGTTCTTTATCTTTACATGTATTGTCTACATATTCACAGCAATTGTCTTATGTAGGTACTACTATTATTTTTAATTCATAGCTGACAAAACTGAGATGCAATGGTGTTTAATTAAGTGGACCAAAATTACTTAGCCAGTAAGTGGTGAAGCCAGAATTAGAACCAAGGCAAAGCTTAATTCCCTGCTTCTGTTTATTCCACCGCACGCTAGACTTCAGACTACTTTCTTTGAGCACACTGCAAACATAATTTCAATAGAAAGATTAAAAGTTCAAACTTAGCAAATGATTGGCCATGAGTTCTGGCTTTGAACCTGGAAAAGAGTTAATTCCCACATTCACATCTAAACCATTGTGCTGACACATTTAGCATAATACTTTCAGAAGTTACACTCAATTCTCATCTAGAGTAGGGCAGAACAAGATGGCCTAATAGAAGTCTCCACTGATTGTCTCCACTCCAAGAACACCAATTTAACAACTATCTACACAAAAGAAGCACTTTTGTAAGAACCAAAAATCAGGTAAGCCCTCCGAGTGCCTGGTTTTAACTTCATATTGCTGAAAGAAGCATTGAAAAGGTAGGAAAGATAAATGTCTTGCTTCTGTCTATTGTCACCCTGCTCCGCCTCCCTGCAACAGTGGCCATGTGGTGTGGACAGAGACTCTGTGTAATTGGTAAAGGAAGAGCCCAGCAATTGAACGACGTTGCAATAAACTCACTGCTGCCCTGTCATAGAAGATGTAACTCAGCTGATGACCACCAACAGTGGAAGCATTTAGACCAGCCCTAGCCACAGGGGAATCGCTAATCCCAGTGGTCAGAGCTTCTGACATGCCTTGCCATAGTGAGCTAAAGTACTATGGGGCACTAAATAAACTTGAAAGGCAGTATAGGGAATAAGGACTGCAACTCCAAGGCAAGTTTTAGTGCTGAACTGAGCCCAGAGCCAGTGAACTAGAGAGGCATGTGTACTGAGACACAAGCCAGGGTGGATAAAGGAGTACCACCCTTCTGTCAACCCCAGGCTGCACAGCTCATGGCTCCAAAAGAGACCCCTCCCTTCCACTTGAAGAGGGAAAAAGGAAGAATAAAGAGGACTTTGCCTTACATCTTGGATACCAGCTCAGCTATAGCAAGATAAGACACAAGTTAGTCATAGGCCCCTTTCCAGGCCCTAGCTTCTGGATGACATTTCTAGAAATACCATGGCCATTAGGAAACCTACTGCCTTGAAAGGAAGAATCTAGTCATGGAAGAACCCATCACCTGCCGACTAACGAGCCTTTTGACCCTGAATAACCATCAGTGATACCCAGGTAGTATGCTGTGGGCCTTGGGTGGGATCTGAGACTTGCTAGCTTCATGTGAGACTCAGCACATTCCCAGCCCACTGCCCCAGAAGGTGAGACCCCAGACAGGCAACTTAAACCACAAACTGATTGAAGCCTTCTTGAGCTTTAAGAAAACTTTGGTGGTAGTCTGGCAGTACTCACTGTGGGCCTGTGGTGGCAGTGGCCACAGGATGAGACTCCTGTGCCTATGCAAAGGGGAGGGAAGAGTGGGAAGGATTACATTTCTTGGTTAGAGTGTAAGCTTAGCCAAGGTAGAATAGAACACCAGGTAAATTCCTGTTATATTGACTTCAGTCCCTGGCTGCTAGGCAGCATCTCTGAACCCACCTGGGGCCTGAAAGAACTTGCTTCCCTGAAGGGAAGCACATAAACCCAGTTGGCTTTACCACCTGCTGATTGTAGAGCCCAAGGGCCTTGAGTAAACTTAGGCGGTATCTAGGTAGTGGTGACAGCAGGCGTTGGGGGAGGCCCAGTGCTATGCTGGTTTCAAGTCTAAACCAGCACAATTCCAGTAGTGGTGGACACAGGAATGCTTGTGTTTCTCCACCCCCAGTTCTAGAAGACCTAGACCATAGAGAAAGACTCCATTTGTTTGAAAAAAGTAACGGAAAAGAACAATAGTCTCTGTCTAGTAATGCAGAGAATTTTTCCAGATCTTATGCAAGACCACCAAGATGGTACATCTAATGAGTCTGAAAGAATCACAGCATTATTGGGTTTGGGGCCCTAGTCTCTTTAAATACCTGAAAAGCCTTCACGAGAAGGATGGGCACAAACAATTCCAAACTATGAAGACTACAATAAATGCTGAACACTCCAGTGCCCAGACTCTGACCAAAATTTGCAAGCATCAAGACTATACAGGAGAACGTGACCTCACAATATGAACTAAATAATGCAACTGGGACAAATGCTGGAGAAACAGAGATATGTAACTCTTCAGACAGAGAATTCAAAGTACCTTTGTTGAGGAAATTCAAAGACATTCGAGATAACAAATAAAAGGAATTCAGAATTTGGTCTGATAAATTTAACAAAGAGATTGAGTTCATTGTAGATTCTGGATATTAGCCCTTTGTCAGATGAGTAAGTTGCGAAAATTTTCTCCCATTTTGTAGGTTGCCTGTTCACTCTGATGGTGGTTTCTTTTGCTGTGAAGAAGGTCTTTAGTTTAATTAGATCCCATTTGTCAATTTTGGCTTTTGTTGCCATTGCTTTTGGTGTTTTAGACATGAAGTCCTTGCCCATGCCTATGTCCTGAATGGTAATGCTTAGGTTTTCTTCTAGGGTTTTTATGGTTTTAGGTCTAACGTTTAAGTCTTTAATCCATCTTGAATTAATTTTTGAATAAGGTGTAAGGAAGGGATCCAGTTTCAGCTTTCTACATATGGCTAGCCAGTTTTCCCAGCACCATTTATTAAATAGAGAATCCTTTCCACATTGCTTGTTTTGCTCAGGTTTGTCAAAGATCAGATAGTTGTAGATCTGTGGCATTATTTCTGAGGGCTCTGTTCTGTTCCATTGATCTATATCTCTGTTTTGGTACCAGTACCATGCTGTTTTGGTTACTGCAGCCTTGTAGTATAGTTTGAAGTCAGGTAGCGAGATGCCTCCAGCTTTGTTCTTTTGGCTTAGGATTGACTTGGCGATGCGGGCTCTTTTTTGGTTCCATATAAACTTTAAAGTAGTTTTTTCCAATTCTGTTCTCAGTAAACTATTGCAAGGACAAAAAACCAAACACCGCATGTTCTCACTCATAGATGGGAATTGAACAATGAGAACACGTGGACACAGGAAGGGGAACATCACACTCTGGGGACTGTTGTGGGGTGGGGGGAGGGGGGAGGGATAGCATTAGGAGATATACCTAATGCTAAATGGTGAGTTAATGGGTGCAGCACACCAGCATGGCACATGTATACATATGTAACTAACCTGCACATTGTGCACATGTACCCTAAAACTTAAAGTATAATAATAAAAAAAAACAAAGAGATTGAAATTATTTAAATGAATGAAGCAGATATTCTGGAATTAAAATGCAATTGACATACTGAAGAATACATCAGAGTCTCTTAATAGCACAATTAAACAAGCAGAAGAAAGAATTAGTGAGCTTGAAGACAGGCTATTTGAAAATATAGTCAGAGGTGGATTAAGAAAATGTGGCACATATACACCATGGAATACTATGCAGCCATAAAAAATGATGGGTTCATGTCCTTTGTAGGGACATGGATGAAGCTAGAAACCATCATTCTGAGCACACTATCACAAGGACAGAAAACCAAACACCACATGTTCTCACTTGTAGGTGGGAATTGAAAAATGAGAACACTTGGACATGGGGTGGGGGACATCACACACTGGGGCCTGTTGTGGGGTGGGGGGAGGGGGGAGGGATAGCATTAGGAGACATACCTAATGTAAATGACGAGTTAACAGGTGCAGCACACCAACATGACACATATATACATAGTAACAAACCTGCACGTTGTGCACATGTACCCTAGAACTTAAAGTATAATAATAATAATTTAAAAAAAGAAAGAAAGAAGAAGAAAATACAGTCAGAGGATACAAAAGCAAAAAGAATAAAAAAAATGAAGCACATCCACAAGATCTAGAAAATACCATCAAAAAGTAAAATGTAAGAGTTATTGGCTTAAAAAAGATGTACACAAATACCATTCTGGACTTAGGAACAGGCAAAGATTTTATGAAAAGACACCAAAAGCAGTTACAACAAAAGCAAAAATGGACAAATGGGATCTAATTAAACTAGAGGATTTCTGCACATCCAAAGAAACTATCCACAGAGTAGACAGACAACCTACAGAGTAAGAGAAAAAAAATTGCCGACTATGAATCTGACAAAGGTCTAATATCCAGCATCTATAAGGAACTTAAACAAATTTACAAAAAGAAAACCGACCCTATTAACAAGTAGGCAAAGGACATGAACAAACACTTTTCATAAAAAGACATACATGTAGCCAACAAACATATTTTACAAAGCTTAACCTCACTGATATTAGAAAAATATAAGTCAAAACCACCATGAAATACCATCTAACACAAGTCAAAATGGCTATTATGAAAAAGTCCATAACAGATGCTGGCAAGGTTGCAGAGAAAAAGGAATGCCTATATACTGTTGGTGAGAGTGTAAATTAGTTCAACCATTGTGGAAAACAATATGGTAATTCCTCAAAGAGCTAAAAGCAGAACTAATATTCAACCCAGCAATCCCATTACTGGGTAAATGCCCAAAGAAATATAAATTGTTCTATCATAAAGACACATGCATGGGTATGGTTATCTCAGCACTATTCACAATAACAAAAACATGAAATAAACCTACATGTCCATCAATTACAGACTGAATTTAAAAATGTGGTACATATACACCATGGAATACTATACAGTCATAAAAAAGAATGAGATCATGTCTTTTGCAGGAAAATGAATAAATCAGGAGGCCATTATACTTAGCAAGCTAATGCAGAAACAGAACACCAAATACCGTATGTTCTCACTTGTAAGTGGAAGCTGAAAGTTAAGAACACACGAACATATGGAAGTGAACAACAGATGCTTGGGCCTACCAGAGGGTGGAGGGTGGGGGGAGGGAGTGGTTCAGGAAAAATAACTAATGGGGACTAGCCTTAACACCAGGGTGATGAAAGATACTGTATAACAAAACTCCATGACATGTTTACCTATATGACAAACTTGCACAAGTACCCCGCACTTGAAATGAGAGGGAAAAAAAAGAGCTAGAGAAAGAGATAGGGGTAGAAAGTTTATCCAAAGGGATAATATCAGAGAACTTACAAAACCTAGAGAAATGTATCAAAATTCAACTACAAGAGAGTTATGGAACACCAAGCAGATTTATCTCCCACCAAAAAACACTACCTCAAGGCACTTACTAAAACTACCAAGCATCAAGTGTAAAGAAACTGTGCTAAAAGCAACCAGAGAAAAAAATAATGGCAAATAACACATAATGGAGCTCCAATATGTCCGGCAGCAGACTTTTCAGTGGATACCTTACAGTCCAGGAGAGAGTGCCATAACATATTTAATGTGAGGAGGGAAAAAGCTTTTACCATAGAATAGTACATCTGGGAAAATATTGTTTAAACATGAAGGAGAAATAAAGATGTTTTTAGACAAATAAAAGCTGAGGGATTTCCTCAACACCAGATGTGTTCTACAAAAAATCCTAAAAGGAGTTCTTTAATCTGACAGAAAATAATATTGATAAGCAATAATCTGAAAGTTAAAAATTCATTGGTAATAGCACACAGGAAAAAACCAGAATATTATAACAGTGGAATCTTGGTGTGTAAAATTTTCTTATGTTAAGTAGAAAGACTAAACAATGAACCAATAAAAATAATAACTAAAACAATTTTCCAAGGTCTAGGCAATAAGACATAAATAGAAACAACAAAAAGATAAAAAGTGGGGGGACAAAGTTTAAGTATAGAATTTTAATTAGTTTTCTTTTTGCTTATTTGATTATTTATTCAATCAGTATTAAGCTGTGATCAGTTTAAATTAAGGGGTTATAAGATAGCATTTGCAAGCCTCATGGTAACCTCAAACTGAAAAAACATACAATGGATACCCAAAAGTAAAAAGGAAGAAATTAAGTTATACACCAGAGAAAATCACCTTTACTAAAAAGAAGATAGGAAAGAAGGAAAAAAGAAATTGAAGACCAAAAAACAACCAGAAAACAAATAAGAAAATGGCAGGAGTATTTTCTTATTCATAATAATATTGAATGTTAATGGACTAAACTCTCCAATCAAAAGACATAAACTTGTTAAATGAATACAAACAAACAAGACCAAATGATCTGTTGCCTACAGGAAACACATATCACCTATAAAGACACACAAATACTAAAAATAAAGGGAAGGAAAAAGTTATGCCTTGCCAGTGGAAACCAAAAAAGGGCAGGAGTAGCTATACTTACATCAGGTCAAAAATATTTCAAGGCAAAAACTGTAGAACAAAGGAAGTTATCACATAAAGATAAAGGGGTTAATTCAGCAAGAGAAGGGAGCAATTATAAATATATATGCATCTAACACTACAGCATGCAGATATATAAAGCAAATATTATTAGAGCTAAAGAGAAAGACAGACTTTCATACAAAAATAGCTGGAGACATCAACACCCCACTTTTAACATTGAACAGATTATACAGTCAGAATGTTAACAAAGGAACACTGGACTTAATTTGCACTATAAAACAAATAGTACTAGTAGATATTTAGAGAACATTTTATCAAAAGGCTACAGAATAGACATTCTTCTCCTCAGCACATGAATCATTCTAAAGAATAGACCATATGTTAGGTTACAAAACAAATGTTAAAATATTCAAAAAAATTGAAACTGTATCAAGCATCTCTTATGACCACAATGGAATAAAACTAGAAATTAACAATGAGAGAAACTTTAGAAACTATAGAAATACATGGAAATTAAACAGCATGCTTCTGAATGATTAGTGATGAAATTAAGGTCAATAATGAAATTAAGAAAGAAATGTGTAGATTGGTCAGGGTGGTGGGAAAAATTATAGGAAAGATGAAAACCTTCTTGAAAGGCCTGGTGGTTTTGCAAAAGCTTCGGGAGTGAATTATGGCTGAAGGAAGCCAAATTCTCTTATCCAGAGGCTGAGAGCAAAGGACAGATAACAAGGGAATGTAAAGAAACTTATCTAGATAAATTGGTTTACTTATGTCTCTGGAAACCAACCCTTGATCATTTGCATACAGGACTGCTCTCTACTCAGGGGTTCAACAATATTAATTACTGACAAGTTGTGTTTGTTCCAAGCCTCTGTCATTAAATCTGTACTAAATAAATCCAAGGGTCACCAGCTTATGGGGGCTGCACTCCTGTCAGTGGTGCTAAGCTGTGCAGTCCCCCAGCAATGCTTTCAGGCAAAATGCCTGTGTCATCATACTCCTTTCATCCATCGCTCGGCCAGAGTCTGTGGGACACACTCAGCAGAAATGTAAAAATTGCTTGAAACAAATGATAATAGAAACACAACATACCAAAATCTATGGGATACAGCAAAAACAGTACTAAGTGGAAAATTTATAGATAAAAATGCCTACATCAAAAAAGATGAAAAACTTCAAATAAACAACCTATTGATGTATCTTACATAACTAGAAAAATAAGAGATTACGCACTCAAAAGTAGTAGAAGAAAATATATATAAAGATTAGAGAAGAAATAAATGAATTTAAAATGAAGAAAACATTAAAAAAGAAGAAATGTTTAATTTAATGAAGAAAAAGTTTATTTTTTGAAAAGATAAGTAAAATTGACAAACCAATAGCTAGATTAAGAAAAAAAGAGACGTCCCAAGTAAATGATATCAGAGATAAAAAAGGAGACTGATACCACATATATTCAAATACTTATCAGTAGCTACTATGAGCAACTGTATGCAACAAATTAGAAAATCTAGAAGAAATGGATAAATACCTAGACAAATTCAACCTACAAAGACTGAACTAGGAAGAAATCCAAAACCTGAAAAGATTAATAACAAATAACTACATTGAATCCACAATAAAATGTCTCCCAGTAAATAAAAGCCTGAGATCCAATGACTTCACTGCCGAATTTTGAACCAAACATTTAAAAAAAGAACTAATATCCATTATACTAAAAGTATTCTAATAAATAAAGAAAGAAGGAATTCTTCCAAGCTTATTCTATGAGGCCAGTATTACCCAGATACCAAAAACAAAACAAAACAAAACAAACAAACAAAAAAAAAACACTTCAAATAAAAGAAAAAGTAAACTATGGCTAATGTATATAATGAATATTGATGTAAAAATCCTCAGTAAGATACTAGCAAACCAAATTCAACAATACATTAGAAAGATTATTCATCATGACCAAGAAGGGATGCAAAGATGGTTCAACATATGCAAATCAATTAAAGTGATACAGCATTTCAACAGAATGCAAGATGAAAACCACATAATTATTTCAATTGATGCTGAAAAAGCATTTAATATAATTCAATATCCCTTCATGACAAAAACCCTCAAAAAACTGGGTATAGAGAAAATATAACTCAACATAATAAAAGCCATATATGACGGGCCCACAGCTAGTATCATACTGAATAGAGAAAAACTGATAGCCTTTCCTCTAAGATTTGGAATAGGGCAACGATGCCGGTTGTCATCAATGTTATTCAAGACAGTACTGGAATTCCTAGCTAGTGCAATTAGACAATCGAAAGAAACAAAGAGTATACAAATTGAAAAGGGAGAAGTCAAATTATTCTTGTTTTCAGATGGTATGATCTTATATTTTGAAAAACCTAAAGACTTCACCAAAAATCTATTAGAACTGATAAACAAATTCAGAAAAGTTGAAGAATTCAAAATCAACATACAAAGTTCATTAGCATTTTTTAATACCAACAGTAGTCAATCTGAAAAATAAATCAAGAAAGTAATCCTATTTCTAATAGCTACAAATAAAATAAAATACTTATGAATAAACTTAACCAAAGAAGTGAAAGGTCTCTACAATGAAAATTATAAAACATTGATGATTGGAATTGAAGAGGTTACAAAAAATTAAAAGATATTTCATGTTCATGGATTGCAAGAATCAACATTGTTAAAATGCTCATACTACCCAAACAAATCTACAGATGTAATGTAATCTATACCAAAATACAAATGACATTATATACAGCAATGTAAAAAACAATCCTAAAATTTATAAGGAACCACAAAAAACCCAGAGTAGCCAAAGCTCTTCTGAGCCAAAAGAACAACACTGGAAGACTCACATTACATGACTTTAAATTATAGTACCGGCCTATAGCAACCAAAAACAGCAAGGCATAAAAACAGACAATAGATCAGTGGAACAAAATAGAAAACCCAGTGATGTACCCAAACGTCTATAGTAAGCCTATTACTGACAGAGTTTCATAGAATGTACGTTGGGAAAGGGGCAGTCTCTTCAATAAATGGTGCTGGAAAAACTGGATATCCATATGCTAAAGAATAAAACTATACCTCTATCTCTTGTCATATATAAAAATCTAATCAAGGTGAATTAAGACTTTTAGATCCAAAACTCTGAAACCACTACAAAAAATCATTGGGGAAAATATCCAGGATGTTGGTTTGGGCAAACATTTCTTGACTAACATCCCACAAGTACAGGTAACAAAAAAAAAATGGACAAATTGAATCACATCAAGTTAAAAAGCTACTGTTCAGCAAAGGAAACATGCAGCAAAGTGAGAGACAAACCACAGAATAAGAGAAAATATTTGCAAACTACCTGCCTGTGGTAGTCAGTTCTCACATTATTATACAGAACTATCTGAGACTGGGCAATTTATAAGAAAAGAGAATTAATTGACTCACAGTTCCACCAGCTGTACGGGAGGCATGGCTGGGGAAGCCTAAGGAAACTTATGGTTATGGCAGATGGGTGAAGGAGAAGCAAGCACATTTTCACATGGTGGTAGGAAAAAGAGAGAGTGAAGGGGAAGGTGCTGCACACTTTTAAACAACCAGATCTCATGAGAACTCAATTATGAGGCAGCCCTAGTGGGGTGGTGCTAAACCATTAGAAATCACCCCTATAATCCAATCACCTCCCACCAGGCCCTACCTCCAACATTTGGGATTACCATTCAACATGAGATTTGGGTGTGGACACCGAGCCAAACCATATTACCATCTAACAAGGGATTAACACCCAGAATACATAAAGGGCTCCAACAGCTCTATAGAAAAAATTAATAATACTATCAAAAACTGGGCAAATGATTTGAATAGACATTTTTCATAAGAAGACTTAGAAAAGGCCAAGAGGCATATAAAAAGGTGCTCAACAGCATTGATCATCAGAGAAATGGATATCAAAACTATAATGAGATATCTCACTCCAGGTAAATAGCTTATATCCAAAAGACAGGCAATAACAAATGCTGATGAGTATTTGGAGAAAAGGGGACCCTCATACACTGTTGGAAGATATGTAAATTAGCACAACAACGATGGGGAACAGTTTGGAGATACCTCAAGAAACTAAAAATTGAGCTACCATATGATCCAGCAATCCAACTTCTGGGTATATGCCCAAAAGAAAGAAAATCAATATATTGAAGAGATAGCTGCACTCCCATCTTTGCTGCAGTACTCTTCACAATAACCAAGACCTGGAAGCAACCTAAGTGTCCATCAATAAATAAGTGGATAAAGAAAATGTGGTATATATACACAATGGAGTACTATTCAGCTATTAAAAGTATGAGATACTGTTATTTGCAATAACATAGAAGGAGCTGGAGGTTATTATGTTAAGTGACATAAGCCAGGCATAGAAAGACAAACTTGCCATATTATGTTAAATGACATAAGCCAGGCATAGAAAGACAAACTTGGCATATTCTTACTCAGTTTTTGGAGCTATAAATTAAAATGATTGAACTCATGGAGATGGAGTAGAACAATGGTTACCAGAGGCTACTGGGGGATGAAGGAACAATGGGGAGGGTTAAACATTACCAAAAAAACAGAAAGAATAAATAATACCTAGTAACTGGCAGCACAACAGGATGACTGTGGTAAAAAACAAAATATAGTACATTTAAAAATAACTATAAGAGTATAATTGGATTGTTTGTAACAGAAAGGATAAATGCTTGAGGTGATGGATACCCCATTTACCCTGATGTAAGTATTATGTATTGCATGCTTATATCAAAATATCCCATGTAACCCATAAATACATAGACCTACTATGTACCTCCAGCACCACCCCCCCTTTTTTTTTTTTTTTTGAAATGGAGTTTCACTCTTGTTGCCGAGGCTGGAGTGCAATGGCGCAATCTTGGCTCACTGCAGGCTCTGCCTTCTGTGTTCACGGGATTTTCCTGCCTCAGCCTTCTGAGTAGTTGGGATTATAGGCACCAATCTCCACGCCCACAGCTAATTTTTTGTATTTTTAATAGAGATGGAGTTTTGCCATGTTGGCCAGGCTGGTCTTGAACTCCTGACCTCAAGTGATCCACCCGCCTCAGCCTCCCAAAGTGCTGGAATTAAAGGTGTGAGCCACCGTCCCTGGCCTCACAAAAATTAAATATAAAATTTAAAAAACATATTTTCTAAAAAGCACTTGACCATAAGTATTTCCACCATAATCTGCTTATTGTACTATTTCTTCTTTTCTTATTATCTATCCACTAATACTTAATTTCATTTCTAGGCTCTTTAATCCAACAAAGTCTGTTAGTTAAAACTGTTGAGAAAGGTAAGGTGATTCTATCATATGTTTTAATATTACTTTTATTATTATTTTGAGAAGACAGTGAGGTCTGGAGATTAAAACATTGTATTTGAAGTGAAAATCCATGGGTTTTAAAGTTGAGTCTTCCACCAAGTACTGTGTAACATTAAGTAAACGACTTCTTTGAGATTTAGCTGTCCATCTGCAAAGTACAGAAAATACTTGGCCTACCTTGCAGGACTGCTGTAAGTTTTAAAATCACTAGAGTACATAAAAAACATACTAAAAGACTCATAAATTTTAGAGTTATTTATTGGTCCTGTTATCCTGCTATAATTTCTTTGTTAGGTGCTTTATTTGATATTAATCTGTCCAAAAATTTGTCAAAAATCCCCCATCTGAAAATAAGGATTTTTAAGTAGGTATTGCATCAGAGTACATAAAATGATTAAGGGAACTATAAGCACAAAGTAGTCTCTCATTGTTATTTCTTATAATGAAGGTAGGAATACAATAGCCCAGGTAATTGACTTTCTGCATCTATCTTCAACTTGTCTGGCTGTGCATTGGCTTATGTCATTTGCTTACTAGAAAGTTGTTGAAGAATTGAGTTAGTTCAGGAACTTGGTTTGGTTTGTAGAAATATGATCTGAAGTTGCAAAAAGCTGTTGTTAAGTGAATTAGCAGACAAATCATACTATCAGGACATTTTCAACTGTTTTGCTATCCCAGGTGGAACAATTAATTATTGCTTCGAATGGTTTTATAGGTATGTTTTATTTATGTTTTATGCTCAATCACAGTTCAGTCACATTACCTCGCTTTTCACCAACAGTTATCCCTAGATACACTGAACTTTGTAAACCAAACTGAACCATCTGTTATACACATAAAACTGAATTTTTGAAATATTTTCAACCCAGAACAAAAGTGAATGTTTAGATTTACTGAAAAATCTTGGTGATTTGCAACAGTCATTTAAAACCTGTTTCTATAAAGCTATAGTGTGTATAGAGCAAATCGATTCTGGAGTATGCTAACTATTCTTCCAACTTATTTATCTTCCCTAGTATAAGAGTGATTAGAAAACTCACCATGTAAGTTTCAAAGGTCAAGATGTCAAGCTTAACAGCTCAGTTGTTAATAAAAACATTGTCATAATCGAAGCTTATTTTGCAAACTCTAAGACAGAGAGATAAACAAATAAATATGATGTTTCATAAGAACTGTAAAGATTAAGGCAGATACCAAGTGGCATGAGTACACAGTGGATGATAGGATTCGATTTTTATTGAAGGGGTGAGATAGGAAGTTACTTTTTGGAGTGGACCCTGAAGAAGGCAGTCCAGCAGGCATGCAAAAGAACATGGGTTGCTAGGGAAGGAAATTAATCTGGAGTAGAAAAGATTGAGCAGGACATTGACAATGAACCTAGCCTTGTATTTCTCCCAGGGTTAAATATTCCCTAAATATTTAACTAGAAAATCTAAGTTGTATTTTTGATATATTGATTTCTCTATTATTTCAATTCTGCATGTATATATAGAGAGTTCTAGTAATTCCTCATTAAAGTGTGATAAATTTTTTCTCCCTAACTCCTACTCTGCAGCTTCTACTCTTTCCTTTTGACCAAATCATTGTCTTGGCATAGCATTTCATCAATTAAACTTCACTACTCACCACACTCTTCAATAACAACTCATTGGCTTTTCTGTTAGCAACAGCCCATCTCTCTCATTTTATAGTAATCCTTGTTGCTTACCGATAGCACTTACTAAACTGTATACTCTAGGAAGATAAAGAGCAAATAAGTCTTGTTCACAGTTGTAATCATGTTCTCTTTAACGATGTCCAGCACATAGTGAACTTTCAAAACTCTTTTGGAAAAGAATGCTTATCTATGTTTATCTCTCCAATAGATTCAACTTAATATCGTTCCCATTAATAAAATACATATTTTCCATCTTTATTACTAGTTTCTCCTGTTTCCATACTAGTCTGGACAGTTAGCCTACTAAATGTTTGTCTCATTACTTAAATTTTGCTTTAACTGAGGTGTGCAGTTAGTGCTGTGAGATTCTTTTGTTTTTCATATCTTGATACATATTGACCAATTTCTCTCTCTCATGCATTAGAGAGGATTTGATTAGATGCCAATTAATTATTTTTAATAATTACCCATGGAATAATTCAGAATACTATTTACATTCTATAGGCATGCACATCTCTGGGTTTCAATGTTTATTTATAAATGAGAATAACACAACTTTGATCCTGTATATTGTATTAGTCAGCTTAGGTTTCCATAACAAAATACCTTAAACTGGATGGCTTCTTGAACAACACACATTTATTCCTCACAATTCTTTAGGCTGGGAAGTGGGAGATCAAGGTTTTGATGAGAAACTTTTTTCTGACTTGCTGATGTCTGCTTTCTTGTTGTATCCTCAGATGAGGATGGAGGAGAGAGAGCTCTCGTGCCTTCCATTATAACAGCACTAATTCTATAATGGAGCCTTTAATCTCATAACCTAATCACCTCCCAAAGTTCCCGTGATCAAATACCATTACATTAGGGGTTAGGTCTTCAACATAGGAATTTATGGATATTTCAGTTTATAGCATACCTGTATACATACACATGTACACATACACACATAATTTTTTCCTGTATTTATGATTTGTAGTTGTATTCCTGCTCTGTCTAGAGAAAAGCATGTCTGTGAACCCAATGAGGACTCTGGGACAGATTCAAGAAGTCTTCTAGGTTAAAATTATTTTCATGACAATGATAAGACATTTTCTTTTTTCACTTCCTTGTTATTTGCATGGATGGTACAAAACAATTATTTGTAAAACTGCTGATGACTTAACATAAATAAAGACTGTAGACTGAATGGGAAAATGCTCTTTATGCAATTGTATGAGTTGTGAATTGAATAAACATTTTTCTCCTGTAGGATGCCAATTTTTACTTGAAAGAATGACTGATACACAAACTGATTAATCAGAATTGAATAAAGACAGAGCAGATATTTTCTCAAGAAGAGTGGGGTAAGCCTGCCATTTTAAGGGAATAACTGACAGGATATGTTGTCAATGACAAAATTTAAGCTTTCAAGCAGTAAGCCAAAATTTTGGAAAACTTGCTCACATCGTTGAGAGCCTGACAACTTCAAGATTTTCTGAAGAGTTAGGTTATTACATTAACAAATGCCATATTTTCCTGTTGTGTAATAAAATATGTCAACATTGAGAACTCCTGCGTGACTATGAACCAAGATTTTACAGTGATCAATAAGTGATGTCACAAAAATATGTATTGGTAAGAGATACAATTAAAGTACAAAAAGGACAATACATTTTTAATTGTAATAGAATATGAAAATTTTATTAAAATATTTTGAAATTCCCCATTGGAATTAACCTATAAAATCTACCACATGTTGAGTTTTGGTGTAGTATCAAGGAAAGATATTGAAAATGATCTAACACTATTAAAATATTGCTTTCTTTTATAACTATATACCACTGGGGGCCACATTTGATTTATAGACGCTAACCAATACATAGTGAAATACATTGAATATATTCAATGTAAGCAAATGTAAGAATTTTGCTGCCTTCTATTAATCCAGGCTTTAAGAGATTCACAAAAATATTGTATAATACTGCTCTTCACATTAATACATATTTTGCTTGGAAAATACATTTTTATAAAAATATTTTACCTATGTAAACATGTAATGACTTTATTATTGTTATATTTAAGTAAATTAACATAGTTTTAATTTCTTGTTCTTAATTTTTTAACATTTAAATTCAGAGGTACAAGTACAGGTTTGTTGAAACTGAACCTCTTCCTTACACTATAGACAGGTATTACCTGGAGATGGAGTCAAGACTTAAATGTAAAATCCAAAACTATGAAAACCCTGGAAGACAACCTAGGCAATACCATTCAAGACATAGACAAGGGCAATGATCTTACAATGGTGGCACCAACAGCAACTGCAACAAAAGCAAAAACTGACAAATTGGTTTTACTAATTTTGGTAATAAAATTAGTAATTTTATTAGTAATCTAATATAGTAAATGTTATTATTTATAAGTCCCCAAAACAAAAGTTTTTTGAGGTGACCATTCATTTTTAATAGTAAAAGTGTTTCTATGGCCAAAACTTTGAGAACTTCTGCTCTAGAATAAATTTCACTTTGTAGTAAATGTAACAGAACAGGCAGACATTTTGTTCTATCATCACAAATTGCAAACTTTAAATTGGCTCTTTGGGGAAAAAAACTAGTGGAATATTCTTGTGTTCGCTCATTATTTTAATTAAATTCATTTTATTCCATTTTATTCTCTGTTTTTTGACAAAGAGTTTTTTTAATGCTTCTCAGGTTTACTCAAGTCTACCTTCTGTATTTCCATAACTTATCCATAACTTAATCAACTTTTTTTTTTTTTTTTCTGGAGACAGAGTCTCACTCTGTCTCCCAGGCTGGAGTGCAGTGGTGTGTTCTCAGCTCACTGCAACCTCTGCCTCCTGGGTTCAAGCACTTCTCCTGCCTATCCTCCCAAGTAACTATGATTACAGGCATGTACCACCACGCCCATCTAATTCTGTATTTTTTTTTTTTTTTTAGTAGAGACAGGGTTTCACCATGTTGGTCAGGCTGGTACTGAACTCCTGACCTCAAGTGATCCACCCACCTCGGCCTCCCAAAGTGCTGGGATTACAGTTGTGAGTCACTGCACCAGCCATTTTTCTTCCTCTTTAATAATGCAACCTCATATCCAGTCTCACCTATAACATGGCTACATGCTAACATTACTAGCCTCATGGAAACATCATATTTCCTGCTTCTTGTGAAAATTTTTGTAATTTCATAGAACTCAATTAGTAGACAATTAAAAATTAATTAAACTTTGAGAATCACAAAGGATAAGAGAAAATAGAGATGATAATTTTAGCCTTTTCTTTTAGCAAAAGATCTTTCCTGAGTCTTCTCTGGCTGAACTCATTGCTTTCTGTGCCCACTCAATGCACAATATTCATCACATTGAATTTTTGTGCTCCAATTTCCTTCTTTATTCACTTGCCTTCTCCACTAGAGTATAGGTATTTTGAGTACATAGATTATATCTTCCACATCCTAGTACAGAGTCTGGAATATAGACAAAATTTCATAAGTATTCAAAGACTCCATAAACAAATGATGCATTGATAAAAGTAAAACTCAGAGAGTTGGTATGGATTATCCAATTTCAGAGCCAAGACAATTTTTGCATATTTTGGAGATTTTTATTTCCTGAAACTTTCTTTGGCTATATTCGGGTTTACCTACCATAGCAAGAACCTGAGAAAATGCACATTAAGCACATGAATATGACCTCAGCAGCCAGATATTGGGCAAAAGACAAATATTGCCTTCACTTTGAAAGTCCCTATATCTTGTTTTTGTCAGGTTTATCAAAGATCAGATGGATGTGTGGTATTATTTCTGAGGGCTCTGTTCTGTTCCGTTGGTCTATATCTCTGTTTTGGTACCAGTACCATGCTGTTTTGGTTACTGTAGCCTTGAAACATAGTTTGAAGTCACGTAGCATGATGCCTCCAACTTTGTTCTTTTGGCTTAGGATTGACTTGGCAATGTGTGCTCTTTTTTGTTCCATATGAACTTTAAAGTAGTTTTTTTTTCCAATTCTGTGAAGAAAGTCATTGGTAGCTTGATGGGGATGGCATTGAATGTATAAATTACCTTGGGCAGTATGGCCATTTTCACGATATTGATTCTTCCTACCCATGAGCATGGAATATTCTTTCATTTGTTTGTATCCTCTTTTATTTCATTGAGCAATGGTTTGTAGTTCTCCTTGAAGAGGTCCTTCACATCCCTTGTAAGTTGGATTCCTAGGTATTTTATTCTCTTTGAAGCAATTGTGAATGGGAGTTCACTCATGATTTGGCTCTCTTTTTGTCTGTTATTGGTGTGTAAGAATGCTTGTGATTTTTGTACATTAATTTTGTATCCTGAGACTTTGCTGAAGTTGCTTATCAGCTTAAGGAGATTTTGGGCTGAGATGATGGGGTTTTCTAGATATACAGTCATGTCATCTGCAAACAGGGACAATTTGACTTCCTCTTTTCCTAATTGAATACCCTTTATTTCTTTCTCCTGCCTTACTGCCCTGGCCAGAACTTCCAACACTATGTTGAATAGGAGTGGTGAGAGAAGGTATCCCTGTCTTGTGCCAGTTTTCAAAGGGAATGCTTCCAGTTTTTGCCCATTCAGTATGATATTGGCTATGAGTTTGTCATAGATAGCTCTTATTATTTTGAGATACATCCCATCAATACCTAATTTATTCAGAATTTTTAGCATGAAGCGTTGTTGAATTTTGTCAAAGGCCTTTTCTGCATCTATTGAGATAATGATGTGGTTTTTGTCTTTGTTTCTGTGTATATGCTGGATTACATTTATTGATTTGTGTATGTTGAATGAGCCTTGCATCCCAGGGATGAAGCCCACTTGATTATGGTGGATAAGCTTTTGATGTGCTGCTGGATTCAGTTTGCCAGTATTTTTTGAGGATTTTTGCATCGATGTTCATCAGGCATATTGGTCTAAAATTCTCTTTTTTTGTTGTGTTTCTGCCAGGCTTTGGTATCAGGATGATGCTGGCCTCATAAAATGAGTTAGGGAGGATTCCCTCTTTTTCTATTGATTGGAATAGTTTCAGAAGGAATGGTACTTCCTCCTTGTACCTCTGGTAGAATTCGGCTGTGAATCCGTGTGGTCCTGGACTTTTTTTGGTTGGTAAGCTATTAATTATTGCCTCAGTTTCAGAGCCTGTTATTGGTCTATTCAGAGATTCAACTTCTTCCTGGTTTAGTCTTGGGAGGGTGTATGTGTCGAGGAATTTATCCATTTCTTCTAGATTTTCTAGTTTATTTGCGTAGAGGTGTTTATAGTATTCTCTGATGGTAGTTTGTATTTCTGTGGGATCAGTGGTGATATCCCCTTTATCATTTTTTATTGCATCTATTTGATTCTTGTCTCTTTTCTTCTTTATTAGCCTTGCTAGTGGTCTATCAATTTTGTTGATGTTTTCAAAAAACCAGCTCCTGGATTCACTGATTTTTTGAAGGGTTTTTTGTGTCTCTATCTACTTCAGTTCTGTTCTGATCTTAGTTATTTATTGCCTTCCGCTACCTTTTGAATGTGTTTGCTCTTGCTTCTCTAGTTCTTTTAATTGTGATGTTAGGGTGTCAATGTTAGGTCTTTCCTGCTTTCTCTTGTGGGCAAACCTGACAAAAACAAGAAATGGGAACAGGATTCCCTAGTTAATAAATGGTGCTGGGAAAACTGGCTAGCCATATGTAGAAAGCTGAAACTGGATCCCTTCCTTATACCTTATACAAAAATTAATTCAAGATGGATTAAAAACTTAAATGTTAGACTCAAAACAATAAAAACCCTAGAAGAAAACCTAGGCAATACCATTGAGGACATAGGCATGGGCAAAGACTTCATGTCTAAAACACCAAAAGCAATGACAACAAAAGCCAAAATTGACAAATGGGATCTAACTAAAGAGCTTCTGCACAGCAAAAGAAACTACCATCAGAGTGAACAGGCAACCTACAGAATGGGAGAAAATTTTTGCAATCTACTCATCTGACAAAGGGCTAATATCCAGAATCTACAAAGAACTCAAACAAATCTACAAGAAAAAAACAAACAAACCCATCAACAAGTGGGCGAAGGATATGAACAGACACTTCTCAAAAGAAGACATTTATGCAGCCAACAGACACATGAAAAAACGCTCATCATCACTGGCCATCAGAGAAATGTAAATCAAAACCACAATGAGATACCATCTCACACCAGTTACAATGGCGATCATTAAAAAGTCAGAAAACAACAGGTGCTAGAGAGGATGTGGAGAAATAGGAATACTTTTACACCGTTGGTGGGACTGTAAACTAGTTCAACCATTGTGGAAGTCAGTGTGGCAGTTCCTCAGGGATCTAGAACTAGAAATACCATTTGACACAGCCATCCCATTACTGGGTATATACCCAAAGGATTGTAAATCATGCTGCTCTAAAGACACATGCACACGTATGTTTATTGCAGCACTATTCACAATAGCAAAGACTTGGAACCAACCCAAATATCCATCAATGATAGACTGGATTAAGAAAATGTGACACATATACACCATGGAATACTATGCAGCCACAAAAAAGCATGAGTTCATGTACTTTGTAGGGACATGGATGAAGCTGGAAACCATCATTCTCAGCAAACTATCACAAGGGCAAAACAACCAAACACCGCATGTTCTCACTCATAGGTAGGAATTGAACAATGAGAACACTTGGACACAGGAAGGGGAACATCACACACCAGGGCCTGTCGTGGGGTGGGGGAAGGGAGGAGGGATAGTATTAGGAGATGTACCTAATGTTAAATGACGAGTTGATGGGTGGAGCACATCAACATGGCACATGTATACATATGTAACAAACCTGCACATTGTGTACATGTACCCTAGAACTTAAAGCATAATAAAAAAAAGGAAAAACAAAAACAAAAAATAGAAGAAAGTCCCTATAAACTAAACAAAAATTTCCCACCAGATAAACTTTATATTTTTTATCTTTACTTTGAAAATCTTTGAAATTAGAGCTAAATAAACCTCAAGTTTATTTTATAGTTTTGCTTACTGGCCCTAAATAAGCTTTTCTAAAGTGACCAACAACTCTGTATGCACTTTTTCCTCATGGCTACCTAGTAGTTGCTTTATTTTAGGCTTTATTTTTCGTTCTTTCAGGCACATCTGTGAATTACCAACTTGCAACAACAAAGTCTTTCGTTCAAGAAATAATTATTAAGCAAATAGTATGTGAGAATTATTATACTAAATAATACAAAATAATTGGGAAAAGAAGGTTGGCACTTAACTTTAAATAAGTGTACTTAACCTCAAAGGAACATTACAAAAACCTTGTAAAATTTAAAAGTCCTCATGTCCAGTCCATTTTCTAGACCAATTAAACTGAAATATCAGGGGTTGTAATTCTGTGGTCTGTATTTTTAAAGCATCCAAGTGATACTAATGTTGAGCTGAATTTGAGAACCCTGAGCCAAGGGAAGAAGGATGGAAATGAACAACTTATATCCAATAACTGGGAATGTAGACCATAAGTTTCAATGCAATTCTGTCTAGCTTTAGATGTATTCTGCCCCTCTGCCACTTACAGTAAACAAGAGAGCAAAAGGACAGAGATGCCTATAGTACAAGGTAAAAAGCAATAAACTTCAAGAAAACATAAAAAATGTTTTAATACCTGAGCAAGAGCTATTATTTTGGCTGTTTCATAGGAAGTTTTATGGTATAGTAAGATAGTATATTGGTAATTAAAATAAAAGTGTTTTTCTTACACTCTCAACACACCCAACACCAAATTTTTGGGTTTTTCACACACTAAATAATTAACCAGTTCTCTGCAGACACCACTGAAGGTCCTACAATTAAATTTAATTTCGACACTCTCTACCTGGAGTTAGCATTAAACCCCACAAGTTAAGCACTCAGTTCCACAAGCCTGTTCCCACTTCACAAGCCAATCCAAGTCTGGGCCTCCCTTTTAACTTCTGACTGACCAGTTATACATAAGTCAAGGGTCCCATAATCCTCTTGTCAGGTTTAACAATTGGCTAGAATGCTCACCGAACTCAGTTAAACACTTTACATAGGTTTACCAGTTTACTATAAAGGATACCATTCAGGAATAGTCAGGTGAAAGAGACGTATAGAACAAGGTATGGTGGTGGTGGTGGTGGGTGAAGGGGTGTCAGAGAGCTTCCTTGCCCTCTCCAGGCATGTTACCTTCCCAGTGCCTCAATGTGTTCATCAACCCAGAGGCTCCCTGATTGCCATTGTTCAGGATTTTCATGGAAGTTATTTACATTGGTAATTGATGATTGAACTCAATCTCCTCTTCCCTAGAGACTGGGGGTGAGGCTGAAAGTTCTAAACTTCTAATTACAAAAGATGCCCCTCTCACCTCTGTCACTCAAGGAATTATAAGGGTTTTAGAAGCTCTATGCCAGGAACTGGAGAGCAGAGACAAAATATATATTTCTTGTTACATTACAGTAAAATAGTGGGAGAGGAGAGTAATAAAGATAAAAGCAAATAAGAAAGATAGTACAGAGTAGTTTGATTAACAAAAATGAAGCTAAATATTGACTATTTGAGGTGGTCAGGTCAAATCCGGAAAATCTTAGAAGTTAGTTGCAGAGGATAGAAATTTCTACTAGGATACCTTTATGGCTTGAACCAAAGAGAGGTATCAAAACTGCATGTAGTGGTAGGAGAGCCATCTGTAGGAGAGTAATGTTTTAAAATGTAGAACAAAATGGTAACAAATTCAGAAACGTGAACAACAAATGGGAAGTTTTGATGAAAATAGAAGAAAATCCATCATCAAATAAGAAGCGTACAGTATAACCAAATCTGAGTCATGGGAGTTCCAGATACAAGGAGTAATTGAGAGTCTTGTGCTATAAAATATGTAAAGGATGAGTGATTAAAGATGTTATTTGATTTGCTGACAAGATGGTTACCGGTAATATTTTCAGATAATAATATCAGAGGAATATTGGATATATGAGACTGGCTGAATATTCTTAATAATCTAATTACTAAAAAGTTACAGAAATCAATAAAAGTATGCCATTTTATCCAGCATATTGGATCTCAAGAAAAATCCAGAAAACGGTAACCCAATAAGATGGGATTTTGATGGAAGAATGTTTTAAGGAATTAAATAAGTCATTTTTACTTCCATAGATCTGTCCCCCAACTACATTATTATATCCATCTGCACTCACATACTATAACCAACTCTTTTATGCTAATAGAAACAATGTTGTATTTCCAGAACACTATGTATAAACCCAAATGATAGTCCTATGTTTTGTATTTGTTTGTTTTCTTATGTATTTCCCAACTGGGCTATAAACCCCTGAGAAGAAATTCTGTTTTATTCACTTCAGCAACCACAGAACTTAACCAGAGATCAAAAGATATCTAAAGAGTTAATCAGCTATTTTTCATTTTCATTGTAGTTATAATTATTTCCAACATTTACTCCAGGTAAATATTTATCATGGCAGGAAGAAAATGGGAAAATCGAGATGTTGAGTGTTTGTTCTATTTAGGTGTATAAAAGTGCTACAATAACAGATTGTGAAAAGAATGTACTGATAGTAGTAAAAAGCGCAAAATATTGTTATCGGCAAACTATGAATGACTTCCAATCTACATTTTATTGTTTCCTAGGCTATCCTACACACGTAGAACCCATTGGTTTAGAAATTGAGGTTGTTGCCCTGCTTTCCCAAGAGTCGATGCTCTGTAACAAATGAAAAAAGTTGTAACAAAATGAGAAGAAATGCCCATAAATTCTTAAAAGCTCCCTTAAAACACAGACCAATGCAGTACAACATTGGTTCCTGAAATCTGGAGGTAAAAACCTGAGGTTTCCTCATATTGACAAGGCAGCTTTAGGAAGGAGGTGGTTCTGATTGCACTAAATTGCTATCATATCTAAAGCAAAGAGAGAGATCTCTAGGCAGAGACAGAGTTAGCAAGAAGAACTTGCATTCACCAACCAGATGACAGACTCCTAGATCTGTGAAACAATGTGGAAATGAGGCAGCAGAGTCATCGCCATTCCCCATCTGCTCCCCTCCATATACAGTTGAACGGAAAATAAATAAATTGAGATAACTCCCCAAATACTAAGTCTGGGACACATGCAGTGTTCTTGCTTTTAAATGGTGTAACTAAGACACTAATTGATTCTATGTGGAAGACTACTATGCACCTATAATATATTGACAAGAACAACTCTGCATTAATGGAGGTATTTAGAAAAAAAAATTATGTTTATAGACAAAATCTAAAGGCAACTTTAATTACTTTTATCACTGATGGCATGTGGGCTGCTTCTGAACACTATCACTCATATTAAGGGTTAGTTGATAAAATACCTTCAAAAGCAAACAAGGGATTGAGAGGGATGTGTGTGTGTGTGTGTGTGTGTGTGTGTGTGTGTGTGTGTGTAGGCTGGAGCAATCTGTCCTCATCTTTATATCATCAGGACTCCATATTATGTTCATACATCATTGGTGCTCAGAAAACAGGGACAGGGATTGAATGAACAAATGTGAATTAAAATTATAGAGAACAAGTTTCAGTATTTAAACAAGGGAGAAGTTATGATGAATGTGGCATTTGGGAAACAATAGTCTCTCGAATATATAAAGCAATGGGATGAGGAAATATGTGTAGGTACAGAGGAATTATGGAATACTAGAGATACAACTATGACAGCATTTGGTGACTGACTGGATACAAGGAGAAAGAAGAACAGAATCTCAAAGAGAAAGACAACTTTACTAGACACAGTAAGCTTTATATGTCATTGAAAAATGATAAGTTGTTCTAGTTTGGAAGCAAAAATATATGGAACTAATTTTCAAGAAATAACCTCCTAAATCACTTTGAATATGACTATGTGTGCCAAAAAAACAAAAACAAACAAACAAACAAAACACAGGCAGGGAATCCTTAGGCTGCTATTTCAAATTTACGGCTACTGCTTCATCTCAGCATTCAAATTTCTCTGTTTGTATCCCTTGGCCCAACTGCAGAAACAAATTGAGTCTGTAGACTGGACAGTTATTTCATATCTGGATGACCAAGCAAATAATCAGGCTGGACACAGGAAGAGCTACTGGTTCCTGAGTCATGCTTTCTCTGAAACTATTAAACCTTATACTAATAGGAGAGATTTATGGAGCTTGCTACGATCACATTTAAACATAATAAAAATGAGTGTCATCATGTCCTCTTACATGTTCTGTTAAGCACCTTTAAAAAGAAACATTTTCTAAATTTAAATAGTAGTAGAAATGAATAAAGTTGACATTGCCAGAGGCTTGGGATAGTATATAAAGGAAATGGAAGAAAGGAAGGTGTTATTTTGTTTATGAAGCCAGCATTTCCTCCCCGAAGAGAAGTTGCAGCTGGTAATCAATATTGTATTTGGATACTCTAGGAAGAAACTTTGTCTCAATTGTGACATTTAAAAAATACCAGAATTTCAGTGAGTTTTCTGAGGAACAAACAAAAGAAGCTCATACTCTAATTAGAGTGAAGCCAATTTTCATATTAATATAATATCAACAATAATAACATTTATATAGCATGTACTAAGTGCCAGGCACTCATATAAATCTACTGGATGAGCTGCTACATGTAGAACAGAAATAATAGCATTGAGAATTTTTCTCATTTTTCTCTCCTAATACTTTGTGAATGCTCTGAAAAAGAGCTAAGAAACTTGAACATATCCTTGAAAGAAAAGTTGCTCTGAATTCCATACAATCAGTAAAGCCAGGGATTAAAATTGAATACTTTAAGTTAGTTCACCGCAAGTTCAATTCCTGGATCCACTACTTATGACATTGGGAGAGTTACTGAATCTCTGTGTTATTCGGCCTCTTCATCTGTAATTTGTCGTTAACCTTGGCTCTTACTTCATAGTGTTGTAATTGGAAGTCATGTAATATATTCGCAAATGTCATTAGACATCCTGGGTTCTAAAACTTGAATCCATTTCTTACCAGATGTGTGACTTTGAGAAAGTTGCCTAACTTGTCTTTGCTTCAGTTTCCTTAGTAGTGAAAAGGAAATAACTCTGTGTCTTTCATTGGCTCATAAGGATCCAATGTGAAAATCTTTGTAATAAAATTAGTTGGGGACATAACCCAAGAAAGCACTCAATAAATGTTAGCTATTGGAGCATGTACTCATTTTCAGACCCAACACATGGAGATGTTATTTCCTCCACTTTCTATACCTTAACTATTTTTATTCTTGAGTTTTTGCCTGTTGAGGAGCAGACTAAAATTAATCATGGCTATTGTTTGTAAACTGAAAAATTGCAGTAGGGAAGAGTCTTGAATATTTAAAATTTGCCTTCTTCTTATGCTGGAGAGTGCTATTGAGGTAATTCACTCTGCATCTCTCTTTCTTAAAAAAAAAACAAAACAACTAGTCTTCATGCTTCCCCCACCATTCCCATTTTCATCCATTTACTAAAGTTTGTAATTTCTTTACCAAAATCTTGAGACCCCTCCAGGCTTATTGGCCTTCATCAGTCATTCTGTACTTATGTCCTTACAGTGCCAGTCTGATTGTATCTTAAAACCACATCTAACCATAGCTCTTCTCCTACCGTAATATCATGATAGACTCATGGCTTCTCTAAAAATTTTTGAATCCCTCCAGGTTATATCACGGAAATTGAGATACAAGTCTTCTCTGCCCTATAATTACCTAAATGTTTTATTCCATGTGGAACAAATACAGGGATCCTTCTTAGAACCATCCGTGCCTAACCTATTACTTGGGTCTCTGTCTCTAGAGTAAAAAGTCTCTCTTTTCAAGCAAACATAATTTTTTCTTTCTCTTCTCACAAAATCTTCTCTTCCACACAAAATCTGGAAGATGTTCTTCCACTCCTCCTTTAATATTTATGAAAAATATTGCAAGGAGTAAAATGTGTGTGTCTCCAGTTTTCCCTTCTCAGTAAATTGTACCTTCAGTTTTCCAATTGTTGAAGCCAAAACTTTTGAATTCATCTTATATTCTTGCTATGGTTTGAATGTTTGTCCCCCTCCAAATCTCATGTTGAAATGTGACCCACATTGTTCAACGTGGGGCCTGATGGGAGGTGTCTGGGTCACAGGAGCAAATCCCTACCAATGACTGGGTGCCTGTCCCATGATTATAAGTGAGTTCCCAATCTGTTAGTTCATGTGAGATCTGGTTGTCTAAAGGAGGATGGCTCCTTATTCTGTCTCTCTTGTTCTCTCACCATGTGACACGCCTGCTCCTGCTTTGCCTTCCATCATAATTGTAAGCTCCCTGAAGCCTAACCAGAAGCCAAGCAGATGTGGGCACCATGCTTCCTGCACAGTCTGCAGAACTAGCCTGTAGAATCATGAGCAAATTAAACCTCTTTTATTTCTTTGTAAATTACCCAGTCTCAGGTATTCCTATATTGTAATGCAAAAAGGCTAACACAACTCCCTTCCATTTTTTTACCTCTTGTATCCAATTCATCAGCACATTTTTTTTTACCTTTTCCTTCTGAATATATCCAGAATCTGACCAGTTCTCAAATTTCATCTCCCATATTCAGATCCATCCCCTTCCAGAACCACTACAATATTATCTGAACTGTTAAACTGCTTCCTCTCTTGCCCCATATTTGGTCAATTTCCTACCCTGCAGTTTCAGTCATCCTTTTTAAAACAAAAGTCAGATCAAGTGACTTTTGGGCTGAGACTCATTCAGTGGCTTAATATTTAACGAAGAATAAAATTTCGAATCCTTACATTACCAATGTTCTCATCCTGGCTACCCTTGCACTCTCTTCCCCTTTCTTACTCAAGTCACATTGGCTTTTCTGCTGTTCCTTGAAAATGCAAAGGAAGCTCCCACCGCCAGTTTCTGCACTTGCTGCTGGGAGGTTACACTTCCAAATATCTGCAAGTTTCACACAAAATTTCTTTTAGGTGCCACATCAAATGCCACCTAATAAGGTGGCAATGGCTTTCCTCTAATTTTTAGTAAGAAAGGCAATGGTTTTCTTTAATTTCCTTTATAAGATAGCTTCTTACTCTCACCTTACTCTTTATCCATTGATCCTGCTTTATTTTTCTTCATAATGTTCTCAAGACATGTTATATGATATGTCTTCTTACTTATTCATTGTCCTCTTTCATCATGAAAGTTCCCATAGAAGAGGGTTTTTTTCTGTTTGCTGACTGCTGCATCACCCCACAATAGAACAGGCACACTGTTATTTCTTAACAAATATTTGTTGAGGGAATAGAATACAATCTTTGCCTCTTGATTTTCAAAACTATGTTTATGAAACCGTCACTATCAAAACCATTTTTTTCTAAAAATGTTGAAAAAGCTCTTGCAAATCAAAGACATCTTAGTTTTCAAAACTCAAGACTCACAAGCATTTAAAGAAGTCTGTTTTAGAGGTCCTAATCACTTTCATGTTTAACATTTATTGAGAGTTTCCACTGAGTTTGGAACAAGCTGAGCGTTCAGTCTACTATGAAATCCTCAACAACATGTGTTCCTTCTTGCTCTCCCATTCTTGGAGTAAATAATTACTCTTGAAGCAAGGAAAACCACTAGATCATTTGGGGAAGATGTGACATGAAAAAGAAATACAAGAAATAGAAACATTCTGTATGCTGAGAAAACTACAGAAGACAGAGAAGACTCTTTATTCAATAGCGGAGAATCCAGTTCCTGAGATCAATTTTCCACTGTCAAGAAAGGCTAAGAAAATTATAACTACCAATGATCCAAAACTCTTGTAATTCAGGAGAAATTAGTCTTTGACACAACAGACTTTAAATTTAATTTCAATTATTATGGCTACATTAGTTATACATATTTGTAGGACACATGATATTTTGATACAGGCCAACAATGTATGATGATTAAATCAAGGTAATTGGGTATCCATCACATCAAGCATTTATCATATATTTGTGTTAGGAACATTTTAGTTTCACTCTTTTAGTCATTTCAAAACATAAACTAAATCATTGTAACTATAGTCATCTTATTGTACTACTATGACACAGCAGACTTTCGAGATTAAAAAAAAGTCTTCATTTGTATTCTCCCTGAGAATTCTCACACTGCTCTAATTTTATACAGTGCATAATACCTCAAAGGATAATAGCATATGTTTATCCATGTGGAAGATTTAGAATGATTGGATGAAAAGCAGCATATATTAAAACGTCATAGTCCACCACTTAAAATATCTCATCAGAAGAAACATTGGCACTGCCATTTAACTTCCTAATTAACTGCTGAGCATTTGAGTCCAAAATCAGTGTATAGCGAAGTGACAATTAACTTAAATCAAAATTTTCTGGTGTTCTACTGTGTTAATATATCTCATCTTGTGCTTTAAAGCCAACTTGGCTTTATTTTTTTTCTCTTCTTTGTTAATAAACTGTGAATGTGTCTTGCAATGAATAAACCCGTAAACCATCTGGCAGTTGTCTCACGGCTCATTACTTGCTATGGGCCACTCTGAGAAGCTGCCTCAGGTAACATTTAAACGGTGCATGGAGAGAAAATCACTTTTTGTTATTGAAACCATATTTCAGGGGAAAAGGAGAGGTCTCCCTCTTCTTAACATGAATATTTAAGCTGAAGGTGTAGTTAGTAAATCATAATGCAACCCACACTTTTCATTTTGGGTTGTAAATTACAGTTCTTTGCACATACATATGTATGTTACATGAGTGAAGAATATCATGTTACACACATTGTTGTTGAGACTTCTAGCACCTTTGTCATTTCTTAATTATCAATGATGTGTTTTCATACTACCACATTGTTTTGTAAAGCACCGTGAATATTTCATGGGGACTAGGAACTGCCATTGTGTCTACAATGGCATTCTGACATTCTTCCTGGGATAAATTTATGCCCCTAGAGTCCTTATCATCGTGGACATGTAAGTATCATTAGTTTCTTTCCAAGATGCGCTATCATGTATTCTACTTTTGCTTCAGATCTTCCACTTTTAATACTGTGCATTCTTCTATGCATAATATATCTCCTTAGCAAAAATCATGATTAGTGCTCTAACTTACAATGTGTCATTCTATCATCAGGTAATGATAAGGTTACTGTGGCTAGGGTAGTATGTGGAAACAATATTTTCAAAGAATAAAGCTTACAGGGAAGAGGCCTCCAGGATTCACAACACTCAAATGAGATGTATTAAATTTATAATTCCATTCAAGGTCACATATGTCAAAATTCTGCTACATAGCCATGAGATCCATAATCTAAGTAAATGAAAGCAGCCTGCAAAGTGTATTATAGGATTGATTTGTTCACGAATTTTTCCAATGGATACAAAGTTGTTATATTATTGTGTTATTACCGAAAAGAGAGCATAACTTTGCTTGACTGGTTAAAATCATAGGACAGATTATTTAAAGAAATTACTCTGTTGTAATACAAAGAACTAAAAAGTAATTTTGAAATTTCAAGGAAGAATATCTTAAAAATAAGTTTTGTCTTAAAATTTTACTAAATGCTTAGAAACAATGACATATTAACTTCCTCAAGATACTGTAATACTTACCAATACACTTCTACTTTAATTTTATTTTATGGGACAAAAACTTGAAATAAGTGCAGTTATAAGAAATGTTAATACATGATTAGAAAGGCCTGGGTTAGTTAATAAGTATTAGAAAATAGTAACCTTGAATAATGTACAATATTGGGAAATGACTGAACAATTTTCCTTTAGGATTACATGATGCATTCGTATTTCTGTAAATACGTGGATAACATTCATTTTGGGTAATGAAATTTGGTACAAAAAAAAAGCCTGGGCTGAGAAGCATGAGACTTGAGATTCTGCACTCTTTTCTTCTTCCTCTGTGCCCTGAGATAAATCATTCAACCTCTACAAAACACCACTTCCTTCTTTTTATCTCCTTATGACCATTATAACATATCTACAATAGAGGTACCTATTCCATAGATTTCTGATGAAGTTAATGAAAATAGTTTACAGTGCTTCCAAAAAGTAAAAACATGTTTCAAAATAAAATGTGGGAACATAGATGCCTTAGTTTTAATACTGGTTTTGCCACTTTTTAATTGCTTTAGCCTAATTGTGTAAAAGTGACGTGTGTGTGTGTGTGTGTGTGTGAATATGGCCGTATTTTTTCATGTTGTCAACTTAATGTTCTCTTATCAAATGCAAATCTAAGCATACCTTTCCTATATCCCTTTAAGATAAAACCCATATTAATTAGTATGTTAGGATAACACCTTGTTGTGAGTCCTGTCCATTTCTACAGCTCCGTCTGTCAAATCTTGTACTCTATCTGCCTGCCTATTTGCTTGTCACCAAATAACATACTACTCTTCATCTATGTGTCTCCAACTAATTTTATAAAACTCAGTATACCTATCACATCCCTGGATCCTCAAGGTATCCACTCTGTTCTCAAAGTAGCTCTACTATAGCACCATATTAAACTACATTGTACTTACCTGTTTGCATTGAGTCTCTATCAGATTCTAAGTTCCTTGAAAGGGAAATGCATTTATTTTTGTATTTTCCTTAAATGCAATAGTGAAAAGGGAAACCAAAAATGTTAAGAAGCGTTAGATTCTTTTTATCTTCTCTACAAAAATATTTTAATTATCTCCAAAAATATTTTAATATTATTTCAAAAATCTAATGCTAAGTTTGGACAGAAACTCCAGGAGCGTGGCACTGCCTTGAAGGTTTTGTGTTTGTTTATTTGTGTTTGATGTACTTGTTGGAGCTGCATAATTCATTCTTCTGTGTCAGAGTGAACATTAAACACCAAACACAATTCAGAATGTGTAAAATGACTGACCTAGTTTACAAGTTTACACTCTTAGTTGAATATTTTATGTAGTTTCTGAAAGAGCTTTAATTACACTTGATCTCATACCTTTGTTGGTGGGGATTCATAGCTTTTCTGAGCCACAGATGGAGATTTCTACCTGAACACAGCTGGTGCCAAGGAAGTCCTGCAGGGAACACATTTCAAACCTGTGACTCAGCAAGAGATTACCAAGGACTGGAGCACATGATTTGGATAAATTGGCTAAGGGTGCACAGCTCTGAGTTACACAGGGTGCCCAAGAGCAGGTCTGTTTATTTTCTTCAGCACTATCAAGGAAATGCATTTGCTTATTAACACCTATTGATCCCGAGAAGGCAAATGGAAGAAAGCCAAAACTCTGCCCAAATCAGGTCACATACTTTCAGATTTGACCTCTAGATAAGATGTGGTGAACTGTACATATGAAAAAGAGGCATATATTGAGTTTCTAAGGCAAGGTGAAAAAGTATTGACAACTCTGGGAAGTGTAAAGAGAGTCTTCAAGTAACTTATAATAATAGTGTTGGAAAAAACATATATCTGATAATTAGAGAATTATGAAACAATGCATTACCTGAGGTTACTCTATTATTACAAAACATGTTTAAATATAAGATATGTTTAAAGATGTTTTTATATAAAGTCATCAAAATCCTCTAGTGGAGATATATATATATAGATAGATAGATAGATAGATAGATAGATAGATATATTCTGCTTATTTTTAAGCGTAGAAATCCTTAATAAAGATGTACATTTATGCAGGACAAGGAGATATGCACAAAACTAATACATGTCACACATGCATGCATGAACAGAATCCAGTTTCTGATTGGCCCAGGTAAATCTCCAGTACAGTAGATTGTCTAATGATTCTTTCCCACTGGCTTCAGACAGCTGTTAAAAGCTACTATAAATCCTTATTCTCAGGCATAAAAGCTAATTACTATCACAGGTTAAGAATCAATTTTTCTCTTTCCTCTGTGCTGCAGTAGGCTGTTATACAATCAGCTACATAAAGGAGATTTTTAGGCCTGATATCAGAACATTTATTCCTGTTCACAGTAAGAAACAGCTAACTGTATTGCTGGTCAGATTGTTACAGTGATTCTCATGTTAAGAACTGTGCACACTGTCTATACATTGACGCAATAAATGTTATTGGAAAGCAGGTTCAGGGACATTTTCTAAAATGGAGTTGTATACGTGATGATATAAAACCTCACATAAAGTCTCTGCAAAGAGTATATGCACCACGTGCAAGAGTTCTTTAGTGAGCCTTTATTTAGAGCTCTTGAATCTTTTATTCAATGTCTTATGTCAGTTTTGAAAAATTCCAAGCCATGGCCGGGTGCACTGGCTCACGCCTGTAATCCTAGCACTTTGGGAGGCCGAGGTGAGTGGATCACAAGGTCAGGAGATCGAGACCATCCTGGCTAACATGGTGAAACCCCGTCTCTACTAAAAAATACAAAAAAAATTTAGCAGGGCATGGTGGTGGGCGCCTGTAGTCCCAGCTACTCGGGAGGCTGAAGCAGGAGAATGGTGTGAACCCTGAAGGCAGAGCTTGCAGTGAGCCGAGATCACGCCACTGCACTCCAGCCTGGGCAAAAGAGCGAGTCTCCATCTCAAAAAAAAAAAAAAAAAAAAAAAGAAAAAAAAAGGAAAAAAGAAAAAGAAAAATTCCAAGCCATTATCCCTTAAAATTTTGCTTCTACCCTATCCTTATTCACTGGTTCTTCTTGGACTTCAGAACAAAATGTTAGATTTCTCAAAGTTGTATATAGCTATTATACTCATTTCTTTTTCATTTTTCTCATGCTTTATTATGCATCAATCTATTATCCTGTATTTCAGTTTAATAATTGTATACTCTATTTAAAAAATAGTTAAACTCATTTATTGAGCTCTTCATGTCAAACCTTTCATTTTTTTAGTTCTTGACTTGTCATTTGAATCTCTTCTAGATTGTCATTTGGCCACGTACGTTGGCTCACGCCTGTAAGCCCAGCACTTTGGGAGGCCGAGACGGGTGGATCACTTGAGGTCAGGAGTTCGAGACCAGCCTGGCCAACATGGTAAAACCCCGTCTCTACTAAAAATAAAAAAATTAGACAGGTGTGGTGGTGGGCACCTGTAATCCCAGCTACTCAGGAGGCTGAGGCAGGAGAATTGCTTGAACCCAGGAAGTGGAGGTTGCAGTGAACCAAGATCACACCACTGCACTCCAGCCCGGGTGACAGAGCAAGACTCCATCGCACACACAAAAAAAGGAGATTGTCACTGGAACCTTTCTATCTCACTGGTGAAATTTACAATATTGTCTTTATTTACTTAAACATATAAGTAAGAATTATTTTAATGTTCATGTCTAAAAACTCCTATTTTAATTTATCTTTTATTATTATCATTGTCTTATTTTTTTTTTTTCTTTCTGATCCTATCTCTAGACATGCTGGGCCATTTTAGATCATTGTATAAGAAAGCACTGTAAAAACTCAGGTGATGTGATGTTCCTCCTGGAAGGATTTTGTGTGTGTATTTATTTATTTATTTATTTATTTTGGAAAGTCAACCAAATGGGAACAGAATATCTTGTATCAATCTGGAGCAAATGATTGGAAAGGGGGTTTTAAATTATTCTGCACCAATCAATTTCCAGTTTCCTCTTCCTCCTTGAGTATCTTCTTTCAGAGGTTGCAGTTGAAAGCCTGGGTATTTACTGGGGACCTTTCTCCTTGGTTTGCTCTGAACTCACAACTGTTTCCTCAATACTGCAAGGCTACCAAGAGCTGTCCTTAGCTTTGGCCTCTCCATTTTCCCTTTATATTTGGCTTCTTATCCTCTTTTTCCATTCATCTTCAAAATCTGCAAGTACTATAAAGAGAAAAATGGACAAAATGCATGTGGTTTCCTATTCTCCAGAATCCTAGTTTCCCAATTCCTAGCTGCCTTGGTAGCCCAGAACTTCAGTTTTTGTCTCTTAGTCCTGGGAGGCTGAAAACACGCTGACCCCCTACTTTCTGTTCAAGTGGATTCTGCACCAATAAAGAGTCAGTCGATGTCTTATCCAGTGAATCAAGCCATTTCTGTTCTGGAGTTTGGCCACTCACATTTTGATTTTATTGAATATTCTCTGATGGCTTTAAGGAGCAATTTTGTTGTTGTTTTTTTTTTTTTTTTGTAATTCATACATCATCTACAGTTGTTGCTTTCACAGAGAGATTGGTCTGGTAAAATATAATCTGTCATAATCAGAAGTGGAAGTTGTATAAGACTCTCCCTAAAGGATTTTAAGATTTTTTTTTATTTTTGAGATGTGGAGTCTCACTCTGTTGCCCAGGCTGGAGTGCAGTGGCATGATCTCGGCTCACTGCAACCTTCATCTCCAGGGTTCAAGCAATTCTCCTGCCTCAGCCTCCAGAGTATCTGGGATTACAGAATTGCACTACCACATCTGGCTAATTTTTGTATTTCTAGTAGAGACAGGGTTTCACCATCTTGGCCAGGCTGATCTTGAACTCCTGACCTCAAGTGATCTATCTGCCTCAGCCTCCCAAAGTGCTGGGATTACAGGTGTGAGCCACCATGCCTGGCCCTAAATAAGATTTTTGATTGAAGATGTGTAAGCAGAAAAAGATTAAAATAATAAGGGGGCATGAGAAGTGTAAAGATGGGCAAAGAATTCCTGAGAAAAGAGAATAAGAGAGGGAGGACAACTCCAAAATGTTTTACAAAACGAATCAAATCGAAATTTTTAAAAGTGTTTTGCTTCAGAAAAAAAAAAAACAGCTAAAAACATAAATATTTGTAAGGTGTTTGCCATCCAGTCAAGTAAAACAGACTGATTTTTATCTGTAAATTGTTATTGACTGTGAAAATCAGCTGGCTTCTGTTGTTGGAAATCAGAACACAGTGCATTAGGCTGAATAAATGTGTTGCCTAGTAAACTGGCATGGAACTGAATTACATTCAACTGGTGAGTAGTTTAACGATTTTTTTCTCTAAGATGTGAACATGTATATCTCAAATGGTGTGTTTTACTCCGTCAAATTTGTAGCCAGAGAGCTTATAAGCCTAACAGAAAGATAAGAGAAGTCATAAAAGTGATGAGGCAAAGCAGATATCCAAACGGCAAAAGTGATCTAATTTATCTGTGAACATTTAACTGAAATTAATTCTTATATTGTGACAGCAAGTATCAACGGCCTGTATGCATGAGTTAGAGTCATTCACTGTGAGACTTATAAAGATGATCAATGACTTGACTTTCTGACAAGTAATATTATGAATACATTAAAATTTCTTGTCCTGTTCATGAAGTATCTATCCACTCATGAACACATCAGACATCCTGAATTGTCAGGTATACATACAGGTATATGTAAAAAAACACGTATCGATTTAAATATAACACTTTGCAGCACTTATTAGGTGCCCTCTGACTATGTGGCCAATTAGTATGAACTTGTGACAAATATACAAAACTGTCAAGAAAGACTCCTTTTTGACTGTTAGAAAGGAAGAGAGTGATGTATATAAAATCATATGTTGAACCAAATTGGCTGAATATATAAAATGTCTCTGGCATTTAGTAAGTGCTGAGGATACAGAGACACCAAAAGACCACCCAGTCCTGTCCTCAAGAAGCAGGTAATACAGTTGGGATGGCAGATAAATAATTCAATATATAAGGTAGGATGTGATAAATAGTATTCATTTATTTCCTCCACAAATAGTTTTTAATAATATTAAACACTTAAACACAAGTTTAAAGGAGTGAAATTTAAGTTAGTAAAATTAGAAAATTCATAAATTTAAAATGAAGAAAATATAATATTTAGAAATTATTATATGATGTTATAATAATTATGGTTTATAATATATTATTATAATAGCCATTAGCAACATTAGTTAGAAAGTATGAGAGGAGAGATATTTAAAACAAATTGTGTATTTAAAAGAGAATTCTCTGCGGGGGAGGAGATATTATCTAGATTAGGTGGTAACACTGAGGTGAAGGGACTCTCCAGGCAGAGAAGGGAATACACATAAATAGAATGTGGTGGTTTTTTACTATAAGATTTTAGCTAAGCCGGCAAGAAATTTTCTAGAACTACTTTCCCTGTATAATTAGGATTTGGTACAAAGAGCTTCAAGTGAGATTTGGAAGGTACAAGAGGAACAGCAGTCATTACAGAAGATTAGTACAAGCCTCTATGCATGGCCAACCCTTGGCACATTTGCTGCTGATTCACGGGCTTCTCTCACTGGTGTGCATACACCCACAGCTCCTCTGCCTGCTGTCAGATCGCTTCCTTCAGCTTTTCCAAGTCCTGAGTCAGACATGTGTGCAACTCTGGGGTGAAAGACACCAGCTTCTTCTGCAGATTACCTGTATCATTTGGGTTTGAAGCATATTCTGATTTGTCGTTGTGAATACCAGTTTATTCTCAAGGATTTTAGGTTGTCTTTTCTCTCTCTCTCTTTTTTTTTTTTTCTATTTCGTTTAGAGCTTTTCTTCCTGATGGCTTATCTACTGATGAAAGCAACTTCTACCTCACCAGCAGGTACAGAGGCAACTTCTTCCATAGATTTTTTCACCAGTTTTCCTTAGCCGTCTCCTTGGTAAGTGACTTTTCTCTGATGCTTCAACCATCTCCTGGAACTTTACTTCACCCACTTTCCCCAGAATTTTGTAAGGCATAAATACTTATAATGTGTTTTATTTTATATCACTCACAGTTGTTCTGGTTCCATGATTGAATCCTAACATATACTTATGGTAAATAATTTAAAATGTTCATCTAGCAACTATAAATAGATGGTGTGTCTGGAGGAGAGGATGAATGTGGGACGTAGCAGAAAATAAAGCCAGAAAGAAACCACATTATAATCTATTTTTAGAGTAGGATTTTGGTTTCTATTTTCTACAAATGTCACTGGCTGCTTGTGAAAATGGATTGGAGTGGCTATATCTACAACAGAAAAAAACTGTAGATTAGAATATTGTACATTCAAGAAGATAATGTAAGAAATCTGTACACAGGTAAGAGGGTGGGTGGAGAGGCAGGGAGGGATCAGAGTGAGGTACAAATAAATCTGAATAAATATTTCAAAGCGTATTTGGTGCTTGTCTTGCCATGAGTCTTTGCACTAGCAAAGGTTTCCCAAACTCAAATCCTTGGTTCTGTTTTTCAAACTGCCTATAAGACATAACATAGGGGATGTATTAATTTTATAACTTGTTGAATGTAAGTGAGTATGGATAGGCATACTGAATAAAAATATATTTCTTAACTCCTCTTTATCAGGAACATTTGAAATCCTCTGGTTCTTTGGCACCCAAATATGAAGGTCATTTCACTGAGGGCCCAAAATTTTTATAGAGAGGATTTAAAGAGATCTCAATAAAATATAAAAAAAAATAGAAAGAAAAGCTACAGTAAAGGAAATATTGCTACTTATATATGCAAACAAAGACTGAGGACAACTATTATCAGCTTTCTACTCTTAAGAATTATTGAAGTTGCTACTCCTACTTCTACATTTGGACATTGGTTTACCATGTCATTTTTCCTTATACATATTTTAAAAAAACTCTTAAAAATTAAAACAGTAGTATGCATGTTTTCAGGCCAAATATATATTTCTAAACTGTTCTAAATTTGTTACTATCGTGTTTTTACTCCTGAGTAATCAGTAACATTGAGTAATAAAGACAGAATTATTTATGTATAAATAAAAATTCTTATGAGAATTTTTGTCTATTTTTCCTTTTCTGAGTTGAAAAGCAGCCATTTTCAACATAGCTAATTGTTGCTACAGTATCATTTTAAAGTAATGTGGTACAGTGTATACTGAAATAGCAATGGAAAAATATTTAAGTTTTAACAATGCTCTACTCAGGTAAATATCCATGCAGGAATCAAAATTAATAAATATTATCTTCAGTAGACATAATAAAATATAATATCTTTAAAATATCTTTAATAGAAGTTGCTATTTTACTGAATATCTTCCATTTGATGTTTGTGAAAAGTTCATTCATTGTCATAGCTCAATAATATTCCATTTTGAAAATATACTACAATTAATTAACCTATTCTTCTGTAGATAGACATATGGGTTTCTTTCCTTACTTTACATCATATTAAACTTTTATATTATGAACAATTCATTGAATCTATTGATCCATTTGTGGAGAATTTATATCTTTATGATATTGATTTTTCTTCCTAGAAGTATAATATGTCTTTCCATTTATTTGAATCATTTTTAATGTTTTAAAATTTAAATACATTTAATTAATGTATAAGTATCTGTTTGTAAGCTTACTGCAATGCTAAACAGGTAAATATTCAGAACACTCTGGAAAAAATAGTTGAACTGCCACCTTAATTACTGACTTTTTTTTTATTAATTGTAAGCAGAAATGGGATACTGTTTTCTCTGCCACATTTCTGTCACTTGTGGTCATAATCCCTCCAGCTGCATAAGGGAAGTTGTCTATTCAAACCATGCAGTGTTCTTATGTCACAAACCAAAACCTGAGTCTATTATGCGGAGCTAATCTGCTTTAACCTGGGTAATTTCCATCCTGGGATGATCTGATCTGCCAGGATATTTGGCTGTCAGATTTTGGTGATTTCTGCTCCTCAGAGAATTCTCAGAATCCCAAATTGCACCCCATCTCACTAAGAGTGTGGAGAGGAAAAGAGAGAAGGATAGAAAAAGAGAAGTATCTATCTATCTACATGTTTATATCTATACCTTTATTTATACTCACTTACAGTAAAGGACATTTGTCAGAATAGCCCCCAAACACTATTGCTGCACCAACATCTATTAAAATATAAACCATCTTTAATAAATACTGAGCTGTGTAAATATTTATTTGCATGCAAAAGAAAAGCTCTTTAGTATACTTAAGCCAGGCTGAGCAATCAACAGATGATTTTGATAAATGTCTGTTCATTACCTGAACATTTCCATTGCAATATAAAACAAAGATTTCATCTACATTTTATTTTTGCTCCATGAATGGTTCAACACTTTCTAATTAGTGTTATTTTTAAGATTAAATTTGGAAAGTAATGTAAATACGGGAGGGGAATGGGTGTCTAAGAGGATTTTCTGGTTCACAGTCATTATAATAGTCTCAATATACAAGATAATTTGTAACTCTAGGCCCCCGTTTGCTCAGGCAGTCTAATTCTTTATGTCCAAGAATTTTGTCTAAGTAATGTTCTTCATGTTAATAAATATAATAAAAACATACCCTTTTCTGGTAGTTGTCTTCTTTTAATATTAACATGTCATTTTTCTTCATGATTCTAAAAACAAATATGAACTGCTTTGTAAATATTGATCAATGAATACTTCATGACACTCCCTTTTGAAAGGTGTGTGACTTGACAGCCGCTATTTAGACATTTCATTTATGTCATGGGTTTTGTTTTCTATTTTTGCTGTTGTTGTTGTTTTAAATCAGGGCTTGATATTGATGCGGCAAGATTAGGAAGTAAAAAACCACATAGTTCTCTCTCCTTCATCTCCTCCTGTGTTAATAAATGGTTCTATAATCTAACAAAAGAGCAAACAGGGGAAACAATAAGGGGAATCAAAAAGTGAAAATAAAACAAACAAATCTAGAAACGAGCAAACTTTATCTTGAGTTGTGTGGACTTCCTACAGAGATTTCTCAATTCCTGTTTCTACTCCAAATGCATTCATGTGACTAGCATGCTCAGTGAATTGGGCATCTTTTGCTATTTAAAATTACTCATTTAAGAAAAATTTACGTATATTCTGATCCTCTTAACGCTGTTGCGTTTGCAGGTTCAGTATGGACTCTGCTGCTGAAAAGGCTGTGTGCAATGTAAAAAGTGTGTTTAATTCAAACTTTTATTAATTCATCTATAACTTTGAAATTCAGATTTTTATTTTATCGACTAGTTAACATCTGCCAATCACCATTAAACATCGTACAAGTATTATTTTCTTCACTTTTTACAGACACCTCTCATTCTGAATTTACATGTTATAAGTGACATAGCTAAGGTATAGAGAAGGTGTATGCATGCAAAAATTCACACAATTCTTATGAGCCTGAGCGAGGACATAAATTCTAGTTCCTTCAAACTTCTAAACATACTGCCACCACAAATTAAGTATCTTATTGGTAATTTATAAGAAACAGAAACTTATTAACTTACAGTTCTAAAGGCTGGAAAGTCTAAGGTCGAGGTGTCCCTAGGTTAAGGCCCAGTTTCTCTGATTCCACGATGGTGCCTTGCATGTGGCATCCTCTGGAGGGCAGGGGAATGCTGGATTCTCACATGGCAGGAAGGCAGAGGGTCAAGAGAGGAAAACCAACCCGAAAAGTCCTTTTATTAATGCACTAAACCCACTCATGAGGGTGAAGTGCTTGTAGTCTAATCACATCTTAAAGGCCTCACATCTTAAAGGCCTCGCATCTTAATATAGTTGCAATGGCAATTAAATCTCAACATGAACTTGGGAGGAGGCATTCAAACTACAGCAATCTGGCCTGACCACCCAAAACTTACATCTTTCTCAAATACAAAATACATTTATTCCATCCCAGTAGCCTCTAAAGTCTTACATTGTTCTAGCATCAACTCATAAGTCTGAAGTCCAGAGTCCCATCTAAATTAGATACGAATGAGACTCAAAGCATAATTCACCATGAGGGAAATTCTCTCCAGTTATGAGCCCATGAAATTAAACAAGTTACATACTTCCAAAAGGCAATGGTGAGATAAGAATAAAATGGACATCCTCATTCCCAAATAAAGAAATAGTCAAGAAGGAAGCAGTAACAGGTACCAAGTAACCCCAAAACACAACAGGGCCAGCACATGAAATCATAAGGCTTGGGAATAATCTTTGACTTTATATGCCATCTTCCAGACACACTGGGGTGTGAGCTGGACCCCCCCAAGTCCTCAGGAAACCCAACCCCTGTGACTTTGCTGGGCTTAGCTCAAAAGCAGCTTTCATGGTTTGGAGTCAGGTGCCTTCATCTTCTCCAGGCTGGCATGGCATGCTGGTACATCTACAGTTCTGGAGTCTTGAGGTGGCCCTGATCCAATTGCTCCCTTAGGCATTATCCTAGTGGGGAATCTCTGCAGTGTTTCATCCCCTGAAAAAAGTCTGTTTGTGCCCCAAGGTTCTTTATGACATCCTTTGAAATCTATGAGGAGGAGCCATACCTCCATAGCTCCTGCATGGTGTGTGCCTGCAAAATTAGCACCAACTGGATGCCACCAAGGCTCACCACTTGCAGCATCTGGAGCAGTGGCTTAAGCCTGCCCTGGGCCTACTCTACCCACAGCTATAATGGCTAAGAAGCACTGTGCCAAAATGTGGGAAGCAAAGACCCTAGGTTACACTGGACCACAACACTGAGGTCCCATGCATACCCTGGGCCCATCTCCAAAACAATTCTGCCCTCAAGGCAGTAGGGCTCAGAGCCTGTGATGGGAAGGGCAGCCTCAGACATGTCCAAAATGCATTAGGGGGTCTTTTTCCCATTGTCTTAATGCATAGCACCTGGTTTCCTCCTATCCATAGTAATCTCTTTATCAAACGGTTGGCCATACTCTTGGTATTCCATCCAGAACACACTTATTTATTCTTTACATGATCTGGCTGAGAGTTTTCCAGATCTTTATGTTCTGCTTCCCTTTTAATCACAAGTTGTCTTCAAATCATTTCTATCTGCTTACATTTTAATATACACAATTAAAAGAAGCCACACAGCACCCTGAATGCTTTGTTGCTAAGATATTTCTTCTGACAGATACTCTAGTTTATCAATCTTAAATTCTACCTTCCATAAAGCTCTAAGTCATTGACACAATTCAGTCAAGTTGTTTGCCACTTTATAACAAGGATGACTTTTACTCATTCGCATCTGAGACCTCCGCAAAATTGCCTTTACTGTCCATATTCCCATCAACACTGTTTTCAACCACTTGACTAATCTCTAAAATGTTTCAGACTTTCCCTATAGCATTCCTTTTCTTCTGAACCCTCACCAGATTTTTCAAGCATTAACTTCAAAACTGTTTCAGCTTCTATTCCACTATCCAGTTCTAAAGCCACTTTCCCATTTTGAGGCTGTGTTATAGCAACATGCCACTTCTCTGGTACCAATTTATTTGTGCTGCTATAATGGCATACCTGAAATAGCGCAACTTATAAGAAACTGAAATTTATTGGCTCACGATACTGGAGGCTGGGAAGTTCAAGGTCAAGGGATCAGCAGGTCCATGGCCTGATTTCTCTGCTTCCAAGATGGTGCCTTGCATGTTGTATCCTCCGAAGACAAGAGAAATGCTGGATTCTCACATTTCAAGACATCAGGGGGCCAAAATAGAGAGTCCATACCAAAACTATCTTTTATTAAGATATTCAACTCTCCCATAAGAATGGATCCCAATGGCCTAATCACTTTGTAAAGTTCCTATCTCTTAATGCTGTTACAGTTGCAATTAAATCCCACCATGCATTTTGGAGGGGACAAACATGAAAACAATAGCACTCATATACTTCCCTTATTGTTAAAGTGCACATTATAATATCTATTTCACAAATTTCTTAGAACGAGTAATCCCAAATTATTGTAGGCACAATTCAAAAATAAAAACAATAATCACTGGAGGAGTGATTATTTGAATACAATCTTACTGAAATTCAATAGTAAAATAGCCAGAGCAAGATAATAACATTAATTACTACTGTTTGGAATATTAATTGTTTGGCTTTTTAAAAACTTTTCTGTTCATTTTTACTTTTGTTTACTTTTCTGTTCATGACCCACTCTTTGTCAGCCAGAGACTTCCACGTGCTTTTTAGAAGAATTAGGATTGCTGCAAAAGAAATAAGAACAGAATCAATGCCCAGTTTATGACTTCTAAAACCAGCATTTATGTACTTATTTTTGAAAGCCAAAGTTTTTTCTTGTTTTTGTTTTTTGTTGTTGTTTGTTTGTTTTGAGACAGAGTTGCACTCTGTCTTCCAGGCTGGAGTGCAGTGGTGAGATCTCGGCTCACTGCAACCTCTGCTTCCTGGGTTCAAGCGATTCTCCAGCCTCAGCTTCCTGAGTAGCTGGGATTACAGGCACCCGCCACCATGATCGCCTAATTTTTGTATTTTCAGTAGAGATGGGGTTTCACCATCTTGGCCAGGCTGGTCTCAAACTCCTGACCTCAAGTGATCTGCCTGCCTCGGCCTCCCAAAGTGCTGGGATTATAGGCGTGAGCCACAGCACCCATTCGAAAGCCAAAGTTTTTAATTATATTTATGTTCTCTATGATTTATCAAGACATGGAGTAAGATATAGTGTTTATGAAATGATAATGGAATTCAAGAAGAGACAGCATCCCCTTTTCTTAAGAAATCAGATAAAAATTACCTAGAAGTCAAGTAAGAAAGAAGAGCTGGTTTGGGCTTAGCCTTTGTAAAGTTCACAAGGAACATCCAGGACCCAAAAATGGTGGTTTTGAGTGAGGTTCACTTAAATTTCACACAAAATACATTCAGGGTTCTAGGCTACTGCAGTGATCTGAACCAGATCACACACAAAATCAGGTTTTGTGTGTGAACCTGAGCTTTCGCACTTGCCCATGTTATAACCACATTGCTACCTCTCTGTCTCTTTCAACTAAGTGCAGTGAAATTGGTAGCAGGCATTTTTTAACAAAAGATAGCTCAAGCCAGCCACCTAACTTTACAACTCAAGGAACCAGAAAACATAGACTATGCTGAAAAATAGCAGAAAGGAGGAAACAATAGAGATTAGAAGATAGAACAATAAAGTAGGGAAAAAATCAATAGAAAATATCAAGGAAACCAAAAGTTGGTTCTATGAATAGACTGTTAAAATTTAAAAGCCATTACCTAGTTACACTAAGAAAATAAGAGCGAAGATCCCTAATACTAAAATCAGAAACTACCACCAATTCTACAGAAATAGAAAGGATTATAAAAGTACTAAGAACAATTGTATACCAACAAACTCAACTTAGATGAAATGGGCAAACTGCTATTAACACAAAACTTACAAAGGCTAAATCACAAAGAAATTAAAAAATCTGAATATGCCTATAGCTAATAAGGATATTGAATAAGTAATCAAAACAAAACCTTCCAACAAAGAAAAGCCCTGGGCCTGATGGCAGAACTGGTAAATTCTACCAAACATTTAAAGAGCTAACACCATTACTTCATCTTTTTTTTTCAAGAAATTAAGAGGAAATACTTGCTAAATTTTTCTATGAGGTCAGCATGACCCTGATTCCAAAGCCAGAAAAAGACACTATACAAAAAATGAAAATATAGGCCAATGTCCCTTATAAACATTGATGCCAAAATCCTCAACAAAATACTAGCAAATCAAATCAGCAGCATATTAAAAGGAATATATACATCATGTCAAGTGAGATTTATTCCTGGAACACAAAGATGGTTCAATGTATGAAAATTGACCAATATACCATACTGCAATAACAGAATGAGGTAGAAAAAAAGACATGATCATTTCAAATGATGCAGAAAATGCATTGACAAAATACAACACCCTTTCATGATAAAAACAGTAAACAAAGTTGGAATATAACAAAGCTGCCTAAATATAAAAAAAGTTATGTATAATAAAAAACACAGTGAATGTCATATTCAATGGGAGACAAACCGAAAGCTTTTCTTATAAGATCAGGAATAAGGCAAGGATGTCTGCTTTGGCACTGCCTATTCAGCGTAGCACTAGGAGTTTTAGTGAAAGCGGCTGGGCAAGAAAAAAATAAAAGACATTTAACTAGAAAAGAAGAAATAAAATTATCAGTGTTTGCAGATGATATGATCTGATATGCAGAAATACATAAAGAATCCACAGAAAAACTTTTACAACTAATAAATAAATTCAGCAAAGTAGCGGGATACAAAGTCTACACATGCAAAAATCAGTTGCATTACTACACACTGGCAATAAACAACAAATAAGCTGAAAAGAAAATTAGGAAAAGAATTTTGCATCCAAAGGAATCAAAAAGAATAGTGTTTAGCAATTAACTTAAACAAGAAGGCACAAGACTTGTACAATGAAAACTTGAACAGGTTGCTAGAAGAAATTGGAGCCATAAGTAAATGGAAGTGTATCACATAATAATGGATTGGAAGAGTTAATATTATTAAGATATCAATACTGCCTCCCAAAAACAAATGGAAGTGTTTCCTGTAATTATGGATTGGAAGAGTTAATATTAAGATGTCAATACCACCCAAAACAATCTACAAATTTAATGCAATCCCTATAAAAATCCCAATAATGTTTTTTGCAGAAATTAAAATAAAATCTTAAAATTTATTTGAAATCCCAGGAGACCTTGAATAACCAAAACAATTTAGAGAAACAAAGCTGGAGAACTTATACTTCCTGATTTCAAAACACAACAAAACAATTATATGGTAGTCAAAACAGTGTGGTACTAACGTAATGACAGACATATAGACCAATGGAATAAAATAGAGAGTCCAGAAATAAACCCTTACATATGTATCCAAATAACTTGTGACAAGGGTGCCAAAAACATTCAATAGGAATAACCAGTCAATTCAACCAAAGGTGCTGTGAAAACTAGATATCCACATGCAAAAGAATGAAGCTGGACCTTTATCTAACACCATATATAAAAATTAACTCAAAATGGATCAAAGACTTAAACTTAAGAGCTAAAAATATAAAACTCTTGGAAAAAACAGGGCAAAAGCTTCAAAGGGTGAATTTGTCAATGATTTCCTGGATATAACCCCAGGAAACAAAATTTGGCAAACAAAATTTGGCAACAAAAGAGAAGCTAGAAAAATACGACTTCATGAAAATTTAAAAATTTTGTGTGTTAAAAACCACAAAGAGCAGAACAAAAAAGCCACCTAGAGAATGAAAAATATTTGGAAATCATATATCTGATAAGAGATTAGTAGCCAGAATATATTAATAACTCTTGAAAACTTAACAAAAAGCAAACAACCTCAAACAACCTGATTCAATAATAGACAAAGGACTATTAAAAGTGATGCTTGGCCAGGCATGGTGGCTCACACCTGTAATCCCAGCACTTTGGGAGGCCGAGGCGGGTGGATCACCTGAGGTCGGGAGTTTGAGACTAACCTGACCAACATGGAGAAACCCCGTCTCTACTAAAAATACAAAATTAGCCAGGCGTGGTGGCACATGTCTGTAATCCCAGCTACTCAGGAGGCTGAGGCAGGAGAATCACTTGAACCCAGGAGGCAGAGGTTGCAGTGAGCTGAGATCGCACCATTGCACTCCAGTCTGGGCAACAAGAGCTAAACTCCATCTCAAAAAGTGATGCTTAACATCACTAATAATTAGGGAAATACAAATCAAAACTACAGTGACGTAATACATCATAAACATTAGTATGGCTACCATTAAAATAACAGAAAAGTGTTGGTGATAATATAGAGTACTTCATACTCTTGTGCATTGGTTGTGGGAATGTAAAATGGTAGTCACTGTGGAAAACATAGTGGTTCCTCAAAACATCTAAAAAAAATTACCATATGATCCAGCAATTCCACTCTTGGGTACATACCCAAAATAATTAAAATCTAGGTCTCCAAGAGACATTTGCACACTCATTTTCATAGCAGCATTATTCAAAATAGTGAAATCGTGAGAACAACCCAAGTGTTCATCAGTAGATGAATGAATAAATAGAGTGTATTATATACAGAGACAATGGAATATTATCCAGCCATTAAATAGAAGCAAATTTTGACATATGCTACAACATGGTTGAACCTTGAGGGCATTGTGCTAAATGAAATAAGTCATTGCAAAAAGGTCAATCCTTATGATTCCACTTCCATGAGGTACATACTTAGAATAGTCCAAGTCATAGAGGCTAAGGGTAGAATAGTAGTTACCAGGGACTGGAGGAAGGTAGGAATGGGGAGATTTGTTTAATGTGTACAGAGTCTCAGTTTTGAAAGATAAAATGATTTCTGGAGATGGATAGTGGTGATGGTTACACAGCACTATGAATGTTAATACCACACAATTCTACACTTAAAAATGGTTGAGATGGTAAAATTTATATTATGTGTATTTTACCACAATAAAAATATTGACAAAAGAATACAGGTTCAGCCATTCCCAAAAACTAGCTGACACTTGGTACCCAGCCCATGGAAGGGTTGGGGTGATGGCTTTGGATGCCAGCAGGGGAAAGAGGTGTTGTAAACAAGGTAAAGGATGCCTGTTTGGGTAATGTGGTGTGGAAAACAGGGGTTCAGCCAGCATTATCTGATCACAACCTAGGAATGTAGTAACTGTGGCCTAAAGAGTTCTAGAGAAGATATGGCTGAACAATGTGTTATTCTGCATTTACAGTATTATGTTAAAAATAAACTTAACATAGTCATGAAATGAATTATTATTTATCTTTCCCTGAATAATCTAGGTAAGACTTGGATTTGTTGTTATTGTCAATGAAACATAGTAACAATCTTTGAGAGCCATTCAATGCCAATAGTCATGGATGTCATAATGGATGATGCTGTGCCATGAATAAAGACGTAGTCTGCATTACGTAAATGACATTAGGAAATCGCAGAAGCAAGAAGACCCAAATGTTTTAATACAAATAGATTCTGACAGGCCATAGCATTATAATAGTAGTATTGTTATATTTTTCCTTTGGGTTGAAGATGAAATTAGCTAGGCAGATTGCATTTGAAAATAAAGAATGTGAAAAGATGGCTCCTGGACAAGAACAGAAAGTAATGGTGAATGGCCTGGACATTATTAAGAATGTTTATATGTATTCACTGGAAAATAAATACATAAGTACTTCTCTCCACCCTCAATTTTTTAAATCTTCATTGACATGGGCCATAAAATTATAAAATATTTTAAACCAAATTGTTTCTGTTTTCGTTTTTGTTTTGAGATGGACTCTCACTCTGTCACCCAGGTTGGAGTGCAGTAGTGTGATCTCCGCACACTGCAAGCTCTGCTTCCAGGGTCCTGGTCCAAGCGATTCTCCCACCACAGCCTTGTGAATAGCTAAAATTACAGGCATGCACCACCAAGCCTGGCTAATTTTTTTGGGTGTTTTTTGTAGAGAGGAGGTTTCATCATTGTTGGCCAGGCTGGTCTTGAACTCCTGACCTCAACTGATGCACCCGCCTTGGCCTCCCAAAGTGCTGGGATTACAAGCAGGAGCCACTGCCCCCTGAGCCACTGCCCTGTCCACCAAATTGTTTATATTAAAAGAGCTCCACAAAAATAGTTGCCTGTGCAGTGAGCCATGATTGTGGCATTGAACTCCAGCCTGAGTGACAGAGACTCTGTCTAAAAAAAAAATAATAAAAATTGCCTAGTGTCTGCACACCCTATAGAAGATCTTCGTCATATAATCCAAATTATTTCTAATACAGATAGAGGTATGGTACAAATTAGACTTTCTGGTAATTAAAACCCTGTTGTTAATTGCTTTTACTTGTTATAAATCACTGGATCATTGGAAATTTGAACTCTATGATTCTATACTACTTTTTAAAAATCAACAGTAATAAAAACCCAAATTATTTTTATATTACTGGTTAATTGGAAAGACACAACTTTTTCGTTATTAATTGGACATTGTGTCAATTTTTATTGGACTACTACAGATTTACTAGTTAGTTTCAATAATATTTTATCTTGATTTTTAAAATAGCATATGATCCTTGAAAAATTATTAAAAAAGAAAAAATAGAAAAAAAAAGAAGTTAATCCTCCCTGCCAAGTGTTACTATAAATGGCATATTGCATTTTATTTGAGATTTTATTTTATGCATTATTTGGATGCTTTTTCAATTTTTTAAAATAGGAATGAATAGCAGGTAAAATGTACCTAATAATATATAATTGTACTCTATTTAATAGCATGGTAATGATATTTTGCCAATATATAGCATAAACAGTCAACAAACATTCAAACTCTCAAGGAAGTTGTTATTAGATCTCCACAGACAGACAAAGATTATGTTTAAGTATTTCTAAATTCAATGTAAATATGATATTTTAACAAGGAAGTACAATATTTATGTTATTTAACCAATGCATGGATGTGACAATAGGCAGTAGTTACATGTTTTTCCAAACAAATTAAAACCAGCTATTCAAATCTACCTCTGAATTTTATATTCGACTTCTTAATGCAAAGATGTGAAAATTACAAAAATTAAAACAGTTTTAAAAAATAGCATGTGCAGAAATTATTTTCTTTAATTATTAACCACCTTAAATAGTGGGCAATTTATCATATTTATAGGTCAATAAGCAAATCCATTGCAAATTTTAAAACCATTTCAAAATAGTTCATATTTTTAAGGTGGTTTTTTTCACTATACATCACCTATTTCTACAAATATGTAAATGAAATAATTCTATGTAAATCTCTTTTTTCTACCAATAGGTGGCACTAAAAATGTGTATATTTCAGTAATAAAGTATGTTCACTGCTACGTTGGTTTAAAATGCCTTTTCCTATAATTACAATTTCAGCTGTAATTTGAGTTAAGAACACTTATTAACAATAAGATTACTCTGATATGAACAAGAGGACTTTCATTAGACAAATACAATGTAAAATGATTATAATGAGGGACCATTACATGAATATTTTGCTTTGCTGGTATTAAAAATTTTGTACTGTGATCAACTAAAATTGTATATTATTTAGTAAATTAGATATTATATTTTCCTTTGTTATTACATTATTGTTATTGGGTATGTTTGCCATTTGCACCTTAGTCAATGTTGTTAATGTTTATCTGAGTAAACAGTGCATATAAGAGAATTCTACAGAATTTAGAAGCATCTTGTATTTGGTTTGACTGTTTATAAATCTATTCTTTGTTTTGTAATATTTAGTAAAACTAGGAGAAAATATCTAAGTATTTATATTTGTATTAATTTTTTTAGTAGCACTCTTCATTTTACCCGTGTGCATATACTTAAAATTATTTACCTCCTAGTATTAAAAAAATCCTATAGGTCCAGGAGCGGTGGCTCATGCCTGTAATCCTAGCACTTTGCGAGGCCGAGGCGGGTGGATCACTTGAGGTCAGGAGTTGAGTACCAGCCTGGCCAACGTGAGGAAACCCCTTCTCTACTAAAAATACAAAAATTAGCTGTGCATGGTGGAGGGCGCCTGTAATCCCAACTACTCGGGAGGCTGAGGCAGGAGAATTGCTGGAATGAGGGATGTGGAGGTTGCAGTGAGCTGAGATCACACTGCTGCACTCTAGCCTGGGTGGCAGAGTGAGACTCCTTATTAAAAAAAAAAAAAAATCATATATCTCAGTCTTTTAGAATACTTTTTAATGTAGTTTGTGTAAGAAGTTTATTTCAAGAACTCCTAGGGAGAAATAAAACCTTGTGCTATTCAGTATGCATTGTTAACACCAGTTTTATTAAAATGATTTATTGCCATAAGACAAATCCTAATGATATTCTTATATTATAACTGTATTTTGTTCTGGGCTTGGTTGGTGTGATTTATTCAGATTTTCTCAGAAAGTCTCAACCACTGTGAAGATGTAGCTATTAAATAGCAAATGTGTTCTATATTATAATAATAAACATGCATTTTTCATACTTGAACTTTCCAATAACAGATATTCTTGAGTAGTTTCAGTGCTTTTATTGGATCCCATTGAAGTCTTATTATCTTGTACAATTTGTCTCAACTGTACTTCTGATTCCTATTTTCTGCTCTTAAAGCCTACATGGGAAAATAAACTTAACCTGGCATAGAGTCTGCTTTAATTCTATGTCCAGTGTCTCGTCTCTGATCAGAGATAGATCAATATGAAACACCTTTATTTGTCCTCCTTGCTGGCAGGAATTCAACTTAACTTCATTCCTTTCTTGAGCTTCACAAATCTTTTTTTTTTTTAATTTTTATTATTTTTTTAATTATACTTTAAGTTTTAGGGTACAAGTGCACAATGTGCAGGTTAGTTACATATGTATACATGTGCCATGCTGGTGTGCTGCACCAATTAACTCGCCATTTAGCATTAGGTATATCTCCTAATGCTATCCCTCCCCCCTCCCCCCACCCCACAACAGTCCCCAGAGTGTGATGTTCCCCTTCCTGTGTCCATGTGTTCTCATTGTTCAATTCCCAGCTATGAGTGAGAACATGCGGTGTTTGGTTTTTTGTCCTTGCAATAGTTTACTGAGAATGATGATTTCCAATTTCATCCATGTCCCTACAAAGGACATGAACTCATCATTTTTTGTGGCTGCATAGTATTCCATGGTGTAAATGTGCCACATTTTCTTAATCCAGGCTATCATTGTTGGACATTTGGGTTGGTTCCAAGTCTTTGCTATTGTGAATAGTGCTGCAATAAACATATGTGTGCATGTGTCTTTATAGCAGCATGATTTATAGTCCTTTGAGTATGCACCCAGTAATGGGATGGCTGGGTCAAATGGTATTTCTAGTTCTAGATCCCTGAGGAATCGCCACACTGACTTCCACAATGGTTGAAGTAGTTTACAGTCCCACCAACAGTGTAAAAGTGTTCCTATTTCTCTATATCCTCTCCAGCACCTGTTGTTTCCTGACTTTTTAATGATTGCCATTCTAACTGGTGTGAGATGGTATCTCATTGTGGTTTTGATTTGCATTTCTCTGATGGCTAGTGATGATGAGCATCTTTTCATGTGTTTTTTGGCTGCATTCCATATTTAATAAATGGTGCTGGGAAAACTGGCTAGCCATATGTAGAAAGCGGAAACTGGATCCCTTCCTTACACCTTATACAAAAATTAATTCAAGATGGATTAAAGACTTAAACGTTAGACCTAAAACCATAAAATCCCTAGAAGAAAACCTAGGCATTACCATTCAGAACATAGGCATCGGCAAGGACTTCATGTCTAAAAACACCAAAAGCAATGGCAGCAAAAGCCAGAATTGACAAATGGGATCTAATTAAACTAAAGAGCTTCTGCACAGCAAAAGAAACTACCATCAGAGTGAACAGGCAACCTACAAAATGGGAGAAAATTTTCGCAACCTACTCATCTGACAAAGGGCTAATATCCAGAATCTACAATGAACTCAAACAAATTTACAAGAAAAAAACAAACAACCCCATCAAAAAGTGGGTGAAGGATATGAACAGACACTTCTCAAAAGAGCTGCACAAACCTTATTTCTTGATGCCCTCCACTCCACTTGACTACTTATGGAGACTAATACACACTCCTGAGTGCCCTCCCTCGATCACCCTCTTCTCTTCAAACCACCATAATCGGGTTTTGTGTTTTTTAGGTTTACAGAATAAGGAAAAACAAACAAACACACCTTAATCACTATAGGGGACAAACAAACTTAAACCAGAAAGATACTTGTTATTTTAACTTTTAAATGCAGGGAAATATTCAGGCATATTTAAAGATAGATGCATCTAGGGCCTTGCAGTAGTTTCCAAGGTAACTTCCAGTGATCCTTGGCTCTTAGAATTCACACTTCTGTGTAGTCCCCTCCCACACTGTACCAGGGTTGGCATGTATGACCAACAGTATATAGCAGAAGTGATGTTATTTTCAGAATTATGTTATCAGAAGTCTGTGGTTTTGTCTTAGGCACTCACTTTCTTGCTCACTCGGTCTCTGTCATTTGTCCGAAGGAAAGCAGACACCATGTTACGGAAATGCCATGGGAAAAAAAGTGAAGTCTCCAGTCAGCAGACCACATGGAATTGAAACCTGTCAACAAACAAGTAGTGAGTTTGGAAGCAGATCCTCCAACCCCATTTGAGCCTCATGAGAGACCCTGAGACTAAAACACAAACTAAGCCACTTCTGGATTCCTGAAAAACACAAACTAAGAGGTAACAACTGTGTATTGCTTCAAGCTGCTACTTTTTAGAGTAATTTCTTATGCAGCAGTAGGTAACTAAGACAGATCTCAAACAATATTATCAGAGTCTGCATCTCTCTGTTCTTGGCTGTGATAACATCAAGTTGCATCAAATGCAAACAAACAGAAATGAATTCTGGTGATCAAATAACGCAGTCATGATCTGTCTCTTTATCATGTGGATTCTAAATCAGGAGTTTACAAACTACAAATTGCTTGTCAAAAACTTACCATCTGTTTTTGTAAATAAAGTTTTGATAGAACACTATCACTTCATTTACATTTTGTGTATGACTTTCATGCTACAATTGCAGAGCTGGGTAATAGCGACAGAAATCAAATGGCCCACAAAGCCCCAAAATGTGTGCTATTTAGCTCTTTACAGAAAAGTTAGCCAACCCTTGTCTACATGGTGGAGAGTATACACATTGACTTGCATGATTCCTGGTTAGTAGCAACTGAAAAAATAAAAAATAAAAAATCCATAACTTGACAGAGAAAGCTTAAGAGAGAACCCTAAATTACCTATCTTGGACCATGGGCCTTCATGCCAATCATGTGGCCAGGTGGAAATGTTCCTCTTCTGTCTGTTCTTAGCGAATGCTGATATCAATATTATAAATAAATAGAAGACAAGTAGAAAGTTATGGCATACCAGTTTGAGAGAAGAAAAGAATAATCTTTAAATTATGAAAGGTACAGTTTTAGTGCAGTACCTTTAAGAAGATAAACTTAAAAAGCGATCTGGTTTTATTTTCGTTATGAACATAATTAGTGCACTGGTTCTTCAAACCCTGAGAAAAGCCAGTTACTATGAAATTAAAGGCAAATATTTAATTAATAGAATTGTGAGAGCAAAGAGGAGCAGGAACTGTTCAAAGGAGAAATACTTGCTTTTAGATATGTTCAATACTGGATTGTTAAAATATCACCAAAAACTCACATGAGACTGGTGAGTTTATTGGTTACTACAGTAAAGGAGAACAATACTACCACAGTCTTAGTACCATCTTAGAGCAGAAAGGGCAAACTTGGTATATTTATGAGATTTTAGAGCTTGGATTAAGGTGAGTCAGTTCAGGGATGCAGTGGAGGAGGTGGCAGGGCATGCTTAGGAGTGGGTGAGAATCATAATAGTTAACGACTGGGGGACACAGCAAGTTGAGGATTTGAAAGCAAAAAGTCAAAGAATCTTGAAGTATAAACTGTCTTTCTAGCTTTTCATAGGGGAGTTGACAGGTCTTCCAGAATTTTCCTGGAGTAAAACATTAACATTATTTGCAACATTTCTCTTTCTGGTCAAGAATTTTCTCGAAAAGTAAAGTTATATTGATGAACATAGCAGAATAGTAAAACCATACTTATGTGGACAGTAAGCTTTGTAGATGCTTTATAATGCTCAGATACATCGGTTTAAGATTTTATCATGTGTTTAAACAGAGATACAGGTAGACAGGTGAGAAGATTAGGAAAGAGGAGCGATATCTGAGCCCCAGAGTTTCCTGTGTAGCTGTCAGAATACAGAGAATGACCAAAACAATGAGCAGAAAGGAGCTACCTGCTGAGGACCATAGAAATGACAGAATCTGAGCATTGATTGCAGATAGATCATTAAGGAGAGAAAGATGGCAATGACCTATCTGCAATCAATGCTCAGATTCTGTCATTTCTATTTTGGAAGTATGATTTAGATATTTTTTCCACTTTCACAACAGCTGCAATAAATTTTACCCAAACTAGTGACAATAAATTCTTAATTTTCCATGTCTGCCTTTAGTGGTCATTGTTAAAAATAATAACACCACAGTGAGTTTTTATAACAAACAAAACCTTAAGTTTAACTTAAATATATAAATATCAGAAGTATTTTATTGATTTTGAAAGGATAGTAAGAAAAAATATTTACAATTTGATTAAGAATAACATAATATAATAAATAACATAACAGGTCCAAATCCTGGTGCCGTCAATAAAAAGTATGTGAACAGTACCTGACCCATAGTAATAGTTTAATAAATGTTTGTAGGAATGAATGCAAGAAATTAATTTATGAGAATCAAGAATTGCTGTTCTGGCTGACATCGTCTACCTTAACATCAACAGTGCCCTTTCCTCCTTATTACTCTCACTGTAACACATCAATCATGACCAGGAAGAAAGATCTTCCCTTGCTTGGGACATTGTTGGGCATGTGACTAAATTTCACTCAAGGGTATACAAGTATCTATATATACATATAAGTTTCAACTTATAATTTGGACTCTTTGTATATTTATTTTTAAAAATTATATATATGTACACACAAAGACACATACAATTTTACACAATATAATTGTATATTTATTTTAAACACATATTATATATGTAATCTTATATATTATATGATATTTATATAATGTATATATTATATATAATAATAATATTAATATGTATAATATTATATAGTATATAATGTATAATATCTATTATTATATCATATATCTATATAATATAGCTATTATATAATATCTAATATATTCTATAATATATAATATAATATATCATATAATATTATATAATATATGATATATAATATATAAATATTATATTATATAAATATATAAATTTATATATAATATAAGTATGTAAATATATAAATATATAAATACATATAATAATATATAATCTATAATATATATTATATTATTTATATTATATATTTATATTTATACATATATTTTATATATATAAATAATATATATAATATAAATATATATAATATATAATATAGATAATGTATTATATTATATGTTCAAAATAAATATACTCTTATACAATTATATTAAACAATTATACAATTATTTAGTATACAATTATTTTAAACACACATATAATATATAGTATATATGATAGATTATATTACATATCATATATGTGATATATGATATGTGATATATTACATATCATATATATGTGATATATTACATATCATATATGTGATATATTACATATCATATATATGATATATGATATGTAATATATGATATATGATATGTAATATAATATATGATATATGATATGTAATATAATATATGATATGACATGTAATATAATATATGACATGACATGTAATATAATATATGATATATGACATGTAATATAATATATGATATATGACATGTAATATAATATATCATATATGATATGTAATATATCATATATGATATGTAATATATCATATATGATATGTAATATATCATATATGATATGTAATATATCATATATGATATGTAATATAATATATGATATAATGTATGATATATTATGTATTATATGTAATATATTACATATATTATATATTATATGTAATATATTACATATATTATATATTATATATAATATATTACATATATTATGTATATACTATATATAATATAGCATATATCATATATTATACAAAGAATTCTATGTGTTAAGAAGAATTCTTATAGTCACATTTAATATATTTATTAACATAATTATGTGTCTATGTACACACATAATATATATTATATTATATATAATGGAATATATACAGATACATATAATTTACAGAAGTGGTCCTTGGAAATGAGAGAACCTGAAGTCCATATGAGCAAAATTTTATGTAATATATGATTATATACTTATATTATGTATTTATGTAGATAGATATTATATCTGTATATATAATACATAATTATAATATATAATAACATATATTATGTGTGCATACATAGATATATGATTATATTAATGCATATATATATTCAATGTGACTGTAGAAATCTTTCTTAACAAATGGAATTCTTTTTAGGCCTAAAATTACCTAAAAGCTAATAAAGCTTAACCTTCAGGATCTCTCATTTACGAGAAACACTTCTGTAAATCATTTCTTTGTAAGTACATTTTCAAATTATCTAGATTTGAGTGTTACCATTTATTTTATACCAGGATCCTGACCGATACTATATTTTCAAACAGAGATCATAATTTGTCACCTCTTCCTCTCAGATTTATCTCTGAATGAGTTTACCTAGTTTAATCTGAACCGCCGTTGCTTTCAATTTAGCTTCAGTTTATAATATTATAACTTTTCAGATATGTTCTGTAGTTTGAAACAGGCAACGTTTTTATGCCTACTATGTTTGAAAGGTGACAATTTTGCTCATCTAGTCTTATTGGAGACATTAAGTGGATTATTTTAAGCAATTATATTCTATAATTTTGTGAACTTTTCAATAAAAAATACTGACAACTAAGCTCCGAATCAAACAAATATGGTAGTATAATCATGTTGACTAATTAATAGTAAAATACAACCAGTAGAGGGTGCAGCACACAAGACAGTACAATATTTTTCAAGTGGTCCATAAATATAACAGTGATAGAGAGTGAATCATAGAAATAAAGTAGTTAAGTATGGATGTGGTGAGAGATCCATGAGGGAAGTTTGTGACTCCAGAGCTAGATTATTCCTACACTGAAGAATTCATCAATTAGAAATTGATAATTGCAGAGTCAGATAAAGTAGAATGCACATTTAAAAGACATGAGGCCAATATAAAATAGAGCTCCTGCCCTGAGGATTTTAAAATCTAGTTAAGATGAAAGATACTTTAAAAGATGGAATATGAATTACAGTATATGAGCAAGGCTATTATATTGTGATAGGTGTTAATCATATCAGTTAAATGAATGTAAGAATATAAAAAATGGACTCAAGAAATTATAGCAAATAAATGAGAACAAATATGAGAGAAATAATGAGCTTTTCATAGTTTAAGCAAAAGTTAAGAATAATCAATGGATTTGTAAGTAAAGAAAACATTTTGTGCTTAACTTGCTTTACTGATTGCTTAAATTAATTGTTTAAGTAGATTAAAGGAACACTTTTAAAGTTTAAACAATGGGCAAGAGATGCTAGGCATAATAAATATGGAAAGTTTAATGTTTATTTTTCTAAAAGTCTCTTATCTAGAGTTTAATATTAGGAGTTATTTTTTATTTACAAGTTTCTGAGTTAAATTTTTCTAACTTCCCTGCAGCACATAAATCATAACCTTTTGGGGTTTTGTTTTGAAAATGTCCTAGCAATGTACTTACTTTATAAATTTGTTTATTTAGAAAAATTTTGTCCCCTGACATCCAGATAATTTCCTTTTGCTTAGTTTTTACCGTTATTCAAGTTAAAACTAGGTAGGTTTAAATATCATTTAATTTAAAATTTAAGCAAGAATAGAGTACATGTGTGAATGTTTATATTGAAGATTATACTTTTACTACAAAAATGTAATTATACCTGCAATGAGATTCCACGCTGAGCACAAAAGTAGCTTTTATCACAAAGTTATCATTTAATATACGTCCAACACCAGAAATTCTGAAAGCCCAAAAAGAAATATACATTTCTGACAGGTAATAGAGCACAACATTAATTTTGGAGGGTACAAATATTCAAACCATAGCTGATGCCATAGACCCACTAGACTCATTTCTCCCTCCCTGTTAAGTACATCTGTATATCCTAAACATATGGAGTAGGCAGACAAAAGGGAACTATGAAAGGTGAAAAGAGGGAGGCAAACTGGATTGGGACTTCAGGGCTCAAGGAAAAACACAGCAAAAGAGTGTAATATGTCTCCCCACTCTAAAGAAGGAAGTAATCTATAATCAGCATTTTCTGAACCCTGTTCTAACATGAGAAATTAGCAGATATGACAGAGGATAAAATCAATGAATGTGAGGATGGGTCAATATTGTTACCCACTCCGAGCAATGATGTGGTAGGCAGAATGGGAATGGGTTTAAGGAGGTACCTATATTAAGCAGCGTATAAGTGTGGTAGACAGACTAATGGTCCCCAAAGGATATCCACCTTTTAATACCTGGAATTTGTGAATATTTTACCGTACAGGGAAAAGAAATTTTGCAGATGTGATTAAGTTAAAGATTTGAGATGGAGGGATTATTTTAGATTATCTAAGGTGTGCCCTATGTCACAAGAGTCCTCATAACAGACAGTTAAGAGAGTCTGAAGTAAACAAGAAAAAGTGACAATAGGAATAGATATCATAGTGGTGTGATTGCTGACTTTGAAGATAAATGGTGGAGCTGCAAGCCAAGAAATAGAGTTGGCCTCTAGAAGCAAATGAATTCTCTCTTACATTCTCCAGAAAGTGTACAATTCTACCAACATCTTGATTTTAGTCCAGCGAGAATTCTGAAAGGTAACACATTTGCATCATTGTACTCTAAAGTTTGTAGTAGTCAGAATAATGTCTCCTCAGAGTAGTGATTTGGTATACCAGTACTAAAAAACCAACAGAGATTTTGGGATTTGAAATTAAGATGCTGCTCTAATATGTATCTAAAACGTGGAAGTTATTATGGATAGAGCCAAAAATGATTTTGAGAAGCTTAAAAGAAAAAGCCTAGATTGCCTTGATCAAACCATCAGTAGAGATAAATGGTTATTAATTACTTTACTTGAAAGAACTCAGAAGGAGGGGAGGGAGAGTGGGAAAGAGAAAACATATGTCATCATGGGAAATACCAAAATCATCAGGAACAGATTGTGGTAGAAATAAGATTGTTAAAGGTACTACCAGTGAGGGTTCAGAATGAAATAAGAAACATGTTACTGGAAACTCAAGGAAAGGAGGACTTTGATATACATTAGTGGAAAGTTTAGCTGAATTGCGCCCTTTAGTTATTTGGAAAGCAAAATGTATTTAACAACCAACTTGAATATTTAGCTCAGGAGGCTTCCAAGCAAAGTATTGGGGGCTTGGCCTGATGTCTTCTTGCTGCTTATGGCAAAACAGAAAACAAGGAAGATAAATTGAGAAAGAAAACCTTAAGCAAAAATGATCAAGTATTTCATTATTTGGGAAATTTTCAGCCTATCTAGGCAAAAGATGCTAAAATTGGGAGATTCACAAAAAACATGCTCTGGAGAAAAAGCAAAGGGTGTGGCTGCCCCACCCCCACCCTTTATTTATTTATTTATTTTTTTTCTTTTTCTAGCACCTTGGGAAAAGCAAAAGTTCAAAGTATTCCTCACACAAACATCTCTTTAAAGAGATTAGGCATGTGACTCCTGAATCTTTTCAGCAATCTCAGCAGAGGCCAGAATAAAGATGGGATGGGATTATACAGGAAAGATCTGTGTAGGACCACTCTCTTCTCTAATTGACTGAATCTCTGTGACATGCATGAGAGATCCATAAGGGCTTTGAGTTACTACACAAGCAGAAACACTGTCAGCTTGGACTGAAAAAGACAAAAAAAAAAAAAAAAAAAAAAGAAGGACCAAATAATATAGGTGGGAAACAGCCTGATAAAACTAATCAGCTGCAAATGTGCTACCTTTCATTAAAAAGAAAGGAGACAGCCTGGGCACGGTGGCTCACGCCTGTAATCCCAGCACTTTGGGAGGCCCAGGCGGGCGGATCACCTAAGGTCGGGAGTTCAAGACCAGCCTGACCAACATGGAGAAACCTTGTCTCTAATAAAAATAAAAAAATTAGCCAGGCGTGGTGGTGCATGCCTGTAATCCCAGTTATTCGGGAGGCTGAGGCAGGAGTACAGCTTGAACTCAGGAGGCGGAGGTTGCAGTGAGCCGAGATTGTGCCATTGCACTCCAGCCTGGGCAAGAAGAGTGAAACTTCGTCTCAAAAAAGAAAGAAGAAAGAAAGAAAGAAAAAGAAAAGAAAGAAAGAAAGAAAGAAAGAAAGAAAGAAAGAAAGAAAGAAAGAAAAAGAAAAAGAAAGAAAGAAAGGAAAGAAAGAAAGAAGGAAAGAAAGAAAGAAAAGAAAGAGAAAGAAAGAAACAGAAAATGAAGCTGAAAGCTACAGAAGATTACCTCCAGGCTTAATGGAATTTGCCACTTTGGATTTCAAAATTGCTGGATATTGGTGACTTTTTTTTCTTCCATCTTTTTCCTTTTGAAATAGAAATTCTCGTAACTGGTATCCTGTACCTGCCTCACAATTGTATTTTGGGAGAAAACACCAACATTTTTTCTAGTTTCAAAAATTTACAGATAGAAAAAAAATTTGTCTCATGATGCATTATACTGAATCTTATTTATAATTGGTTTAGATTATGAGATTAGGGAATTTTGAACTGATGATATTTACATGAGATCTTTGGAACTTGATGCTGTAATGGGTCAAAACTTTTGGGAATGTTGGAATTGGGTTGTGTGAAAGCATTTTGCATGTGGGACAAATAAAAACATTTAGCGGCCGGTGAGTGGACATTAATAGACAGAATAATGGTCCCTCATTCATGTCCCAATCTTTGGAATCTGTGAATATGTAAATTTACATTGCAAAAAAGACTTTGCACAAGTGATCAAATTATGGGTCTTAAAATGGAGAGATTATACTAGATTATCTGAGTGTACTCAATATAATCACAAAGGTCCTTATAAAGGAAAAAAAGGAGGCAAGAGATTCAGGATCAGAGGAGATATGATGGTGTAAACAGATGTCATATAAATGTGATTTTTGCTTTGAAAATGGACAATGAAACTGGAGAACAGGAGAAAAAGTATTCCTCCCTAGAACTTCCAGAAGAAACTCAATCCTGCCAAAACCTTGATGTTAGCCGAGTGATATTTGACCTCCAAAAATGTAAGAGAATAAAACTGTGTTGTTTTATTCTACTAAATTTGTGGAGATTTGTTACTACAGCAATAAGAAAATAGTGCAAACAGATAAAAATGAACACAGCCTTAGGGACCTGTGGCACAATGACAAAAGGACCCACATTTATGTTATCAGAGTTCCTGAGGAGTGGAGAAAAAAGATGAGCTAGAAAAGTATTTGGAGTAATAGTGGCTGAAAACTTCGAAAATTTGGCAGAAAACAGAGCAACAGAGTCAAGAAGATGTGTGAACTTCAAATACATTTATATCAATATAATATCATAATTAAGCTTCTGAAAACTAAAAGAAAAAAGTTTTGAAATCATTGAGAGAAATGACACATTGCTTATAGGAAACACAAAATCTATTATTTTTGAATTATCTAAATGGCAAACAGTAGTAATAAAAAGGAAAATATATTGGATACAAGAAAACTAAAATAATTTGTTGCCATAAGACTTACTCTTAAAGATTGGCTAAAGAAAATTCTTTTAAAAAAAGAAATGATAAAATAAGGAAATTTGAGAGCAAGACAGATCAATGAAAAGTGGAGAAATATTAATATATAAAATAAAATTTATTGTATGAGTTTTGTAAATCATACCTAATCAAAATCTAATCATATGTAGACAAATTACAATACCATCTGATACTCAAGGTAATGATATTTAAAAGTCAGAAAGGTAAAGAAATCTAAAGGGAAGTAAGCTTTTCCCACTCCACTTGAACAAATAAAGTGCTGATACCAATAGACTCTGATAATTCACATATGTACATTGCAATAGCCAGAGCAATCACATTCAAATATAATATAACAAAATCAAGAAAGGATCCTGGAAAATGTTTAGGTAATCTACACAATGGCAAAAAAAAAAAAAAGGAATTAGAACCAGAGAAAACAAATAATACAAAATAACAAAATCAAGTTATAATATATCACTTATTGCCTTAAGTATAAATGACCTGAATATGCCAAATGACAGAGATTGACAGAATGGATTAAAAAAAGAAGAAGAAGAAGAACATGATGTATCCATTTACTCTCTACAAGAAACTGACTTCAAATTCAATTACATGGGTTGGTTAAAACTAAAGGGTGGAAAGTCATATACTAGCCAAACACTAATTTATGAAAAGCAGAAGATGCTACATTAATAAATTAGTACAGCCATTATAGAAAAAATAATTGGCAGTTTCTTAAAAACACTAAACATGCAATGACCATACTACTCAGTAATTACACACTTGGCCATTTATCCCAGAAAAATGATAATTTATGTTCACACAAAAATCTGTGCACAAATATCCATAGCTTTTTTCATAATTGTTAAAAAAACGGAAACAGCCAAATATACTTTAATTAGTAAATATAATTAAGTGAGAAAAAGCTAACTTAAAAAGGCTGCATATTGTATTATTTTATTTATATAACATTTTTGAAATGGAAAAATATATGTAGAAATGGAGAACTGTGAACTAGAGGTTTCCCAGTTGTAAGAAGTAGGAGGGGAAAGCAAAAGAGAAGTGGATATGATTATAAAAGAGCAATGCAAGGCATCCCTGTGGTGATAATAGTATTTTGTAATTTGATTTCATGGTGAATATATGAACCTACACATGAAATAAATTTGCATAAACACATACATGATTAAAAGTAAAACTGGAGAGAGTTGAGTAATATGTGCATTCATTCTGACATTGTTAATATCCTAGTTATGATATTGCACTATAGTTTTTCAAGATGTTACAGTTGGGGGAAACTGACTGAAGTCTAAACAAGGCTCACCTGTATTATTTGTAAAAACTGCATGTGAATCTACAACTTTACTAAATAAACGGTGTAATTAAAATTAAGTGGCCGTGTGTATATTTTTAAAATTATCCTATTTGCCTTATTGATTCATGTGTTATTTAAAATTCTGATGTGTAATTTCAAAATAATTGAAAATTTTGTAGGTATTTTAATATCATTGATTTCTAGCATATTTTACATTATTTCAGTCTTTTTAAATATGTTGTTATGGTCCAGTTTTGCTTTTTTTATGGCAGGAGGACCAATCCTTCCCATAATTTGAACTAATATGTTGTTATTCAAGAGTTATCTTTTTAAGCACATAATTTCAGAAGCCTTTTTCAGAATCTCTAATCAACTAAATGGTCATAAGTAAGAGTCAGTACACTGAAATAAGTGATTGGATATAAGTACTGGTTTCATCATTTTTTAGGTGTATGAGATTTAACTTATGATATTAAGGTGCTATAATTTTTTCTAGTGAAAAACATATCACTACATTTACAACGTGAAGAACATGATTTTGAAATATACAAAACAGTTACGCTAAGCATGTAGTGTTCCTAAAAATGTTCCTAAACAAACAGCTAAATTAGAATCTCTTTTGAGGTATTAATTTCATCTCACCAAAGCATTAATTTGCCACGTTGGGATACTAGATGCAAGATTCTATGCATTTCTTTTGTCATCTGGGTTTTGAAATATCTTGCTCTTCTAAAATTCTATTCTGATTTGTTTAAACCATAACTCTAACATGTGTTTCTTATTATATATCTGTCTTCATTTTCATTGATGTTGTGGAAGACTGACAGATTTCCTTTGCACACATTGATATATCTCATTACTACTAGCATTACTGCTGCTTATCCATCTTGCTCCAGTCCTCATTGCTGTTGCACTTTCCTCATCAGCTTCCTTCTTCCTTTTGCTAGTACTGCTGATTTTCCCTATCTTACCAATGAGTCACATCCTCAAGGTGCTGGCATATTTCAGACATCTCTACCTTATTCAAGACTTTTCCATTTTATAAATTTTGATCAGCCCTATTTAACTTCATAGTGGGCAAGCTTTAACTAGCTCTTATAAATGTCTATTATTTCAGATGAGAAACACAGGTTCCCAGATAGCACTGCCAAAATATCATCCAGAAGTCAAATGTAATTATATCTATTATTTCAAATCTTTATTATGAACATTTTGAAAAACACAAGTAGCAGACAATAACGTAGTTAAATTCATATACCCTTCACCCAGCCTCAACAAATTTAAACAACTGGCCAATTTTGTTTTATCTATTATCTATATGCACCAAATTTTCCTAGTTTCCCTTTCAATTAGTTTAAAACAAATTCTAGCCACTATATCATTTTACTCATAATACTTTAGTATGAGAACTATTGAAGAAAAAACTTTTACTTAATATAACCCTATCTGGATTAAAACAATTTACAATAATAATTTTTGAATATTATAAATATATGTTATATCATCCCTGATTATAAAACAGTAAGTTATAACCAAAGGAAACATATTGCTATTTTTAATTTTAAAACTTGTACTAACCTATTATAATACATTTTATATACATTTAGTGTATTCAATTTGAAATCATGGGTTAGTATTAAAATCCACCAAATATATTACATACAGCATATTCAAGTTTTGTAAAAGATTTCACATCACTATTTTCATTTTGTGAGGTGAGTTATATATAACTGAGAAAAATTTAGAGTCAATCTAATTTTATCTAGGCTTGCAGTCATATTCGTCTTTCACTCTTAACACCACTTGGTAGTAAGGTCTCTAAAATATGTATTTCCTTAGTATCTTAGTAAAGGATATGAAATTTGTCTAATTTTGCAGATGAAGAAACTGAGGCTCAGGAAATACTTGATATAAGTAATAAATGGAATAGCCAACTTTTATACCCCGATGTCTTTTCAGCCCATTATGGTGACTTTTTCCTGTGTAATTGTGATGGTAATATTAAATCACATTGTTTCTTCTACACCAGCCATGGTACCAAATGTCACCAGAGAGAAATTAGTAATGGCCATAATTTCAAAGATAGAAACTCTGAAGTAAAAGCAAAATTCTTCATCTCATTTTACCTTCCAGTATTTTTTCCTTAAAACTATTCAATAGAGATGTTAGTCTATCACCCAAAACTCCTTGACTCTACCTAAACTCTGCTAATGACTACAGTGATCAGTGCATACTTTTCCTCACAATGAGGTGTTTAAATTGATTTTAGAATAAACTCTGATGCATCTCCAAGGAGTTCCTAAATATCTCAATTACATCTCTTCCACATCTTATGACTACATCCCCCATTTCACTGATTTTTTTTAAAAAACAACTCTATGCAAAGGAAAACTGTATATGTTATATGGTATATAAAAATGATTAAGTACTTTCAATGCCTTCAAGAGAGTTCACAAAAAAGGTATTAAAGAAATGTGCATAAATTATTACAATAAAAATGAAAATGAAATTATCTTAAGAAAGACACACAAAAAAAGTAATATGGGAATTAAAGAGGCCTTGTAACTTTCAGAAAAGTATAGAGAAGAGATATAAGACTGAAGAAATACACCTCTCTGGTCAGGTTCAGCAAGTGACATGGGGAACCTAGAGTTTAAGAGGCAGATTTTCAGCATATAAGAAAGATGTACATGTTTAACCTATTCTACCCATGGCCTTACTCCAAAGTTAGTCCCAATACCTCTACTTTTCCCATAGGACTCTTGACATTTAAAGCAGAGTGTTTGGTCATGCTAAACAACTCTGATCTCAAATGGCCCTACTAACCTATTTATATTTTATGCATAGTTCTGCATGTAAACCTGTTCACAGCATTTATAAATAATTGCAAGTGCTTTCATCAGTTTTCCAGTATAGTTAATGTTGTATGTCTGCCTTTCTTTAGTATAGCTATAAAGTCAGCTTCTACTTCCTAAGATGTTTTAATCTGCATTAAGATTCAAATACCTTCCTCAAATTCAGTGTCTACCCAGGTAGTACTTTCTTTGAAAATTATGGAGATCATTATGCCAACACACTCCTCATTTCTGGAGATGAATTCGTGGGTTAATATGCCATTTTAACATTTTCCAAAAAATACTTGCTCAAATAGATGTGAGAGAGGGAGAGAACAGGTGGTATCAATAATTTGCATGTTTTACAGACAACTGTAAGTTGGCATGCAAGGAAACTCTCATCTCTTTTATAGTGGAATTTTTTAACCCTGGCAGCCTGATCTGAGCACCATTCTCCTGTGTCTCCCCAGTCACAACAGCTCTTTAAGTAACTGTGCCAACATATGGGTCATTTACCATGACAGGCACAACAAGTACACATATAAATAGGTAACAGAGTAAACCTGTGGTTTATAAATTGTTTACACATTACTTAAAGCAGCCTTTTACGTTTAGCATACGTTTTTCCAAAACCTATTCGTGGAGCTTTAATCTTATGATTGAGATTAAAATTTAGAAGAGTAGTTATATGCTAAGACCTAAGCAAATAAAACATCCTCTTCTTTTTAGAGTTAAATTTAATTTGTTTAACCTAATAGTTTCATCATGTATTGTTTGACGGAATAACCAGTGATAAATGTTAGGACTATGGTACTTTTTAATGGATAATAAATTTTTAATTGAAAAATTATGATAATGAAGCTCAGGATTCATGATACTGGATTAATTCAGAGCTCATGTTGCAAACACAAAGGAAATTTTTAAATACTCAGTTCAAGACTTTTCTTGCTTTAATTCTGTTAAACAGTGTTGATTACTTGAGACTATAATTAAAAGCGCTGCTTTGATTTTTCTTCATGGAAAATTCAGAAGCATCATTACTAAATATTTGTTCCCAAAATGATGATTCTCTTAGTTCTTCCCTTAGTCATCCAGAGACGTATCAAATTGGACAGCTTATAATAAAGAATTCACTTTATGCGACCTAATTTTAAAACTTCTGTCTTCTGCACCAGACATGAAGTAAAATTTTATTGTGATAATAAATTTTTTAAAATTAAAGACTCTTCTTAAAATTATAATTGTGTTATTAGTAAGCTTTCCACATGAGTACACCTGAAAAATTAAATTTCCATCTTGAGGAGATGAAGACTTGAGAATGAATATAACTAAACATTATTAACCTAACAAAAGTCACACTGGACAATAGTTTCAGAATTTGAGAACAGCTTTAATTTCCTTCTCCAGAGCCACATATATTATTGTTAAAATGTTAAACTTGAACCAAATATGAGGGAGAAAATTAAACAATAATTTTAAATTAATCCAATAAATTATTGCAAATCAGAGATGAAAATAATTCTATAAAAAGTAGAATATTTGAAAACCAATTTAATTCATTCACATCTGACTGAATAAAAGGGGATTAGACATATCAAATAATATAATCAAATATTTTCCAAGCTATACATTCACTATTTTCCCTTGAGCCATTTCTCTCTATTTGACAACCATTGTCTCAGTGTAGTCATTTAATATTTAATCCACTTTATGGAACATCTGCCAAATTATAACCTCTTCTTCATTCACCCTCCACTGAATGTTTTCAGTCAATTATTTAATATTTCTAAAAATTTTTCCCATGGAAAAATGAGATCTCTATCTCTGTTCCTTCTGCCCTTTGTCCTAGTCCCTTCCTCTGGGGCCACAGAGTTTATGAATTATCCTACATCAATGGCATTAACATTGAGCTTGAAAGCAATTACCTTTTCTCCAAGCCTTCTCAACTAAATCTCTACTTTGTATCCTTGTTCAAAAAGTGATTAGACAAATTTTTAATTAATGGTTCAAGAGAAGCTTGAATTTCCATTTTCTGGGTGAGGTGGTTTACCTATTGATATTAACGAGAAGAAAATACAAGGAAGCCTTTGGTGACAACGTTGGTATCTAAATACTAACCTGAATGAATCATTAGTCTGACTCAGTATGGTCTTTCTGATGGTTATAAACAAATCTGCTATATGAAAATAAAAATGTTCCTTTAGAATTCAATCTAAACGAACTGTCGGTTATACTTAATGATTAATAATAGTCACTGAGAAAGTTATGTCAGTCATATTGTTTGGCATAAAGAAGCAATTATGTATGATGCTTCCTTTTTTTACCGTATTCTAATTTTTAAACCTAGAGATTAAAAATTTTGTTTTAAGAGGTTATACATATCTTACGAAAATAAGCTTTCCATGATATATTTTTAAAAAACATGGTATTAGCTCAAGTCTTTATTAGGATAAGAGCTAAAAAAGAATGATTCAGCTATTTGTTATATTTCTGCTGGGGGTTCAGTTCTATAAAGCTTTTCTGATTTTATAAATATCAGTGTAATTTAATGTCCATCTTTCATAATACCTTCAGTGTTCTTTTTCAAACTATGAACTGGAAACTATCACTTCTCTGAGAATAAGAAGTAGAAGAAAAGAGGTGTGATGGTTTTTATTCCTATTATTTAAAGCACAAAATCTCCAGCTTGTACTATGACATGTAAAGCATTTTACAATCAACTTCCAAAATACTTTTCCAGTTTCATCTCCATGTTTTCATCCTATTCCCTCTTGCACAGGCCACTGTCTCTATAAAATATACATCTTCCTTTTCTGCTTGCATAACTCATGCACATGCTTGTGAGATCCAATTCAAACTTCTCCACTTTTCCCTTGGCATAAACAGTCCCTCTCTTCTCTGTTCTCAGAGATTCTAGCATTCGCATCCATAATGAATTCATAATACAGTTATATTATAGTAGACTGAGATCCCCTCAAGAGTAGAGAATGTGTGTCATTTATCTTTGTTCTTCAATGTCCTTCAGGGTGCTTGATACTATGGAGGAACTGGACTTGGAGGTTTTTAATCTCAGCATCTAATCTTATCTTTGTCTTTACTACTAACTCCTTAATTTTGATCAAGTCCTTTCAGCCCTTTTGGGTTGGGAATATCATGGTCATAGGCATGTGTCCCTTCAGGCAAGAAGACAATAAAATATGATGAAAGAACATAGAATTTAGAGTAAGAGAGTCATGTAATGAGGATATCAACTTATTGTTAGATAAACTCTTTTATATCAGTTATTTTTGGAGCAAATACAAAAGGGATTAATAATAACTACATCATGGTTTTGTGGTAAGGATTGAATGAGATACAGCATGTTAAAAGATATCTTGCATAAATTTGACTAGATATCTTCTAAAATACATTAGGAGCTCTAATAATCTATGGATTAAAGAAAAAGCTTTTAGAAAGTTTTTCTAAGTGTAAAAATAGATGAATTTTTATCCTAGTTACTTTTTTATCAAGAGAAAAAGTGATTAAATTGAAGTTTGTCAAAGCAAAGCAGTAAAAATTCTGAACGACTGAAAAGGATGGAATCTTGAATTGAAAATATTAATTGGAATTATATAAAATTTTGGTTCTAATGGGGATGTTATTCACAGCCTTCAGAATTTTAAAATTTAAGTAGAAAAAAAGAAGAAGAATTTATTCAAAGTTTTCATCTGAATAAGAACTATAGGACAAAAGGAAAATTTAAAAAAAAAATGCTACGGTGTGAGAATCGAAGTTTCAGACTAGAAACGGAACGTCAAGGAAGAAAATAATGTTTATCAGAGATCTGCGTAATTTTTTAAACAATGTTATGGAAGGTAAGATCTAGACTTTAAAATTCTCATAGGTTTAATTTTAAAGCAATGAATTACAAATTTATTTATTTAGATTAAATAACACGGATTGCTAATGTATTGCTTAAAATTTGCCAATTAACACTGAAAAACAGTGACTTTTTCTCATGATAATAGTTTTGTAGTTTTCACTTTAAAAAAATCAATTCCCTTTACAAGTGATTATTTTTGTTTCTGTTTAAAAACATATTTAAACTGTATTTCAGAAGTACCTTTATGAAGTGCTTTTCTAAAATCAATAATGTAACTATGGTGATTGTACTCATCTTATTCTCTGTTGAAATTTATTTCAAAGATCTAAGCTTTTTTTCCTGGTGTTCTTATAAAAAAATTCTAAACATTTATGTCCCAAACTTTTGGTTAGAAGAACAATTGTATGTGTGTATGTATTAGCGTATGTGTATAAACATCCTCTTCACAAAGCACGCAAACACATATATACTTTTGATCTTTTTTTTTTTTTTTTTGAGACAGACTCTCACTCTGTTGCCCAGGCTGGAGTGCGGTGGCTCAATCTCGGCTCACTGCAGCCTCTGCCTCCTGGATTCAAGCAATTCTCCTGCTTCAGCCTCCTGAGGAGCCGGGATTACAGGTGCGGGCCACCACACCTGGCTAATTTTTGTATTTATAGTATAGACAGGGTTTCACTGTGTTGGCCAGGGTGGTCTTGAACTCCTGACCTCAGGTAATCCACCTGCCTTGGCCTCCCAAAGTGCTGGAATTACAGGCATGAGCCACCGCACCCAGCCTTCATTTCATTTCCAAACATATTATGTTATTGTACAATCTGGTCTCTGAAAGACATTGATAAATTACTCATTGCAGCTCCACCAATCTACTGAAAGTGTATAATAGCGAGATATCTGCCAACAGTAAGCATATATTCAAAACTAAATTAAGTATTCTTTTCATCTTTTCAGGAGTCCCATCAAATTTTAGTCACAAAATTAAAGGGGAAAGGAAAAAGGAAGGAGCAGAATGATGGAGTAGAAGACTCCACTGATCACCGTCCACCCCCGACAAGGACACCAATTTAACAACTATCTACACAGAAGAAAGACAGAAAAAAAAAAAAAAAAAAAAAAAAAAAAAAAAAAACACCTTCATGAGAACCGCAACCAAAAATCAGATGAGCACTCATAGTAGCTGGTTCTAACTTCACAATGTTGAAAGAGGCACTGAAGAGATAGAAAAAACAGTGAACTGCCTATGCAACCCCGCCCCCACCCTCACCCTCCTGCAGTGGCAGCATGGGACAAAGAGCATCTCTGGGCCCTAGAGGAGAGAGAACACAGTAAATGTGAGGCAATAAACTCAGTGCTGTCCTCGTAGGTCAGAAAGGAAATCTGGACCAAACTCAGCTAATGCCCATCCACAGAGGGAGGATTTAAACCAGCCCTAACCAGAGGGGAATTACTTATCCTAGCTACCTGAACTTGAGTTCCTGAAAACCTCCCCTCCAAAGGCTACAGTGATCTGTGTCTCCAAATAAACTTGAAAGGCAGTCTAGGCCATAAGAACTGCAACCCTTAGGTGAGTCCCAGTGCTGGACTAGGCCCAGAGACGGTGGACTAGGGGACACATCACATACTGAGACATAAGCTGGGGCCTCCAAGGGAATGCTGGCATTATCCCTTCCCTAACCCCAGGCTGCAGAGCTTGTGGCTCTAAAAGAGACCCCTTTCTTCCTCTCAAGAAGAGGACAGGGAAGGACTTTGTCTTGCATATTGGATACCAGCTCAACCATAGCAGGATAGGGCACCAGTCAGGGTCATGAGGAATCAGTTCCAGACCCTAGCTCCCAGGTGCCATTTCTAGACACATCTGCTGCCTTAAAGGAAAGGAGTCAGTCTTGACAGCATTCAACAGCTGCTAACTGAAGAACCCTTGGACTCTGAACAACCAGCCTGGATACCCAGGTACTATGTCAAGGGTCTTGGGTAAGCCTCTGAGACTTGCTGTCTTTAGGTACAGCATGGCCACAGGTGGGTAGAGCACAAAAGCAGCCTGATGGTATTCCTGATTCCAGGACCTGACCCTTAGATGGCATTTCTGGACCTGCCCTGAAGCAGAGGGGAACCCACTACCCTGAAAGGTGAGTCCCAGATCAAGCAACATTCACCAAAAGCTGACTGAAGAGCCCTTGGGACTTAAGGGAACGTTGGCAGCAGTCTGGCAGTACTTCCCATGGTGAGGGGTGGCAGTAGCTATGGGGTAAGGCTCTTCTGCCTTTGTAAAGGGAAGGGAACAGTACAAAGGACTGTGTCTTGTCATTTGAGTGCCAACTCAGAACAGTAAAAATAGAACACCAGATAAACTCCTAAGGTTTTTTGACTGTAATCCCTGACTCCTGGATGGCACCTCTGGACCCACCTGGGGCCTGGGAAACATTGCTGCCCTGAAGGGAAGGACACAATCCTGGCTAGTTTTTCCATCTGCTGATTGTTGTCCCAAGGCATTAAGCAAATATAGGCAGTAGCTAGTGAGTGGTTACAAGAGGTCTTGGGTGAGACCCAGTGCTGTGCTGGCTTCAGGTCGGACCCAGCACAATCCCAGTGGTGGTGGCCACAAGGAGGCTTGTGTCACTTCAACCCCAGCTTTAGGTGGCTCAAAACAGAGAGAAAGACTGTGCTTGTTTGGGAGAATCTAAGGGAAGATTACAAAGGCTCCGCCTGGTAATCCAGATAATTCTCCCAGATCTTATCCAAGATCATCAAGGTGGTACCTCTAGTAGTCTGCAAGAACCACAGAATTACTGGGGCTTGGGGTGCCCTGTAAAACAGATATAGCTTAGATCACAATATCCAAATCCTTTAAAATATCTGGAAAGCCTTCTCAAAAAGAATGGCTACAAATAACCCAGACAGTGAAGACTACAATAAATATCTAAATATTTAATGACCAGACTTTAAAGAACATCAACTAGTATCAACACCATTCAGGAAAAAATGACCTCACCAAATGAACTAAATAATTCACCAGAGACCAATCGTGGAGAAGCAGGAATGTGTGAAATTTCAAAAAGATAATTCAAAATTCTTCAAACTGTATTGAGGAAGCTCAGAGAAACTTAAGATAACAAAGAGAATTCAGAATTCTATTAGATACATTTAACAAAGAAATGGAAATAATTAAAAGGAATCAAGTAGAAATTCTGGAGCTGAAATATACACTTGGCATACTGAGGAATGCATCAGGGTCCTTTAATAGTAAAATCGATTAATCAGGAGAATTTGTGAGTTTGAAGATAGGCTGTTTGAAAACACATAGTCAGAGGAGACAAAAGAAAAAGAATAAAAAACAATGAAACATGCCTATAGTTCTATAAAAGAGCCTTAAAAGGGAAAATCTAAGAGCTATTGGTGTTAAAGAGGAGGTAGAGAAAAAGATGGGGATATTAACTTTATTCAAAGGGATAATAATAGAGAACTTCACAAACCTAAAGAAAGAAATCAATATCCAAGTACTAGAATGTTATAGAACACTAAGCAGATTTAAAGCAAAGAAGAGTACCCCAAAGCATTTAATAATCAAATTCACAAAGATCTAGGATTTAAAAAAAAGAATTCTAAAAGTGGCAAGAAAAAATAAATAACATACAATGGAGTTCCAATATATCTGGCAGCAGACTTTTCAGTGGAAGCTTAACAGATTAGAAGAGAGTGGTAGGACATATTTAAAGTGCTGAAGGAGAAAACATTTGCCCTGGATTACTATATCTGGCTAACATATCCTTCAAACATGGAGAAAGAAATACTTTCCCAGACAAACAAAAGTTGAACATATCCTTCAAACATGGAGAAAGAAATATACTTTCCCAGACAAACAAAAGCTGAGGGATTTCATTAACACCAGACCTGTCTTTCCTATAAGAAATGCTAAAGGGAATACTTCAATTAGAAAGAAAAGGACATTAATGAGCAATAAGTAATCACCTGAGGGTACAAAAACCCACTGGTAATAGTAAGTACACAGAAAAACGCAAAGTATAATAACACTGTTACTGTGATATATAAACTATTCTTATCCTAAGTAGAAAGAATAAATAATGAACCCATCAAAACTAATAACTACAACAAATTTTCAAAACAGTACGAAAAGATACAACAGAAAGTAAAAAAAGTTACAAAGCAGGGAGGTAAAATTAAGTCATAAATTAAACTTCAAAACTTAAAACTAAGTTTTTATTAGTTTTCTCTTTGCTTATTTGTGTGTTTGTTTATGTAAACAGTGTTAAGTTGTTATTAAGTTAAAATAATGGGTTATAAAATAGTACTTGCAAGCCTCATGGTAACATTAAATGAAAGAAACACAATGATTACACGAAACATAAATGTCAAGAAACTAAATCATATCGTGAGAGAAAATCACCTTCACTAAAGGAAGACAGGAAAGAAAGAAATAAGAAAGAGAAGACCACAAAACAACCAGAAAACAAATAACAAAGTGACACAAATAAGTCCTTATTTATCAGTACTATCATTGAATGTAAATGGACTGAACCCTCCAATCAAAAGACACAGAGTGGCTGAATGTATGAAAAAAACAAACCCAATGATGTGTTGCCTATAAGAAACACACTTATCCTATAGAGACACACACAGACTGAAAATAAAGGGGTAGAAAAAGATATTCGAAGTAAATGGGAAGCAAAAAAAAAAAAAAAACAACCCAGGGGTAGCCATACTTATATCATACAAAATAGATTTCAAGACAAAAACTATAGTAGATTAAGAAGGTCAGTATACAATGATAAAGGCATCAATTCAGCGAGAGGATATAGCAATTTCAAATTTATATGCAACCAACACCGGAGAACCCAGAAATATAAAGCAAATATTATTAGAGCTGAAGAGAGAGATAGGCCCCAATGCAATAATATCTGGGGACTTCAACATGACATTTGCAACACTGGACAGGACTTTCAGACAGAAAATCAACAAACATTGGACTTAATTGGTACAATAGACCAAACGGATCTAATAGATATTTTCAAAACGTTTCATCCAAGGACTGCAGAATACACATTTTTTCTTCAGTACATAGATCATTTTCAAGGATAGACCATAAATTAAGTCATAAAACAACTCTTAAAACATTCAAAAAATTGAAATAACACGAAGCATCTTCTCTGACCACAATGGAATAAAAATAGAAATTAATAATAAAAGAAATATTGGAAACTGTATTAGTCCATTCTCACACTGCTGAAATACCTGAGCCTGGGTAATTTATGAAAAAAAGAGGTTTAATTGTCTCATGGTTTCGCAGGCTGTCCAGGAAGCATGGCTGGGGAGACCTCAGGAAACTTGCAATAATGGCAAGAGGTGAAGGGGAAGCAGGCATGTCTTATGTGGCTGGAGCAGGAGGAAGAGGAGAGAGGCAGGAAGTGCTACAAACTTTTAAACAATCAGATCTCATGTTAGCTCACTCACTATCACAAGAACAGCAACAAAAAGAACATCCACCCTCGCAATCCAATCACTTCCCTTCAGGCCCCACCCCCAACATTGAAAATTACAATTAGATTGAGATTTGGGTGGAGACACAGACCCAAACCATATAGAAACTATACAAATACATGAAAATTAAACAATATTCTCCTGAATAACCAGTGGGTCAATGAAGAAATTAAGAAGAAAATTGAAAAATTTATTGAAACAGATAATTGAAACACAACATACAAAAAACCTATTGGATACAGAAAAGTAGTACTCAGAGGGAAGTTTATCCCTGTAAGTGTGATACATTAAAAAAGAAGAAAAACCTTAAACACTCTAATAGTGCATCTTAAAGAACTAGAAAAGCAAGAACAAAGCAAATACAAAATTAGTAGAAGGAATGATAAAGATCACAGCAAAAATAAATAAAATTGAAATGAAAAAACAATATGAGAGATAAATAAAACAAAAAGTTGTTTTTTTTTAAAGTGAAACAAAATTGACAAATCTTAGGCAGACTAGGAAAAAAGGAAAGAAGATACAAATAATTTCAATCAGAAATGAAAAAGGAGACATCACAACAGATACTGCAAAATTTGAATGATTATTAGTGGCTTCTATGAGCAACTATATGCCAGTGAATTGAAAAATCTAGAAGACAAGGACAAATTTCTAGACACTTACAACCCACCAAGATTGAACTAGAAAGAAATACAAAACCTGAACAGACCAATAACAAGAAATGAGATTGAAGCTGTAATAAGTCTCTCACTAAAGAAAAGCTCAGGATCCAATGGCTTCACTGCTGAATTCTACCAAACATTTAAAGAGAAACTAACATGTATACTACTAAACTATTCTAAACAATAGAGAAGGGATTACTTCCAAACTCATTCGACAGGCCACTGTTATCTTGCTACCAAAACCAGACAGACACATCAAAAAAGAAAACTACAGGCAAATATTTAAGATGAATATTGATGCAAAAATCCTCAACAAAATAGGAGCAAATTAAATTTTCAAATATATTAGAAAAATCATTCATCAGGACCAAATGGGAATTATCTCTGGGACGCACGGATGATTCAACAGGAACAAATGAATCAATGTGATACATCATATCAACAGAATAAAGGATGAAAACCATATGATCATTTAAACTGATGCTGAAAAAACATTTGCTAAAATTCAACATCCCTTCATAATGAAAGTGCTCAAAAAACGGGATAGAAGGAACATACCTCAATATAATAGAAGCTATATAGGACAGACCCACAGCTAGTATCATACTAAATCGGGATAAACCAAAAGCCTTTCCTCTGAGATTTGGAACATTAATAGGATGCCCACTGTCATGATTATTATTCAACATATTACTGGAAATTCTAGCTACAGCAATCAGACAAGAGAAAGATATAAATGGTATCCAGGTTGGAAAGAAGTCAAATCCTTGTTTGCAGATTATATGATCTTATATTTGCAGAAATCTGAAGACTCCACAAGAAAGCTATTAGAACTGACCAACAAATTCAGTAAAGTTGCAAGAGACAAAGTCAACGTACGAAAATAACTAGAATTTCTATATACCAACAGTGAACAGTGAGAAAAAGAAATAAAAAAAATCCCGTTTACAATAGCTACACATAAAATTAAATACCAAGGCATTAACTTAGCAAAAGAAGTAAAATATCTCCCTAATGGAAATGACAAAACACTGATGAAAAAAATTGAGGAGGCCGCCAAAAAATGGAAAAATATTTCATGTTCCTTAGTTGGAAGAATCAATATTGTTAAAATATCCATTCTACCTAAAGCAATCTACAAATTTAATTCAATCTCTATCAAAATACTAATGTCATTCTTCATGGAAATAGAAAAAAAAGGTCTTAAAATTTATATGGAATCACAAAAGGCCCAGAATGGTCAAAGATGTCCAAAGCAAAAAGAACAACGTTAGAGGAATCACGTTACCTGCCTTCAAATTGTTCTACAGAGCTATAGTAATCAAAACATGGTGCTGGCATTAAAACAGACACATAGACCAATGGGACAGAATAGAGAACTCAGAAACAAATCCATGTAACTACAGTGAACTCATTTTTGACAAGAACACACATTGAGGAAAAGACAGTTTGTTCAATAAATGGTGCTAGAAATACTGGACATCCATAGGCAGAAGAATGAAACTATACCCCTATCTCTCGCCTTATGCAAAAATCAAATCAAAGTGAATGAAACACTTAAATCTAAGATCTCAAACTATGAAACTACTACAAGAAAACATTGAGAAAAATCTCTGGGACATTGGTCTGGGCAAAAATTTATTGAGTAGTACTCCACAAACACAGGGAACCAAAGCAAAAATGGACAGTTTGGATTTCGTTAAATTAAAAATCTTCTGCACAGCATAAGATACAATTAACAAAGTGAAGAGACAACCCACAGAACAAGAAAAAATATTTGCAAACTACCCATCTGACAAGGGATTAATAACCAGAATATATAAGAAGCTTAAATAACTCCATAGGAAATAATCTAATAATCCAATCAAAAACTGGGCAAAAGATTTGAATAGATATTTCTCAAAAGAAGATATACAAATGACATACAAGCATACATAAAAAGATGCTCAATCTCACTGATCATCGAAAAAATGCAAATCAAAACTACAATGAGGTATCATTGTAATTTTGAGTATAAGCCAAAGTAGCTTATATTAGAAAGACAGGTAATAAAAATGCTGGCGAGGATGTGCAGAAAATGGAACCCTCATACACTGTTGGTGGGAATGAAAATTAGTACAGTCACTATAGGGAACAGTTTGGAGGTTCCTTGAAAACTTAAAAATAGGGCTGCTTTGTGACCCAGCAATCCCACTTCTAGTTATATAACCAAAGGAAAGAAAATCAGTACCTCAAAGAGATGTCTGCACTGCCATTGTTCTGAGAGCACTAGTCACAATTGCTAAAATCTGGAAGTAAAATAATTGCACATCAAAAGACGAATTGCTAAAGAAAATGTGGTACATATATAAATACACAATGGGGTACTATTCAGCCATAAAAAAGAATGAGATCTAGTCATTTGCAACAACATGGATGAAACTGGAGATCATTGTGTTAAGTGAAATAAGACAGGCACAGAAAGACAAACTTCACATGTTCTCACATATTTGTGAAATGTATAAATTAAAACAATTAAACTCCTGGACACAGAGGGTAGAAAGATGGTTACCAGAGGCTGGGAAGGGTAGGGGGGAGCAGGGAGCGAGGGATATTAGGGATGGTTAATGGGTACAAAAATAAAGACAATAAATAAGACCTACTATTTGGAAGCACAACAGGGTGAGTATAGTCAGTAAAAACAATTCTACACTTTAAAATAACTTAAAGTGTATAATTGGATTGTTTGTAACTCAAAGGATAAATGGTTGAGGGGATGGATATCCCATTCTCCATGATGTGCTTATTTCACGTTGCATGCCTGTATAAAAACATCTCATGTAAGCCATAAATATATACATCTACTATGTATCCACAAAAAATTTAAACATAATAATTAAAGGGTTATTAGGCTTATAGGAAACCTTTTTTAAGGTCCTACTTGTTTAAGTTGTAGGATGACAATAATAAAATAATATTTTATTTCTTTCCTGCATATATTGTGGTTTAAATTATCTATCACATGACTATTTAATCTAATGCCACCCTAAAGGTAGATGGTCTAAGACCTCATTTATAAGTATTGTTAGATCAATACATAACTATATAAACTATATTGACAATGAATTTTCCTAACTCTTAAACTTGTAAGACAAGTAGAAGTAAATTACCATAGACTTCAAATGATAACTTTATTGATCATTTTATTTCACTCAATTATGTAAATTTTGTGTAAGCTAGTAACTGTAAAATCTACTTTTTATAAAAAGAATGTTCTAAAAAAATTTTTATTTGATTTACTTATAGTTTAGAATTTTTGGAATCTATTGCTGCACTTACATTTACATATTACATATCAAAATATTATTGATTTCTTGACATGTACTAGAAAAAATAATGGCAAAATATAGATTACTTGAGAATTGGAAGTTTGAGCATAAAAAGCTATCATAGGTACTATGTCAGCAACACTGACATCTTGTTAGGGAGACTTTAAAGCGTGAATTCCATTTGACATACCTTCTAGGCAATTCAACTGAGAGTGTCCTACAGGGTATTACTTTGTGTTTGTATGATACAGTAAGAAAATTATTTCATAGGGCAAAATGGACATCGTTTAAATGCTTTTATTAAAAATCTTATAAACTAAAGATTACATTGAAATCTTGGAAAAATCAGTCATTCCAAATGATTTCTACATGATTATGTAATTTAGAAGTTGGGAATTCAGTGTTGTCATCCCAGTGACTTTTGATCAACCAAATAGTGAACTTAACCAACCTCTTTCACATTGTTGTGATACAGTATCTGCCACGGCTGAGGATATACATTATTATATTGAAAAATAATGTGGCATGTTTTACTTTTTTGTTTCAGAACTTTTGGGAAATTATTTGCAAAGAAGTCCCCGCCATAAAGATCTATAATCTTTTCAACAACCTATTTGGGAAAATGCATGATAGGGCCATGAAAAACATTACGTTCTAAGACAAAGGCCTAATATTATCATGAGCAGCCTAGAGTGACAGAGAGAACACTAAATGCTGACTGGGTGTTGTTTTCAATTTGATCATCAAGTGGCCATGTGACCTTCAATGGATGCCAGCTTTCCATGAGGCTTCAACTCCTCATTAATGAAAGAGCAAAATAATACTTACCTCAACTTCTTTCCAGGGCTATAGAGAAAAAAAAATTGTTTAGAAAGAATGTAATATTTTAAGAGAGCATATTGTTCTTTATTGCCTTAATAAAAGTAATCATAATCTACATTATGAGGATCACCTTGGTATAGTATTAAGCATGACACTGAGAAACAGGCAATGAGAGTTTCAGTTATGTTTTCTGAATTTATTATTGGTTGACCTTGGAAAAACTCCTTAACTTCTCTGCATCTCTTTTGCTGCTTTTGTAAAAAGCAAATGAAAAGACAACACATTAATCACGGCAGGAAACTAGAAATTACAATCTTTCCAGGTTAAAACCACACATTTTGAAGTAAAATCTTTTAGTCTAAGATTTTTTTAAGATAATGGATAATGAATTTTCAATAATAATAATAGCATATTCTCAATAATAATAATACTTAAAGGTATTGAACCTCTACATTATTTAGGAAATATGCTACTTTATATGTATGTTATTTAGTCTTCAGAAAAAAACACTCTGAGAGATATTATTTTTGTCATTTCACCACTAAGGAATCTGAATTTGAAAGGTTAAGTAAACTTATCGAACTCACAGAGAGACTAGCAATAAGTTTGAGATTTAAATACAGTATGATTCTAAAGCACAGATTTTGAACCATCATGTTCCAATCTTCTCAATATAATATAATAGCTCTGGGTATGAATAAAGAGTTTCAGTTTGAGTCTGTAAAAGGTCAGTGGTAATTCAAGAACAAAAACAATTTAGTCTTTATAAGACGCAACAGTTGTGCCCTACTTGATATTTTGCCCCTCTTTATACTTTATTTACACTGTGCCCAGCATATAGTAGCTGGATGTTTTATACTTGAAACAGGGTTAATAGCACTCGGTTATATGATTTGACAGTCAGCTTATATGTCCATTCACCTCACTTGAGACTTCTAGACCACACTGCCAAAATATCCATTTTAGTTATGAGAAAAAATATATTACAGAACTGTGGAGAGAGGGAACCAAAGTTAGTTTAGGCATGAAATTGTTCTGAGCTGAGAATTTTGCCCCTAGGAATTTTAAGCAAATATGGATCCATTCCTCCATGAATTAGAAACATTTGTAGTTTCCTATATAGTGCAGACCTGAGGATTTCTTTTATTCTTTTGTTCTTTATGCTTTAATTAGAAGAATTAAATTGAATGTTTCCTGTGAGACTTATGGCAGATTGTACTTTCCAGTATAGCTACAACAATATTTCCCAACACTTAACGCTCAACTGCAATGTAATCTTGTCTGTCTTTTTAGAAACTGCAGAAGATTGGAAAATGGGCAGAAAAACAGTTGTATATATTACATGTCACATGTTACATGTTACATGATTCAGCCATTGAGTGAGATGACAGCAGATCACAATTTATTTTTTCCTCAGCAGTTTGAGACGTGACTCTACCTCTAAAAACATTTATTCATAGAACAAGCAAAGCAACTATAGAGAACTGACTACAGCCAAGAGTTGTTCTAAGAAGGGTATTAAAAAGTCTTCACCTCCTATATTCAGCTGGAGCAAGAACAAGGACATTTTCTACTTTGGAAATAGGAGCAAGGGTTCTGAGGGAAGAGCAACTGGTGCCATTGCTCTCTGGCTTGTCCACTAGCTCAAATTGCGGGTTTTTCTCCTTTTTACATTTAATGTCTGTGGGTTGAAAAATAAACAATTGAGTTCAGCTATGTAGATCGGCCAAAAAAATAATGAAAGAGCATAATTAAAAATGTACTGAAATTACTTTAGAAAATATTCACCAGTAGTTGCCTAGATTTTACTTTTTGCTGCACCTATTTTTTTCTCAGATAGAAGTGTGTACTCACATCTAACAATTAGCCTTTTGACATTTTTGTTAACCAGTCACTGTACCAGATGGCAATGAGTGAATCAGAAAGACCTTCCCTACCCTCATGTGGCTGACATTCTAGTAGAAAACATAAACATAACATTAAATTACATTGCAAGAAGTATTTGGAAGTAAGCACTGAGTTCTCTAAGAGCATAAAACAGGGAGCCATAACCTAAAATGGAGTTTGGAGGGCCATTTTTTTTTAATGACAGTGATATGTAATCAGGGACAAAGAAGATGAGTAACCATTGACAGGGTCAGGTTGAGAGGGGGACAAAAATAATTTCTGTCAGTGAGAAGAACAAGTAAAAAGTTCTTGCAGTGGTGGGGAGCATGACACATTCAAGCTAATGAAAATTATTCAATGGTTCTACGAGGCAGAAAGCCAGAGGAAATGATCAGAAATGAATGTAGAGAGGGAGGGAGGATCATATGCAGGGATATTTAGGCTTTGTTAAGAGTTCTGCACTTTATCCAAAATACATGGAGAACCCATTAAAGAGTTTTAAACTGAAGAAGAGTAAAACAGGATTTGGTGTGTGTTTGCTTTGTTTTGAAAGACCATTGCAGTTATGCTGTGGATAATGGATTGGGGGAGGTAAGAGAAAATGCTCCTAAACCACGATGTTAGGAAGTTTGGTAGAATAGTTAAGCAAAAAGGTAATGGTGGATTTGATTAGGATGGAGAAAAGATAATAGATGCTAAAGTATATTTAGGAAGTAGAATAAAAACGACTTGACAATGAATTGAATGAGGAGTGAGAGTTATTTTGGCAACAAAGATAAATCTCAGGTTATTAGCATGAAGGTTGGTGTCTTTTCAAAATATCAAGAAATTTTTTGTGTTATTGGGTTTGAAATAACTAAAGGCAACTAAGTAGAGATTGTGAGAAATCAGTAGATAGGGGCCAGTGGTATACTTTACACCAGAGGAAAAGTAGGGCATGAAAAATAAAATCTGAAGAGGACTTGAAACAAAAGCTTATGGATGCACATATAAATATATATGTGTATATGTTCGCACATATGTATTTCCCATATGATTGTTTTAATAAAGTTCTCACAAAAAATACCTATTTGTTATTTGCTTTCTATATAATTCCTTTTAATGATTGGAGATTTTTTTAAAGACTAAGTTGGGAGTGACTCTTAGAGATCATAAGGACAAGTCTTTTATGAACTATAGAAACTCCTCTTGGAATAATCTTGGGAGGTGCTGATTAAGCATCTGTTTCCATATTCCAGATAACAGGAAACTCACTACATTAGGGAATGGGCTAGTTCATTACGGAATGCTTCACTGGAGGGATAAAATCATCTCTTACATACATAGGTCATAGGTTTTTGGATAAAACACCATTAAATATAAACTTCTCTATTTTTATGATACCTTTTCAAACACTACGACTAGTGTTGTGCCTGTCCAAATACTATTTCTTGAGGTAAAACTCCTCATTTTTTCCCTCCACCTTCTCACCAACTTGTAACATGGTTTTCTAGTTCCTCTGGGTAGTTTTTGAATGGATGCATAGTGGTTGGTAAGTATATTCCTTAAAATACTTCATATATACACACATATACATATATAGATATGAATGCAGAAGTGGTCTCTCAGTACATATAATTTTGTAAAAAGTTAGAAAGAATATATAGAAGAAAACAATAATGGATTAACTCCCATTAAGTTAGAAAGAGTACATAGTAAAGTCATTAGGAGTGTGTAATCTAGAACCAGATTACTATGGTTTAAATTGCTTTGCCCATACTTACTATGTATAACTGGAAAACTATTTGATTCCTTGTAACTACTGTATTTTAATTTTTTAAATGAGGGGAATATTATCTATTTATAGAAAGTTTTTACATAATTTATTATATGCATAGGTCTATACAGTGCCTGGCATGTATCAAATACTTTATAAGTGGTAGATATTATTACGGTAACTATTTTTTAAAATGATTTGTTCATTCATTTATTAAACAATAACTTTTTGAGTCCTAACTACATCAGCCTGAAGGCTGAAGGCTAAGGATAAATTGCTGGCCAATATAAACAAGTATAAACAAGTTCTTGCATTCAATAATTTTATACTCTACTTGAACTATAAGTTGTTTGATGTGTTATTTTGGTTTTACTGATATTAAAAAGAAAAGTGGCAACATGTGCCTTAAGGACTTGTATTAATCCATTCTCATGCTGCTATGAAGAAATACTTGAGACTGGGTAATTTACAAAGAAAAGAGGTTTAGGCCAGATGCAGGCCGGGCGCAGTGGTTCACGCCTGTAATCCCAACATTTTGGGAGGCAGAGGTGGGCAGATCACAAGGTCAGGAGATTGAGACCATCCTGGCCATCATGGTGAAACCCTGTCTCTACTAAAAATACAAAAATTAGCTGGGTGTGGTGGCGTGCACCTGTAATCCCAACTACTCAGGAGGCTGAGGCAGGAGAATTGCTTGAACCCGGGAGGTGGAGATTGCAGTGAGCTGAGACCCCCCCCACTGCACTCCAGCCTGGCGACAGAGAGAGACTGCATCTCAAAAAAAAAAAAAAAAAAAGAAAAAGAAAAGATGTTTAATTGACCCACAGCTCCACATGGCTGGGGATGCCTCAGGAAACTTACAATCATGGTGGAAGGCACCTCTTCACAAGGCAGAGAATGAGCGCAGAGCAAAGTGGAAGACCCCTTATAAAACCATCATATCTCATGAGAGCTCGCTCACTATCCTGAGAACAGCATGGGGGAAACCGTCCCCATGATTCAATTATCTCCACCTCATCCTGCCCTTGACACATGGGGATTACTACAATTGAAGGTGACATTTGGGTAGAGACACAGAGCCAAACCATATCAGGACTTTAAAAAGGTAATGTTTTCCTCTAAAATCCAAATTAATACCAGTGAAAGACACTAACAATAAAAAGCATATAACCTAGTATTATCCAAGAGCTTATCTCACTATCCTTGCTGAACCCAAAGATCACAACAACCACACAGCAAACCTCCAGGCAGTCCTCACTTAAAGGCCTTTTTCAACAAGCCAGTTCCTACAAGCCCATCTTTCTTTGTTTTCTACATCTGTTCAATATGTAATTATTGATACATAATATTTTATGTATTTATAGAGTACACATTATATTTTGTTCCATGCATAGAAGGTATTATGTTCAAGTGAGGGTATGAAGTATTCATCACCTTGAGTATTTATCATTTCTACGTATTGGAAACATTTCAAGTTCTCTTCTAGCTACTGTGAAATATACACTGCTTCAATAGAGTATGTGATGCTGTGATCTGTCTCAGTCAGTAGAAACTATTATTTGCTTAGCTATATTTAAGTGTTGGGATGATCCTCATTATTTCTGTTATGTATCCAAGTACATTACATAAGATGTCTCATGTTTGCAAATAGAAATTTTGCTCTATCTCCATGAACATTTATTTATATAGAATAAACATATTCTCTTTCTAAATGCTTTTAAAAAGCAGTCATAATTTATCTGTAGTTTAGCCTTTCAAATTTCAAATAGACTTTTCCAACTTGATCTAACATAAAACATATTTAAAGTGCCAGTTATCTTAAACCTGAGACTTATAGTAATAATGTGTGATCTGCTTCATCTCACTTGATTAATTAGACTAGGGCTGTACATCCATAATAATGAATAATTATACTCTGTCATTGTAAGCTAATTCTCAAAGATTCTTTACATGGAGAAAATCCCACCTTTACCCTTCAGAAAAAAAAACAAAACACTATGGCTGAAACAAAGTAGGGTTTTACTATTATCTCGTAAAATGAAGTCATAAGATGGGCCATTCAAGACTGATATCATCAAGGACCTACACTCCTATCTTTCTGATCAGTCATCTTTAGATTGTCTTTATTGCCTTGTAGTCATGAGATAGCAGATTCATATTCAGCTTCTTGTCAGTGAAAGCCTTTGGAAGAAGTAATATTGAGCTCAGAGCTCCTAAATTATGAAAGAGTTAGCCACATTACTTGTTGGAATAAGAGAATTGAAGGCAGAAGGGACAGAAAATGGAGATAGTGATAAGCAGAAATGTTCAAGAGGAAGAAAGCAGGCCAGTTCAATGGCCCATGGTGATCAATGGAAATATGGCATAATAAGAGATCCGAGGTCATTTGGAATCTTGGAGTCATGAGAAGAAGGAAGATTTCTGTTCTAGAAATCCAGTAAGATTTTTAGGCATGGAATTGACATGTTCTAATTTATCATATTAAAGAGCATCTTGGATTCCATGTAGATAACATAAGATAAACCATTAAAGACATTACTGACATAAGAAAATCAAATTAAAAATTTAGTTTGGCCATTGTGGAAGACAGTGTGGTGACTCCTCAAAGACCTAAAGACAGGAATATCATTTGACCCAGCAATTTCATTACCAGGTATATATACAAAGGAATAAAAATCATTATATTATAAAGGCACATGCATGTGTATGTTAATTGTAGCACAATTCACAATAGCAAATACATGGAATCAACCTAAATGTCCATCAATGGAAGGTTGGATAAAGAAAATGTGGTACATATACATCATGGGATACTATGCAGCCATAAAAAAATAATGAGTTCATGTCCTTTGCAGGGCATGGGTGGAACTGGAAGCCATTATCCATAGCAAATCAACACAGGAACAAAAAACCAAATACCACATGTTCTCACTTATAAGTGGGAGCTAAACGGTGAGAATACATGGACACACAGAGGGAAACAACACACACTAGGGCCTTCTGTAGGATGGAGGGTGGAGGTTGGGAGGAGGGAGAGGAGGAAAAATAACTAATGGGTACTAGGCTTAATACCCGGGTGATGAAATATTCTGTACAACAAGTCCCCATGACGCAAGTTTGCTTATGTAGCAAACCTGCTCTTGTACCACTGAACTTAAAATAATGGTTAAAAAGTAGTGAAAAAGTAGTCATGCTCACAGGACAGTCATATCTGTGTTAAACTGTTAACCTTCTTGTGATAGCAAATGGGGCATCTTTCTTGCCTCCCCCTAAATTAATATAGATATTTCCCTTCATTGTATATAAGGACACCAATATAAAATTTTAATATAGACAAGACAAGGAAATAGAGAAGATGATCTTCAATCCCCTTTGTTATCTGCAGGTCTTTCTTTTCATATGGTGCTACTTGCTCATGTAGTTTTACAATAAAACTTTCATAACTGGAGATAAATGAGGAACCCAAGCCTTAATGATCTCCAAAAGAATTTTGACTTGGGTTAGGTACTAAAATCTCAAAGCTTGTTCTATGCTTCTTTTTGTTTTGTTTCGGTTTTTTGAGATGGAGTTTCGCTCTTGTTGTCCAGGCTGATGTGCAATGATGCGATCTCGGCTCACCGCAACCTCCGCCTCCCGAGTTCAAGCGATTCTCCTGCCTCAGTCTCACGAGTAGCTGGGATTACACGCCTGGCTAATTTTGTATTTTTAGTAGATATGGGGTTTCTCCATGTTGGTCAGGCTGGTCTCGAACTTCCATCCTCAGGTGATCCACCCACCTCAGCCTCCTGAAGCATTGGGATTACAGGTGTGAGCCACTGTGCCCAGCCTCTATGCTTCTTTGAAAAAGCCCTGTCTTAATAAATGTCATTTTGTTTCACAATTTTGCAGATTTGTAGGCTTTTTTCAATATGAAATATATTCTTATTACAAACTAATAAAATAACCATAGTTTCCACTTATTAAATGACTACAACATGCCAGACACTGTGAGAAAGGCTTTATATTTCTCATCACATTTAATCTACTAGAATATAAGTCCCCTGCGGACAGTGAGGTCTACCTGTTTTGCTCATTCTTGCCTTCCTAGTATGTATAACAGTCTTGAAGTCAGTTGCCACTTCACCATTATTCATTAAATATGAGATTAATCCTCACAAAACCCCTATGCATGGGTATTATTTGCCCCTCTTCGCTTGTTGAGAAACTAAGGCTTAACAAGTTTGAGCAACTTGCTGAAAACTGTATAGCCGGTGACAGAGTTCACAGCCAGGCCACAACTCTCTGATTCTGAAGCCTGTATCTTTAGCTTTTCCTGCCTCCATTGTTCAATATGTATTTATTAAATATTTTAAAACCCTGAAAACATCTTTAAAATAAATGTATGTTCACATGTGGCTCATTTTACATTTTAAGTTTGCCATATAATTATCAGTAATAAATGGTAGATTTAAAAATATATATCTCAGGACCTGAAGCATTTGGGTCATTACTTTGGTTAAATGGTATTGTCAGTAATTATTTACTTTGAAATATAGGTAACAAATAACTCTGAAGATCTGATATTTCCCAAAAAGAGGTTTTTTTGTTTGTTTGTTTGTTTGTTTTTGTTTGTTTGTTTGTTTGTTTTTTACCAATTGGTATATTTACATTTCACTTGAAGAGAGGATTTTTTTTAAAGAATAAATATTTTCTTCAGAATTTATATTTTCTTTTCTGCCTGACTCTCAAAAATAATCCAAATAGTGCAGCATAACATATCAAAACCCAAATTTCTCCCAGTACAGTACCTAAGTCCATCTTCCAAAAAAAGCAATACATCACCCACACAAGAAGGCTTTTATTTTAACGAATGGCTTAACCCCCCAAAAATACTATTGGGGTGTCCTTTAAGTATTCACCTCATTTATAGATACATAGACCAATGTTAAGCATGTTTTCCTTTCCCCACCTCCTCTCTCTCTTTCTCTCTCTCACACTCACACACACACACACACACACACACACACACCTCAATGCCATTATTAGGGGAGTTACGTACTCACCTTCTTTACAGAGGGTTGGAAAACTTGGTTGATTTTTTTGCAATGTTTATATGTTTTGAAATGCATAACTACCTTTAGAGATTCTAAGTTCACTTTTTTCTAAAGTTACTAGCAGAGCATAATGCTTGCTAGAATTATTCTACTTCCAAATGAAGAAAGATTGAGCATAATGAAAAGTGATGCTTTGCATATCCATCAATCAAAAACTCTTCTACAACTTGAAAATTTCACAGTATCTAATTTCAATAAAGCAGTGTTACTGAGCCATACAGTTTCGTGATTTTTAAATTGAAAAGGACACTAGACATTCTAGCTGAAATATAATTTCAAAGTTTTTCTGGAATAAATAAATATTTCAAGGGCTCAAAGATAGTGTTTCCTCTGCCCTTCTCTTGAAAGCTACATGATATGTGTTAAGTACATTTTTTTAAAAAAGACCTCATATTTATTTCATTATTATTCTGTTAATATTCACATAACTTCTAGGCACTGTAAAACTACTGCCTATAAAGTTTCAAATATGTTAATTTACTATATTTTATTGTAGCTCCGATAACTATTACCCAACAGTTAATAATTATTTTAATAGAATTCTAAGAGTGTTGAAATAAAATGGTTTTCTGCTAAAATCCATTTCTCTAGTAAAGTCATTAGCTGGATTATGTCAACTAGGTAATTATCTAAATTTCAAAGAGCTTTGAGAGAAGCACAGTCTGTATCCCTTGCTGACCAGGCTTTATATATGTTTTCTCTAAGAGAAACTATGTAATATTCCTTTCCAACTTTCTTCATAGGAGTTATTTTCCATTTGGTAAAATCACAACTTTTTATATCATCTCAAAAAATGAAATCATAGAACAAAGTTTTTATAAATGTATCTATTTTCCAACCTCTTTTCACAAAGGATGTAGTATTACTTACATATAATACAAAAGATAAAATGAATAGACATTGAATTTAAAGCAAGATAAGCCTAAGAATGTAAGGTGGAGAAAAAAATTAGCATAGAGAATGAGAGAATTAAGAGCAAGTGATCCTCAACAATGGCTAAAAATAGTTCACAAATGTGTTCCATACTTCAAAGATTGACATTAGGAAAACATAACTTTACATTTTCCAGTTTCTAATTATTCTGATCATCACTATGCTATTTGGTAGACAGAATTCTAAAATAGTCTTGGCCCTGGTATACCTACAACTACTTCCACTTCCACTTATTCAATCAAACAGTAGCCTAAGTATTGCTGTGAAGAGATTTTTACAGAAAAATTAAATTCCCAATTCAGTTAACCTTAAAATAGATAGAATATCTTGGTGAGCCTGACATTGCCACATGAACCCTTTAAATCTGGGTCTAAATGTCAAACATGGAGACGTCAAAGATTAGAAGTGTGAGATGAATTCAATGTGAGGGAAATTCTCTGTAGCTAGTTTTGAATGTGGAAGGAATCATGTTGCATGGAATGTAGTCAACTTGTAGGAGTTCAAAATGAACTCTGGCAGATAGCCAGAAAGGGAATGGAAACCTCAGACCTACAGCTGCAAGAATAGAATTCTGCCAGCCTAAATGAGCTCAGGAGCTTATATTTATCTTGAGCCTTCAAACACAAACTCAACCGACCCAATACCTTATTTCAACCTTGTGAAACACTGAGTAAACATTATCACCATATTGTACTAGATCCACAATGTTTGAGCTAACGAATGAGTGTTAAACACATTTTGTGGTAATTTGTTACACAGCAATAAAAACTAATACACTTTACAACTCCCAGTCCACAACCTGCCATTCATTTTATATATATAATAATTTTATATGTATAATAATTTTTATATTATTTTATATTTATAAAATATATTATTTTATATTATTATTATGTATACATAATTATATATAATTTTTATATAATAATCATATAATATATAATAATTATATAATATATAATAATTATATATTATATAATGATTAGATAATATATAATCATTATATAATATACAATCATTATATAATATATAATGATTATATAATATCTAATCATTATATAATATACAATGATTATATATAATATATGGTAAATATATAATGTATAATAATTATATATGATATATGGTAATTATGTAATATATATTTCTTATATAATACATAATAATTATATCATATATAATAATTATATATTATATAACAATTATATAATATATCACAATTATATATTATGATAATTATATAATATATAATAATTATATAATGTATCTAATAATTATATAATATATAATCATTATATATAATATGTAATAAATGTATAATATATAATAATAATGTATAATATATAATTATTATCTTTATATAATAATGATATATAATATATAATAATGATATATAATATATAATAATTATATAATGTATAATAATTATTTAATGTATAATAATTATGTATAATATATAATATTTATATCATATACAATAATTATGTATATAATATTTCTATAATATACAATAATTATATATATAATTTTTCTAAAATATATAAGAATTTTATATAATATTTATATAGTATATAATATTATATATATTATATAATGTATAATAATTATATATATAATATTTACATAATATATAATAATTATATACATAATATTTATATATTATATATCATATAATTATATGTATAATTATTAATTATGTATAATATAATAATTATACATATATAATAATTATATAAATAATAATTATGTATATTATATATGATCATATATAATTATATATTATATGTACAATAATTATATATTCTACAATATATATTTAATATCATTTAATAATTTCATAAGTATATTAAATTGAATATATTATATAATATATAATTATGTATATATAATATATAATTATTAGATACATTATATATAATTATATATTATATACATAATTATATATTATGTATTATATAACATGATATATTATATCATATATATTACATATTATATCATATAATATGTAATATATATGATATAATATTTAATAATATATAACACATAATATATTGTATATAATATAAAATATATTATATTGAATGTAAATATATATAATATAAATGTTATATATATTATATTGTATAACATTTATATATTATATATTATATATAATATTTATTATATACATTCTATATTCTAGATAAGATTTATTATATACGTTATATATTCTAGATAATATTTATTATATACGTTCTATATTCTAGATAATATTTATTATATACGTTATGTATTCTAGATATTTATTATATACGTTATGTATTCTATATAATATTTATTATATACGTTATATATTATATATATTTATTATATACGTTATATATTACAGATAATATTTATTATATATGTTATACATTATAGATAATATTTCTTATATACGTTATACATTATAGATAATATTTATTATATACGTTATATATTATATATATTTATTATATACGTTATGTATTATATAATTTTTATTATATACATTATGTATTATATATAATATTTATTATATACTTTATATATGATATATAATATATATAATCAATAGTATATATTATATATAATGAATATGATATTTATCATATAATATTTATTATATTGAATGTTGAACATTATATTGAATGTATTGAATATATATTATATATAATGAATATTATATTTATTATATAATATTTATGATATTATATATAATATTTATTATATTATATTATATATTTATTATATACATATAATATTTCTTATATTATATAATATATATTGTTTATTTTATTTATTTATATTATACATATAATATTGATCATATAATATAACAATCTATATTATATTGATCATATAATATAATAATCTATATTATATTGATCATATAATATAATAATCTATATTAGATTGATCATATAATATAATAATCTATATTAGATTGATCATATAATATAATAATCTATATTAGATTGATTATATAATATAATAATCTATATGAGATTGATTATATAATATAATAATCTATATTAGATTGATTATATAATATAATAATCCATATTACATTGATTATATAATATAATAATCTATATTACATTTATTATATTATATATAATCTTTATTATATTATATATAATCTTTATTATATTATATATCATATAATATTTGTGATATGATATATAACATTATATATATTATTATGTATATTATATGTATAATAAATATATATATTTATCATTTATAATAAATACATATATTTATTATGTATAATCAATATATATATTTATTATGTCTAATAAATATATATATTTATTATATATAATATTTATTGTATATAATATTTATTATATACAATAAATATATATATATTTATTAGACATAATAAATATATATAATATTGATTATATATAAGAAATATATATAATATTGATTATTTATAACATATATAATATACATTATATATTATATATATTTATGATAATAAATATATATGATATTTATTATGATAAATATATTGATATTATCATAATAAATATATATAATGTTTATTCTCATAAATATACATATATTTATTATAATAAATATATATATATTTATTATATATAATAAATATATATAATATATAATGTATATTATATATGATATAATTATATATAATTATATGTAATTATGTAATGATATATATTATATATTCATATAATTATATGTAATTATATAATTACATATAACATTATATATTTATATAAACACATATAACTATATAATGATATATATTATATATAATATTATATATTTATATAATCATATATAATTATATAATTGTATATAATATATACAATTATATAATTACATATAACATATATTTATATAATTATATATAATTATATAATTATTTATAATATTAAATATAATTATATAATTATATATCATTATATATTTATATAATGATATATAATCATACAATTATATATATTATATATTTATATTATATATAATTATATGATTATATAGAATTATATATTTATATATTATATATTTATATAATTATACATATTTATATAATTATATATATTACATATTATATAATTATATCTAATATTATGTATTATAGAATTATATCTAATATTATATCATATAATTATATCTAATATTAGATATTATATAATTATATAATGTTATATATTATATAATTAATATAATATATATATTATATAATTATATTGTGTTATATATAGTTATATATTATATAATTGTATATAATATCGATATTATATATATACTTTAAGTTCTGGGATACATGTGCAGAACTTGGAGGTTTGTTACATAGGTATTTATGTAACCTATGGGTGGTTTGCTGCACCCATCAGCCCATCATCTAGGTTTTAAGCCCCACATGCATTAGGCATTTCTCCTAATGCTATCCCTCCCCTTGTCTCCCACCCCGACAGGCCCCGGTATGTGATGTTCTCCTCCCTTTGTCCATGTATTCTCATTGTTCAACTCCCACTTATGAGTGAGAACATGTGCTTTTTGGTTTTCTCTTCCTGTGTTAGTTTACTGAGAATGATGGTTTCTAGATTCATCCATTTCCCTTCAAAGGACAATAACTCATTCTTTTTTGTGGCTGCATAGTATTCCGTGGTGTACATGTGCCACATTTTCTTTATCCAGTCTATCATTGATGGTCGTTTGGGTTGGTTCCAAGTATTTGCTACTGTAAATAGTGCTGCAATAAACATACATGTGCATGTGTCTTTATAGTAGAATGATTTATAAGACTTTGGGTGTATACCCAGTAATGGGACTGCTGGGTCAAATGATATTTCTGGCTCTATATCCTTAAGGAATTGCCACACTGTCTTCCACAATGGTTAAAATATTTTACACTCGCACCAACAGTGTAAAAGTGTTCCTATTTCTCCACATCCTCTCCAGCATCTGTTGTTTCCTGACATTTTAATGATCGCCATTCTAACTGTTGTGAGGTGGTGTCTCATTGTGGTTTCAATTTGCATTTCTCTAATGACCAGTGATGATGAGCTTTTCTTCATATGTTTGTTGGCCACATAAATGTCTTCTTTTGAGAAATGTGTGTTCATATACTTCACCCACTTTTCGATGGGGTTGTTTGTTTCTTTCTTGTAAATTTTGTTTAAGGTCCTTGTAGATTCTGGGTATTAGACCATTATTAGACCGATAGATTGCAAAAACTTCCTTTCATTCTGTAGGTTGCTTGTTCATGCTGATGATGGTTTCTTTTGCTGTGCAGAACCTCTTTAGTTTAATTAGATCCCATGTGTCAATTTTAGCTTTTGTTGACATTGCTTTTAGTGTTTTAGTCATGAAGTCTTTGCCCATGCCTGTGTCCTGAATGGTATTTCCTAGGTTTTCTTCTAGGGTTTTTATGATTTTAGGTCTTACAGTTAAGTCTTTAATCCCCCTTGAGTTAATTTTTGTATAATGTGTAAGGAAGAGGTTCAGTTTCAGTTTTCTGCATATGGCTAGATACTTTTCTCAATACCATCTATTCAGTAGGGAATCCTTTCCCCATTGTTTGTTTTTGTCAGGTTTGTCAAAGATCAGATGGTTGTAGATGTGTGGTATTATTTCTGAGGCCTCTGTTCTGTTCCGTTGGCTTATATATCTGTTTTGGTACCAGTACCATGCTGTTTTGGTTACTGTAGCCTTCTAGTATAGTTTGAAGTCAGTTAGCATGATGCCTCCAGCTCTATTCTTTTTGCATAGGATTGTCTTGTCTATATGGGCTCTTTTTTGGTTCCATATGAAGTTTAAAGTAGTTCTTTTCTAATTCTGTGAAGAAAGTCAGTGGTAGCTTGTTGGGAATAGCATTGAATCTATAAATAACTTCAGGCATTATGGCCATTTTCATGACTTTTTTTTCGTATCCATGACCATGGAATGCTTTTCCATTTGTTTGTGTCCTCTCTTATTCTGAGAAGTGAATTGTAGTTCTCCTTGAAGAGATCCTTCACGTCCCTTGTAAGTTGTATTCCTAGGTATTTTATTGTCTTTGTAGCAATTGTGAATGGGAGTTCACTCATGATTTGGCTCTCTGGTTTTTCTATTATTGGTGTATAGGAGTGCTTGTGATTTTTGCATATTGACTTTGTATCTTAAAACTTTGCTGAAGTTGCCTATCAGCTTGAGATTTTGGGCTGAGATGATGGAGTTTTCTAAACATACAATCATGTCATCTGGAAACAGAGACAATTTGACTTCCTCTCTTCCTATTTGAATACATTTCTCTTGCGTGATTGCCCTTGTGTAACATACATCAAGTTTTTTTCTGCAGAAAAGTCTTGTCCATGATGTCCATTGTCTCACATGAATCTCAATATGGGCATATCTCCTTAGATTCTTCAATTTTCAAAAGAGATATTAACCTAAACATCCTTCCAGTTGACTTTTATGTGCACATAATTCTGCATTTAAATAGAAGCATAGAATATCTGCATTCACAGACTTATCAAGAAAAAAAATCATAAAATTTCTGACTCCCAACATTCAACAAAAGATGAGTTGAGAGAAATAGTACTCCAGAAATCTTGACCATCCTTCTCTACTTTTGAGTTTCTTAAATGTGTTTAAAAACTAAGCCAAACATTCATTCATTACATAGCCAGACTATATGATTCTGAACTTTCCTCACTCAATAATCACTTTTAATAAGATGTGTTTTGTGCTTTTGCTCTAGTTGATTTACCTTGGGCAATTTAGCACTATTTTTCTTTTGGTATTTTGTATTCTATTTGTAATCCTTCAAGGACTTGTTTATTGACAAAAGTTTGTCCATCCGCAATTCTTGACTTTTAAGATTGCCTACTACATCACCATAAAGCCAATAGATTGGGCAAGAGAATGCATAAAAGTTGAAAAGTAAGGCATTTTGGTCCCAGGCTTGAATTGTCATATCTCACTTACCTTCACATTCTATTGGTCAGACCTCTGTTTCATGTCCACATCAGTCCAAGAGCATATGATAAATTTATTTAGCTGTGTACCCATGAATAAAGAGATAAAGTGAAATGAGTTTGACAACTAGTTCTTCTCTGTTCATCTCTTTAAAGTGAACAGGAATACAGAGTATGACTTTGTCTTTTTTTTCTCATTCACATTTTAAAATTGCACTAATTTTACCTTTTATTTTATTTTACCTATTTGTTTGTTGTTTATTTAAGTTGTCTTAATTTTTTTAGAATAAGGTAGCATATTTATCAATCATCAAGTAAATATTAAAACTGGGTAGTCTGGGAGGTAGAAATAATAGTTATTTCAGAGGGTTCCTGTGAAAATCCAATATATTATTACCTATAAAGCACAAAGAACTGTGCTTAATCATAGTAAATAAAGAAAATGTTAATTTCCCTAAGTCACAATTGTTATTTGCAATACTATAATGGAAAAAAATTAAAATAACTGCTTAAGAGAGAAATGGCTCTTCCTAGAGTTAAGATCTAAGATATGCTGTGTTAGGTCATAGTTGTATTGCTATAAAGAAATGCTTGTGCCTGGGTAATTTATAAATAAAAGAGGGTTAATTGGCTCACAGTTTTGGTATGCTGTACTAGCATAGTGTGAGCATCTGCTCAGCCTTTTGGGAAGCTTCAGGGAGATTTTACTCATGGCAGAAGGTAAAGTGGGAGCAGGCATGTCACATGGCAAAGAAGGAGCAAGAGGGATCAAGTGGGAGGGAGGAAGGTGCCACACACTTTTAAACAACCAGATCTTGTGAGAACTCACTCACTATCTCAAAGACAGCACCAAACCATGAAGCAAACCATGAAGGATCTGCTTCCATGACCTAAACACCTTTCACAAGACCCCATCTCCAATATTGGGTATTATATTTCAACATAAGATTTGGGTGGGACAAATATCTAAACCATGTTATTCTTCCCCAGGTCCCTCAAATTTCATATCCTTCTTACATTTCAAAATACAGCCATTCATTCTCAATAGTCCACCAAAAGTCTGAACCCAATTTAGTATCACTCGAAAGTCCAAAGTCCAAATTCTCATCTGAGTTGAGCTCCTTCCACCCATAAGCCTGTAAAATCAGAACAAGTTATTTATTTTCAAGGTACAATAGGGTACAGGCACTGGGCCGACATTCCCATTCCAAAAGGGAGAAATCAGCCAAAATAAAGGGTCTACATGCCCCACACAAATCCAAAACTCAGCAGGGTAGTAATTAAATCTTGAAGCTCAAAAATAATTTCCCTTGACTCCATGTCCCAGATATTTGGCACACTGGTGCAAGAGGTGGGCTCCTAAGGCCTTAAGCAGTTCCACCCTCTGGCTTTTCAGGGTTCACCCCCTATGGCTACTCTCAGGGGCTGGAGTTGATTGCCTGTGGCTTTTCCGGGATCAGGGTATAAGCAGCCAATGGCTCTACCATTCTGGGAGGCTTTAGGATGGTAGCTCCTTACCATAGACTCATTAGGCAGTGCACATTGGGGACACTGTTTGGGAGCTCCACCCTCACATTTCACCTTGATATCACCCCAGTAGATGTGCTCTGTGAAGTCTCCACCCCTCCAGCATGCTTCTGTCTGGGGACCTGGGCTTTCCCATATCTCCTCTGAAATCTAGGTGGAGGAAGCCAAGCCTCCTTCACCTTGCACTCTACAAACCCACAAGCTTAACACCATATGGATGCTGCCAAGGTTATGTTTTGCACTCTCTGCAGCAATGGCCCAAGCTATACCTGGGGCCCTTTTACCCACAGCTGGTACTGGATTGGCCAGGATGCAAGAAATGGCCTCGTAGGGTGACTCAGGGCAATGGTGCCCTGGACTTGGGATCTGAAACCATTTAGTCCTTCTGGGCCTCTGGGCCTGTGATGGGAAGAACTGACTTAATGATCTCTGAAATGCCGTTAAGACCTTGCTTCCATTGTATTGGCTCTCAACACCTGGCTCTTTTTCAGTCATGTAAATATCTCTAGCAAGTGGTTTCTTTGCAATCTACTCTGATTCTTCCCTGAAAATGGGATTTTCTTTTCTACCATATGGCTGGGCTGCACATTTTCTAAACTTTTACACTCTGTTTCCTCTTTAAATATAAACTCCAATGTTGAGTTATTTCTTTGCTCCTGCCTCTGAGTATAGGCTGTATATAGTATATATAAGTATATAAGTATAGCCACAAGGCAATATCCTAAATACTTCACTGCTGCACAAAAATTTCTTCTGCTGTCTAGGGATGGTGGCTCACACCTATAAAATCCCAGTACTTCAATAGGCCAACATAGGCAAATCACTGGACCCAGGACATCAAGACCAGCCTGGGAAACATGATGAAACCCCATCTCTACCAAAAATTATAAAAAATTAGTCAGGTATGATGGAATGTCCCTGTAGTTCCAGCTACTTAGGAGGCTGAGGTGATAGGATAACTTGAGCCTGGGAAATTGGGGCTACAGTGAGCCATGATTGTGCCACTCCACTCCAGCCTTGGTGACAGAGCAAGACCCTGTCTTAGAAAAGAAAGAAAGAAAGAAAGAAAGAAAGAGAGAGAGAGAGAAAGAAAGAAAGAAAGAAAGAAAAAGAAAGAAAGAAAGAAAGAAAGAAAGAAAGAAAGAAAGAAAGAAAGAAAGAAAGAAAGAAAGAAAGAAAGAAATTTCTTCCTCCAGATATTTTAAATTATCACCCTTAAATTCAAATTTCCACAGATCCCTAGGGCATGGACACAAGACAGCAAAGCTCTTTGCTAAGGGATAACCAGGGTGACCTTTGATCCAGTTCTCAATAAGTTCCCCATTTCCATCTGCGACCCCATTAACCTAGACATCACCATTTGTATCACTATCAGCATTTTGGTCATAATCATTTAACCAGTCTCTAAGGAGATCTAAACTTTCCCTCATCTTTCTATTTTCTTTTGAGTTCTCCAAACTCATCAAGCCTCTGCCTGTTACTTAGTTTCAATATCTCCTCCACATTTTCAGGAATATTCATAACTGTACCCCACTCTTGGTACCAATTTTCTGTGTTAGGCCATTCTTGCATTGCTATAAAGATTTATTATAAAATGTCTTTCTTTATAAAATAGTTGAGGCTTGTACAACTGGGGGTTGTACAAGCATGACTCCATTATCTGCTCAGCTTCTGAGGAGGCCTCAGGTAGCTTTTGCTCATGGTGGAAAGTTAAGTGAGTGCATTCATATCACATGGCTAAAGCAGGAGCAAGAGGGAGCTTGTGGGGATGGTGGGGAGGTACCACACACTTTTAAACCACCAGATCTCATGAAAACTCACTCCCTACCTCAAGGACAGAACCAGACCATGAGAAATCCACCACCATGACCCAAACACCTCCCACCAGGTCCCACTTCCAACATTTGGGATTATATTTTAACATAAGATTTGGGTGGGAAACAATATTTAAAGTACATCAAATATGTTGCTGTTCAGTCTTCATGAAGTCTGTATGATATTCTTGGTAATGATACATATGGCCATGAGTTTCACAGATTTCTTATTCATAACACCCTACATTGTAAATCAAAAACATAAACTTGAGCCCATTTTGTTGGATGCAATATTAATTGAAGACCAGGCAATGAGATTCAGTTTTTTTTCTATTCTGGCTTCATCTTAGGGTGAAATTTTGAGTACCTATGGAAGTGGATCCCTCCAGGAATTCTGCCATTAAATGAGTTCTCACAACTAGAATTTTGGTAAGTTGGGCAACCAAAACTTTAAAGTTTTATTTTATTTTCAAGAATCTGGAAAGCACATATTTTATGTAATTACTTACTGCAGAATTCCAGTCTTTAATAATCAACCAAGTACAGATAGTTTGACCTCATATACATCATTATTTCATAGTTCTTCATAAGTTATTGAGTTTTAATCATAATTGTTTCCTATGACACCAATAAATTCTAAACTAGAGAACAATACAATGATTTGTCTTAGAAATGGGGTAGCACAAACTATTATAATACAGATATTGTAAGATATTACTGAAATTAATCTTTATTCTCTGACATATACTATTTAAACTCAATAGTCATATAATATCAATTAGCAAAAAAAAAGCCAGTTTGTAACTAAATTATGTATGGGATTACTAATTGCATTTTGACTTACAATACTGTATCACTAGCATGCTACAACTTTTCTCATGGCCACTTTCGTTAAAAAAAAAGCTTAAAAAAAAATAAAGTTATTTTTTAGGGTGTATAAATAGAAGATAAGTATATAACCTACATCCCCAAGCTCCCAAAACAAATTTGGACAAGTAAGAAGAATAAACTCTCTATTGAGACGATGAGATGAAGAGAAGTAGAGGGATAAGAGATTGAAAAATATACCATTGTTTTCATAATGAAGTCATAAATATCCCAAAGTATCTCTATTGTATTAGTTTTCCTGGTTTAAACATAAGCATTTCATAAGTTTCTGTACAATTTTTATTGTTTGATGAATTTTCATGCCAAAATATCATATTACTAGGTCACTTGAAAATGTTAATTTTCTGAGTTTAAATTTATGCCAACTTTAGACAAACAGGAAAATTTAAACATGTATGCATCAGTCCGTTCTCACACTGCTATGGAAAAATATATGAGACTGGGTACCTTATAAAGGAAAAAGATTTAATCTACTCACAGTTGTGTGTGGCTGGGAGGCCTCAGGAAACTTACAATTATGGAGGAAGGGGAAGCAAACATGTCCTTCTTTATACGGCAGCAGGAAGGAGAAGAATAAGAGCTCAGCAAAGGGAAAAGCTCCTTATAAAACTATCAGATCTTGTGAGAACTCACTCACTAGTATGAGAACAGCATGGAGGTAACTGCCCCCATGATTCAATTATGTCCCACTGGGTCCTACTCATGGGGATTAAGAGAACTACAATTCAAGATGAGATTTGGGTGGGAACATGGCCAGACCATATCAATATATTTTATACTCTCTGGAAAGAGTAATTCGTTTATATCCATTTTCATGTACTTTGAATTGCTTTTGGCCACGTTTGTCACTGTGTACATGTTAACCATTTTTACACGGCATAACATAGGAGTGAATTCCTTAGAATATGAGTCCTGGAAGTAGATTGCCTGAGTCTGAATTCAATTTCTACTGAAGAGCTCTTAGGTACAGGGAAGTCATTTGATCTGTTCAGCAGCATTGTATTAGATTTTTATAGCTGCTGATACAAAGTATGACAAATTGAGTGACTTAAAACAACAGAAACTTATTGTCCTAGCTGGAAAGTCCAGAAGTCTTCAGTATATTAAAATATCATTTCTTTGAGTCTGTGGGTAAAATACTTTCTCACTTCTTGCTAGCTGCTGGTGGTGGCTGTCAATCATTGATGTTCCTTGGCTTGTAGCTGTAGCACTCTAATTTCTGCCATTTCTCTCCAATGTCCTTCCTATGTGTCTCTCTTTTCATATGATGCTTTTCTCTTCTTATAAGGACACTAGTCATATTGAATTAAGGCTCACCCTGATAACATCATCTTAACTTGATTATAGCTGTGAAAGCTCTTTTTCCAAATAAAGTCAAATTCACAGGGGTTAAAACTTCAACATATCATTTTGTGGGATATGATTAATCCATAACAGTCATGTAACTACTAATAGGCAAAGCCAGAATATTAATTCAAATAGTGTAACTCAAGAGTCTATGCTTTTAACTACTTTACTTGCCAAGGGTATTTAATAAAATACTTGTAAAGGTGTTATTTTATTAACATATTTATAGTGCTTAGAACATTGCTTGGCAAATTTAGCCCTTATTAAACAAACTCTATTACAATTGTTATTATTTGCTCCAGTCAATCTGTAAACACAGTCTTATTCACTTTTTGATACCTGTGTTTCAACTAAAAATGGGAATGGGAATAAACTTATAACAATTACTTTCTGATTGTGTGTTTGTCAGTAAAATTATATTCAGTTAAAATTAACTAAAAGTATTAGGTAGATTTAAAACAACTATGATAGACTCTTACATACCTTTTAGAAAGACTAAAAACAAAATAATATTGAAAGCATCAAATGCTGGTGAGGATGACGAGTAACAGGAACTCTCATTCATTGCTTGTGGGAATGCAAAAATGGTACAGCCAGTCTGAAATTTTGGTTCTTACAAAACTAAACATACTATTACCATATGACTCAGTCATTCCACACCTTGGCATTTACCCCAAAATGTTTAAAGAAAAATTTACACATAGATGTTTACAGAAGTTTTATTCATAATTGCTGAAACTTGGAAGCAATCAAGGTGTCCTTCAGTAGGTGAATGGATAAATTATGGTAAATCTTGATAATGGAATATTATTCAGTAACAAAAAGAAATGCACTATAAAGTCAAGAAAAATGGAAGAATCTTAAATACATATTACTAAGTGAAATAAGCCAATCTGGAAAGACTATAAATTGTATGAGTCCAACTAAATGACACTCTGGAAAAGGTAAAGCTATGGAGAGAGTAAGAAAATTAGTGGTTGTCAGAAGTTGGAGGGAATATAAGGATGGAACACAGGTGATTTTTAGAGCAGTGATGCTACTCTGTATGATACTATAATGGTATACACATCATTATATATTTGTCAAAACCTGTACAATATGCAACACCAAGTATGAACCCTAATGTAAACTATGAATTTGAAATTATAATGATGTGTCAATATAGGCCCATCAATTGTAGCAAATATACCATTCTGGTGTAGGGTATTGGTGGTGGTGTAGGAGGCTGTGGCAGTCAGGGAGAAAATATATGTGGGAATGATCTGTATTTTCCATTTATTTTTGCAATGAACCTAAAACTGCTCTAAAAATTATTTTAAACATAGACTTTATAAAATTTTATAAAACTGTATATTTGACTCTGTATTAAATTTTGTTTGAGATAAGCCCATATATTTGTTGTACTGCAGATGCTGCATTTAATTCTTCTCAATCAGTTGATAACCAACCAAAGAAATAAAAGTAGCCTCTGATAGCTCCCATATCAGAACATTTTGTATTTGGAATTGGCAAATATAATTTTGAAACAGGTATGTAAATACCCATCATTTTAATTTCTATTTGGTTTGCCTTTCAATTTCATAGATAGGGAGTCAAAATGGTATTAGGGGAAAATATGAAAGGAAAAGGATTATTGAATTGAAATATTTTACCTGGAGTTAACCCCCAGTATTGAACAACATTTCATAAAGTATAATTGATGAGTGAGCACTCTATAATATCATGAAATACTAGCTCTATTCTTATATATAAGAACTATTAATACAGAAATCTCTTTTGTGTGAATGAATGATGCAGATACAACACTTTTCTATAAGCCTTTAAGTTCAGAAATATTCTAGTAAGTTTCTTCTTTTTACTCATTCAGAAAATCAGAAGCACAAATAGCCATAAACCAGTGCTCCTTGGTCTTTTTATTTTCTGTGTTGAGACACATTTGATTGCATATTTCACATTTGTGCCATTTAAGACATGATCATAGTAAGCAGTGGGAAAAATTATTTAATTGTCCTTCTGTCACTGATTTTTATGTTTGAGCCTTACAAGCTTAAGTCAATGAAAGAGTCACTGATCTTTGGCTATGTGATAAATTATTCTTTAACAGGATTTCACATGTTTTTGAAATTGGTTTCTCCTTTGCTCTATTTCAATAGTATATAAGTATGGTAAAAGGAAAATAAATCTTGGGGCCCCCAAATCACTAAGCTAAAGAGAAAAGTCAAGCTGGGAACTGTTGAGGGCAAACCTGCCTCCCATTCAACTCACAGTCATCCTTCTGCTTACTGAGATAAATGAATAGCTGATTGCCTCCTTTGGAAATGCTGGTCAGAATCTCAAAATGATGCAATCATTTGTCTTTTATCTACCTATGACCTGGAAGCTCTCTCTCCGCTTCCAGTTGTCTCACCTTTAGAGTTGTCCTGCCTTTCCGGACCAAACTGATGTTCATCTTACATATGTTGACTGATATCTCATATCTCTCTAAAATGAATACAACAAAGCTGTGCTCCGACCATCTTGGCACATATTGTCAGGACCTCCTGAGCTGTGTCACAGGTGCATCTTTAACACTGGCAAAATAAGCTTTGTAAATTGACTGAGACCTGTCTCAATTTTGGAGGTTCAGTATGTATTATAATATTACATTATATACTGTGATGTTATAATAATAAAATTACCTTTGTTGAGCATTTACCTTCACAGACACTATTCTAAGTATTTTGCATGCATTTGTTTTTACTTAATCCTTAGTAGTAACCCTCTAAGATAGATGCCATTATTTTCTTCATTATATAGGTGAGGAAAGGATATGAGTATTTTATCCAAGATCCCCCAGATGGTGAATCTAAGACACAAGGTTATATTACTGCTTCTTAAAAGATAAACTTAGTACATGTATATTTATTGATTATTAGAATAGGTTAATAAACAACAAGGTAGCAGACTCTAAAATACATTCCTTGTGAAGGAATGTAGTGATGCAGTTAAAAAATGACTTACCCAAGGTAAAAGTTGAAGATAATTTTTTTTAAGTATGGGGAAATTGACAAATGCTTGGTGGATCTAGAGTATGAAAAGGAGAGCACTAATATACATTGTGAACATTTGTTAAAATATTAATTAAATAAAAGACTAGAGTCAATTATATTTTAAACCCTACTCTGTTATGTCTTATAAAAAGTTGTGATTCTGCCGAGTTTATTATTTAGAAACTCATTTGAAAAGCTGAATTAATTAATCAGCCCATTGCCGGTCACAGTGGCTCACGCCAGTAATCCCAGCACTTTGGGAGGCTGAGGTAGGTAGATCACGAGGTCAGGAGATCGAGACCATCCTGGCCAACATGGTGAAACCTCGTCTCTACTAAAAATAAAAAAATTAGCCAGGCATGGTGGTGGGAGGTGGTGGGAGCCTGTAATCCCAGCTACACAGGAAGCTGTGGCAGGAGAATTGCTTTAACCCGGGAGGCAGAGGTTGCAGTGAGCCAAGATCGTGCCACTGCACTCCAGCCTGGCAACAGAGTGCCAAAAAAACCCAAACCAAACAAAACAAAAAAAAGCGAAAAGAAAGCACTGATACTGGAACTTTCCATTTTGGAGAACCCTAGCATATATGTACACCTTAAAAGGAAATTTCAGATCCTCTAATCTGCTAAACTCTCTAACAACCTAACTATAAGGAGCTATCAGGCAAATTGTCAGACTCCTCCTAACTCTGATTAACAGCCCAGACCATTACAAATTTGACTGGACAGAGGGTTAGCCTTGGAAACATTCTTTCTTGATAGGTAACTGCAAACCTCAAGCTAGTTTCACCCAGCAATAGAGACTAAGCACAAACTGTCTTTGTATCCTACAGTTCACTTTTTTTGTTTGTTTTTTGAGATGGAGTCTCGCTTTGCTGCCCAGGGTGCCAGAGTGCAGTAGGGTGATCTTGGCTCATTGTAACCGCTGCCTCCCAAGTTCAAGTGATTTTCCCACCTCAGCCTCCAGAGTAGCTGGGATTACAGGTGAGCACCACCAAGCCTAGCTAATTTTTGTATCTTTAGTGGAGATGGATTTTCGTTATATTGGCCAAGCTAGTCTCAAACTCCTATCTCAAGCAATCTGCCTGCCTCTGCTTTCCAAAGTGCTGGGACTAAAGGGGTGAGCCACAGCACTCGGCTCTACAGTTCACTTTTTGATGTAAATAATCAAATCTCACCTCATTTTAATACTAAAATCTCACCCCAAAGTGAACATGGGATGTATGTAACATATATGCTTACCCATTGCACGTGCTCTCAATGCTGATCATAAATATGTATGGCTTTTCTCCCAAACCTGTTTTCTGTGTATGACTCTATTGTATGATAGAGACCATGTAAGGCATAAAAACTAACCTGCTCTTTTCCTTTTCATAGAAAGAGCACCTTTTTAGTACCCACTGGAGACTCTCTTTCCACTTTGCAGACTAATACAGATCTCCATTCTACTATTTTGCTGTCCTAGTGGTATTCTGAATGACACTTTCCAGAGACATACCTATTTGATCATGAGAAGACTCCGGTGAGATAAGGAAGAAGAAAGAAAAGCAGAAATCATTCTATCAGGCCATTCATGAACTCCAGCAGACATGAGGTTTTGCAGCTTTTTTGGACATTTTCCTGGAAATCAACCGACTCAAGTATGTAGGGAGTACAGTTGTCTCAAAAATATTTTCTGATTTCTTGAAAGCCAGCACCAAATTTAAAAGCTAGATGCAAATTTTCCCATCTTGCCAATAATTTTCCAAACTCTAAGTTCATTTTTAAATTTCTTTCTTTTTGAAATATCTTGAGCTGCTTATTTATCTAACTAAATCTTGCCAAATACACATAGTGAGACAGTTAGCAAAAGTTGTCAAAGTATGTTTTCTTTCTTATGTAAGATTACTTTTTCAAATCGGAGACCTTGCCTGGATTTGATTTCACTCCCAGGCTTTCTTTTAATGTCAGAAGCTATTGAAACCTCAAATAAAATACTTCTTTTAAATTTGCCCTCTCTGTTTTCTCTCATTCAAAACCTAGGACTCAGAAAGCATGGTGCTCATTTAACCTGTCAGTCCCATATGACCCAGTTTTTAATTGCCTGGTCATGTGTAGTAATATGCTACACATTGCACTGGACAGACCAATTAGAAAGATGCCTTTTCACCGTCCAGTAGACAAAATGACTATGACCCTGAAGGCATGCAATTTCTAACAAAATTCATGCAGAGTTATTTAAGTGTAGATATCATCAACTAATCTGAATGGGGCATAAAGGTAACAATGTATTAGTTTTAGAGTATCTGTGTATAACTTCTGTCACTGAAAAGTTGAAGCACCATTTGAGTTATTGATACTGCAAAAGTAATGACTATAGGCATTTTTGCAACTTTCTTAAAATTTACTTTATTGTGGTGCACTGAGAATAGAAATCCCAAAATAGCTTTTTAGAATAGCGTCTTCTAAAAGAAAAGGGAGATATGAATCATAAAATCATTGTTCTTGTAAAAGTTACAATTTCTCCTATTGATCTTTCTGAGTATTTTCAAATAAGAAGTGCCGAGTAGAAAATGAGTTCTGGAAAAATATACTGCACCCCAACATAAACTGTCCCCAAACAGACATTTGCGTAAAAATGAAACGAAACAAAACAACACAACTAAAGAATGAAAACAAAAAAAAATCCGGTACCATTAAACATAAAAGTTGTTCACTTATCTTATTCTCCTCACCAAAATATTAGTACCTGATTAATGTCAAGACTAACCACTTATAAGTTCAAATTGTGCTTTCCTAATGTTACAAGTAAAACCTTAGACAGATTAATTTTAACACAGTTTTAATTTGCAAATCAGGCAGCTTCTCGAGCCAGAGTAGAGTCAAGGAGACTCCAGCTCAGTCATGTGGTGGAAGAAGATTTAGAGACAGAAAAGGGAAAGTGACTACAGAAAACAGAAGTGAGGTGCAGAAACAGATTGGTGACTGCTGGTGTCTGCCTTATTTGAACATGGTTTGAACAGTTGGCCCCCTTTGATTGTCCAAAACTTGGTAATTGGCACAAAAGTAGGATACAGTTTATTTACACCTCCATTTAGGTTATAGTTCACTATGTACAGAGAAACCTTTAGGCTGAAATTAAAATATATAAGAAGGCAGCTTTAGGCTAAACTTGATTTAACACCTAGTCAGTGTTTTGTTTTGTTTTAATATAATTAGTAAATTTAGCTCAACAATTCATAAAGTGACTTTCTAAAATATCCAATCTGTTACAGTTAACATTATCTGTATTCATTTAAATTGGCTCATTAAAGCAAAATTAGTATTAAGATTTTATAATATCCAATATAATTTAAGTGAAAAGTAAAGCTCAATTGAGTTTTTATTTCTACAGGTAAGTGCTTTCACTAAAATATCCAGTGGCTATTTATTACAATGTCAGTTAACATTCATTAAACACTTCCAGCTTGCCAGGTGTTTCACATAAGTCATTTAATGTAACGCCCATGGCAGACTTCTGAAGTATTAATAGCATAATGACCACTTCACAGAAAAGGAAAGTAAGACTTGCTCAGGACCACAAATCTATTAAGAAGCAAATGCAGGGTTTGCACATGAAGAGTCTTGACAAAAGCCTTCTATTTTTAAGCATTATACTAAATTGCTACCCACTATATTCAAGATATTGACCAGTGGCCTCCCTATTTGCAGTTAGTGGAAGAGTATAGATAAAATATATCAATGCAGGACATATTTATTTATTTTGAGATGGAGTCTTGCTTTTTCATCCAGGCTGGAGGGAGGTGGTGTGGTCTTGGGCTTAAGCAATCCCCCCATCTCAGCCTCTGAAAGTGCTGGGATTACAAGTGTGAGCCACTATGACCAACTGTAAATATTGATTGAGTGTCTACTAAACACAAGACACTTTACTAAATGTTGATGATAAAGCCTAGAGGTTTATGGTCCAATTATAGGAGGTATCTATGTCAATTCATTTCTGAGAAGTTTTGATTGACATCTACCTTTGAGGCTCAGAAAATGTGACCCTGCTTCTAAGAAATATTAAATATTCTTGCCAGGTAGAACATCTGCCCCAATACACCTTGCAAGTTGCCTTCCCCTGGCAACCTGGCTCTATCTGATTGGCTCAGCGTCATGAAGCTAATCCACCTGGGCTGATGAATGGTATTCTGTAGAAATGTAAATTTGGAGTTAAGGGTTCTGGCTCTTTCCTTGAAGTGATGACATACACTCAAGAGACCTTGGTGCTGCTATTTTTCTGCTATTATTATGGAAAACAGATTTTCTGCAGATAAAAAATGAAGTGGACCAGTAGTGAGAAACAAATATAAAAGATGGAGAGACTTGATGACTTATTCCAAATTGTTTCTGAGACCCAGCTGTATCTCTGTCATTCAGTTATATGAAGCACCCTTGTAACATATGAAAAAAAAACACTTTTTGGTTAAGTGAGTTTTACTTGTGTCTGAATTACTGTCAGTCCAAAAGTTTTGAAATGTAATAGCAGAAAAATATGGCTTTTTAAGCCATTAATACCTTCATAACTTTGAAAGATTTTCCCAATTTTTGTTTTTGATAGGACCATAGTGAATATGTGAAAATACAGAGCAAACTTTTTAAAAAACTGTTACAATTTACTAGCATTCTAGATAAAAAAATAGTAGTTACTAATCACATCTCTTAGAATCTTCCACAAAGCTTTCCAACTGTGGGACTCAATTAATGTGCATTTTCTTTCATTCCATTGCATATCTCATCCCCAGACAAAATGATCTGTGTTCATCACAGGACAGCATTCCTTTCCACTAGGTTGATATTCAGCTAGTATGCCCTGGTAGAGTGATTTGGTCAGTGTCCAATCTGATTAGTCAGAAGTTCATTCAGATCTATCAGTGTTCATGTCATAATGTCATGTCATAAATGATAAATATTTTAACCTTTATCTTCAGTTTTATAAGTATGATCTCTGTCACATGTTTTCCTTCAGCTTTGTATGTCATTCCCCCATCTGGCTCAGTGGCAAATTCCCACTCATTCATTCATTCAACAAATATTAAGCATCTAAAATGAAAGATGCAATATTTCATGCTTTGGGGAGGCTAGTACATTGCTTATTTTAAAAATTTTATTAAAAATAGACCTCATTTTTTCCAGCAGTTTTAGGTTCACAACAAAACTGAGCAGAAGGTTTCTCATGTACTCTCTGCCTCCAAACATCCATACCCTCCCCCAGTATCAACATTTCTCACCACACTAGGATATTGGTTACAACTGATGGACCTACACTGACACATCAGCCAAAGTCCATGGTTATTTTAGGGCTAGTTCTTGGTGTTGCATGTATGATGGTTTTGGAAACGTGTAATGGCATGTATCTACCATTATAGTATCATGCAGAATAGTTTCATTGCTCTAAAAGTCCTCCATGATCTGTCTATTTATTTCCCCTACTCCACTGACCTCTGGCAACCACTGAACTTTTTCCTTTCTTCAAAGTTTGCCTTTTCTAGAATGTCGTATCGCTGGAATTATATAATGTTAGCTCTTTTCAGACTGGCTTCCCTCACTCAGTGATATGGATGTAAGTTTCTTCCATGTCTTTTCATGGGTTGATAGCTCATTTCTTCTTAACACTGAATAGTATTTCATTGTTTAGATATTCTATAGTTTACACAGCCATTCATCTGCTAAAGAACATCTTAGTTGCTTTCAAAAGTTTGGGCAACTAATAATACAGCTTATACACAGGGAACAAAAACAAAAATAGACAAATAAGATTGCAATAAACTAAAAAGCTTCTGCACAGAAGAAGAAATGATCAACAGAGTAAAGAGCCTGCTGTAAGGGAGAAAATACTTGTAAACTATTCATCTGAAAAGGGACTCATATCTACAATATACAATGAGCTCTAACAACAGCAAAAACAATCCGATTAAAAAGTGGGCAAAGGATGTGAATACACATTTATCAAAACAAAATCTACAAATGGCCCCCAGGCATATAAAAAATGCTCAATATCAGCAATCACCAGGGAAATGCAAATCAAAACTGCAAGATGTCATCTTACACAAGTTAGAATGGCTAAGAAGACAAAACATGCCAAGGTAGATGGATCGTTTGAGATCAGGAGTTCGAGATCATCCTGGCCAACATGGTGAAACTCCATCTCTACTAAAAATACAAAAATTAGCAGGGCATGGTGGCGGGCATCTGTAATCCCAGCTACTTGGGAGGCTGAGGTAGGAGAATCACTTAAGCCCGCGATCACACCACTGCACTCCAGTCTGGGTGACAGAGTGAGACCCTGTCTCAAAAAAATAGACGAAACATAATAGATTCTGGGGAGAATGTGAAGAAAAGACAGTATATACTGTTGGTGAGAATCTAAATTAGTACAGCCATTATGGAAAACAACATGGAGATTTATCAAAGAACCAATAATAGAACTACCATAGGTTCCAGCAATCCTACTACTGAGTAACCAAAGGAAACTAACTTATTATATGAAAAAGATACCTGCACCCCTATGTTTATTGCAGCATCTATGTAATTAATGTCTTTGTCTGGTGGTGGTGTTAAGGTAATTTTGGGTTCATACAATTAAGCAGAAAGTGTTTCCTCTGCTTCTATTTTCTGAAAGAGAGTGTGGAGAACTGGTATACTTTCTTTCTTAAATGTTTAGTAGGATTAACCAGTGAAAACATCCAGACCTGGTTCTTTCCTTTTGGAAGACTATTAGTTACTGCTCCTTTAATAAATATTGGCTTATACTCATTGTCTATTTCGTCTTGTGTAAATTTTCGCAGATTGTGTCTTTCAAGGCATTGATTTCATCTAGGTTGTCAAATTACCTGGCATAGAGTTGTTCATAGTATTTCCTTATTATCTAATTAATATCCATGTTACCAATAATGATGCCCCTTCTTTCACTTCTGATGCCAATAATTTGTGTCCTCTCTTTTTTTCATACTCAGCCAGTTTAGAGACTTGTCAATGTTACTAATTTTTCTCAAAGAACCAGCTTTTGATTAGTCACTTATCTATTACTTTTGTGTTTCTATTCATTGATTTCTTCTCTGATATTTATGATTTATTTTCTTCTTTTTATTTTGAATTTAATTTTCTCTTTTTCTAGTTTTATAAGGTGAAATTTATATTATGGATTATGGGTCTTTCTTCTTTTCTAATATATGCCCTTAATGCTAGAAATTTCCCTCTAGGCACTGTTTTTGTTGCATTTTACAAATTTGGATAAGCTGTGTTTTCATTTTCATTTATTGCAAAATATTTTTAAAATTCTTTGGGCAGTCCTTCACTGACACGTGTATTATTTAAAAATGTGTTGTTTAATCTCCAAGTATTTTGGAATTATCCAGCTATACTGGAATTATTAACCCCTAGCTCAAATTCCATTGCAGCCTGGCAGCAGATTTTGTATTATTTCAATTCTTTTAAATTTGTCAAAGTGTGTTTTATGGCTCAGTTGAGGTCTATCTTAGTGGATGTTCCATTTGAGTTGAGAAAAATATGTAATCTGTTATTTTTGGGTGAAGTAGTCTATGGATATCTATTATATCTTGTTGATTGATGGTGCTGTTGAGTTCAACTGTCCTTAACTTTCTGCCTGCTAGATCTGTTTATGTCTAACAGAGGGGTGGTGAAGTTTCTAACTACACAGTAGATTCATCTATTTCTCTTTACAGTTCTATCAGTTTAGCCTCACATATTTTGACCCTGTTTTAGGTGCATATATATTAAAGATTGCTATGTCATTTTGGAGAATTGACACCTTCATCACTATGAAATGTTCCATTTTATCCCTTCAGAGCCTTCTTGTTCTGAAGTCTACTGTCTCTGAAATTAATATAGCCATTTCCACTTTCTTCTGATTAGTTCAGCATGGTGCTTCTTTATCTATCCATTTACCTTTAATCTATATGTATCTTTATATTTAAAGTGAATTTCTTATCGACAGCCTACAGCTGGAACTTCCTTTTGTGCAGTCTAACAATTTCTCTCTTTTAATTGGTATGTTTAGATCATTGGCATTTAAAGTGGTTATTGATATAGTTGGATTCACATCTATCATGTTTGTAACTGTTTTCTATTTGTTTCTGTAAAGCCCATCAAAGGTGTTCTCCACTTCTGTAATGGCATTTACTGCTTACATTGCCCATTTTATATTGTTATTTACTTCTCCATTAGAGATCTTAACATACTCACTACAGTTTTTTTTTTTTTTTTTAATTCCTGGCCTGGTAATTTCTAGAAGAAAAAAAGCAAGCATCAAAACCAGATTCAGATGTGGCAGAGATATTATTTGCCTTTTATTATGTCTTGAGATTTTCTCTTGGTAGCATGACAAGGTGTAATGGGTAAAGTAACTGCTGTGAATAGGCCTTTAATAATGTGGTGATATGTTTCAGGGTATAAGAAGAATCTTACAATCATATGATTATGTCTTAGTCTTTTGAGTGAGCTAGTGTCTCTGGACTGTGAGCCACATGAATGTTTCTCAGTTTTTTGTTGAATTTTACTTGTCTCTGTCTGCTTTAGGTGGGACAGGATAGTTAGAGTGGGTTGGAGTTGGGTATTTCCCTTCCCCTTCCTCTAAGCCAGTTAGACTCTGATAAAACTCCAGCAAATTAGGCTGCAGTTAAATAATAATTTCTCCTGAGTGAGACTTGTTAAGAACCAATTCTCTGTCACATTTCAAAATGGTTTCTATTCCCTCCCCATGCCGGAAACAGGAGGACATTTTTCTCCAACATTTACTGTAAGAAACTGGTCAACTCCTGGAGGTAAAACTCACAAAATTGTGATGACCCCCTTCCCATTACTGGGTCCCCTGCAGTTTTGGACTCAGATTCGCCCACACTGAGTCATCAGCAATTCATCAATTTCAGTTTAAGTTTTCCTACTTGTCACTGGATTCAATGAAGGTTTCTGCTGGTGGGTTTCTGCACTAGTAACTTATGATTCTTTGCATCCAACTGTGTCTTTTCTGGTTTAGAGGCAGCTCTTTGCCCTGTGGCCTCACTTTTCTTAGCGATCTAAGAGAGGTTATTGATTTTTCTGATTGTTCAGCTTTTACTTGCTGTTGAGATGGAATGGTGATTTCCAAGATTATTATTGCCAGACTAAAAACTGAAAGTTGGCTTATTTTTTGAGGGTCATTTTATTGTTTGAGAAAGACTCCAGGGGCAATAATGAGGCAAGAAACCAGTTGAGAGGCTATTATGAGAGCATAGACAGTGTATCAGTCTGTCCTTACGCTGCTAACAAAGACATACCCAAGACTGAGTAATTTATTAAGGAAAGAGGTTTAATTGACTCACAGTTCAGCATGGCTGGGGAGGCCTCACAATTATGGCAGAAGGCAAATGAGAAGCAATCACCTCTTACATGGCAGCAGGCAACAGAGCTTGTGCAGGGGGAGCTCCCATTTATAAACCATCAGGTCTCCTGAGACTTACTCACTATCACAAGAACAGCATGGGAAAGACTTGCCCCATGATTCAATTATCTCCCTGGGTCCCTCCCATCTCATATAGAAATTATGGAAGCTACAATTCAAGATGAGATTTGGGTGGGGATACAGCCAAGCCATGTCAGTCAACATTTGATGATCTCTAGAATGATGAAAATAGCAATGTAGAAGGTCAAAAATAGTATATTCCAGAGTCAATAACATTTGGAATTTGAATGTTACCTTTTATAGAAAACACTCCCTCTTTATCTCTCCAAGTAGAGTTATTTGCTGTCTTACATGAGCTTACATCACATTCTATTAACATCTCTACTCTAGCTTTTATCAAATTTTAATATAAATAACTTGTAAATTCTTGACTTTCCACCAAAATTTTGAACTCTTTCAGTTAAGACATCTTATTCTTTTTCATCTTTCTCAATGTCAACACAATGCCTAACTTTCACTGGTAATTAGTCTTTCTCAGGAGAGAAAAAGAGAGCAATTACACCAAAATAAATTATTCTTTTTATAAATTATTTATTTATAAATTTATGTTTTAATAAATTATATGTTCATACTAATTTATACACTAATAAATTAGGAATAAGATGTGCATAATATTTGGGCGTACTCTCTGGCATCCATTAAGTTAATTCTTACCTAATTCTCAGGGTTAGTCTACTAATAACATATAGAAGAGCAAGAGTTTACAGACAATGATTCATAGATAGACAGATAGAGAAAACATCATGCTCCTATGGCTAGTTTTGCAATGATTGTCAAGGCATTGCACTATGTTGACTAAAAGGCAAAAATAAAATGAAAGGTTTGGTGGAAAAAAATCTCAGAAAAATCTAAGTTGAAATTAAGTACATTTGTAAATTATCTTCAACCTGAAGTCAATGTTTTGCTCTGTAGTCATGTTAGATTTCAAAATTCATGTTTGGTTGAAGCAGCAGCACTCAAAAATTAACTTTATTTAGCTGGTCTCAAAAATGAGTAATCCAGAGAATAGAATTTGTTATGTAAAATAGTTGCTGTTCTACTTGAAAAAATATATAGTGGCACTACGCTATGGTAAAAACAGGAAGCATTATAGTCTGTAGGCACCTGAGAAGTGGCCACTTTTTAGGGATATCTAAGTTTCCCCTTTTCTGAAGGTGTGACTTATTTCTCTCACTTAGCTCAGCTTTTGACAGTGGAGAAACATGGGCTTCCTCAGTTGAAAAGGGTCACCAAATACAAAGAACTAGCAGAAATGTTTATATCTGGGGTTTAGCTGAGCAGAAATATGTGCCTGCAATCATCCAGTGCATCTCAGATAAGGCCCCAGAGAAAGATTCCAATAGCAGAAACAAACACACAAAAAAAATCTTAGTGTATTATAGTTTCCTGCTACTGATTTGTCACTTGAGATATTAGCATATTATACAAATTCACAGTCTCAAGACCTAAAATAAATTTTTAAACTTAACGAAAATTGAGAAGTTATGAAGTATTTTTACAGAAAACAAAACTGGTTGCCCTTTGAACAGCTAATAAATCACTCTGACCTGATACTGGAGATTCAATATATACCACATAGGCAAAGCTAATCTTGCTGGAGTATTTTAACATTTGTTGGAACTGCTTTCAACTATAGCTCCTGATGCTTCCTGTGGTTGCCAGTGGGAGGCCTTGAATAAATAGTTCACATATTTGTAATTCCTTTGGAAAATCCACTTAAAATTGTATCCATTAATCTGTTTTTGAAATGAAAAACAGAAACATCATACCTTTATATAAGAAATATATTGCACACAAAAAAGTATTCTACCCACCTGTATAAATCATTATAACATCTAGATGATATAATTTTAGACTTTCCTTGTGCATATATAATGGATATACGTATTATATTTTTTAAAAATAGGGTCATAATCTATTTTTAAAGTATTTTTAAACATAGCTACTCTGTTTAATGAGTAGCTTTTAAAACAGTATATTTTTAACAGTATAATTGTTTTAAAAACTACTCTTTAAACATAGTACATTACAATTTTATATCAATAAATATTTATGGCATGATTTTAACAGAAAATTTGACTACAATTTTAAATTTCAATAATTAATACTTACTAATATCAGGCATTATTTTAAGCACTGCATATAAACTGCGTTATAAACACACACACACACACGATTAATCTTCCCCTTTCAATTATTTGGATTAATTTAAAGTCTTTCGATTATAAAACAAACAAGCTGCCTGGAAATGTTAATGAGAGAAATAATTCCCACAGTAGAAAGTAGTCTCCTTAATAGTACTATAATTTGTTGATTTCATTAGATTTAGCACTGGGTTCTTCTTTCTATTAGCTACTCCTTTATTATATAAAGAAAGCTTTTTGTTTTAAGAAAGAATTTGTGATCACAAATGTTGTTTGGATAAAAACATTCAAGGCAATTCAAAATTTGTTAATACCTGAAACGAGTTTTATGAGCCAATACACACACATACACACCACACACACACATAAACACACACACACAACTCCTCTAGGTTCCAATTGTAATGTGTGCCCTTATCTTATTTATCATTGATTTTTAGTGCTTTGAAACTTATTAGTCAGCTTTATTAGTAATCCTTTACTCATTTTTAAGCACCCGTCCGTCATTGATCATTTGTCATTGATCATATGTACTATCAAGCCTCTCCACATAATTGATATTAGTCAGAGTCCAATTTAATGTAGGACTGGTGGTTGAAAAGTCCACCTTTATTGTGGGTTTTTCTGTTGAAGCATCCTTGCTTCTACAACCTTTTAATTCAGATGAACTCAGAGTAAAGCTGTACATCTTCTATAAACTTTCTAGACTAAAGAAAGCAAACATACGTTTAAAAAAAACACTTTATCTTTTTATTCTCAGATAAAGTAAATGAAACAGGCTGTATATTTTCGTGTTCTTCAGTTTATCATTGAATCCAGTACACATACCTATGAGGGAAGTTTTTGTGCTTATTTTAGTTGAGTATGTAGCTTTGATCAATTAAAAAAAACATTGTGGAACAAATTAAACCTCAAAGCAATTATGAAAATGTAGGCCTTACTCTACAGTTATATCTTTAGTTATTTTGGCCTTTAAATTTTATGTAGTATAACCATTATGTTTTCAAAATAATTTTTAAAAAATCTTAAATTTTATGTAAACTCTTATCATATGTATAACATAATGGGGAAGTTTAGCTGCTAAGCATTTTTAAACCATAAAAGTCATAATAAACAGGATTACATATATTTGCTATTCATTAGGATAATTTAATTTTCTCTAAATAAAACAAAAGAGAAAATTGTTCTAATTATTATGTTTTAAACTGTTAATGAATTTAAGACAATTGTAAAAATAAAATCTTTCAAATCTTTATAAACCAATAAACTGGACAATCTTTTCTTAGAGGTAAACAATGGATAGGATTGATGAAGAACTCTATGTAGCTAATTATAATACAGCAAAAGTGCTAACTCCCTTGTCTGGGTTTTCCACCAAAAAAAATAAATAAATAAATTTCCTTGTGTAGAGAGTCACTAAGAAATGTTTCAAGTGTGCAGTTAGCATCTCCTACTTCTGAGATGGACTAAATGCATTGTATTCTGCTTCATGAATATAATATTTTATTCATCCTTGTGGTCAAAAGTTTTATTTTCATTATAAAATTCCTTAAAATTTTAATAAATTACAAACAAATATTTAGTGTTATTAAAAGCAAGAAGCTGGAATCAGGTTTCTTTGTTTAAAATGTTCTCTCCCAGTTACACGTTGTCTGATGTATGAGAAGTGATTTAATTTCTTTGTGACTCAGTGTCCTCAAAAGAAAAATGAGAATAATAATATTTAGCTAACACAGTTATTGTGAGAATTAGACAATATTCCAGAAACACTGTAATTTTCAATTCATGTTGAGAGGTGACAACGTGCTAGTAGCCCTCGCTCACTCTTGGCACCTCCTCAGGCCACGGTGTCCACTCTGGCTGCACTTGAGGAGCCCCTCAGTCCACCACTGCACTGTGGGAGCCCCTCTCTGGGCTGGCCAAGGCCGGAGCCGGCTCCCTCTGCTTGAGGGGAGGTGTGGAGGGAGAGGCACAGGCAGGAATGGGGGCTGTGCGTGGTGCTCGCAGGCCAGTGGGAGTTGTCGGTGGGCTCAGCCGGCCCCACACTCGGAGCAGCCAGCTGGTGCTGCCGGCCCCGGCAGTGAGGGGCTTAGCACCTGGGCCAGCAGCTGCGGGGGGTGCGCCGGGTCCCCCAGCACTGCCGGCCCACCTGTGCCACGCTTGAATTCATGCCAGGCATCAGTCGCCTTCCCACAGGGCAGGGCTCAGGACCTGCAGCCTGCTATGCCCAAGCCCCCCCAACGACCCCACCCCACTGTGGGCTCCCATGCAGCCCCAGCCTCCCAGACAGGTGCTGCCTCCTGCTCCGAGGCACCCTGTCCCATTGACTGCCCAAGGGCTGAGGAGTGCGGGCACGGCGCGGGACTGGCGGGCAGCTCTGCCAATGGCCCCAGTGCGGGATCCACTAGGTGAAGCCAGCTGGACTCATGAGTCAGGTGGGGACTTGGAGAACTTTTGTCTAGCTAGAGGATTGTAAACGCACCAATCAGCACCCTGTGTCTAGCTCAAGGATTGTAAATGCACCAATTAGCACCCTGTGTCTAGCTCAAGGTTTGTAAATGCACCAATCAGTGCTCTGTGTCTAGCTAATCTAATGGAGACTTGGCGAACTTTTGTGTCTAGCTACAGGATTGTAAATGCACCAATCAGCACTCTGTGTCTAGCTCAGGGATTGTAAATGCACCAGTCAGCACCCTGTCAAAATGGACCAATCAGCTCTCTGTAAAATGGACCAATCAGCAGGATGTGGGTGGTGCCAGATAAGGGAATAAAAGCAGGCTGCCTGAGCCAGCAGTGGCAATCCGCTTTGGTCCCCTTCTACACTGTGGAAGCTTTGTTCTTTTGCCGTTTGCAATAAATCTTGCTGCTGCTCACTCTTTGGGTCCACACTGATTTTATGAGCTGTAACACTCACTGCAAAGGTCTGCAGCCTCACTCCTGAGGCCAGCAAGACCACGAACCCACCAGGAGGAATGAACCACTCTGGATGGGAGGAATAAACAACTCCAGATGCACCGCCTTAAGAGCTGTAACACTCACCACAAAGGTCTGCAGCTTCACTCCTGAAGCCAGAGAGACCACGAACCTACCAGAAGGAAGAAACTCCAAACACGTCCGAACATCAGAAGGAACAAACTCCGGACACACCATCTTTAAGAACTGTAACACTCACCGTGAGGGTGCATGGCTTCATTCTTGAAGTCAGCGAGACCAAGAACCCACCAATTCCAGACACAATGTCACTGGATATATAAATTCAATAAATATTTTATGAATAGCTCTTGTAATAATTATTTTCAGGAAGAAAATACATTTGTGTGAAAAATACATTGATAAAACTTTTGTGAAATATTGACAAGGTACTCTTTATAAAACTGGCAAGTGAATTTGTTCTGCTCTGAAATGCTAGAGAAGAGAAAAACAAACTATCCAAGAGAGGGATAAAGAAAAGAGCCAAAGAAGATGTGAGATATAAAACTACATAAGAAATAATCAGGAGAGTTTCCTTTGGAGCATGTATTCAGAACCCTTTAGGACAAGGAATGAATGGTGCTAAATTTGAAGAGATTCAATTGCTGTGGTGTAAATTTTTATCCAGGAGATAATCCCAGCAAAATTTCACTAAAGTCTACTACACTAGTTGTATTAGTCTGTTTTCATACTGCTGATAGAGACACACCCAAGACAGGCAACTTACAAAAGAAAGAGATTTAACTGGACTTACAGTTCCACGTGGCTGGGGAAGCCTCATAATCATGGCGGAAGGCAAGGAGGAGCAAGTCACATCTTAGGGGGATGGCAGCAGGCAAAGAGAGCTTGTGAAGAGCAACTCTGATTTTTAAAACCATCAGATCTCGTGAGACCCATTCGCTATTAGGAGAACAGAACATGAAAGAACTGCCCCCATAATTCAACCATCTCCCACTGGGTCCCTCCCACAACACATGGGAATTATGGGCACTATAAGATGAGATTTGGGTGGGAATGGAGAGCCAAGCCATATCACTCATGAATGCTTTGTATAATGTAGTTTCCTATTTTGTTTTGTGAAAAATGAGAAATGGCTCAAATGTTGAGATATACACAAAATGAACTGCTAATGGTTTTACAGAGGAATAATCAAGTAGGTAGCCATCTCTCAGGTACTGGAAGAAGTCCTTGGAACTTTCTTAGATTTCCATGCAGTATCTTACAGATATCTGAACTAATTATGTCTGGATATAAAGGGGTATAACATACCTCAGTTGATGTTGAATTTATGGAGATACCCATAACCTTTGCATTCTTAAAGTACTCTATAATTTTCAAAAACTTTTCTTACATTATCTTACTTGTTCTTCACAAAGCTCTATGAGGCAGGCAGGGCAGGGATTCTTCATTGCAATTGCAGATTAGGAAGCTGAGCCTGGAAGGATTAACTGACATACCAAAGGTAGAACAAGGAAAGCTTAAACTTCTCTAGCCTTCTCCTTCTCTCATGTGCAGGATAAGAATCTCCAGATTGAAGAAAAGTACTTTGGATGTCATGATTTTTTATGCTAGTTTAGGTAAAGAACAGATATGTGTGTCCTCTTAGAAAAAAGAAATCCAAGTGTATTATTTTTTTCAAAATAATTGTTGTGGAAGCTTTTCAAGAAAATAAGTTTTTGAAGTTATGCTGTAAGTGAAATAAATTTCTCAATTAGATTAAATAAGAAGATCTTTAGATAGAAATTAATCCTTTTGATGACAATCTGTGTTTGAGTTTAAATGCCTTGAGTCATATTAACCATGACTTTTATTTTCTGTATTCTGATGCTTTGACATTTAGAATCTTGGTCACCCTGGAGGAACTGCCCCAATTACTAGAGATTCTTAAATAGCCCAGTAATGCCTCTTTCAATTGCAAACCAAACAATCTAGAGTTTATACTCATAAGCAACTCCTTTATCAGGATCTCATATTATGGGCCACTATCCACCTGCCCTAAACACTCTAAGGGCAAGGGCCAGAAAACTAGGGGCTGCCCTTATCCCCCAGACCTCTCTAAAATTATTCAAATCAACCAATCCTTATTTGACTTGTCCTGACTTGCCCTTTCCTTCCTGTGGAAATGAAAATAAAGTCTCTGGCTCCTAATCGATGCTGGTGCTTCCCCATATTCCCCCACCCCAACCCTTCACCCTTTGGCTTGCCATGCCCTCTCCTCTTGGAATCTGTAAATATAACAAACTTTCCTTTTAATGGCAGTCAACTTCTAATCTGTTGGCCTTGCCATACCTATATAATGATAAAAGCTACTTTAAAAAAAAAATAATAATAAAAGCTTCTTGTTCCTGATGTGTACTTGTGAGTACACACACACTCAGAGTTCTTTCTCCTCCTTCCCTCCCACCCAACTTAGAACCAGTAGAACCACAGTCCAGAAGTCACTCATCCTTACCTTTGACTAAAAACTGAGCAGAAGATGAGATTATTGGTGTATTGCATGTCTCAGGGTGCTGTATAGACAAGACACTAGAATAAACAAAAGTATGCCACATTGTGATTGTAAGCACAGGGATTGTGTTTTCTATAGGGGGAGAAAAATGTGGCACTTGAAAGGGAGAGTATTGAGGAGTGACACAAAGAGTGGGGGTAGTTAGGAATCAAGAGAATATTCTCACCTTCTGAAGATATTAGCAGTGAAAACCTGCCTACTAGTGAACAGAACAGGCAATCACACCTTATTTCTTTTCCTGCACAAGATATCAGATTTTTAAACTAGAGTCACTTGAATTGCAGATCTTACCCAGAATCAAGTTTTACCAATACTTTTTAAGATACAAGCAATTGAAAGGCACAGAGTACACAGGGAGAGGTTAGACACAATGAGTGCATCTCTTCAGTTTTTTCTTTACTATACTGGACTCACACTTTTGCTTCGGGATACATTTAGGTTATGAAACATCTCCATTCACTTTTATACCAGATAGTGTGCAGCTTACATGTAGGTTTTTATTCTTCATGTTTACCATAAGCAATCATAAACTGAGAACATCCTGCTAAAAGCATTTCATAGACAAGGGCTTTCTTTCTTGTAAATAGCATTAGTCTGTTCAATGAAGTCAATTTTCAGCATGTTTACAAGGAGATTAGATTGAGTTGTCTGATTTCATTTTGTTTGTTTTTCATAAGCACTGATCTAGTAATAATAGAAAAATGTATTGTGGCTGGGCATGGCGGCTCACGCCTCTAATCCCAACACTTTGGGAGGCCGAGGTGGGCAGATCACCTGAAGTCAGGAGTTCAAGAACAGCCTGGCCAACTTGGTAAAACCCTGTCTCTACTAAAAATGTAAAAACTAGCCAGGCATGGTGGTGGGCACCTGTAATCACAGCTACTCGGGAGGCTGAGGCAAGAGAATCACTTGAACCCAGGAGGCAGAGATTGCAGTGAGCAGAGATCACGCCACTGCACTCCAGCCTGGGCGACAGAGCGAGACTCCATCAAAAAATAAATAAATAAATAAAAGAAAGAAAAATGTATTGTAAGCCTACTGCTTACCTCCTTCCTTCTTTCCTCATATCCTCCTTGTCCAATTCCCATGCTTTACAATGCAGATCTCCATGTGGTGTTGGGTAATTATCAAAAGTCTTATTTAATGTATTTTTATAACTTTATGTAATGTACTTTTTATAACTTCTCCCTTTCAACTGCCACATTTTTCTCCCCCATAAAAAACACAATCCCTGTGCTTAGAATCACAATGTGGCATCCTTTTGTTTATTCTAGTGTCTTGTCTACACAGCAAACTGAGACATGCAATACACCAGCCAATTTCATCTTCTGCTCAGTTTTTAGTTGTAGGTGAGGATGAGATGATTGTACACAGCACCCCTGAGGTAATTAACAGCATCTTAGAAAAAAAACTGCATTTTATATCTCATAGGGCACTTTGCCAACAAGGAAACAAGGATAAGATGTTTTATTTAATAAACAAATAAAAAAATAAAGACTCTGCCCAACCAGGTAAGGACACAAAGAAGCACACCCTTTCACTACCAGTTCTCACCAGAGGATCCTGTGTCTATAAAAGACCAGGCTTTCAGTAATTCAAAAAACTGCCTTAACTGACATCATCTTGCAGTCGTTCATGATAAGAACTTGGCATCTGCCACCAAAGGCTCTGCCACATCAATGACTCTTTCTTACAAGACTGATGGAAAGCCAGCTGGAAACATGATAACACCTCTCCCACTAACCTTCCCCTCCTCTGTGGTACAAAGAGAGGTGATTCTACTACCAAGATTGCAGTATTAAATGGTATTGCTATCACCAAAGTCAAACTTAATGATGATGCCTAGCCTAATAGGACACAACATGAAATCATCCATTCAAGTATTTATTGAGCATAGACAGAGTGTATGGTAACCCAGGACTAAGAATATTCATTGCTAAAGAATAGAAGGGGCAGAAATTCTATCATGCTATATATTAATATGATTTTTCCATTTGTGGAACATTTAAGGATAAATATATGATAAGAAATACAGTATCTGAAAAAAAGTTAGGCCACAACTTTTGAGAGGATTAGATTTCATTAGTCTAAAAGAGGCATACATCTGTATTTACTTTGTTTTAGATAATGACATGCTATCTTACTCATAATTCCACAGTAAAATGTTATTTACTCAAAAATGTAATGGCATATATCTCAATTACATTGGTTTAAAAATATGATGAAGATAATTTAAATCTGTTTTTTCAAATATGTGTACGACAGTTGATCCTTGAATAATCCAGGGGTTAGGGTCACAACTCCACATTAGTTGAAAATACACTTAAAAAGTTTGACTCCCCAAAACACTTAACTACTAATAACCTACTATTAACTGGGAGTCTTATGGATCATGTAAACATTCAATTAACACATAGTTTGTATGTTATATGTATTACATACTGTATTTTTACAATAAAGCAAACTGGAGAAAGGAGAATGTTATTTACAAAGTCATAAGAAAGAGAAAATAAATGTACTATTCATTAAGTGGAATGGGTCATCATAAAGGTCTTTATCTTCATCATCTTCATGTTGAGTAGGCTGAGGAGGAGGAAGAGGCAGGGTTGGTCTTACTGTCTCAGGGTGGTGGAGATGGGAGAAAACTTACATATTTTCTGAACCTATGCAGTTTAAACCTGTGCTGTTCAAGGGTCAACTATATTTACTTTTGCTGATACCTAATAATTTCTGGTACTTTTTAGATAAAATTTATGTAGAATAAACAAGAAAGTTTAGGAAGTGTCCCTGTACTTCTCTGGGCTAAATTCAGCTGGTAGCAATTTGTCCAAAAGCCCAGGGCTATAAGATAATCCATCAAAATAAATAAACTGAAGGGAAATAGGAAAAGCAAGATATTAGCAGTAATATTAAAACCCTGGAGATCAGGAGGCAAATGGCTTCAACAAAGACCTGGGCATTTGCCTGATGCAAGAGATCTTAGATTTTAGGCTTTCCATAGTCCCAGTCTCATTTTGTACTGAGACTTTTAGAGATACACAAAATAGAGGGAAGACAAAGTTTAACTCTTAGCAATAGTGTTATTAATATATGATACTTAAAATGAAATGCAAAGTCGTCTTTCTTCAGGCCCAACACGAACCTCATGTAATATTCAGGATTCATTATTAAGTCGCTTCATGACTTATTTTTTCCCACAGCAATACTTTGTAACAACCTAACAAAAAACTCCAATGGCATATGACAATAAACATTTGTTTTTGTTTATGAGTCTGGGTTAGCTGAGTGGTGCTACTGATCTGCTCCATTTAGTTTATTGTGGCTAAGCTTGTTCATTTGTCTGTGGGCAGCTTGCAGATCAATTGAGGGTTTGCTAATTTAGGATGATCTTGGCCTCACTTTCTCATTTGTGATCTATACAGTCTCACATTCTCTAAGTTAGCCCAAGTTTTTTCATAATGTCACAGGCAGGGGCTGAACAGAGACAATAGAAGTGTGTGGGCTCTTTTGAGGCCCTGGCTCAGAAATGGCATTTCAACACTTGTGCTTCATTCTGGTGGTCACAGTAAAATCTATCCTGAATTCTAAGTGGGAGGCAATTAAAAGTTGCAGGGGAGATGTTGGATGCAGGGATGCTATAAATTAGAACCATTAAGTAATCAATCTACCACAGTGGCCATGTAGGAAAGTAAAAAAATTAACATAAGCCTCATAATACATAACCCGAGATCAGGTCTGTACATGATTATTTTCCTCCTTGAGAAGTCCTGCTGTATAACATCGTCTTAGTCTATTTGGCGTGCTATAACAAAAATTCCATAGATGGCTTATAAGAAACAGAAATTTACTTCTCATAGGTCTGGAGACTGGGAACACCAAGATAATGGTGCCAGCAGATCCAGTGTTAGGCAGGGGCCCATTTCCTGATTCATAGATGCCAGCTTCTCACTTTGTCCTCACATGGTGGAAGGGACAAGGAAGTTCTGTAGTGCCCCTTTAATAAAGGTGCTACTCCCATTCATGAAGGCTCTACCATCATAACTCAATCACCCACCAAAGGCCTCACCTCCTACTGTCTTCACATTGAGGGTTAGGATTTCAACATATGATTTTCGGAAGAGCCCACACATTCAGTCTACAGCAATCATATTCTGCTATAGCCAACATTTAAAATTTCTTTAAGGCAAAATTTCTAAGATTCTTGGCATGTTGGAGGTGTTGTTACCTAAATTCACTGCCTGTAGTAAATAGCAAGAGGAAACCACAACTCTTCATTTTGGAAATACACCAGGCAGCCCCGATAAGCAGCAGGGCAAGAACCGACTGAAACAGATGTTAATGGGAAAGAGATGCACATTTTGCAATGAATCGAAGCACAGATGATTCCTCCTACACCAGGTAAAAAATGATAAGAGCTGTAGTTTAGAGGAGACAGCATCCTCCCAGCAGAGTCGTGTGCTTTTTGAACTAAAGCCAAAAAATATAAATTGAGTGGAATTTTGTATAAATGTCAGGTTGTTTTGATTTATTAATCACTCTTACTTATTCAAGTTAAAATTCTCGTGAAGGAGCTCATATTTCCTTTTTGTAGTTGATCTGAGAACACATTAAGATGTGGGAGAGGGGGAGAAATGAAAGGTATTTATCCAGTCTATCCCACAAAATCAATCCCTTTTTAAATTCATGTCAGCAAAACCATCTGGTAAAGCCATCACTTGACATGTTGTTTTTATTAATGTTATCTCAGTGAATAAAGATAAACATATATAGAGCATCGAGAAAAAACCCAGCCATAGAAAAATCCCACACACAGAAAAATCCCACACACTAGGTTTTAAAAATATGTATGATCAAAATAAATGGAAAATTTGATTCATTTAAAAAATGTACCTTATTTTCTGTCAAAGTTCATATCTTCTTAGAATATTAACTTCTTGTGGGGAAGGAGCCAAGATGGCCGAATAGGAACAGCTCCGGTCTACAGGTCCCAGCGCGAGCGACGCAGAAGACGGGTGATTTCTGCATTTCCATCTGAGGTACCGTGTTCATCTCACTAGGGAGTGCCAGACAGTGGGCGCAGGTCAGTGGGTGAGCGCACCGTGCGCCAGCCGAAGCAGGGGCGAGGCATTGCCTCACTCAGGAAGCGCAAGGGGTCAGGGAGTTCCCCTTCCAGGGGTGATAGACGGCACCTGGAAAATCGGGCCACTCCCACCCGAATACTGTGCTTTTCTGATGGGCTTGGAAACGGTGCCCCAGGAGAGTATAGCCCGCACCTGGCTCAGAGGGTCCTACGCCCACGGAGTCTCGCTGATTGCTAGCACAGCAGTCTGAGATCAAACAGCAAGTCGGCAGCGAGGCTGGGGGAGGGGCGCCCGCCATTGCCCAGGCTCGCTTAGGTAAACAAAGTAGCCAGGAAGCTTGAACTGGGTGGAGTCCACCACAGCTCAAGGAGGCCTGCCTGCCTCTGTAGGCTCCACCTCTGGGGGCAGGGCACAGACAAACAAAAAGACAGCAGTAACCTCTGCAGACTTAAATGTCCCTGTCTGACAGCTTTGAGGAGAGCAGTGGTTCTCCCAGCATGCAACTGGAGATCTGAGAACGGGCTGACTGCCTCCTCAAGTGGGTCCCTGACCCCTGACCCCCGAGCAGCCTAACTGGGAGGCACCCCCCAGCAGGGGCAGACTGACACCTCACACGGCCAGCCAGGTACTCCAACAGACCTGCAGCTGAAGGTCCTGTCTGTTAGAAGGAAAACTAACAGAAAGGACATCCACACCAAAAACCCATCTGTACATCACCATCATCAAAGACCAAAAGTAGATAAAACCACAAACATGGGGAAAAAACAGAGCAGAAAAACTGGAAACTCTAAAAAGCAGAGCACCTCTCCTCCTCCAAAGGAATGCAGTTCCTCACCAGCAACGGAACAAAGCTGGACGGAGAATGACTTTGACGAGCTGAGAGAAGAAGGCTTCAGACGATCAAATTACTCCGAGCTATGGGAGGATAGTCAAACCAAAGGCAAAGAAGTTGAAAACTTTGAAAAAAATTTAGAAGAATGTATAACTAGAATAACCAATACAGAGAAGTGCTTAAAGGAGCTGATGGAGCAGAAAACCAAGGCTCGAGAACTACGTGAAGAATGCAGAAGCCTCAGGAGCTGATGCGATCAAATGGAAGAAAGGGTATCAGCCCTGGAAGATGAAATGAATGAAATGAAGTGAGAAGGGAAGTTTAGAGAAAAAAGAATAAAAAGAAACAAGCAAAGCCTCCAAGAAATGTGGGACTATGTGAAAAGACCAAATCTACGTCTGATTGGTGTATGTGAAAGTGACGGGGAGAATGGAAACAAGTTGGAAAACACTCTGCAGGATATTATCCAGGAAAACTTCCCCAATCTAGCAAGGCAGGCCAACATTCAGATTCAGGAAATACAGAGAATGCCACAAAGATACTCCTCGAGAAGAGCAACTCCAAGACACATAATTGTCAGATTCACCAAAGTTGAAATGAAGGAAAAAATGTTAAGGGCAGCCAGAGAGAAAGGTTGGGTTACCATCAAAGGGAAACCCATCAGACTAACAGCGGATCTCTCCGCAGAAACCCTACAAGCCAGAAGAGAGTGGGGGCCAATATTCAACATTCTTAAAGAAAAGAATTTTCAACCCAGAATTTCATATCCAGCCAAACTAAGCTTCATAAGTGAAGGAGAAATAAAATACTTTACAGACAAGCAAATGCTGAGAGATTTTGTCACCACCAGGCCTGCCCTAAAAGAGCTCCTGAAGGAAGCGCTAAACATGGAAAGGCACAACCGGTACCAGCCACTGCAAAATCATACCGAAATGTAAAGACCATCGAGACTAGGAAGAGACTGCATCAACTAACGAGCAAAATAACCAGCTAACATCATAATGACAGGATCAGATTCACACATAACAATATTAGCTTTAAATGTAAATGGACTAAATGCTCCAATTAAAAGACACAGACTGGCAAATTGGATAAAGACTCAAGACCCATCAGTGTGCTGTATTCAGGAAACCCATCTCACATGCAGAGACACACATAGGCTCAAAATAAAAGGATGGAGGAAGATCTACCAAGCAAATGGGAAACAAAAAAAGGCAGGGGTTGCAATCCTAGTCTCTGATAAAACAGACTTTAAACCAACAAAGATCAAAAGAGACAAAGAAGGCCATTACATAATGGTAAAGGGATTAATTCAACAAGAAGAGCTAACTCTCCTAAATATATATGCACCCAATACAGGAGCACCCAGATTCATAAAGCAAGTCCTGAGTGACCTACAAAGAAACTTAGACTCCCACACATTAATAATTGGAGACTTTAACACCCCACTGTCAACATTAGACAGATCAACGAAACAGAAAATCAACAAGGATACCCAGGAATTGAACTCAGCTGTGCACCAAGCAGACGTAATAGACATCTACAGAACTCTCCACCCCAAATCAACAGAATATACATTTTTTTCAGCACCACACCACACCTATTCCAAAATTGACCATATACTTGGAAGTAAAGCTCTCCTTAATAAATGTAAAAGAACAGAAATTATAACAAACTATCTCTCAGATCACAGTGCAATCAAGCTAGAACTCAGGATTAAGAATCTCACTCAAAACTGCTCAACTACATGGAAACTGAACAACCTGCTCCTGAATGACTACTGGGTACATAACGAAATGAAGGCAGAAATAAAGATGTTCTTTGAAACCAATGAGAACCAAGACACAACATACCAGAATCTCTGGGATGCATTCAAAGCAGTGTGTAGAGGGAAATTTATAGCACTAAATGCCCACAAGAGAAAGCAGGAAAGATCCAAAATTGACACCCTAACATCACAATTAAAAGAACTAGAAAAGCAAGAGCAAACACATTCAAAAGCTAGCAGAAGGCAAGAAATAACTAAAATCAGAGCAGAACTGAAGGAAATAGAGACCCAAAAAACCCTTCAAAAAATCAATGAATCCAGGAGCTGGTTTTTTGAAAGGATCAACAAAGTTGATAGACCGCTAGCAAGATTAATAAAGAAAAAAAGAGAGAAGAATCAAATAGATGCAATAAAAAATGATAAAGGGGATATCACCACCGATCCCACAGAAATACAAACTACCATCAGAGAATATTACAAACACCTCTATGCAAATAAACTAGAAAATCTAGAAGAAATGGAATCATTCCTCAACACATACACCCTCCCAAGACTAAACCAGGAAGAAGTTGAATCTCTGAATAGACCAATAACAGGAGCGGAAATTGTGGCAATAATCAATAGCTTACCAACCAAAAAAAGTCCAGGACCAGATGGGTTCACAGCCGAATTCTACCAGAGGTACAAGGAGGGGCTGGTACCATTCCTTCTGAAACTATTCCAATCAATAGAAAAAGAGGGAATCCTCCCTAACTCATTTTATGAGGCCAGCATCATCCTGATACCAAAGCCTGGCAGAGACACAACCAAAAAAGAGAATTTTAGACCAATATCCTTGATGAACATTGATGCAAAAATCCTCAATAAAATACTGGCAAACAGAATCCAGCAGCACATCAAAAAGCTTATCCACCATGATCAAGTGGGCTTCATCCCTGGGATGCAAGGCTGGTTCGATATACACAAATCAATAAATGTAATCCAGCATATAAACAGAACCAAAGTCAAAAACCACATGATTATCTCAATAGATGCAGAAAAGGCCTTTGACAAAATTCAACAACCCTTCATGCTAAAAATTCTCAATAAATTAGGTATTGATGGGTCATATCTCAAAATAATAAGAGCTATTTATGACAAACCCACAGCCAATATCATACTGAATGGGCAAAAACTGGAAGCATTCCCTTTGAAAACTGGCACAAGACAGGGATGCCCTCTCTCACCACTTCTATTCAACATAGTGTTGGAAGTTCTGGCCAGGGCAATTAGGCAACAGAAGGAAATCAAGGGTATTCAATTAGGAAAAGAGGAAGTCAAATTGTCCCTGTTTGCAGATGACATGATAGTATATCTAGAAAACCCCATTGTCTCAGCCCAAAATCTCCTTAAGCTGATAAGCAACTTCAGCAAAGTCTCAGGATACAAAATCAATGCACAAAAATCACAAGCATTCTTATACATCAATAACAGACAAACAGAGAGCCAAATGATGAGTGAACTCCCATTCACAATTGCTTCAAAGAGAATAAAATACCTAGGAATCCAACTTACAAGGTATGTGAAGGACCTCTTCAAGGAGAACTACAAACCACTGCTCAAGGAAATAAAAGAGGATAGAAAAAAATGGAAGAACATTCCATGCTCATGGGTAGGAAGAATCAATATCATGAAAATGGCCATCCTTCCCAAGGTAATTTACAGATTCAATGCCATCCCCATCAAGTTACCAATGACTTTCTTCACAGAATTGGAAAAAACTACTTTAAAGTTTATATGGAACCAAAAAAGAGCCCGCATCACCAAGTCAATCCTAAGCCAAAAGAACAAAGCTGGAGGCATCACGCTACCTGACTTCAAACTATACTACAAGGCTACAGTAACCAAAACAACATGGTACTGGTACCAAAACAGAGATATAGATCAATGGAACAGAACAGAGCCATCAGAAATAATGCCACATATCTACAACTATCTGATCTTTGACAAACCTGACAAAAACAAGAAATGGGGAAAGGATTCCCTATTTAATAAATGGTTCTGGGAAAACTGGCTAGCCGTATGTAGAAAGCTGAAACTGGATCCCTATCTTACATCTTATACAAAAATCAATTCAAGATGGATTAAAGACTTAAATGTTAGACCTAAAACCATAAAAACCCTAGGAGAAAACCTAGGCAATACCGTTCAGGACATAGGCATGGGCAAGGACTTCATGTCTAAAACACCAAAAGCAATGGCAACAAAAGCCAAAATTGACAAATGGGATCTAATTAAACTAAAGAGCTTCTGCACAGCAAAGGAAACTACCATCAGAGTGAACAGGCAACCTACAAAATGGGAGAAAATTTTTGCAACCTACTCATCTGACAAAGGGCTAATATCCAGAATCTACAATGAACTGCAACAAATTTACAAGAAAAAAACAAACAACCCCATCAAAAAGTGGGCAAAGGACATGAACAGACACTTCTCAAAAGAAGACATTTATGCAGCCAAAAAACACATGAAAAAATGCTCACCATCACTGGCCATCAGAGAAATGCAAATCAAAACCACAATGAGATACCATCTCACAGCAGTTAGAATGGCAATCATTAAAAAGTCAGGAAACAACAGGTGCTGGAGAGGATGTGGAGAAATAGGAACACTTTTACACTGTTGGTGGGACTGTAAACTAGTTCAACCATTGTGGAAGTCAGTGTGGCAATTCCTCAGGGATCTAGATCTAGAAATACCATTTGACACAGCCATCCCATTACTGGGTATATACCCAAAGGACTATAAATCATGCTGCTATAAAGACAGATGCACACGTATGTTTATTGTGGCATTATTCACAATAGCAAAGACTTGGAACCAACCCAAATGTCCAACAATGATAGCCTAGATTAAGAAAATGTGGCACATATACACCATGGAATACTATGCAGCCATAAAAAATGATGAGTTCACGTCCTTTGTAGGGACATGGATGAAATTGGAAATCATCATTCTCAGTAAACTATCACAAGAAAAAAAAACCAAACACCGCATATTCTCACTCATAGGTGGGAATTGAACAATGAGAACACATGGACACAGGAAGGGGAACATCACACTTCGGGGACTATTGTGGGGTGTGGGGAGGGGGGAGGGATAGCATTGGGAGATATACCTAATGCTAGATGACGAGTTGGTGGGTGCAGCTCACCAGCATGTCACATGTATACATATGTAACTTACCTGCAAGTTGCGCACATGTACCATAGAGCCTAAAGTATAATAATAATAAAAAAAAATAATAATAATAAAAAGAAAAAAATGAATAAAGCTGACATAAACATTAAAAAAAGAATATTAACTTCTTAAAAATGTAGCTATATTCAGAATAATTCTATTAAAATTTTAGCTTCATCAAGTGTGATGATATCTGTCATTTCCAACCCTCTGACCTTTCTCCTGCCTTAAACTTTCTTTAGTATACTTCAGATTCTGGAATTCATCCTTCAGGTTTGAACCCATTTTTTTGTCCATGGTTAGTGGTAATGATTTTATATACTCTCGTCTCTGCACCTTATGCCTCCCAGTCAATAAAAGAATTTACACTATTATATAAGTGCCTCTTTAATATTTTTAGAGGATGGTAAGAATAGTAGTTATTTCAACAGCCTATTAGCAGATTCTTGGATACAAAACTTATATGAAAGCCCTGTACACTGCTATCACCAACTGAAACAGAAGGCTAAATTTATTTCCATATTACTGAAAATCAATTGGTCTATTATTCTTGAATATATCATATTTGTCTATTCTTGAAAACCCAGGAATAGTTTTATAAACTTATTATTAGTGTCCATTACATTCAAGAAATCACCAAAATTCTGTTGATTCAATTCTAAAATATGTCTCAAATCTTTTAACTCCAGTCTTTTGCCTTGACATCCAGCCTTTTGTCCTGCTCCCATCCCAATCTCCAGCTTAGTACTCATACTTCCATCTATGTTATCTCAACTTCGTTTAAAATTGTTTTAAAGGCCCTTTCAATTCCTCATAGCCCACTGGATAAAATGCAAGCTCCTTGGATATGGGACCCTAACATGCCTTATTCAACTCTGTGGTTTCATTTTCTACTTTCAATGCCGAGAACTGTGAAGATACTCAAGGTATGCTTGAGAAATGAAAAAAATGGTTTAAAATTGGAACAGATGACTGTTTGTTGAGGAGGTTAAGAAGTATTCCACTATTGTCATAGAAGCAAGGAGTCTTATTTGCAGAGTAACTTGTATGTGAATTAGCAGACTCACCGGTCATGTGAGTAGTTGAAGGAAGCTCATTTTCATTTTGCCAATCATATGCAAAAAATCAGTACAGGTGACAGAAACACAGGAAACAATTTCCTACTATTTTTTAAATGTGAAATTTAGGAGAATTTCAACAGTTGAATTTTCAAGAAAACAATGATGACAAAGTACAAGGGAATTGACAATGGTTTTTATCTGCAGAATATAAATATGACAGAAGAACACTTAGACACATACTGTGAGACCACCTAATGATGTGAAAGAATGGCAGAAAATTGGCCCCATTAACTAAATGTATTTCTGGAATCTCTTCATGTAGCACTACCCTACTTTTGCCTTTTCACTAACTTCAGAAGACGTGGCTATCAGCAATAAAAAAAATCAATTCTTATGAAATAATTATCAGCAGATGATGTTTCTTCATACCCAAGTGGAAAAGACTGATAATATTTTATACATAATTATACACAAAATATTTATTACCACCAATCTCAGAAATGAGTTCAATAAAATAAGACATTTTGTCTGATATTATAGATCCTATGATACTTTTAAAGTAGGAGTGACTTATGTAATCCTCTCTCTGATTTAATTAGGTAGAATAATCAAGAATATGGGGATATAGAGATGTATTATCTCTTGTTCTAGATCTTTTCACTAAATATGTCATGTACAAATGATTCACCTTCTCATTAGAAAAAATCTCTTCTCTATGTGAGTGAGAAAAGTATCTTGTGCCAAATATGCAGCTTACAGAGTTTCTAAAAGTATTAAGGGACCATGGACTATGTACTAGAATATTTAATTCCTTGTTAGATAATAATTGAGAAAACATATTAAGTGATCTGGGCCAATTACCAACTTGCTTTTGTGTTCATGAATGGAGCTATCAGGAAAAAAAATGCTTCAATATTCAGGGATTTGGACTTTTTTTTTTTTTTTGAGATGGTGTTTCACTCTTGTCCTCCAGGCTGGAGTACAATGGGGCAATCTCAGCTCACTACAACCTCTACCTCCCAGCTTCAAGGGATTCTCCTGTCTCAGCCTCCTGAGTAGTGATTACAGGCACCTGCCACCATGCCCAGGTAATTTTTTAAATTTTAGTAGAGATGGGGTTTCACCATGTTGGCTAGGCTGGTCTCGAACTCCTGACCTCAGGTGATCTACCTGCCTGGGCCTCTGGAAGTGCTGAGATTACAGGTGTGAGCCACTGCACCCAGCCTGAACTCTTTTCTTTTTCTTTAAATACTTTAAGTTCTAGGGTACATGTGTACAACGTTTGTTACATAGGTATACATGCACCATGTTGGTGTGCTGCACCCATCAACTCTTCATTTACATTAGGTATTTCTCCTAATGCTATCCCTCCCTCAGTCCTCACCCCCCAACAGGCCCCAGTGTGTGATGTTCCCCTTCCTATGACCAAGTGTTCTCATTGTTCAATTCCCACCTATGAGTGAGAACATGTGGTGTTTGGTTTTCTGTCCTTGTGATAGTTTGCTCAGAATGATGGTTTCCAGCTTCATCCATGTCCCTGCAAAGAACATGAACTCATCATTTTTTATGGCTACATAGTATTCCATGGTGTATATGTGCCACATTTTCTTTATCCAGTCTGTCATTGATGGACATTTGGGTTGGTTCCAAGTCTTTGCTATTGTGAATACTGCCACAATAAACATACATGTGCATATGTCTTTAGAGTAGCATGATTTATAATCCTTTGGGTATATACCCAGTAATGGAATGGCTGGGTCAAATGGTATTTCTAGTTCTAGATCCTTCAGGAATCATCACACTGTCTTCCACAATGGTTGAACTAATTTATACTCCCACCAACAGTGTAAAAGCATTCCTGTATCTCCACATCCTCTCCAGCATCTGTTGTTTCCTGACTTTTTAATGATCGCCATTCTAACTGGCATGAGATGGTATCTCATTGTGGTTTTGATTTGCATTTCCCTAATGGCCAGTGATGATGAGCATTTTTTTATATGTCTTTTGGCTGCATAAATGTCTTCTTTTGAGAAGTGTCTGTTCATATCCTTTGCCCACTTTTTGATGGAGTTGTTTTTTTCTTGTAAATTTGTTTAGGTTCTTTGTAGATTCTGTATATTAGCCGTTTGTCAGATGGGTAGATTGCAAAAATTTTCTCCCATTCTGTAGGTTGCCTGTTCACTCTGATGATAGTTCTTTTTCTGTGCAGAAGCTCTTTAGTTTAATCAGATCTCATTTGTCTATTTTGACTTTCGTTGCCATTGCTTTTGGTGTTTTAGTCATGAAGTCTTTGCCTGTGCCTGTGTCCTGAATGGTCTTGCCTAGGTTTTCTTCTAGGATTTTTAGGGTGTTAGGTCTCACATTTAAGTCTTTAATCCATCTCGAGTTAATTTTTGTATACGGTGTAAGGAAGGGATCCAGTTTCAGCTTTCTACATATGGCTAGCCAGTTTTCCCAGCACCATTTATTAAATAGGGAATCCTTTCCCCATTTCTTGTTTTTCTCAGGTTTGTCAAAGATCAGATAGTTGTAGATGTGTGATATTATTTCTGAGGCCTCTGTTCTGTTCCATTGATCTATATCTCTGTTTTGGTACCAGTACCATGCTGTTTTGGTTACTGTAGCTTTGTAGTACAGTTTGAAGTCAGGTAGCATGATGTCTCCATCTTTGTTCCTTTTGCTAAGGATTGTCTTGGCTATGTGGGCTCTTTTTTGGTTCATTTAAACTTTAAAGTAGTTTTTTCCAATTCTGTGAAGAAAGTCAATGGCACCTGGATAGGGATAGCATTGAATCTAAATTACCTTAGGCAGTATGGCCATTGTCATGATATTGATTCTTCCTATCCATGAGCATGGAATGTTCTTCCATTTGTTTGTGTCCTCTTTTATTTCACTGAGCAGTGGTTAGTAGTTCTCCTTTAAGAGGTCCTTCACATCCCTTGTAAGTTGGATTCCTAGGTATTTTATTTTCTTTGTAGTAATTGTGAATGGGAGTTCACTCATGATTTGTCTGTCTGTCTATTATTGGTGTATAGGAATGCTTGTGATTTTTGCACATTGATTTTGTATCCTGAGACTTTTTGAAGTTAATTATCAGCTTAAGGAGATTTTGGGCTGAGACAATGGTGTTTTCCAAATACACAATCATGTCATCTGCAAACAGAGACAATTTGACTACCTGTTTTCATAAATGAATACCCTTTATTTCTTTGTCCTGCCTGATTGCCCTGGCGAGACCTTCTAACACAATGTTGAATAGGAGTGGTGAGACAGGGCATCCTTGTTTCGTCCCGGTTTTCAAAAGAAATGCTTCCAGGTTTGCCCATTCAGTATGATACTGGTTGTGGGTTTGTCGTAAATAGCTCTTATTATTTTGAGATACGTTCCATCAATACCTAGTGTATTGAGAGTTTTTAGCATGAAGGGCTGTTGAATTTTGTCGAAGGCCTTTTCTGCATCTATTAAGATAATCATGTGGTTTTTGTTGTTTGTTCTGTTTATGTGATGGATTACATTTATTGATTTGCAGAAGTTGAATCAGTCTTGTATCCCAGGGATTAAGCCGACTTGATCGTGGTGGACAAGCTTTTTGATGGGCTGCTGGATTCAGTTTGCCAGTATTTTATTGAGGATTTTCACATTGATGTTCATCAGGGATATTGGTCTAACATTCTCTTTTTTTGTTGTATCTCTACCAGGCTTTGGTATCAGGATGATGCTAGCATCATAAAATGAGTTAGGGAAACTTCCCTCTTTTTCTATTGATTGAAATAGTTTTAGAAGGAATGGTTCCAGCTCCTCTTTGTACCTCTGGTAGAATTTGACTATGAATCCTTCTGGTCCTGGGTTTTTTTGGTTGATATGCTATTAATTATTGCCTCAATTTCAGAACCTGTTGTTGGTCTATTCAGAGATTCAACATCTTCCGGTTTAGTCTTGGGAGGGTATATGTGTCCAGGAATTTATTCATTTCTTCTAGATTTTCTAGTTTATTTGCATAGAGGCATTTATAGTATTCTCTGATGGTAGTTAGTATTTCTGTGGGATCAGTGGTGATATCCCCTTTATCATTTTTTATTGTGTTTATTTGATTCTTCTCTCTTCTCTTTATTAGTCCTGCTAGCTGTCTATCTATTTTGTTTATCTTTTCAAAAAACCAGCTCCTGGATTCATTAATTGTTTTGAAGGGTTTTTCATGTCTCTGTCTACTTCAGTTCTGCTCTGATCTTAGTTATTTCTTGCCTTCTGATAGCTTTGAATTTGTTTGCTCTTGTTTCTCTAGTACTTTTAATTGTGATGTTAGGGTGTCAATTTTAGATCTTTACTGCTTTCCCTTGTGGGCATTCAGTGCTATGAATTTCCCTCTACACACTGCTTTAAATGTGTCCCAGAGATTCTGGTACGTTGTGTCTTTGTTCTCATTGGTTTCAAAGAACATCTTTATTTCTGCCTTCATTTTGTTATTTACCCAGTAGTCATTCAGGAGCAGGTTGTTCAGCTTCCATGTAGTTGTGTGGTTTGGAGTGAGTTTATTAATCCTGAGTTCTAATTTGATTTCACTGTGGTCTGAGAGACAGTTTGTTGTGTTGGCCTGAACTCTTAGTAACCCTTTAAGATACCAACTAACTGTGTCATTAAGCTAAATTTATTGTTGTTGTTGTTGTTGCTGTTGTTTGATGGAGTCTCACTCTGTCTCCTAGGGTAGAGTTCAGTGATGTGATCTTGGCTCACTGCAGCCTCTGCCTCCCAGGTTCCAGTAATTCTCCTGCCTCAGCCTCCTGAGTAGCTGGGATTACAGCCATGTGCCACCACCCCTGGAAAATTTTTGTATTTTTAGTACAGATGGGGTTTCACCATGTTGGCCAGGCTGGTCTTGAACTCCTGCCCTCAGGAGATCTGCCCGCCTTGGCCTCCCAAAGTACTAAGATTACAGGCCTGAGCCACCGCACCTGGCCTAAGATAAAATTTAACACCAAAATGGCTCCAGTTGTTCCTAGCTCATGGTCAACACCTTACAGAGGCGTTGATATGGGTGAAAATGTGTATCCCAAATTAAACAAGCAGCCAGGCTGAAGATGTGTTTCACAGATTCAGTCAAGGAATCATAAAATATTATAACTACAATGGAACTAAATCATATTAGCAAACACTTCACCTTACAAATGATAAAATTAGGGCAGAAGTGTAGGCCTTTTGATACCAGAGCAGCTTGATTTTTTAGTATTGATAATATTTGAATGTTTGCATTCCTTTCAAAATTCATGTTGATATTTAATCTTCAATGTAGCAGTATTAAGAAGCGAAACTTTTGGAGGTAATTAAGCAGAGACCTAAATGGATGGGATTAGCAACCTTACAAAAGGGCTGGTGGGAACTAGCTAGGCCTCTTTTGCCCTTTTTTCCTTCCACCCTTCTGCCATGTAATGATACAGTGGGTGTCCCCTCTGTAGATGCAGCAACAAGACACCAACTTGGAAGCAGAGATTAAGCCCTCACCATACACCAAACCTGCCAGTACCTTGATCTTGGGCTTCCCATCCTCCAGAAGTATGAGAAATATATTTCTATCATTTATAAATTACCCAGTCTAACATATTTTGTTACAACAGGATGAATGAACTAAGACAAGTATATAATGATGCCTTTCTTGATATTTAATCATACAGCTTCTAGAACCCTGAGAAATAATCATTTACAGGTAGCAATTCAATTTTTGATCCTTTAGAATATGGGACAAATATAAACATTGTTTGTGGTTGAAGTGCTGAGGCAAGAAAGATTATGAAATTTCAACAGGTGTAGGTAAATGAGTGCTGTTGGGGAGTGGTGGAGGCACTTATGCCATACTTACATTTCCAGTTTTAAAGATTTTGCAATGTAGTTGTGTCTCAGAGGACACTTCTGGGGCTATCAGGAAGACAACTGAGCTAGGAATAGAAATTTAAGACAATAATTCTGGAGGAAGAGTTACATTTAATTCATGTGTTTGTTTATAGCCTTGTTAGTTATTACAACTTTAAACATATAAATTAATATCCATAAGCATTCTGGGCATGAGAGTTTGATTACTTCTGGGAACACATTTTATATTGTTCTTACATGTGTAAGGATCTGTGCTAGGGAGTGTTTCCTGACTACAGAAAGAGTAACCCACTAAATCTGCTTCCACAGAACCTACAATCTAGTAGATGACCAACAGATGATTTCAAACATCAGTGCGTTGACATGAATGCTGGTCTTTGGGGAAGCTGTCTTTTCATGTTTCCTATTAAGTTTATGGACAATTTTATATCCTCCCTGAAATGAGAGTGTTAGTGGTAAGGGAAGGGAAATGACATTTACTATGCATTATCCTCAAGGATTTTGTTAGATGGCTTATGAATGGTTTTTTTTTAATCTTTTCAACTATAGTTCTGCAGGGTACCTATTATTATCTCCATGTTCCTGACAATAATTGTTTAAGGTTACCTAGTTAATAAATTGTACCCCACCAGTTGGAAAACCCAGAAATCTAAATTATTTCAGTTAAAGGTATACAAAGATATTTAGGGAGAGAGAATGAGGCATATTATATTTATTGGTTAGGAAGTAATATTTTCCAAAACAGTTTTTAAAAGAAGATAAATCCTTTACAAGTTTTTACCTAAGATTTGGGAAAGTATCTACACTTCTCCCAGCAAAGAATGTTCATTTCCCAAATACTTACAATGGTAGTACCTGTCACTCTACTATGCACATTGAACATTGTGGAAATTAACATTATTTCCATTTAAAGTACATAAGTTTAGTTAAAATAAATTTAAAAGCTAATGTCTGTAAATAGAGCCATGGTTTATTTTAAAAAGTGCTGGCTATATCAAATACTGGCTATAAAAAATTGTTGTAGAGATGCATTAAGAAACTTAATTATTGAAACAAAATTAGAAATAATATTAAGCCTAGCTTCAAGAGTCAACAAACTAAATTTAAGAGGAGTAGTCAAGAGTTGTCCTTTAATTGGAAATTCATTGCACTACACAGCTGTGGTCTCTCTTTTACATCTGTAGCAGCAGCAGGAACTAATACTGTTACCATAGAGAGAAGCCTAAATCTCTCTCACATCAGAAGTTAAATGCTAGAGACATAAGTTATCATTAACAAGCAAAAACAAATGTGGATGCATTTAACTACACACACACACACAAATCAGAATGAGAAAATATGAAGATCTGTTTTAAAAATTATTAAGATGTTCTATGTTTTAATTTTTGTTCAATTTATGTAGACTTATAAAGTACATTTTGTTCATTTCAAATAGAGTTCTGACTCCATATAAAAATGAGTAGTGAGAAAGTATTTTATATTGTCTTTATTTTAGCTAACACTAATGAGCAGTCAAGATTGGATTATTAGGTCACATATAAAACATAAATTTACACTTTGAGACAGTCTATCTTAAGAGAATACGACAGTGTATAGAGTGTTAACATTTAAATTAATCTATATATAGATGGGGCTTACAGCAATAACTACTACATCTGGCACAGGATTTATGCAATGTCAACTACCAAATGCAAAGACTTGGTATTGAATTGATATAGGGAGGCAAAGGAGGTTTGGGAGATCTGGATATATTCTCCTCAAAAAAAAAAAAAAAAACTAGAATCAAATAAAAATAACTAACATCAAAGGGGAGTTCAGCAGATGCAATGGAAGATGCCTATAGTCCCAGGAGTTCTGGGCTGTAGAGCACTATGCTGATCAGATGTCCACACTAAATTCAGCATCAACATGGTGACCTTGTGGGGAGCTGGAGGATCACCAGGTTGCCTCAGGAGGCATGAAGTGGTCCAGGTTGGAATTGGAGCAGAACAAAACTCTGATACTGATCAGTAGTGGGATCATGCTTGTAGATAGCAACTGCACTCAAATCTGGGAAGCACAGCAATATCTCATTCCTTAAAATACAAATAAAATTTTTTTTTTAAAAAAAGAAAAATCCAATGCAAAAAAGAGATTTAAATGTGACAATTTGACAACCAAAAAAGAAAATATAAAGTAGAAACCATTGTGTATGTTTAACATTGATGGACAGAGAAGAAAAAACAAAAACACCATTGAGAAAATATCCATTGCTTATCTTGACATCAGAAACAAGAACTATTTTAATTTACATTATTTATAATCATCAGTTTTTGAACATTAATTTAAAAACATTTTTGAATGCGAAGTTATTTCCTAACTAACACAACACACAAACACATACACCCTCACAAACAATTTGGGTCATATTTACATGCTTTAAAAAAGCAAAAGCTGTTATTAGATAAGTTATATTTTTTAATTTATTAGCAAAATATGAAAATTTTAGTCTTTGAATTAGATTAGTCAATCTATACTTAGTTTTTAACACGAGCCCAGTATAAAAAGTAGTTGCAGAATCTAAGAAGTAGCTCACTGAAAAATGAAAATCAACTTGGGTGCCTTATTGTACTCATTGTAATCTCTGAGACAATTTCTTAATTTATAGATTACCAAAATCTAGAGAAAATGTCTCAAATCTTTATTGACACTGAAAAAATATACTAAAAAAAAAAGGACTATGAAAGCACAGGCAGGGCCTTCTTCTGTGTTAAAATACATAATTTTTTTTTCAATCAAGAGTTTCAAGTCCATTTTGAATTTTCTGAGTAATAGTACAAATTTAAACTTCTACAAAATTAGACCTCAAAATTATAATTTAATTTGATTAGATCTTGCATCATCATATGTCTATTTTAATTAGATTTAACTTGAAAAAGATATTTTTTCTCCTTCTTCTTGACTCCTCTTCCTCTAACACCCTTTAAGCATAAGTGAGAGTAATAATTTATACATATACAGTTTACATATATATAGCTTTTTAGCATTTTTACAAAGTACTTTTACTGATATATGAAATTCAATAACATTTTTCATTGGCTCTCTAGTTTGAGAATATTTTCAGATTTTTTGTTTTTCAATGTTTCAAGTGCATCTCTGTCAATGACATGCTCTTCTAAATCTCTTCTTTTGAACCCATCCTTAATTCTACAGTAGCGCTGGTTAATAGACCTTTCTATAATGTTAGAAATTGTTTCTATCCACACTGTTCAGAGTACCCACTAAGTATATGTGGCTTTTGAGCACGTACTATGTGGTTAGTGCAGCTAAGAAACCAAATTTTAAATGTAAATGGCCACATGTGGCTAGTGGATACAGTATTAGACAATACAGTCATAAAGGTTTATTCTGAAGTGACTGTTAAATTTCTTATGGATATCACAGAAAACTCTCAATTTTAATATATCCAAATCTGAATATTCATCTCTGCCAATGCACCTACTCTTCCCTCACCATCAAAAACTATACACACATTTACTGCTTTCTATCTGTCCCTCCCTGTCTCTTTCACTTTTACAGAAACAATGCACAGGAATAATGACAAAACTGGTTTTTTTCTTTTCAGTATTACTCCTTAAATAGTTGTTCCTCCATCCTTGTTATCATCTAGGTTTGATACCTCAGACAACTTCAATCATTCCCTGTTTCTCAATCAGCTTCATTAGTTTCTGTTTCTCAGGCACTATATCAAATTATACACCATTCCCCAATTATGTTTTCCTCAACCTTATACTTAGTGCAAACTTTTGATATTTGTCATATTTCAGTGATCAATTCTTTATTATTCAGAACATCATCACCTCTGCTTGGACTTCTGAAGTATTACATTTTCTTGGAAGTTTAAGAGTAGAAGTTCTGTCTGCCTAATTATATACTTTAAGGTATATTAATTATCCTCTTGCCTAATATGAACTAAAAGGAGGTAAGCAGTATTTTTCTTTAGTTTGTCATTGTTAAACTATGTTTATGATTACTTAAACTATGTTTAATAAGCAACATGAAGTTCCCTTTGTGTTTGTTTGTTTTGCTACTGTATTCCCCCTCTCTGGTCTCATATAGTCTTGCTGGGAATATCAATTAAGGCTTTATACTCCTCTGGCTTAAGGGTGACCATGTGACTCCTGGGATTTGGATCAAAGATGGAAAGATACAATGGCAAAAGTGTTGGACAGAATTACAGAATTAATTCCTCAGTACCATGAAAAGATAAATATTAAATTCTTATCCTTTTCTAAACTTCATCATCAGTTTTTCTTTTAATCCTGTGATTGCAAAGCAATCTTTAGAAGTTCTTATTAAACTTAGGCTCCCAGTATTCCTACTAATTAAAACACATACAGGCACACACACACACACACACACACACACACACACACACACAGAGAGAGAGAGAGAAAATGAGATCACAATTAAACATTAAAATCATATAAGGAACAAAAACACCATGAGGATTATTCCAACCCTAAAGCAAAAAGATAAATTGTATCCTAAATGGGAACATTTTAATAAAATGACATTGTATTGAATATAAAAATAATAAAGTAGAAAACAGATTCCCAAGAAATGTCAATTAGATAAGTAGCAGAATTCTGTAAATGTCAGAAGAAAATAATATCATCATCTTTGTAGGGTAAATAATTTTCAATCCATATTCTATTACCAGATAATTTTTAGTAGGTAAATTCTATAAGCAGCTAAGAGTGAGAAAAAAATTAATTACTTTTTAATAAGAAAAAACACAATTCAAAACTTACCTATAGATTTCCAGATTGTGCTTTATTTTCCTCTAATTCATTACCTTAGAAAAGTATTGAACTCTCTGTCTCCCTGATTATTTTATGACCACAGGTGCTTAAAATGACTGAAACTATTGTATATCATTGTATTGTGTGGCTAGTGATTTTGAACAATGCTGCCTCTTCTTAATAGAGTTCTTACCGTTTATCTGTGCCTTATTTTGCAACAAATTCTTCCCAACCTTCCCAACCCCTGTTTGATCATCCTGTAATTGTCCCCATCTCAGTGAAGGCAATTCAATTTTTTCAGTTGCTCAAGCTGGTGTCATCCTTTTCTCCACACCTAATACCCTAATCTATCAGCAAATCCTTCCTGCTCTGCTTTGAAATATATCCAGAATCTGCCTGCTTTTCACTACCTCCACACCATTACAACTGACCTAGTAACATAATTTTTTTACCTAGAACTTTGCAGTGGGCAATAACTGGTCTCCTTTCTGTCATAATTGGTCCCACACATGACTGTGAGAGGGATCCTTTTAATCTGTGGCTTGATGGTTGAATCAGCTTGGAAAAAATTCTCCCAGAGCCCTTATCTTTCAAACAGTGCTTCTGCTCAATAATTTGTGACTCCAAAATATGCAAATGTTAGAAGTTTTCATCATGTCTGTAAGGTCTTTTATACTCGTTTCAGTATTTTCTATCTTCTTAATTCTTCAGACTTCCACCTGAAGATTTCAATTTGTCTTATGATCATGTTGAGTAACCCTCTCTTCCTGTGCTTAATTTTCTGGTAAATCCTTTATCAGGATCTTAATTTTAATTTTAACTGTAACTTTTTTTCTGTTGTCAAAATTTAATTTTAAAAAATAATAGTTTTTTTTAAATTGTGTAATTCTTCCACTTATAATCTATTTTTTTGAACATAAAATTTCACAATTATTTTTAAATTTGTACACTGTAAGTCTAACAACTGGGTCCTGTAGGAATCTGATTCTTTTGTCTGCTTTTTATTTCTTGGCTTCTATTTCTAGATATGCATTACAATTGTTTGTTTGTTTACTTATTTATTTTTGAGATGGAGTCTCGCTCTGTCACCCAGGCTGGAGTGCAGAGGCATGATATCGGCTCGCTGTAACCTCGGCCTCCCGGGTTCAAGTGATTCTTCTGCCTCAGACTCCTGAGTAGCTGGGACTACATGCACGTACCACCACACCTAGCTAATTTTTGTATTATTTAGCAGAGACAGGGTTTCACCATGTTGGCGAGGCTGGTCTCGAACTCCTGACCTCAGTTGATCTGACTGCCTTGACCTCCCAAAGTGCTGGGATTACAGGCGTGAGCCACCGTGCCTCGCCACAATTCTTGATTAAACATTGTGCATTGTTTATGAAAATGTTTGAGAATCTACATGATTTTATGTTATGGCAGGAATAGTTCACCTCATCATCTAGTAAGAACTTTGCAAAGTTTGTTTCCATCTGATTCACGGACCTCTAGAAATTCCATCAGAGAGCTTGCAATGTTTAATAGTACCCTTTTATGGGGGCGAGGTGCAGGACCTACTTCATTATGATAAGACAGTCATATATCTATTCTGCTTTTTAGTGGTGTATTGCATTTTATCCTCATGCCCTGCAGCTCAAGAATCTGTCAAATATCTTCAGTGAAAATGGCAGAAGGTCATTTTCACTCTATGAAGTTTTTTTCTCTCTGAGATCATAGTTTGTTGTTGTTGTTTTTAACTGATTTTTCTAGTTTTTCAAGATAGAAGTCTTGTCTCCTACAAGGATTTCTATCTTAAGAAGTGAAAGTCTTCTTCATGAAGCCTTTTAAAATGCATATGATAACGCTATTCTTTTGCTCAGCATCCTTGAGTGACTTTCAGTTTCACTCAGGGTAAAACCAAACTACCGAGCACATCCAAAAAGCAAATACATGAAATTTTCCCTGGCTACATTTTGACCTCATCTACCGCTCCTTGATCTACTCTGAGACAGCCACTTTAGCTTCCTTGCACTTCCAAAACACTAAGCACACATCTACATTAAATCCTTTGCATTCATTATGCATTTGTTTACTATACTCAGATTTCATGATAACAGCAAAGTGTTCCCTTGTCACCTGCAATAAGATAGCAATACATATCAGTCAGAGTTCATTTGGAAAAGCAGAGTCACTAGGGTACATGCACTGACTCAAATAAATATATACACATCCCTACAATAAAATGGTTGTTACGGGGATTTGGGTTTGCATGATTGTAGGATCTGGTTAAACAGTTTGTGTGAGGCTTTTGCTTCTGTACCTGGTGTTAGATTCTGAAGTTAGCAAGGCAGTCAGTCAGAAAGGTAAGGTGGATGTGAAGTGAGGCAGACAAGAACCAGTTGCAACCTGTGAAAATGGGCAAGAAACCAAAAGATAGACTGGAATCTATGAAGACAAATTACAACGTGTTTTACCACCTCCTATCTTCCCACTTTGGAAATGGCAATGTTTAACAGGAAATACTGGCACCCTTCATCAAATAGCTGAACACAAACCTCAGCCAAAAATTGTAGAACTGAACGGGGAAAATCTGCTATGATCTGATGTTGCTACTGGAGAGGCTGCTATCCCACATCAAAAGAAACAAGTTAATGACCATATTGCACAGGCTTCAACAGCTACTTGTGTCTTGTACTGCCTCCCGACATGTAACAAGATGGCTGCCGCCATTCCCCTCCCTTCCTCATCTTGTGTGCCATGTCTCCTGTGGCCCACACCAACAGTGATCAATGTGGAGAAGGGAATTCTAGGAAGCGGAGTGCCACCTTAGCCAAGTTTACGCAATACAAACCTACCACAGCCCATCTTTTGTCAACTTGAATCCATATACATTTATTTTATCAATACTGAACATTCAAATAAAGACAATAGCCTCTGCTAGCCACATTTCTACACTCTGTTTCTACAAAATCAACTTTTTTTAGATTCCATTCAAAAGTGAGATCATATAGCATTTTTTTCTGTGCCTGCCTTATTTTATTTAGCATAATGTCCGCTAGGCTCATCCATGTTGTCATAAATGACAAAATTTATTTTTTGTTTAAGACTGTATGTAGTATACCATTGTGTGTATGCATATATGGCACTTTTTTTTATCCATTTATCCATTTTTTATATATTTATCACATTTTCTTTATCCATTTAGCCACTAATGAACGCTTAGGTTTTTTCCATATCTTGGCTATTGTGAATAATGCTGAAATGAATATGGGAGTGAACACATCTCTTCAACATGTAGATTTTAATTCCTTTGAATATATACCCAGAAGTGAGATTGCTGGATCATACAATAATTCTACTTTTTTTTTTTTGGGAACCTCTGTGCTATTTTCCAAAACAGCTATATCAATTTACATTTCCACAATGTACAATTTTTACCTTTTCTTCATACCCTTTTGCCAACACTTGTTATCTTTTGTCTTTTTAATGATAGCCATTGTAACAAGGTGTGAACTGATATCTCATTGTGGTGGTGGTGTGCATTCCACTGATGATTAGGGATGTTGAGCATTTTTTTTTTACATATTTGTTGATCATTTGTACCTCTTGAAAAATATCTTTTCAGATCCTTTGCTCATTTGTTTGATCCAGTTATTTCTTTTCCTGCTATTGAGTTATGTAAGCTCCTTATTTATTTTGAATTTTAGCCCTTTGTAAATATTTTCTTCCAATTCATATGTTGCCTCTTCATTCTGTTCATTATTTCCTTTGCTGTGCAGAAGCTTTGTAGTTTGATGCAATCCTGTTTGTCTGTTATTGCTTTTGTTATACAAGGGAGAGCTGTATACATAAGCAGAAGTATGCTTTGCTATTGCTATGATATTGATATTCCAATATCACACAGTTTCTCCCTTCTGTTCTCTTCTAGGAGCTTTATAGTTTCAGATCTTACATTTAAGTCTGTTATCCATTTTGAGTTGAGTTTTGTATGTGGTGTGAGATAAGGGTCTAACTTCATTCTTCTGCATATGGATATCTAGTTTTCCCAGCACCATTTATTAAAGAGACTGTCCTTTCCCCATGGTAGGTTATTGGCACCTTTGTCAAAAATCAATTGACCATAAATACTAGGGTTTATTTCTGGGCTTTGTATCCTGTTCTGCAGGTCAAGGTGTCTGTTTTTATCCTGGCTGACAAACAGAAGGGATGGGGAAAGGGAAAATGTTGATGGAAGGGAACAAAGATTTAGTTAGACTGGAGACATACTCTTTAATGATCTATTGCAATGCATGATGACCACAGTTAATAGTGTGTTGTATATTTTGAAATTGCTAAAGACTGGATTTTGACATAATCACCACATAAAAATGTTGAGTTGATGGCATAATGGTTATGTTGATTGGCTTGTCTGCATCTTTCTATTATGTACACAGGCCAAAACATCACATTGTTCTCTCTCTCTCTCTCTCTCTGTGTGTGTGTGTGTGTATATATATATATATATATATATATATATAAAAACATCACATTGTACTATATATATACACACACATATATTGTACTATATATACATTGTACTATATATGTAAACACAGATATATATATATACATATACATATATACATACAGTTATTATTTGTTAATTTAAAATAAATATTTTTAAAAGACAATAGCAAAAGCATACTTCTGCTTACTTATACAGTGCTCCCTTGTATAATTGAAAATATGTAAAATATCTCCACCAACAATGATACAACATCCTTTTATTTGGTGTTGGATGATATTCATTCTTTATCTAGCTGAGACATACTTTGATATTATGCAACTTAAATTTTGAGACCTAAGAGTAACTATTATTAACACATTATATGTTACATGGTAGGGGAACCAAAAAAGGGGAAGACAAAAACATTGGTTAACACACACAAATATATCCAGATCAGAATAAGTGAGAGATGATCACAGCTCTTACAATTTTTTAATAAATTAGTTTATACGTAACTTCTTCCACTGTCTTTCCATATTCTTTTGCTTTCCTCGTGGACTTTGTTACTTGCCTGATGGGGAGTGATCCATGTCTTCCTTCCTGAAGTGTATGGATCATCATGGTACCTACCTGTATTTGGTAACTGTAGTTCTCCCTTTATTTTAATTATGCACATCAAAGTACTAAGAAACAGCCTAGGGGACCTTTTGCGTTACAGTTATATTTCTTCTCATCATTATTGTATAGAACCGTCAAATTCTCACTGTGATAGTCAAGATCAGTCACCACCATCAGTACAGCAACCCCCTTTTCTGCTTCCTTATTTACTGGCCTAAAGAATCCAAAGTAGCCCAGTGGCAGTCTCAAACTTCAGTTTAGTGAATCCATTGATGTTTCTCCTGCTAAAAGCATTCATCCCTTAAAAATGCAGACCCTAAAATTGCTCAACAAGGAAGTAAAAATTTTGCAAGTGCATCAATAGGGATAAGAGTGAGAGGAATCATTCTTCTTTCAATCCCTTGATTCCCTGACCTGTGAATCCTACCTACAGGATTAAAGGGCCCCATATTGTTTGCTGATATGTTGGAGGATGTTAATGGAGTTTTGCAAAGTGTTGCTACCAGTTGGTGGATAATCAATTCCTCATAAAGACAATGTCAAGCTGCTTGAAAATTTAGATTAATTCATATGTAAATGGTGATCTATTATTAAGATCAATAACATCAAGACAAATGAAAATGACACTTGGACTATCTACAGTAGTGAAGAATGCACCACTCTGTCCCCTTCCTCAAGTCTATTGTGGTGTATGAGGAATTAATATTACCATTTATTTAGCTGGTAAGTATTTTTCAAACATTTTTCTTTGCAAAAATTGTGCTGAGAGTGATGCAAAAGAGAAGATGAGCTTTATTTCCTAATGGAGTATACTCAAAGTAATCTTTATTCCTATAAAAGTTTCAAATACCACATCAGTCAGCTTCCTTGAGAATGGTTCAAAACCACATTGTGAAACTACTGATTTGATTGTAGTACTGATTTGATTTTCATTTCTCTGATGATAAATGATGTTTAGCACCTTTTCATATACCTATTTGTTATTTGTATATTTCTTTTGAAAAATATCTATTCAGATCTTTTACCCATACTTTAGTAAGATTTTTTAAAATTTATTTTATTATTATTATACTTTAAGTTTTAGGGTACATGTGCACAATGTGCAGGTTAGTTACATATGCATACATGTGCCATGCTGGTGTGCTGCACCCATTAACTTGTCATTTGGCATTAGGTATATCTCCTAAAGCTATCCCTCCCCCCTCCCCCCACCCCACAGCAATCCCAGAGTGTGATGTTCCCCTTCCTATGTCCATGTGTTCTCATTGTTCAATTCCCACTTATGAGTGAGAGTATGCGGTGTTTGGTTTTTTGTTCTTGCGATAGTTTACTGAGAATGATGATTTCCAATTTCATCCATGTCCCTACAAAGGACATGAACTCATCATTTTTTATGGCTGCATAGTATTCCATGGTGTATATGTGTCACATTTTCTTAATCCAGTGTATCATTGTTGGACATCTGGGTTGGTTCCAAGTCTTTGCTATTGGGAATAGTGCCGCAATAAACATACGTGTGCATGTGTCTTTATAGCAGCAAGATTTATAGTCCTTTGAGTATATACCCAGTAATGGGATGGCTGGGTCAAATGGTATTTCTAGTTCTAGATCCTTGAGGAATCGCCACACTGACTTCCACAATGGTTGAACAAGTTTACAGTGCCACCAACAGTGTAAAAGTGTTCTTATTTCTCCACATCCTCTCCAGCACCTGTTGTTTCCTGATTTTTAATGATTGCCATTCTAACTGGTGTGAGATGGTATCTCATTGTGGTTTTGATTTGCATTTCTCTGATAGCCAGAGATGGTGAGCATTTTTTCATGTGTTTTTTGGCTGCATAAATGTCTTCTTTTGAGAAGTGTCTGTTCATGTCCTTCGCCCACTTTTTGATGGGGTTGTTTTTTCTTGTAAATTTATTTGAGTTCATTGTAGATTCTGGATATTAGCCCTTTGTCAGATGAGTAGGTTGCAAAAATTATCTCCCATTCTGTAGGTTCCCTGTTCACTCTGACAGTAGTTTCTTTTGCTGTGCAGAAGCTCTTTAGTTTAATTAGATCCCATTTGTCAATTTTGGCTTTTGTTGCCATTGCTTTTGGTGTTTTAGACATGAAGTCCTTGCCCATGCCTATGTCCTGAATGGTAATGCCTAGGTTTTCTTCTAGGATTTTTATGGTTTTAGGTCTAACATTTAAGTCTTTAATCCATCTTGCATTGATTTTTGTATAAGGTGTAAGGAAGGGATCCAGTTTCAGCTTTCTACATATGGCTAGCCAGTTTTCCCAGCACCATTTATTAAATAGGGAATCCTTTCCCCATTTCTTGTTTTTCTCAGGTTTGTCAAAGATCAGATAGTTGTAGATATGCGGTGTTATTTCTGAGGGCTCTGTTCTGTTCCATTGATGTATATCTCTGTTTTGGTACCAGTACCACACTGTTTTGGTTACTGTGGCCTTGTAGTATAGTTTGAAATCAGGTAGCGTGATGCCTCCAGCTTTGTTCTTTTGGCTTAGGATTGACTTGGCAATGCGGGCTCTTTTTTGGTTCCATATGAACTTTAAAGTAGTTTTTTCCAATTCTGTGAAGAAAATCATTGGTAGCTTGATGGGGATGGCATAGAATCTATAAATAACCTTGGGCAGTATGGCCATTTTCACGATATTGATTCTTCCTACTCATGAGCCTGGAATGTTCTTCCATTTGTTCGTACCTCCTTTTATTTCATTGAGCAGTGGTTTGTAGTTCTCCTTGAAGAAGTCCTTCACATCCCTTGTGAGTTGGATTCCTAGGTATTTTATTCTCTTTGAAGCAATTGTGAATGGGAGTTCACTGATGATTTGGCTCTCTGTTTGTTATTGGTGTATAAGAATGCTTGTGATTTTTGTACATTAACTTTGTATCCTGAGACTTTGCTGAAATTGCTTATCAGCTTAAGGAGATTTGGGGCTGAGACGATGGGGTTTTCTAGATATACAATCATGTCATCTGCAAACAGGGACAATTTGACTTCCTCTTTTCCTAATTGGATACCCATTATTTCCTTCTCCTGCCTAATTGCCCTGGCCAGAACTTCCAACACTATGTTGAATAGGAGGGGTGAGAGAGGGCATCCCTATCTTGTGCCAGTTTTCAAAGGGAATGCTTCCAGTTTTTGCCCATTCAGTATGATATTGGCTGTGGGTTTTTCATAGATAGCTCTCATTATTTTGAGATATGTCCTATCAATACCTAATTTATTGAGAGTTTTTAGCATGAAGGGTTGTTGAATTTTGTCAAAGGCCTTTTCTGCATCTATTGAGATAATCATGTGGTTTTTGTCTTTGGTTCTGTTTATATGCTGGATTACATTTATTGATTTGCGTATATTGAATCAGCCTTGAATCCCAGGGATGAAGCCCACTTGATCATGGTGGATAAACTTTTTGATGTGCTGCTGGATTCGGTTTGTCAGTATTTTATTGAGGATTTTTGCATTAATGTTCATCAAGGATATTGGTCTAAAGTTCTCTTTTTTGGTTGTGTCTCTGCCTGGCTTTGGTATCAGGATGATGCTGGCCTCATAAAATGAGTTAGGGAGGATTCCCTCTTTTTCTATTGATTGGAATAGTTTCAGAAGGAATGGTACCAGTTCCTCCTTGTACCTCTGGTAGAATTTGGTGGTGAATCCATCTGGTCCTGGACTCTTTTTTGTAGGTAAGCTATTGACTATTGCCACAACTTCAGATCCTGTTATTGGTCTAATCAGAGATTCAACTTCTTCCTGATTTAGTCTTGGGAGGGTGTAGGTGTCGAGGAATTTATCCATTTCTTCTAGATTTTCTAGTTTATTTGCGTAGAGGTGTTTGTAGTATTCTCTGATGGTAGTTTGTATTTCTGTGGGATCGGTGGTGATATCCCCTTTATCATTTTTTGTTGCATCTATTTGATTCTTCTCTCTTTTCTTCTTTATTAGTCTTGCTAGCAGTCTATCAATTTTGTTGATCCTTTCAAAAAACCAGCTCCTAGATTCATTAATTTTTTGAAGGGTTTTTTGTGTCTCTATTTCCTTCAGTTCTGGCTCTGATTTTAGTTATTTCTTGCCTTCTGCTAGCTTTTGAATGTGTTTGCTCTTGCTTTTCTAGTTCTTTTAATTGTGATGGTAGGGTGTCAATTTTGGATCTTTCCTGCTTTCTCTTGTGGGCATTTAGCGCTATAAATTTCCCTCTACACACTGCTTTGAATGTGTCCCAGAGATTCTGGTATGTTGGGTACTCCTCTGAGACAAAACTTCCAGAGGAATGATCAGACAGCAGCATTTGTGGTTCATGAAAATCCGCTTTTCTGCAGCCACCACTGCTGTTACCCAGGCAAACAGGGTCTGGAGTGGACCTCTAGCAAACTCCAACAGACCTGCAGCTGAGGGTCCTGTCCGTTAGAAGGAAAACTAACAGAAAGGACATCCACACCAAAAACCCATCTGTACATCACCATCATCAAAGACCAAAAGTAGATAAAACCACAAAGATGGGGAAAAAACAGAGCAGAAAAACTGGAAACTCTTAAAACAGAGTGCCTCTCCTCCTCCAAAAGAATGCAGCTCCTCACCAGCAATGGAACAAAGCTGGACGGAGAATGACTTTGACGAGTTGAGAGAAGAAGGCTTAGGAAATTCAAATCAAAGGCAAAGAAATTGAAAACTTTGAAAAAAATTTAGATGAATGTATAACTAGAATAACCAATACAGAGAAGTGCTTAAGGAATTGATGGAGCTGAAAGCCAAGGCTCAAGAACTACATGAAGAATGCAGAAGCCCCAGGAGCTGATGCAATCAACTGGAAGAAAGGGTATCAGTGATGGAAGATGAAATGAATGAAATGAAGTGAGAAGGGAAGTTTAGAGAAAAAAGAATAAAAAGAAATGAACAAAGCCTCCAAGAAATATGGGACTATGTGAAAAGACCAAATCTACGTCTGATTGGTGCACCTGAAAGTGACGGGGAGAATGGAACCAAGTTGGAAAACACTCTGCAGGATATTATCCAGGAGAACTTCCCCAATCTAGCAAGGCAGGCCAACATTCATATTCAGGAAATACAGAGAACACCACAAAGATACTCCTCAAGAAGAGCAACTCCAAGACACATAATTGTCAGATTCATCGAAGTTGAAACGAATAAAAAAATGTTAAGGGCAACCAGAGAGAAAGGTTGGGTTACCCACAAAGGGAAGCCCATCAGACTAACAGCAGATCTCTTGGCAGAAACACTACAAGCTAGAAGAGAGTGGGGGCCAATATTCAACATTCTTAAAGAAAAGAATTTTCAACCCAGCATTTCATATCCCACCAAACTAAGCTTCATAAGTGAAGGAGAAATAAAATACTTTACAGACAAGCAAATGCTGAGAGATTTTTGTCACCACCAGGCCTGCCCTAAAAGAGCTCCTGAAGGAAGCACTAAACATGGAAAGGAACAACTGGTACCAGCCACTGCAAAACCATGCCAAATTGTAAAGACCATCGAGGCTAGGAAGAAACTGCATCAACTAATTAGCAAAATAACCAGCTAACATCATAATGACAGGATCAAATTCACACATAACAATATTAACTTTAAATGTAAATGGACTAAATGCTCCAATTGAAAGACACAGACTGGCAAATTGGATAAAGACTCAAGACCCATCAGTGTTCTGTATTCAGAAAACCCATCTCACATGCAGAGACACACATAGGCTCAAAATAAAAGGATGGAGGAAGATCTACCAAGCAAATGGAAAACAAAAAAAGGCAGGGGTTGCAATCCTAGTCTCTGATAAAACAGACTTTAAACCAACAAAGATCCAAAGAGACAAAGAAGGCCATTACATAATGGTAAAGGGATCAATTCAACAAGAAGAGCTAACTCTCCTAAATATATATGCACCCAATACAGGAGCACCCAGATTCATAAAGCAAGTCCTGAGTGACCTACAAAGAGACTTAGACTCCCACACAATAATAATGGGAGACTTTAACACCCCACTGTCAACATTAGAGAGGTCAACGAGACAGAAATTTAACAAGGATACCCAGGAATTGAACTCAGCTCTGCACCAAGCAGACTTAATAGACATCTACAGAACTCTCCACCCCAAATCAACAGAATATACATTTTTTTCAGCACCACATCACACCTATTCCAAAATTGACCACATAGTTGGAATTAAAGCTCTCCTCAGCAAATGTAAAAGATCAGACATTATAACAAACTGTCTCTCAGACCACAGTGCAATCAAACTAGAAGTCAGGATTAAGAAACTCACTCAGAACCGCTCAACTACATGGAAACTGAACAACCTGCTCCTGAATGACTACTGGGTACATAACGAAATGAAGGCAGAAATAAAGATGTTCTTTGAAACTTTAGTATGATTATTAGATTTTTTTCCTATTGAGTTGTTTGACTGCCTTACATATTCTGGTTATTGATCCCTCATCAGATGGCTAGTTTGCAAATATTTTCTCCCATTCTGTGGGTTATCTCTTCACTTTATTGATTGTTTCCTTTGCTAACTTCAAGTTAAAGAATTATTTAACTTGATGTGATCTCATTTATCCATTTTTGCTTTGGCTGCCTGTGCTTTAGACGTATTACTCAAGAAATGTTTTCCCAGACAAATGTCCTTGAGGGATTTCCCAGTGTTTCCTTTTAGTAGGTTCATAGTTTATGGTCTTAGATTTAAATCTTTAGTAGATTTTTATTTGATTTTTGTACATGGTGAGAGATAGGAAATGTCTTCCACATATGGATATTCAGTAATCCCAGCACCATCTATTGAAGATACCTTTTCCCAATGTATATTACCAGCACCTTTGTTGAAATTAAGTTCACTGTACATGTATGGATTTACTTCTGGATTCTCTATTCTGTTTCATTAGTCTATCTGTCTCTTTTTAAGTCAGCACCACGCTATTTTGTGTACTATAGCTCTGCAGTATAATTTGAACTCAGATAATGTGATTCTTCCAGCTTTGATCTTTTGCTCAGGATGGCTTTTGGCTACTCTGGGTCTTTTGTGGCTCCATGAATTTTAGGATTATTTATGCTATTTCTGTGAAGAATGCCATTGGTATTTTGATAGGGATTGCATTGAATCTGTAGATTGCAGTCACTTGTTACTGATCTATTCAGGTTTTAGATTTTTTCATGGTTCAGTCTTGGTATGCTGTATGTATCTAGGAAACTATTCATTTCTTCTAGGTTTTCCAATTTATTGGCATATAGTTGCTCATAGTGGTCTCTGATAATCTTTTGAATTTCTGTAGTATCAATTATAATGCCTCCTTTTTTAACTGGGAGTTGAAAAAAGAATTAATGAAGACTACATTAATGGAGAATGTAGTCTTCATTAATGCTCTGAATCAATAGTGAATTTATTTACTTGGGTCTTGTCTCTTTCTTAGTCTGAGTAAATGATTGTCATTTATCTCTTCAAAAGACAAATTTTTGTTTATTTCTGCTCTGGTTTTGTCATTACTTTTATTTCACAAATTTAGTGTTTTGTTTGCTCTTGCCATTCTATTTCTTTAAGATGCATTATTAGGTTGTTTATTTAGTTTTTCTGCATTTTTGATGTAGGTGCTTATTGATATAAATTTCCTTTCAGTGCTGCTTTTGCTTTATCCCATAGGTTTTTATATGTTGGTATTTTCATTTTCATTTTTTTCTAGACATTTTAAAATTTCTTTCTCAATTTTTTCATTGAAACCCTGAGTCATTCAGAAGCATATTGTTTAATTTCCATTTGCTTTTTGAGTTTCTAAAGTTCATCTTTTTATTGATATCTAGTTTCATTCCATTGTGGTGAAAGAAGATACTTAACATCAATTCATTTTTATGATTTTTTTAAGACTTGTTTTTGTCCCAACATATAGTCAATCTTTGAGAATGAGTCATGTGCTGAGGAGAAGAATCTATCATCTCTAGTCTTTGGATAAAATATTCTTTAAATATCTATTAGGTTCTTTTGGTCTATAGGGCACATTAAATCCAGTATTTCACTGTTTATTTTCTGTCTGAATGATCTGTCCACTGCTGAAAGTGGGGTGTTGGAGTCTTCAGCTATTACTGTAATGGAGTCCATCTCCCTGCATATGTCTAATAATATTTGCTTTATATATCCAGGATCTCCAGTGTTGGGTGCATATATATTTACAATTATTACAACCTTTTGCTGAACTGACCCCTTTATCATTACATAATGACTTTCTTTGTCTCTATTTATAGTAGGATCTTGAAATCTATTTTGTCTCATATAAGTAGATGTACTCTTGTTCTTTTTGGTTTCCATTTGCGTGGAATATCTTTTTCCATCCCTTTATTTCCAGTCTATATATGACTTTATAAGTGAAGTGTGCTTCATGTAGTCAATACACTATTGGGTCTTGTATGTTTTATCCAGTCAGCCATTCTATGTCTTCTTATTGGCGATTTTAGTCCATTTACATTCAATGTAATTATTGAGAAGTAAGGACTTACTACTGTCATTTTATAATTTGTCTCCTGGTTATATTGTGATCTTCTTTTCCTTCCTTCTTCCTTCTTTCCTTCCTTCCTTCCTTACTTACTTTTTGCCTTCCTTCCTTTCTTTCTACCTTCCTTCTTTCCTTAATTTAGTCCTTCTGTCTTTCTTTATGTGAGGTGATTTTCTCTGGTAGTATGTTTTAATTTCTTGCTTTTTATTTTCTGAGTATCTGTTTTAGGTTTTTATTTATTTTAGGTTATCATGAGGCTTGCAAATAACATCCTGTAACCCATCATTTTAAACTGATGACAACTTAACACTGATTGCAAAAACAAGTAACAAACAAGCAAAGAGAAAACTAAAAAAAAAAAAAAACTCAACATTTTAACTTCTTCCCTCTGCTTTTTAATGTTTCATTGTTTCTATTTACATTTTACTGTACTATGTCTTAAAAAGTTGTAGTTACTGTTTTTGATCAGTTCCTCATTTAGTCTTTTTATTCAAAATATTAGTAGTTTTCACAACACAATTACAGTGTTGTAATAGTCTGTGTGCTTACTACTACTAGTGAATTTTGTATATTCAGATGATTTCTTATTGCTCATTAACATTTTCCTTTAGATTGAAGAACTCCCTATGGCATTTCTTGTAGGACAAGTCTTGTGTTGATGAAATCCCTCAGCTTTTTGTTTGTCTGGGAAAGGGCTAATTTCTCTTCTATGTTTGAAGGATATTTTCACTGGATATACAGTTTTAGAATGAAGGTTTTTTGTTTATTCTCTTCAGCATCTTAAATATGTCATGCCACTCTTTTCTGGCCTAGGAGATTTGTTCTGAGAAGTCTGAGGCCAGATATATTGGACCTTCTTTGTATGTTACTTGTTTCTTTTTTCGTGATGCTTCTAGGATCTTTTCTTCATCCCTAGCCATTGGGAATTTGATTATTAAATGCCTTGAAATAGTCTTATTTGGGTAAAACCTGCTTGATGTTAAATAACCTTATTGTACTTGAATATTGATATCTTTCTCTAGGTTTGCAGAGTTCTCTGTTATTATCCCTTTAAATAAACTTTCTATCCCAATCTCTATCTTTTTCTCTTTATAATTAGTACCTCTTACAGTTGTCACATTGAGGCGATTATCTAGATGTTGTAAATGTGCTTTATTCTTTTTTATTTCCTCTATGTTTTCTCAAAGATCCTGCCTTTGAGCTCACTACTTTCTTCTGCTTGATCCATTCTGCTGCTGAGAGATTGATGCATTCTTCAGTATGTCAACTGCATGTTTCAGCTTCAGAATTTTTACTTTATTCTTTTAAAATATTTCAATCTCTTTGTTAATTTTATCTCACAGGATTCTAAGTTTCCTTTCTGTGTTATCTTAAATTTTGTTGAGCTTCCTCAAAACAGCTAGTTTGAAATATCTGTCTGAAAGTTCACATATCTCTGTCAATCCAGGATTGACCACTGATGCCTGATTTAATTTGCTGAGTAAGGTCATGTTTTTCTGGATGATCTTGATGGTTGTGTATGTTAGTGAATGCATGGGCACTGGAGAGTTAGGTATTTATTGTAGCCTTCATCATCTTGGCTTGTTAGTACCTATCCTTCTTTGGAAGACTTTCCAAGTATTCAAAGGGAATTGAGTGTTGTGATCTAAGTCTTTGGCCACTGCAGCTTTATTTGCATCAGGAGATACCTCGAACCCAGTAATCCTGTGACTCTTACAGACTCATAGAGGCACTGCTTTGGTGGTCTTAGATAATATCCAGGAGAATACTGTGAATTAATAGGCATAGACTCTTGTTCTTTTCCCTTACTGTCCCTCAAAAAAATTGGAGCTTCCTTCTTTTTGTTTAGCTGCCTGGTACTAAGGTAGGGGTCACACAAGCACTCCTGTGGCCACCACTAAGACTGCACTGGGTCAGACCCAAATGTATCAAAAAGATTGTAGTAACATTTAGATGTGTACCTATATGCATGTTGTCTAAAAAGACTTCTGTTTTAAAAAATACAGGGCTTAATACATACACCACCAAGACTAATTAATGTTCTTTGGCCCTCATTGAAATTATTTTTTAGACATTAACTAAAGAAAGCTCATTTCTCTTCTAAAATAGCAATCAACAATATTTTTAACCAAACAATGGAAGAAAATTTGATCTCTTTTAATAATAAAAATCATGACTAACTTTTGCCATGTATTAATTACTATTCATGAAATTCTTTCACTCATGTGAAATAGCAGACAGCTAGTTAGAAACAGGGCTTTACTGAAGTGACACCTATTCACTCACAGTGAGATTCACTGAATACCAAAAGGAGAGATGTATTTGTTAAGTAGACAGAAAGCACAGTTTCTCACCTCTGTGGTTCTCTCTCCTAAATAATTCCCAATTCACCTGTTAAGATTTTCTCCTTTACCACCCTCAAACCAAAATCTATGAAACAGTATTCTAGTCCCTTAAACAAAGATTTACATGTATGATCCTCATGTGTATTTTTCAATCCTGACTAGAATGTTTTTTCCCTACGGTAAACACCTGTCTAGTTCACAATATTCCTTTTCTAATAATTTTCCTCCCACACAGTCAGCTATTGTATTTTTTCAATGCAGTCAACAAAGTAAGCCAATTTCTTCACAAGAGCACATAGAAATTCAACAACTGAATATTAGCCACATGCATCAGCAGAAGCAGAGAAAGTTGCTTTACAAAGAGAAAGGTGAGAATGAAGAAGATCCTGAGAGAAGTAGAGATAAGCAACATCCATTAACAGAAAGAAAGAGAGTAACCTTAATTACCAATGTATTTCATTTCCTCAGTCTAGTGCTCAAAGAGGCCTTATTGTACTTTCTCCCTTTAAGTAATAATAATAATAAATTGCAACTTACAGCTACATAACGGTAATTAATAGAAACTAGTGCTTATTGAGGGTTTACCAAGAAACAAGCAGTACTATAAGCACTTCATATACACTAACACATTTAATCTTAATATTAACTTAGTAAAGTAGCTACTCTTATCACCCTAATTTTATATATGAGTAAGTGGGTGATATGGATTCTTGAAAATTGTCTGAAGTTACATTGATGTAGCCAAGATTTAAACACAGGAAGTCCAGTTTCAAGGTTTGTGCTGAGTTTGAACACGCATTTAGTTTTTAATAGGTTCATTCTATGCATTTCTATTATTTAGGACTGAAATAGACTTTTGCTTCTGGATGAAATGGAGTAACTTTACAAGAATTTTACCCCTTCACCTGAACCAATCAAATAATCAGACAAAATGTACTAAATAACTGTATTCAGGACACTGGGGATCAAGCGATAAGACATCTTTTCCTGATTAATAAGAAACAAATGAAAGAATCCCAGCAATTACCAAGTCATTCTGCCTTGAGAAAGTTTGCAGACTGTGCTGCAGGGAGGGGAAAACCAGGCAGAGACCAGTGGGTGCTCTGAGTTGAGGAGACAACACTGTCGGTTCAAGGAGACAAAGAAAGCCACAGTTTCCAGGAAAGAGTACTCATGAATTTAAAGCTAAGCAGAAAAAAACCTCAGGGGGTTTGGAGAGGATCCATTTTGAATATTAAGCATAGTACTTCTCAGTACACACGGGGCTAAGAGATGCCATAGGAAAAAGCCACTCAAATGAACTAGAAGGAATAATACCTAAAGAATAACATGTAAAGCTCACAGAATGCAGGAATAGTGCCTGTAAACCAGTCATTGGAAAGCCTCATAATTTATGCAGAAATTAGTAGTATTCAGAAGAACTTTCATCAGTAAGAGGAAGAAATAAGCCCTAGGAAAATTGTTGCTCTTGTCACAAATAAAATAATATTAGAAGAAGGACAAAAAAGAATTCAACTATTACAACTAGTTTGAACAAGTCCAGGAAAAAAAGCGCAAGAACATTTATATATCCACCACTCAGCAAGGCAAGACTAATGTTATCAATGTAACGTTATCAGACACGATAATGTTATCAGTGTAACGTTATCAGACGCGATAATGTTATCAATGTAACGTTATCAGGCGCGATAATGTTATCAATGTGACGTTATCAGGCACGATAATGTTATCAATGTGACGTTATCAGGCACGATAATGTTATCAATGTGACGTTATCAGGCACGATAATGTTATCAATGTGACGTTATCAGGCACGATAATGTTATCAATGTGACGTTATCAGGCACGATAATGTTATCAATGTGACGTTATCAGGCACGATAATGTTATCAATGTGACGTTATCAGACACGATAATGTTATCAATGTGACGTTATCAGACACGATAATGTTATCAACGTGACGTTATCAGACATGAATAGAAGCAGGAAAATATGACCCATAAAGAGGAGAAAAGTTGATCAATCAAAACCAGCACAAAACTGAAACAAATGGAATACTTCTCAGATAAACACTATAAAAGTTATTGTAACTGCATTTTACAAATTCAAAAAGCTGTAAGTCTGATTTAACATGTTAAAATAGAGATCTTCTGTGTACACAGAAAATCTTTTGGAAAAGAGCCAAATCTCATTGCTAGAGATGAAAACTGGAGTGACTGAGATGAAAAATATAATGGTTGTGTTTGATGTAAGACTAGATATTGTAAAAGTAAGTTTAGTTAACTTGACATAGCAACAGAAGTTATTAAAAATGAAACACAGATAGAAAAGTACTTTTAAAAAATGCACAGAGCACCAAATCAGTGGGACAACTTCAAGTAGTCTAATTTACATACAGATGGAGTCTCCAAAGGAGGGGAGAGGGAATGGAAAAATGTTTGCTGAGATGTTTGCCACCAAATTTTACAAATTTGATAAATGCTATAAATTGACAGGTCCAATAAGGTCAAACAAAATCATAAAAAGAAAACAATATACCCCAATTAGCATTCTAATCATGTTGCTCAAAACCAACGGCAAAGAAAAAAAGTCTTTAGAACAGCCAAATATAAAAGAATAACTTACTCACTGAAGAACAAAGAAAAGGACAACACAAGATTGCTATGGAAAAAAAAATGTAGACCAGAGGATAGATATATCTAAAGTCTTACAATCAACAACAAATAAACACAACATCAAGCAATAATTCTATACCCAGAGAAAATACCCCATAAATGAGGTTTCAATGAACACTTTTTATGCACATAAGAGTTGAAAGAGCTCAACACCAACAGATGTGCACCGCAAAAAAAATTTAAGTATTTAAGACAGAAAAATATGATATCAGATGGAAATCTGAATGACACAAAGCAATAAAGAGCTCTAGAAATGGTATGTTAGTAAACATATATAATTTTTTTCTTTGTTAAAGCTCCATTAAAAACAGATTACAATACAATCTGAGGCTTATAATATATGCAAAAGCAATATATTGTCACAACAGGAGAAATGAAAAGTTACAATTAGAAATTCTTATATGCTAATTGAAATGATATGGTATACATACCAGATGTATAGTCCAAATTCTTAAGTAGTCACTAAAATAACAACAAAAGCAAGAGCAACAAAAGAGTTATAGCTCACAAAGGAAATAAAGTGGAATCAACAACAAAGGAAATCATTTTTAAAAAATCCAAAGCATGAATAGAAAAAAACAAAGAAAAGGGAACAATGAACACATGAGACAAATAGAAAACAAATATTAAAGTGGTAGATTTAAATCTAAAAATATTCAAAATATTAATAATCACATTAAAAGTAAGTGAACTAAATATATCAAGTGAAAGTTAGAGATTTACTGAATTTAAAAAGTAAGGAAAAATTCTATGGTTTCTAGCAAAAAAAAAAGTTAAAATTAAGATACAAATAGACTAAAATGAAAAAGATAGGAAAGATAAATCATGCTAGCACCAATAAAAAAAAAAACTCCACTTCTAGCAGGCTAAGAAAAAGAGAGGAGAGAAAATTCCTAATACCAGAAATGAAAGAGATGACATCACTACAGATACTATGGACACAAAAAGAATAATAAAAAGACACTATAAACAACTCTATGCCCACAAATTTGATAACATGGATGAATGTACCAGTTTGTAGAAAGATGCAATTTGCTAAAACTCATATAAGGAGAAATAGATAATCCAAATAAGCTTATTATCTATTAAAATTGAATCAATAATTAATTTCCCTTCAAACAGAAATTACCAGGTTCTGATGGTTTCACTGGTAAACAATCAAACATTTAAGAAAGAAACTACCAATTCTATACAATCTTTTTCAGAAGATAGAAACAGGAGTTTTACTTCTGAACTCATTCTGTGAGGCAAGCATTAATCTAATACTGAAACCAGAGAAAGACATTATAAGAAATGACAACTAAAGACTAATACCTATCATGAAACAGACACAAAAATCCTCAACTAAAGAAAATTGCAGGCCAGGTGCCGTGGCTCCTGCCCGTAATCCCAGCACTTTGTAATGACAATGCAGGCGGATCACCTGAGGTCAGGAGTTTGAGACCACCTTGGCCAACCTGGCAAAACCCTGTCTCCACTGAAAATACAAAAATTAGCTGGGCATGGTGGTTGTGTCTGTAATCCCAGCTACTCAGGAGGCTGAGGCAGGAGAATCACTTGAATCCAGGAGGCAGAGGTTGCAGCAAGCTAAGATCATTCCACTGCACTGCAGCCTGGACCACAGAGTGAAACTCCATCTCAAAACAAAAAAAATAGCAAATTGAATCCAACAACATATAAAAAGAAATCTGCACCACAAACAATATTATCTTAGGTATGCCAGGATAGTTCAACATTCAAAATTAATATAATCCATCACCAAAAATCAAAAGAAGTACATGATCATATCAATAGATGCATAAAAAGCACTTGACAAAAATCTAACACTTTTATGATAAAAACTAAGAATATACAAGTTCCTCAACTTGACAAGGAGTATCTACAGAAAACCTGTAGGTAACATCCCATTTAATGGTGAGAAACTAGAAGCTTTCCAATAAAATCAAGAACAAAGAAAGGGTGTTTCTTCTCACTACTGCTTTTTAATGTCATACTGGAAGTCCTAACTAGTGCAGTAAGACAAGAAAAGGAAATACAACTTGTACAGATTGGGAAGAAATACATATAACTGTTCACAGATGACATAATCAGTTATGTAGAAAATCCAAAAGAATTGACAAAAATCTCCTAGAATTAATAAGTGATTATAGCGGAATTGCAAAATATAATGTAAATGTATGAAAGTGTATCACTTTTCTATATACCCACAATAAGCAAGAACAATTTGAAATTAAAAACACAGTACCATTTACCTTAGCACTTCCCAAAAATGAAATATTTACATATAACTCCAACAAATTGTATACAAATCTGATTTGTAGAAAATACAAATCTCTGATAAAATAAATCAAAGAAAATCTAAATAAATGGAGAGATATTTCATATTCATGGATAGGAAGATTCAATATTGTCAAAATGTCAGTTATCCCTACTTAATCATTAGATTCAATCAAATCCCAATCAAAATTCCAGAAAGTTATTGTGTGGATATTCACCAACTGAGTTGAAAAATTTATATGGAGAGGGAAATTCGATGCAGAATATTCGATGCAGTTCTGAAAGAGAAAAACAGCCTGGAGACTACTACTACCTGACTTCAAGTCTTACTATAAAACTATAGTAATCAAGACAGCTTTGAATTGGCTAAAGAATACACAAATAGGTCAGTGTAACAGAATAAAGAACACTGAAATGGGCCCACATATAGTCAACTGATCTTTGATAGAGGAGCAAAGGCAATCCAATGATAGAAAAGACAGTTTTTTCAACAAATAGTGCTAGAATAACTAGCATGTTTGCAACATCCACATGCAAACAAATGAATCAAGACAGATTGAGAGAGGGAAAGATAGAAGGAAAAGAGGGAGGAGAGGAAGGAAGGAAAGAAGGAAGGAAGAAAGGAAAGAAGGAAGGAAGGAGGAAGGAAAGGAAAGGAAAGGAAAGGAAAGGAAAGAAAAGCAGGCAGGCAGAAAGGGAGGAAGGGAAGAACATATTTTTCCTGCCCTCTTAAATTAGATTTTCACATTTGAAATATTTACTTGATATTTTCATTTAAGGTAAGTTTTTAATCTCTTCCTACACATAAAACACATATGCACACACCATTCCCACTCCAACCTCTAAGCCTGACCTTCAATTTTCCTATTCTTGTGGATTCTAACTTTCCCAGTCATCCAGTCTCTAGTTTTTCCAGCCTAAAAATAAGTCAATTTATATTTTTTCTCTTTTTAAATATCTTATATTAATTTATTAAAATTCTGATAACTTTATTTTTCCTTGCTTTGAATCCTTCTCTTGCATGTCTTTATACAGATATAGTCAACTTAGATTCTTTGTCACTCCTAATTAATGCACAAGGAGGCAGTGATTTCTCTGCTTCCAATTGTGTCCTCCCAATCTGCTTTGCACCAGGTTCTATCTACATTCTAATTCTCAGTCTCTCATTTGAAAACTTGTACTAACTTCTCATTTTCATTAGACTCTTGAGGTGGATATAAGTCCTCCACAATTTATCTTAATTTATTTTTCCAAAACTGCCTCCCAATACTTACCATCATAATCCCTTTATTTCACCAGGCTGCTTTTCTTATTATTCAATATGCTATCTTAAATCCTGCCTCTAAGCCTAAGTTCACACCATTTCCCCACTTTATTCCACTTCAGTCATGCAATTTCATTTACTGCTCAGTTTCAATCACAGCAGCATAAGCAATTTAAGAAGTGGAATTAAAATGAAATTCAAGTCTCTGGCCAATTTCAAATTATGGTCAAATCGCCCTTCCTATGTGATGATTTAAACTGAAAAACGTTCTTTTAGTTTAGGATTTTTTTTTTAGTCCCAAAAGGAAGATTTTATTAGAGCCGAAGGCAGTTTATGTGTTTTAATAGTAATAAAATCCACATAGCTGTTACCTGGTTAACAGCTTCATAGATAATAGAATTTTGTAGGAATATTCAGAATTAAAATGATATTAAATTAAAGCACTATAGTTATTTCCTATTATCTGAGTAAGATATGGAATGTTCTGATGGAATTAAGTATTAGAGCTTATAATTTTAATTGAAGTATTTTCATGGATAATATTCAATCTGCTATTTCAGTACGAAAAAAGTTTGCATATTTGAGAATGATTGACATGCAAGTTTCTTCTACTCATTCAGTTGGATAAAAAATCACTGCTTATTCACAATTAAAAAATAATCTTTCACTTAGATCTCACTTTGTCAAGTGATGTACATTCGTAAAAATGCTTCAGTACATTGAAGAGGTTAGCCACATGAGGTGATCTGTTAGAAAATGCTGAGAAATAACTTTTAAAATGGATCACTTCACCTGTAATCACAGTAGACTTTTTCCTGGTAATTTTATTAATTTCAACATCTATTCTTGTCCGGATAGCAATGAAATATGTAGGACTGCTAGGAAGATTCCTTAAAATTTGTATTCATTACACAAAGTTAGATTTAACATGAGAAGTAATTAGTTCAGCATGCATTGAATGAAAATATATTAAAAATGAAAAGCATTTAAAAATGAAGATCTTTTAGTAATAAAGTGTATGTGGAATTTTGTATTATTCATCAGACTATTTCCTGCCCAGGAGAGACTTGTAGTTTCCTTCGCCATTACAAAGATTTTTCTATAGAAAAGATGTACCCCTTTTCTATAGAAAAATTGTCTTGTTAAATTTGGGAGTGGCCATGTGACTTGCATTGGCTGAAAAAATGTTGTTAAGTAATATGTTTCAGTTTTATAAAGCTTTAAGAGCTTATGATTCATAACCTCCTTCTTTTCCTTCTGCCATGAGACTCCCAGATGAGAGCAGTTTCATCAACATCGAGTTGGAATGCAGATAACATGGGAAAGAACTGAAGCAGATCCTTAAAGGACTTAACGCATGAGAAAGAAACTCACTTTGTAGGACATCGAGATTTTTCGAGTTGTTTGTTACTACAACATAACCTAGACCAGGGCTCCCCAACCCCAAGGCCAGGACCAGTACCAGTCCATTCTGTGTGTGGCTTGTTAGGAACTTGGCTGCACAGCATCGGCATTAGATTCTCGTAAGAGGGCGACCCCTGTTGTGAACTGCACATGTGAGGGATCTAGGTTGAGCGTTCTTTATGAGAATCTAATGCCTAATGATCTGCGGTGGTAGTTTTATCCTGAAATTATCCTCCCAACCCCCGCCCCCCATGGAAAAAGTGTTTTCCACAAAACTCATCCCTGGTGACAAAAAAACTGGGGACCACTGTCTTGGCCCTAACAAATAAAATCTGTCTTAATCATTTAATTATTTTTAAAAAACTAAAATATATTAGTTAGTGGGATTTGTATCAATTTACATATTATGCAGATACAAGAGTTGAATGATTCCACAATTTCAATTTTATTCCAATAATATTTGATAAAACCTTTATTCATTTAATTTTCCCATGGATCATATATCTATAAATATAAGATGATACACAATGAAGTCTTCCTCCTTTCCTGCTTGTTCCTTTCTTCATTCCTTCCTTTTAACCATGAAAATTGTTGTCATTAGATGCTTACATATCTTTTCAGAGTTTCCAGGGTGAACCCCGAGTATCTGAGACAGGTCTAGTTAATTTAGAAAGTTTATTTTGTCAAGGTTGAGAACGTGAACCTGTGACACAGCCTCAGGAGGTCTTGACCACATGTGCCCAAGGTAGTAGAGGCACAGCTTGGTTTTATACATTTTAGGGAGGCATGAGGAATAAACTTCTTTTGTAAGACACAGATTTTGGAGTTGTTTGTTAAAATATGTGTAAGATGTAAATTCATTCACTCTGGAAAGGTAGGACAACTCAAGCAGGGAGGGGTCTTCCAGGTCACAGGTAGGTGACAAACAAACAGTTGCATTCTTTTGAATTTTTTATTAGCCTCTCCAGTGAGAGATGCATTTATCTCAGTGAGCCGAGAGGTGACTTTGTTTTTTTTTTTGTTTTTGTTTTTGTTTTTGTTTTTCTGAGACGGAGTCTCGCTCTTTCACCCAGGCCAGAGTGCAGTGGCACAATCTCGGCTCACTGCAAGCTCCACCTCCCCAGTTCATGCCATTCTCCTGCCTCAGCCTCCCGAGTAGCTGGGACTACAGGCGCCTGCCACTGCGCCCGGCTAATTTTTTGTATTTTTAGTAGAGACGGGGTTTCACCATGTTAACCAGGATGGTCTAGATCTCCTGACCTCGTGATCTGCCCGCCTCGGCCTCCCAAAGTGCTGGGATTGCAGGCGTGAGCCACCGCGCCTGGCCGGAGGGGTGACTTTGAATAGAATGGGAGGCAGGTTTGCCCCAGGCAGTTCCTGGCTTGACTTTTCCCTTTAGCTTAGTGATTTTGGGGCCCCAAGATTTATTTTTCCCTTCACACAAGTAACCTTTTCAAGTGAACCCAGATATCAATACTTATTTTTTCTCTATTTTTACACAAAAGGCAACACATTATATGATTTGTCCTGAACATAATTTTGTATTTACGATATATCTTGGAGGACTTTCCATATGGCTACTCACGATTTCATTAATTCACATTTCATTTGTATATGGATATAATCATAATTTATCACAGGCTTCTCTTTTTGATGGACATTCAGGTAATTTTAGTCTTTGGCCACTACAAACAATGCTGTAACAAATAAACTTATTTCATTTTTTGTATGTACAACCACATGTGGAGATTAAATTCCCAGAAGCAGAATTGCTTGGTCAAAGGTATGCGTGTGTTTGAAATTTAGTAGATATTGCCAAATATCTAATCACAGGAATTGTAGCAATTTATACTCCCATCAACAATGTATTAAAGTATCTGACTCTCCAACTGCCTTGCCAATAGAGTATGTTACCAAATTTAGGGATCTTTACAAATTTCATAGGTAAATAATGGCACCTCAGTGTAGCTTCAATTTGCATCATTCTAACCAAAAGTGAGATTGCGTATAACTACCAATAATGTAATTAATCCTTTATATTCATTGGTACCCTAGACACCTGCTTGAATCAGGTTCAGTTCCAATTAATTTCTCCTTTCTTTCATTAGTTGTTATTTGGAATACCTCTCTGTGATTCTAATTTCTAATTTCCATTTCTTTAGTATTTTATTTTCTTTGGCGTAGTGCTTTGTTGACTAACTAGAATATAAATACTTTTATAGAAGAGTAATTTACAACAAATCTGTTTTCCATAAAATAAAGTTAATAAATCCATTGGTATATTTTCTAATAAGATTTCTAAACATGAAAGGCCTGAGTGTCAGAATTATACCTGGAACGAAGATGGAGAAAGGAATATAGAAAACATGCTTGATAGTACCAAGAGAAACCTCTGCCCCAGGAAAATTGTTAGTAGAACTGGGTCTCTTTAATATTCAGCCAACCTCATACTTAGTTCTATCTTGAATTGAAATCTGTCTCTTCTCTCTTTCTCCCTCTCTCCTTCTAACTGACAAAACAATGTCACTCACACAAAATGAGAAAACACAGAGACAATTAATTGGGAGCTTAGCTGAATGTAGCCTTTCCTGGGGAAGCATATCTAGTGCAAGAACGGGAGAAAATGAAATGGCATTTATAATCAGTAGGTGTGGAACTGACTTTCTCTTTGTAAGTTGTACCATGGTTTTATTATCATGTGCTCACAGATCCTAGTTTCTTATTTATTTATCAATAATTCCTGACTGACAGTGTTAGAACACATAACAAACCAGTTCATTCTATTCTGTGAGAATAATTATTCATCAGATTGAATTATGGACAGAAGTTTTTCTAAAGAAGCAGTCCTACATTTTCTGCATAGCTGTTACACAGTAAATATTTAGAGAATCAAAATCTCCCATGAACAGTGTTCTGACTTTTCCAGACCTTTTCTGATCTATACAAATATTTTACAATTTGATTTCACTAATGGTTTTTACAAATCAATAGGAAATCAGAAGCATTTTATTCCTTTTTTCAATGTTAAATGTTATCCGGATAGCAAAGATATTCTGTCACAGTAGAATTATTTTCATAATTAAATGAAAATGAAAATATAAGTCGCTAGGCAAACTAAAGTGTTTTTAAAATCATTGTACTTTTGTACTTTCTCATAGTACTTGGAATTAACATAAAAATACTCAGGGATAAAAAGAAGGTATTGTGAACAAACCACACAAAACAAAAAATGTAACAGTCTTTATCCAAGTTTTCTTTTAAAACATTTTTGAAAATCTCTCTCATCTTAAAAATCATTTTGAGAATAATTCTAATTTATATGAAATTTAAAAGATTATTCCATAATAAAAAGTTCTTCTTAGATTTTGTTCACACTTAATTAAAAATACAACATTGCTTTGAATATTATGCTAAGATAATAGCATGACATTGTTTGTCTGTTGTGGCTGCAGTTTATTTGCTAACTGAATTTGAGTGTGATAAATCATAGTCAAAGATGGCAAAATTTATACTTAGGTTGCTTAAGGCTCTAAGATTAGTGAATTGAAGCAATTATACATTAACATATCTATTTCATACAAGTTTTAGAGCATTTGATTTTAATAGAGTTTAGTTTTAGCACAGCTCTAAATTCATAGCAAAACTGAACAGAAAATACAGAGTTTTCATATATCCCCAGTCTCCACACATGCATAGCTTCTCCCACTATCAGCATACCATACCAGAATCACATATTTATTATAAAGGATGAACTCACATTGACACATCATTAGCATTGAAAGTCTGTGGTTTACACAGGGAGTCTCATTTGAGTTTGTACATTCTATGGATTTTGACAAACATGTAATGGCATGTATCCACCATTACTGCATCATACAGAAGGGTTTCATTGCCCTAAAAGTCATCTGTGCTCTGCCTATTCACACCTTCTTCCCTTCAACCCCTGGCAACCACTGGTCTTTTTACCGTCTCTTTAGTTTTGTCTTTTTCAGAATATCATATAACTGGAATCATACAGTAATAGCCTTTCCAGATTGTCCACTTTTACCTAGTAATGTGCACTTAACTTTGTTCCCTGTCTATTTACACTTTGATAGCTCATTTCTTTTTAGCACCGAATAATATTCCATTCTGGATATACTATAGCTTATTTATCCATTCACCTCCTAGAGAACATCTTGGTTGCTTCTGAGTTTTGAAAACTGTGAATAAGGTTGCTATGAGCATTCCTAAGTCTGTATTTGTGTGGATATAAGTTTCTATTCTTTTGGGCAAATACTAAGGAACACTCACACAGTATCATATGGTAAGATTACATTTAGTTTTGTAAGAAACTGGCAAGCTGTCTTCCATAGTGGCTGGCTTGTTTTAATTTCCATCAGCAATGAATGACTACTTCTTGTTTCACATCTTCACCAGAACTTGGGGTTGTCAGTGTTCTGAATCTTGGCCATTGTAACAAATGTTTAGTGGTGTCTCGTTGTGGTTTAATTTCCATTTCCTTGATGACATATGATGTGGAGGATCTTTTTATCGCCTAATTGACATATGTATATTTTCTTTGATGAGGGGTTTAAGATCTTTGGCCCATTTTTTAGTGGGCTTGTTTTCTTATTACTGAGTTTTAAAAGATTTTTTGTTATTTTGGATAATAACCAATATGCAATATGACTTTGACAAGTATTTTCTCCTAGTTAGTAGCTTGTCTTCTTATTCACTTGACAGTGTCTTGCAGAGCAGATGTTTATAATATTAGTAAAGTCTAGTTATCAATTTTTTTCTTTCATGGATAGTGACTTTTGTATTGTATCCAAAAAGTCACTGCAAAAACCTAGGTCATCCAGATTTTTTCCCATGTTGTGTTCTAGTTTTACAGTTTTACATTTTACATTAAGTTTATGATATATTTTGAATTAGTTTTTGTGAAATGTGTAAGATCTGTGTCTACATTCTTATATCTGGATATCCAGCTGTTTCAGTAGCATTTGTTGAAAAGATGATCTTTTCTCCACTGTATTGTCTTTGCTCTTTGTCAAAGAACGGTATACTATATTTCTCTGGGCCTTTTAGTTAATTTGATTTTTATTATAAAAAATCAGTTTCTTTAAAGGTGTTGGCCTGCTTTTTTTTTTTCAGAGTCTCGCTCTGTTGCCTAGGCTGGAGTGCAGTGGTGTGATCTCAGCTCACTTCAACCTCCGCCTCCCAGGTTCAAGTGATTCTCCTGCCTCAGCTTCCTGAATAGCTGCGATTACAGGCCCACGCCACCATACCCAGCTTATTTTTGTATTTTTAGTAAAACAGGGTTTCACCATGTTGGTCAGCCTGGTCTCAAACTCCTGACCTCATGATCTGCCCGCCTCAGCCTCCCAAAGTGCTGAGATTATAGGCGTGAGGCACCGGGCCTGGCCAGGTGTTGGCTTTTTTAATCTGACTTTCTTAATTATAGATAAGAATTGTTTGGCCTAGAGATTTTCTGTTATTATTCTCATTCATATTTTGTAAGTTAATTTATAATAAATGTTAACAATTTAATGTTGCAATGCTTTGATTGGTGACCAATGATTTCAAGAGTATCAATCAGGCTTGCATTAAGGGCTTCAGTATTTCTAATATAACTGATTCCATAAAGTCTCTGATAAAAGAGAGGGAAGTGAGGGTCACAGTTCTCAATAGAAAGTGCCTGGCTCCGTCCTTTCTAGTCACTCTCCTACCTCTGGATTCTGTTTTTTCCGATCACAGTATGTGAATTTCAACTCTTTATTAATCTTACCTTTGAAAAATAGCAATTCTGTTTACTTCTCTTGCTTTATCTTTGAATTACTAATTATCTCCAAGGAAACCAAGGCCTTTAGATTAATACAAATTATGTAGAGAATGCATGAAAAAGAAAGTCGCATGTATACAGGTATCCCTCTTACGCAGCTCATATTCCATTTCAGTGACTTCTATTCTGGAACTTTGCTTTGTCTCAAACTTCTCCACTTGTGAAATCTAAACATCCTAATATCTGACAGCATCCTTGTACATAAAGTATGTCTTATATATATAGCCTTTTGTTTATCTTTATTCTCTCTGATGGTTTGTCTTTAAATTGGAAGGTTCAGTATATTTACATCCAATGTAATTATTGATATGGGTGGTCTACCATATTACTCTCTTTTATTTTTTGTACTATCGTTCCTTTGTTCATTGATTTCTCTTTCCTAATGAGAACAGTGCATGGTTCCTAGTTGGCATTCAATACTTCTTCATTCCCATTTTGAAATAATCACTAATTCTGTCCAATATAACTCTTTAACAGTTATACACTAGGTTACTTCTTTCCACTATTATTACCACATTTTTGTTCAATTTGTGGTTTATGCCTGGTTTACTAGAATAGACATCTCACTTCCTGCACCTATCACTGCCTGAATTTAATATATTACAAGTAGAATTATCCTTTTGAAATTTGAATTTGTCAGCATATGATATAATTATTCAATGGCTTTGCCATTACAATTTTGGAAATACTTGAATTACTTAAGTATAGCTCAAAAGCTCATCTTCCTCCTGTAATCTCTCTATACACTATGCAATAAACCTACTGAACTATATTTATTCTCCAAATACCTCATATTATTTCAATTTTGAGCCTGTAGATACCTTAATTTTCCTTGTAAACAAAGAAAAAACAAAAACAAACAACAACAAAAAATTCTATGTAACATTCCCCAAATCCATTTCCAAAACATAGCTGATCATTACTCTTTGTTCCAAACCCTTTATTTCCACAGATATCTATGTTGACATGCTTTGTTTAATCTCAGTGGCTTGTCTGTTCTTTTTCTAAATAATGGAGTTCTTCAGGGCTTGGAAACAAATTTTATAAGTGAAACACTTGAAACATAATAGGTATTATGTAAATGTTGTTGTTATTTCATGTCTATAACAAAAGCACAGCACCTAACAGACAGGAGGGTCTTATTTTCATGTTAAATAAATGTTTCTATGCATGCTTGAATCAGTAAAGGAAATAATGAGTGTAGGAATGTATAAACTAAAATATGAAAATCTGCTAGAAAAAAGAAGACTGAAGCAGATGGTAAATAATATTTTACTTCATCATTTGGAGTCTCAAAGGCTATACTAATGTCAGCATGTTCTCATGGGAGTCTTTTATACTTTTCGTAGTTTATGTTGAGAATGTCTTCAACAGTCTAGAGTTAGAAAGCAGCATAGAGCTCATAATTGATTTGGGAGAAACAATGGCAGTTATATGGAACTGAAGGCTTATTAAGAACATATGCCAGTTAAATATAAAAGGAAATACACTTGACTTAGCTGAATATATTAAAGTAATGTTTTTGTTAACAAAACAGTAATAAAAAAGGTGAACTACACATTCATTTAGTACCTACATACATGGTTTCCCTCATGATACAGTTATTAGACTTTTTCATTATTTTTGATGGGCTTATTTTTGATCTTTGCAAATCCATGAACAGATGGGATTTTATTCATATTTTAGAACTTAGTTGTTGAATGTGAGCACAATTTAGAATCTGTAAACATAATTTTTCAGTCTAGGCCCATATATATCTAAAATCAAAATTATCTTCCTCATTTTTTACTTTAATAATTTAATTTATCCAACAGACTGGACAAGTAGTTTCTTATTTTTCAAATCAAAGTATTTATGGAAATTCAAAGTTATAGACATATTTATCTCTTCTTAAATTTTGAAGAAATTATAGGTTTCTATTCTATGATCAAAAAAGAAGACATTATAAAGAAAAAAGTTGATGCTGAAGTAGATGCTCCAAACTAATGGAAAATTGAAGGAGCTAGACTATGAAGTCCCCCCAAATAGTTTAAACCCCACTTCTGATCTATGCCACTCAATAGCTATGTTACATAGAAACAAATGCGGCACCCCTCTGGGCTTTGGTTTCTTTGCTTTGAAAGTCATCATAAAGCTATGAATTTGTTAAGATTATATATTTTATCACAGGACAACTGAGACTAGTAGTCTAGAACCTTCATAAGAACAGAGATGATGCCTCTCTCACTTGCTGCTATAAGTCCAACACTCAGCACATAAACAGTGCTCAATAAATACTTAATAAACAATAAATCTGGAGTGTTTAGTGGAGACTGGTATGTAAAGTGATGAAAATACTTGTAGGTACTCGGTTTTAGCACATATTGTCCTCTTAATCTGAACTGGCCCTGTAGGGGAGAAAAAAGCAGTATTTTTCTTTCTCCCTCATCATTAGTGTCATGGCTGAGATCCCTATAACAGAAGATAGATTAACAAGAAAAAAGCATAACGTTTATTTGATAGAAGTCTGACATGTCGTGAGGGCTTTCAGAAATGAGGAACCAGTGTTAACTGTTTAACTGGACTGAACTATTTCTGGGACTGAAAAACTGGTTCTACGGCTTTTGGAACAATCTACCAATGCAGTTTCTTCTCTGCAAAACTTCTTTGAGAAGTTCCAGACAGTGGAATGGTGGGGCTCAGGACATGCTACCCCAAAATATGCCAGCTTGGCGTCTGAGGTAACAGGAGAAGCGAGAAGTTCACACTCACTTTCCGCTTGCCTTTCTACTCTGAAGCAGGCTAAAAGCAGGCCAACCTTTTGACCTTTCTCTAAAAGAGATCATAAGACCTTCATTCTAAAGGGGTTCTGTTTATACTTACAAGAGAAAAAATGTCACACAGAGATGCCATGAAGAATTTAAAGAAAAAGGCCTTGTTAAGTTGCCTTGGCTCACTATGATTAGACCATATCTTTTTACCTCCAATTATACTTCTGCACAGCTGTCCATGAAGATAGTTTTCTCTGTTTCTTTGGGTCTTCATTTGTGAAGGCTCTCACATAAAACTTCTATTAAATAAATGTATATGTTTTTCCCTTGTTAACTGGTGTTTCTTTTCTCATTTTATTATTATTATTACTATACTTTAAGTTCTAGGGTACGTGGGCACAACGTGCAGGTTTGTTACATATGTATACATGTGCCATGCTGGTGTGCTGCACCCATTAACTCATCATTTACATTAGGTATATCTCCTAATGCTATCCCTCCCCCATCCCCACCATAGGCCCCGGTGTGTGGTGTTCCCCTTCCTATGTCCAAGTGTTCTCACTGTTCACTTCCCACCTATGAGTGAGAACATGTGGTGTTTGGTTTTCTGTCCTTGCAATAGTTTGCTCAGAATGATGATTTCCAGCTTCATCCATGTCCCTACAAAGGACATGAACTCATCATTTTTTATGGCTGCATAGTATTCCATGGTGTATACGTGCCACATTTTCCTAATCCAGGCTATCATTTGATGGACATTTGGGTTGATTCCAAGTTTTTGCTATTGTGACTAGTGCTGCAATAAACATATGTGTGCATGTGTATTTATAGCAGCATGATTTACAATCCTTTGGGTATATACCTCGTAATGGGATGGCTGGGTCAAATGGTATTTCTAGTTCTAGATCCCTGAGGAATTGCCACACTGTCTTCCAAAATGGGTGAACTAGTTTACAGTCCCACCAACAGTGTCAAAGTGTTCCTATTTCTCCACATCCTCTCCAGCACCTGTTGTTTCCTGACTTTTTAATGATTGCCATTCTAACTGGTGTGAGATGGTATCTCACTGTGGTTTTGATTTGCGTTTCTCTGATGGTCGGTGATGATGAGCATTTTTTCATATGTCTCTTGGCTGCATAAATGTCTTCTTTTGAGAAATGTCTGTTCATGTCCTTCGCCCACTTGTTGATGGGGTTGATTTTTTCTTGTAAATTTGTTTAGGTTCTTTGTAGATTCTGGATATTAGCCCTTTGTCAGAGGGGTAGATTACAAAAATTTTCTCCCATTTTGTAGGTTGCCTGTTCACTCTGATGGTAGTTTCTTTTGCTGTGCAGAAGCTCTTTAGTTTAATTAGATCCCATTTGTCAATTTTGGCTTTTGTTGCCATTGCTTTTTGTGTTTTGGGCATGAAGTCCTTGCCCATGCCTATGTCCTGAATGGTATTGCCTAGGTTTTCTTCTGGGGATTTTATGGTTTTAGGTCTAACATGTAAGTCTTGAATCCATCTTGAATTAATTTTTGTATAAGGTGTAAGGAAAGGATCCAGTTTCAGCTTTCTACATATGGCTAGCCAGTTTTCCCAGCACCATTTATTAAATAGGGAATCCTTTCCCCATTTCTTGTTTTTGTCAGGTTTCTCAAAGATCAGATGGTTGTAGATGTGTGGTATTATTTCCGAGGGTTCTGTTCTGTTCCTTTGGTCTATATCTCTGTTTTGGCACCAGTACCATGCTGTTTTGGTTACTGTAGCCTTGTAGTATAGTTTGAAGTCAGGTAGCATGATGCCTCCAGCTTTGTTCTTTTGGCTTAGGATTGACTTGGCGATGCGGGCTCTTTTTTGGTTCCATATGAACTTTAAAGTAGTTTTTTCCAATTCTGTGAAGAAAGTCATTGGTAGCTTGATGGGGATGACATTGAATCTGTAAATTACCTTGGGCAGTATGGCCATTTTCCTGATATTGATTCTTCCTATCCATGAGCATGGAATGTTCTTCCGTTCATTTGTGTCCTCTTTTATTTCATTGAGCAGTGGTTTGTGGTTCTCCTTGAAGAGGTCCTTCACATCCCTTGTAAGTTGGATTCCTAGGTATTTTATTCTCTTTGTAGTAATTGTGAATGGGAGTTCATTCATGATTTGTCTGTCTGTTTGCCTGTTATTGTTGTATAGGAATGCTTGTGATTTTTGCACATTGTTTTTGTATCCTGAGACTTTGTTGAAGTTGCTTATCAGCTTAAGGAGATTTTGAGCTGAGACGATGGGATTTTCTAAATATACAATCATGTCATCTGCAAACAGGGATAATTTGACTTCCTCTTTTTCTAATTGAATACCCTTTCTTTCTTTCTCCTGCCTCATTGCCCTGGCCAGAACTTCCAACACTATTTTGAATAAGAGTGGTGAGAGAGGGCATCCTTTTCTTATGCTGGATTCCAAAGGGAATGCTTCCAGTTTTTGCCCATTCAGTATGATATTGGCTGTGGGTTTGTCATAAATAGCTCTTAGTATTTTGAGATACATCCCATCAATACCCAATTTATAGAGAGTTTTTAGCATGAAGGGCTGTTGAATTTTGTCAAAGGCCTTTTTCTGCATCTATGGAGATAATGATGTGGTTTTTGTCTTTGTTTCTGTGTATATGGTGGATTACATTTATTGATTTGCATATGTTGAACCAGCCTTACATTCCAGGGATGAAGCCCACTTGATCATGGTGGATAAGCTTTTTGATGTGCTGCTGGATTTGTTTGCCAGTATTTTATTGAGGATTTTCGTATTGATGTTCATCAGGGATATTGGTCTAAAATTCTCTTTTTTTGTTGTGTCTCTGCCAGGCTTTGGTATCAGGATGATACTGTCCTCATAAACTGAGTTAGGGAGGATTCCCTCTTTTTCTGTTGATTGGAATAGTTTCAGAAGGAGTGATACCAGCTCCCCTTTGTACCTCTTGTAGAATTTGGCTGTGAATTCGTCTGGTCCTGGACTTTTTTTTGTTGGTAGGCTATTAATTATTGCCTCAATTTTAGAGCCTGTTATTGGTCTATTCAGGGATTCAACTTCTTCTTGGTTTAGTCTTGGGAGGGTGTATGTGTTCAGGAATTTATCCATTTCTTCTTGATTTTCTAGTTTATTTGCTAGAGGTGTTTATAGTATTCCCTGATGGCAGTTTTTATTTCTATGGGATCAGTGGTGATATCCCCTTTATAATTTTTTATTGCGTCTATTTGATTCTTCTCTCTTTTCTTCTGTATTACTCTTGCTAGCAGTCTATAAATTTTGTTGGTCTTTTAAAAAACCAGCTCCTGGATTCATTGATTTTTTGAAGGGTTTCTTGTGTCTCTATCTCCTTCAGTTCTGCTCTGATCTTAGTTATTTCTTGCCTTCTGTTAACTTTTGGATGTGTTTGCTCTTGCTTCTCTTGTTCTTTTTATTGTGATGTTATGGTGTCCATTTTAGATCTTTTCTGCTTTGTCTTGTGGGCATTTAGTTCTATAAATTTACCTCTACACACTGCTTTAAATGTGTCTCTGAGATTCTGGTATGTTGTGCCTTTGTTCTCATTGGTTTCAAAGAACATCTTTATTTCTGCCTTCATTTCATTACGTACCCAGTAGTCATTCAGGAGCAGGTTGTTCAGTTTCCATGTAGTTGAGCAGTTTTGAATGAGTTTCTTAATCCTGAGTTCTAGTTTGATTGCACTGTGGTCTGAGAGACAGTTTGTTATCATTTATGTTCTTTTACATTTGCTGAAGAGTGCTTTTACTTCCAACTATGCAGTCAATTTTGGAATAAATGTGATGTGGTGCTGAGAAGAATGTATATTCTGTTGATTTGGGGTGGAGAGCTCTGTAGATGTCTATTAGGGCCACTTGGTGCAGAGCGGAGTTCAAGTCCTGGATATCCTTGTTAACTTTCTGTCTTGTTGATCTATCTAATGTTGACAGTGGGGTGTTAAAGACTCCCATTATTATTCTGTGGGAGTTTAAGTCTCTTTGTAGGTCTCTAAGGAATTGCTTTATAAATCTGGGTGCTCCTGTATTGGGTGCATATATATTTAGGATAGTTAGCTCTTCTTGTTGAATTGATCCTTTTACCATTATGTAATGGTCTTCTTTGTCTCTTCTGATCTTTGTTGGTTTAAAGTCTGTTTTATCAGAGACTAGGATTGCAACCCCTGCTTTTTTTTTGTTTTCCACTTGCTTGGTAGATTTTCCTCCATCCCTTTATTTGGAACTTATGTGTGTCTGTGCACGTGAGATGTGTCTCCTGAATACAGCACACTGATGGGTCTTGACTCTTTATGCAATTTGCCAGTCTGTGTCTTTTAACTGGAGCATTTAGCCCATTTACATTTAAGGTTAATATTGTTATGTGTGAATTTGATCCTGTCATTATGATATTAGCTGGTTATTTTGCTAATTAGTTGATGCAGTTTCTTCCTAGCATTGATGGTCTTTAGAATTTGGTATGTTTTTGCAGTGGCTGATACAGGTTGTTCCTTTCCACGTTTAGTGCTTCCTTCATGATCTCTTGTGAGGCAGGCCTAGTGGTGACAAAATCTCTCCACATTTGCTTGTCTGTAAAGGATTTTATTTCTCCTTCACTTATGAAGCTTGGTTTGGCTGGATATGAAATTCTGGGTTGAAAATTCTTTTCTTTAAGAATGTTGAATATTGGCCCCCCACTCTCTTCTGGCTTGTAGAGTTTCTGCCGAGAGATCTGCCATTAGTCTGATGGGCTTCCCTTCGTGGGTAACCTGACCTTTCTCTCTGGCTGCCCTTAACATTTTTTCCTTCATTTCAACTTTGGTGAATCTGACAATTATGTATCTTGGAGTTACTCTTCTCGAGGAGTATCTTTGTGGCATTCTCTGTATTTCCTGAATTTGAACATTGGCCTGCCTTGCTAGGTTGGGGAAGTTCTCCTGGATAATATCTTGTAGAGTGTTTTCCAACTTGGTTCCATTCTCCCTGTCACTTTCATGTACACCAATCAGACGTAGATTTGTTTTTTTCACATAGTCCCATATTTCTTGGAGGCTTTGTTCATTTCTTTTTACTCTTTTTTCTCTAAACTTCTCTTCTTGCTTCATTTCATTCATTTGATCTTCAATCACTGATAACCTTTCTTCCAGTTGATCGAATTGGCTACTGAAGCTTGTGCATGCATCTCATACTTCTCGTGTCATGGTTTTCAGCTCCATCAGGTCATTTAACATCTTCTCTACGCCGTTTATTCTAGTTAGCCATTCATCTAATCTTTTTTCAAGGTTTTTAGCTTCTTTGTGATGGGGTTGAACGTCCTCCTTTAGCTCGGAGAAGTTTGTTATTACTGATCATCTGAAGCCTTCTTCTCTCAACTCATCAAAGTCATTCTCTGTCCAGCTTTGTTCCATTGCTGGCAAGGAGCTGTGTTCCTTTGGAGGAGAAGAGGCACTCTGATTTTTAGAATTTTCAGCTTTTCTGCTCTGGTTTCTCCCCATCTTTGTGGTTTTATCTACCTTTGGTCTTTGATGATGGTTATGTACAGATGGGGTTTTGGTGTGGATGTCCTTTCTGTTTGTTAGTTTTCCTTCTGACAGTCAGGACCCTCAGCTGCAGGTCTGTTGGAGTTTGCTGGAGGTCCACTCCTGACCCTGTTTGCCTGGGTATCACCAGCAGAGGCTGCAGAACTGCGAATATTGCCCAATGGCAAATGTTGTTGCCTGATTGTTCCTCTGGAAGCTTCATCTCAAAGGGGCACCTGGCTGTATGAGGTGTCAGTCTGCCCCTACTGGGAGATGACTCCCCGTTAGGCTATTTGGGGGTCAGGGACCCACTTGAGGAAGCAGTCTGTCTGTTCTCAGATCTCAATCTCTGTGCTGAGAGAACCACTACTCTCTTCAAAGCTGTCAGACAGGGACATTTAAGTCTGCAGAAGTTTCTGCTGCCTTTTGTGCAGCTATGCCCTGCCCACAGAGGTGGAGTCTACAGAGGCAGGCAGGCCTCCTTGAGCTGCAGTGGGCTCCACCCAGTTCAAGCTTCCTGGCTGCTTTGTTTACCTACTCAAGCCTCAGCAATGGTGGGCGCCCCTACCCCAGGCTTGCTGCTGCCTTGAAGTTCCATCTCAGACTGCTGTGCTAGCAATGAGGGAGGCTCTGTGGGTGTGGCACCCTCCAAGCCAGGCATGGGATATAATCTCCTGATTTGCCATTTGCTAAGACCATTGGAAAAATGCAGTATTAGAGTGGGAGTGACCTGATTTTCCAGGTGCCATCTGTCACAGCTTCCCTTGGCTAGGAAAGAGAATTCCCTGACCCCTTGCACTTCCTGGGTGAGGTGATGCCTCTCCCTGCTTCTACTCATGCTCCGTGGGCTGCACCCACTGTCCTGCAGCCACTGTCCTACAAGCCCCAGTGAGATGAACCTGGTACCTCAGTTGGAAATGCAGAAATCACCCATCTTCTGCATCACTCACACTGGGAGCTGTAGACTGGAGCTGTTCCTATTCAGCCATCTTGGAAACTCTCTAATTTGTCTTTTCTTGATGGAAATCTGAGCTGTGAACCTAGTGATGGGTGAGAAAATATATTACTTTTTTCCCCTACAGTCCTTCATGTTTTTCACTTTTGTAATTTTCTTATAATTGTTTTTGGTTATTGTTGCTGAGACTGATATCCTGCTAAAATTATTCATGTATTTGGATATTACCAATCATTTTAATGGATAAGTATATTTTATTTAGTATTTCATATCTATTTGTAAATTACCTATTGTCACCAGATCTTCAATACAAAATTCGATAGGATAAGTAAAAGCAACAGAAAAAGAGGTTTTCATGATATTTCACTGAAATTACTGGTTAGTGGCTCAACATAAAGCTGCTTTTATCATCTTTCTATTTCCACAAGCCATGTGATGCTTACAAGTCTCCAGGCAAATTAAGACTCTATGTAAACAAAGACAAGAAAATTAAAACTGTGAGAGCTTTTTCACCCCACAAGGAGCTCAGTTTAAAGAAAAAATAAAGGGCTTTTCTTACTTGCATGTAACAGAGAAACAGGTTTAAATCACTACAGCAGTGTAGTGTGAGGCATGTTTAGGAATTCAGCAAAGCATAAGAAGGAAAAGTCTTCACTGGTAAGTAGCAGGATTTAACTGACACAGCTGTCTTTTTAAAATTTCTAAATGCTTCCTTTGCCTTACACTGGAGTTCAGATCACTTAAAAATTAAAAAAAAAAAAAGCAGAAGAGAGCTTGCTGTGACATGAATCCATAAGGATTAGGTTTAGATTCAATTCCTTTAGTAAACATAGTTATTTGGCTTCTTTTTTGATTTCTCTTGAAAAAGTATGATTTCTTTAAATTTGAAGGAAATGGACATGTATCATATTATTCTGGGATAGAAAAGATTAAAAACAGTATTGAACCCATTCGCCAACACATTTTTGAATGGACTCTACAATAAAAGCTACATAAAATGTAGGACATGTTTGCTTACCTTTAATGAGGGCAAGCTCTTGACCTGTTAAGGAGACCCATTCCAGCACTGGACCCATTCCAGCAGAAATAGAAAGAAGATAAAATTTATATTGAATTGAAATTGGCTCCCTAGAATTGTCAATCACTACTGACTTCTTCAATTTATAGACATCTATCACAAATCTAATATTTTTCTCTATTACAGAGACATGTCCATGTCACAATACACAGTAGTATCTTGATTATTAGCCTAAATTAACTTAACAGTTATTTCTGCCTGATCTTAAACGTTATATAATAGAAATATTACACTCCAGGGTTCTCTATAGTACACAGGTGAGTATGAGTGACAAAAATTTTATCTATAATGAATTTCCCTAATTAATTAGTATATTTTTAAAAGGTGGTGGTTTGATTTAACTTTCCAATTTATATTAACTTGTGATGAATAGAAGCAACACAGATTGATTATTTTCAAGCAATGCTATAGTACCTATGTAGGACAGGCAGTACCTATGTAGGACAAGTTAATTTATATTAACTTGTGATGAATAGAAGCAAACACAGATTGATTATTTTCAAGCAATGCTATAGTACCTATGTAGGAGGGCCTCCAGAGCACTTTCTCTTAACTAAGCAATCTTATAAAATAGCTATTACTAGAAATGTAGAAACTGAGGTAGAAAGAAAATAATTTCCTCATGATTATAGATAAGTAGAAATCTGAGATTCAAACTCTAAAAAAAGAGGAAAACTTAAAATGTAAATTAGTATGAATTAATATAAAATAAAGATAAATGAAAACTAAGGCTTTACTAAACTTCATCAAATTGAATTGGTGAATTCAATCTGGTGATATTGTAGATAGGCTATTTAACAGTTTATGCTGAAATCCACTAACTCAATAGCTTTCACTTTCCAAACAACAAAATTTAAGCTCATCTTTTTTTTTGTTTTTTTCTAATCTCCGAGAGTCAATGGGACCCACTAAAACACACAACTGACATTCATGGCATTGCCTCTACTTCACATCTGTTTCAACTGCTGCTTCAGATACCTATCTTGACTGCTGGCAGACGTTGCTTTTCTTATTTCTTTAATGCACCACTCTGCTGGGCTCCCCGATGCTTTTGTTCAACAATGCACACAATGACAATGGCTTCCTCTGATTTTGATTCACCTAGAAATGTCTTTTTATTTGTGTGCTTCACCAATTACAGTTATGTTCCTAGATGCTTCTGATTTAGAAGTTTGAAGTAGGAAAATCCCTATTCTATCTCTGATGGTATTTTATCACAGAACAGCTTCTGTCCTATGTAGATAACAAATGTTGACTTTGCAGCAGCCTCTCAGACCTCTTCTCACAACCAAACTTCAATTTCCCTCTGGTAAAACACCACTGCTCTCACTTTCAGGCCATTAGAGTTCAAGTCAAGCTGACACAAATTCTAACACAAGGAATGAGAACACGTCTTAAGCTAATATTACAAAAGTGTTTGGTAATTTGATAGAAATATGACTCAATCAGGACAATTACATTAAAAACATATTGGCAGTATGTTATGTGAAGAGGTCACGTAATTTTGCTCTGAGACCTGGAATTCAAGAGCTAGATAAACACAATTATTTTGTTGTTAAATGAAGCTTCATAATAAACACAAGAAATTGCAAAACAGAAGCAAGAATTGGATAGAAATCACATCCTGCTGATAATGTTTGTGCCCTGAATTGAGTCATTTCTAAAACTTGCATACCACCAGGCATTTCTGGTTTGAATGTTCTGCAACTTGCGGCAGCAGCAACAAAAGTTCGAACTGAGTATCTTAACCTATGATTCTTAGAAAGCCAACTCTCAGGCAAATATTTTATTTGCTACTACTTCATTAGATGTTCAATCCAAGGAAGCAAACGTGAGGACAAAGAAAATCACAGGCAAAGACAGAGAGCGGATTTGAGGCCATTAGGGATGACTGATTCTTAGTCACTTAGGATCTTCTTCTGAGAAGTCAATATAGTACACAAGCTATATCTCAGAATAGTCCAGTGATGGAAGGTGATGTAAGGTGTGGAGAAATGGAATGGTAAATATACCCATCAGCTCCTATTTCTCATTGGTGAAATGCTAAGCCCACAGACAGACTGCTATGTCTCCCCATATTTCTGGGTTGAAAAACATGGGTGCTAAAAAGGGTACCAAGGTGTCCTGAAAATTTACATTGACAACGACTCTCTCCAAACTCCAGCCAGGATTCTCTCATCCCTGCTTTGACTAGTCTCTGTCGTTGGGCCTTATACTCAAGAGCAAGAATTCTGCTAAGTCAGTTTAGTAAGAACCCCACATCATTAATATCTGACCACTCTCAATATCTTACTGGGTTTCTCATCCTCCAGCATCCCCCAGGTGATACCTAATTACCCTCACTTGCCTTCAGCAAGAATTATGTTAGATCGGTTTAGCTAGAAATTTTCCTGATGTTTCCAGTTAGTAACTTTCTATCCCCTGACCCCCAGTCTGCTTATTGGCTGTAAATCCCCACTTGTCTATGCTGCTTTCAGAATTGAGCCCAATTTTATAATGAGGTCTCTTTTCCCCTGCTGCAATAGAAAAATATGTTTTCACCACTTTACTACTGTCAGGCTCTGGCTTTTCTTTTAAAAACATCAAAAGAAAGTCTGGAGTGGGAAGTAAAAGGCTGAGGTATTGTCAGATGCACCTTCTTGGTGCTGATCAGTGCCAAGAATAGGCTGATCATGGTAGTGGTGGTTAGAACAAAAGGAGGCTGCATGAGGATCTAAAGTGCTTCACAGCAGGTGCCTAACAAACTGATGCACCCTAGTGATTTAGTTCTTACCATTTTATTACATGGCACTAGGAGGGTCTCACCAAAGAATTTCCAGAACCTCTAAAATCTCCATTCTTTCCACTTTACTTCACACACATCTTTTGTAGGCCACATAGGAATGTTCTTTGACAGAAGCTTGAGTTGGAGTTGATTTAAGTAAATATCTACACTGTATTTAAATTCTCTGGTCTCTTACACCATAAATATACTAAAGATCAGGCACATCTTTCCTCACTTTTGGCACTTTTTGTGTTATGAACTTCATTGTTCTGTAGTTTCCTTTAGGATCTATCCCCTGGTCTTCAAATTCAGTACGCATAGCTGTATATAACTGGAACCTGATTGTAGATATGGCATATTATTGTTTTACCCATGGACTCTGGCTCCGTATGAAAATCAGATGGGGTTAGCTGTCAGTGGAGTTTCTTCCTGCGAAGACTAGACAAAGAGACCAGACATTGCATAAAATATTCTAAATAGATATAAATTTAAATATAAAAATATTTACAACAATGAGAGAAAATCACAACAATAAAATAACCAATACATTAAATGATTAAAGTAATTGATAGTAGACAAGACATAAGAACTAATTACTTAAAAAGAATTAGAAAGTCAAGTAAATAGAAGTATCGTATATAGATAGTTATATATAAAATAATATACAGTTGATTCTTGTTATTCTTGGTAGTTATATTTTATAAAGTCATCATAAATGCTAAATTAGCATGTACTGAATTATTTCTCCTAGGGAAAATATAGGGTTAGCTTCCTGTGAGCCTCTGTTCACAACAGTTCTGTTAACTGATCAATACATAACTTGGTTTTATGTGTGTCTCTGTTTAGACATCTTATTTAATATATATTTTGATTAATTAACATTGAACTCACAACCAGCAGCAATATAACTCATATATCTAACACACTTATTTTCTCAAGAAGTCCTAGTGATATGGAAGAGGGGCAGGGAAGTGCTGGGAGGAGAAGGCGGGTCCCTGGCGAGGGCTCCACCCCATCACAAATGTAGGTGAAGACAGGCACTCCTGCCTTCCCACTCAAATGTTACATTTCCCAAGAACACCCTGGTCCACTATGCCCCCATCCCGTTCCTATAAAAACTCGAGACCCTAGCATGCACACACTCAAGCGGCTGGACATTTAGAGGAGCAGATCGGCGGAAGAAGACACAAGTGGCTGGACATCAAGAGAGAACGTCAAGGGGAGCATGCTGGCAGAAGAGCACACAACAGATGCTGGCACATTGGCAGGCCATTGACCAGTGGAACAAGGCAGAGTTTGACCAGGGCAGTCAGAGGAGAGTCCAGGCTGCCGAGCAACCTGACTGCAGGGGAATATCTTCTCCCTTCTGGCACCCCCATTCTGCTGAGAGCTACTTCTACTCAATAAAACCTTGCACTCATTCTCCAAGCCCACACGTGATCTGATTCTTCTGGTACACCAAAGCAAGAACCCTGGGATACAGAAGGCCCTCTGTCCTTGTGATAAAAAAGGGGTATAATTGAGCTGACTAACACAAGCCACCTATGGATGGCTAAACTAAATGAGCACCCTGTAACACACACCCATTGGGGCTTCAGCTCTAAACATTCACCCCTAGACACTGCTGTGGAGTCATAGCCCCACAGCCTGCCCATCTGTATGCTCCCCTAGAGACTTGAGCAGAAGGGCACTGAAGAAGTGAGTCACACCTCCACTGCATGCCCTGCAAGGGGGATAAGGGACAAGAGAACTTCTGTTTCAACTGGGGGCTTGTTCGGGATCTCTGTAGATGAGTGTGAGCAAATGCAAAACTGTTGGGTCTGCCTGTCTTCCCAAACCCTGCTGCCTCTCTCTCTTTCCTACAGGTAAGAGGCTCTGTTTCCCTTCACGGAGTTTTAAACTGCCCTCACTGGGCCAGTCAAAACCCCCAACTTTGTCTCTTTTCTCTCACAGTTTGGAATGGCTCTTATCTCTTTTCTTATAACATTAAGAGTTTGGCTACCGGCTGAGGCAATGTTACTAAGTAAAATGAGCAATTTGCTCAGCCACCAAAGGTGCAAATCAGGTCAGCTGTTCCTAGAGGTGCCACGTATGTCTCTTTCTCGACTGACAGCTGCAGGCACATACAGCTCAGGGCACCTCTCCTTATCCTTCCCCCTCCCAGCTTGGGTGTCTGGGGGTGCCCACGGCAGGCAAAGGCCCAGCCCAACAGCCACAAGGGGGGAGGGAGAAAGCCAAGGCAGTAGCCAGGACCCTACAGGGTGCTTCTTAACCAAGGAAGGAAACTTCCTTGGCCAAGGAATTCAACCTGGTCTGAACTAGGGGAAGGATGGGAAAGTTATAAGGATTAGAGGGGCTCACTTGCACTAAGCAAAAGACTCCCCCCAGAATCCCCTGATTTTCACCCATTTAACTGTTTTTCTCTCTCTCTCTCTTTTTTTTTTTCTTTTTTTAAGTGAGAAGGCTCTCCCTCCCAGCTCTGCTTCTGATAGGGCAGTTAATGGATGAACGACCCTTGCTGGCTGAGAACTGCAAATTCAGCAGGGCACATTTGAGACACTCTACAGAGACACAAAGGGCCTCTGAAATACCTTTTCCTTCCCAAACTTGATTTCAAGCTTCAGGCAGAGGCCCTAGAAGGAAAAACCAGCTCTGAGGGATCCAAAGCCAGACAACAGGCACAATGTAAATGGGCAGGACCAATTCCTGCCAAATGAACCCCACCACATGGAAGGAGGCCATGCTTCATGGCATAAACAGGCTCAGGGAACTCAAGATTTGCCTATAGCAGGGAGAAAGGGAAGCATAGGTGAGGGTGGTTGATTCCTATTCTCCAGATTTTCCCTGCTTCATGGGTACATACTGCATTGGTACCTATGGCTGGCACCTGCCAAGGTCACCGGGGCTCATGGACAAGAGGTAGAAGGTGAAGGGAGGATGCTCACTTTCTCTCTCCATCACATCCTGAGTTTTTCACTGAAAGAAGGAAGGGAGTGAGGGACACGTCTATTCCCTGTCTTTCAGAATGGGCCACCAGTTCTCTTCACCACCCACAGCTTATACTCCTCTGGAGTGTATCCTGAACTATTAGGACTGCTTTGACTCTCTGAATCTGGAGGAAAAGCACCTCACAGCCCTCTGCACAAAGATTTGGCCAAATTATGATTTACTGGAAGAACTGGCTTGCCCTCAGGAAAGGACCATTCATTTTGACACCATCTGGCAATTGGAACTTTTCTGTAGACATGAGGACAGATGGTCTGAGGCCCCTATGTGCAGGCTTTCTATACCTTGCAAGGCAATCCAGCCCTTTGCTGAAAATGTAGGGTTTATCCAGCCCTCCTGTTTGTTGTCTCAGGGAAGGCTGCAAGGGGCAAGCCCAGTGAATTAAAGATACAAATCCCAGAGGCATTCCCAGCAGAGGAGCCAGCTCCCTCCAGTCCTGCTCCTCCAGGTCCACCCCGACCTCCCTATCCAGCTTCAGCCTCTCACTTGCTCCCTCCTAGAAAACCTCACCCCAAACAAGCCCCAATCTCACTCTTGCCCCTCCAACAGATGCCCAGTGAATTTGGGCCCAGTAAGGTCCAGGTCCCCTCCTCCCTACAGGACTTAAAGCAAATTAAGGGGGATCTTGGAAAGTTTTCAGATGACCCTGATATATAGAGGTTTTCCAGAATTTTACCCAAATATTTGAACTACCCTGGAGAGAGGTTATGTTATTTTTGAGTCAGACCCTGACAGACAGAGAGAAACAGTCTGCTCTGCAAGCAGAAGAGAGATTCAGGGATGAGCTTTGTATCACATGGAGCATCAGGAAAGGGGGCAATTAGTATCCAACTGGAAGAGAAGCAGTACCAATGAATGACCCTAAATGGGATCCAAATGACGGGACGGAAGACTGGAAAAAGAGACGCTTTCAGGTGTGCATTATGGAGGGCTTGCCTAGGGCTAAGACCAAGCCTCTCAGTTATACTAAGTTGTCCATTATCGACCAGGGATTTGATGAAAAGCCCACTGCCTTCCTAGAAAGGCAAAGACAGGCATTAGTAAAACACACCTCTCTATCTCCTGATTCAGCTGAGGGATAGCTAACCCTAAAGGATAAATTTATTACTCAGGCAACTCCTGACATCAGGAGGAAGTTGCAGAAGTGGGCCCTGGGACCAGAGAGTACATTAGAGGACCTCCTGAAAGTGGCCACCTTGGCTTTCTACAATAGGGACAAGGAGACACAAGAAAGAGACTGAAGATTTAATGGCCACTGTGCAAGCCCACAAATCCCCAAATTCCCAGGGTACTCCTATTAACTGCTAAAGATATGGCAAGAATAGTTATCTCTCTTCTAAAGTTTAACTGCTCCCATACAAGGTTTAATTTATTTCACTAGGGTGAGACAGCTCAGGGTACAATGTTGTTGTTAGTATATTTTACTTCTTATCTCTGTAATCTTTGGCACTAAATTCTTTCCTCATATAATACACATGCAACTTAACCTTATGACGCAAACTTAACCTTATGAAACTTTTTTTCTCTCATGCCTAAGAAGCATCGAACTCCAAAAAGGCAACCCAAGCCTTGGACGATGGCTCCCCTTTGCTAGGAACCCTTAGATAGACCTCTGGGAAGAGTCTGACTGCTGTTTTCCTCAAAATAATGCCCCCTGTCAATAGCAAGCAGCTAAGACCAGTCATTGTCCATAGTCTAACAGCAGTTAGACACACTTTATCAGAGGGAGGAAATGATAAGGAAGAGGGACAGGGAAGGGTTGGGAGAAGGGGAGGCCCCTGGTGAGGGCTCCACCCTAGGCCTGTGCCCATGGACCTAGGTGAGGATAGGCACTCCTGCTTTCATGCCCAAATGTTGCATTTCCCGAGACCACTCTGGCCCACCATGCCCCCATCCTTTTCCTATAAAAACCTGAGACCCTAGGGGGCACACACACAAACAGCTGGATGTTGAGAGGAGCAGATCAGTGGAAGAAGACATAAGCAGCTGGACATCGAGGGAGGCATGCCAGCAGAAGAACACACAACAGATGCCATTATGCCTGCAGGCCATCAACCTGTGGAATAAGGCAGAGTTTGGCCGGAGCAGCCAGAGGAGAGCCCAGGCCACCGAGTGGCCCAACTCCAGAGGAAAATCATCTCCCTTCTGGCTCCCCCATCTGCTGAGAGCTACTTCTACTCAATAAAATCTTGCACTCATTCTCTAAGCCCACGTGTGATCCAATTATTTAAGTACACCAAGGCAAGAGCACTGGGATACAGAAAGCCCTCTGTCTTTGCAATAAGGCAGGGGTGTAATTGGGCTGTCTAACACAAGCTGCCTATGGACAGCTAAACTAAAAGAGCACCCTATAACACACTCCCACTGGGGCTTCAGCTTTAAATATTCACCCCTAGCCACTGCCATGGGGTCGGAGCCCCACAGCCTGCCCATCTGTATGCTTCCTTAGAGGTTCGAGCAATGGAGCACTGAAGAAGCGATCTCCATCACCATTGCATGCCCTGCGAGGGTACAAGGGAACTTTTCCCCTTTCACTAGCCTCGCCTTCTTGGATTTCTAGACTTCTAGGCAGCACTTCAGCACTGTGTTTGGGGCAAAATCAACAACACAAAGCACAAAATTGTGGAAAAAAACTAAATATAACACAAAAAGGAATTTTTTTTACAGTATGAGAACTGAAACAAGAAGACAGCATGGCCTTGTTCAAACTCAGCTGGAAACATGAGCATTCGCAACTCAACTGTTTCACTGCAACTCAACTGGCATGTTTCTAATGCCCACAAGAGCACTAGGAGGATGGATTTGGCGATTACAATTACATTTTAGTGAGTTGGTAAATTTGAAAATATGCAATCCATTAATAATGAGCATCTACTGTACATAAAATATAATGTTAAAAATTAGGGAGTTTCAAAATTAAAAATCCGGTGAATTCAAAAAATCAAGAAAAGAGGCATTAGCAAATGTTTTGTTGAAGTAGCTCTCTTGATTTTGGATGAAGAAAATCGAAGTAGAGGTAAAATCTTTGCTTCATTCATTCATCTTCTGCTTCAGGAGATGAAATAGCTGACAGTAGAGATAGGGATGGGGTTCAGAGAAAGGCAGGGGCTTAATCGATACACTATACAGCCCTTGTAGACCCATGTAAAGACACATGAGATTGTCCCAGAAAAAAATCAATGCTTGATCAACCCTTGTATTTATATGTATACTTCTTATGTGATTTTGATTTGAAATTCTATGCTACTTGATTTAAGATTTCCATGAGCATTATATTCATTCTCAATTTATCTATTTCAGGGAATTAAGACTTAACCACTTGGATGGAATTAATGTCTCTTTTTGAGATGTATACTTTCTAAATTTGGTGAAAGTTAAATATTTGATTAGACTTTAATATGTATTGGAATACACCTGAAGTAAAAATTATCGAGAGAACAATGCCAAAGTTAACAAGGAAGTATGTGGCATGTAATATATTCACCATTTTTATTATTTCTCTTTTTAGTTACTTACATATTCAGTAATCACTCTACACTGTTACTGAGGCATTCTTATTAATTGAATTAATAACTACTGTTATTTTTTAGGACACAGTAATATTCTAATTTGTCTAGTTTATACTGTTTGCTTTAATGAAAATAAATTACTTTCAAATATTTTAAAAGATACTCATGACATTTTCTGTCTGATATACAACATATCTACTAATATATGTTGTTAATGGGAAACTGCAAAATTTATACTGGTTTAGAGTAACCACAAAGAACACATTTACACATGTGTAATGTGTTTGATATACAGCTTGACACATTGTAGTGTTCAATATGTGAGTGTGATTTAAAAGGTAGGTTTAAAAATAAGATAAATTAATTTTTACTTCAATGGAAAATTCAATTAATTTTAGAAAGCTCTTATTTTATGCATATCAAATAGATCAGTTAAAAAATATAATGGTGAACTTAACTCTTTAGGGAAAAGATTTCATAGGTATATTCTGTTCAACTTCATATTATGAGAAGAAAAATCAATCAACATGAAGTTTTTTTAACAAACCAAAATTTTGAACATTTTCCAATGAAAAGGTAAGTTACTAAGAAATGCAGTTACCACCAGGTGCGGTGGCTCACGCCTGTAATCGGAGCACTTTGGGAGGCCGAGTTGGGCGGATCATGGGGTCAGGAGATGGAGACCATCCTGACTAACACGTGAAACCCCGTCTCTACTAAAAATACAAAAAATGCTCCTGTAGTCCCAGTTACTAAGGAGGGTGAGGCAGGAGAATTGCTTGAACCGGGGAGGCAGAGGTTGCAGTGAGCCGAGGCTGCGCCACTGCACTCCAGCCTGGACAACAGAGCAAGATTTCGTTTTTTTTAAAAAAAAAAAAAAAAAAAAAGAAGAAAGAAATAAAGGAAGGAAGAAAGAAGGGAAGGAAGAGAGAAAGAAAGAAAGAAAGAAAGAAAGAAAGAAAGAAAGAAAGAAAGAAAGAAAGAAAAAGAAAAAGAAGGAAAGAAAGAAGGAAGGAAGAAAGGAAAGAAAGAAAGAAAGTTACAACATAAGGTGCTACTATGGTGTCAATTCAGTGAGATGTTTAAATATAGAGAAACTCAAGAAATGAAAATGTATGAAAATTGAACATATTGGAAACACGTTATATATATACATATATATGTGTATGTATATATTTTAATCTAATGGTTGAAGTAGTCAAACTGAGTACAGTTTCTGCATTTTAAGGGAAAATGTTTGCCAACCTGTCATGTATTTTTCTATTTTCTTCTGCCTTATTTAGATAAAAGTTCCTTATGCCCATAACAATGGCAACACAGTAGTACCACTAGCATCCTTCAGAATTGAAACTAAAGTTATTTTGCTAGTATATCAAAAGAAAATATTAGATTACTTTATTTGCTTAGAAACAAAATGTAATATTACAGTTAAAATAACTTTTCATCATTATTTGCTGTGACAGGTATATTTTAATAGAAGGCACTCAAAATTTAGGTAGTTTAAACATGTTTTTAAAAAGGCTTCTCTTTTTAAAGCTTCTGTTTTTAAAGACAACGTATTTAAAAGATTCACAGGAGTGCTCAATAATCTAGGGTTTTGTGTAAGGTCATTCAAATGATAAGAACAAGTTATTCTGGGCTTTATAATCAATAAAGGCATATATTTTGAGGAAAACAATTCTGAAGTTATATTAATTCAGATTTATTATGACACACATCCATATTAATAAATTTATGTTCTGAATCATGATAGCCGGCACTGCAACATCCTTAACTATTAAAAATGTACTTTAGTGTTTCATGAACTCTACCAAGACAGAGAGGTACATTTTGTTAGGGTCAATCCAACTAGACTGTTCTCCTCCTTTCCCATAAGTCTTCCAATACAAACCTTTGTGACACCCTACACAGCTCTCCCGAGGCTAGAAGTAGACCCCCCACACACTGACCCTTCCAGTAACTGTTTGTTCAAAATACTTCAGCTGAACTGGCAGATGGTTCCAGGATGGGTTCAGAACACCTGCCTACCTTGCATAACAAAGCTGGCAAAAAAATATCTCCAGGATGCAGTTAGGACATCTGTATCCTCAACTCAGTCCCCACACCCCCACCCAGTTCCTCACCCTATAAAGCCCTGCTGTAGTCTGTAAGCGAGGCTGCCTCCTCTGCCTGTCAAAGAGCAGCCCGGCAGGACAATAAAACTTGCTTGCCTGACTTTGGTTCTACTCGTCCCTTCTCTCCGCTAACCTTACACATTTATATATTTAAGACACCTTTTTAATGAGAGTTGAAATCAGAGTAATGCCTGTGTAATAATCACTTAACAACAACAACAACAAAAAAAAAACAAGAAAGTAGTATCCGAATTATGAGCCATACCTGTGTTTACATACTCTCAGGTTAAAAAAAAGTTAACTGCTAACTTTTATTTATCTTAAGTTCTATGTGTTTTGGTAAATTGTAAAATCAGATTGCAAGTAGTTACAGACATGGATGTTAGCATTCATCTCTTTTAGAAAGTCTGAGATCCACATTTATCAGGTTGAGGAAGAAATTCAGCAGAGGCTTCCCCAATCCCAACCTAAGTAAGCCACTTCTTTTCCTGAGTGCAGGCATCTCCTGCCCTCCCATTTCCTCTCCATCTTTCACTAAGGACCGCCACACCTAGATCACTGGCCTTCAACTCCTTTACTACTCAGATTAACTTCTGTATGGTGATTTAAACATCAAGGTCCATCAATGATCCATTGAACGTAACTCAGTTTGTTGATCTCTTCACTGAACCATCTAACTACCTCTACTGTTATCCCCCATAAATGTACCTAAGTCTCATTTTGAAACATGACACTTTACAGCCATTATCTCCATCCTTCATATCACTGCCCTAGTATTTTACTCTGATGATTAGAGACACAATGACATTTACAGTAGACATTACCTTCTTATGTCAGTTTCTTTCAAACCCAGCCCAATTTCAATGGTCCTGTTTTATAGTCATTCCTTTGCAAACACCTATAACTATTTCTTTATCCCTCGTTTCTTTCTCACCGGACAAAATTCCAACCCTGGTTAAATCCAGGAATCTCACTGCTGTCAAGCCAAAGTTGCTGTAGAAAAATATAAAGAAGTTTTGACTGAAATCTCTTCTAATTACGTCCAGAAATACTAAATTTTCTACACTACCAGAAGATACCACTGAACTTTCCTTAAATATGTATTTTCCTATAATCTATGACTATTATTTATACAATGTCTTATTCTGTCTTGCTCTTCTAAATCTCAGTTAATGCTCTTTTCTATATTTCCTAGAAAAAAAATGTAGGCATCAAGTGAGATGACTTCTTCTCACTGTTAATTTAAACAAGCCGTTGACATCTGTACCATACACTGTCTTCCTTCTTACTATAATGTGAGAGACAATTCCATGTTTCTTTTTTTGTGTGCTATATCTCATACCTTTTTGCAAAAGCCAAAGCCAATTTTCTGGCTCATTTTACTCCAAACCATCTTCAACATTTGTTATAGATGACAATTTCCTCTCCTAAATACTTTCTTCTCTTGAGTTTTAGGACATCACTTTTTCATAGATTGCCTACTTATGCTTGTCTTTTTATTGTCGGCTTTTTGTCCTTAATAGGCCTCTAAATATTATAGTAAGTAGGGGACTATATTGGTTGTTCTTCCTTTATTTACAATTTGTATGTTAATTACTTTACCTGATGCAACAGCCTCAAATATGATCCTTAAATGATATTGCCAACCTGACCCTCCCCCGAAAAACATATATGTGAATAATCATAGCCTTCCTGGCTTAAGATATGTTGTAGGAAATATGTAGGAATCAAACATGTATAAATAATATATAAGTGTTATATACATATATGTGTGTGTACATATATGTGTATAAATCTGTATATGTATTATATATAAAGTTGCTATTGCCTACTTGGATATTGCATTTTAATGCTTAATAATCATCTCTAATTAAATAATGGAAATAAAAGTCTTAATCTATTCTCATTGAAATTATTTCCCACCTAAGCCTTCCATGTTTCAGTAAATGACACCAACGTTTATCCAGCTGAATTTTATTTGATTTTTTAAATTCTTCTCACAATGGTGCTCAGTAAAGCACTTTTGCTCAATTTACACCTCTAAAAACATTAATTATTCAAAATCTCACCTACTAAATTCGTAGTTCAAGTCACATCTTTTCTTATATATAACATAAAAATATTCTATCTGTTGGCCTCCCTGCTACCAACAAATATGAACCAACCCTCCTCAAATGTGAACCAACATGATAGTTCAAAACTATAAATTAGAGTTTAATACAGCTCCACTGGACACCCTCAGAAGTCTTATTTGTCTTAGTCAGTTCAGGCTGCTGTAACAAAGTATCATAGACCGAGTGTCTGTTTCTCAAGCTGTTTCTACAATGCTGCCTCTTTCCTACTCCAAGGGTCAGTTCCAATGATATCTCCTTATAGAGCCTTTTCCTGGCCACCAACTCATAGTCACTGTGAACAACATTTTATTTCATCCTCTTCAGAGCAGTCATCAGTAATTGTCATTATCTCATACAAGTATTTGTTTGTGTATCCATTAGAAATCTCTTATTCTATATTGTAAATTCTTTGCAGTAAAATTCTTACTTCTTACTGTGTTTTATCAACTAGAAGTCACTAAAACAGTTTGACAAATAGACTCTAGATTAAGCTTTAATCAGAGTCTGATTCTTTTCTGGTTAAGGAAGAAAGAGATTCATTATCAGTTTGGTTGCCAGAGAAGAAGAGGAGTAGACTATATTATTAATATTAAAGATCAGGTGAAATGCTTTACTTCCAGTCCTTTTCTCTCCCAAAGCAAGAGGCGTTAAGTAGATAAAATCTATGTCTTCATCAAGAAAATCTCACATCCAATAATGTTTCCATGGTCATTCTACAATCTAGCTCATTGTTAAGTGATTATTCAGGAGACCCCTCTAAAAATTTCTAAAAAATGTTTATGTACAAAGGGATATATCTTCAGCTTTAGAATTAAAAATATATTTATAGAGTGCTCTCCATGCACTAGGAGCTGTGTCAAGTGTAAGGAATACTATAAAGTTTAAGAAATATGAGTTTTCTGTCTTCACAGTGCCTGATGGTACTGAGATTAGGTTATAATTGGGATCAGGTTACAATTTTATAACTCTGGAGCAGTGGAATCAATAAAAATAAAACATTTGAAGACTGAGAAAAATGGGGAAATATTTATTTAATATAGGTTAAATAAGGTAAGGACTGAAAAGTGCCTATTGAATTTAATGGCCAGGGAATTTAGTCACTTTCATAGAGACAGATTTGGAACAGATAGATTAGTACAGAGAGATAGATAGATAGAGGTGTGTAATACTACACCCTCAGGAAGTAGAATGAATAACCCTTTGAAAAAAGAGGGAGAATACAAGAGTACATGTGAGATCAGAAACAAATTTGTCTTATTTCTATAAAAAAGGAGAAACTTAAAAAATGTAATTATTACTTAAATGAGTCAATACAAAGAGAAGTATTTGAGGTAAAGTAGAGAAATGGAAAATGTTTATAGTGTCAGTTCCCTACTAAGAAAGGAAAATATGGAAATTAAAAATAGCAACACTGAAAGGAACTTGATATGAAAGGAGTTGCTAGCTTTGCATGCACTTAAGTTTGTAGGTTTGAGACAGGAAGAGAAGGAATTTTACTCAGGATACTCTCCACTATTTTTCTAGAAAGGATAAAAAATATTCTCAGAGTGTGGCAGCAGAGATTACATTGACTGTTAGGAAATAATGGAGAATATAATAAACACTGAAGACAGAATGAGAAAGCATGATACATAGAAAAAAATGCTCAATGGGACACAGTAGTGTTTTCAAATTGAACTTTCTATAGTGATGGAAAGATTTTATATCAGTGCTGCCCAAACAACTGTGTACCACTGACCCCCCACATAAATACAACCATCAGAGTATATTATAAACACTTATATGCACATAAACTAGAAAATCTAGAATAAATGGATAAATTTTGGACACATATATCCTCTTAAGACTGAACCAGGAAGAAACTGAACCCCTGAACAGACCAATAATGATTTCTGAAGTTGCAGCAGTAATGAATAGTCTACCAATCAAACCATTGTGTAAACCAGGACCAGATGAATTCACAGCTGAATTCTACCAGATGTACAAAGAGCTGGTACCATTCTTAATGAAACTATTCCAAAAAATTGAAAAGGAGGGACTCCTCTCTAACTCATTCTATGGGGCTAGCATCATCTTGAAACCAAAACCTGGCAAACTTACAACAACAAAAACTTCAGGCCAATATCCTTGATGAATATTGATGCAAAAATCCTCAACAAATTACTGGCAAATGAATCCAGCAGCACATCACAAAGCTAATCCACCATGATCAAGTAGGCTTCCTCCCTGGGATACAAGTTTGGTTTAACATAGACAAATCAATAAATATGATTCATCACATAAACAGAGCTGAAGACAAAAACTACATGATCATCTCAAAAGATGCAGAAAAGGCTTTCAATAAAATTCAACAATGTTTCATGTTAAAACTCTCAATAAACCAGGTATTAAAGGAACATACCTCAAAATAATAAAAGCCATATATGACAAACCCACAGCCAATATCATACTGAAAGGGCCAAATTTGGAAGCATTCCACTTTAAAAAAACAGCACAAAACAAGGATGCCCTCTCTCACCACTCCTATTCAACATAGTATTAGAAGTTCTGGCCAGGGCAATCAGGCATGATAAAGAAATAAAGCATATTCAAATAGGAAGAGAGGGAGCCAAACTATCTTTGCTTGCAGATGACATGATCCTGTATCTAGAAAATTCCATCATCTCAGCCCCAAAGCTTATTAAGCTGACAAGCAACTTCAGCAAAGTCTCGGGATACAAAATCAATGTGCAAAAATTGCTAGCATTCCTATACACCAACAACAAGCAAGCCAAGAACTCCCATTCACAATTGCCACAAAAAGAATAAAATACCTAGGAACATAGCTAACAAGGGAAGTGAAGGATCTCTACAAGAAGAATTATAAACCACTGCTCAAAGAAATCAGAGATAGCACAAACAAATGGAAAAACATCCTATGCTCATGGATACATATAATCAATATTGTAAAAATGGCTATAATGCCCAAAGCAATTTATAGATTCAATGCTATTACCTTTAAACTACCATTGACATTCTTCACAGAACTAGAAAAAAAAAACTATTGTAAAATTCATATGGAATCAAAAAAGAGCCCAGATAGCCAACGCAATGCTACCTGACTTCAAACTATACTACAGGGCTACAGTAACCAGAACCGCATGGTACTGGTACAAGAAAAGAAACATAGACCAGTGGAACAGAATAGAGAACACAGAAATAAAACCACACACTTACAACTATCTGATCTTTGACAAACCTAACAAAAACAAGCAGTGAGGAAAGGATTCCCTATTTAGTAAATGGTGCTGAAAATATAGGCTAGCCATATGCAGAAAATTGAAACTGGACCCCTTCCTTATACCATAAGCAAAAATCAACTCAAGATGAATTAAAAACAAAAATAAAACCCAAAATTATAAAAACCCTAGAAGAAAACTTAGGCAACACCATTCAGGACATAGGCATGGACAAAGATTTCTTGACAAAGATGCTGAAAGCAATTGCAACAAAAGTAAAAACTGGCAAATGAGATCTAATTAAACTTAAGAACTTCTGCACAGCAAAAGAAGCTATCAACAGAGTAAACAGACAACCTAAAGAATGGGAGAAAATTTTTGCATACTATGCATCTGACAAAAGTATAATATCCCGCATCTATAAACATTGCATTTTGAATTCTGTCCTGAATAGATATTTCCAAGCAGTGATGTCTCATATTAAACTAAAATTTGTATTTTCCTCATATTTTCCATTACGAATTCTCCTGGTAACACATTTTAACACCTTAAATTGTCCTAAGTGAAGATTATTATTATTATACAATGCAATAAATATTTTCTGCTTCAGAAAAAAAAAATGGGCAAGGGACATGAACAAACACAGCTCAAAAGGAGACATACATGTGGCCAACAAACATGAGAAAAAGTTCCACCTCACCGATCATTAGATAAATACAAATCAGTACCACAGTAAGATACTATCTCACACCAGTCATAATGGCTATTATTAAAAAGTCAAAAAATAACACATGCTTGTGAGGTTGTGGAGAAAAAGGAATGCTTTTACACTGTTGGTGGTAGTGTAAACTAGGTAAACCATTGTGTAAAACATTGTGGTGATTCCTCAAAGGCCTAGAGACAGAAATACCATTTGACCCAGTGAGCCTATTACTGGGTATATACCCAAAGAATATAAAGTGTTCTATTATAAAGACACATGCATGTATATGTTCATTGCAGCACTATTCACAATAACAGAGACATGGAATCAACCTAAATGCCCAATAATAGACTGGATAAAGAAAATGTGGTACATGCACACAATGGAATACTATACAGTCATAAAAAGGAATGAGATCATGTCCTTTTCAGGGACATGGATGGAGGTAGAGGCTATTATCTTTAGCAAAGTAATGTGGCAACAACAACAAAATACCACATGTTCTTACTTACAAGTGGGAGCTAAATGATGAGAACACAAGGACACATAGAGGGGAAACACACACTGGGGCCTACTAGAGGGTGGAGGATGGGATTAGGGAAAGGATCAGGAAAAATAACTGGAGGATACTGGGTTTAATATCTGGGTGATGTGCCAGGTGTGGTGGCTCACGCCTGTAATCCCAGGACTTTGGAAGGCCAAGGCGGTCAGGAGTTCAAGACCAGCCTGGCCAACATGGCGAAACCCCATCTCTACTAAAAGTACAAAAATTAGCCGAGTGTGGCAGGTGCCTGTAATCCCAGCTACTCAGGAGGCTGAGGCAGGAGAATCGTTTGAACCTGGGAGGCAGAGGTTGCAGTGAGCTGAGATCGTGCCACTGCACTCCAGCCTGGGAGACACACACACAAAAAAAAATCTGGGTGATGAAATATTAATAATCTGTGCAACAAACACCCATGACACAATTTATCTAAACAACAAACCTGCTCATCCTGCACATGTACTTCTATGTACTTCTGAACTTAAAATCAAAGTTAAAAAAAACAAACAAACAAACATGTGGCTATGGAGCATTTTAGATGTCGTCAGCACAACTGAACAACTTTTAAAATTTCATTTAAATTTAATTAATTTACATTTAAATAACCACATGTGAACAGTTGCTATCATACTGGATAGGCAGATATGCGGGGATCTAGGTGGAAACTATAACCATGCATTTATATAAGTGAAAGAGTTTTCTCTGACAACTTTAATCTGTGATAAAACAGGAAAGGGTACCTGGATTCAACCACATTTGGTTGTATCAGGGACAGGGGCCTAGAGCAAGGAGGTTGGAATCAAGGACAGTAAAAGAATGTAGGATATGCATGAGAGAATAATGGATATGGAAAAGTCATAGGATCTATCATAAATAATAAGGAAATGAATAAATAGAAATAAAGGAAAGGGTGAGCGATTAGAATTTTGGTGATAGTGACATAGTGAGAAATCTAGAAGAAAAAAAGTTGGGTATTGAAAGTGCAATAAGATTGACGCTTTCAAATTAAAAATGTCTCTGCGCTGGCATGACGTGAATAATTGTTTTCAGTTGCTTTTCATTTATTCATAAGTTTATTCATCAATCAAACATTAATTGAACATGTTCAATGTGTCCAGTGTTTTAGACACAAAGATAAATTGGCTTCCATTGCTCTTGCCATCCAGAAGCTTACATTCTATTGTGAGATACAAAGAAATAGCACTATGGTGATAAATGTGTTCATTGCTTTCAGCCTTCCTTTATAAACTTTAAATATATTATGTCTAATCATTATACAAAATCTAAATCAATATCATATAACCATGATGATCCTTATTCAACCTTTAATTAATCACACATTTCTTAATCAAAAGCCACACTAAAATTAATTCACTATGTCAGCAATAAAACTTCTCGTTAATGTAGCATTTTTAGTTACCAAAACCTACAAGTTTTTTGGCTTCTAACTACTTTATTCCCACTCCTACACGAGAGTAGCTTTCAAATCCCTAAGGAAATTTTATGTATATACATTAACTCCTTATCAGACACACATGCATGCACACATTAAAGACCAATAATTCCCAACATTTGGTCTTACTAAGGTTTTCATTGAATTTTATAGGATTTTACTTCCTTTCCCTATATTCATGGTACCATAGGCAAGCCCACTTTTTTATTTTTGTGGGAATTATAGTCTAAAAATTTGAAGGCTAAGAGCAGACCCTGAATCCTCCAAATCTGGAACAGATGCAATATTTCCTGGTTAGTTCAGACTGGTAGGCATCAAATAAGAAAATCTATTTAAGCTTGATCCATCTGTCTTCTAGTGAAGCTTTTCAGTCAATGAAACGTCTTCGCAGACTCAAACAATTGGACCAAACATTTTAGTTTTTGGTCCTGTCACGTGTTTCTATCTTTTAAAATGTTTTCATTTTTCTTTTCTTTTTCTGTTTTGCCAGAACTTCAGAGGCTGCTAGCCAGACACTATTTTATTCTGGAAGATATACATGTTTTGTTTAGAATTATATGACTACTGTCAGTTGCCATCATCTGGTATTAAAGCTTGTCCTAACATATTGCTACAGGTATGGAATATTTTTTTAACGACTGGATAAGGATATTGGAAGAAATGGCTGTTTTTTCCCCCATTATCAATTTGCCCCTATTATTGTCAGTCTTGGAAACTGACTGCCTGGCAACAAGCCTACATTTTCCAGCTCCCTTTCTTAGTATGGCCAGGTGATTAAGACAGGTCAGTGAAAAGCAGATGGAAACTACCAATTGGTAGATTTGAGAACCTTTTAAAAATTTTTTTTAAATTTTACTTCAAGTTCTCCTATACATGTGCAGAACGTGCAGGTTCGTTATAGGTATGTGCCATGGTGGTTTGCTACACCTACCAACCTGTCATCTAGGTTTTTAAGCCCTGTATGCATTAGGTATTTGTCCTGATGCTCTCCCTCCTCTTGCCCCCACTCCCTGACAGGCTCCAGTGTGTTATGTTCCCTTCCCTGTGTCCATGTGTTCTCATTGTTCAACCCCCACTTACGAGTGAGACCATGCAGTGTTTAGTTTTCTGTTTCTGTGTTACTTTGCTGAGACTGATGGCTTCTAGCTTCATCCATGTCCCTGCAAGGGACATGAACTCATTCTTTTTTATGGCTGCATAGTATTCCATGGTGTATATGTGCCACATTTTCTTTTTCCAGTCTATCATTGATGGGCATTTGGGTTGGTTCCAAGTCTGTGCTATTGTAAATAGGGCTGCAATAAATATACCTGTGCTTGTATCTTTATAGTAGAATGATTTACAATCCTTTGGGTATTTACCCAGTAACGGGATTGCTGGGTCAAATGGTAATTCTTGTTCAAGATCCTTGAGGAATCACCACACTGTCTTCCACAACAGTTGAACTAATCTACACTCCCAACAGTGTAAAAGTGTTCCTATTTCTCCACAGCCTTGCCAGTATCTGTTTCCTGACTGTTTAATAATCACCATTCTAACTGGCATGAGATGGCATCTCATTGTGGTTTTGATTTGCATTTCTCTAATGACTAGTGATGATGAGCATTTTTCCATATGTTTTTGGCCACATAAATGTCTTCTTTTGAGAAGTGTCTGTTCATATCCTTTGCCAAGCCTGGAGGCATCATGCTACCTAACTTCAAACTATACTACAAGGCTACAGTAACCAAAACAGCATGGTACTAGTACCAAAACAGATATATAGGCCAAAGGAACATGTCAGAGACCTCATAAATAACACCACACATCTACAACCATCTGATCTTCGACAAACCTGACAAAAACAAACAATGGGGAAAAGATTCCCTATTTAATAAATGGTGTTGGGAAAACTGGCTAGCCATATGCAGAAAACTGAAACTGGACCCTTTCCTTACACCTTATACAAAAATTAACTCAAGATGGATTAAAGACTGAAATGTAAAACTGAAAACCATAAAAACCCTGGAAGAAAACCTAGGCAATACCATTCAGGACATAGGCATGGGCAAAGACGTCATGTCTAAAACACCAAAAGCAATTGCAACAAAAGCCAAAGTTGACAAATGGGATCTAATTAAACTAAGAGCTTCTGCACAGCAAAAGAAACTGTCACCAGAGTGAACAAGCAACCTACAGAATGGGAGAAAATGTTTGCAATCTACCCATCAGACAAAGTCTAATATCCAGAATCTACAAAGAACTTAAACGAATTTACAAGAGAACCTTTTTTAAGAGACAACTGGCATCAAGTTTTGTTTTGTTCTTCTTCAGTTCTTCCTCCATCCTCCTTCCTAGAACATGGATACCTGAATGTAAATGTCACTGTCCTGAACTAAGTGCCTGAAGAATCATAGAGTACTCAGATGGAAAATGCCTAGGTTTTGAGGCCTTGAAGTATAAGCAGAACTAACACTTGTTTTCTGGAGTATTCGGATTCTGAAATTATTCTAATATTTTATGAATTATATTGTTTCATTTACAAACATATCAACTGTAATTTTTGTATTCTTTGAATATTATATATTGTTTTTAGAAGACTATCGGAAATAAATTAAATAAAATACGTATCCATTTTTAGCTTAAAAAAATCTCCATTACAAGGCTGGGCGCGGTGGCTGATGCCTATAATCCCAGCACTTTGGGAGGTCGAGGCGGGCGGATCACGAGGTCAGATCAATCGAGACCATACTGGCTAACATGGTGAAACCCCGTCTCTACTAAAAACACAAAAAATTAGCCTGGCGTGGTGGTGGGTGCCTGTATTCCCAGCTACTCCGGAGGCTGAGGCAGGAGAATGGCATGAACCCAGGAGGCGGAGCTTGCAGTGAGCGGAGATCGTGCCACTGCACTCCAGCCTGAGCGACAGAGCCAGACTCAGTCTCAAAAAAAAAAAAAAAAAAAAAATTCTCCATTACAAATAACAATAAATGCTCTTTTGGAATCTTATATAATAGAATCTATAAGTTGAGGATGTCCTTCAGCTGTCACTGTGGAACTAGTGTGGGTGGTATTTTATGATTTGACTTCTCCTTGAAGAGAGGTTATTAATTTAAACCTCATTTGGTCAGAATTTGTGATAATTTGGAAGGAATCCAGCATTACCTAGGGAAAAATAACTTTGTCTTAAAATTACAAAGATAAACATCATTAACAGATTTTGATGCATCATTTTACATGTAAACAAAGATATTCTAATTTTTAATTTTCTTCATCTGCTAAAAGCAGGTCCCCAAACACCAAATTTAGACAGTGTTTATTTATGCACCAGTTCCTGTGTGGCCTGGGTAGGAAGAATATTCTATTTCTTTACAGATTATTCCCTGAGGAAAATATTTTAGTGGCTTAGAGAAGTTTCATTTTACATCAGACACTTAGGTAGAAAAAAAATTATCAGAAGTTTTGGCTAATTCTGAACTACGGCACGTACAATATATTGGGCCAAGTGAAGCACAAACTATGAAACTTCCAGCTCCACCCAGAAGATACTTACGTAATAGTTATGAAAGTTCTGGCCAAAGAGACGCCCCTAAGTCTGTGCTGCAGCTTCATTTTTAACTCTTTTGTTGGTAATCAATAAAGAAACCTAGAATAATCTTACCTCTTTCTATAAAAATTACAAATACATTTACTCATTGATCAATAACTTTACCTTTAAGAATGCATACTGTAGCTATTAATGCACATGATTAATGCATTTGAGAGTTTATTAATTAATCCTTTTTATAACTTCAAAGGATTGGTAACAACCCAGGGGTCATGCATATGGGACAGATTGAATCAACTCTGAAATATTTACATAATGGAATGCTCTGTAACTGTTGAAAACAAAAAGGAAAGAAAACTAAGAAAATTCTCAACATATTAGTATAAACAGATCTCCAAGATACTGGGTTGAACAATATGAAATCGGTGAGCCAAATAGATAGTACTCGGGCAATTTTGTGTGGTTCATATTGTTGAATCTAAAACAAACAAACAGAAAAAGAAGATGCAGATAAATGCATATTTTATGCTAACTTATGTGGAAAAAAATAAAATTATAATTACATGTGGATGGTCATGTTTCCTTGGAAACAATAGGTGTTAACACAATTAGTTACTTATAGGTGATAGACCTTAATAGAATAGAATATTCTCTATAGGTGATTGAGTAGGAGGGGAAAGGGGAGAGAATGAGAATTTTCTTGTAAACCTTTGTATAGTTTTTTGTATAGTTTTTTAGTTTTGTATAGTTTTGTATAGTTTTTGATTTTTAACCAAGTAAATGTATTACTTTACTTTTTAAAAGCACTATTTTGTCCTGTACTATGCTGGATGAATTTTAACTGAGCCACCTACATTCCTTTTAGTTGGGATTTCTGATGTGAATCATAAATTAACAAAGTAAAAAAAAAAACCAAGATATTACTTTATTCCAAGATGCTCCTTTTCTAATAAATATTTATTAACATAGTTTTAAAAATTATAGAATGCTGGACCTTTTCAATACCTTATCTAAAAATGGCATTCTCTTAAAATCATTTTGTGACTCAAAACTATGCATATATAAAACTTAGCTTCCTGTATTCATTCCTGAGAAATGAAAACATTTTATTACAGCATTTATATTTTTTTTACAGCCTCGTGAACTTCTCCAGCAAAATGCATAATGTTATTTTTTTCTTTACTACATATGTAGACATCACAAGGGGGTAAATGGTTATTAAGAGCAAAATTTACCACATATAATGAGCACCTGCTAGGACTGTGGGTCAGTGTTTCTGATGAGACATTGAGCAGCTACTTATTATAATTAGCATCATTAGGCCTTTTAACTGTTGCTCCCATAAGAAGAAAGACATTTTCTTAACCTACTTTGTAAGTATTTATAATGCCTGCTGATTTTCAGCTGTGAAGGCATCATTCATTATATTCACATGTTTTTATGGACAAAGAGGCTGAATGAGGTTTTCTACTAACATCATTTTCCATTTGATTATATCATTCTACACCTAGTGCATACAGAGAATTTGAATTCACTCAGTTGAAAATGCCTCCCTGAAGGTCCTATGCAAGTTTTGTGAGCCATCTAGGTGCCTACATTTTTATATCCAGATAGAAAATAAACGGAAGCAATGAGAAATAGTGTGAAAGCCGCGAAAGGCAATGGCTGCTCCTAAGTGTTAAATAAATAGCCAGCAGTATTTTATATGTACGTAGTACTTGGCTCTCTAGTTGCTTAACTTTTATTAAATCCATTTGTTTAATTCCCTGAGGCATTACTGTTCCTAATATTTGCCTCATTATAAATTTTAGAAGCCTAGAGGTTAAACAGTATGTTCAAGATCACACAGTATACTAGTGGTAAAACCAGGAGTAAACCCAGGTAGTTTGGGTCCAGAATCTATACTCTTAATCATTATTCTATAGAATTATTAAGTAATTCATAGAATATGTACTACACTGATTGAATGTATGAATAAATGAATGAAGGTATGATTAAATCAATATGCCAATAACAGTTTAAGTCAGTGGAATGAATAATACTTCAAAACAAAATCTATTACAAATCAAGTTCAATATAATTTTGGAGATTATGTGTTCTTACCTTCATAATTAGACCATTGGCTCCTTTCTGTTTATAACTACAATGATTCTATATTCTGTAGATGAATATAAAATGCATTTTGTCTCAAACTCAGATTTGTTCCCAATCTTTTTAGGGAGATCATAAAATGAATAAATAGAATCCGTTTATTCAAATCGTTTTAATAGAATACGCACTGTGGTTCAGAACTGTGCAGTGCAGAAGGAACAATTCAGAAGGCTTAGTCTCTGCATTCTAGGAAATTTTTGTAATCAGTTATTTATTACTCACCAGGACATGTCTTCTCTATTTTCAGCATATTCTGAGAACACACAGGAAGGGTAGATAAATAGCTTCAGAAATGGATGGAAGCATAGGAATTTTCCTAACCAAGAGTTTTTGGCTGAGTTCTGAAACCTGAGTAAGCCATTAAAGAAGACAGGAAGCACAGTGCAGGTAGTTACAGTCCCCAAGTACAGGATCAAGGAACAAATGAAAGTGGGTGCATTCAGGGAACTGTACTAAGTTCAAAAATTGTATTCAGCTTTAGACAGGGTTGGTGTGAGATATTAAGCTGGAGAGAACTACTGGGCTAGTTGAGTTTTATACTGCATGCAATGCTAAGCTACTAAAGAATTATAATCTGGAAAATGACACTAATCCATTCTTTCATGAAATAAATAATTATTGAGTGCCCCACATTATAAGCACTGTCTTTGACTTTGGGGACAATTACATTTGCCCTGTAGAAAAGACTACTGTGGTTTCAGGGCACAAAATTGATTGAAGAGAGTAAAAAAGAGGAGGCAGGTATATCAGTTTGGAAGCTGGAATTACAAGGGAGGTTTACTGAACTTTAGGAGAAGAAAATGGCATAGTATACAAATTTGAAGAACATTGCAGAGTAGAATAAACAGAAATTAGTAATTGATTCAATGTGGGGTGAGACAAAATGAAAAAAATCCCAAAATAACTTAAGAACTCTCCTCTCCATGCCTCCTGTGATGGTTAACATTGAGAGTCAACTTGTTTGGGTTCAAGGATGCAAAGTATTGTTTCTGGGTGTATCCATGAGGGTGCTGTCAAAGGAGATTAACATTTTAATCAGTGGGCTGAGAGAGGCAGACCCACCCTCAAACTGGGTGGGCATCATCTAATCAGCTGCTAGCACAGCTAGAATACAGCAGGCAGCAGATGGAAGAGCAGACTTGCTGAGTCTGCCGGCCTCCATCTTTCTCCCATGCTGGATGCTTCCTGCCCTCAAACATGAGATTCCAAGTTCTTCAGCCTTTGGACTCTTAGACTTACACCAGTCATTTGCCAGGGGCTCTCAGGCCTTCAGCCACAGACTGAAGGCTTCACTGTTGACTTCCCTACTTTTGAGGTTTTGGGACTTTGACTGGCTTCCTTGCTCCTCAGCTTGCAGACGGCCTATTGTGGGACTTCGCCTTATGATCGTGTGAGTCAATTCTCCTATAATAAACTTCCCATCATGTATACATGTATCCTATTAGCTTTATCTCTTTAGAGAACCCTCTTCAAGTAACATTTACTGCCTGTCCTACCTGTATTACAGCTACCTGAAGGTGTGAGAAATTGGAAGGATAGACTTAACTGCAATTGAGATAGTATAGAGAAACCGAAGTGTATCCTGGGAAAGATGACAAGTTCAGATTTGAACACAAGTTATAAATGCATTTGTTACATCAAAAGGGATTTATCTAGTACATAATGGATGTGTGAGTCTGAGGCTCAGGAGGCCAAACTGGAGTCTGGAGACATCAGGTCAGATTCACTCTTTGTGCTTCATCAGAATGATTACTCCCTCACAGAAATACCTTCATTGACCAAGTTTGCTCTAATCCCTCCAATGTATTATTCCTTATCAAATCATCTAATGACCAAAGTATTTTTATAACAACACTGTGCATATTTGATGTTTATAATTTGATGTTTGACATATAAGAAACCATATATGTATATATCTAGCCTGAAACTAGATAGCCAAATGACAGATAGATAGATAGTCCGTGACCTTGATTGTGGTGATGGTGAACATATCTACCTTACCAAGAAATTTTTTTCCAGCTATTTCATTCCCCTCTCACCTATAGGTGACAATTTTACTGCTTCCTATTACTGTAGATTCATTATATATTCACAGAATCATAGGAGGTGCACTGTCTTTTGTGTGAGGCTTCTCTTCTTTTTGAGATTTATCCATTTTCTTTTGTGTATCAATAGTTTATTACTTTTTTCTGAGTAATATTCCTTAGTATTGGTATATCATAGTCTGTTTGTTCTATAATTTGTTGATGAACATTTCATTGTTTCTAGTTTTGGACTATTGCAACTAAAGTTGCTCTAAACATTTATGAAAAAGTGTTTGTATGACCTATCTTTCTATTTTATTGGTAAATACCTACAAGCAGTATGTCTGAATCATACAATGGGTGAATTTTAACTTTAAATAAAAGACTAAATTTTCCAAAGTGGTTGTTACTGCTTTGTATTCCCAGCAGTGGTGTATCCGACTTACAGTGCCTTTACATTCTTGCCAGCACTGAGTAAACTCAGTTGTTTCAAATTTAGTCAGGCTAGTAGGTGTGTAGCAAAAGTTCATTGTTATTTATTTGCATTTCCCTATTGACCAATAATAATAGGCATCTTCTCATATACTTCTTTATCATTTACACATCAACTTTTGTCAAATGTTTGTTTAAATCTTTTGTCCAATATTTGTTTAAATCTTTTGTCCTTTTTTATTTCATTTTTTTAATGAATGAGTTTTAAGAGTATGTGTTATAAACATTATACTGAAGATTCTCAGATAAAAATGAAAGAAGTAAAAGGAATCCAGATTGAAAAGAGACAGGTAAAACTTTTTTTCATTTGTAGTGGCAATGATCATCCACGTAGAAAAGCTGATAGAATCTACAAAAAAAAACTAATATAATTAATAAGCTGAGTTTAGAGACATTGCAGGATAGGAGAGCAATATAAAAAATGACACTTAACAGCAACAAATGATTAAAAATTGAAAGTAAAAACATAATGGGCCAGGCACGGTGGCTCATGCCTGTAATCCCAGCACTTTGGGAGGCCAAGGCGGGCAGATCACGAGGTCAGGAGATCCAGACCATCCTGGCTAAACACAGTGAAACCCCATCTCTACTAAAAATACAAAAAAATTAGCCGGGCGTGGTGGCGGGCGCCTGTAGTCCCAGCTACTCCGGAAGCTGAGGCAGGAGAATAGTGTGAACCCAGGAGGCGGAGCTTGCAGTGAGCCGAGATCGCCCCACTGCACTCCAGCCTCGGGGCAGAGCGAGACTCCGTCTCAAAAAAACAAAGTAAAATAAAGTAAAAACATAATGTCATTTACAGTGTCATCAAACATATAAAATATTTATGTATAAATCTGACAAAAGATGTGCAAAATATATACAGTGGAAACTGCAAATTAGGGCTTGGAGAAATTAAAGAAGTCTTAAATAAATGGATAAATATACCTTGTTCATGAATTAGGAGATTCAGTGTTGTAAGATATAAATCTCCCAAATTGATCTCTAGGTTCAACACAATAACAATCAAAATTCTTATAGGCTTTTGTTTTTGTAGAAATCAGCAATCATATCCTAAAATTGTTATGTAAATATGCAGGGCCTGGAATAGCCAAAACAATGTGGAAAAAAGAATAATAATGTTGGAGGGCAAACACTACTACATTTCAATCATGATTTCAAAGCTGCAGTGATCCAAAGAATCCCATATTGGGGAATTGGGGTAAAAGTGGTCAAATAGACTGAAGAAACAGAATAGAGAGTCCAAAAATAGACAAATATTTATGGACAACTAATACCTGACAAATGTGTAAAGGCAACTCAGTGTAAAAAGAATAGTCTCTTCAACAAATGGCATTTAGTTAATTGGATATGCCTTTACAAAAAAATAATCTTTCATTCATCCTTTATATCATAAACCAAAATAACTCAAAATGGATCATAGACTTAACTATAAAACCTAAAACCATACAATTCATAAAAGAAATAAAATCTTGTTACCCTGGATTAGGCAAAAAATTTCTTAGATATAGCACTATAGTTCAAGCCATAAAATAAGAACTTGGTAAACTGTGCTTCATCAAAATTTTAATTTTTAAACTTGCTGCTTTTCAAAAAGTATTAAAATAATACAAAGACAAGCCATAGAGTGTATAATGAATATTTGTACAGCATGCCTCTGAAATCATTTCTTTTGCTTGTTTATCTGTTCATTGCTAATATAAGCTTCTTGAGGGTCAGAGTCTTGCTTATATTTTTAAGTGCCTTATGCCTAACATCTAGAATAGTGCTCTGCACATAATAAGTCCTCAATAAACATTTCTCTAATGAAAAAATAGCTGAATGATCTAACAGGCAAACAAATCAGCAAATCAGCACAGAGGCAGAAATTGAGGGTTTGGAGACTTGAAAGCATCTGTAAATAGACATAAAGTATTACTTCTCAAGCTTCGTTGTGGCATGAAATCACTTTGGAATCTTGTAAAATGAAGATTATGATTTTGTAGGTCTCAGATGGGAGTTGAAGTTCTGCATTTCTAAAAACTCCAGCCTATTCCAGTGCTGTTGGTTCTGCTGCCACTCACTGAGTGGCAATGGCATCAAGTATGATTTAACTCGACAAACATAAATACAAATGAAGGTTAAACAACATTGTTTCTTCATGAAAGAATTGACAGTTTATCATGAAATTACAAATGAGGTCACTGCTGAGAAATAGTGTGGAAAGCTAGAAGAGTATTCAGAGGAGAGAAAGACTAAAGAGAATGAGACTTGTTTTCAAAAAAGAAAATGAGTAAAATAGTTTTAATGAAACTTTGCAAACATCTACTATTATGGAAAGTATGAAGACATTGAGTCCATACAATGGAGAGTCAATATTCAAATAAACTAACACTTTCAAAATATCATCTACAAACTTTGAGTGTTTTTGTTTTTTATTTCCTGTTGCTTATTACCCCACCTTTCACTTCCCCATTGTTGCACAAAGCAGATAAGTGAAGAAGCTGTGAAATGCAAATAAATTTAGTAGGCCTGTTGTTAATAACTTAAGGAAGATTTTGATATAAAAAGAAGTCGGAAATTTAATTGTTCAAATGAGATTTGGAGATTTGCTTTAGATTTTGTTCATGTGCTACTTTCCATTTCTACAGAGAATTGAGAATTGAGAGTAATGAGTACCTATTTGATGTTTGTGACCAAAATAATAAAAATTGTCATCAAGGCATACGATTTACATACTATTAAGTTGTCGTTGTTGTTGTTGTTTTCTTTTTTTTTTTTTTGAGATGGAGTCTTGCTCTGTTGCCCAGGCTGGAGTGCAGTGGTGCTATCTCGGCACACTGCAAGCTCCCCCTCGCAGGTTCACGCCATTCTCCTGCCTCAGCCTCCTGAGTAGTTGGGACTACAGGCACCCACCACCACGCCCTGCTAATTTTTTGTATTTTGTAGTAGAGACGGGGTTTCACCATGTTAGCCAGGATGGTCTCCATCTCCTGACCTCATGATCTGCCCACCTCGGCCTCCCAAAGTGCTGGGATTACAGGCGTGAGCCACCACGCCCGGCCCCACTATTAAGTTTTATATAACCTACAACACATTTTTTTTGGAAAAGACAAAACATTTCTGGATGTTATTCCCCAGTCATATAAGCAAATTATTACATTGCTGGATAGCTCCACCAGGCAGTGCCTTCTTATATTGAAATGAAAGTTCACCTTTCATTCAATAGTTTGAGCCCATTTCTGTAGTTCTGTGGAACATAATTCTAATTCCTCCTCCAGGTTCCACATTTTCAAAAAGAGAAATCATGTTGCCAATTCCTCTAGAGCCGAATTCTTCAGCACTTGCAAATATTCCTCAATGACAAGAGTTACAAACACTGTATTATATTGTTTACACTGCTCTTAATTTGTCTTCATTCTCTGTGTCCTATAGAGAATTGTACCAATGGCAGTAACTATCACCCTCAGTACACTGAAAAAAAGGATCTTTCTTGATTCAAACACTATTATTAGTACAACCCAAGTTTACAATTATTTTTTAAACCAAGAGTAGGCACCATGTAAGAATCTGTTTAGTTCAGTAATACACTGCTTCTCATTTGTTTAAATGAAAACTAGGTTCACATCTCCTCATACATTCTGTCCCTCATTTAGGCAACATATATTGGAAGAATGTGAAAAACTGTCTACCAGTTACTGTACAAACTTGGCAAGATATGTAATCTAATTTAACTAGTTTCCCTATTATGCACATAAAATAGACATAATTCTATTTGTCCACAAAACTCATATACATAAAAACAGTATGTGAAAAAGATTATTCATAATAATTAAATCTGCAAGTTTTCAAATTAGACAATTTTAGATTTAAAATATAGCTCTGCTATTACTCTCTCTGACCATGAGTAAGTTTCTTAACCTCCATAACCTTCAGTTACGTTGCTTATAAATATTTTATCAGTACCTAACTTAAATGTTTTTGAGGAAGATGAAATGAGATAATCTACATGGTATTTAGCATAGGTCATGGCATATAGTAAGCAGCTACTAAGATATATCTGTAATATTTACTCCTCATAAAGGGCCTAATCAAGAACAAATTTTAATTATTATATATTCTAATTGACTTAGGTGAAGCAAAGCATTGGTACATTTTAGAAAGATTTCAATTTAAAATAAATTTTTTAAGATTGACTGAAAGAATAAGGTTTGATTATTTTTAAAAACTTAAGTAGCTCATTTTCTTAGAGTACCAGATATTGCCATACACTTTGCCTAAAGATATAAATCTCAAATAATTCTCCAATACCTGATATTAAAAATAATAACTAATATGGTTTGGCTCTGTGACAAAACCCAAATCTTACTTCAAATTGTAATCCCCATAAGCCCCACGTGTCAAAGGTGGGACCAGGTAGAAGTAATTGGATCATGGGGGTGGTTTCCCCATGCTGCTCTTGTGATAATGAGTGAGTTCTAATGAGATCTGATGGTTTTATAAAGGGCTCTTTGCTCATTTGCTCTCTCTTGTCTGCCACCATGTAAGATGTGTCTGCTTTTCTCTCGCCTTGCACCATGATTGTTAAGTTTCTTGAGTCTTCCCCAGCTATGCAGAACTGTGAGTCAATTAAACCTCTTTTCCTTTTAAATTACCCAGTCTCGGGTATATCGTTATGGTAGTGTGAAATGGACTAATACAATAACATATTATTTTTATATAATACTTAACTTTGTGCTTGGCATTGTGCTAGGTCACTTGTGTACCTTTATGTGAACCTTAGATCAATCATCTGATGCAGTTACTACATTTATTTTACAGAGGAAAGAACTGGAATATAGAGAGGCTTTAGCCAGACTGTTTGAAAAAGATAAAAGAAAAATAAAACTTTATAAAATGAGGGCCATTAAAACACACCTTGTTTGAAGAAAAATGATGAGTATATATTCTTTTCAGTGTCTAAAGTTTATCCAGGGGATGAATCAGGACTTTGAGAAGCAAAGGGCAATAATAATTCACTCTACTGAACACACTGATTTAATACACTTGGTAGTAAGAGAATAAAATTCTTGGTACTCAGGGACAAAAAAAATTTAAACTCAGTAAGTAAGAGCTAGAGGTTATATTAAATTCTAATATAGGCATAGGTGTCCAAAAGAATCAAGTTTAACTCCAGTGACATCTAACTAAACACAAACCTAACAACATTTTTGAATGTTTCATAGTCTTTTTGCTAAATTCAATACAATAGAATAATATTATGCCATGAAAGCAGTCTTTGTTTTTCCAGATAGGTCATTTCTAATAAGGTACTTAGCCAAGCTTAAGGCTGGTTGACTTTCAAAAACACCATGTATATAAAGTTGTATTTATTAGTTTTGTTTTGGTTTTAGTATTTTTCTAAGTAAAGTGAGTGCTTTCACTATTTCTTTAGGAATTAAGTAAACATAAAGAAAACAAGAAAGAAAATAAGAAATATGGCTTAAGTATATCTTGGGTATTCACAAAAGAGGTCAGCGTTGCTTAGCAACTAAAATTTACATATCTGGACAAAATAAATTCAAATTAAAATAGTAGCTCTCTTTCAGTGAAAAATTTTAAACAAGGCTTTCCCTTTCACCTTATCCAAAATTCTTATAAAAGTTTAGATCTTTGTTACTGATACATTTTTGCGTCAGCATTCCACAAAGTTTAATTTAAAATATGTAGAAACTTGTGTGCATTGATGGTATCCTTCCAAGGCTGGAAATGTTATTCTCTGCTTTCTTTTATTTATAAAAATTAATAAGTTCAGGAGCATTACAATGTTTTTTGGCAAGAAGCCAGATTCTATTCCAAGCTCCTAGTTTGCCACAACACTAAAGAGAGTTACTTGAGTGTCTGTGCTTTCCAAAAGCATTTTCTGATTGTGTTGAAGTATTTCTGAATTTTCTGTTCTTGTTGAGCCTCATCTTGTGCCTCTGAAGTTTTCAGTTCTGTTATTTACTTAGATCTTTAATCATGCATTTTCTTATGAGAACTTTGTAATATCAATAGCTCATTCAACTCTCCTCTACTGAAACACTGTGGCACAGGTAGAATTTTAGGGAAACAAAGAGTTTTGATCAAAGAATTTCCCTGAAAGCCATAGCACATTTTCTCTTCCCAGTTAATCAGCTTGAAGCTTTGCAATAACTTATATAACAATTTGGACTCTTCAAATCAGAAATGACACAATTTTTTTGAGGAAACCAGTCCAAGCGATAAGAAAGATTTTCTATGAGGGGCCGGTGCCTTGTGTAAATTACATAGAAGAAATAACAAAGTAAAGTTGTCCTTAACTGGAGCAAAAATATGATAATCATAAGTAGCACAACTCCCTCTTGAAAAACATCAGATCATATTAGAGGTAATTGATATTATGTCTCATTAATATTCTTCTGTATTGCTGGTGAGTCTTAATTCAAGTTAAATACATTTATGAAGACAAAACTTTTGGGTGCCATTGATTCAGTAAATAATAAATTCTTAATTTGATAGCTGAGAAAATTTTTAAATGATGTAATTTTGATAAAATGCATATTTTATGCTACTTCTTTTAAAAGTCTCTCTCTATATACATATATATGCAAAATTACACATGCATATGTCTGTATATTAAAAGAAAATTTTAACTCTATCAATTACAAACTAAATGTAAGAGCTTACTTTCTTATTACATACTTTCCAAAATATCTTTCTATTGGATCTATTGATCCTTTGAAATAAATATTTAGTCTGCAAAACCTTAAAGGGAATGGTACGCATTGATTGAAAAGTATACTTTAGCAAAATCACAGCTTACTCTTTAAATATATCACAATATTAACTAGCAACACCAATACTTAATAACCCTGATTGGAGAAACTTTCAGTTCAATATAAGACTCTTTTTTTTTTTTTAACTAACCCAGTGCCTAATTTTCTAAAAGTTAGTAGTAAAAACTGGAGATGGAACTTCTGGAAGTAATGGTGGCTTTGGCTCAATAATTCCTATTTTTGGCCCCTTAGCACTGAAGTCATATCCATCAAATGCATCTGCTCTTGGAACCAAGCTGGCTGTCAATGACTTCTACAGTAAATCCTTCTTCATTCTTGTCTAAAAGAAGGAACATGTTTTGTGACCATTTTCAAACTGAAACCCTGGGCTCTAGGCTAATTAGACTAATAAGAGAGAGATTACTCCATTAGTTGAGGCCAGAGCGCAATGTTCATCATGAGGGGGAGGTCTGCTTCCAACAGAGCACCAGGACAGTTTGGGAAGGAATTGTTCCTAGGCAACCAAAGCAAAAGTTCACACCCCAAAGGAATTATAAAACATTCTCTTACTTCAAAAAACTCTTTTAAATTTTGAATGGCCTTAAATAATGCAAATTAAAACATTAAAATGCCAATACAGGTAAGTATATAATTAATACTTAAATGTCAATATCAATAATACATAATGTTAAGAAGTCTATGAATTCATACCAATTCATCTACTATAGACATAGTCTTTAATCAATATATGATGAATAGATTAATTTTACCGAATTAAATTAGAAAGCCTAGTTATCACTGTGTTCTCATTATAAAAGCTGTTGCAGGCCAGGTGCTGTGGTTCATGCCTATGGTCTCAGCTACTCAGGAGGCTGAAGTGGGAGAATCCTTTGAGTCCAGGAGTTCCAGGCTGCAGTGAGCTATGATCATGCCACTGCACTTCAGCTTGGAAGACAGAGAAAGACCTTGTCTCTTAAAAAAATATATATATAGATATAAAATTTTTCTTATAAGATGTTTAAATTGGGGAATAGAAAAGGGAGAAAAATACAAATAAAGATTTAGCAAGAGTAAAGATCATATTAGAAGAGAAAATGCAAACTAATCCAACTTTAGTAGTGGATTCATAATATCAGAAGAATTACAGTTAAGAAAAAATTATATTGAGACGCATATTAAAGTCGTTCTATTCTAAAGCATCTTTATTTTTTCTGGGAGATAGAACAACAGAAAGCTGAGAAATTAGATAATTATGATTCATGATCTACAATTGAGATTGTTTTGCCTCTCACTCTGAGAAGTGGGTCAAAGCTGATAGGATCATTTGAGTACTGAGAATTTATATATTTGAACATATTGTAGCCTAAGAAGAAAATTTCAAGATACCGAAAATTCTTCTTTGGAGAAACAAATCAACTGTTTCTCCTTGACGATAATAAATTTTGGCTGTTGACCCCAAAATTTAATTTTAAAATTATTGATATCTGTTTTTGCAAAATAATATGAGATAAATGATTTAAAAGTATGTTGCATAACAAAGCTGGGGTGAGAAGAAGACTTTCTAATTATTACTCAAATATTAAATGCAATTTTAAAAAATAATACATTTTACTTAAAATATTATTTCACAATAAAAAAAATAAGCAAAGTAAAAAAAATGACACAACTGTGAGAAAATATTAACAACATAAATCACAAAGGGCTAATATTTCTAATTTACAGAGAACCTTTAAAATCAATAAGATAATGTTCAAAACTTCTATAGCAGTGAACAATATACATAGAAAATTTACAAAAGAGACATAAAAATAGCCATTAAGCATAGGATATAATGTTTGATTTCACTCATAAAGAGAAATGAAAATCAAACAATAGGGAACTATCCCTTCTTATCCATTAGATTGTCAAAAATTAAAAGAAACCTCAATGCACAATATTGGTACAAAAACCAGCTGTCTCATACATTGCTGGTAGAGATACAAAATAGTCCAACCTCTATGGAGGCAAATTTGACAATATCTAACAAACTTTGTGTTCATTTACCTTTTAACTTAGCAATTTCATTTCTAGGACTTTGCCTTGCAATATACCTCACTAATGCAAAATCCTCCAAGTTCATCATGGAAGCATTATTTGTAGCTGAAAAATACTGGTATTTACCTACATGCCCAAGTATGAGAAATCATTGAATAAACTATGATGCATACACACAACAGAGTATAATGCAGCTATAAATAAAAGCTAACCAAGACAGCATTGTAATGATATAAAAATAGACACATAGATTAATAGAACAGAAAAAGTAACCAACAATAACGCCACATACCTACAACCTACTTATCTTTGACAATGACACCAAAAATTTACACTGGTGAAAGAACATCTTATTTAATAAATGGTGCTAGGAAAATTGGATAACCATATGCAGAATAATGAAACTGAAACATACCTCTCATTCTATACAAAAATTAAGATGAATTGATAACTTAAATGTAAGACCCAAAACTATAAAAATCTTAGAAGAAAACCTAGGTAAAACTCTTCTGGACTTTGGTCTAGGCAAAGAATTTATGACCAAGTTCTCAGAAGCAAATGCAACAGAAATGAAAAACAGACAAATTGGACTTAATTAAACTCAAAACTTCTGCACAGCAAAAGAAACAATCAGCAGAGTAAACAGACAACCTACAGAATGGGAAAAAATGTTTGCAAACTCTGCATTTGGAAAAAGGATAAGAGCTAGACTCTACAAGCAACTCAACTCAACAAGAAAAGTAATAACTCCATTAAAAAGTAGGCAAAGACATGAATAGATGTTTTTCAAAGAAGGCATACACATGGCCAACAATCATAAGAAAAAATATTCAATATCACTAATCATCAGAGAAATGCAAATTAACACTACAGTGAAATACACTGTGAGATCACCATTTTACACCAGTCATGGCTGAGTGTGGTGGCTCACACCTGTAATCTCAGCACTTTGGGAGGCCAAGGCGGGTGGATCACCTGAGGCCAGGAGTTTGAGACCAGCCTGGCCAATATAGTGAAACCCTGTCTCTACTAAAAATACAAACATTAGTAGGGTGTGGTAGCGGGTGCTTGTGGTCCCAGCTACTCGGGAGGCTGAGGCAGGAGAATCTCTTGAGTCCTGGAGGCAGAGGTTGCAGTGATCAGAGATCACGCCATTGCACTCTAGCCTGGGCAACAAGAATGAAACTCCATCTCAAAAAAAAAAAAAAAATACACCAGTCAGAATAGCTACTATTACAAAGTGAAAAAACAACAGATGTCGATGGGGATATGGAGAAAATGCAATGTTTACATGCTGTTGGTAGGAATGTAAATTAGCACAACCTTTATAAAAAATAGTATGAAGGCTTCTCAAAGAACTAAAAATAGAACTATCATTTGAGCAATCCTACCACTGGATATATACCCAAAGGGAAATAAATTATAATAGGAAAAAGACACTTGCACTTGTATGTTTATCACAACATTATATACAGTAGAAAATACGTGGAATCAACCTAAATGTCCATCAATGGATGACTGAATAAAGAAAGTGTGATATACATATGCATCGTGGAATACTATTTGGCCATAAAAAAAGATAGAAAGCATGTCTTTTGCAGCAACACAGTTGGAACTGGAGGCCATTATCCCAAGTGAAATAACCCAGAAACAAGGTTAAATACTGCACATTATCTCTTATAAGTGGGAGCTAAACAATAGGTACACGTAAACATACAGAGTGAAATAATAGATATTGGAGACTTCAAAAGGTGGGAAGGTGGGAGGGGGGTGAAGATTGAAAAATTACCTACTAGTTAGAATATTCACTATTTGGGTAGTGGGTACACTAAAAGCCCACACTTCCCCACTGTGTGATATATGCATGTAAGAAATCTGTACTTGTACCCACTAAATGTATAAAAATAAAATAAAACAAATTAAAAAAAGAATAAGGAAGATATCTAGGAAATCATGTAAAATGATTTACAGGGGATATTATTAAATTTTAAAAAAGCAAAGTCCAAAAGAGCATATTTAATATGCTACTATTTGGATAAGACAGAAAGGGATATAAGAAGACATCAATATATCTGTTAATATTTGCTAAAAGAAGTACAGGAATAATAAGCTAGAAAACAATTAAATTGGATGCACACAAGTGATGAAGGAAGTAGGTATGAGAGAGGTGGGAACATCTCTCTTATGAGTATCTTTCTATTTAGATTTTATTTTGGAACCCTAATAATGTTCTACATGCCCAAACAATAAAATAAGATTAATAAAGATAAGAAAGGGAAAAATAACTAAAACTAAAATAAAGGGAGGCAATTATGTGTCCTAAGGAAAAATAAAGAAAATAAATTTATGAACATATTCTTAACTGTACACTGTATATACTGTCTTGGATGATGTGGGGGTATGAGGAACAGACCAGCAAATCTCTTTTTCAGAGGTTTGTTTGCTGGGAATGTAAGTATTTGGGGATAATGTAATCTAAAGAGAATTTCAGGGTCCCCTAAATTATGTCATAAGATTAAACAAACAAACAAAACATGTGCATGTGTGTCTGTGTGTATGTGCGCATTCACACATGCGTGGCATGTATACACATCACAAAAGACCTTGAAATGGGCAAAAATATGTTCTTGGATGTCTTGTCTAATTCACTCATCAAAGTTATCTCCATATTTATCTTGATCTATTTCACATATCTGTAAGTTGTTGAAAACTGAATGAATAATTCTTGCCCATGGAAATGCAAATTCATGCATTTGTAATATAATTTTGAAAGTCTTTATTACTTGTATATGTCTTTGCTTTTTGAATTCTCTTTTAAACCAACTACAACATGTTCTTCGTATTAGTCAGGGTTCTCCAGAGGGACAGAACTAATAGGATATATGTATATATGAAAGGGAGTTTATTAGGGAGAATTGGCTCACATGATCACAAGGCCAAGTTCCACCATAAGCCATCTGCAAGCTGAGGAAGAAGCCAGCAGAGGCTCAGTCGAGTTCAAAAGCCGCAAAACCAGGGAAGCCTACAGTGCAGCCTTCAGTCTACGCCTGAAGGCCCAAGAGCCCCCGGCAAACCACTGTTGTAAGTCTAAGAGTCCAAAAGCCAAAAAATCTGAAGTTTGATGTCCAAGAGCAGGAGGAGGGGAAGGAAGCATCCAGCACGGAAGAAAGAAGAAAACTAGAAGACTCAGCAATCAAGGTTATCCCTCCTTCTTCTGCCTACTTTGAAATTTATATTTTAACATGCTTTTTCAAAGCTTTTTATTGTGAAATAATTTCAGATTCAAGGGTTGGATCAGGTGCTGTGGTTCACGCCTGTAATCCTAGCATTTTGGGAGGCCGAGGTGGGAGGATCACTTGAGCCCCAGAGTTTATGATCAGCCTGGACAACATGGCGAAACCCTGTCTCTACAGAAGGTACAAAAAATCAGCCAGGCATAGTAGAGAATCCCTGTAATCCCAGATACCTGTGTGGTTGAGGTGGGAGGATCACCTGAGCCTGGGGGGTCAAGGCTGCAGTGAACCAAGATTCTGCCATTACACTCCAGCTTAGGTGAGAGAGTGAGAACCTGTCTCAGGAAAGAAAGGTGAGGGGAGGGGTGTTGGAGGGGCGTTGGAGGAATAAGAAATATTGATATACTATTTATGTAGATTCACTAATTAATATTGTATGCTATTTGCTTTATTAATTGTTCTCTCTTTATATATAAGATTTTTCCCCCAAATCATTTGAGAAGGTATTCTATTCAATGTGGTCCTCTATCCCTAAATATTTCATTGTGTATTTCCTAAGAACAAGGACACTTTGATGACTACAATATAGTTATCCATGTCAATAAATTTAAAATTGCTACACTACTTTATATCACTCATATAATAATTTTTCAATTGATTCAGTAAAGGCTTTTGTATAATCCATGACAGGATCAAATATACTCCATATGATTGTCACAGCTATTTTTTCTCTTTTATTTATAAAATGCTTCCACAGCCTTTCTTTGCCATTAATGGCATTGACATTTTTGAATATTTTACATCCTTTAATTAGGTTTACTTTTAATTGTGCCTCTTCCCTCACTTTTAGTTGTCCTGTGTCTTGTCATGATTAAATTCAGTGTATGCATTCCTGGCCAGAATATTACAAAACAAAGCTGTGTCTTTTATAGGAGACCAACAGTGTCCATCTAGCCCTTATCTGTGATGTTAATTGGTCAAGGTATTTTCTGATTTCTTCACGATATAGGTACTGCTTTTTCCCTTGATACCACTAAGCAATCTATCTGGAGACAAATACTCTTCTTCTCATCAAAATTTCTCCCTTGGTTTATTATTCATCAATCACTCTTTTTTGAACGAATCTTTAAAGTGAAGGTTATAAAATGATAATTTGCCAATCTTATTTCTTCCTTATTAATGAATTAACACTTGGCATTCTATAATAAAAACATCTCCCTTATAATCTATTACCTATCTATTTATTCATTTATTATCTATCTATCTACCTAACATCTAATTTATCTGTCATCTGTACTATCTGTTATTAGTATCATAAAATCAAATTTGTCCAATTATTTATAACTAATTTCTCTACTGAATAACTTTGGTGTTGCATGTGATGCCTTAGATTTGGTGACAGGAGCTTCTGTGTACATGAGATACGTGCCTACCATTTTTTGAGCACTTATATTATTTCTGGCATAACAAAATATCTCAGGCTCATTTTATACTTACCCTGCCAAAGATCTGAAAATGCAATTTCTTCAAAAACCCTTTTTCTTTTTATTCGGGAAAAAGTATTAGAAAACTAGATCTGAGTGCCAGGTTTGCTCATTACTACTGGAAGAATTTGCCCATATGGTAAAAGATACAAGGGAATAAATGTATGTATTATAGATTTCTATATGTAATTATAGTAATATAGTATACAGTTTATAATATATAATTATATAATATAATTTTATTTTAATTATATATTTAATTATATAACTATAACTACATATATTATTATAAACTGTATATTAGTAACATAGTTTATTATATGTAGCAATATATAGAATTACAGAACTAAAAAGAACCAAGGTTTTTGAAGAAACTGCATTTTCAGATCTGTGGCAGGCAAAGTATAAAATGAGCCTGAAATATTTTGTTATACCAGAAATAATATAAGTGCTAAAAAAATGGTAGGCACATTTCACATGCACACAGGAGCTCCTGTCACCAAATCTAAGGTATCAGATGCCTTGTCCTACAAGCAAATCTCATCTACATCACCATTTTGACTGGGAATGGTAAATTTTCCAAAATGTAGGACCTTAATGCATACTTGAATTCTTCTGATACTTGGTACCAAGTATGAATTACGGAAGTTGAAAGTAAGTAAATACATGCCAGAGTCATAAAGACAGAAGTCTATGGCCCCTTGCTACTTTGAAGAGCATGGCTTCACATATAGCTTCCTAAATCTTTTAACTCTCTAATGGCTTTATTGGCAAAAAGGAAAGGAGCTAGGTAAAATTAGTCCAGGGACTCCAATTTCTGTTTTCTTTCATCATTTGTCTCCCATCCTATTTGACTTTCATATGGAGATCAAATCACACCAATTGTGATATCTTTTATAACTTATCCAACATGTTGGTTTAGATCATTAGATTATGGATAAGAATTAAACTCTTGTCATCCATTAGCAGAATATTGCCATGAGAAATGAGCAATCTGTTCTGTTAAACAGAGATGTACTTGATTAGTTTGAGATTATTTTTGTTTGCACCTGTAAAAGGTTAATCAACTAAGCAGCAGGTTTGTGTTTTCCTTCCCATGGTTGATAGCTCAATATCTGGGCCATTTTTCTATAGATAAGTATTTTATTGGCAGCTATATCTAGCTAAGACACTGCCCATGTGTTGCTGTTATATTCACAATTCCCTATCTGTATTATTGATTTAAGACATTTGGATTTGGGGTATAAGCACATTCCTGATTAAGAAAGAAAAACTTCAAGTTTAAAGTCCCATCATTCATTATACTTTTGCTTTGTTTTATAAAGAAATTTTATATTTTTTCTTCTTAACATTAAATGATAGGAGAGATACTTAAATTGAAGGTTGTATTCCTGTTTGTAAAGAAAAAACAAATATATATAACACATATATAATATATATATGTGTTGTTAACGTCATGCATTAGTGTTATATTTCATTTCAGGCCTACTATTTGTCTCCCAGCATAAATATTGACATCTAGTATCTATTTCTAGGTAACACAAATATTATTATTTTTTTACTTAACCCATTTGTTACCTCGATATATTGTGTGCTACTGAGGTTTGGTTTATGAATGATTCTGTCATCCAGGTAGCAAGCATAGTACCCAATAGTTAAGTTACAGGTTAAGTCCAAAAATAGATATTTGAGTATTAATTTTGGAGTTTTGAAGGTCATACTTCAGTTTCTTCCTTCATTCTTATCTCAAACTCTCTCAAAGTTTTGTACTTTATGAGTCTCAATTTATATTTTATTTCTATTCTTTAAATTCTCATTTTTAGAGTCACCATCATTACACCAACACTTGATGTATGCAGTTACATCTCAGGTATTCTACTATAAAATCATTCTTTTATCAGTTGTCTATGGCCATGATAATGCCATATAGCAAACAACGGTAACACCTCAGTGGCATGTAAAAATAAATATTTATATTTGCTCCCAAGACTATGTGTTGTCTGGTCAGTTGTTTTTATCTGAGCTGGGTTTAATTTGGCTCATGGATGCAATTGCTGTCTGCTGTGGTTTGACAGATCTTATTTGGGCTCTGTCACATGTTTGGGGGCTTTCCTAGGGCTTTTTATTTTTTCAACTTTTATTTGAGATTCAGGAGGTACATGTGCAGATTTGTTGCCTGTGTATATTGTATCATGCTTAGGTTTGGGTTAGGAAAGGTCCCATCACCCAGGTACTGAATATAGTACCCAACAGTTAGTTTTTCAACCCTTGCCTTCCTGCCTCTCTCCAGACTGTAGTAGTCCCCAGTTTCTATTGTTGCCATCTTTATGTCCACGAGTACCCAATGTTTAGCTTCCACTTATAAGTGAGAACATGCCGCATTTGGTTTTTTGTTCCTGTGTAAATTTGTTTAGGATGATAGCCTCCGGCTACATCCATATGACTGCCAAAAACATGATTTCATTCTTTTTTATGGCTGTGTAGTATTTCATGGTGTATATGTACTACATTTTCTTTATCCAGTTTACTGTGGATGGGCACATAGGTTGAATCCATGCCTTCCTATTGTGAATAGTGCCACAATGAACATGTGAGTTCATGTGTCTTTTTGGTAGAATGATTTGTTTTCTTTTGGATATATACCAGTAATGAGATTGCTGGGTCAAATGGTAGTTCTGTTTTAAGTTCTTTGAGAAATCCCCTAACTGCTTTTCACAGTGGCTGAACTAATTTACATTCCTACCAACAGTGTATAGGTATTGCCCTTTCTCTGCAACCCCACCAGCATCTGCTCCTTTTTGACTTTTTAATAATAACCATTCTGACTGACATGAGATGGTGTCTCATTGTGGTTTTGATTTGCATTTCTCAAATTATAAGAATCTTAGAAGAAAAGGCAGGAAAAAATATTCTAGACATCATCCTTGGGAAACTATTTATGACTAAGTCCTCCAAAGCAATTGCAACAAAAACAAAAATTGACAAGTGGGACCTAATTATACATAAAAGCTTCTGCACAGGAAAAGAAAGTATCAACAGAGTAAACAGACAACCTACAGTAAAGGAGAAAATATTCACAAACTATGCAACTGACAAGGTCTAATATCTAGAATCTATAAACAACTTAAACAACTGAACAAGCAAAAACCAAATAACCCCATTAAAAATGGGCTCAAGACATGACCAGACACTTCTCAAAAGAGGACATACAAATGGCCAACAAACATGAAAATGCTGGGGATTTTGAGTTGAATTGGTTCTGCTCTCTATGTCTCATCCTGAAGCAGGTTAGCCTAAGGATATTCTAGCAGAGATGGCAGTGGAGAAAGAGAGGATGACAGCATGCCAGCCCTCCTTCTAGTATCTAGTACCTACTTGTATCAGGTGGGCTACCATTCCATCAACCATAGCTATTCACATGGCTGAGCACAGAGTCAATTTGAGATGGCAACCCCCAAAGGGAGAGGACGTAGGAAAGCATGAAAAATCAGTACTATTCGTGAAAATAATTTGTCACAGTCCTAATCATATTTTCCTACAGGATTTTGATTTCTTCTGTTTTACTCAACAGTACCTTTCATATGTTAATATTTTGGATATTTGCCACCTATAAACGTCATGTTGAAATGCAATCTTCAGTGTTGGAGGTGAGGCCTAGGTGGAGGTATTTGGACCATGGGAGCTGATCCCTCATGGATGGCTTAGTGCACTCCTCATGGTAATGAGTTACAAGATCTGATTGTTCAAAAGAGCCTAGCATCTCCTCCTCTCTCTTGCTCCTTCTCTCATCATGTGACATGCCTGCTCTCCCTTTGCCTTCCACCATGAGTAAAGCCTTCTTGAGGCCTCACCAGAAGTAGATGCTGGTACCATGCTTCTTGTATAGTCTGCAGAATTACCAGCCAAAAAATCTCTTTTCTTTGTAAATTCCCCAGCCTCAGGCATTTCTTTATAGCAACGCAAAATGGACTAATACAAGCTATTTGCAGGGAAAAAAATAAAATTATTGAAATTGATTCAGTCAATTAACATATATTCATCAAGCACCTAATAATATGTGCCAGTATAGAGTGTACATTCTAATGGTGGAACAGGCATAAAAAAATAAAAATAAAAATAAATAAAAAGATGTAAATGAGTGAAATACATAGTCAGATACTGTCAGATATTAATAAGTGCTAAAAACATAATTTAAAATGTGATGGGCTTGTTTTCAACGTGTGCTCAGGGAAATCCTGATACAAAAGAATAAAGAGAGAAACAAGTCATTAATAATATTTGTGTAAATTTCCTTATTTCCTCCTAGGAAGACAGAATAGCACAATCAAAAACAGAAGCATGTTGGTGTCTTGCAAATACAGCAAGGATGCCATTGTGGCTTTTGTGAATACTCAAATTGGCTAGCGGGAGGGGACATGAAATCACACCAGGTATTATATTTGTAACACAGAATTTTGACTTTAATTCAGAATGAAATGGTAAAGAATGGGGGAACTTAAGCAGAGGAATGAAGCAATCAGACTTACCTTTGGAAAGGGTTTTTTTCTAGCTGCTGTGCTAAGAACAGACTGTAAAGTAAAATAAAAACTGAGGTTTTACTCACTGTAGACTTTGAAAACAGTAATTTCTTGGACAAGTGAGAAAAAAGCTCTGGTTAAATAGGATTTCAAAAGAAGAGGAAAATAAAAAGTGGAGACAATAGTATTGACATCTCTTTTTTTTTCTTTTTTTATTTTATTTTATTTTAATATTATTATTATTATTATTATTATACTTTAGGCTCTATGGTACATGTGCGCAATGTGCAGGTAAGTTACATATGTATACATGTGCCAGGCTGGTGCGCTGCACCCACTAACTCGTCATCTAGCATTAGGTATATCTCCCAATGCTATCCCTCCCCCCTCCCCCCACCCCACAACAGTCCCCAGAGTGTGATGTTCCCCTTCCTGTGTCTATGTGTTCTCATTGTTCAGTTCCCACCTATGAGTGAGAAAATGCGGTGTTTGGTTTTTTGTTCTTGTGATAGTTTACTGAGAATGATGATTTCCAATTTCATCCATGTCCCTACAAAGGACGTGAACTCATCATTTTTTATGGCTGCATAGTATTCCATGGTGTATATGTGCCACATTTTCTTAATCCAGTCTATCATTGTTGGACATTTGGGTTGGTTCCAAGTCTTTGCTATTGTGAATAATGCCGCTATAAACATACGTGTGCATGTGTCTTTATAGCAGCATGATCTATAGTCCTTTGGGTATATACCCAGTAATGAGATGGCTGGGTCGAATGGAATTTCTAGTTCTAGATCCCTGAGGAATCGCCACACTGACTTCCACAAGGGTTGAACTAGTTTACAATCCCACCAACAGTGTCAAAGTGTTCCTATTTCTCCACATCCTCTCCAGCACCTGTTGTTTCCTGACTTTTTAATGATTGCCATTCTAACTGGTGTGAGATAGTATCTCATTGTGGTTTTGATTTGCATTTCTCTGATGGCCAGTGATGGTGAGCATTTTTTCATGTGTTTTTTGGCTGCATAAATGTCTTCTTTTGAGAAGTGTCTGTTCATGTCCTTCACCCACTTTTTGATGGGGTTGTTTGTTTTTTTCTTGTAAATTTGTTGGAGTTCATTGTAGATTCTGGATATTAGCCCGTTATCAGATGAGTAGGTTGCGAAAATTTTCTCCCATTTTGTAGGTTGCCTGTTCACTCTGATGGTAGTTTCTTTTGCTGTGCAGAAGCTCTTGAGTTTAATTAGATCCCATTTGTCAATTTTGGCTTTTGTTGCCATTGCTTTTGGTGTTTTAGACATGAAGTCCTTGCCCATGCCTATGTCCTGAATGGTAATGCCTAGGTTTTCTTCTAGGGTTTTTATGGTTTTAGGTCTAACATTTAAGTCTTTAATCCATCTTGAATTGATTTTTGTATAAGGTGTAAGGAAGGGATCCAGTTTCAGCTTTCTACATATGGCTAGCCAGTTTTCCCAGCACCATTTATTAAATAGGGAATCCTTTCTCCATTTCTTGTTTTTCTCCAGTTTGTCAAAGATCAGATAGTTGTAGATATGTGGCATTATTTCTGATGGCTCTGTTCTGTTCCATTGATCTATATCTCTGTTTTGGTACCAGTACCATGCTGTTCTGGTTACTGTAGCCTTGTAGTATAGTTTGAGGTCAGGTAGCGTGATGCCTCCAGCTTTGTTCTTTTGGCTTAGGATTGACTTGGCGATGCGGGCTCTTTTTTGGTTCCATATGAACTTTAAAGTAGTTTTTTCCAATTCTGTGAAGAAAGTCATTGGTAGCTTGATGGGGATGGCATTGAATCTGTAAATTACCTTGGGAAGGATGGCCATTTTCACGATATTGATGCTTCCTACCCATGAGCATGGAATGTTCTTCCATTTGTTTGTATCCTCTTTTATTTCCTGGAGCAGTGGTTTGTAGTTCTCCTTGAAGAGGTCCTTCACGTCCCTTGTAAGTTGGATTCCTAAGTATTTTATTCTCTTTGAAGCAATTGTGAATGGGAGTTCACTCATGATTTGGCTCTCTGTTTGTCTGTTATTGATGTATAAGAATTCTTGTGATTTTTGTGCATTGATTTTGTTTCCTGAGACTTTGCTGAAGTTGCTTATCAGCTTAAGGAGATTTGGGGCTGAGACAATGGGGTTTTCTAGATATATAATCATGTCATCTGCAAACAGGGACAATTTAACTTCCTCTTTTCCTAATTGAATACCCTTTATTTCCTTCTCCTGCCTAATTGCCCTGGCCAGAACTTCCAACACTATGTTGAATAGAAGTGGTGAGAGAGGGCATCCCTGTCTTGTGCCAGTTTTCAAAGGGAATGCTTCCAGTTTTTGCCCATTCAGTATGATATTGGCTGTGGGTTTGTCATAGATGGCTCTTATTATTTTGAGATATGTCCCATCAATACCTAATTTATTGAGAGTTTTTAGCATGAAGGGTTGTTGAATTTTGTCAAAGGCCTTTTCTGCATCTATTGAGATAATCATGTGGTTTTTGTCTTTGGTTCTGTTTATATGCTGGATTACATTTATTGATATGCATATATTGAACCAGCCTTGCATCCCAGGGATGAAGCCCACTTGATCATGGTGGATAAGCTTTTTGATGTGCTGCTGAATTCTGTTTGCCAGTATTTTATTGAGGATTTTTGCATCAATGTTCATCAAGAATATTGGTCTGAAATTCTCTTTTTTTGTTGTGTCTCTGCCAGGCTTTGGTATCAGGATGATGCTGGCCTCATAAAATGAGTTAGGGAGGATTCCCTCTTTTTCTATTGATTGGAATAGTTTCAGAAGGAATGGTACCAGTTCCTCCTTGTACCTCTGGTAGAATTCGGCTGTGAACCTATCTGGTCCTGGACTTTTTTTGGTTGGTAAGCTATTGATTATTGCCACAATTTCAGCTCCTGTTATTGGTCTATTCAGAGATTCAACTTCTTCCTGGTTTAGTCTTGGGAGGGTGTATGTGTTGAGGAATTTATCCATTTCTTCTAGATTTTCTAGTTTATTTGCATAGAGGTGTTTGTAGTACTCTCTGATGGTAGTTTGTATTTCTGTGGGATCAGTGGTGATATCCCCTTTATCATTTTTTATTGCATCTATTAGCTGATGCAATCAAATGAAGAAAGGGTATCAGCCCTGGAAGATGAAATGAATGAAATGAAGCAAGAAGGGAAGTTTAGAGAAAAAAGAATAAAAAGAAACGAGCAAAACCTCCAAGACATGTGGGACTATGTGAAAAGACCAAATCTACGTTGAATTGGTGTACCTGAAAGTGACGGGGAGAATGGAAACAAGTTGGAAAACACTCTGCAGGATATTATCCAGGAGAACTTCCCCAATCTAGCAAGGCAGGCCAACATTCAGATTCAGGAAATACAGAGAATGCCACAAAGATACTCCTTGAGAAGAGCAACTCCAAGACACATAATTGTCAGATTCACCAAAGTTGAAATGAAGGAAAAAATGTTAAGGGCAGCCAGAGAGAAAGGTCGGGTTACCATCAAAGGGAAGCCCATCAGACTGACAGCGGATCTCTCGGCAGAAACCCTACAAGCCAGAAGAGAGTGGGGGCCAATATTCAACATTCTTAAAGAAAAGAATTTTCAACCCAGAATTTCATATCCAGCCAAACTAAGCTTCATAAGTGAAGGAGAAATAAAATACTTTACAGATAAGCAAATGCTGAGAGATTTTGTCACCACCAGGCCTGCCCTAAAAGAGCTCCTGAAGGAAGCGCTAAACATGGAAAGGCACAACCGGTACCAGCCACTGCAAAATCATGCCAAAATGTAAAGACCATCGAGACTAGGAAGAGACTGCATCAACTAACGAGCAAAATAACCAGCTAACATCATAATGATGGGATCAAATTCACACATAACAATATTAACTTTAAATGTAAATGTACTAAATGCTCCAATTAAAAGACACAGACTGGCAAATTGGATAAAGACTCAAGACCCATCAGTGTGCTGTATTCAGGAAACCCATCTCACGTGCAGAGACACACATAGGCTCAAAATAAAAGGATGGAGGAAAATCTACCAAGCAAATGGAAAACAAAAAAAAGGCAGGGGTTGCAATCCTAGTCTCTGATAAAACAGACTTTAAACCAACAAAGATCAAAAGAGACAAAGAAGGCCATTACGTAATGGTAAAGGGATGAATTCAACAAGAAGAGCTAACTCTCCTAAATATATATGCACTCAATACAGGAGCACCCAGATTCATAAAGCAAGTCCTGAGTGACCTACAAAGAGACTTAGACTCCCACACATTAATAATTGGAGACTTTAACAGCCCACTGTCAACATTAGACAGATCAACGAGACAGAAAGTCAACAAGGATACCCAGGAATTGAACTCAGCTCTGCAGCAAGTGGACCTAATAGACATCTACAGAACTCTCCACCCCAAATCAACAGAATATACATTTTTTTCAGCACCACACCACACCTATTCCAAAATTGACCACATACTTGGAAGTAAAGCTCTCCTCAATAAATGTAAAAGAACAGAAATTATAACAGACTGTCTCTCGGATCACAGTGCAATCAAGCTAGAACTCAGGATTAAGAATCTCACTCAGAACCGCTCAACTACATGGAAACTGAACAACCTGCTCCTGAATGACTACTGGGTACATAATGAAATGAAGGCAGAAATAAAGATGTTCTTTGAAACCAGCGAGAACCAAGACACAACATACCAGAATCTCTGGGATGCATTCAAAGCAGTGTGTAGAGGGAAATTTATAGCACTAAATGCCCACAAGAGAAAGCAGGAAAGATCCAAAATAGACACCCTAACATCACAATTAAAAGAATTAGAAAAGCAAGAGCAAACACATTCAAAAGCTAGCAGAAGGCAAGAAATAACTAAAATCAGAGCAGAACTGAAGGAAATAGAGACACAAAAAACCCTTCAAAAACTTAAAATACCCAGGAATCCAACTTACAAGGGATGTGAAGGACCTCTTCAAGGAGAACTACAAACCACTGCTCAAGGAAATAAAAGAGGATACAAACAAATGGAAGAACATTCCCTGCTCATGGGCAGGAAGAATCAATATCATGAAAATGGCCATCCTTCCCAAGATAATTTACAGATTCAATGCCATCCCCATCAAGTTACCAATGACTTTCTTCACACAATTGGAAAAAACTACTTTAAAGTTCATATGGAACCAAAAAAGAGCCCGCATCGCCAAGTCAATCCTAAGCCAAAAGAACAAAGCTGGAGGCATCACGCTACCTGACTTCAAACTATACTACAAGGCTACAGTAACCAAAACAGCATGGTACTGGTACCAAAACAGAGATATAGATCAATGGAACAGAAAAGAGCCCTCAGAAATAATGCCACATATCTACAACTATCCGATCTTTGACAAACCTGACAAAAACAAGAAATGGGGAAAGGATTCCCTATTTAATAAATGGTGCTGGGAAAACTGGCTAGCCATATGTAGAAAGCTGAAACTGTATCCCTTCCTTACACCTTATACAAAAATCAATTCAAGATGGATTAAAGACTTAAATGTTAGACCTAAAACCATAAAAACCCTAGAAGAAAACCTAGGCAATACCATTCAGGACATAGGCATGGGCAAGGACTTCATGTCTAAAACACCAAAAGCAATGGCAACAAAAGCCAAAATTGACAAATGGGATCTAATTAAACTCAAGAGCTTCTGCACAGCAAAAGAAACTACCATCAGAGTGAACAGGCAACCTACAAAATGGGAGAAAATCTTCGCAACCTACTCATCTGACAAAGGGCTAATATCCAGAATCTACAATGAACTCCAACAAATTTACAAGAAAAAAACAAACAACCCCATCAAAAAGTGGGCGAAGGACATGAACAGACACTTCTCAAAAGAAGACATTTATGCAGCCAAAAAACACATGAAAAAATGCTCACCATCACTGGCCATCAGAGAAATGCAAATCAAAACCACAATGAGATACCATCTCACACCAGTTAGAATGGCAATCATTAAAAAGTCAGGAAACAACAGGTGCTGGAGAGGATGTGGAGAAATAGGAACACTTTGACACTGTTGGTGGGACTGTAAACTAGTTCAACCCTTGTGGAAGTCAGTGTGGCGATTCCTCAGGGATCTAGAACTAGAAATGCCATTTGACCCAGCCATCCCATTACTGGGTATATACCCAAAGGACTATAAATCATGCTGCTATAAAGACACATGCACACGTATGTTTATAGCGGCATTATTCACAATAGCAAAGACTTGGAACCAACCCAAATGTCCAACAATGACAGACTGGATTAAGAAAATGTGGCACATCTACACCATGGAATACTATGCAGCCATAAAAAATGATGAGTTCACGTCCTTTGTAGGGACATGGATGAAATTGGAAATCATCATTCTCAGTAAACTATCACAAGAACAAAAAACCAAACACCGCATATTCTCACTCATAGGTGGGAATTGAACAATGAGAACACATGGACACAGGAAGGGGAACATCACACTCTGGGGACTGTTGTGGGGTGGGGGGAGGGTGGAGGGATAGCATTGGGAGATATACCTAATGCTAGATGACGAGTTGGTGGGTGCAGTGCACCAGCATGGCACATGTATACATATGTAACTTCCCTGCACATTGCGCACATGTACCATAGAGCCTAAAGTATAATAATAATAATAATAATAATAATAATAATAAAAAGAAAAAAAAAAACCTTAATGAATCCAGGAGCTGGTTTTTTGAAAGGATCAACAAAATTGATAGACCGCTAGCAAGATTAATAAAGAAAAAAAGAGAGAAGAATCAAATAGATGCAGTATTGACATCTCTTTTGGGGAATTCTGTGTAAAGAGAACAGTAGGTGAACAGAATGTGGTATCAAGACAGAGCTTTTACTTATTTGATTTTAAAGACTGGGAAAATTCTAGCATATTTGCATGCCTATGGAAATGATTCACAAAAAATCAAATAAAGCATAATGGAATACTGATGCATATTTGAACATGGATGAACCTCAAAAACAGCATGCTGTGAAAGAAGCCAAATGCAAACAGTCCAATTTATGAGAAATATCCAGAAAATACGACTTGTTGGAAACAAAAATAAGATCAGCAATTGACAGGTAATTGGGTTGGGAATAGGGATTAACTGTAAAAGAGCTCATAGAAATTTTTCAAGGGTGATAGAAGTGTTCTAAAATTCATTTGCAGTGATGGTAACATAACCCTATAAATTTACTAAAAACAGTCAACTATACACTTATCATAAATAATTTTTATTTCAATAAATCATTAAAAAACAAACAAACAAACAACAGCCAGGATTTCTTTGTGTCATACGCTACCAAAAGAACCCTAATAAAGATATCTCTTTTCTGTTGACCCTGTATAACTTAGTCTGCAGATGGGAGATGAGAGTTTCAAAGTTGGGATCAGAGTTGTTTTTCTATTTGCCAAGCTCAGTGTGCTGTTCTTATATTTTAACCTTAACTTTAAAAAAAAAATCCTGATTCAACAGGAATAAAACAAAATGCCACGTTCTAACAACCAAATATTGGAAGAGTTGCTTAAAAACTGTTTCTTGTGTCCAAAAACTACCCTTCAATTACTCCTCATAAGATTGCAACATTAAGAAAAGCAAGCTAATAAACTAGAAGCTGGTGCTGGGTATGTATGTCTTGTGAGCAGGAGTCTTCCTCTTCCTACTGCCTCAAGGAAAACTTGTTCACCCACTGCCACAGTTACCTTTCCTGTGCATTGAACACAGGTGATACTAAAACCAGCAAGGAGATAACAGAAGAATATGTGGGAGTACCTGCAACACAGCAAAACCTTTGTTATGTTCTGCTCAAATTAAATAGCATCACACTTTGTTATGACTCTGGCCAAATTAACCAAAAAACTGGTTTCTACAATCTTGAGTCCTGTTTTTCTGACATCAGTGAAACTTTTCTAACATTTGTTTAAAAATTTAGAATATCAAATTATAAAGATTGATAGTTATAAAAACAAATATAAATACTTTTAGAAACAATTTTAGAGAACTGCAGTACAGAATCCTACAGATCTGTAATACACGAATCCTGTAGTTTGCTGATCATAGAATGAGAACATGGACTTTGTTGTACATATGTACTCTGCATTTCTTCAAAGGATGAAAGGAACATTCAGTGTATATCCACGGAAACAGAATGCTTTCACTAGTCCGAAATTCTCCCTTGACTTCACACATGGTAGTTTTTCAACCCTGTATTATTTTGCATATTTTCATATTTATTGGCACTGTGCTAGAGGGCTGAGTAGGACTGGAATATTGGACCAGTGAAGGGACATTGGGAGAGATGCATCTGCTCAGAGTTCTCCAATTAATTTCATTCATCTGCCAAGAATTCTCATGAATAATAGCAGTAGTAGTGGCACCAATAATGATAATAAATCCCTCAAGATGGATTCACACATGTGAATTGCTTGAAGCTGCTGTTTGCTTTGTATGTTCTATGGGTTCAAGAGTATTCAGAGCTCTGGAGGCTTCTTAGAGTTATACATCAGAGTTTGTTATGAGTTAGGACATTCAGACTCCAGAAAACTGGAAGGCACATGGTGAATATGGGTCTTATAAGAAGATATTGTTACAAGAAGGGGGTCCTGAACCAGACCCCAAGAGAGGGTTCTTGGATCTCACACAAGAAAGAATTCAGGGCGAGTCCTTAGAGTAAAGTGAAAGCAAGTTTATTAAGAAAGCAAAGGTACACAAGCATGGCTACTCCATAGACAGAGCAGCCCTGAGGGCTGCTGGTTGCCATGTTTATGTTTTTTTCTTGATATATGCTAAGCAAGGGGTGAATTATTCATGCCTCCCCTTTTTAGACCTGAATGTTGCTATGGCATTTGTAAACTGTCATGCTGCTGGTGAGGGTGTAGTAGTGAGGATGACCAGAAGTCACTCTCTTCGTCATCTTAGTTTTGGTGGATTTTGGCCCACTTTTTTATTGCAAACAGTTTTATCAGCAAGATCTTTATGACCTGTATCTTGTGCTGCTGACCTCCTATCTCATCCTGTGTCTTAGAATGCCTTAACCATCTGAGAATGCAGCCCAGTAGGTCTTAGCCTCATTTTACCCAGCTCATATTCAAGATGGAGTTGCTTTGGTTTAAATGCCTCTGACAATATGAGTGGAAAATTAGAATGAAATAAAAACATTTCTTGGGAATTTGCCACAGGATTTAAATTGGTTTTGTTATTGACTCCATTATCACCTTCTGGTGTCTCCTTACTACCATTGGTGAGTATTCCAATTATTAAAATGTTTAAAAGGAGGAGTTATCCCTGTAAAGAAGGTTCAAAAGGCAAATCAACAAAAAAATTTAGGAAACAGATACCAAGGGCCTTCATAAAATCATAAAATCAACCCAGCAAATATCTCACTATTTTGGTGAGTTTTTTACCTGTTTTAGGAAAGGAAGTTCTTTTCCAGATAATGAGGGGTTTGTGCCCTGCATTTTCTATTTTCTGGAATTCTCTAAGATGCTAGATTTCAAGAAAATGACTCACCAATTCAGCCACCTTTACAGTTGTGGGTGTTTAGAACAATGTAAAATATGAGATCTTAACTTAGTCAAAAATTGAATCAAATATTATTCATTCTGGAATTAGGATGTTTGTGAATCATGCATCTATAGTGCAAATGTTGAGGATATCAGATTATATATTCAGCTTTGATGTTCTTCTGTAGTTATATTGACCTAAAATAAAAGTTAAGACATGTTATTTTACAAGGAAAATTTGTGCAAATATCAGACAATAGTGAATTGTTCTGAATATTCTTTATTTGTTCCTATAGCTCCACTCTCTACCCTTCATGCTCTGCGAAGATGACCCTGTGGACTGCATCAATTGGGCCCCATTGACTTCTGGCTTCCAATGAGAGGTACCAGTAGAAAATAGCTCCATTCATTTTCCTGCTTTCTTTACTGCTTGGATGTAAGTGGCAAGTTTCTGTTTTTCTATCAAAGGCCACAGTTCAGTCAGGCTCCTTTTTCATATATATTTTGCTCTTTCTGGCTAACCACTCTTTGTTTCATTGTTTCTTCAAGCCAAGAATTGGTAATGGTGCCCTGATGTGGCTAATAATGGAATTTTTCAACATTCTTCATTGGTTTCCTCTAACCTAGACCATACTTTTGACACTAGCTCATTCATTTATTCTCTCCTTAACTACCTCATTGAAAATTTACCTGTCTTCTGCCAGGAAGCTAAAACAGTAATTAGTGCCAGGAGTACCAGTTACTCCTGCTAACATCCTGTGTGATGGTTAATACTGAGTGTCAACTTGATTGGATTGAAGGATGCAAAGTATTCATCCTGGTGTTGCCAAAGCAGACTAACATTTAAGTTAGTTGGCTGGGAAAGGCAGACCCACCTTTAATCTGGGTGGGCACAATCTAATCAGCTGCCAGAGCAACTAGAATATAAGGCAGGCAGAAAAACAAGAAAAGACTAGACTGGCCTAGTCTCCCAATCTACCTTCTTTCTCCTGTGCTGGATGCTTCCTGCCGTCAATCATCAGACTCCAAGTTCCTAAGTTTTGGGACTCAGACTGGCTCACCCTGCTCTTCAGGTTGCAGATGGCGTATTGTGGGACCTTGTGATTGTGTGAGTTTAATACTCCTCAATAAACTCCCCTTCATATATATATATACGTATATATATATATACACGTATATATATACGTATATATATATACACGTATATATATACGTGTATATATATACGTATATATATACGTGTATATATATACGTGTATATATATATACGTATATATATGATATGTGTGTATAGATAGATAGATAGATAGACAGATAGATAGATATAGATATAGATATCTCTTATTAGTTTTGTCTCTGTAGAGAACCCTGACTAATACATTGGGCAAACTCAAATATTTCAGGTTTGCACATAACTTGCTTACTAGGGGAAATGATCCACTAGTAATTCTTGAATGTGAGGAAAGAATAATAAAAATTATTACTAAGACGACATTGGGAGTTGGTAACACATTAGGAGATACACTGTGCTGATCAAGATATTTAGTTAGTCTGGTGATAGTGGTATTACAAAGCTTGTAGAGTTCAGTAGGCTGTCATTTCAACCATATCCCAGGCAATTTACATCACTAATATTATGGATTTTGATGCATAGTACACGAAGAGTTTCCATGGTTAAATACATTCAGAAGGGCTGCACCAAATTTAAACAGATTAAATTACTAGGCTGTGGTTGAAAAACATCAAATCATAATTTTCAAAATATTTTTCAAACAAGTCTTACATGATTGTAGTACAACCTGAAGAATGTCTATTAATTTTAGTCAACTATACTGAACTTTTTTTATAAACTTGTCAAAAATGTATTTAACTTTTGCATGAAGAAACCAGTGAAATGGTAAAGCTGATTGAACTAGTATTTGTGTAACTCAGTAATTTATAACCACTAGAAAATAAACATGGGAATGAAATTGTTAAATTACATATAAAAGTAGTTAATACTCTATAAGTAATGAAACTGTAACCATAATCTTTGAGGTTATTTCTATCAGGAAAAAATCATTTGCATAACTGTCACACAAAAATCTAGAAGTTGACCTATAATTACATAGAGTATGAACTCTAATTAAGAGTAAATGGCTGAGACAAGCACAAATGCATCTTCCTGAAAAGATGACTACGGTTTAGGTAGGCTTGTTAAACAAAGCCCAAGGATGATATGAAAAGAACATACTTCCAGCTGGGCATGGTGGCTCACACCTGTAATCCCAACATTTTGGGAGGCCAAGGAGGGCAGATCACCTGAGGTCAGGAGTTCGAGACCAGCCTGGCCAACATGATGAAACCCCATCTCTACTAAAAATACAAAAAAATTAGCTGGGTGTGGTGGCATGTGCCTGTACTCCCAGCCACTAAGGAAGCTGAGGCAGGAGAATTGCTTGAACCCAGGAAGCGGATGTTGCAATGAGCCTATCACACCACTGTACTCCAGTCTGGGAAATGAGTGAAAACACCATAAGAAGAAAAGAAAGAAAGAAAGAAAAAGAAAGAAAGAAAGAAAGAAAGAAAGAAAGAAAGAAAGAAAGAAAGAAAGAAAGAAAGAAAGAAAGAAAGAAAGAAAAGAAAGAAAGAAAGAAAGGAAGATAATGCCCTCACTTTGCCTTCTTTCCAAGGTGTAAGGTTTTTTCCCCTTGACTATACTAAATAGCAACCCTCATTTTTATTTTGATATTTAATCCAGTGTGATTTGCCTTATATTTTATATTCTCTGTAACCAGTGGCATATGGAGAGGGTTACTGGCATAAATGCATTATTGTTAACTATAAAGTAATAAACATGCTTTAGGGGAAAAGTAATGGCTTCTAAAAATTTATATCAGCTTACATGCTTATTTAGGAATACTTTCTAATTCTCATAGTGAAAATTCACATACACACACCTACAGCAGATTTGTTTTAATTATTAAAGCCTCAGAGTAGTATGGTAAAGAATAGAAGGTATAAATTTTTATAAAATCTTCAACTCAGAACCTCATACCTGAGATTCTGCATTCAAATGAGCCATTGAAAAATAAATTGGCTTTTAGGTGTCAAGAAGAACATTAGAAATTACCTTTATGTGCCATTTTAGAGTCCCACCTGCTCACTAGGAAACAAAATGTCAGGAAATAATGAATCAACATTATACATACTGAAGTCGCAAGATGGGAAATAGGATTCAGATCAAAGGTCTCTGAGGGACAAAACTTACAAATAAATGAATTTTTGACATTGAAGAGTGCACTGCAGCCTATCCTTGAATTTCTATATACAGCCACTGGGACATGCTGAATGCTTTCATGTTCCTACATTTCCTTTATTCTTCCCAACCTTTGAAAATTTCCTATAATAGAATTACATACTGTACAAACAAAGCTGATGATAAATCTATGGGTGTTGTGCATTTTCTTCAATATGAACATATATAGTAGTAAATAAATCATTACAAGTTTAGATTAACCCCAAAGATAACTCCTAAATCCTGGACGTTTATGGTAATGTAAATGAATTATCAAATTCATGTAATAAGGGATGGTGAAATTTGAAAACCATGCTTCTTTGCTTCAGTGGCAAAGTTGCTCACCACATACAGCATATAAAATTTAAAGATTAGCAAGTTGCTGTTTTGGCAGAGACCCAGAATTTAGCTATTCGAGCTTTTTGGAAAGAATCCATATTGCCCAATTGCATTGTGCAACATGACATTTTTCCATCTATGTTTGCTAGTCTTTGAAGATAAATGTTAAGAGTTGGATTTTATGTACATCATAAGAAAAAGAAATTGTAGGAGAGGGATAATGCATGGAAGGGGATCTTTATGGCCAATAAATACATAAACTTGTATTTTATTCTAATACTCCAAAAGACTTGGACACTTAACAAATGATAAATCAATAGCACATGAAAAGCAATTAAAACCTAAGTGAAACCCAGCATAAGCTGGAATAGTACATATAATTCATGGTTGCAAACAAGGCAGAGAATGATATCATGGTGATAGCATAAAGAAAAATACAAAAATGGAAAAATGTTGTCATTAAGCTATACTAAAAACTGCCCAAGATGGCTTACATAGCCTGACCTGCCGCACTCAGTGAGAATCAAAGTTTATGTTTTATGGGATTGCTACAGACCGTGCCTCACATGCCAGGAGCTATTGAATCCACAAACTTTTAAAATGCAAATAATGTATTCAATTAACTTTTGGTTCAATTTCTTTCCATAGTATTTTGAAATACATTGGACTCTAATAAAACAAGGCTAAAATTAAAATAAACAAATCAAAGGATCTCTCATCTGTTGGTGTTCAGATGCTGTGTTGCCTGTTCTTATCATGCTCATTTTAAAGATGAAAATGCAAAGTCTATGCCTATTTTTATTTTATAACTACAGTGACTTGCTTACTTATCTACCAATACACTACACATGACCCTAGTGCAGTCATCCCTCACTGTTCATAGAGGACTGGTTCCAGGACCACCTTGTGGGTACCAAAACCCATGAATACCCAATCTATGATATAAAACAGCATAGATTTGCATGTAAGCTATGCACATCTTCCTGTATACTTTCAATCATCTCTAGGTTACTTATAATACTTAATATAATGTAAAAGTTATGTGAATAGTTTGTTATAGTGTGTTGCTTTTATATTTGTGTTTTCCTTGTTGTATTTTATTTTTTCCAAATATTTCAATATATCCATGAATGAATCTATGGATATGGAATCCACACATAGAGAGGGCCAAATGTACTTAATGGCGTAAAGCAATAATCATGTATTATTTCAAAGATTCTGAGGGTCAAGAATACTGGCATAACTTTGAGCATTCCTAGTTGAGAATGTCTCATGAAGTTGAAGTCAATCTGTCAACTGTATTGTGTTGACTGGGGTTTGACTTGACTGGGGTTTAAGGACCTGCCTGAGAGAAGGTTCCCACATACTGTTATTATCAGGAGTCCTCAGTTCCTTGCTGACTGTTTGCTAGAAGCCCTCAGTTCCTAACTATGTGGGTAAGAGAGCCACAGAGATGCCTGAAAGTCCTCAAATTATGGCAGCTGGCTTCCACCAAAGCAAATGGCTTTGGAGAGAGAATATGAGAAAGTGAGAGAAGCTAAAGTGGGTTTTATAACTTAACCTCAAAAGTGCCATATTCTACTGATCTCACAGAACCACCTTCTTACAGCATGTGAGGGATTACCCAAAAGTGAATTTCAAGACTCGGGTAACTGGGGGGTCATCCTAATTACTGACTACTACAGTGACAGGACCAAATAAATATTTTGCACTGAGAAAAAGCATATCACAAATTGTGAACTAAACAATTATCCTAAATCCAGTAAGGATTAAAAGAGGAGAAATAATGTGGTCCATGTGCTTGAACAATTAATCTATAAAGACATCAAGTCACATGGTAAATGAGAGCTGAGTTAATTCTAAACTTTGCTGTTCTGCCTTCTTTCAAGTATAGAGGGCTAAACTACACACACACACACACACACACACTCACACACACACACTTTAAATATTTAGTTTGAAAATGGTCTACTGCTATTTCTAGGTATTCAGATGGCATTTTACTTGGAAGAAATTAATTTCACAACAGATATCAAAATTTAAGGTGATTTTTTATGAATAAATCAGATAACAATTTCAATGGCAAATCAATACAAAATAGAAACATCTCAAAGTAAATAATATAAGCAGAAGAAATAATGCACACATACCTCTCTCTCTCTCACTCTCTCTCTTACTCCCTGCAAAACCATCTTCCCTGTGTCATGTCGAACAACGGCCCGCTAAAGAGAGTCGTGTTCTAATCTCTGGGACATATGAATCTGTTAAATTACATGGATAAAAGGAATTTAGGCTGCAGATGGAGTTAAAACTGCTAGTCAGCTGACATTAAAGACACTATTCTGGATTATATGTTTAGTCCCAATTTAATCTCAAGGATTCCTATAACTGGAAGGGGGCGGTGAAAAGAGTCAGACTGATACCATACGAAAAGAGCCTGACCCGCTGTTGCTGATTTTCAAGATGGAAGAAAGAGGCCATGAGTCAAGAAAGGTGGGAGCCCTCTACAAGCTAGAAAGACAAAGAAGTGGCTCATATCCAGAGCCTATAGAAAGGAATACAGCCCTGCTAACACCTTCACTTTAGACCAGTGAGACCTATGTTGGATTTCTAACCTATATAACTGTAAGCTAAATTTGTAGGGTTTATGCCATTCAATGTAGGGTAATTTATTACAGCAACAATAGAAAATTAACACACTCCTCCAAACAGTAAACAACTAAATGCAAAAAAAATGAGATAGCATTTTTATCAAGTTTGTAAAAACTTGAAAGACTAACAATACTCACTGTTGAAAGAAATGTGGGGAAGGACAACTTTATGTTCCCATGTTATAATATCTTCTTGTGAGTGTAATTTGATATACCGTTTGGGAATATGTGTATTTCAGTGAGAAGCTATAAGCACCAAACATATAGTAGCTCCTGTTCCATCACAGTGTCTACAGGACAATATACAAAAATGGCTGGTCTCACTATCTTTCCTCTTGTTTTCAAAAGGGGAAAAAAGTCCTTGTAACACCAATAGAACTTTCCACTTGCACTTATATTCCATTTACCTCACCCTCAGGAGGGCTTTCTCCCTTCAGTTCTTTGCTGTCCTTCCTGTGCTATCATTCTCTCCCTCTCTACTGATATCATCCACATCCATGTCAAAATCTTTTACACTTTTACCTGCCTGTCTTAAAAAATTCTTTTTTTACACTACTGTTGCTCTTTTCTTAGCCCAAATTTGCTTCTCCTCATCAAAACCCTTCACAAAATAATTTTCTAGCCTGATATTTCAGCTTCTTTACCTCTCATTCACCACTTTTTAAAATTCATTTAATTTTGAAGTTTTAAAATATAATAATTGAAAAATTATTTAATATATACATGAGATTTTATGTAACTGCATAAATATAATCATATATTTGGTTTATTTTCCCCCATAAGTGTTCTTTTCCTGGATTCTTTCCCCTTGTCTCCTTCATCGACATTAGCTCATTAAAAAAGAAACCACAGCTATGCCTGTGGGTCTATGTGTATGTGTGTTTCTGCAAGGTAAGTATCTACATACGTGTACGTCATGTTACGTACTCACAAAAAATGGTTAAACCATGATAATTGACTTGAGGATTTCCCATAGATATTGGTGGGCAAGAAAAGAAAAATGAATAAAAATGTATTTAACATGACCGTCTTCTTTGTAAAACGGTGAAAAAATATACATGCATGTATACATATATGTATATTCACAAAACATAAAACACATGATTTCACTGTTTATATGTATATATATTGTTACACTGCATATATTATATATGTGTGTGTGTATATATATATACACACACATATACTTTATATATAAATATATATTAATATATATAATATATAAATATATAATATATAAATATATATTTGTATGAATATGTGTATATATATACACACACACATATACTTTATATATAAATATATATTTGCTGTATTTGCTATAGACTAAATTTCCAGGAATAGGATTGTTGTGATGGAAGGTATTGAAAATATATGCATATATGCATTTTTCTTTTTTTTTTAAATTATAGTTTAAGTTCTAGGGTACATGTGCACAAACCTCTGCAGACTTAAATGTCCCTGTCTGACAGCTTTGAAGAGAGTAGTGGTTCTCCCAGCACGGAGTTTGAGATCTGAGAATGGACAGACTGCCTCCTCAAGTGGGTCCCTGACCCCCAGTAGCCTAACTGGGAGGCACCCCCCAGTAGGGGCAGACTGACACCTCACATGGCCGGGTGCCCCTCTGAGAAGAAGCTTGCAGAGGAATGATCAGGCAACAACATTTGCTCTTCAGCAATATTTGCGGTTCTGCAGCCTCTGCTGCTGATACCCAGGCAAACAGGGTCTGCAGTGGACTTCCAGCAAGCTCCAACAGACCTGCAGCTGAGGGTCCTGACTGTTAGAAGGAAAACTAACAGAAAGGACACCCACACCAAAACCCCATCTGTACGTCACCATAATCAAAGACCAAAGGTAGATAAAAACCACAAAGATGGGGATAAAACAGAGCAGAAAAGCTGAAAATTCTAAAAATCAGAGCACCTCTCCCTTTCCAAAGGAATGCAGCTCCTCACCAGCAATGGAACAAAGCTGGACGGAGAATGACTTTGACAAGTTGAGAGAAGATATATGCATTTTTTTGTAGACATTTCTAGATCACTTCCTGAAGAGCCTATAATACTATATTTCCACTAGCAACATATGAGCCCTTTCCCACACATCACTTTCAAGAATATGTGACATAGCACTTGTCGATTTTTACTAGTCTGATGGATACAAAGATTTATACAACTATTTTTCCTTTCACATTTCCTTGAGTGGGGTGAACATTTTTTCTCATACATTTATTTTTCAAATATTTATTGTTCTAAAGAGTTATTTAGTTTTATGTTTTGCCCACTTTTATTTGTCAACTTGGTGCTTTGTCAATTATAGATATTAATACATTATCTTCTGTACTACATTTTTCTAGCTTTATTGGTAGTCTAATGGTTTTGTAATTGACTTGTACACATTAAAAATTTTTATTATAGTTGAATATATCTAACTTTACCTTTGTAGGATTAAGAGTAAACTTGTAACATTAAAATTTAGAGATTTCAAATTTAGCTAAGGTTTCCCCTTCCCATAGCCAGTGGTACCATAATATTTTATGAAATGTCCTATTTATTTTCTTCCTGAATTGACCTATCAAGAATACCATATATTCTGTTCTCATAAATTCAAGAATTTATTTATAGATTCTTCGTTCTATTCCTCTGGACTACTTATTCATTTTGAGACACAGAGTAAATGATTTGATTGCATAGATTCGTGAGAACAGTATGATGTGATATTTAGTTAGATAAGTTCCCTTCTCACTACTTTTTTTTATTTATTTCTTGGTTAGTCTCTGGTGTTCTTCCATAGAAATGTTAACATAATTTTATCCATTCAGATTCCATTAATATGCCTTTTAGGATTGTAATTGGAATGGCAACACATTTCTTGTTACTTTAGAAAGAATTGATATTTTTGCTAGCTGAAGTCTTCTCATTCAGAATTTGTTATTTCTTCCTATTGTCCATATTATATATACATTTACACATGTATGTATTATCTGAATATATATGATAATATTGAAAGATATATATGAAAGAATAGTCTCTTTCATAGAGTTCCTGGGCCATTTAATATTATCCAAAAGTGTTAATATTTCTCAAGAATGCTATAGTTTTGTTGCTATTCAAATGGAATATTATTTCACATTTCTATTTTAGATACTTTTTCACTGAATAGAGAGAGAGATACTATTGGTTTGTGAATATTTATATTGAATCTAGCCACTAACCAAGTTCTCATTAATTTTTACTATTTTGTTTCTCATTTCTATCACTCAAGTTTTTTTATGCATATTATTAGCAAAAAGAAAAAGAAAAAATGTTGCTATTGCAATTTTTCTGGTGATTACAATAGGAATTTACTATTTTAAGTAATAAAATGCCTTACTGCATTTTGTAAAATATCTTAGTAAGCAGTAAGTAACAATGAGAGATCTCTGCCAAGTTTCTGGCTTTATTTTGCACAGGTTTTGAATTTCAATAGGTAGCACAGTATTTGCTATTGATTTGGGATAAAAATCAATTATTGTATTTATTTAAGAAATGTTTATTATGACTAAATTTTTAGAGGAATGACTACATTTTGTGTTACCTTTTCAACAGTATCTGATATCATTTTCTTTAATTTGTTTATATTAATTTTTTATTATATGTTACTTCCTGACACTAAACTGTCCTTGTTTCCTGGTTTAAAGCTTTATTTTCTCATAGCATTATTCTTCTAACATCATGCTGAATTCCTTTTAGTAAGATTGAAATTATGGTTTTTGCATTCCTATTTTTAAAGGGTTTCTTAACTCTCCTTCACTGAGTTTTATTGTTTAAAATTGTTTCAAATTATTTATCCATCACCACAATCCTATAAATTAGTATGTAGATTTTATTTTTTGAGCTACTTCTAATCAAGTTTTGTTAATACTGTCTGGCAGTTTTATCTCTTATGGCCAAGAGTTATTTAAGCAATATTAGAATTAGTGGATCTTCGGTCTTGATGTTATTTATACTGATAGGACTTCAACAGATTGTTTTTAAAGATAGTCAGTTGGGCATTTGATTTATTTAAAGTTAATTTGGTTAATTTACTTCTTTCAGAAAATTATCCATTTCCTCTGGCAATCATTCATTCTTCTCTCACCAAAAAATTGCATGTAGAATTATCTTATAATTATTTAATCACGCCAATATCTCTTGCTTTTTGTTTTCTAAGCATGTGTATTTTTGGCTTAATCTTTTATATTTTAATTAGGCTTATGCTTTTTAAAAGTGTATTTATCAATTTAAACTCCTGGTGTTTCGATTTCTTTATCCTTCCCATTATTTCTGCTTGTCCAACCAATTCATTATTATCAGTTTATGTAATTGGTTGACAGCTGAACAATAATTAATCAATTCCTTCATCAAGATGACGACAAATTTAACATAACAAATCACTCACATACTTTAAAATAGTAGGGAGAATGATGAATGTGAGAAAGAAAGCTGTGATGAGTGCTGTAGATAGTGCACTGGGTGGTGGAATGAGATGAAGGCAGGTGAAATGTAGTGAAGCCAGACTATGCAAATACATATAAATTATCAAGGATATTTACTTCATGCTAATAGCAAGGGGAAACCTATTAAAGATTTCAAGCAGAAAATGGCATGATCCTATTTGTATTTCAAAAATATTTTTACTGATATGTGGGATATAGTTTTAACCTGTTGCAGGACTTCATGAAAATATAAGACTTCCTGGAAACCAGCCAAAATGTGATGATTTAACTAGTATGAAAGCTATGAAGATAGAAATGAGGTAATAGTTTTGAAAGTTATATAAAAAGTAAAATAAATACCACATATTTTGTGTGCGTATGTAGTTTAACAGAGAGAGAGATTCCAATAACAACTTTGCACTCTCTGGTTTCTGTGAAAGGATAGTGGTGGCTTCATTCTTGGAGAGGAAAAAGCTGGAAGACAAGGACAGAGAAGGAGTATCACTCACTGTTTATGATCATGTTCAGTTTCCAATCCCCTTATTATAACCAAGTAGAAAAAAGTAAGTAAAGCAGTTTGACATATGGATTTGGGTCTCACAGAAAAAAAATCTGACTTGGAAATACACATTTGTGAAACATTATCACTAATGTCATCAGTATGTATAATAATGAAAAGTTAAAATTAGATTGACAATAGGAAATCAGTCGAATAAAAGATTATCATTTATGGAAACCATTTAGAATTATGATGGAAATCTGCATTTAATAACAAATTACTTTGCTGACATATTATTATCATTTGAAATAGTAAATTATGGAATAGTATGGTCTGAAGTTTTGTAGTATTTCCTTATTTATAAACATTAGTTTTTAAATGGATACACAGAATTACATTTACTTGTAAGTCTTAATTAGCATTATTTGAATGACAAAGTATGATTATACTCCTTTGTATAATTAAGGTAGCTTCAAGGATTAGAAAAGTTGATTGCATTGGTTCAGACTCTCCTTGCAACTTAACTTTATTAAATTTCCAGTTTGACCAATGGAGGCAGTATATTCTGTACTAAATGCATTAGGATTAATTTTTCAATTTGACTCTGCTATCTACTCACTCTACAGTTACGGCATTCTTCTTAATCTCTATAAGCTTTCATTTTTTTCATTTGTGGAGTAAGGATTAACTAACTTTAAAATACAGTAAAATATTGGGACATTTAGAATGTGATAGATAATCCCAAAACCAGAAAAAACGTGACAGTGTTTTATTCTATAGAAGTGGAAACTGAACTTTAAAAGAAACTTTAGTAAGTGATGAGACTGGAACTTGAATACAAGTCTCCTAAATCTTGTCTGGCACAGTAGCTGCTTTCTGAAGCTAATGAAAGTGATGCCCCAGGTCCTCTCACCTTCACTGGCCCCATCCAAAGCCCTGGGAGTGGTCAAGCAGTGTGCCCACATAATAATGTTATTTACACATTTTGCAAAAGTATCTTAACTGCAAACATTTTATAATGCTGGGTTTTTTTTTTCAACTTTTGCTATCACTCCATTACATTTTCTGTGATGTTAGGTGTCAAGTGTCTTTGGAATGGTCAGGGACATTTTTGGCAATCAGTTAAGGGGTCATCGAGTTGGAAGTACATTTAGTTGGGCTCCAGAAATATATCGATATGATTTGCAGTCCCCTCTATGAGTAGTTACTGTGTCCATTTGGAAGCAGCAAAGGCTTCAGAGAATAAACTAATGACCTCTTTTTTTATTCATCACTTATTTAAAATTGTGCATTTTTTTCTTCAAAATGATACTACAAATCATTTCAGGCTCTACAAAACCTATCTAGTATTCTTTGTTCTACACTATGTTAAAAATAGCTTCAGTGAGGTCCTTCTCCCTATCTGTACATAAATCAAACAAATTAGATATGGAAAACAATCCCTTAATTATTATATATTGGATAACCCTATTCTTACTTTACTATCCCAAGCATTATGGCTACAAAGAGGAATTCAACAAGGCTCCTTTCTTTAAGATATCCAGATCTGAGAGAAAGAGATTTTAAAATAAAATGAAGTAATATAACATGATGGATGCTCCAACTGCAATGATATGATCAAAAGTCTATAGGAGCAATATAAAAGGAAGCAGCAAATCTGCCCCAAAAGTTGCGGACAATTCAGAGTGAAAGTCATATAAATTGAGGCAGAATAGGAGCAGAAGCCATTTAAGACAGAAAACAATATTACCCAAGGCATGAAAGAATTGTAAATAGGTGCTTTAAACACTGTTTAGGGAAATGGCTGAAAGTTTATAGACTTCTTTCATGAATTAGCTGGTTTATGTTTATTTGTGGTATGTACTAGACCAGACATTGATTCATTATACAGTTATGATAGAATCTATTTTATGATCAACAGGGTATCTAAGGTACTTGCATCTCTTTAAAAGAGAAATAAGAAGCATATATACAGTACAGGGAGGGGAAAATAAGCTTGTTTTTCTGAACTGTTTCAGTTCAATAATTAAAGGCTATCTCAATACCTGTCCTTGGAGAATCAACCTCTCTAGAAAAAAAGACTATTGTTTCCTGTACCATTGAAATATAATTCCCAGTTTTCAGGAAACTCAATTGAAATAACTGTAGATTCTATGCTTGGCTAATCAAGAAATGTCATACTGAAACAATTTTATGTATTTATTTTGTAACATAAACCAACACAATGTACTTTGCAAATGATATTATGATTTAATTTTAGAAAATCATATTATCCCTTAATAATGAATTTTGTCATCTGCTTATGTCACACTTGGAGGCAGACTAGTATTAAAGGTTATATGTTTAAAGTAAGTATTTGAAAACAAAGTCATTTGAAAATAATTTTTATCTTCGTTTATGATTATCATAATTGCATACAACTGATGTTTCTGCATCATTTACATAATTGTGAACAAGTGACATATTTCTATATTTCATTTGAAATACATCATCTTTCTATTCTCTAAGTAAATATTTCAATACAAAATTCTTCTTCCATGTCTATCTATGATGAGATATCAGAAACAGTGGTTATGAACATGAAAACTGTTTTTTCTAAATCTTGAGCTTCTAAGCATCATCAGATTTTCAGTGGCACTACAACAAACATACCAGCTGAGTTGCATTTCATATATATACTTACTTTTCATGTTGACTTTGTAGCCTTATTTTATGCCAAAACCATTTTATCTATATAAGCCTGAATTCTATACCATCACAAATGGTGTAGCTTTTCACAGCAGTGCACTTCTGAGTATTCTATCATTGTTGAAATAGTTACTTTACAAATTAAATGTTTGATATGGTAACTTTAGGTGACTCGTGAATGAATTCATGCAAAATTATTTTAAATTCAAAGTGCAGGTGATTTTTGAAATCCATTTTGGAGATATAAAGCACTATAAAATTTTAAGATAGAGAATCACGTGCTTCTGCTTTAAGACCTTCCTTAAACACTGTCACATAAGCTGAATATTATATCACCAAATTTATTGGGCTCTATTAATATGGTAGAGAACTGATATTGAAGTAGATATAGTCACCATACTGTGGATTCTCATTAGACAATGAATCCAGCCAGGCATATATATTTTTCCAAGTTAAATTTCTTTTTTCTTTTTTTTTCTTTTTTTTTTTTTTTTGAGACGGAGTCTCGCTCTGTCGCCCAGGTTGGAGTGCAGTGGTGCGATCTCGGCTCACTGCAAGCTCTGCCTCCCAGGTTCACACCATTCTCCTGCCTCAACCTCCTGAGTAGCTGGGACTACAGGTGCCTGCCACCACGCCCAGCCAATTTTTTGTATTTTTAGTAGAGACGGGGTTTTACCGTGTTAGCCAGGATGGTCTCGATCTCCTGACCTGGTGATCCGCCTGCCTCGGCCTCCCAAAGTGCTAGGATTACAGGCGTGAGCCACCGCACCCGGCCAGAACTATATTTCTTATATAGCATAACTACACTGAATTTTTTCATGCTATTAAAACATTAGGCTGAATTAAATAAAACACATTTTTCCCCAAATAGTTTTTAAGATAAAAATATGAGCCGGGTGCAGTGGCACACGCCTGTAATCCCAGCACTTTGAGAGGCCGAGGCGGGTGGATCACTTGAGGTCAGAAGTTTGAGACGAGCTTGGCCAACGTGGTGAAACCCCATATCTACTAAAAATACAAAAATTAGCCGGGTGTGGTGGCATGTGCCTGTAGTCCCAGCTACTCGGGAGGCTGGGGCAGGAGAACCACTTGAACCCGGGAGGTGGAGGTTGCAGTGAGCCATGATTGGTTCAGTATTATCTTGGATATGCCTGTGAGGGTGTATTAGTTCATTCTTACGTTGCTATGAAGAAATACTCAAGACTGGGTAATTTACAAAGAAAAGAGGTTTAATTGACTCACAGTTCTGCATGGCTGGGGAGGCCTTGGGAAACTTACAATCATGGCAGAAAGCACCTATTCAGAAGGTGGCAGGAGAGAGAATGAGTGCCAGCAGGAGAAATGCCAGATGCTTATAAAACCATCAGATCTCGTGGGACTCACTCACTATCACGAGAACAGCATGTGGGAAACCGCCCCCATGATCTGATTACCTCCACCTAATCCTGCCCTTGACATGTGGGGATAACCATTCAAGATGAAATTTTGGGTGGGGACACAGCCAAACCATACCAGAGGGTATTCCTGGGTGAGATCACATTGGAATCAGTAGACTGAGTAAAGAATTGCCCTTCCTAGTGTGGGTGGGCCTCATTCAACTAACTGAAAGCCTGAATAGAACCCAAAAGCAAAGTAAAAGAGAATTTGCCCTCTCTGCCTGATTATAGAGCTGGAACATCAGTCCTCTGCCTTCACACTAGGACTCAGACTAAAACTTACACTATCAACTCTCCTAGTTTTCAGGTGTTCAGACTCAGACTGGAGCTATACCATTGGCTCTCCTGGGTCTCCATTTTGCCAACTGGAGATCCTGGGATTCTGGGAGAGATGAGATTTTGTGTAACCTGTCTTAGCTTCCTTGGATTTGGGGCCTTAACAGTACATGGTAATAAATCTTGTATTTGCTTGCCTTTATCTTTTCTGTATGCTTATCTCTCAGAAGGCTTACCTAACAAACTGTCTAGTCCAGTTCAAAAAAGTTTATTTATATTTCAGTTGAGCATTATTAGTGCAATTATTAGTTAACTTAAAAAAATCATAAGCTATAAGTTTAGAAAGAGGAAAAGAGACTTTATTTCTTATAAAGGGCTACAGCCTGCATAGTGGCCATTCCCACAGGTTGGAAAGCATACCTTTAGCCAAGACCAGAGACACAGCCCTTGGAAGGAGAAGGTGTTAGGGTAGAAGCTATATGCTGAACAGGTTGGCCAAACATGCATATTCAATAGGGTACAGGAGGAGCTATGTATATTCATGAAGGTGGTCCTGACACATGCTTATTGAACAAACCTGCATGTAACATATGACCCCTGTTCATTTTAGGTTGGAGACTCAGCTCTTAGATGTATTAGGCCCTATATTTTAAAACGTTGTTTTAAGACACAAAGACATGCAAGTGCATAGCCTGTGTAAACCAGCCAGAACTAGTCCATGGTTGATGGTCTCCTTTCCAGGGGAAAGTTATTAACATCAATCTCTTATCCAATCAGAGCTGTAGTTATGGCTGGTAGAACAGGGGTTTAGTTAGTGTCTGCCAGTGGATGTGCTGCAATTGTTTCAATATTGCTTATCTTGAGGCCAGTGCTTGTTTTGTTGTTAGAAAAAAAAAAATCTTGTGGCAGTTATGACATAGTTTATTCTTTAAGTGTAGAGGTAGGTGACTTAACTCTTGCCGGGCATGGCCTTAGGTCCTATTTATAATTTGGTATTTTATTGTTACAAAGAGTCTGCTTTGTCAGTCTTATAATTTCTATTTTAACATTAAAGCTCCTCACTTGTTATGTCTAAACCACAAAAGGGAGAGGGTATAACGAGGCCTATCTGACCTCCTGTCTGGTTATGGCCAAAAACTCAGTTTAAAGGTTTGTTCTGGGGTTGCCTTGGCCAAGAGGGTGTTCATTTGGTCAGTGGGTAGGTGGGGGGCAGTCTTAGATTTTATGTTTAATTTGCATGCTACTGTAGGTGAATAAACCATGGAATTTTAAGAATACTGTGTATGACTACGCCTAAATCTCAGATTTCAATTCACTCCGGATGATTTAAATTAAAAAGATCTAGCAGAACATGTCATTTCTGCTCACATTCCACTGGTCAAATCAGGTTACACAGCAAAACCTGAAATGAATAGTGTCTGAAAATATACTCTACCACTGGGGAAATGTGTCAAGGGTAAAAAGGAAAATATAAATAAGGATGCAAATGACTACAAACAGTTCCCACCTATTTCTTCTATGTACAATTATAAACAAGTCAATGACTTGTAAATATGAGCTGCTGCCTGTTGCCAAGAGTTTCTTTCTGGCACATGTACCAAGAATTGAAACTGCTTGACTCTCATGTGTATATTTCAACATCACAAAGTAGTACTGATTTGTTTTCCAGAATGGTTTTACCAATATACATCTCTTATGTCTGCCTGGAGTTTTTGTCAAACATCAGGGCAAAAATGACATGCTATTTCTTATTTTACTTGAATTTTCCATGAGGATGTATTCAGGTTGATCACTTTTTTTCAAATACATATTGCCCTTCTGACAAATTGATTGAAAATAAAATATGCTAGAAAGTAAAGAAGTTTCTTCAAAGAGTGAAAAAAATAAGATTTTATAAGCAATTTTAAACAGCTGATTATATTGTTGGCATCTAGTTTTATACATTTTGTAAATAATCAAACCCTGCCTAATGGTAAAAGAGTGAAGGCTCTGAGTAATTTGGCTATAGTATTCTCCAGGAAAAAAAAAATCAGGCACTGAATTTGCTTATTGCCTGGTAGTAGTTGATATTTCATCCTTCATTGATTCATCCCCAAAATACTCATTGAGCTCCCACTATGTGCCCATCAAGTTCTAACTGCTAAAAAGCAGCAGTGAACGAGTAAATAACACAACCAAGAAGCATAACTTAAAACAAAATAGATTTTAACATATAGTATGTAGAGGTGATAACTATTCTGGAAAAAAAGATCTAAAAAAATGGAGATAAGGATTTTGGGGGTAGAGATGGGAGTAGAGACTCACAAATTAAATAGGCTGTCAGGGACAGCCTGATGACTTCAGTGAAACCCTTGAAGAAGGTGAAGGCATGAACAATTTAAAGATATGAAGAAAGAACTTTGCAAAATTAGAAACAGTGCGAGGACCCTGAGGTGTAAATGTACCTGGTGTGGTCAAACAGTAGATGGGTTGGAGCACAGGGGTAGAAGAGAAGAAACGTAGATGATGAGATTAAGGATATAATGATGATTAGATTCCAGTGAAGTATTTAATCTGGGTCATACTTATAGGCTGAGTGAGATGGGAGGACTTTGGAACATTTTCAGCAAAGGAGTGAACTTATTTGATTTAAATGTTAACAGCATCTTTCTGGCTGATGAGACAGACTATAGAATTACAAGGGTAGAAGCAAAAAGACCAGTTAGAATCATATTATGATAATGCAGGCGCATGATGAAGATGGTATGGACTAGTGGCAACAGTGGTGGTGGTGAGGAGTGGTCAAATAATAAAAATATTCTGGAGGGAAAATCAACCTGATTTTCTAATGGTTTGAATATAAGGCATGATAAGTACGAAGAAGCTAAAGGATAATGCTATGTGTTTCTGCCTGAGCAAATGCAATAACAGAATTGTCTATAATGAATAAAGGAAATGTTGAAAGAGAAGTACATTTAGCTAGAGATATTATGAGTTTGTTTTTAGGTATTATAATTAAAATATCTGTTGGATATTCAGATAAAGATACAGTCGAGAGTTGGTTATATGCCATTTGAATTTTAGGGCACCATCCAGGATTGAGTTAAATAGAAAAGGGTTTCAAGGACTCTACCATGAAGCATTTTAAGAGGTTCAGAAGAGGAACTGAGAAAGAAAATAGGGATGCAATAGCTAGTGACATAATGGAACATTCATTAAATTTTACTGAGACTTTTTAAGATTGTTGAAAGGCCAAGTAGTGATGTCATGGTTAAAGTAATCTAATTTCCAGTTGCTTTCAGAATCAGTGGTTTATTGTTTATCCTAAGAGTCCAGAAAACTCTCTCCCCCCTTTTAGACAACTTTATCCTACCTAATTATGTATTATACTTGCATCTCTTCTACTTCATCCTTCTCTTCCACTTCTTCTGTCACTACTCAGTAAAGTGATGCCTTTCTGTCTTTTGTTTATTATGCCTTTTTCCAGCTCTGACAAATTCTTTCAAAAAGTTATTCATTTGCTCTTATCATAAGGTAGCCAAGGTTAATAACTTCTTTAAAGCAATTCTAGAGTTCTTTTTATTTACACATGAACGTACACACTACAGCAGCACGCATTTAATTCCATACTTTATTTTTAATCTACTAGTTTAGGTTTCCTAAATACAATTTACCTCTCGAGTATGATAGAAAGGACCACTGCTTTGCTTTGCCTTAAGAAAGTATAGTAACATTACTTTGAATTTAATGAAATCTCTTTGCCTCACTGCTCATCCACGGCCTGCACGTGAGTTTCACATGTGTAATTTTAGTGTGTGGCTTTTCACAATTTATTGTATAGATAAATGGTCTTGAGTTCCTGTTTACTACTACTGTTTAGCCCCAAGAGCTGACAAAACTATGACATTTGTTCACCTTCAATCTCCAATCTTTCTCTCATTTTATTTCCCTCTACAACGCTACTCTTACATTCAATATAGGAGTTGGATTTTATTTCCCTCCACAACTCTACTCTTATACTCAATATTCAAACATATTTTCATTAGGGATACCCCATTACTAAATTCTAAAATTAGTAAAGTAGAGGTAAAAATGTATTTTCAGTAATTTTTATATAAAATTTTTAAAATACTTGCATACATATCATGTTATTGCTTAGATATTTAAGTGGACCAAAATTTCTCAGTCTTTTGGCCCAGGGACATAGACACACTCATTTATTTTCCTCGGTCACTTATTATGAGATTCTATGAGACTAGAATTCTTTATCAGAACATAATCTGTTACCTGAATTTGAGAGAATCATGATCAGTTACCTTGTCCTCTGTTTTTTCCCCTAAGTTTTAATTCAAGGATAACGATCAAAGTGCAGGTGGTTTCCTGTAGATTAATGATCATTCAGGAGAAATCCGTATCCCTGGGACAAATGTCTAATCATTAATCCTATAGAAATGTAAGGTACATAACGCATTATCATCACCATCAACTGGCAATTCTTTTTTCCCTCAAGTAATTGCTTACTTTATTTCAAGCTGATGAAAGCTCTAAGGTGAACATTTTGTAGGCAGACGAGCTCGATTAATTTACTAACCAAAGAAATATCAGACAAGAAAAAAAAATCCTGACCAGTGAGTTGTATAAATTTGACTCAAAGGAAAGGAGTTTTAAATTCAGGTAAGTACACTGTTGAAGGAGAGCATGTTAAATGTTCTCCATTGCCTGCCAGTCTTGTATGTTTGGGTCGCTGCTTATTTTTTAATGAATGTGTTGTTAGTCAAAAAATATTTTGATTCTTATTAGATTTTATCAGATTAACTATATCTAATTTATAATGCCCTAAAATGGCCAATTTACTTTGAGAATAAGCTTAGGTCAACTTCACAAGGAATAGGCCCTTTTTCTCGGTGGCTGGTCAGTTGATGTCCTGAAATTAGAAGTGAAATCAAACTTTCACATCATAACACAAATATTTTCAAATAAAAATATAAGGGTACATGTGGAAAACCACTCCACGCTTTCTTTTATCCACCATGCATCTACTGAATACCTAGTAAGTTCTAGGCACTCTTCTAGACACAGGGAAGATGGCTGTGAAAAAGAAAGTCACTCATGTCCTCTGGTGTGTACATCATTGTTAAAAACAATGGCTTAAATAATAAAAACATTAATAACGTAGAAAACACTGCAAGGGAATGAGAAGTTCCATGTGTCAAATCAAAGTGCCATGTATAAAACCAAATCAGGAAGTGATTTATGGTGGAGTGCAATCCTAGATAGGTGGATGAGAAGGGGTTTTCTGAGATGACATTTGAGTATTCCTAAAGGATGTGAATGAGCAGGCCATGTAAAGGTATGAAGTAAAAGGTCGCAGGAAGATGGAGCAGCAAGTACAAAAGCCCTAAGATAATAAAATATTTGGCATAGTCAATGAATAAAAAAAAATGTTAGCCAGTTAGAGCAGAGTAAGCAAGGGGAGCATGTTGGAGATGACTGGATGGACAGACTGTGGAAGATAATTTAAACCCTTGGACACCACAGTAAGAGTTTGATTCTTCTTCTGGATCTTATGGGGAGCCATTGGAGAGTTTTCTATAGGGTACAACAGAAAATCTTTTTAAAAAAGATTTCTCTGGCTGCTAACAAAGATTGTCTCCTTGGCTAAACTCTAGTCAGGCTCCTCTGAGTCCTCTTCTTGACTAAGCCTCAACCTTGGCCTATTAAACTACAGACTCTCAGCACAAATGATTTTGTCCACACCTTGCCTCCCCCAACCCACACACACATACACACACTAAGAGACATGAATAAATACAAGCACAATTTCCGATAGTTCAAGATATGTCCTTAGGAAGGCAAAGTGAGCTCCCTTAAGCACCCTGTGGGAAAACTAAGTTTGCTAAAAGAATATAAAGTTTGTTCCAGCTAACACTTGAAGACAGGGTCCTTGTCTCAGTGTCTGTGGAAGAGCAGCAGCCTAACTCTACAATAAAGAGCCAGTGCGCAAACACACGTGGCCTAATCACATTGGCGAACCCCTGCTTTTTGCTTTTTAAAAATTCCCATTTTCGGCCGGGTGCAGTGTCTCAGGCTTGTAATCCCAGCACTTTGGGAGACTGAGGCGGGTGGATCACAGGTCAAGAGATGGAGACCATCCTGGCTAACACGGTGAGACCCATCTCTACTAAAAATACAAAAAAAGGAGCCGGGCATGGTGGCAGGCGCCTGTAGTCCCAGCTACTCGGGAGGCTGAAGCAGCAGAATCGCTTGAACCCGGGAGGCAGAAGTTGCAGTAAGCCGAGATCGCGCCACTGCACTCCAGCCTGGGCGACAGAGCAGGACACTGTCCCAAAAATAAATAAATTAATTAATTAAATTAAATTAAATTAAAAATAAAAATACCATTTTCCTGACGCTGCTCAGGCCCCAGCAGAGACATTGCTGTTGCTGTTCCCTATTTCCTCATTCTCCCTTTAAAATATCTAGTTATTTTTGCACAAATCCAAGTTGAGTTCAGCTTATGCTGTATGTACTCTCTTCCTTGCAATAGTAATTACTGCATAAATCTATCCTTACCACCTTAGTGTCTGGCTCTGTTTATCTTTGACATTACTTGAAGGACAAAATAACTGTAAGGAAGTAAGCATTGAATTAGACACAGCAAGAAGCTGATGAGGTAGTCTAAGAAAGACTGATAAAACTTATAATAGTACAAGTGGTGGAAAGGCTCTAGATCTTGATGTATGTTAAAGAAAAAATGGACAGAATTTGATGATGAATTGGATAAGAAAAAAGTTCGTGCTTCTATTTTTTACATATTTTTATTGTCCATAGAATTTTTGCACTGAATAGAAAATATTATTTTAATTTTGTTAAAGTGTAATTTACATGACTTTTTTTTTTCCTTTTTTTTTTTTAGACAGAATCTTGCCCTGTCACCAGGCTGGAGTGCACCGGCATGATCTCATCTCATTGCAACCTCCGACTCCCTGGTTCAAGCGATTCTCCTGCCTCAGCCTCCAGAGTAGCTGAGATTACAGGCATACACCACCACCCCCAACTAATTTTTGTATTTTTGGTAGAGACAGGGTTTCACCATGTTGGACGAGATGGCCTCGATATCCCGACCTCGTGATCCGCCCACCTCGGCCACCCAAAGTGCTGGGATTACAGGCATGAGCCACCACGCCTGGCTTACATGACATTTTAATAAATAAATTTATAAGCCACATTCTATTTTTTTTAAAACAGTCTCTGTTGTATAGGCTGGAGTGTAATGGCGTGGTCTAGCAGCTCACTGCAACCTCTGCCTCCCTGGTGCAAGTGATTCTCCTACCTCAGACTGCAGAGTAGCTGGGACTACAGGCGCCAGCCACCATGCCCTGCTAATTTTTTTGTATTTTTCGTAGAGATGGGGGTTTTACCGTGTTGACCAGGGTGGTCTCAAACTCCTGACCTCAAGGGATCCGCATGCCTTGGCCTCTCAAACTGCTGGGATTACGGGCATGAACCATTGTGCCCAGCCTTGTAACCCACATTCTTAGAAACATTTCTGTCACCCTTATATGGTCCTTTGTGTTCCTTGTCTTCCCCAGCTCCCACCCCAAACAAGTAGACAACCACTTTTCTGATTTCTTTTACTATTTATTAGGTTTACCTCTCTTAGAACTTCATATGAATTGAATCATAAAGTAGATACTCTTTTATACGTTTTCTTTCATTGATCATAATGTTTTTGAGATTCATCCATGCTGTTTTATGTTTTAGTAGTATATTTGATTTTATTGCTGAGTATTATAGACTAAATATTCATTTCCCTCCAAAGGGCATATGTTGTGGACTGACTTATGCCCCAGGGTCATGGGGTTAGGAAGCAGGACCTTTGCAAAGGAATTAGGTTTAAATAAAATCATTGAGAGTGGAGCCCCCATGATGTGATTAGTACCCTTATAAGAGAAAGAAACCTCAGAGCTTCCTCTTTCTTCCACGTGAAAAAATACAGCAGGAAGGCAGACATCTTCAAGCCAGGAAGAGGACCCTTTCTGAAAACTCAACCATGCTGCCACCCCGATCTTCATCTTTCCAGGCTAGAGAACTGGGATAAATACAATCTCTGTTGTTGTAAGTCAGCCAGTCTATGGCATTTTGTTATAGCAGCCTGAACTAAGATGCTGGGTCTAATTACATGGTATGGATTTAACACAATGTGTTTATCCATTCTTTCTTTGACAAACATTTAAATTGTTTCAGTATGGGCTTAATATGAATAAAGATGTTATAAACACGTTGTATAAGTCTTTTCTTGTACGTTTTAATTTTTCCTTTGTAAATATATAGATGTGGAGTTGTCAGGTCATAGGGCAAACATACATTTAACTATATAAGAAACTATCAGAATTATTTCCTAAGTTGTTGTATTGTCACTCACCAGCTATGTATGAAAGTTTCAGTTGTTTCACATACACAAACACCTGATATTGCCAGATCTTTGAATTTTAGCCATTCTTTTCGGTGAGAAGGAGTATCTTATTGTGGTTTTAATTTGCATTTCAGTGGTGACTAATGTTGAGCATTTTTTTCATGTGCTTTGAGTCATTTATATTCCTTTCATTTGTGCCCACTTACATCTGTTGCATATTTACTCAGTTGTTGTCTTTTTAGCATTGAATTGTGGGTTATTTATATATTCAGAATAAAATCTTTAATCACATGTACATACTCTAGCCCAAGGGCCCCCAACCCCCAGGGCCGCAGACTGGAACTGGTTCGTGGCCTGTTAGGAAGTGGGCTGCACAGCAGGTGGTGAGCCATGGGCGAGCAAGCATTACCACCTCAGCTCTGCCTCCTCTCAGATCAACGGCGGCATTAGATGCTCATACCAGAGTGTACACTCTTGCGAACTGCACATGTGAGGGATGTAGGTTGCGCGCTCCTTATGAGAATCTAACTAATACCTGAAGATCTGAAGTGGAACAGTTTCATCCCTTAACCATCCCTCCCCCACTGTCACTCTCCATGGAAAAAGTACATTTCACAAAACTGGCCACTAGTGCCAGAAAGGTTGAGGACTGCTGCTCTAGCCCATATTCTGTCAAAAAAACTTTACCCACTCCAAGTTTATTAAGATAGTCTCTTCTTTTCGCCTAGAAGATTATTTCTTTTAACTTTTATATTTAGGTATATGACCCATCTCAATTTAATTTTTGTGTTTGATATGAAGTCTGGTCAAGTTTTATGTTTTATAGATATCCAATTTTTCTGTGCCATCTGTTCACAGGACTTTCTTATTCTTGTTAAATCACTTTAACAACTTTTGCCAAAAGTTAATTGATTATGTAATTAGGGGTTTATTGCTGCATTCTCTGCTTTTTTTCATTGATCTATTTGTCTACTTTTAAGCCAATGCAACAGGTTTTACTATAGGGTTATGGTAATCCTGAAATAAGTAGTGTAAATTCTCCAAGCAATCTTTTGCAAGTTTATCATCTAGTCAATTATTTCTTCTTCTGGCTCCTCCACAACTAAATCTCTTGAACTTCTGTCCCCCATGGGAGGAATATCTGAGCATGTCTTCACTTTTCCTAACAGAAAGACTCACATAGTCATTCTCTTTCACTTATAAAGGCCTGTAATCTTTATCCAGGTAACTATTTGGGTAACAGAAGACAATGTCTAGACTCAGGCTTACTTCAAGAGGCATATCTGAGGTTACCAGCCTCAAGATTTAAATGTATACTGGAAAATAGAATATTATTTTGTATTAAGTCCAAGCCAAAGTTTTTAACTGGGCTTTAAGGTTTCCTTGCACTGGGAGTTGCTGGGTGCTTACACACAGAAGTAAAATTGACATCTATTTTCTGCATCCCTTGTGAGTGTTACCAATACACTACAAATTAGAAACCTATAGAGGACAAGAAGGGAGAGGCATCGTGATTTCTCTCTTCTGCTGAATCACTGCAGAATTCAGTAGTTTGTTGTTTTTACCACAACATAATTTTCAGAGCAATATTATTGGAAGATTTCCTCAGAAATAAACATAAAAAAAGAGATAACTTTCACACAAACATCATGGAATATTTTTTAATGTTTTGTGGCTTCCTGTATAATTCTCTTCTAACAGTAATTGAAAATCTAAATTCAACTAATTTGTTTTCAATAGAAAACATAGGGAACTTCTGCTGAGAACAGTAGAAAACTTTATTCATTTCTTTGCAAATGCACATATAGAGCTTAGAATGGTTTTGCTATTGGTAACATGAACTATCTTTGACAGACATTTAAAGTGAAGAATAAAGTAAAGTAGTTGAATTTAACTCAGCTTTTCTCCCATTCCAAACAGATTGATCTTCAATAAACAGAACATGGAAACCCTAAAACAGTACCATTATCCACTTGGAATACAGCAGGCTGAAACCAGCCACAAAATGAAGATATATATTTCCAGCCTATATTTTGAGCATCGTGGAACTTTTTGGATGCAGCACAAACCAGGGGGGAGTTACCATTCTGTAGCAATTGTGGCCAGTGTGGATAAAGAACTACCACTGAAAAGATGGAAGCCTACAGAACAGACCGAACGACAAATGTTCTCTGAGTTTCTAAAATGCTTAGATAGGTTTCATGACTTTTGCACCTTCTGAAACTGAATTTTCTATTAATGAAACTATAAAAATAATATGATATTTTTTAGAGTTTATACTCAAAGTTGGCTAACAAAAATGAAGTGGAATGGAGACACTTAGGGACTCTTATAGACGGCATGACAGGAATAGGTAGCATAAATAATTGGTATCTTTAAATTCCTGAGGCCGACTCTAAACAATATCTTTCATATCTATGTTCTCCTTCATTTAAATCCATGTATTTCATTAGTCCTGATGAATTAAATGATTGAATTCCACAAAGGTGTCCTGACTCAGCTCACCCTCTCCTGGAGGTATTAATGAACAGTGAAACAGTGACGAAAACAGCAGAAGAGTGAATAAAGGAGCTGATGGGAACAAAAGATTGTGTTTTGTTTATTTGCTCTTTAAAATATAGAGTATTGATATTGTCATAATAAAAGCTAAGGCATAGAATGCATTTAATCCTATACATTTTCCACTTGGCTTTCAGTGATGCGTAAGACTTACTAAGGTTGGCATACTATATAAAGGCCTCAAAAGGAGATATATACTGTGTTAAGTTCTTTGCATGCATTATCTCTAGTCGGTCCTTAAATGGTGAAGCCGTACAGTGTAGGAAAGATAGAGTATAAGGTAATGATTAAAAACTTACCCTAGAGACAGATACTTGGATTAGAATCCTAGTTCTTCCACGTATTTGCTGTATGATTTTGAGCAAGCTACTTAAATTATATTCTCTTCAGTATTGTTTTTTTTTTGTAAAGTAGAGGTAATAATGTTTATCATTCTGGGCATTTGTAAACTTAAATATATTTTTAAATAAAGAATGCTTAAAACATGCTTACTACAAAATGAACCCTTAGTAAATTATGTACAAATGTAATAAGTTGGATCCACTTAAAAGGGTTAATTATAATTCTTAAGTTCTCACAGTTTTAGTGGTGAAAATGGGCCAAAAACCTAGATCTGATTTAAAAGTGAAAGTTCACCTTGAATGCATATCCTGTATACTGTCACTTTCCTTTCATCTAATTAAGTATTTAGAACAAATGATTATATTTGCAGAATACATCTGTAGAATAATGTTTTAAAAGAAACAAATGCCTCTGCCATGCTAGTTGATAAATGATATTTTAGCAAGGTGATGCCTAGAAGGGATGCTCTAATATTTGTAATAATTCCAAGGCAGCATTTAACTCATAAATGATCATGGCTTTCCTCTGTAGAAAACTTGTGAAGTAACTCATTATTATTATCTTATAAAGGCCAGTTGATGTCTTCCTCATTCATAGCCCAACAATGTTCCAAGGAGGAAGAGGTCATTTAGAGAGAAACCTGAGACACTAATCAAGTTGACTACAAGTGACTTTTTTCCTCAACGTCTGTTTCTTCATGTATTTTTTTAAAAAAGGTATTAACTAGATTATCACTAAAATCTGTTACAGGTGTTCTTCCAACTGCATACCATTACTATCAGGGGAGAAAGGAGGGGAGATGATGAAAAAGCATCTAGCTGTTCAGGCAAAATTACCCAGATCACATACCTAACCCAACTTGTGTATTACTTAATGTTTAACAAGAGGGCAGCAAAGATGTGTCAAATGAATTGTCTAATAACAATTTTACATAAGACGTAAGATGACATAAGACAAAGACTACATTCATAAAGGAAATAATGAACCCTCATATTTATAAAAAGCTTTAAAGTACTACGTAATATGCAAAGACACACAGAGTGGTATATTAGACACCGAGACTCAGAAGAGGGGAGGATGGGAGCAGTGGAAGGGATCAAAAACTATTTATTGGGTACAATGTACACTGCTTGGGTGGCAGTTGTACTAAAATTTCAGACTTCACCACTATGTAATTCATCCATGTAACCAAAACCACTTGTATCCCTAAACCTAGTGAAATAAAAAATTAAAATAAAAAATAAAAACAAGTGTTACACATTGAACATTGAATTTACAAAAAACTTAACAAAGTAGCTGTTATTACTATGTCTTTACAGCAATGGAAAAGAGGACTTTCAACAATTTTAAGGTGTCTAATGAAAGAAATCATTTTAAGAATTTAAGGCCGGGCGTGGTGGCTCACGCCTGTAATCCCAGCACTTTGGGAGGCCGAGGCAGGTGGATCACAAGGTCAGGAGATCGAGACCATCCTGGCTAACACAGTGAAACCCTGTCTCTATTAAAAATACAAAAAATTAGCCGGGTGTGAAAATTAGCCGGGCGTGGTGGTGGGTGCCTCTAGTCCCAGATACTGGGGAGGCTGACCGCAGGAGAATGGCGTGAATCCAGGAGGCGGAGCTTGCAGTGAGCCGAGATCGCACCACTGCACTCCAGCCTGGGTGACAGCAAGACTCCGTCTCAAAAAAAAAAAAAAGAATTTCAATCAAGTCTTTGACTCTAAGTCCAAAATTTGGTTACTACACCATAGCTGTGTGTCTGTTAAGTTAGCATCTTCCTGCTCTGTAATGTTTTTCTATCTCTTTGCATTCATTTTTCTTTTAAAAAAGGAACAAAAATTGAGTCTATATATTTATGTTATACAAAATAACATTATGATATAGAAATTCAAAATTAAATGAGAAAGAATATTCTCTAAAGGTTAATAGTTCAAGAATGGATCCTGATTTAGATCCTGGCTTTACCAGTTACTGAGTCAGTTGGGTCGAACTGCTTAACTTCTGTATGTCTTAAGAACTTCACCTGTGAAACCTGGATCATAACTTTATCGCTTAGGGCTGTGAGAACTCAGAAACACATATCATAAAATGCTCACATAACATTCCAAAACGGGTCCCCTTTTTGCGATTCATTCATTTGTCTGAAAAATGCATATGTCCTGAATAACTGTGACAAATAAAAGATGTAAATCATTACTGATTCTCATAAAAAATAGTTGTTAGCGTAAATACAAGTTGGGCCGTGTGAGTGGCATAGAAACATCATAGAGTTGTGTAAATTGAGAGGATACTTAATTCACATTTAAGAAAAAAAAAGCTTGTTGTTACTTAAGTAAATTATGGCATAAATCTGCAATGATTAATTGCTTACTAGTTCTAACAATCTTAAGTACCCATCCTCAAATAACCTTTTCAAAACATTAATGAATAACATTCATGAGAAAATAACTATGGTCCTATTAATTCTCTTATCCATGGCTAATGCATAACAAACAAAAGACCAATTTCAAAATCCCAGAAAACATTGTTTAGTGATGATAAACTAGTAGATAAAACTATCTCTTATTTCTCCATGACTCTATAATTAGCAAAATGACCACAATTTAAAAAAAAAAAATGTAAGCACTGCTAGTGCCTTGGATGGCAGGCTATTTGTCCTAAAGAGTTGAAGTGAACTGTAAAACCATTATGGTCTACAGTTGGGACTCACAGGCTTAGGTACTGTATTTAATTAATGTTTGATTAAGTATAACATGAGCAGAACATGTTTATAATCTTTTCTTTGGGGAATTATGATGAAGGAGAAGACCACAGATGATTTCCCAAAGCTTCCAGGAGCAGGCTGTGACCTGTTTTTTTTCCCCCCAGTCTTTAATGAACACACGCATTCAGAAATTAGTTGACTGGTTTGGTAAAAATTTTACAACATAGTTTGCAACTATTTGATGTCAATCTTGCCTTTTAATGAGAAGAAAAGCCCAAGGAGGAAAAAAAGTGGGAAAAAGCTCATAAAATAAATATGGAGTTTTTCCTCTAATTTGTGATTCTGAGGGCTAGCACTCATGTGTATATCTAAACACGTACTCTTTGTATTAAAGACCTGATTTTGAGGTAAGTCCCTCATTTTGCTCATTTCAAATAGGAATGGGAAGTCATTTTATAACAGCTACTTATCAGAATTGCTTCTGGATATTAAGCCTTCCTCAGAATCAGCTGGGTGTTTAAGTGTTGGACTCTACAGAAAAATGCAAAGAACTGAATTTGCTGCATACCACCTGGGGAGTAGGACCTCATTAGGAAGGAATGTGTTTACAGAGGGAGACATGACCAGGTGGGATCAAGTTCCGGTGCTTTTGAAAATAATGCAGAACCAGGTGAGTAGTTACAGTGGAAGGTCAAACTTTTCTATGTTTAGCCATGTGTCAATTAATAAGAAATGTTCTGTAAATATACGTTCTTAATTGCCACTAAATTAAACATTCATTTGTAACATTTGCTTGAAAAACATTGATTTCTTAATGAGTATGAAATGAATAGGTCATACTGGGAGTGCACACAGAACTCTTCATAATGCATTAGCAAAAGGAACTAACTGATGATAGTAAATTTTGAGCTTCATAAGAATATAAGAAGTGCTCTCCATGAATATAAATATTTATGGTTATTATTAATATCCTCCTAAAATATGAATTTCTAAAAAATCGGAGACTATTTTGTTTACACTATAAATACTAAATACAGTAGATTGTTTTACTTTGTATGCTGGAGTCAATCGTTCAAACTATCTATGTAATTGAAATAGACATCAATCATTTTGCCTGCATTATCCACAGCTACTTTAAAGAGAAATTCCCTCTTCTCATTCTTGTCACTCTACTAAATATTCCACAGCCAGCCCTCATAATGTTTCCTTAAAAACATAAATCAGTTGATATCACTACTTTGCTCAAATGCCCAAATGAATTTTCAACTAAAAAAGTAAGATTCAAAGTCCTTTCTGTGGCCTAAAATTTCACTCCCTTATAGACCTCATTTTTTATCACTCTCCTGCTGCTCTCTGCTACAGTAACACTGTCATCCTTGGCTGTTCTCCAAACTTTCCAAGCCTGCTCACATCACAGGACACCTAAAACACCGTTCTCCCAGATAGTTATATGGCTTCCTCCATCTCAACCTTAATGCGTCTTTTCAAATGTCACCTTATCAGGGAAGTCTTCTCTAATTAATTTAGCAATAGTATTAATAGCAGCCCTGTCACATTTCCGTTATATCCTGCTTTGTATTTCCCCCAGAAGACCTATTCCCTCCTGAGATACTGAATATTTACGTATCCATTTCTTTGCTGTGTGTTTCTCCCTTCTTCAATTTCACCTAAACTGGATCAAGATTTTGTCCATTTTGACCGCAGGTGTAACTCAGAGCCTGGAACAATGTCTGAAACATAGTAGGCACCTAATAAATGTTGTTGAACAAATAACAGAATGAATAGTTACAAACCCAGCTTAAGACATAACTGTCATTAGGCTTTTGTTTTCCCCACTAGCCCTCTCCTTTCTGACCACCGTTGATTGGAAGCTACATAATTTGAAGGTAGCTGATGCATAAGATAGGCAGAGTCCTACGATATGACAAAATACAAAAAAAGCTCAAATAGTCTAATCATACTCTCCCTGATGTTTAAATTTGATCTAGCAAATATCAAGATAATGAGGCAATTTGTATTCGAAGATAAAGCTGGAAAACTATTTTGAGAGGGTTGGGATATAATGGGGACTATGTGGGGTCACAGAGAGCAAGCAGAAATCGTGAGCAGATCCAAAAATAAGCTGAGTTGCCATAAGGACACACCAGGAATGAGAGACAGGCACACAAGTAGTTTGTTCATAAATGCCTCCATTCCTGGCATGTTTTCCAGTTCTATATACAATACAATCAGGCAATTTTGTTTGGTATCCATACACAATGCAATCAAACAAATTTTCATTTTGTTCTGGGTAACTCAGTGAGATGATCCCTTCCTAATTTAAAAATTTTTTAAAAGCCTGTAAGCCAATTTTTTCAAAATTGTGACTACTAATAATTACAAATGCCAGATGAAGCCTTATAATAAAGTTCATTTGGAATAATCCACTGCTTATCCAAATGTATTCTTCAGAACCTCTAGAGATATGGATCTTTGTGATATGAAGTTCACAAATGGTTCAATTTTATTGTTGTGGGCTTCCATGTTCTAACTGAAAATGAATTGTTGTTATTTAATTCACAAATAGTGGAATCATGCTCAAGTTATATCTTTGTGTCTCAGTTTATCATCTTCAAAAATAGGGATGATGCCTCCTTAGAGTATTTGTTTGATGATAGGCACAATGCTTGACACAAAGTGTATTCTCCAAAAAGTCCAATCACATATATTCTTTCTCTCCCTCTTTTTCTTTCTCTATGTAGGTGCATGTGTGTTGTACATAATTTTAATATGCTGTGTCTATGTGGACTGACAATTCAAATTAAGGCACAGTAAACCATCTAGAAGTGAAAATGTTTCTGGATTTGTGATCTTTGTGACTCTTCATTAGAGCTTAAGCCCTATCCTCTCTTTAATCTCTGCTCTATTTATTAGCAGTTCCAGGTCTACTCATTGAGTTGGTAGGTGGGGTTTTTCTTGAAAGACACAGTTATGTGTCCCCTTAGGACCTTAGTATGGGATACATGCAGTATTATCATGTGACACATACTCTTTTGTCTTTTTCTTTTTAATTGTTCAGTGTTTCCTAAAAGAGCTGAGTTTTAAAATATCCCCCTGTATTAGTTTTCTTGGGATGCCATAACCGAATATCATACATGAGGTGGCTTAAACAATAAATGTTTATTTCTCAGAGTTCTGGTGGCTCATGAGTCAAAGTGTCCACTGATTTCATTTCTGGTGAGGGCTCTTCTCCTGACTTGCAGATACCATCTGTTTGCTGTGTCTTCACACGGTCTAGAGAGATCACTCTAGTGTCTCTTCCTCCTCTTATAAGGGAACCAACCCTGTTGGATTAGAGCCTCACTTAATTAAACCTTTATCACCTCCTCACAGGCCCTATCTCTAAATAGTCATGCTGGGGTTTTGACCTTCAACATATGAATTTAGGGGGAAAGAAAAGTTTTACTCCATAACACCCACTATTTGGCCCCATATAAATACAGTAGTGATACAGACTCTTGACTATGTTGAAGGCCTTCCTTGGTACTTGGATTTCTTTTAATGGTTTCCAAAACCATCTTCTTTTTGGAATTGAATCAGGTTGCAGTTCACTTACTTGGCTAAAACGTATGTGCATGCACACACAGACACACACACAATTTATTTTAAACATTAGCGTTTACTGTTACTTTAGAAATTGTTCTGTGCCTGAAAGAGATGGGAGGAAAATAATGTTAGTTGGTGTATCACTTGATTCAAATACATGAAGTGGGAAAAATAGAAACAAGAATTATTAGGTATCTTCAATTAATTCATCCTTAACTCTGTGTCAAAGACAGGAAAGAAAAAAAAATGAAGGCATTTTCACCCATGAGTGGTAACAGAATTAAACTGAAACTGTTCTAAGAATAACTAGGTCCTGTTCATTCATAGTATAGATTATCATTTATTCATCTAGGATTCTCATAAACATGAAGAAAATGTAAAACTTTGAGTTCCATTTAGAGAAATGTACAGTGTCTCATTTGTACTTAATTACAAAATAACAGATCTATTTATTAATTCCAAATAATTGAATGTAAAATTCAACAGTATTGAGACAGGAGTGCTGGGCAGAACTCGATAAAATGCATCACGTGTAAAAACAAACAGGAGAGAATGCTACAGGAAAGTCAGAGAAAGGAGAGCAGTGTTACCAAAACCTCCAAAAAATTCAATAATAAGAAAAGAAAGATCCAGTCAAATGGACAGTTTCACTTGTTTTCCCTCTTACTAAGCATGTCTTCCTTTTTTTGGTTCAAGAAGCTCATTACTTCTTCCCTTCAACTTTCAGTTCAAGGACAATATCCTGCAGGAAGCCTGCACTGACCATTACAAGAGGATGTGGATTTCTCACATCTCTACTTGTCCACTATCTATGGCTCATTTTCATTCCTGTCTGGTATTGCTGGCAGATTGACTTTTATAAAATTATCCACAATGTCACTAAATTCAAGTTCATTTCTGGCTGACTTTTTTTAGGTTCCTAGGAATAAAATGTCATCTCCCTATAATATGATTATCTCTCCCTTTCCACCATTTATTACTTCTAATTTAATTTCTGGCTTCTATCATTGACGAGAACAAAATTTCTAAATTATATTAAATAATGATGAAGCAGAAATCATATAATCATTTCTCAATATAAAGACAAAGTTTTAAAATTTTGATTTCATAAGCCAGTCACAAAAAGACAAATATCACATTCTCATTTATATGTGGAAGCTAAAATATTTGAAGATGTGGAGGTAGAGAGTGGAAAAATAGGTAACGCAGATTGGGGAGAATGAAGGCAGGCAGAGAGGATGAAGAAACAGATTAAAGGGTACAAATATGCAGTAAGTTAGAAGGTTTAAATTCAATGATAACAGAGTAGGATAACTATACTTTAAAATGTATTGTACTTGGATGATGGACACTCTAAATATGACTTATCACAAAGTATTATATGCATATAAAAAATTCTTACGTATCCCATACATTTGCAAAAATAACAAAATAAAAATTTTATCTCAAATATTTTAATAAAGAAAAACCATTCTAATGCTATTAAACTCAATTTTAAAACTTGAATGGGTCTTTGAAGGTACTCATTTGAGCATATATTTCACTGATAAAATAATTTTTTATTGATTAGTAACTTGCATTCTTGAATCAAATCCTTTCTGTAATGTTGCATCATGTTTAATTCTAGTTGTTAGTATTTCTATTTGAATGTTTTATTATGTACATGTATGAAATCAGTATAAAGTTTCCTATTTTAATTAAATTATCAAGTTTGATATTGAGATATTAACTTTATATGATGAATTTGTTAATCTCACATTGTTCTCATGATTTAAAATGGACAACGTAATATGATAATTATATTTTTCTTCTAACTTCTAAAGATTTCACCAGTGAACATGTAATGATGTGGTCTTTTCATGTAGTATTTTCATATTTTTAATAATTATTTCACTAGCTATTTTCTACTATTTTAATAATTCTGCTTTAACAATTTGGTGTTGAAATTTAAAAAAATCAAATCATTTAAAATTTATAATATACAATTAGTGTATATGGTATAATATACAATTGGTGTATATGTATATAATATTTATTATCACTTTTTGCATCTTTTTCTCTTAATTTGTATGGCATCTTTCTTGCTTTCTTTTTTTCAGAACCAGATCTTACAGTAACCAATTCCTGTATTTAATTATTGCTATAAACCAGATAAATTTTGTAATAATTGATTTGGTCACAAATTGCTCTAAGCTGAGAATTAACCATTCAACTCTTCCAGGTTTCAGCTTATGTCAACTGTTACAGCATGGTAGTTAACCATATGGATTCTGGAACGAAACTTTCTAGGCATGAAACTCAGATTTACCACTTACCAACTGTGAAGTCGAGCAAATTATTATACACTGTGTGCTTCAGTATCTCATCTGAAAAATCAGGAAATATGAGTAGATACTTCACAGGGTGGCGTTGAGAATTAAATGCATGCGTTAATTCACATACAGCATTTAGAAGACTGGCACAGAGTGAGTACTTGATAAATATAAAGCAATTATATTGATTTTTGTTCTACTTGATGGCATAACAATATTACAAGTAAATACGATATGTGAGAGGGTTATTTATCTGACTGCCTTCTGCTGCTTCGTTCATTGCAGGAAAAACAACAACAACAACAACAAAACGATCAGGAATCTTGCCTGAAAGTAACAAACTATTCTGGTTGTTTGTTTAAATATCTGGGTTTATGACCCATCATCATCTCTCTAAGCAATAGATAAATGCAATGACTCATCAGCATTTTTCTGCATATGCATACCAAACTCCTGACAAAAAAAAAAAATGAAGACACCTGAATCTAAAGAGGCATGTGTATAAATATCCACTCAAGTAAACAAAATAACATAGCACCCTATAAACTATCACCACGGGCTGCAAGGGACCACTACAAGCAATCATTTTTAGAAAATAAAGCAGAGCTTCAAGCGAATGTAACAAAGCCTTGTGCCTTTAGAATCAGCCGTAAGGCATGGAGTTTACTAAATATAACTAGATGCTTATTCATTCTGTAACCCTGCAGTAAAACTTTGGGGAAATAGGCAGGTGTGATCAAGACGCTAAGTAGGATTCTATTTTTTTTTTTACAGTGTACAAAGGTAGTTTCTTAGTGCTGTAAGTGCTTTCAAGTTTTTGTGATGATGAGATGTCTGCAGACGACATCAAACTAACGAAGTCTTTTTTTAGATCCATATGGTAACGCAAGAACTTGATGCTTCTAGGATGCGATTCTGAGGCTTACTCAGGACACTGGCCATAAGCAATTTTTCTGGTTCTCATCCTTTAATCTCTTTGACTTCCCACATTTTACTTGCAAGTATTCCCAGTTTCATTTGTTTTCCAAGTATCATTTATACTTCAAAGATACTTACAGCTTCATTTAATCTGTGACTTTAAAAAAAAAAAAGTAAACTGAATGAAGAAGCCTACCCCATGGGCTAATATAGATATTTGAAAATCAGTTGAAAATACTCTTCACTGCAATGACTTTCCTTGAGAAATGAGAAAATGAATATGAAAATGTGTAACCAGGAGAGATATTTTGAAAAGTGTATTCACAAAACAAGTAAGAAAGAAATTAATGATATGTTTATATTGACATCAACAATTTTATTTTTAAAATAATCATAAAAGGTGGCATTCAGGAAGTGTTTGTCCTTTGTAATTTTTCGTGGAAAGTGAATCTGCTGACTAAAGCTTCTGTACGATTAATCTGCCAGTCCTAAGTGGAACACAAAATTTGTGATGTACAGAAAGTGTCAGACTCAACTAATTATACTTTTTGCCTTATGAATAAACTATTACTATTGATTTTCTGCTATTCTGGCTTTTTTTTTCAATGTTTTTAAGAGCTATAACCACTGCAGTATCGCTTATCCTCTGAAAAACACAACCCCACTCAAAGGGAAATTTTTCGTGGTTGTAATTTTCCTATAGTTGGGTTTGTGATAGGAAGAAGATGTCCCAGGGCTTATCCAATCTTCTTTCCAGCATTCCCTCCCCTCTTGACTCCTATATAAGTACAAGAGTTAGTAAATGACTTTGCTCCTTGGTTGGAGAGAGATACTCCCAATATTCACGCTTGTGAGTGTAAAGGCTACAATGATAGTTCACTGAAGCACTATAAAAGTAACACACAATATGGAACAGAAAAGACTGCTAAAAAGGTAATCTGGAAAATTAAGCAGTTTGCAATTGTAAATTAACAATTATATCACTGTACTGCTCAAGAAATGATGCAGAAGAATCATATAGAATACAATTGAGAAATAGTATATATTTCCAAAGGAAAATGGCTAGCATTCTGTAGGAATTTACTCTTTGCTTTTTTTTTATTTTATTTTATTGTTATTATACTTTAAGTTTTAGAGTACACGTGCACAATGTGCAGGTTTGTTACATATGTATACATGTGCCATGTTGGTGTGCTGCACCCATTAACTCATCATTTAGCATTAGGTATATCTCCTAATGCTATCCCTCCCCACTCCCCACACCTCACAACAGTCCCTGGTGTGTGATGTTCCCCTTCCTGTGTCCATATGTTCTCATTGTTCAATTCAATTCCCACCTATGAGTGAGAACATGCGGTGTTTGGTTCTCTGTCCTTGCGACAGTTTGCTGAGAATGATGGTTTCCAGTTTCATCCATGTCCCTGCAAAGGACATGAACCCATAATTTTTTATGGCTGCATAGTATTCCATGGTGTATATGTGCCACATTTTCTTAATCCAGTCTATCATTGTTGGACATTTGGGTTGGTTCCAAGTCTTTGCTATTGTGAATAGTGCCGCAATAAACATACGTGTGCATGTGTCTTTTTTTTCTTTTTTATTATTATTATTATTATTATACTTTAGGTTTTATGGTACATGTGCGCAATGTGCAGGTAAGTTACATATGTATACACGTGCCATGCTGGTGCGCTGCACCCACCAACTCGTCATCTAGCATTAGGTATATCTCCCAATGCTATCCCTCCCCCCTCCCCCAACCCCGCAACAGTCCCCGAAGTGTGATGTTCCCCTTCCTGTGTCCATGTGTTCTCATTGTTCAATTCCCTGTGTCTTTATAGCAGCATGATCTATAATCCTTTGGATATATACCCACTAATGGGATGGCTGGGTCAAATGGTATTTCTAGTTCTAGATCCCTGTTATTTATAAATGCATTAACTCTTCAAGTTGTTAATCCTGAGGCAGAATTCAGTCTTCACTCCCAGTCTATTTCTCCTCTATTCTTACATTCATAATTATTAACACTATAATCCAGATACTGAAGTTGGAAACTATGTAATCATCCTGGAGATCTGACTTTCCCTCTCCTACTGTGCATGATCAAGCTGCTCTCAACCTTCTCTCCCTCTCCCACACTGCAGACATACCTGATAGACAGTATGCTAGCACTCCCATGGACAGATTTGATTTTTCAGAGCTGTAAAATAGAAAAAAAAATTGGGTTTACATTTTGTACAAGGTACAATTTTTACTTGCTTCTTGTCCAGTTTCTCTCTAAAATTCATCAAACACATACACACACACACACATACACACAAACACACATGAGAACTACTGATCTAATAATGGTGTCGTCATTTATACTTTCTTATTCCACTTGCCCCCTCCACTTACTCCTCACTATTGCCTTATCTTAGGCATCCTTCATCCCTCTCCAGAGTATTAACAATTGGTGCCAGAATAGCTCCTCTACCTATTGCCGTTCCTGTCTCCAATCCCTTTTTTTCTTTATTAATCTTCCTAAAATTCAAATCCAATCAAGTCAGGCCTTTGTTTAAAACTTGTATTCACTCCCTGGTGACTTTGTCACTAGCTCCCTATGACTCCACAGCCTTCATTTAGGTGTTTAAAAAATAAAAAGTAAAATAAAATATTTTCCTGAGACAACGATCCATTATGCTACCTCAATTATCCTGTGAACATGGATGTATATTCTACCAATAAATATATGAACTGCCCGATGAACCCATTCAATTGTGTATAGTGTGTATTATTCTATAGATTATTCTATAAATATCTATAGTATTTATAGATACTATAAAAGAAGTATCCTTAGGGAAATAATATGATACTGTAAAGAGAGGAAACATTAGAAATAAGTCACAAATATGAAATGGTATTTGGACCTTGAGCAATAGAACATGGAAAAACACTGTGCAGAATGAAGAGTCAACATAACTGGTGAGGTGCTTAGGTTGATATTTGATGCCTTTACACATTTTAAGTTATTATAATTATTTTTGTTGCTCTTGTAGTGCTGCAATTGACTGAAATCTCTTTGAATATGGGTACTATGTTCTATTTCTCTTTGAAATGTAACATGTAATGGAAAAAGCATAGTATTTGTAACCATGTAAATCTGATTTTGATTACAAGACCAGCTATTCATTAGATGTAAGAGACTTCAAAAGTTACTTAATTTTCTCAGTCATTTTTCTCCTTTTTAGATTACAAATAGTAACAGTCAAAGGATTTGCATGAAGAGTAAATGAAATAAATTATGTCAAGTTTCTAGCACAAGGACTACTTATAACATACATCAATAAATGGCTGTGTGTGTGTGTGCATGCGTGTGTGTGTCTCTAAGTGTGTGTTTAGTAGGTATTTGGCAAACAATTATCTAGATGAATTTTTCTTATTAACATTCTATTTCTAACTATAGTCTTTACCACCCAGCACATGCTGCAAGGATCCAGCAGCAGAAGGAAAGATTCTGTGTGATTTTGAAAAGGCACAAAAAGGATACAAAAAAGTTGAAACGAATCAAGATAATTAAGCATAGCATCCTGTATAGAAAAATGGAAAAGTTCAAGGTGAAGCCGGTCAAAGTATTACTAACTAAATAGGTTTACTCTCACACTTTTTGGATCTTAAGAGTAAATCTCATCTGAGTCCTTTCTCTCCAATTCAACCCAATAGTGGAGGTTTAAACTTGATTCCTGCCTTAGCCTATAATATGTTTTATCTTAATCTCTTACCTTTGAGAACACTTGAAAATATTTTTACAGTAAGTACTTTAATCAAACCTGAGAGAAATTGGTCTCACAAACTTACTTTCAAAAACAATCATACATTTTAAAATATTTTACTTAAAAATTAGCATATGTACAATATATGATTTTAAACCAAAATTACATATGTATACCATATCATAAAGAAAGACAAATTTAAAGTAACAAATACTTCACGAAAAATACTGTTAACAGAATAGTGTTGATAGAATAAAATAATTCAAACTTGAAAGACAAGTTCTGAGGAAAAATGTCCAAAAATATTTTACCAAAACACATCATCATTATAAACCAAAAATGGAGGCAAAAAGGAAGAAAGGAAGGAAGGAAGAAAGGAAGGAAGGAAGGAAGGAAGGGGAAGGGGAAGGGAAGGGAAGGAGGGAGGGAGGGAAGGAGAGAGGGAGGAAGGGAGTGAAGGAAGAAAGAGAGGGGGAGGGGAAGGGGAAGGGAAGGGAAGGAGGGAGGGAGGGAAGGAGAGAGGGAGGAAGGGAATGAAGGAAGAAAGGGAAGAAGAAAGAAAGGAAGGAAAGAAGGAAGGAAGGAAGGAAGGAAAGGAAGGGGTTGGGGAGGGAAGGAGAGAGGGAGGGAAGGAAGAAAGGGAGGAAGGAAGGAAGGAAGGAAAGGAGGGAAGTGGGGAGGGAAGGAGAGAGGGAGGGAGGGAAGGAAGAAAGGGAGGAAGAAAGGAAGGAAGGGAGGAAGAAAGGAAGGAAGGAAGGGAGGAAGTGAAGGAAGGAGGGAAGGAAGGGAGGAAGGAAGGAGAGAAAAGAATTTGTTCCCCTCTATGTGTCCATGTGATCTCATCATTTAGCTCCCACTTATAAGCGAGAACATACTGTATCTGGTTTCCTGTTCCTGTGTTACTTTGCTAAGGATAATGGCCTCCAGCTTCATCCATATTCTTGCAAAGGACATGATCTCACTCTTTTTTATGGCTGTGTAGTATTCCATGGTGTATATATACCACATTTTCTTTATCCAGTCTACCATTTAGATTGATTTCATGTCTTTGCTATTGTGAATAGCTGCAATGAAGATATGCATACATATGTCTTTGTGATAGAAGAATTTATATTCTTTTGGGTATACACCCAGTAATAATTTTCTGGGTCATACTGAGTCCTATTGGAAGGTGGAGGGTGGGAGAAGGGAGAGGATCAAAGAAAATAACTAATGGGTACTAGGTTTAATGCTTGGGTTATGAAACAATCTGTACAACAAACCCCCGTGACATGGGTTCACTAATATAACAAACATGAATATGTACCCCTGAACTTAAAAGTTAAAAAACGAAGAGCTGGGCACAGTGGCTCACACCTGCAATCGCAGGGCATTGGGAGTCCAAGACCGTTGCATTGCTTCAGTACAGGAGTTTGAGACCAGCCTGGTTAATATGGCAAAACGCCATCTCAACAAAAAATACAAAAATTAGCCAGGCATGCTGGTGGGTGCCTGTAGTCCCAGCTACCTGGAAGGCTGAGATATGAGGTGATCACCTGATCCCCGAAGGTCAAGGCTGCAGTGATCCCACCACCGTACTCTCACCTGAGCAACAGAGTGATATCCTGTCTCAAAAAAAGAGAAAGAAGTCAAGGAAAAGAAAGAAAGAGAGAGAGAGAGAAGGGAGAAAGAAAAGAAAGAAAGGAAAGGGAAGGAAGGAAGGAAGAAGACAAAAAGAGGAAAAGAAAGGAAAAAGAAAAAGAAAAGAAAGAAAGTAAGAAAGGAAAGAAAGAGAAGAAAAAGACAAGAAAAGAAAATAATTTAATGGTGGAATCTAACCAAACATTAGTGTAAAGAAGCTCCTATAACAGAACTGGGACAAGTTTTAAAGTCAAAAACTGGTTGAACAATATGTGCAACTCTCTGAGATAAAAACACATCAAGGAGATCCAGGATCTTTCAAAAATTATTTAGGGATAAAATGTCAACACTAGATAAAGAATGTGAATTTGGCCAGGTGCAGTGGATCATACCTGTAATCCCAGCACTTTGGGAGGCCAAGGCAGGTGGTCACTTGAGGTCACGAGTTCACAACCAGCCTGGCCAACATGGTGAAACCTCGTCTCTACTTAAAATACAAAAATTAGCCCGGCATGGTGGTTCCTGCCTGTAATCCCAGCTACATGGGAGGCTGAGGCACAAGAATTGCTTAAACCCAGAAGACAGAGGTTGAAGGGAGTCAAGACTGTGCCGCTGCACTCCAGCCTGGGCAATAGAGTGAGAATCCGTTTCCAAAAATAAAAATAAAAAAAGAATGGAAATAAAAAAAATTTTATTTCCAAAAATAAAAATAAAAAAAAAACCAATTACCTCAGCAATGGTGAGGTAATTGTTAGAAATTGGTGGTGTAATGTACTTCTGGGAACATCTAAATCAAGCCAATGGTGTTTAGATTAGCAAAGATTGGCGAAGTCCTATCAGAGATGAGCCAAGTTTGCTCGTTAGAAAAGTTCTGCATTGCACTGGAATAGCCCAGCCATATCAACCCTACTATCCTAGTCATGGACTGGGAAGCAACACAGAAATATCATGGTTTTGGTGTGGACACTGATGTATATCCCAAAAGTATTCAGGGTGCATGATGCCTCTAACTATATTCTTTGCATTGGATCTAAGCAGTGCACTCCAAAAGCCACCAGAGTCATAAAGGAAAATAATCATTTGTAGTAATTCTAAGTGCAAACTTGAGCAAATGGCTCCAAGAATAATCGGAAAATCTTGATGGGAGCTGAGAAGCATGTGGGACCTTCAAGAATCTTAGAGATATTACAATACTCCCTGTATCTGCCAGGGTTGTCCCAGAGAAACAGAATCATATATATAAAGAAAAATCCAATCGATAATGCAGACTGTCAGCAAGTGCAGGTTGGAAATTTTAGCCTTGGACTGAAGCTGCAGTCTCCACATGGAGTTTCTTCTTCAGGGAAACCTTAGTTCTGTTCTTAAAACCTTTCCACCAACTGAATCAGTTTCACTCAAGTTATCTAGAATAATCTCATTTGCTTAAAGTGAACTGATCATAAATGTTCATCACATCCACAAAATATCCTTAAAGCAATAGCTGAATTCGAGTTTGATTGGATTATTGGGAGTTACAGCCTAGGCAAGTTGACATATTATAATATCATTAACACATCTCCCAAAGAAGAGCAATCTAGCCCAAAGAGATAATCACAGGGACACAGTAATCTAACTGAAAACAACAGAAATACCAGAGGAGGCACAGTTGGTTGGGAGAAGTAGATCCCAGCAGGGTCTGTAAGCATCAAATATAACATCTATGGATTAAATCACCATCTTGTGCTGGAGTATAGGGCTGTAGGTAGAAAATATTCCTGACCCAGAAGAGCATTGAGACACAAATAATTGGCCACAAATGTGGAGGTAGAAGATACCTTGAGCCATGGAACTTGGAAAGTTATTCTTGAAATTCCCTTCTTAAATAGCACATAAAGGCCATATATGTTAAACATAGAATCCTAAAAAGTACAGCATTTAAATCTTTAAAATTATTTTTTAAATGCTGAAGAACTAAACATACTAATTTTTTTTTTTTTTTTTTTGAGATGGAGTCTTGCTCTGTCTCCAGGCTGGAGTACAGGGGCGCCATCTCGGCTCACTGCAACCTTCACCTCCAGGGTTCAAGTGATTCTCCTGCCTCAGCCTCCAGAGTAGCTGGGACTACAGGCACATGCCACCATGCCCAGCTAATTTTTGTATTTTTAGTAGAGACAGGGTTTCACCATGTTGGCAAGGATGGTCTCCATCTCTTGACCTCATGATCCACCTGCCTCGGACTCCCAAAGTTCTGGAATTACAGGCATGAGCCACCGCACCCGGCCCATATTGATATTTTTCATGGCAAAAAAAAAAATAAACCATAAAACATGTTCACAAAACAAACTAAAAATAAAATCTAGAATTTTAAAATAGTATTAAAAATTGTTTTAAAAGGATAAAACCTTTGAAAGAAAATTTAATCAAAATTTTTAAATATAAAATCAAATATAAAAATAAGACATGAAAGGTCAACAAAGTAAAAGACAAAAAATAGCGATATTTATATAGTTTTAAAATCTTTAAAATTTTATGACTAGGCAATAGGAGGATACAGAATAGAAACTAACAGATTTCAGCAATGAATTACAAACTTGAATATTATTTCAGTAATAAAGTCTGAACTAAAAGAAATTATGAAACACTTAGGGATGAAAAAGTTTCTAAAACGAAAAACACACTGGAAAAGTTTAACATCATATTAGACACTCAAGAAGAAGAAAAATAAATAACAAATTTTAAGTCATAGTTTTTGAAACATTCCACATGAAGTACACAGATGGGAAGTGACTCAGTGAGTTTGGGGAAATTATCAAGTAGTCCCAGAAAAACAGAAGAGAACACAGGGAACTAAAAACAATGTATTTCTAAATTTAATAACTGTAACTCTCGATATAAGAAGTTCAGTGAAACCAAAGCCAAAGTAAGATTACAAAATTACATCCAGAGGTGTCATAATAAAATGGTTAAAAGGGATTGATAGGCTGGGTGGGGTGGTTCATGCCTATAATCCTAGTAATTTGGGAGGCCGAGGAGGGCGGACCACCAGAGGTCAGGAGTTCGATACCAGCCTGGCCAACACGGGGAAACCCGTCTCTACTAAAAATACAAAATTAGCTGGGCGTGGTGACACACGCCTGTATTCCCAGCTACTAGGGAGGCTGAGGCAAGAGAATCCCTTGAACCCAGGAGACGGAGTTTGCAATGAGCCGAGATTGTGCCACTGCACTCCAGCCTGGGCGAAAAGAGTGAGACTCCGTCTCAAAAAAAAACAAAAAACAAAAAATGCAGGGGGGAGCAGGGTGATTGATAATGAGAAAATTTTGAAACATCTATTGAAAGGAAGACGTATTTTGTACCAAGAAACTAAGACAGAAATTATAGCAAATTTCTCATCTGAAATTATGCAGGCCAGAAAACAATGGAATAACATCTTAAAATACTGCAAGGAACTAAATGTCAGCCTGAATTTTTAGCTAATAAAGACATTCCAAAAATGAGGAACATAAAGATTGCTTAAAAAAATATAAACAGAAAATGTATTGCAAGCAGAGCATTACTACAAGAAATGTGGTAAAGTTAGTTCTTCAAGAATAATAAAAATTATACCATATGGAAATGTCTATCTATACAGATGAGGGAAGAGTGACAGAACTGGTAAATATATGGCAAGTATAAAATACCTTTTTAACATTTGTAATGTCTTTTGAAGTAAACCGATGGCTTAAAGCAAAAATACTAATAACATATTGTGAGTTCTTGGTATTATGAAATGAAATATATTGCTACAATTGAATAAAGAACATGAGTAGTAAAATGAAAGTGCACTTTTATAAGGATTTTACAATATTATGAGTGCAAGATATCATTTCAAGAGGAATTGTGATAAGTAAATACATATATTATTAATTTTAGGGCAATTACTAAAAATTAAAACCAGGAGTTATTGCTATAGCTTATAGTTATAGCTATAATCCTATTATGAAGATAAAGTAAAGCATAAAAAAAGCTGCATTCAATAGATGGCAAAGAAGGAAGAAAAAAGAACTAAATACAAATCAAACATAAAGAAACAAATAGCAAGATGGTAGGTTTAACATCATCAATCTCAATAATTTCATAAAATCTACATGGTCTAAACCTGAGATTGGAAACTCTTTTTGTAGAGGGCCAGATTGTAATTATTTTAGGCTTTAAGGGCCACCTATAGTCTCTTTAAATATTCTTTGTTTACTTATTTATGTGGCTTTTGCAATTCTTTAAAAACATAAAATCCATTCTTAGCTCAAGGGTCATGGAAAAATAAGCCTTGGCTCAAATTTGGCTTGCAAGTCATACTTTTGCAACTCCCCATCTAAAATCAATATGCCACGTTTCTACTTTAAATAATTTTAAAAAAGTAAAAAGGAAGTTAAGTGCAAAGTAAGGAGAAGGAAAACAAAAATAAAGATACAAACAGATATCAAAAAATTTAAAAAGTAAGTTCAGGAAGTAAGTAAAACCAAACACTCACTCTTTTAAATTATCAATAATATGGATAAAGCTCATATTTACTTGTGTATTTATGTCAGTAAATTTTAGTAGTGTTTTTACTTTCTTTCAGAGCTTAAATTGAAATAATACTCACAAGATTTAATATTTGAGTAAAATAATATTTATTAAAATACCATGAGACTACCTGGAGCCTAGTAGGTGCTTAAGAAATTCTAGTCTTTGTCCCTTGATAACAAGTTGCTTTTTTTTGTAATCATGATGCTCACCTTCCTCTATTGACTATATCACCTAATTGTCAATATATTCTCTATTGTGACTAGAGAAATGGAGAAATAATTTGAACCAGTTATGTTGTCTGGTAAATATTAGAAGAGGCAAGTTAAGTTATGGTTCAAAAGAAGTCAACTTTCCTGTTCATTGTTTATCTCACTTTACACTCCACTGCCTTTCTTAAAATAAACAAAGAAAGAAAAATTCCCTGTTCAAGAACTTCATAGGATAACAATATTTTACCAACTTTGTGTAAGTAGAAATATTACTATTTTCAAATAAGGTAACATAGAAAGCTTCTACCATGATGAAACAACTAGAATTATTACATAATAATACAAATAAATGAATTTTATTCACCTCATGGCCTTCCTTATAGAAAAGCTGCTTGAATGGAAAAAAGAATATTTCAGATATTTAAAACATACAAAAATTTGTGTCCCATCCAAATTCAAGTGTTGAAGCCCTGACCCCCAGTGTGACTATCTTTGGAGATAGAGTTCAAAAACATAACAAAGTTAAATGAGGTCATTAGGGTGGAGACCTAATCCAAGCGGATTGGTGTTCTTTAACAAAAGGAAGAGACACCAGGGGTGCTCACACACAGAAGAATGGACACGGACACAGAGGGAAGGTGGCCACCCACAAGCCAAGGAGAGAGGCCTTGTCAGATGTCAACCCTGCCAGCCACTCAATCTTGGACGTCCAGCTTCCAGAAATGAGACAAAATAAATTTCTGTTCTTTAACTCACCCAGTCTGTGACATTATGTTATGGGACCCCTAGCAGACTTACACATATATCATATTTTTTCATCTGTGCATGTGAAACAACATTAACCATATAGGCAAAAACAAAATAGAAGACAGAAATAAGTCAAAATATATAAATAATTCTAATAAATGTATATGAATTAAGATATTCTATAAAAGACGATTCAAACTGGATTAGATACAAATCCAGCTGTATGCTGTTTTTAAAAGGCACACATAAAGTGAAAGTTTTAAAGGCATGAGATTCATTAATTTTTGAAGGGTTTTTTTTGTCTCTATTTCCTTCAGTTCTGCTCTGATTTTAGTTATTTCTTGCCTTCTGCTAGCTTTTGAATGTGTTTGCTATTGCTTTTCTAGTTCTTTTAATTGTGATGTTAGGGTGTCAATTTTGGATCTTTCCTGCTATCTCTTGTGGGCATTTAATGCTATAAATTTCCCCCTACACACTGCTTTGAATGTGTCCCAGAGATTCTGGTACGTTGTATCTTTGTTCTGGTTGGTTTCAAAGAACATCTTTATTTCTACCTTCATTTCGTTATGTACCCAGTAGTCATTCAGGAGCAGGTTGTTCAGTTTCCATGTAGTTGAGCGGTTTTGAGTGAGATTCTTAATCCTGAGTTCTAGTTTGATTGCACTGTAGTCTGAGAGACAGTTTGTTACAATTTCTCCTCTTTTACATTTGCTGACGAGAGCTTTACTTCCAACTATGTGGTCAATTTTGGAATAGGTGTGGTGTGCTGCTGAAAAAAATGTATATTCTGTTGATTTGGAGTGGAGAGTTCTGTAGATGTCTACTAGGTCCACTTGCTGCAGAGCTGAGTTCAGTTCCTGGGTATCCTTGTTAACTTTCTGTCTCGTTGATCTGTCTAATGTTGACAGTTGGGTGTTAAAGTCCTGAATCCAGGAGCTGGTTTTCTGAAAGGATCAACAAGTTGATAGATCGCTAGCAAGACTAATAAAGAAAAAAAGAGAGAAGAATCAAATAGACGCAATAAAAAATGATTAAAAGGATATCACCACCGATCCCACAGAAATACAAACTACCATCAGAGAATACTACAAACACCTCTACGCAAATAAACTAGAAAATCTAGAAGAAATGGATAATTCCTCGACACATACACTCTCCCAAGAATAAACCAGGAAGAAGTTGAATCTCTGAATAGAACAATAACAGGATCTGAAATTGTGGCAATAATCAATAGCTTACCAACCAAAAAGAGTCCAGGACCAGATGGATTCACAGCTGAATTCTACCAGAGGTACAAGGAGGAGCTGGTACCCTTCCTTCTGAAACTATTCCAAGCAATAGAAAAAGAGGGAATCCTCCCTAACTCATTTTATGAGGCCAGCATCATCCTGATACCAAAGCCAGGCAGAGACACAACAAAAAAAGGGAATTTTAGACCAATATCCTTGATGAACATTGATGCAAAAATCCTCAATAAAATACTGGCAAACCAAATCCAGCAGCACATCAAAAAGCTTATCCACCATGATCAAGTGGGCTTCATCCCTGGGATGCAAGCCTGGTTCAATATACGCAAATCAATAAATGTAATCCAGCATATAAACAGAACCAAAGACAAAAAACACATGATTATCTCAATAGATGCAGAAAAGGCCTTTGACAAAATTCAACAACCTTCATGCTAAAAACTCTCAATAAATTAGGTATTGATGGGACGTATCTCAAAATAATAAGAGCTATCTATGACAAACCCACAGCCAATATCACACTGAATGGGCAAAAACTGGAAGCATTCCCTTTGAAAACTGGCACAAGACAGGGATGCCCTCTCTCACCACTCCTATTCAACACAGTGTTGGAAGTTCTGGCCAGGGCAATTAGGCAGGAGAAGGAAATAAAGGGTATTCAATTAGGAAAAGAGGAAGTCAAATTGTCCCTGTTTGCAGATGACATGATTGTATATCTAGAAAACCCCATTGTCTCAGCCCAAAATCTCCTTAAGCTGATAAGCAACTTCAACAAAGTCTCAGGATACAAATCAATGTACAAAAATCACAAGCATTCTTATATACCAATAACAGACAAACAGAGAGCCAAATCATGAGTGAACTCCCGTTCACAATTGCTTCAAAGAGAATAAAATACTTAGGAATCCAACTTACAAGGGACGTGAAGGACCTCTTCAAGGAGAACTATAAACCACTGCTCAGTGAAATAAAAGAGGACACAAACAAATGGAAGAACATTCCATGCTCATGGATAGGAAGAATCAATATCGTGAAAATAGCCATACTGCCCAAGGTCATTTATAGATTCAATGCCATCCCCATCAAGCTACCAATGACTTTCTTCACAGAATTGGAAAAAACTACTTTAAAGTTCATTTGGAACCAAAAAAGAGCCCACATTGCCAAGTCAATCCTAAGCCAAAAGAACAAAGCTGGAGGCATCACACTACCTGACTTCAAACTATATTACAAAGCTACAGTAACCAAAACAGCATGGTACTGGTACCAAAACAGAGATATAGATCAATGGAACAGAACAGAGGCCTTAGAAATAATGCCACATATCTACAACTATCTGATCTTTGACAAACCTGAGAAAAACAAGCAATGGGGAAAGGATTCCCTATTTAATAAATGGTGCTGGGAAAACTGGCTAGCCATATGTAGAAAGCTGAAACTGGATCCCTTCCTTACATCTTATACAAAAATCAATTCAAGATGGATTAAAGACTTAAACGTTAAACCTAAAACCATAAAAACCCTAGAAGAAAACCTGGGCATTACCATTCAGGACATAGGCATGGGCAAGGACTTCATGTCTAAAACACAAAAAGCAATGGCAACAAAAGCCAAAATTGACAAATGGGATCTAATTAAACTAAAGAGCTTCTGCACAGCAAAAAAAACTACCATCAGAGTGAACAGGCAACCCCAAAATGGGAGAAAATTTTCACAACCTACTCATCTGACAAAGGGCTAATATCCAGAATCTACAATGAACTCCAACAAATTTACAAGAAAAAAACAAACAACCCCATCAAAAAGTGGGTGAAGGACATGAACAGACACTTCTCAAAAGAAGACATTTATGCAGCCAAAAAACACATGAAAAAATGTTCATCATCACTGGCCATCAGAGAAATGCAAATCAAAACCACAATGAGATACCATCTCACACCAGTTAGAATGGCGATCATTAAAAAGTCAGGAAACAACAGGTGCTGGAGAGGATGTGGAGAAATAGGAACACTTTGACACTGTTGGTGGGACTGTAAACTAGCTCAACCATTGTGGAAGTCAGTGTGGCGATTCCTCAGGGATCTAGAATTAGAAATACCATTTGACCCAGCCATCCTATTATTGGGTATATACCCAAAGGACTATAAATCATGCTGCTATAAAGACACATGCACACGTATGTTTATTGTGGCACTATTCACAATAGCAAAGACTTGGAACCAACCCAAATGTCCAACAATGATAGACTGGATTAAGAAAATGTGGCACATATACACCATGGAATACTATGCAGCCATAAAAACTGATGAGTTCATGTCCTTTGTAGGGACATGGATGAAATTGGAAATCATCATTCTCAGCAAACTATCGCAAGGACAAAAAACCAAATACCGCATGTTCTCACTCATAGATGGGAATTGAACAATGAGAATACATGGACACAGGAAGGGGAACATCACACTCTGGGGACTGTTGTGGGGTGGGGGAATGGGGGAGGGATAGCATTAGGAGATATACCTAAGGCTAAATGGCAAGTTAATGGGTGCAGCACACCAGCATGGCACATGTATACATATGTAACTAACCTGCACATTGTGCATGTGTACCCTAAAACTGAAAGTATAATAATAATAATAATAAAATAAAAGTTAAAAAAAAAGTAGTCTCACAAACTTGTTCTTCAAATATGTTTCAGTAAATTGAGAGATTAAACAAGAAAAAAACCATGGAATCTAGGGAAGAATGAATTCATCACAAGAAAGTAAAGATAAGCTAACCTAGAAAGTAGTGTAGTTGTACAGATAGTCTAGAAACCAAATACTCAGATTAGAGCAAGAGAATGGAAAACTGCAAGAGAGCAAGACAGCTGCAGGAGAGAGAGAAAAAGAGTCAGAGAGAGAGAGAGAGAGACATATTTTACTATCCTTAGTAAATCTATAACACAACAAAACAAAACAAAATTACCTAGAGGAAACATAGTCAAACTACTTGACATACAACTAACTGCATTTACATCATCCTTGGACATAATTCTACAAATTTTATCTATTGATTTTAGCTTTCAGATTGAATATATAGTCAATGTTCGACTAAATATAAAACATTAACCCATGATGTTAAAAATAGATAGATACATACAATGCAAAGAAGGTGGGTGCAGTGAGGAAAAGAAAAGGGGTATATAGGAGCTAATCATATGTCCTCAAAATATGAGGAATCAAGAGATGCTCTCCACAGGTGATGGTGCAACACACTTTTAAACTAACTGTACTATTGAAAGTTAGAGAAGTAGCCAATGAAAGAATCAAAATAACAATATGATGTCTTGGCAAAAAAGAGGGGAGAGTGTTGAAATATGCTTAATGTAACTCTACCATAGTAAAAAGTCAGTAGATAATGTCTGAAGTTAGTAAATCAAGAAAGAGCAATATTGGCATTTTTTTTAACAATATGCTAGTGAAAAATATAAAAACATAGCAAATCAAAACCACAATGAGATACCATCTCACACCAGTTAGAATGGCGATCATTAAAAAGTCAGGAAACAACAGGTGCTGGAGAGGATGTGGAGAAATAGGAACACTTTGACACTGTTGGTGGGACTGTAAACTAGTTCAACCCTTGTGGAAGTCAGTGTGGCAATTCCTCAGGGATCTAGAACTAGAAATTCCATTCGACCCAGCCATCCCATTACTGGGTATATACCCAAAGGACTATAAATCATGCTGCTATAAAGACACATGCACACGTATGTTTATTGTGGCATTATTCACAATAGCAAAGACTTGGAACCAACCCAAATGTCCAACAATGATAGACTGGATTAATAAAATGTGGCACGTATACACCATGGAATACTATGCAGCCATAAAAAATGATGAGTTCATGTCCTTTGTAGGGACATGGATGAAATTGGAAATCATCATTCTCAGTAAACTATTGCAAGAACAAAAAACCAAACACCGCATATTCTCACTCATAGGTGGGAATTGAACAATGAGAACACATGGACACAGAAAGGGGAACATCACACTTCGGGGACTGTTGTGGGGTGGGGGGAGGGGGGAGGGATAGCATTGGGAGATATACCTAATGCTAGATGACGAGTTGGTGGGTGCAGCGCACCAGCATGGCACATGTATACATGTGTAACTTACTTGCACATTGCGCACATGTACCATAAAACCTAAAGTATAATAATAATAATAATTAAAAAAATTTAGTTATTAAAAAAATAAATAAAGTGTACAATTCAGTGGTTCCAGTATAAAAAATAAAAAAATAAAAAAAAAGATAAGAACATATAAGAGAATCAAAAGTGCTTAGAATAGTGGGGTTGAGGTAAGAGGGGAACTGAAATTATTTATTATAAGCTTTCTGTGATCCTCTGATAAAACTGAAAACAAAATCATTCAAAAAAATCTATCTGTACCAACAATCTCTTTACAATGTAAGATGAACATTTATGATTCTTCTTTAAACATATCTTTCTTAAATTACTGGAGCCATAAAATGTATTTTTCTGCAACTGAGTTGACAGAAAGGGACAGGCAATAAAAAGTTTCTGGGAGGTACCAAGGGAAGCGCTTTATAGCAGGCTTGTGTCTATAAAATAGCAGAAAAGGCAGCCATGACCAGTGGCAACACTCAGTGAATGGTGGTGGGGGAGGTGGTGATGAATCAGCCCAAATGCTCCAGCAGAGAATGAAAAAGTCAGCTACTCTGCAAGTAAAGAAATAAAGGGTAATTTCAAAGGTCTGAATAGTTTGTGTTCAAGGTATGAGACTATGAACCTGGAAAATAACATTGACTCACAAATTTCACTGTAATATTGTATGAATATGCCATTAAAACCACTAAGGAGAGGAGTTAATGGAGATTTTTAAAAAAAGTATAGGACATCACCCCAAGAATGAGATCCAGGGAGAATCTCTGATGGCTTGGATGAAAGGAACTAACATTAACAGGAGTACATATGTGGACATCTCTTGGATGATTGCTGCATCTGGAATAGTGAAATCATTCAGCCATTAAACATGTGCCATCAAGGGTTTTTTTAAAATAATTTTATTATTTATGAAACATGATTCTCTTTTACATTCCTAATGATAAAAGTGATTGTAAATGGTTTGGTAGGATTTAATTCTACTATGCTATATTCATCAGAGTAATGCTTTTATACAGGCTACATAATGTTATCAGCTTTGACCTAAACTAGAGCTGCATTCAGTGAGTATGGTGACTTTGTCAAATAGTTAGTGTTTTGGCTTTGAGAAGGGAGTGTGATGATTTCCAGAGTATGTAATAGGAGACGGTAAATTACAGGAGTATTCTGCAATACTGTGACCTTTTCAGTATTCAGTAGTTTGAATAGCTGGTCTTTCTATCCTACTTGATTAAAGCTCCACTAATCATCAAGAAAGTTAATGCAAGATAAAACATTTCTTTTAAATGGCACAGCATTAATCCTTTCATATGGCAGAAGTTGAAATGGGAACTGCTAGACATTTGTAACAAATTTCAATGTCTCAGCTGTAGTTGCAAATCTTTAGACAGCAGCCATTGACTTTGGATGATGAAATTGTGACCTGGTAAATCCTTGATCCAGCACTTTTTAGAGTTATGGTATATTACAAATGTGCCTGCCAGGCGTAGTGAGTAGACATGACCTTGGGAAATAACATGGATGTCTTCCTCTCCCATAAAATACCACATACAAAGTGTATCTCCTGAGAATCCTATTTATAAATAGGTCCAGTGACATCAATTTTAGAATACCTTTTAGTAATCCTTTGCAAATCATAAACCTCAAAAAGAGAGAGTTCTTATTTACACTCAGTTAAATAATTTATAACTGACATTAATCTGTGCCGAGCTGATAGCTATGTTTTGCTAATTACTAAACAAATATTTATTCATTGAGGAAAAGCTAATGAATAACAAAAATCTACCTAACACTTTAAATGTAGGTTTTTCTATATGGTCAGCTATTTTAAGATCATAGAAATTGTTCTACTGACCAGTTTAATCCAAAGTATTCAGAGTTAATTTTTTAAATTCCACATATAAGAGAGACCATGCTATATTTTTCTTTCCATGTCTTGCTTATTTCACTTGTCTTAATGTCCTGCAGATACATCCATGTTGTCGCAAATGGCGGGGTCTCCATACTAGAAACAAACAACAGAAAGGTGGTTACCAAAGGCAATGAATAGGTGGATGCGAGAGATTGGGAATGGGGAGACTGAGGTTGGAGGGCAAAAGGTTGCATACACATAGAATGAATAAGTCTAGAGACATAACGTACAGCTTGAGAAAGATAGTTAATAGTACTTTATACTTGAAATTTGTGAAGAGATTATATTTTAGGTGCTCTTATTATAAAAAAAGTAATTGAAATAATGGATATGTTAATCAGCTGAACTGTAGTAATCATTTCATTATGTATATTACATTAAAATATGTTGTATGCTTAATTATATACAATAAAATATATTTTAAAAATACTTTAGTTAAAGTAAGTTAATCTATACTTAAAATATCAGGAATTTCAGTATATTGTAAATATATATGCTCTAATTATTTCAGAGTATGGTAAGTGTTTTAGTTTAATCATCAATACAGTGTGTAAGATTTGGGGTTGTATTATAGGAAATAGATATCATTTGTATTATTCATAGCAAGCCTTTCACTGCATGACTTAGTGTCGGCACTCAACAAATGCATGGACAATGAGTGAGGAATGATGTATGATAATATACGATAATTACATACATTAAAATTTATTTCATTGTGGCCGGGCACGGTGGCTCATGCCTGTAATCTCAGCATTTTCGGAGGCTGAAGTGGGTGGATCACGAGGTCAGGAGATCGAGACCATCCTGACTAACACGATGAAATCCCGTCTCTAATAAAAAATACAAAAAAAAAAAAAAAATTAGCCGGCCATGGTGGTGGGTGCCTGTGGTCCCAGCTACTCGGGAGGCTGAGGCAGGAGAATGGCATGAACCCAGGAGGCAGAGCTTGCAGTGAGCTGAGGTTGTGCCACCACACTCCAGCCTGGGGACACAGCAAGACTCTGTCTCAAAAAAAAAAAAATGTGTTTCATTGTTTTCATGACACTACAAAGGTAGCATGAAATTTCTTTTAGCTGTGTTATAGATTTGGAAAATAGAATGACCAATATTTATAATTAAGAAAGTATTATGTGAAAGAATGTATACATATAAACAATTGCTGATAGGAGAGTTAGTTAGTTGGCAGTACATTAGCTAACTGTGGTTTGACTGAATGAACAGTGTTTGAAATGAATTTACACTAAACAAGGCCTCTCAATTAAAAGTGGATTGTTTTTATTATTTTAATAAAGGAATAAATTTTTAGTCATTTTTAAAGGTTGAAAGTCATTACATTTCATGAGATTTAACTGTTTCAAACTAGAAATATGTTTTATCATTAAGCCTCTTAAAGAATTATTTAGTGAATCTCTGAATAGACCAATAACAGGAGCTGAAATTGCGGCAATAATCAATAGCTTACCTACCAAAAAGAGTCCAGGACCAGACGGATTCACAGCCGAATTCTACCAGAGGTACAAGGAGGAACTGGTACCATTCCTTCTGAAACTATTCCAAGAAACAGAAAAAGAGGGAATCCTCCCTAACTCATTTTATGAGGCCAGCATCATCCTGACACCAAAGCCGGGCAGAGACACAACCAAAAAAGAGAATTTTAGACCAATATCCTTGACGAACATTGATACAAAAATCCTCAATAAAATACTGGCAAACTGAATCCAGCAGCACATCAAAAAGCTTATCCACCATGATCAAGTGGGCTTCATCCCTGGGATGCAAGGCTGGTTCAATATACACAAATCAATAAATGTAATCCAGCATATAAACAGAACCAAAGACAAAAACCACATGATTATCTCAATAGATGCAGAAAAGGCCTTTGACAAAATTCAACAACCTTCATGCTAAAAACTCTCAATAAATTAGGTATTGATGGGACATATCTCAAAATAATCAGAGCTATCTATGAGAAACGCACAGCCAATATCATACCGAATGGGCAAAAACTGGAAGCATTCCCTTTGAAAACTGGCACAAAACAGGGATGCCCTCTCTCACCACTCCTATTCAACATAGTGTTGGAAGTTCTGGCCAGGGCAGTTAGGCAGGAGAAGGAAATAATGGATATTCAATTAAAAAAAGAGGAAGTCAAATTGTCCCTGTTTGCAGATGACATGATTGTATATCTAGAAAACCCCATTGTCTCAGCCCAAAATCTCCTTAAGCTGATAAGCAACTTCAGCAAAGTCTCAGGATACAAAATCAATGTAAAAAATCACAAGCATTCTTATATACCAATAACAGACAAACAGAGAGCCAAATCATGAGTGAACTCCCGTTCACAATTGCTTCAAAGAGAATAAAATACTTAGGAATCCAACTTACAAGGGACATGAAGGACCTCTTCAAGGAGAACTACAAACTGCTGCTCAATGAAATAAAAGAGGATACAAAGAAATGGAAGAACATTCCATGCTCATGGATAGGAAGAATCAATATTGTGAAAATGGCCATACTGCCCAAGGTCATTTATAGATTCAATGCCATCCCCATCAAGCTATCAATGACTTTCTTCGAAGAATTGGAAAAAACTGCTTTAAAGTTCATATGGAACCAAAAAAGAGCCCGCACTGCCATGTCAATCCTAAGCCAAAAGAACAAAGCTGGAGGCATCATGCTACCTGACTTCAAACTATACTACAAAGCTACAGTAACCAAAACAGCATGGTACTGGTACCAAAACAGAGATATATATCAATGGAACAGAACAGAGCCCTCAGAAATAATGCCGCCTATCTACAACTATCTGATCTTTGACAAATCTGAGAAAAACAAGCAATGGGGAAAGGATTCCCTATTTAATAAATGGTGCTGGGAAAACTGGCTAGCTATATGTAGAAAGCTGAAATTGGATCCCTTCCTTACATCTTATAGAAAAATTAATTCAAGATGGATTAAAGACTTAAATGTTAGACATAAAACCATAAAAACCCTAGAAGAAAACCTAGGCATTACCATTCAGGACATAGGCATGGGCAAGGACTTCATGTCTAAAACACCAAAAGCAATGGCAACAAAAGCCAAAATTGACAAATGGGATCTAATTAAACTCAAGAGCTTCTGCACAGCAAAAGAAACTACCATCAGAGTGAACAGGCAACCTACAAAATGGGAGAAAATTTTTGCAATCTACTCATCTGACAAAGGGCTAATATCCAGAATCTACAATGAACTCAAACAAATTTACAAGAAAAAAACAAACAACCCCATCAAAAAGTGGGCAAAGGATATGAACAGACACTTCTCAAAAGAAGACATTTATGCAGCCAAAAGACACATGAAAAAATGCTCATTATCACTGGCCATCAGAGAAATGCAAATCAAAACCACAATGAGATACCATCTCACACCAGTTAGAATGGCAATCATTAAAAAGTCAGGAAACAACAGGTGCTGGAGAGGATGTGGAGAAATAGGAACACTTTGACACTGTTGGTGGGATTGTAAACTAGTTCAACCACTGTGGAAGTCAGTGTGGCGATTCCTCAGGGATCTAGAACTAGAAATACCATTTGACCCAGCCATCTCGTTACTGGGTATATACCCAAAGGACTATATAAATCATGCTGCTATAAAGACACATGCACATGTATGTTTATTGTGGCACTATTCACAATAGCAAAGACTTGGAACCAACCCAAATGTCCAACAATGATAGACTGAATTAAGAAAATGTGGCACATATACACCATGGAATACTATGCAGCCATAAAAACTGATGAGTTCATGTCCTTTGTAGGGACATGGATGAAATTAGAAATCATCATTCTCAGTAAACTATCACAAGGACAAAAAACCAAACACCGCATATTCTCACTCATAGATGGGAATTGAACAATGAGAACACATGGACATAGGAAGGGGAACATCACACTCTGGGGACAGTTGTGGGGGGAGGGATAGCATTAGGAGATATACCTAATGCTAAATGACGAGTTAATGGGTGCACACCAGCATGGCACATGTATACATATGTAACTAAACTGCACATTGTGCACGTGTACCCTAAAACTTAAAGTATAATAATATTAATAATAAAAGCATTATTCAAACATTGCTTAGTTTATTTTAAACTTTTATTCTGCACTATAAAAATTCTGGGAGAAAACCTAGAAAAATGCTCTTCTGGACATTGGCTTAGGATAATAATTCACGACTAAGACCTCAAAAGCAAATGCAACAAAAACAAAAATAGACAAGTGGAATTTAATTAAACAAAAAAGCCTCTGCACAGTGAAAGATAAAAATCAACCAAATGAACAGACAACCTGCAGAATCAGAGAGTATAGTTGTGAACCATGCATCTGACAAAGGAATACTATCCAGAATCTACAAGAAACTCAACCAACTCAAACACAACAAAAAATCACTAAAAAGTGGGCAAAATACATTAACAGATGTCTTTCAAATGGCCAAAAAGCACTTAAAAAATACTCTCCATCACTAATCATCAGAGATATGCAAATTAACACACAATGAGATATCATCTTACACCAGTCAGAATGGATATTTTCCAAAAGTCAGAAAATAATAGTTGTTGGTGAGGTTACAGAGAAAAGGGGAGCTTACATAAAGTTGGAGGGAATGTATATTACTAGAACTCCTATGGAAAATAGAATGGAGATTTCTCAAAGAATTAAAAATACAACTACCATCTGGGATTCAACCCAGCAATCCCACTGCTATTTATCTACCCAAAAGAAAAGAAATAATATAAAAGAGACATCTGCACTTACATGTTTATCACAACACTATTCCCAATAGCAAAGATAGCGAATCAACTTGAGTATTCATGAATGGATGATTCCGTAAAGAAAATGTGGCATACATATGGACACATGCATGTACAAACACACACACACACATACATATATACAGAGAGAGAGAGAGAGACCACGGACACCACTCAGCCATAAAAAAAGCAAATCATGTCTTTTGCAGCAACATGGATGGAACTGGAGACCATCATCCTAAGTAAAATAAACAATAAACAGAAGGTCAGTTATTCTCATTATAAGCAGGAGCTAAATAGTGTGTACACATGGATATAATGGATTAATAGACATTGGAGACTCAAAAAAGTGGGAGGATGGCAGGAGATCGAGACAGGAGAAATTATCTAATGGATACAATGTACATTATTAGGGTAATGGTTACACTGATAGCCCAGTCTAAACCACTATGTAATGTATACACCTAACAAAACTGCACTTGTACTCCCTAAATCTATAAAAATAAAAATAAAACATTCCGTTTACATTTTCCCAACTCAGAGTTAATACTAGCTAATAGATTTTTTCTGACTTCTATTGATTCTGAAATCAGAAATCTTAATCGGATCCAAGTAAAATAAGTCTTAAATTAGCTGGAAAACTAAGCACATGTGTATCTGATTTTGTTCTCTATGTCTATTTAAGATAACATAATTTTTTATGTTTTATAAAATTTCTTGCATCTGAGGTGCAAATAAGTGTTTATTTAATGAATGAATATTTTAATATATACAATGCATAGTATACTTCATTATCCATTTTTCAGTCAAAAAATATTTATGAGGTGTCTAGTATTTGGCAGAGTCTAGAATTTGTCACAGTTGAATGTGATGCTACAGACACTTTGCTAAACAGAAGAGTGACCTGTTACTTTACATTCTGATTGGTAAAAATGAATATGAGCAAATGTATAACTAATAAATGAGTTAATTTCAGATACTGAAAAATATATAAAGGAAGCAAATGTGGATAATATACAAGAAAATAATTGGGGCTTGTACTCTTTCTAAAGTTTTCTCACTTAGCAGATTAAAAATAACTTTACTATTGTTCTATACATAAGAAAAATGTGATAATAACTGTAAGAAACAATAAATCAGTAAGAGTTCTTCAAAATTGATTTGGAATTTGCTGATACTGGCACATCATCAATGATTGGTCTTATAATTTCGTGGCAATTTTTTACTATAGCTTTATACCTAATAATGATTCACTTTGCATTGTAAATATAATTTAAAATAAACTGGTACCTTCTCTGTACAAACGCAGGTTAGTAATTTTTAACAGATCCAAGTGACAATATTGGTTCAATAATCAAGTGTCAGCTTTTTTTGTGTTTTTCTTCTCTGCTGATACTCAAATAGAGGTCATGCTCCCATTTTAAATAATTGAAGTATGGATTAAAATACTAGCACCCTGACATCCTTTAGATATTCATAATATAGAACTAGCCAATTGTCTATGCCATCTGAGAAATGGCTGAAAATATTAAATTCTAAATCAGATTTCATAATTTTGGTAGAATTTATACATTTAAAAAAATAGTTATAAGAAAAATTCAAATTTCCCAAACAGATTTTTCATTAAGTTTCATATAGGGGAAATGGGTATGTAAAGTATCAGACAAGCTGGTATGCTTTCACACTTGGATCAATCAAAATGAAATTAAGGGGAAATTGGGCTTAATTGCTAAAGTATTCGTGCATAATTTACATGGGGAAAGAAATCACTTCTGTTTCACTGTTGCCCAATCACCTTCACTATGGGGATCAACACAGAGGAGATCAACTATAAACCAGAGATGGGCTATATTGTAAACATGGAAATAACCTAATCCATATCTTGGAATCAGCCTCTTATTTCTTGTTTAACCCTCATCCTCTCGTGGAATTCAAACTTACCTTGGGTGATTCTCCTTAGGTGAATATTTATGAGAACTGAGAAAATTTAAAAGGAAATATTCCATAGCTAATGGCAGTAGAGGGAGGAAACATGGAAAGAGAATGAGGAGAGAGTAGATCTGTGTTATTCTCAAGATCACTTTAGGAACTTAATTAATTCATTGCTACATTTTTTTTTTATGTTGCTAATGAAGATTTTCTCTGACAATATAGGGATTTCCCTAGTTGGAGACTGAGCCTAAGTTGCTATTATTGTTTTATAGGTTAGGAAACTATCATTTAAAAGTGAAAAGGAATTTCCGTTAACTAAGTATTAAAACTTGAATTTATTTTTGTGCCGTTTCCCTTTAGACAGTGAAAAATAAATCACTCCACAGAAACTTGTGAGTTAGGCAAGCCTGAATACAGGGAAGCAACTAAAAATAATAACTTATGGATCAAACATTTAAGTGTTATATTTACCAGGGTAAATTTACTGTTTACTGTAGCAAATTTATATCCCTGCATAGGCTTCACTTAGATTAATGTTTTGTTTTGTTTCTTCTAAAAACAAATTTAAAGTGCCCTATGTCTTTAAGTCATGGCTTATTCTTGCAGAGTTTGGGATGCTCTTGTTCAGCAGTAGCTCCTGAGGGATCTGGAATATAGACCCTTAAAACAACAAAAGTTCCAACCAATATGCTGTTCACCTCTTATCATAAGAGAATTGATGAAAACAACTCTCCTACGGTGTTGGCAAAGTACAACCTGGCTCGGAATGATGATGTGCTAAACTCGGAGGGCAGTGGTGCTATTATTTCTGACTAAATTTATTTAGATCTTAGAAAAATGCACTAATGTTGGACTATCTTTGTCTGATACCTCCTGTAAAGCCATACCCATGCTGCTATGCACAGCCATGCAATTTGCACACTGTGACAAAAGCAGCCTGTCTGGAGACAGATAGAGACTGGAATTCAGCCTGGCACAGGAGTGGTTCCCACTAGAGGAAGGAAGAAAGGAACACCTTTGTCTTTTTTTGCACAGAAGTGGAATCTACTCACTGAGCTGTAAACTCTGTAGATGCGATCCTCTGAGATGCATCGTTTTCTATCTGCCTGCAGGAGATGCCTTTCCAAATTCAAACATGGGCTCTGAATATGCCTCTAGAAGCCCTGACAGCAGCCATGTAGATGAGAGTTGAGATTTTCCCACAAGGATTAGATTTGCCCATTGCAAATTATCCTGGAAATTATTCAGGAAATAAAGACTGAAAGACTAGGCTTCAACTAGTCCTTAATGAAACTTCATTTCTTTCAGAGTATTGGGGAAAAAAAAATTTGGATTCCGAAACATGGCAATGTATAGATTCCTATCAATGCCATTTGCTTGTGGTACAGGAAAAAGGGAGCAGGGTAGCACATTAAGGATCATTAAAGGCAGAAATTTTGCAATAGTCATAAGCTTTGTTTTACTTTTCTTCCAGAATTCTAAATCTTTAGAAAATTCTTATCAACTAAGATGACTAGAATTGACTTTCTGTGGATAATTACAGAAACTGCCTCTCTCTTGTTAAGGATATAGTTCAAAGGGCTGATCAGTACTTCTTTTTCTAAGAAATAGTGGGGACATCTTTATTTATGGGTGGGGCAATATTTGCAGAGGGAGCTGGCACAAAGGTCTGGCATGGCAAGAAATTAAAAAACGAAATTGATATTTCATGTGTTCTAATACATTTTTCTTAAATGCTATGAACATACTTGAACCTGGTGATTGTCCTAGAAGCTGATTTTTAATAACAACATGGACAGCTACTCACAATAGCCATGATAAAACTTTACATAAAATTAATTAATATTTATTAACTAAAATTAGTTTTATGTTTTTTCTCTGCTATTGAAAATATTTTTTTCAATTTTAGAATTATGATGTATATCAAACAATACTAATCTGTTTCCCATTTGAAATGCAGTTTAGAAAAGATCACTAAGAAACTCGATAATAATCCCAAAAGAGGTGTCAGAGTTTTAGATAAAAAGAAATAACTCCATTTATAGCTGATAAATTACCAATCAGAAAACATTTAGCCAATGCCTTTTATATAAATTTTACATGAAGCCTTGTAGAATGAAGTGTTCATGGACCTTATCTGAAGCCACATTAAATAAGCTTATTTCTGTTTATAAAAACAATGATCACCACATTGAGAGGAACAGAGAAAAGATGGCTGGAGGGAGAAAATGCACACATGCCAGGTACAAGGCTTAAACTCTAAAAGGGACTGAAACTGGTTCTCTTCCTCTTGTGCAATAAGCAAATTCCCTTTATTTGAGTTTGATTTCCAACACTAAGAATTCTCATTAAACAACAGAAAGCTGTGGACACACTGCTAGATTGAAGAATTAGTAAATCTAAGTTACGGGCTTAGTTATCTCACGAACAATTGTGTCTTTAAATAAATCAGTTAATCATTCTGTATTGATCTTATCATTTCCCAAATAAAAATAATTATAAGAATGTTTACCTCTTTCCCATTTAGCTCTAACAATCTCCCTTTTAATGACATATTTTACTTGGCCTTGGTTTTGACATTAAATGTAGAATGCTACCTTGGAAAGAGATATTAGAGAAATAATTTGCTACCGTTATAGCATAGTTTTCCAGGCAGAGAAATAAATGAAGGAGGGTTGCTTTCCATGAAGGCTGAAAATTATCTGTGACTGTCAACAACATAATACAGCTACACAACTCATTCATTCATTCATTCATTTTTAAAATAATTACTACGAGCCAAATTCATTCTAGTTATGGGAATGTAGCAATAAACAATGGAGACAGACCCACATGTAGCTTAATTTCTAGTGGGATTTATACAATGAACACATTAACAAATAAGTAAATTAGGCAATTTCAAGTCAATACATCAAAGAAAGTTAAGAAGGGTAATGGCTTTTGATGGGATACAATAAGGAGGGAAGATACCTAATTTAGCTAGGTTAGCAGGAAAAACTGTTCTGGAAAAGAGACCTTTAATATGAAACCTGAATAATACAAGAAAACACAGATGTGATGATGATCTTAAAAAGAATAGAAGGAGAAGGATTCCAGCAATGTAAACAAAGAAGATATTTCAGACTTGGCCTGACCACGTAGAAATCATGTAGGGATTGAATTACTTATGAGGATTATTGGTTCCCTACTCTTGAATATTCTCATTAAATAGGTCTGAGAGGTGAGAGAATCATTTATTTTTCATTTGCACCCTCCTGCTTTTGGTGGATCTACAAAGAAGGGAACGATGACAGATACAAATTGGAACTTTCTTTCTTATCCAGCTAAGGTAGATCAATTGGGCAATTAGGAGGTACAAGATGAAAAAATAAAGTAGCATCACTTTCCTATTCACTCTGTTAAATAAGAAGTAACCAAAATCAATCATAGTTAGAGCTGACCCCTTAGTTCATACCAAAATAAATACTGCAGTCCTACAACATTTCACATGAACACATAAAATATTTAGAAAATTCTATCTCAGCAAATGCGGAAAACACCGTCAATCTCAACTATCTTCCTTTACCTACAAAGATTTAGAGTGCTTTTGAGAGACGGACAAAAAGCTATAACCATCATTCTAGATCAAGCCACTACCATTAAAATGCCTGTCACACTTATGATAAAAACAAAGATGAACACAACCTGCTTATGTAGCCTAGAAACTATCAGTAAGCAAATTGACAGTATATTTAGATAGTTGGTATTCCAAAAGAAAAAATTTTCCTAGACAAAATATAAATGCTGCTTGTATTTATAGAACCAACCTCACTTTTTTAAAAATCTTTAAGAATTTGAATACTAACTGATGAAACAACAGAGCAATATAAACTGCATCAATAATCTTCTTGAGAAAGTATAATTGATTTATTTATTAAGATTGATATGAATAGTATTCCCTTTTCATATTTCTTTTCCCAATTTGCTCCTCAATCCCATCACAGATGCAAACATTTGCATCTAAGTTCCATCGTATACGGAAATATAAAAGCTGCAGCATTGACGGGGCCCTTGGTGGATCTAGAATGTTATCATGAACCAGCCAAAGCTCAATGTTCAAAGTCAGCTGAGGCAAGGTCTTCATGGTGAAAGAAGAAAGGGATCAAATATGAAACTAAAAGCTAGCTTCTACTTCTGACACTTTCAGTAACTAATTGTCAAGAACTCCCAAGTGGATTGTACACGTTGTAGTTAGTGAGTTGTATGATATCAAGTGTACAGGAGCTGGTCTGCTAAGGAGAGTCAACTGCTGCTGATGGCAAGAATGTAAAGTACGTGGACTTTGGTATGCAGGGCATACCGTTGCAGTAAATTCAAAAGCCAAAATCTATGAGCCATTTGTCCAGGCTTCTCTGTCCTAGGACCTCAAATCTCAGACCCTTTCCATAAAAATTTTACACTTTTAAGGTCACTCTATAAATAAGCTTCAACATAGAGAGGGAGTTAATACAAAGGAAGACATAAAATTCTGAAATAAAATCACCTGGTTTAGTGTCCTGGGTAGGACCAGCTTCGAGTGCATATAACTTTCTCTGGGACCAAAAGAGGCCCTAAACCTGGAATTTAATGTTCAGCAGTGGTTGTCCTGAAATTCTTACTAATTTTATTTTTAAATTTGTTTTGGAAGTGAAGTCTGATAGCGCAATGGAGCATGCGTGCATTGGGGGCTTGTAGCCTGTTTCAACACATCCTGTCTCCCACCCCCAGTCCACCTTCCCACCTCTCCTGGATGAGTTCTCTGTCACCTGCTCTGCTCCCCCCAGCTACCAATTGCTGCCACGCTTTCCTTATGGTGGGAGTCTAGGCACAGGCACAGGGAGGGTTGGGGTTGAACACAGGCCTTATGCAGCATTGAAGACAGGACTCCCTGTACCTTTTATCTTTTAAGGGTTGGCATTAACTCCATGAGTATCCTCATGCCCAAAGGAACATGTCACTAAATAGCAAATTAAAACCACCATAATTGCTGAAGAGAGAGAATGTGGAAGAAAGGAGAAATCTTTTTAATTGATTTGTGAACAAGGGATCTCACATTTTCATTTTCCATAGGACCTCACAGATTATGTAGCTGGCTCTGATTTCAGATTTACCATACTTGCTGTGTTATCCTAGGAAAATCACTGAATCACTCTCATTTTGTTTCTTCATCTGTAACTATGGATTTGGTTTACTGGTATCCAGTGATGCCAACTGAAAGTATCATCTTGATAAGAAACGTGGTAGCAGGAGGGGACATAATGAGTTGCCTTTGAGCTGATCGATTAATACTTACTTTGACTTTAAATCACCTTAAACATACAAACCTGTAGATCATCCACTGAAAACTAGAAGTATCACTGCCAAATCAGAGGAGAAGATATGTTTCTCAAATATCAGATTAGAACTTGAAAACACTTCTCTTAGAATTAATTTTATGAGTCTTAGCCAGAATGCACAATATTATTTAGTCTCATAGTTAAACTATATACAGATTAAATAAAACTGTGTTGGCTTGTTTAGAAACTTCTTACTTTTAACATTATAATGCCATTCTTATATTTTCACAAGAAAAATGTATATTTTGTGTTTCAAAACATACCAAAATAAACATAGTTAATCATGCATTTTTGTATGCTGCAGGTAAGCTGACAGTAACGTATTTTGAGATTTCAGTAGTGGCTGTTAGGGATGTACAAATTAAAAGTACCTACTGGCCAGGCGCGGTAGCTCATGCCTGTAATCCCAGCACTTTAAGAGGCCGAGGAGGGCGGATCATGAGGTCAGGAGTTCAAGACCAGCCTGGCCAATATGGTAAAGCCCCATCTCTACTAAAAATACAAAAATTAGCTGGGCATGGTGGCATGTGCCTGTAGTCCCAGCTACTTGGGAGGCTGAGGCAGAAGAATCGCTTCAACCCAGGAGGGGGAGGTTGCAGTGAGCCGAGATCGCGACACTGCACTACAGCCTGGACAACAGAGTGAGACTCCATCAAAAAAAAAAAAAAAAAGAAAGAAAAAAAAAACAGTACCTTCTTCCCCTCTGTAGCACTCCTCTGCTTCATATCTCTAAATAAAAATTAATATGCTAGAAGGAGAGTTAGATCTAAGATACCCTGATGTTATGTATAATGTCCTGTCTCTCTTTCCCTTTCAGTCATTTTTACTTCTGTGTTTCTCCTAACCATCTTAGTATTTTCACCAGTTAAAATTTAAATACATCAAAGCCCATGTCGATTTTTTATTTAATAATAAAAAAGAACTAAAAATTCCTATGAAAATATTCTAGGACTGTTGGAAGTGTTTTTTTCTTCAATGTTGCTGAGAAAAACAGCCTTTTAAATACTTTTTTCTCAGGAAATATTTAGCCTAGGATACAGAAAGTTTATCTTCTTATGTAAAATCAAAAGTAAGTACATATTGAAATCATGTTTCTAAAGCCTAATTTTACCGTGAAGGCAGAGTTATTAGAAGCACTTCTTCCTGCAAGTAGAATTTAAAATGCATAAACATGAGGTAGTTTGGACTTTATGGCACAGCAGCAACAAGTGTATAATTGAGTATTGGAGCTTATTTTTATTGCTCCACACATATCAATTATCTTTCATCCTAGTCTGTAGATAAAGTGGACAGGCAGTATTTAAATTCAGGTCTTTAGATACTGTTGTATCACATGGGGAGTTGCAGACATGTCAAGTACATTGGAAAAATTAAAATCAGATCTGACTGCATGAGAATATTCTGAATTAAAAATGTTTTCAAATTCACTGAAGAATATATGGTCTTACTAGGAAAAGAAAAATTCTGTGGTTCTTCTCTTATGTACTAATATCATTTCAAGCTGAAATAATCAGAATATATATTGTAAAAATAGCTTTGAAATATTAAAGAAACTAACAGTGTGTAGAAGACTTGAAAACTACTTATGTGTAAGGAGGGTATCTAAGGGTCTTTGAATCTTTTACTTTGAGAATATGAAGAAATAAGATGTGCATATTGCACTGGGCTAAAAATAGACTTCATCTCTCAAATGGGCTTCATGGCTAAACCCATGAGGCACTGATCTGATCTGCTCAGTTGTTTTATGACATTGTCCCTAGTCATATATTTTCTTATTCAAAACTCATTGTAAATCTTAAATTGAGAATGACATAAATCAGCTCACTCAGTATGCTGGTAACTAAAGCTGTAATTTTTGACTTCATAAACTCCTTATCCAAACATTGTAACATTAATCCTGACACATTTTGTCACAGATTTGCTGAATTTCCCTTGATTCTACTTCCCATTTCTTTCCTCAAATACTCTGAAATAATTTTACCTTGTTCCCTCTTCCTTGGTTAGTTTTTATATTCTCATATTAAAAATCAATTTAATTAATGCTTTTTAAAATTTAGCCATATTTATGTCAAACTTTGTAAAATGAGCTCACAAAAATACATGTCCTTAATATATAAATGTGTATGTGAATGACATGAAGTTATATTTTAGGTATACATATTCGTATGCACACACATACATACACTGAAAACCTATTTCAAATCCTCTAAAATTAATGAAATTTCATATGGTGATAGAGTTTAAATCTTTTCCTGTTCTTACATTGGGAATAATAGAAAGTAATATACAACAATTTATATCAATACAAAATGAATGTCCTAAAACTAAAATGAGCTTCTAAAAATTGTGTCATAAAATTAACTTTAAAGCATTCAAAAATAGCATATATTAAGTGATTCTGTATCTCTACTCCTTACAGTCAATTTGGTTTAAGAAATATAATTACTAGCACTAGCCTGTTTAAATATTATATACCACATATTAAATATCTTTTGTTTTCCCTGGACATTATATTTTGCAACATAAACATGTATCCTCTATCCCCTGTAATCTTAGAGAAAAGATTATAGAAGATAGCTCTATCTCTGTATATGCATATATATGTATATATAAATTAAATATATATAAAACCCATTATGTTTTATAAGGATAAGTCATGCAAGACACAAGTTACCGCTGTGCAGATACAAAAAAAAGTTCATAACAAAAACCTAAGTTAATAATCAAATTAAAAATATTAGTTTAATCATTTGGCAATGTATGCATATATCAAAACATCACATTGTATCCCATAAATATGTATAATTGCCCTTTGAGCAACATAGATTTGAATGCGTGGGTCCACTTATACATGGATTTTCTTCTGCCTCTGCCAGCCTAGAGACGGCAAGATCAACCATTCCTCTTCCTTCTCCTCCTGAGCCTATTCAGTGTGAAGACGATGAGAATGAAGACCTTTATGATGATCCACTTCCATTTAATGAATAGCAAATATACTTTCTCTTTCTTATAATTGTTTAATAACATATTTCCTCTCTCTTATTTTGTTATGAAAATACAGTATATTATGTATAATGTATTTATATATGTATCTACATATATAAGTATATATACTGTATGTTATATATATATAAAATATATGTTAATCAATTGTTCATGTTATCAGTCGAGCTTCTGGTAAATAGTAGGCTACTCATAGTTAAAAGAGGAGTCAAAGTTATTTGCAGATTTTAGTTGGGCTCAGTGGCTCACGCCTGTAATCCCAGCACTTTGGGAGCCTGAGGCAGGAGGATCACTTGAGGCCAGGAGTTCAAAAGAAATCTGGGCAACATAGCAAGACCCCAGTCTTCACAAAAAATAAAAAAAGAATTAGCCAGGGGTAGTGGCACATGCTTGTATTCCTAGCTACTTGGAATGAAGCTGAGGTGGGAGGATTACTTGAGTTCAGGAGTACAAAACTGCAGTGAGCCATGACCTCCACTGCACTCAAGCCTGGGCAATAGAGCAAGAGTCTGCCTCTTAAAAAAAAAAAGTCATATGCAGGTTTCTGACTATGTAGAAGATTGATGCCCCTAATTCCTATATTGTTCAAGTGTCAACTGTAAAATTATTGCTTGTCAACTAAAATTTTTTAAAAAACAGACTTAGGGAGACTATCAACAAAATTTTTTAAAATAAATAAAAATAGCAAATACCCCATACCCACACACACACAAAAATGGATTTTTTTTTGATAATTGCCGATGTTGTTTTGCTATTTAGTGAAAGAAGTTCACTTTAGATGGTGGTGCTAGGGTGTGGCTCAGGAAAGAATTATTTATAGGGTTTTTAAAGTGTGCTTTAGGAGAAGACATGGGAATTATTCTATACTCATATAGCTTCTGTCAAGGAGAAAAGTATACAGAAGTCAGCATTAAGCAGTTAATGAAAGTTATAAATAAATTTGAGCAGCACTTTCCAAGTATTATTCTAATTTATTTTTATCTCTATTTACCTATCATCAATCTTATCTATTATCTATCTATCTATCTATCTATCTATCTATCTGTCTGTCTGTCTGTCTGTCTGTCTGCCTGTCTGCCTGTCTATCATTTAATCTTACAGCTTATTTAGAAAAGTGTTCATATAGCTATCATTTAGTAGTTAAAGATGATGAGGCACATCTTTGTTCTGCAACATACCTAAGTTTCTTACAGAGCAAATGCAAAGCTAGAATTGGATTCATGATTCTAGATGAGAATCTGAATTATTAACAATTATTGTTTAGAAGATTATCAGCCACTCAAACACCACACACACACACACACACACACACACACATGCACACAAGTACGGTATATTTGCATGCATGTTAATCTATTTGAAACTTCATCTGTTTCTTTATATTTTTCTACCTCCCTTGTGAGATTTCTTTTGGATCTCTACATTGGTAATCATTTGTATGAAGTAGATGTCAACAACTTAGTTTTGCTATCACTCAGTCTATTTTCTGTTTCTCCTTAACAGTAACCATCTGTTACCTTTATTAAATATCATATAATTAGATGCTTGAAATTTCAGCTGCATAAAGTTTAAGCGTATATTAGCCAGGAGAGTGTTGATTCTAAGTGATGGAAACTAAATTCAATCTAGTTTAGAAAATAAGGAGACTGTTTTGCATTACACAGTCTGAGAAGGAGAAACACAAAAAAAGGCAGAGAAACTACTGAGTTTTGGGAATAACTAGAGTGTTGGGAAGACAAGACAGTCTCTGTCTTTGTCTGTCTCCCCCACTTCCTCTCCCGCTCCTTGTATCTGTATCTTTAAAGCCTGTCAATTTTGTTTCTCCACAGGGTTTGCTATGGTCTGAATATTTGTGTTCAAAATTCATTGTTGAAATCCTACCCTGCCAAGGTGATATCAGGATGTTACTTGGGAGGTGATTAGGTCATGAGAGGCAAGACTCCATAAATGGGATTTTTTTTTTTTCTTTTTCAGAGTCTCACTCTGTCTCCCTGGCTGAAGCGCAGTGGCATGATCTTGGCCCACTGCAACCTCCGTCTCCTAGGTTCAAGTGATTCAAGCGATTCTCCTGCCTCAACCTCCAGAATAGCCAGGACTACAGGTGGTGCCACAACGCCTGGCTAATTTTTGTATTTTTTTTAGTAGAGACGGGGTTTCACCATGTTGGCCAGGATGGTCTCAAACTCCTGACCTCAAGTGATCCGCCTGCCTGGGCCTCCAAAAGTGTTGGGATCACAGGCGTGAGTCCTGGCGCCCAGCCCATGAATGGGATTCTTAAGAAATCCCAGAGAGTTAACAAGCGTCTTCCACCATGTGAGGACACATTGAAAAGGCACCATCCTATGAACCAAGAAATAGCCTCTTACCAGACCCAGAATCTGCCATTTCCTTGATCTTAGACTTCTCTGAAACTGTTAGGAATAAATTTCTGGGTAGTTTATAATATTGTGTTATAACAACCCAAACGGACTAAGAGTTTCTCCACATAATGGGAAACATAGGCACAGACACTCTAAGAATGTCACATCCCATGCTTTCTGCTGTCATATGATTTACTTTTTGGTCTCAGTTCCCAATTTTACAACCCCAGAAAAGAATAATAATTGGTTATTGATAACTAGCCACCTCAGTGCCAGTGAACTATGGCCAAAGAGTAGATTATTTAATGTTTCCATTTCCACTGGAGCAGTTGGAATTTAAAAAAAAGGAGCAGCTCCCAAATGAAGGAGGAAGGAAGACAAGAGAAGGAATGTAATGCTAGTCAGACAAAATTAAATAAATAAAATAAATATAATTCATGTACTACAAAGCAATAAATGAAAGAATACTATATAAATGTTTATTCTTTGTTTGTTTAAAAAGAACAGGCCAGTGGATTTTTATGTTAATCAAGATAATAAATCACTACTATTATAGACCATTTACAACAACTTAGAGATACCCTTTGTTAATTTTAATAAACAGAGATAATAAACAGAGATACCCTTTGTTAATTTTAATAAACAATTAGTCTAATTGCTAATAATTTTATTCTACATTTATAATATATATTAGCATTATACAAGTTGTTCTAATACTTATGAAGATTCATGTTGTATAAAATAAATCAATGCTGGATACTGGAGTGATGAGACCATGATTTCACAATTTTTCACAGAAATCTCCACTCTCAGGACAGAAGTAGATGATGTTGAACTCCCTGTGCTTTTTTCTCTATCCATTGCTATGTTGAGAAGATTATGGATTTCCTAGGCAAGACCTTTAACATTTTGTACAGGTTTTTATTTTCTTTTCACTTAATTGGTTGAGGATAACATAAGATGTTAAACTGAAATTACAATTAAAATAAATGTATGAATGAAAGTACTAATCATCTAGCTTTCTTCCACTAGCACACACACAAAAAAGTAGAATATTCTAAAACATTTGTTTTGTCTGAAGGTCAAGTTGTGATAATTTCAGGAAATTCAGGGGTGAGTGTCAGAGATAATCACACACACACACACACAAATTGATTGGACATTATTAGCTTTAATTAATGAAAGACAGGATAGATATGAAAAATATATTTTAAAGTATGGGAAATAAATAAGACAGAGGAAATACCCCAATATAATGGTATTTGCATTTTATGTATATATAAGTTGATTAAACTCTCTTATCAAAATAGAGATTCACAGATTAAAAGAAAGCTTTTAAAACAGATCCAGTAACATGTACTACAAAAGAAATATATAATGGGGAAAAGGGGTGAAAATAAAGAAAACAGAAAAATACACCCAAGGCAATTAGGAGTCACAAGACAATGTTGGTACAATGTTTACACATTATCAAATAAAATTTAAGGCAAAACATTACAGAGTATAAAAATATTATATAATAATAAAATATAAAGCTTAATGGAATGTTGTCTTCATAATTATATGCAAATAAATGTTGGGGTTATGTTTATATGTGAATAGAGCTTCAAACAATAAATAAAGCAACAACTTACAGAACCAAAGAGAGAAACAGGTAAATCAACATTTTTATTTGGATTTTAAAATTGCATTTTTGTCAGAAGCTGAAATTTGCAGAAAAAATATTACATAAAATTATTCCAGATTTAATATCACAATTAATGTCCTCATTGCATGTATATACTTTAAGTGTGTGTATGTATGTACATTTTACACTTGATTACCAGTACACTTGGAGCATTAGTAAAAATTGATATTAGTCTTAATAAACTTAATAAACTTTAACATTTTAAAACAACACAGAACTCGTATTCCAAATAAACTTAAAATTGAAAAGAATAACTAGAAAAAAACTACATACTTTGAAAACTAATCAATAAATAAACTCTGTATAAATGATAAATCAGGAGAATAATTATAAAATAGTCAGAAATGTATTATAATGAAAATACTCAAACCTAAATGCATGGAATAGAGCTGAAAATATTTAAAAATATATTTGTACCTTTTTTTGAAAAAATAATAAAATAACTGAACACAAATGAATATTCAACTCGAGAAGACAGGAAAAGTGCAACAAAGAAAGCCAGAAGAGTAAAGGAAGGAAATAATAAAAATAAACAGAAATTAATTAAATATACACTTTTAAAGAGGCCAAAAAGGCAAATCTTTGAAAATATCAATGACAGAAAATCTTATTCTCTGGAAAAGGATCAAATATAAGAAGTGAGAAGATGAAAATGAAGTAAAACTAAAATAAGAATATAATTCAGACAATTAAGATTAAGTACATTATGAACTATGTATTAATATTACGTATCAGTGAATTTTGAATCCTAGGTGAAAGGATTATTGGAATCATTGTAAAATGCTAAATTTGAAGAAGTGAAAATGAGTAAACCAATGTTCTTAAATTAACTGAAATGGTAGAAAAAAAACAGAAAATAGCATGAAGAAATTTATGTTTTATAAGGATGCACACATTTAAGACCTTATATTTGATGTATACATATATCATACGAGAGTGGGCACTATGGAGAGAGAAAATAGTAGTAAAGAGTAAAAATCAGGGAGAAAAAAATGCAATACAATGCAAAGAGAAATATAATGATACAGATTCTTAGATAAACTGATAACAACAATGTCCCGATTACTGGAGAGGAAAGTAAAATAAGAAATAAATATTGTATTAATGACAGTATGTTTTTGTTTTTGTTTTTTTTTTGAGACAGAGTCTCGCTCAATGACAGTACATTTTACATAGCTTTATGTAACAAAGAAACTAAGTTAACACCCACAACTTTTACCATCCCTATAAAAAATATTCCAGGGACAGCAACTATAGATTCATTAACTGCTTACACTTATTGCAATTTTAAATGCAATATAAAGTATCATACCTGAATAAACAAGTAAATGACAAAAGTATCAAAACATTATTGGTTATTGTGACAGAGTAAATCTTACATCTGCCTCACGCTGGAAACTTTTTAGTTTGATCAGTTTTAGTTATGAAACCATTACATAATAACTCGTAAATAATTTATAAGTTCTCTCTATTTTGGGAAAATAGTGCAAAGAAAAATGTCTGTATTTATTTGGCTGTTTGCAGTATAAACAAGGACTAAAACTAAGGAGTGAGATGCCCCAGGTTTTCTGCATGTAGGTGTTCATGGTTAGATCAAATGTGTTTTCTGACTTCCCCTTTCTCTACTTTGTTATAAACTCACATAACTAGAAATCAGTTTCTGTCACCTAAAATATAAGGTCTGTATTTATGCATCATGTTCCATAAACATAAGGCAAACAGTCCCAATAAAACAAACTATTATTGTAAAGGAGGGAATGTAAATATTCTACTGTTGACTACTTCTCTAGAAGCATTGGAACAAACCTCTTAAAACTAATTCAATAACTGAGTTTTCATTGAATTTAATTAAAGGCATTCTATATTGATTTTAAAAGCAAGATTGCTGATCCACCAAGATGGTTTGTTGTTATCTTATCAAACCATCTACACCCATATATTTGCCAAATCATAGCACAATAAAAGCTCTTACCCATCCTAAATGATGAAGTGTTGCAATAACTTTGTAAATGAAGGTACTCTAGTCAATAAGCACCTTGTGATTGATTGTTATGATTCATTATTATTTCTAAATCATTCATACTCAGTTCTAAACCCCTCATACATCATGTTAGACTATATATAAAATTACAAGTCCTATTTTTATCAAATTGAATCAACAAATCCTACTCAAGCTTTCTTGGTAACGCTTGATTTAATGCTTTCATTAAGAGTTATTTTAGAAACTTTCTCATTTGGTTACTTTTTTGTAATTTACTTCCAGAGGAGGGAATTTGCTTGACATATTTCCAATGTTGTTACAACAAGGTACATAAATCAAAAATAATACAAAAAATAATAATCCTGCCAAAAAATTGGTAGAATTTTCTTTTACAGAGCCAAATATAGTCAGAATGCTACGTTCCTAGATCATAACACTCTGTAAATCTCTACCAACTACACCCCTAAAGCACAACAGACACATATACAGCACTAAACATATACAACCCATACAACACACATACAACCCACACAACCACGTATAGCCTGAAATGGTTTGATGTTGTGTTTTCTCTAAATTTATATTAAAATTTAATCCCCAATGCAACAGCTGTAAGAGGTGGAACATTTAGGTGGTGAGCAGGCCATGAAGGCTCTGCCCTCATGAATGGGATTTGTCCCTTATAAAAGGGCTGGAGAGAATGAGGTAGGACCTTTTTGCCCTTTTACCTTTCTGCCCGTTCCGCCATATGAGGATAAGGAATTCATCTTCTCCAGATGGTGCACATTTGGAAGCAGAAATTAAGCCTTCATCAGACACTAAACTTGACATTCGCTTCATCTTGAACTTCCCAACCTTCAGAACTGTGATAAGCAAATTTCTACTGTTCACAAATTACCTAGCCTGTAGTATTCTCTAATAGTAGCCCAACACGACTAAGACACTGCTCATTTCTTCCACAGAGTCTTCTTTTCTCAAGCCATTTCCCTTGCCTGGCATATTTTTCCCCTTCTTGTTTGTTTTGATTTAATGATTTTGTTAACAAGCCAAAAAAAAAGAAAAGAGAGAGAGAAAATAGAAAATGACTGAATGAATGAAATGGAACAGAAGTTTTTAACCTGAACTCATATAAAATGCATCCTTCTATTCCCTAGGTTAAAGTAGTTGTTTAATCTTTTATGTATTCATGGTAGGTAGAAAACTGAGTATGGGGACACAAACTGAGAATGGGGCCTGTAGAGGCTGAGAAAGGCAAGGAAACAGTTTCTCTGAAGCCTGCAGTTCCATTGTCAACTTGATTTTAGAACTTCTGACCTCTAGAACTGTAAGGTAGTAAACCTGTGTTGTTCAAAGCCACAATATTTCTGGTAAGTTATTACAGCAGCAATAGGCAGGAAAGTAAAACAGTATCCATGAACTCCTTTTACATTCTTCAGAAATATGTCTGCTTATTTCCCTTCGCCATAAGATTTTCAAGAGCATCAGGCTTCCTATAACTGTTGATATAGTTTGGTTGTGTCCCCACCCAAATCTCAGCTTGAGTTGTAATAATCCCTATGTATCAAGGGTGGGGCCAACTGGAGATAATTGAAACATGGGGGCAATTTCCCCTATACTGTTTTCATGGTAGTGAATAAGTCTCACAAGATCTGATGGTTTTATAAATGGGAGTTCCCCTGCACAAGCCCTCTTGCCTGCTGCCATGTAAGATGTGCCTTTGCTTCTCCTTTGCCTTCCACCATGATTGTGAGGCCTCCTCAGCCATGTGGAAGTGTGAGTCCATTAAACCTCTTTCCTTTATAAATTACCCAGTCTTGGGTATGTCTTTATTAGCAGCGTGAGAACAGATTAATACACCTGTAAATTAGAATTTCGGTGTGGATCAAGCTTTCCTCAAAAAGAGATTTTACAATGTCAGCTAGATCTTATTTCCACCTACTTATTATTTGTTTTAAATTTTACTCTGTCTTTGCAGATATAGCATGTAAATTTATATTAATTTCTAACGTATATTCTAGAATTATTTTGGAACTATCAAAGCTATTATAAACAAATGAATTTCTTAACTAGAAAACAGAATAACACATGGTCCAGCTCAGCAAAGTCACATGCAAAAAACAGATGTGGGCCTGGGCATGGTGGATCACACCTGGAATCCCTGTACTTTGGGAGGCCAAGGGAGGTAGATAGCTTGAGTCCAAAAGTTGAACACAGCCTGGGCAACATGGCAAAAACCCATCTCTACAAAAAACACAAAAAAATAGCTGGGCATGGAGGAACATGTCATAGTCCCAGCTACTTTGGAGGCTGAGATGGGAGGACTGCATGAGCCCAGAAAGTGGAGGTTGTGGTGAACTATGGTCGTGCCACTGTACCCCAGCCTGGGCAGCAAAGCAAGAGCCTGTCTCCAAAACAAAAACAAAAGAAAACCAAATGTGACTCCAAGTATCTTGAAGAAACATAAAGACTATTCCTATTGATTAATTAGGAAGGTAATCCTGGCAACATCAAATAGACACCTTTATATTACAAACTTAGAGAGTTTATTCATAAACACTGATCTGGTCCTCGCAAGTTCCCCCTCAGGATAGCTACTAAAATTTCACCAAACCTTTTCCTTTTTTTTAATGATAGCTCTTTAAAATTATTTTAAATTGATCTGTAATAGATATACATATTTTCAGGGTACATGTGATTTGATACATTCGTATAATCAAATGAGGGTAAATGGAATATCCAACACCTTAAATATCTATATTTTATTGATGTTAGGAATACTTGAATTTTTCTCTTCTGGCTATTTTGATGTTACCTATAGTCACCCTACTGCTCTATCTAACACCAGGACTTATTTCTTCCACCTAATGCATATTGGTACCCATTCATCAACCTCTCTTTATCTGCCCTGATATGGTTTGGCTCTACGTCCCCACCCAAATCTCATATTGAATTGTAATTCCAGTGTGCTGGGGGAGTGACCTGGTGGGAGGTGACTGAGTCCTGAGGGCAAGACTTCTCCCTTGCTATTCTCATGATAGAGCTCTCAGGAGACCTGGCTGTTTGAAAAATGTGTGGTGCTTTCCCCCACTTTCCCCTCGCCTCTCCTGCCACCTTGTGAAGGAGGTGCTTGCTTCTCCTTCCACCATGATTGTAAGTTTCCTGAGGACTTCCCAGCCATGCAGAACTGTGAGTCAATTCAACATATTCTCTTTAAAAATCCCCCAGTCTCAGGTAGTTCTTTACAGCAGTGAATCTACTCTCTGTCTTCACCCAATGTTTTCTACTCACTTGACTTTCTTTATTTACTCTCATCCCAGTTCCAGCCTGTCTCCAGATCCAAAGAGAGTTCATCACCCCTTGTCTGAATAGACCCTCTGGACTTCAGCTTCCAGTGGTTGGCAGCACCACCTCACTCCAGGATAGCTGCAGGACCAGGCAGCTCTGTGCTCCCTTCTGTGATTTATCTGATGGCATTTAAAAATTACATAAGATAATAATAGAAAATAATATCCTCACCGCATTAATGTGTCACACTACAATATTTTGGTCAACAACAGACCACATATACACTGTGGTCCCATAAGATTATAATGGATCTGAAAAAATTCCTGTTGCTTAGTGATGTCTTAATGACCCTGTGTAGGCCCAGGCTAACATGTGTGTTTTGGTCTTACTTTTTAACAAAAAAAAGTTTTAACAGCAAAAAAATAAAAATTAAAAATAAATAAATAAATAGAAAAAAGCTTCTAGAATAAAGATATACAGAAGGAAATATTTTTTATTATTATTATACTTTAAGTTTTAGGGAACATGTGCACAATGTGCAGGTTAGTTACATATCTATACATGTGTCATGTTGGTGTGCTGCACCCATTAACTCGTCATTTAGCATTAGGTATATCTCCTAATGCTATCCCTCCCCCCTCTCCCCACCCCAAAACAGTCCCCAGGGTGTGATGTTCCCCTTCCTGTGTCCATGTGTTCTCATTGTTCAATTACCATCTATGAGTGAGAATATGCGGTGTTTGGTTTTTTATCCTTGCGACAGTTTAGTGAGAATGATGATTTCCAATTTCATCCATGTCCCTACAAAGGACATGAACTCATCATTTTTTAAGGCTGCACAGTATTCCATGGTGTATATGTGCCACATTTTCTTAATCCAGTCTATCATTGTTGGACATCTGGGTTGGTTCCAAGTCTTTGCTATTGTGAGTAGTGCCACAATAAACACACATGTTCATGTGTCTTTATAGCAGCATGATTTATAGTCCTTTGGGTATATACCCAGTAATGGGATGGCTGAGTCAAATGGTATTTCTAGTTCTAGATCCCTGAAGAATCACCACACTGACTTCCACAATGGTTGAACTAGTTTACAGTCCCACCAACAGTGTCAAAGTGTTCCTATTTCTCCACATCCTCTCCAGCACCTGTTGTTTCCTGACTTTTTAATGATTGCCATTCTAACTGGTGTGAGATAGTATCTCATTGTGGTTTTGATTTGCATTTCTCTGATGGCCAGTGATGATGAGCATTTGTTCATGTTTTTTTTGGCTGCATAAATGTCTTCTTTTAAGAAGTGTCTGTTCATATCCTTTGCCCACTTTTTGATGGGGTTGTTTGTTTTTTTCTTGTAAATTGGTTTGAGTTCATTGTAGATTCTGGATATTAGCCCTTTGTCAGATGAGTAGGTTGCAAAAATTTTCTCCCATTTTGTAGGCTGCCTGTTCACTCTGATGGTAGTTTCTTTTGTTGTACAGAAGCTCTTGAGTTTAATTAGATCCCATTTGTCAATTTTGGCTTTTGTTGTCATTGTTTTTGGTGTTTTAGACATGAAGTCCTTGCCCATGCCTATGTCCTGAATGGTAATGCCTAGGTTTTCTTCTAGGGTTTTTATGGTTTTAGGTCTAACATTTAAGTCTTTAATCCATCTTGAATTAATTTTTCTATAAGGTGTAAGGAAGGGATCCAGTTTCAGCTTTCTACATATGGCTAGCCAGTTTTCCCAGCATCGTTTATTAAATAGGGAATCCTTTCCCCATTGCTTGTTTTTCTCAGATTTGTCAAAGATCAGATAGTTGTAGATATGTGGCATTATTTCTGAGGGCTCTGTTCTGTTCCATTGATCTATATCTCTGTTTTGGTACCAGTACCATGCTGTTTTGGTTACTGTAGCCTTGTAGTATAGTTTGAAGTCAGGTAGCGTGATGCCTACAGCTTTGTTCTTTTGGCTTAGGATTGACTTGGCGATGTGGGCTCTTTTTTCGTTCCATATGAATTTTAAAGTAGTTTTTTCCAATTCATAGAGAAGGAAAACATTTTTGTGTACAATGTGTTTGTGCTTTTGTTGCCTGTTTAGGGTAGTTGTCCAGGTTCTTGGCGTTTTTAACAGAGAATTGAACAAAACACACAAACAAAGCAAGAAAGTGAAGGCAGGGATTTAAACAAAGTACACTCCATAGGGAAGGAAAGGGCTTGAGCAAGCAGCTCAAGAGCATTGATTACAGAATTTTCTGGGGTTTCAATACCCTTTATATGTTTCCCACTGGTTCATTCTGCGCAAATGAAGTAGTGGCCGCCCATCAGTCTGATTGGTTGCAGGAGGGAACCGGTTGGAGGTACTTTCCTTTTCAACTGCCACGCAGAAAAAGGAGGGGTTGCAACTGCCACGCAGCAACTGCCACGCAGAAGAAGGAGGGACTGTGACTGCCGTGCAGCAACTGCCACACAGAAAAAGGAAGGGTTGCAACTGCCACGCAGCAACTGCCACGCAGAAAAAGGAGGGATTGTGACTGCCATGCAGCAACTGCCACACAGAAAAAGGAGGGGTTGAAAAGGGAGTAGCCTCTGATATTCAGTCAATATGAATCAGCCTTAGGTTCCCTGCCTCAAGACCCTATTCTCCTGCCTCACTTTAAGCTAAGTGTTATTACAAAAGAGTCAAAAAGTTAAGACAAAATTTAAAGGTTTATAAAGTAAAAAAAGTTACTGTGAGCTAAGTGTAACTTATTGAAAACTTTTTTTTTAATTTAGTATAATCAAACTGTGTTTATACAGTCTATAGTAGTATACAGTAACATCCTAGACCTCCACATTCCCTCACCACTGACTCACTCACTCACCAACTCACTCAGAGCAACATCCAGTCCTGGAAGCTCCATTCACAGTAAGTACCTTATACAGGTGTACCATTTTTACGTGTTTTATAGTGTATTTCTACTGTGCCTTTTCCATATTTAAATTTATTTAAATACACAAATATTACATGTTAAAATTGCCTATAGGATTCAGGATGGTAACGTGCTGTACAGGCTTGTAGCTAAGTAGCAATAGGCTCTGCCATATAGAAGGTGCAGTAGGGTATACCATCTAGGTTTGTATAAGTATACTCATTGATGTTCGTACAACAATGAAATCACCTAGTTATGCATTTCTCAGAATGTATCCCCATTGTCAAGTGATGCGTGACTGTATATTAATATGAAGATGAAACCTAGCTATGTAAAGAGATTTTTTACATGTGCGTTTGTCTTCATCTGTTCCCAAAGCTCCCCTAAAATGCAGTGAATATATTTTTTAAATTATAAACCCACTAACACAAAGAAAAGAACAATAGCAATAACATTTTAAAATCTAGAAAAAAGGAAAATTTCTTAGTGATTGACATGACTTAGAAACTTAAATCCTAGGCCAGTTTTGGGAAAATTAGAAAAAAATCAAAGGAACATAATTTATAACTCAAAACCTGCAAATTGCCCAGAATTCCAGAAGTCAGATATTTCTGGAAATAGGAGAGACGGTGGATCTAAAAAGAAATTTGATTGATGTTTGTTTAAGAAATAAACTAACATTCATAATGATTGTAGAAAAGATGAAATGAATGATGTGGGGACATTTGAGTAATATAAGAAAATTAGATTCATAAGTTAGAAAATATAAGAAGTTGAATTCATAAGTTACAGCTAATAGCAGGTAAATTCCAAACAAATAAATATTTCAACATAAAAGTAGACTTATAAATCAATGAAATAGAAAAATATTTCACAGGAGTGGTGAAGAAGACCACTTGATGACACAAAATTCAAAACTCATAAAATATGCATTAAGTATGAATACATAAAATTTTTTAATTGCATAAGGAAATAAAAACACCATAAGTAAAATCAGAAGACAAAGGACAAATAGGAAAAAATATGAACGACATCATGAACAAAAATTAATTTACCCAAGGAATATTTTTTAAAAACTGAACACTGATTAATAACTAAATAGAAAATAAAATTTGGTGAAAGACATGAACAATTTGTAGAATAATCAAGAATCATAGAATATGATACGAAGATTTCTCGATATAAAACAGTTTTCATTCCACATAAGACAAATTTTGTTTATTAAAGATATGCCTAGATGTCGTTATTTTTCTGCCTCTTAAATTGACAAAATCGAAAGCTTAGTATGGCATGCAGCTTTGGAACTATCTCACAAAATTGCAAATGTATATAACATTTGACCAAGAAATTGCACTATTGAGAATTTTCTTACAGCATATTTGCCCATGCATTAAACAGCTTAAAAGCAGGGTTATTTATTGCAATATTATTTTCAGAACAAGAGATGAGAGTTAATCAAGTGTTCATGAAGAGAGGACTCATTAAGTAAATGATAGTATATAAAAAAGAAGTTTCCTATGTACTGACACCAAAAAAGACATGCAAATTTCATTAAGTGCAAAAAGCAAGAAAGCAGTCTCCCTTCTGTGTATAAAAGGAGAAACATGCATTTTAATTTGTATAAAAATCTCTGCAGAATTTATAAAATCACCTATTTTGAGAGTTGAAGACTGGATACATGTGGGAGAAGTGAAGAAGTAATGCTTTTTTATGGTAAAACATTCTGTATTGTTAATTTTCTAAAATGAATATATATATATATATAAATTATCCAAAAGAATGGAAGAAAGGAATCATTAGGAAACCAATAAGAGATATTTGAAAGGTATGTATGCATGTATATGTCCTCTCACACATACACCCACATCAAACAAATAAATACATACCCTCACCCACATCAAGGAAATAAATTACACAAATACATATATTTTTAAATATCAAAAATAAAAAAACAAGTAAAGCAACAAAATATGAGAGGTATAAGATGGAAAATAAAAAATCATCAAATATTTCAAGACATCATCCTAAAATCATTCCAGATGGGAAATTCTCTTAAAGCGCCCAACACAATGTGAATGAAAGTATATCCATCTCAAGGCATATTATCCTTAAATTTCAGAATACTGTGAAAATTATATGCTTCCTGAAAGAATGAAAAACAAAATAAAAACTAAACAGGTATTATTGGAGGGATACCTAATAAGAAAGACATTGGATTTATTAAAAATGACATCAAAGGTAGGATAATAATTTTTTAAATGCCTTTTAATTTTGTGAGGAATCTAGAATTCTATACCTAGCCATGTTTTCAATTAAATGTGAGGGTGGAATAGGGACATTTTCAAACCTTACAACATTTTCTCTCTTGCACATTTTCTCAGGAAGCTATTGGAAGAGATGCTCAAAGAAGAAAAAATTACCATAATCCAATAAAGAAGACCTGAGATCCAGGAAGCAGATGATCTGAACTGCAGAGAAAGTTCAGGAAAGTTCCCTCATTGATGATGATGGGAAATAACAGTAAATTCTGTACAGCAATCTTGGACAACAACCAATCTAAACTGGAACAGTGCAGAGGCAATCAACAGAGAATATAATATTGGTAGAATGCCTGAAACTTTTGATTGTATTCACAGGAAACAAACAATTGGAAGACAGTTTATGAATGAATTAGTGATAAGCATTTTTTTTCAACTTTTATTTTAGATTCAAGGGTACATGTGCAGGTTTGGTGCCTGGGTATATTGGGTGACGCTGAGGTTTGTGTTACAAATGATCCCATCATCCAGGTACTGAGCATGGTATCCAGTAGTTAGTTTTTAACCCTTCTCCTGTCTCCTCCTGGTGGTCTCCAGTTTCTACTGTTGCCATCTTTATGTCCATGAGTATACAATGTTTAGCTCCCACTTGTGAGAACATGCAGTATTTGCCTATTATTTGTTTATTTGTTGAGGCATACTTTCACTCTGTAGCTCAGGGTGTAGTGCAGTGGCCCAATCTCGGCTCACTGCAACCTACGCTTCCTGTGTTCAAGCGATTCTCTTGCCTCGGCCTCCCCAGTAGCTAAGATTACAGGCACCCACCACCATGCCTGACTAATTTTTGTATTTTAATAGAAACAGGGTTTCACCCTGTTGGCCAGGCTGGTTTTGAACTCCTGATCTCAAGCGATCCACTCACCTTGGCCTCCCAAACGGCTGGGATTACAGGCTTGAGCCGCTGCGCCCAGCCAGTATTTGCTTTTCTATTCCTGCATTAATTTGCTTAGGATAATAGCCCTCAACTTCATCCATGTTGCTGCAAAGAAAATAATTTTGTTCTTTTTTAGGGCTGCATAGTATTCCATGGTGTATATGTACCACATTTGTTTTATTTAATCCACTGTTGATGGACACCTGGATTTGTTCTATGTCTTTGCTACTACAAACAGGGTTGTGATGAATATGCAAAGTCATGTGTCTCCTTGAGAGAAATATTTTTAAAATACAATAAAATAAACCAAAAAAAATTAATGTCAGGGCTAACATACAGTTGTTAGAGAAAAAAATATTTTGTTATATAGATAGACACTAGATTTAACATAATAATAGTTACGTAAGTAGTCGAAGTTCATATGATCAAAATTATTATTTAGCTTTTTTAAAAGAATGCAGTTATAAGAGATATACCATTAATGGTGAATAGTTCTAGTAAAAGCAAGCTAAGCTCTCTGTCACATTCCATGGAGGGAACTTAATAAGCCCTGAAACTGAAAGTTCAAGAAGGAAAAGTGCAAGTCCTACATGAATTGATCAATGATTGCCTCTGGCAAGTATTGGTGTGAATGGGGAGGCAAAATTGCTAGTTTGGTTAATAAGCTATGTAACTGTTTGATAATTCTTCACTTGCGTGTAAACTTCGGTACAAATAAAAGCTAATGAAAACAGAAAGAGAATTATTAAATCATCATAACAAAGTTAACATTTTTCATCATTTTTCACTTGTTCAAAGATCATAAGAAATTTTCATCTTAATTTTCAAACATCAACTAATGTTTCTACTCTCCCTGAGTACCACAAAAAGCCTTCTGTGGACAGTCTAAGTGGCAATGACACATTAGATTTGTCAAAAATTACTTTCAGATGTAAATCAATTTGAGAATGAACTGATGCTCTGAAACTGGAACTTACTTGTTGCTCAAATTTGCCCCAAAATAAAATAATTTTCAATCATAGGAGAATTCACAGGGCCCAGCTCTCCATTGGTGTTCTAATCTATTCTCTGACCGCTATGCTGTACACAAGAATCCTCAATGGTTTTTCTGGAACCCAAGACGGAAATAATATCCCAAATAATGCTTGCTCTAAGAGTATCACTCACCCAGGGGCTTTACCACCTGCAACTTTCCCTTTTACCAGTTTTGCTACAGATTTTTATGAACATAGTTCCCCAGTCACCAGGGCCACAGATGTTTGAAATACTTTTCTGTCTTTTTTTTAAGTGATAAACAACTGAATTCCTACTAACTTTTACTCCACGAGTGACTTTACAATACATTAAAAAAAGATAAGCTGTCGGTATTCTTTTCTTTAAAAACTGTAAAATGCCTTTCTGCTTATTTCTTATACTACATTGTCTCTCAGATAATACATTGATGTAATTTTGGATAGTGTTTTAATGAAGAAGTTGACAGTCAGTAATGCACATTAATTAAAATATGTAAAAATCTATATTCATAACTCTACTTTGAATTTTAAATTTCAGTGAAAACATGTCATACTGTAGACATGCTCAGAAAATTCTACATATTTATTTATCCAGTCCTCATCCAACAGATATCCCGATGGCAATAGAATGCAATTTGTAAAAAGTTTTATAAAATAAGTGGGTTTAACCGAAATTCAACTTTCATTAACTGTTGATTGAGCACTCTGTGACTAGTTTAAGTATTAGAAATACAGTAGTAAACAAATTCTACCAAATTCTTGACCTCAGCTACTTTCCATTTCACTGGTATTACTTGATATTTTTAAAGATTACAAATATAGGTCAATAGGTCTCCATGAAATATAAAAATAGTAAAAAGAAGGAGAAAAAAGAGGAAAGGGAAGGGAAATAAAGTATACAAGTCATACATTATCTGTTCTAGTCAACACAATAATTCATTTTCTATTGTTTTGACATCTGGGTGGTGGGGGAACCCACAACTCGCATCCTTCATTGACTATGTTTGCAAAGTTTGGAGAGAAAATTTGCAGGGTCCCATTTTAGATGGCTAAGTCTGAGATGCCAATTAGACATGCCACAGGAGATGTAGAATAATAGCTGAATATTTCAGTCTAGAATTCAGTAAAGGATTTCAACTGAAGATAAAATGTGGAAGTCATCAGCCTGTAGATGATAAAGCACATAGCAATTCTGACATAGATTATAATGAAATTTAGAAATCTGAACACCACTGATTTGTCAATCCCCCCTTCATCCTCTTCCTTTTTCTCTCCTTTGTCTCCTCTTCCTCCTTTTTTCTTATTTCTTTCTCCTCCTCATTCTCCTTACACTCTTTCTTCTTCTCCTCCTCCTCCTCCTGCTCTGCTTGGTGAGCAGATGGGACTGAGTTAAATTACAAGCATTTTCTTTGTTTCTCTATACTTTTCTTTATGGCACTTTAGTAAATGAGGCCTTGCTCCTCTCCCATAGGTATATGTGTATTGCTTATACTGTTGGCTTTGAAATACTACTAATATGCTCTACTCACCTTGCTTGCAGTCCATTTTAGATTTTTGAATGTCACCAACTGTATCCTCTGTTTTTACCCAACTACCAAAACTTAAATAGAAGCACATATTATTTTATTTCTTCAGCGACTGTCCAATCTAAGGGTAAACTAGGCCAATCCATAAAGATGGGTCCAGGTTTGAGACTCATGGACAGAGATGACTTAGATTTGACTCATTGCTTTCACTTTGTGAAAGCCAATTCAAAGTGTCTACAGTTAAGAATAAAAAGCGAGGGCACACTGTCCCTCCATGGCCCTGATTTTTCCTCTGCGAGGCATGCCAGTAATTAGATGGTCTCCATATATGGCATGCAAGGAGTATTTGGTAAAATCAGAAGAGGCTGGAAATTTTGGACCCTTTAAATTCAGATACTGAAGCATGTCAGCATTCAAAGACTCACCCTGTTACCATAGAAATAAATCCTTGTCTTACCAGTTACACATTTCTTTACTTAATTCTAACTGAACCATTAGGTTTATTTTATTTTTAGTACAACAAACTCACCATAGCCTACTGTGTAGTAGAGCTCAACTTACATTTTACTGAAGATTTCTAGAAGAGACCATGGAAGGGTATTACTATACACAACATACAACTTCGCACAATGTCTCTCTTCTCAAGCTCCTGCTGCCATGTAACTCATAACTTCCCTTCCAGGTTCACTGTCAATTTTTCTCATTTGCTATATAGAGTTGTTTCGGCTGTGCCCCACATCCATCTCACCACTCATCAAAGAGCTTTTCAGAGTATAATATCATGACAAAAGTGTCTGGGATAACAAATGATAGATAATATCTCCTGTAACTCAGTTGTTCAAAAAAAAAATCGCTGAGAGATGATAGTATGGATATACAAAGAAGTCTCGTATGGCCTTCAAGAGTGCATCTCTAATGCTGTAAGATCCTTGTGTTTTAAAAACTTTCAAACAACCCAATTCATGTATTGAAGCATTTAAGGAAAGACTAGAGACTATAGAGGTTCAGCACTTTGCAATGTGTGAAAAAAATTAAGCCATAATTTCTGCTTTTACATCTGTATTTTAAAAAATTATTACTCCTTTACTAATATTATGAGCATTTTATGAACATAATTTATCTCCATTGCCCTTCTCTTGGTCTGTTTCAGTTGATATATAACACACTACAAATTGCTAAAAGTAATTTATTACAGTGAGCAATTTCTAATTATTTCCTCTGATTAAAGCTTAGATATGTCAAGGAAGCTGATCTCACGTGTTACTGTTTGATGAGAAACTATGCTTTATAATTAATCTCTGCCATTTAAAAATATATATAAATTGGATTTTGCATTAATATCTGTGAAATGTTTTAATTTTCTTTCTCATTTCTTTCTGATTTATTAAGGGATAAATTATCATAGCCAACATATATTAGAAAAATAAAATACTATTATGATTAATAAGAGTATTACATATTCTATTTATATAAGAGAAAACAGTTGAACACCTGTCAGAAAAGTTTATAATCAAATGAAAATCTGACTTGTGTCTGCTATGTCTACAAACTTTCAGTTCCTTTACTTGTATTCTTTATATTTTTATCAATTTCTCGGTTATTAGTAGAAAAAATTTTACCCCATGCAGACTTTGTTATATACCAATGGTTTCCAAGCTTTGAAAGCCAGAGGGATTGTTGAAACATATTGCTTGACCCATCACCAAAATTTATAATTAAGTAAGTCTAAGGAAGAACCCAATAATTTGCATTTTTAATAAATTTTCAGGTGCCAGTGATGCTGCTAGCCAAGGGACTACATTTTGAGAACCACTACTGTAAGTTTCTTAAAATCTAATACAATAAGTTTCTTCATTGTTTTTTATCAGGATATGATAAAACAATTATTAGTCTTAAATATTAGTAGAATAAACCATAATGTATTTCTAATCAGATGTGTGACTTGCTCCTATTTTTTACGTAAAAAACAATGTATTATTTTTCTCTAATGTTTTGTCCTGCCACACTCTGCCACAAAGAGTTGTATCTTTCATTATTTTACAATGTCTGTGCCTGGCCTTCCATCTGCAATGACATGCTTTGAAAGCAGAGTAATTTTTGGATGTTTTTAATGCATCTTAAGTAGCAACTTAGATGGTAATTTGGAGCTATGGATTATTAGAGATTGTGATAGGCCATACCTTTCAAAAGCACACTTGTTGCCCAGCTGCTAGAAGAGCTCTTCATAGACATTCTTCATCTCATCCCCTTCAGAGATCACCTCAGCTGCAAAGTCACCTGGTTCAAGATCATCCTCTTCCAGAGATAGCCCACATACCTTGAATGATAAAGGTAGAAATATAAATGCCTGTCCATTTAATTTCAATGAAGAAAAACTCTTGGGTCATTTTTAGCTCTCTAGTAAACCCTGGGTTCAGTCAATGCTATTTTTCATGCTTTAATCACAGCTTCAGTTCAGCCAAATTCTGCTGCTTTTCTTTTTCTTTTTTTTTTTATTATTATTATACTTTAAGTTTTAGGGTACATGTGCACAATGTGCAGGTTAGTTACATATGTATACATGTGCCATGTTGGTGTGCTGTACCCATTAACTTAACATTTAGCATTAGGTATATCTCCTAATGCTATCCCTCCCCACTCCTCCCACCCCACAACAGTCTCCGGAGTGTGATGTTCCCCTTCCTGTGTCCATGTGTTCTCATTGTTCAATTCCCACCTATGAGTGAGAACATGTGGTGTTTGGTTTTTTCTCCTTGCGATAGTTTGCTGAGAATGATGGTTTCTAATTTCATCCATGTCCCTACAAAGGACATGAACTCATCATTTTTTATGGCTGCATAGTATTCCCTGGTGTATATGTGCCACATTTTCTTAATCCAGTCTATCGTTGTTGGACATTTGGGTTGTTTCCAAGTCTTTGCTATTGTGAATAGTGCCACAATAAACATACATGTGCATGTGTCTTTATAGCAGCATGATTTATAATCCTTTGGGTATATACCCAGTAATGGGATGGCTGAGTTAAATGGTATTTCTAGTTCTAGATCCCTGAGGAATCGCCACACTGACTTCCACAATGGTTGAACTAGTTTACAGTCCCACCAACAGTGTCAAAGTGTTCCTATTTCTCCACATCCTCTCCAGCACCTGTTGTTTCCTGACTTTTTAATGATTGCCATTCTAACTGGTGTGAGATAGTATCTCATTGTGGTTTTGATTTGCATTTCTCTGATGGCCAGTGATGATGAGCATTTTTTCATGTGTTTTTTGGCTGCATAAATGTCTTCTTTTGAGAAGTGTCTGTTCATATCCTTTGCCCAATTTTCATGGGGTTGTTTGTTTTTTTCTTGTAAATTGGTTTGAGTTCATTGTAGATTCTGGATATTAGCCCTTTGTCAGATGAGTAGGTTGCAAAAATTTTCTCCCATTTTGTGGGTTGCCTGTTCACTCTGATGGTAGTTTCTTTTGCTGTGCAGAAGCTCTTTAGTTTAATGAGATCCTATTTGTCAATTTTGGCTTTTGCTGCCATTGCTTTTAGTGTTTCAGACATGAAGTCCTCGCCCATGCCTATGTCCTGGATGGTATTGCCTAGGTTTTCTTCTAGGGTTTTTATGGTTTTAGGTCTAACGTTTAAGTCTTTAATCCATCTCGAGTTAATTTTTGTATAAGGTGTAAGGAAGGGATCCAGTTTCAGCTTTCTACATATGGCCAGCCAGTTTTCCCAGCAGCATTTATTAAATAGGGAATCCTTTCCCCATTGCTTGTTTTTCTCAGGTTTGTCAAAGATCAGATGGTTGTAGATGTGTGGTATTATTTCTGAGGGCTCTGTTCTGTTCCATTGATCTATATCTCTGTTTTGGTACCAGTACCTTGCTGTTTTGGTTACTGTAGCCTTGTAGTATAGTTTGAAGTCAGGTAGCGTGATGCCTCCAGCTTTGTTCTTTTAGCTTAGGATTGACTTGGCAATGTGGGCTCTTTTTTGGTTCCATATGAACTTTAAAGTAGTTTTTTCCAATTCTGTGAAGAAAGTCATTGGTAGCTTGATGGGGATGGTGTTGAGTCTATAAATTACCTTGGGCAGTATAGCCATTTTCAGGATATTGATTCTTCCTACCCATGAGCATGGAATATTCTTCCATTTGTTTGTATCCTCTTTTACTTCATTGAGCAGTGGTTTGTAGTTCTCCTTGAAGAGGTCCTTCACATCCCTTGTAAGTTGGATTCCTAGATTGTATATCTAGAAAACCCCATCGTCTCAGCCCAAAATCTCCTTAAGCTGATAAGCAACTTCAGCAAAGTCTCAGGATACAAAATCAATGTACAAAAATCACAGGCATTCTTACACACCAATAACAGACAAACAGAGAGCCAAATCATGAGTGAACTCCCATTCACAATTGCTTTTCACTTCCTTCCATGAATTGTGAGCCTAAAGGCATTACCAAAACAAAACAAAAATCCACACACTTTAAGAGTCAGCTTCCCTAATTGTTCCAAGTTAGAGAAACTAACTTGCAAAAGATGTGAAACAAGTGTGTATACAATCCTACTGTGAGGAACTTTGGAGGAAAAAGGAAATAAAAGGTCACCAGAAAAAGAATGCATATACAAAAGAGAATGTGGAAGCACAAGCTGCAAGAAGCCAGAGGCAAATTCTATATATTTTTAGTTGTGCCAGGGATACTGGAGGCAGCAACAACTAAGTGTCACTAGAAATGGTCATGGACACTCTATGTTAACCTAATCCAATAACAAAAACCATGTAATATAAAGGAGTATACCCATTATCCATTGATATTTCTAGTGGATATTGAACTTGTACAACATACATGTTTCCATCAATTAGTTCTTACACATATGTTTTCTAGATAAACTGAGAGTTTTGAAAATTATTAGTATAAAATTAGCACTTTTTGTCAAGTGAGTGAGTTCAAGTCATTAGATCCCTGAGTGCAGTAGGCTAAGAACATAGGCTACATTACAGTGACATTCAATTTTCTCTGCCTACTGGATATTGAGCATCAGATTTTGTTAGCAAAAGAGTAGGCTGAGTGTGAAAGCACGCAAAGTTCTTATTACTGTAGGTTAATAAAACTGATAAATTAAGTGGTAGAAAAACAGCAACATCCATACTTATTGAGAACAGAAAGTAGTGCTCATTGAATAGACACATTTCAATAGGTTAAATCAAACTGAGAGTCTACTCTCCCTCTTTCTTATAACTTTGAGCAAGTTATTCACCCTCTCTCTTTTTCACTTTTTTCATCTGTGAAGGTGGAAACTTTTAGAAATGAACTTCTGTGTACCACTTTAACGTCTTTCAGTTTGTGGGATACAGCAAAAGTAGAACTAACAGAGAAGTTCATAGCCATAAAAACTTACATCAAAATAAAAATATTTCAAATAACTTAACAATGAACCTCAAGGAACTAGAAAAACAAGAACAAACCAAACCCTAAATTAGTAGAAGGAGAGAAATAATGAAGATCACAGCAGAACTAAACAAAATAAAGATGTTAACAAAATACAAATAATGAATGAAACAAAAGTTATTTTTTTTTAAAAAAAAAAAGTAAAACAAAATTGATAAAACTGTAGATAGACTAACCAAGTAAAGGAAAAAAGAAGACCCAAACAAACAAAATTGGAAACAAAAAAGGCGACATTACAACTGATATCACAGAAATGCAAAAATCATCAAAGACTATTGTGAATAACTACATGCTAAACAAATTGGAAAACCTAGAGAAAATTGATAAATTCCTGAAAACATACATCCTACCAAGTTTGTTTCAGAAATAAAGAGAAAACCTGAAAAGACCAATAGTGAGTAACAAGATTGAATCAGTAATAAAAAGTCTACCAATAATGAAAATCCCAGGACTGGATAAATTCACTGCCAAATTCTACCAAACATATACAGAAAAACTAATACCTATGCTCCTCAAATTATTCCAAAAACTAGAAGAGAAGGAAATTCTCTTTAACTCCTTCTATAAGGCCAGATTTATCCTGACACCAAAACCAGACAAGAACAAAAAAGTTAAAACAACAGTTCAATATCCCCGATGAATATAGATGCCAAAATCCTCAAAAAATATTAGCAAACAAAATTCAATAGCACATCAAAAAGATAATACACCATATTCAAGTATAATTTATACCAGGGATGCAAAGATGTTTTAACACATGCAAATCAATAAACGTCATACATTACATCAACAGAAAAAAAGACAAAAACAATAGGATCACCTTGATAGATGCAGAAAAACCTTTTATGAAATTTAACATTTCTTCCTGATAAACTTTTTAGAAACTAGGCGTAGAAGGAACACACCTATAAATAATAAAAGCCATATATGAAAAACGCATAGCTAATACCATATTGAATGGGGATATGTTGTAAGCCTTTCTTCTAAGAACTGGAACAATACAAGGATGCTCACTTTCCCGTTTTTATTCGGCATTGTACCAGTAGTCCTAGTCAGAGCAATGAGGCAAGAGAAAGAAATAAAAGGCATTCAAATTAGAAAGTAGGAAGTCAAACTGTCCCTCTTTGCAGATGTCGTGATCTTGTATTTATAAAAACCACCAAAGACTATACCAAAAACTTTTTGAGATAATAAGCAAATTCAGTAAAGTTCTAGGATACATAGTAAACATATAAAAATCAGCAGCATTTCTGTATACCCATAAGGAAATAGCTTTAAAAGAAATTGAGAAATTGAGAAATGAATTTAACCGAGGAGGTGAAAGATCTCTACGAAGAAAACTACAAAACTCTGATGACAGCAGTTGAAGAGGACACAAACAAGTGGAAAAGATATCCCAAGCTCATGGATCAGGAGAATTAATGTTGTTAAAATGATCATACTGCTCAAAGCAATCTACATATTCAATGCACTTCTTATCAAATACCAATGTAATTTTTCATAGAAATAGAAAAAAAAGCCAAAATTTGTATAGAACCGCAGAGTAGCCTTAATAGCCAATGCATTCCTGAGCAAAGAAGACAAAGCTGGAGGCATCGCACTATCTGAATTCAAAATGTAATTCTATAGTGACCAAAATAGCATGGTGTTGGTATAAAAATAGACACACAGATCAATGGAACAGAAATAGAAGGCTTAGAAATAGACCCAGATATTTAACACCAACTGATTTTCAACAAAGGCACCAAGAACATACACTGAGGAAGGATACTCTGTTCAATAAATGGGGTTTGGAAAGTGGATATCAATATACAGAAGAATAAAACTGGACTCCTATCTCACACCATATACAAAAAACAACTCAATATTAATTAAAGACTTAAACATAAGACCCAAAAGTGTAAAACTACTAAATTAAAATATAGGGAAAGCATTTCAGGACATTGGTCTCACCTAAGACTTTATGGCTAAGACCTTAAAAGCACAGAAAGCTAAAACAAAAATAGACAAATGGAGCTATATTAAACTACAAAGCTTCTGCACAGCAAAGGAAAGAACAGAGGGAAGAGACAACCACTTGAATGGGAGTAAGTAGTCACAAACTATTATATACATTTGACAAGGGACTAATATTCAGAATATACAAGGGACTCAAACAACAACAACAAAACCCACAAATAATCCCATTAAAATGTGAGTGAAGAACATAAATAGACAAGTCTCTAGAGAAAACATACAAATGGCCGATAGATATATAAAAATATGTTCAACATCACTAATCATCAGGGAAATGCAAATCAAAACCACAATGAGATATCATCTTGCCCCAGTTAGAATGACTGTTCTTAAAAAGACAAAAAATAACAAATACGGATGAGGATGTGGAGAAAAGGGAATGCTTATATGCTGTTATTAGAAATGTAAATTAATATAGCCACTATAAAAATAGTACGGAGATTTCTAAAAATACTAAAAATAGAACTACCATACCATCTAGCAATCCTACTACTGGGTATCTATCCAAAGGAAAAGAAATCAATGTTCCAAAGGGGTACCTGCACACACATGTTTATTGTAGCACTATTCACTATAATAAAGATACAGAATCAACCTAACTGTTCCATCAATGGACAAATGGATAAAGAAAATAAGGTACGTATACACAATGGAATACTATTTGGTCATAAAACAATATGAAATCGTGCCATTTGCAGCAATGTGGATGGAAATGGAGGTCATTATGTTAAGTGAAATAACCCAAGCCCAGGAAGACAAATATTACATGCTCTCGCTCATATTTGGAAACTAAAAATGTTGATTTCACGGAGTAAAGAGTAGAATGATAGTAAAATCTGGGAAGGCTGGGTAGGCAGGAGTAGGGAATGAAGACAGGTAGATTAACAGATACAAACATATGGTTAGATAAAAGGTATAAGTCCTATTGTTTGACAGCAGAGTACAATGACTACAAGTAGCAGAAGAGAGGACTTGAATTGTTCATAACATAGAGATGATAAATACTCAAAATGACAGACATTTCAAATACCTTGACTTGATCAGTATACAGTCTATGCATGTAACAAAATATCAGTATATCCCATAAATATGTAACATGTTATGTATCAAAAAAAATTTCCAGCCACCTCTTACTCCCACTTCACTTTTGTGATAACAAGGCTTTGACCAGCTTCTTGCCCATATTACCCAATAGCACCTTGCCTCAGAGCCAAAATGCATGTCTTTCTTCTTGCCCAAGGATTTATCTGACCCACAGAATAAGACATCAATGGAAATGCTGTAATATTCACACATACCCACCCAGATGTGAAGGGATTAATACCCATTGTACCCTTGTACAATGAAAATAAAAGCCAATGGCTAAATTCTTATTCTTGTTCCACAAAATAGACAGTTCTGAGCTGCATGTCAGAAGTCTCAGAAGATCTTACAAATTCAAGTGCTTATGCCTCATAACTCGTTTTCATACTGTCTTGTCCTCCTTCCACTCTTGCAGCGGGATAATTAAGGAATCAGAGATACCAAGGGGTTGAGGCGGAATTTTTTAATTACTTAGGTACACTGACCCAGTCGGATTAACATCCAAAGGATTGAACCCTGAACAAAGAGTCAAGCTACCTTTTAAGCATTTTGTGGGGCAGGGGGAGATCTGTGCAGGGGGAAGCATATTACAGAAGTGCGAAACAAAGACAGTTATTCAATTAAGACACGCATTACATTATTTCTTACTTTTCAAGGAACAACATGTTTTATGACTTGAGATTATCTGTTTAGTGACCTTGCAGCTGCACAGCTAGAGAAACAAAGTCTTCACAATGCCTGGAAAAGGGAGAGATAAGTTTCGCTAGCCACCAAAAGACAGACAGACTTTAAAAGTCAATTTTTAAAGGACTCCAGCTCTTTCCCTTCTTCAGAGGGAATTGGGTTTTCTTACATACAACTGAGTTTTTGCTTACACATTTTTAAATTTCTTTTAATTACTGTTCCATTCTTGCTCTTTAGGATCACATTTTCAAATAAACTTTCTGTCTGCAAACATTTGCCTTAGACAGTTATTCCACGGATACTCAGTCTAAGATTGCTGGTACTATGCTCTTAAAAAGAAACCCTTGAGATGGAATTTTTGAGCTTGTTCACAAGTTAGATGCAATAGAAATTGATAAGTGTGGATAAACCCTGGAGTGAAGTAGCAGTATTATGGCAATATCACAGTTAATAATGCTCTCACCTGTGTTGAATTGGGATGAATCACAGGTAAATGGTGAAAAGTTGAGTTATATAGGAGTTATAATACAGGAGAGGAATGAGGCAATGCCAATTGTCAGCATTGTGGAGTTGGCTAGATTTGCTAACATTATTTGAAATCTTAAATAAAGGTAATTTCTTAGATTGTCGAACCCTTAATTCCTTCCTGTGAAAGAAGGCAGCTTCAGAGAAAATAAGGAAATCTTAATTCCCAGAAGAACAATGTCCTCAAAATAATGCTGGACTTTATTTGTAAAGGAGGCAAAGCTGCAAAGAAGATTCAGCACATAATCTAGAGGTCCTCCGTGTCAACATCAGGGCTCTTATAAGGTAAGGGTAGGTCCTAAGGATTGGGAAGAAAATATTTAGGTGAGCTTCATTCCTTCAGGTGCAATCAACTGCATTCTTCCTGCAACCTGAATGAACTTGTAAGAGGATACCAAGCTCCAGATGAGAATGCAGCCACTGCCACTTGCTTTTAGTCTTGTGATATTCTGAGCAAGAATCCCAGCCTTTATATGCCCAGACTTCTGACTGGAATAACCATGAACAGATGCTCTCTTAAGCCACTAAGTCTGTGACCATTTGTAATGTGTCACCTCGGACTTTGGAAGTCAACATCCTCAAAAAATCTGTAATTAGGCTAGAACACAGCTATGATGATATTGTGAAGCTTGGATACAAAGATTCCTGACAGATAAGAAGGTAGTGTTGCCAGAAATAACTTGGCATAGTTAGAGCAAGAAGTTAGATGGGTTAGGAAGGTAGAAAAAGTTAAACAATGACAGTACTCATCCATGACTATGTTTTCTGAGAAGAAAACTAACATTGCTAAACCAGCGAAGACTCCACTGCTGTGGAGGAACATCAGCATCTATAAAATTCTCAGTAATAACTCTATTTTGCAGTTTGAGATTGTCAGTAGTAATTGCTGTCATGGAACTGAACTTCTTAGTGTCAGTGGAGATGATAAAATATGAGAATAGCAGAGATTGGTTGGCAGCACATCATTAGGATGATGGTCAGCATTGGGGAGTTGAGGTCATAGCAATTGCCACAATAAGCAACAAGTTAGAATATGATCAGAATACCTTGTACCAAAGGAATCAATAGCCAGAGACAGCAAACTGGGTTGTGGATTGGCTTACACTAAAAAAAAGAAAATAAATTAATAAAACCAAAAAGTTTAAGCCCTGCAAGGAGAAATTTAACATCTACTGTCTCAAAGAAAAACTGGCTCTTACTCATTATCGTATCTAAGCCAGTTCAAAGACCCAGGCTGTATCAGAAATATATGTGATAAATCTTCCCTAGACATTTACCTGAAGGGACTCAGCCATTTACTAGGTATATTTGCACTTGGAGAGAGTTAAATACCAGACACTTTTAAAGGAATGTCAGATATAAAGTCAGCTGAAATTGATAGTAGAGGACAAAGAAAAACTCTCATGATTTTCTAGTTGAGAGTGGGATATACTTAAATAAATAAGCTATATGAACAATGTGTGCCAAGAGGGAATTGAGTTGGCATTGGTGTCAGTATATTCAGGAGAGGCTGGCCTAGAGTAGAAAGAAAAAATAAATTGTATTTATACTTTTATTTAATAAATAGTGCTTGAGTATCTACTATTCACCAGGCTGTGGGGAATAGACACTGTAGACACAGTGGTAAACAAGGAAAAGGAGTATGTGCTTACAGAACCTATATTCTATTTGAGGAAAGGGAGAGACAAGTAAGCAAATTCACATAATGAAAGCAAAATATAAAATAAAAGTGTACTCCTGAAGAGGAATTTCTCAGTGACATGAACAAAAAGAAAGCATGTTTTCTGTTGCATTTTAGGTTGAATAACTAGGGATGTTGAATAACACTGGAGAAGAAAAGCAACTGTAAAGACTCCAGAGTTAGTGTTCAAGAAAGAGTGAAGCACTCAGTGGGGCTAGAATTGAGTGAGCTGAGAAAATTCAAAGGCCGTCATGTAACGCAGATAGTCATAGGCCAGATCACAGAGGGTCTTTTAGGCCATAGAGAAGACTTTGAATTATTCTAAATGCTGTGAAAGCTATTAGAAGGATTCATATTTCAGTTGATTTGATACATGTTTTAAACCTATATGTAGTATAGATTTGAGGCTAAGTGTGATGGGGACAGGAAGAGGAGGAGTGAAAGCAGTGAGATCAGTTGGAGGTATTACAGTGACCCAAGTGGCCTTGATGGTGACTTGAACAGAGCAGCATTGATAGACCCAGTAAAAAGAGATTAAATTCTGGATATGTTTTGAAATACACTGGAGGACTTGTAAAGGAAAAAGAACATACACTATCCTAGAATTGTGTTCTTATGAAAAGGTGGTGAAGACCTCAGGGAAAGGGGGCACATTTGGAGACACAAATCAGGAGTTCTTTTATTAACATGTTTAAATGTAAGTGTCCATAATAAGTAGGTAATTTAACATAGAAGTCTGTAAACAAGGGAGAGTCTAGTTTGGTGATATTAATTTGGTGATCATAAGCATAGACATGGTATTTATGGCCATGGGACTACATAAAATTATCCAAACAATGAGTGTGAATGAAGAAAAGGCAAAAGTTATGAGCACTATGAACTGCTGACAGATAATAGAAAGAAGAGGAAGGGACAATGGAAGAAACTATAAGGAACAGTCAGTTGGGCAGGAGAAAACGGATTTGGTAGGGAATACATAGATAGCTTTGGAAAGTAGCCTGTGGCTACCATATCAAGTGTTACAAGTAGGGCACTGATGTTGGAATATGATGTGGGTGCAGTCCAACCTTTAAACTAAAATGAAGTGAATATAGTCACGTCCAGGATAGTGTACAAAAGAATTGACAGATATATTGACAACGTAGAGATTCAACTAAGCTCACTCACGTATCTTAGAATGTGTGCAATTCTGTATATAATTTACAATATCCTGAGACCCTGACCAGTGACCATCAGAGCCTTGGTGGCTCCATTCAAAACATGGAAATGGGTTTTCTCTGGTCTATGAAAAAATTTATTTTTTGACGCACAAAGGGTCTCTATTTCTCAGACGCAAATCAGGATGAGCTAATCCTGATAGCACTTGGGTTTTTGTAAACAATTTTATATAAAATTACATTTCCCCTTCTCTCAGAAGACGGTTGCAATTGTTGTCAGAGGAAAGCAAGACAAACAAAATGTGGCTGCCTTGCATAAGGTTGCATGAAAGAATTCCCACAATAGCTGTTTGCTAAAGGCAATGTTTTATAGTCTTAATTATAACACCACTGGAAAATCATAGAGTGCATATACAAATTCATTTACCTTATTTGTTTTTCACCCTTAGGTACAATATTGTAAACAACTGCATTTGAAATCTGAAACAGATTTATTTCACACCAGTGTTTATTCATTCTTAGCAAAATGGACTTCCTTCTAGCAGTATGTCATCATATATAATATTCTGGCAAGCCAGCATTTTCATTTCATTAAATGGCACATATTTGATGGCTCCAAATGCTTTCTGTTTGTTACTGAAGAATCTAGTAATAATTGTAAAATGTGAACTCCTGATTACTAGGAAGATATTTCTGCAAAGTAAATAGTTCACTAATTACCACCTTCATAAACATTAATGCATATGAATAGAAGACAAATATACAGGAAAGCCATCACAATATTTTGGCTTTATCACTACGTGAAAGTCTAGTCATCTCTGAGAAGTAGATACCCACTTATTTTGAGTGGAGTGAAGTAAACCAAATAAAGCATTTGATAATGGATATAAAGAAGTCTAATTAGAAAACCAGACAGATGGATATGTTTTCCCATATCTGATTTTCACATCTCTTTGGGAATCTAAAGCAATTCTAGCATTACATATTAGATTTCTTGTTGTCCGGATTTCAAGTCAAGGTGTAACAGCAGCAGAGATATGAATGTATTAGTGAAAAATTAGCTTTCAGGAGTTAGGATTGAAGGTCATAAAGAAGATGGTGATTCCCCCGACTAATCACTTGAGTAAGACTTGCAGTTTGTTCTGTTCTACATCTTTCCTGTGTCATACATATCTAAGGAAGTCATAGATGAGCTAAACTAAACTCTTCTGGGAAAGGAGATCTGATGACCTACCTCTCAAACATGCGTTCATATTCAAATGACATCCTCCCTACATTTTATTGGATTCTATCATTTATTTTGGGGAGACAAATGAACTGGTAAATTATTTTAAAATGTTTCACCACTCAAAATTCTAGGCAAAAAGTAGAAAACACTAAAGCACTCTGTATTTATTTACAAAGAGATTTCATAAAGGGAAATACGAAATGATACCAAAATCCCTGGAAGAATTGGAGAAACTCATGCTAGTCTGGTACTTAAGGAATGACACCCAAACCCTAAGAACTGGCCTGCCAAGAAAGCTACTCTCACTGAAGCTACCACAAAAGCCATTGAGATGATGATCATACTGCCATAGTTACATTCCAGACAGTAGAAAGCCAGAGAGTCAAGAAGCCATCACTACCACAAATGTCTCCTGACACACAAAGATGGTGCTTGGACGCAGGTACATGATAACTGCCTGTCTACAGTGAGGAAGCTGCAGAAAAGAAGCTGGAATACTTCTGCAGAAAAATTTCACATCTCCAGGACCTTGCCTACCCACAGAAAACAGTAAAAGGACAAAAGATGGTATCATTCTCACTTAGATTTTTCAAATTTCATATGGGTGGACCTTTCTGGTGGAAATCAATTAACATCAAGAACCTTAGCTATAAAGGAGTATTGTAAATGTAATTTTTTAGTTTTTCAATATTTGCATTGGGAAGATTACCAGAATGTTGATGGAATGAAGGAGGAGGAAAGCAATTTGCAATACCTACCACACTTGCAATTTAAAAACACGTACAATTTCAAATGCAAGTAGTATAAGAGAATGCTTTTCACTTTAGATTGTATAAACTCATATGCTGATAATGTTGCCGACATTTCCAGATACTCATCCTTCTCTAAAGTTTAATTAAATTTCATTCGACAGCAGTTATGGAATAAAGTAACACAACATACTGTGTTTCTTCCAGTTTCTAAATCTTTGTTAAATGTTATGTATGTTTTACTGGTAACTTATTTTCTCACATTTCATGACAAGCATAAAGATGAACCACTCATTCATATGGATTTAAACATCAATAGTGGTGAGAGCACAAACTATGGGAGTTGATCGTTATTTTGAATTAGTAAATAAGTGTTTTTTTATTTTTTTTAGTACTCACAGTGACAATAACGAATCTGACTTTCCTGGACAATAGGATAATTGCCATAGTCTGAAAATCTTCCTCTCTCTTAAATGATATACTAAAGTCAATTTTTAACAATTTCCTCTTTTGACCTATCAATATTAAATAAATCTCTTTTGAAATTATATTATGAATCAACATTTAAAATTGATTTATTTGCTTGTTTAACTTCCTTAAATAACATTATCAAGGTCCTGAGTTTTATATAATATGGCCTGAAGACTGAAAATTCAGTAGTGGGTGAATCTGGCACCCCCTATTTTTTGTACCCTGACAAAACAGTCTATTATCCTCCTTGTAATGAAGGCAAACTTTTAGGGTCTTTATTAGCACTTTTGAAACATAAAGTGCATTAAAAAGTCAAAAACTGTGAGATGGGGTGGCTGCCTTTACAGCACTAAATATCTTCAGAAAAGAGAATGACAAGGGAAAGTCTTCAAAATATCTATCATTTTGGCTCAAGGTATAGGAAGAAGCATTGAGACTATAACAATATTAAAATAACTGCCAAGCTTTCAGTAACACAAGACAGAGACATCTCAAACAGCACACGCAGTTTTACCCTGGGTATTAACAAAGTTTGATATCAGGTGAATTCACAGCTGCTTGAGGATTGTTAAATGAAGACTACGGCACTGACAAGGAAAAAGGAATCCAGAACTGGGATAGACATTTTGTGGGAGATTCAGAAAATTCAGCACACCCTGAGCCCGCAAACAGAACTGGCCATAATTGTCTTGTTTCTCATTTGTTTTAAATGTATTCTTTCATGAAGAAGACACTGTCATAATAAAAAAGGAAGCCAATTCTCTCCATACTCCATCCTTGCCCTACCCATTATCTCCAGATCCGTAGCCAGAGTCATGTCATAGCCTGCTTCCAAATGGTAAGAAGGAAGTTAAAATGCCAGCCCAGGAAAGCTAAGAGGCATATGCTAATTTTTTTATTACCTTTGCTAATTTATATTAGCAAAGATTTGAGTAACCAGAAGGAAAATTAATTTAAGGGCACTAGAAATAGGGGAGAATAATGTTGGATGAGGCTATAATTTTAATATGTGTGCACTTACTACAGATCTCAGGATCAATGTGTGACCCTGAACACTTGAGAATGGTTTTATTGGCTTTCTCCGTTGGGTAACTGAAATTTTTACCAAAGCATGGCCTTTGCCAAATAGAGTTGTGATGCCAGAAAAAAAACTTGATATAATATAGAGGAAGGCATCTAATTATTCTGTGACGCACGAATATTCGAGTGGATTTGCCAGTTGTGGATCAACCACCCACCTCCTATTTCCCAGAAGACATGCCTGTCTCAAGATAGACCTTGAGAAATGCGTTGTTGCTGAGAGCACCAGTAGCTTTGAAATTATTTAAATGAATACATTATTTCATTCGGCTAGAGTGTTAGAGATGCATCAATGCTGCAGGTGAAATGGACTCCCTGATTTTGGTGGCCAGAAAGTTACTAGGTAGGATAATCAAAAGAGTGACATAAATACCAGGAGCAGATTTGTATGAATAACCACTTCAGGCAGCAGAACATCACAATTATTACCATCCTTTAACCTCTAGTGATCTTTATAGCAAGCACTTTGACAACAGCATTGATATAGAATGTGTACTAGGAAGGATCATACTGTATTTATACAGCTTTATATATTATATTTATATAGCTAAAAAAAAATCCAAATTGGATGTGCAGAATTCTGAAGTGATTCACTACAGTGGAGAGTCATAACTTCTCAATAATGCTCCGGAACTAAATTCCTTAGCAGACCTGATATCCTTGAATTAAGAGGATGTCAGACACTTATGAGGAAAGATCCTATAATGAAATCACAAATAAATACTAAGAATATACCTCCTGGCCTTCCCCAGAAGAACTTGTCAAATTTACTACTTGGAACTGGCTCTGACTTGATACTATTTCCTAGCAAATAAGTAAGAAGTCATGGAGGCTTAAATAAAACTGCAATTTTGGTCTGTTTTTGGCATCTCCACTTCTAGAGTGTATGGTTTCTGAAAATAATATAAGCAGTTGGCAGAATCTTGGGTAAAAGTTATAAAAGGAGGAGCCAAGCTACTATAGTTTATCTTCTCTAAGAAAACTATAAATAAGAAGCAATACTATATCACTAGAGAAGTCAGAGATAAGTACCACCATGAAAGACTCTGAAGATGCAGAGTAATGATTTATATAACAGCCCATTTAACTCTCTGATTTGACCAGTTTCAAAGACAGATGGGTCTTTGAGAATGACCGGATTATTGTAAGCTTAATTAGGTGGGGTTTCTGATTGCAGCTGCTATTCCAGATGTGAAACTGTAGAAATCAGTAGAGTAGAAAAGGGCAGACAAAAAATGATATTTTCACACTAAGATAAAGTTTTACTAGCATTTCTTGCTGTCTCTTTTATACGATGAAGAGATACTGTAAAGTTAAAAATATACGCTAATTTCTAGTTGATGTCTTATGGACTTTCTGGATTTTTCTGGAATTTGGGAGGAGCTAGAAGCTTTAGAGAAGATATTAAAAGATGTACAACTCAGGAATAGGTTCAAACTGTAGGAATGATTATGTGCCACATGAACATTTACTAAGAACTTCACCACAGAGGAAGCCATTAATATTAGGGTGTTCAAAATGACTCAATCAGAAAGTTAGTGTGGCTGTCTTTTGCCACTCCACTGCTTATCTGCTGGGATTATAAATACCATACCTAGAGAGAGAGCATCACTCTAAGCGCCAGGTTTTTATTCATTTGCTCCTAGTTGTGTTCCCTTCCCTGGTCCTTTAAAATTATGCTTTCTAGGATCCCCTAACAACAGGCTTCAGTTAGGGTCAGGAAGCCCTGGAGGAGGATTGGCAGGCAGGAGGAAAGGAAAAAACAGGGAATTTGTCCCCCTCCCTTTCTCCACTTCCTATGGAATCCACAGCAGTAGATTGATCGCTGTTGTGTCAGTTCCTGCCAGGAAGCCCTAGTTCTCCAGTAGCCACTTCATCTTCCCCTTCTGCCTTAAAAGTGGTAATGACTAATTCCTGATTATCTCACTGAAACCCTGGGTGGCTTTCAGCCTCTTCTAACACCTTTGTAATAAGTTACTTGTATGGAAATAGAAGGACCTGTTTTTGAACTTTCTCATATAAGCTCTGTTTTGCTAAATGGTTTCTGACCAGAGCATCCAGCTTTTGGGGCATATGCAAAAAGGTTCTGGCTAAAACCTCCATTGCTTCCATATCAATGGCTTCTTTTTCCTTCCTAATCAAGTCTGTGATTGAAATACCAACTGCCCAACTTCGCTATTTTCTAATTCATTTTCTGAACCTGTCCTCCCAATCTTTAAGCAGTTCTGCGATAACCTGATAACTTTTCAATAAGTTTCTTTTAAAAAAGCTTACTACAGAAATTCTTGGAGCAAGATGGTGGAAAGGAAGCCTACACCACTCATAACCCCAATAAAAACACTAAATTTTAACAACGATCTGCACACAAAAAAACCATCATTTCAGGAACCAAAAATCAGGTAAGTAATCGCAGTACCTGGTTTTAACTTCTTATCGTGGAAGGAGGCATTGAAGAGGACAGGGCAGACAGTCTTGAATCATAGATGTCACCCCTCTCTTATTCATTTGCAGTGACCACATGGAGTGTAGAGTCTATGCATTTGGAGGAGGAAGAGCATAGTGACTGGGGGACATTACATTGAACTCAGTGCTGCCCTGGCATAATAAAGAGTAAAGCCATGCTGGGTTCAGCCAGTGCCTATACATGGAGAAACATTTGGACCAGACCTAGGTAAAGGGGAACCACCCATTTATCAGTCACTATTCAAGTTTCTTGGCAAGCCTTGCCGCTATGGACTAAAGTGCTCTGGGGTCCTAGGTAAACTCTAAAGGAAGTCTAGGACACAAGGACTGCAATTCCTAGGCAGCTCCTAGTGCTGGGCTGGACTCAGAGCAAGAGGATGAGGGTGGCAAGTGGCCTAGGGAGACACCAGCCAGGGTGGCTAAAGAAGTACTTACTCCATCCCTCCCACAACCCCAGGCAGTGCAGCTTACAGCAACAAAAATTGTTCCTTCCTTCTGTTCAAGGGGTGGACAGTGAAGAGTAAAGAGGACTTTGTCTTGCATCTTGGATACCAGCTCAGCCACAGTAGAATATAGCACTGGGAAAGATGTGAGGCCACCGTTCCAGGCCATCACTTCAGGCATTTCTAGACATACCCTGGGACAAAGGGGAACTCACTGCTTTGAACTAAGCACCCAGTCCTAGAAGGATTCATCATCTGTTTACAAAGGAGCTTTTGGCCCTGAATAACCAGCAGCAATACCCACATAGTAAGCTATGGACCTACGGCTCTGAGGCATGATTACTACAGATGTGACCCAGCACACTCCCAGTTGTGATGGCTATGAGGAAAGACTCCTTCTGTTTGAAAAATGCAGAGGGGAAAGTAATGGGGACTCTGTCTTGCACCCTTAAGTATCAGCTCAGCCACGATGGGGTAGAGTAACTAGCCAGCTCCTGGGGTCCCTGAATCCAGACTTAGGCTGTTGTACAGCATTTCTGGACTTGCCCTGGGCCAGAGGGGAGCCCACTGCCATTAACCATGAGTCCCAGGAGTGGCAGGATTCATCACAAGCTGACTGAAAGGCCCTTGGGCTTTAAGTGAACATTGCCAGTGACCTGGCAGAACCCCCCCTGTAAGCCCATGGTGGTGGTGCCCGGAGGGAAAGGCTCTTCCGCCTATGGATAGGAAAGAGCAAGATGGAGTTTATATTGTGGTTTGAGTGCCAGCTTAGCCACAAGAGAATAGAATATCAGGCAAATTTATAAGGATTTTGGCACCAATTCCTGCATTGCAGAAAGCATCTCTGGATGTGCCCAGTGCCTGGGGGACCTTACTGCCCTGAAGGGAGGAGAACAGACCTACCTGGCCTTGCCATCTGCTGATTATAGAGCCCTAGGGCCTAGAATGAACATAAGTAGTAGCCAGGTAGTAGTTACAGCAGGCCTTAGGCAAGATCCAGTGTTGTGCTAGCTTCAGGTCGGACATAGTGCATTCCCAGTGGTGGTGGCCCTATGGGTAATTACATTGCTACATCCCCAGTTCCAAACAGCACAGTGCAGACAGAGAGACTCAATTTGCTTGGGAGAAAGTAAAGGAAAAGAACAAGAGTTTCTGTCTGGTAGTCCATAGAATTCTTCCAGATATTATTAAAGACCATCAAAGTAATAACCCCTATGAGTCTGCAAAAACAAGAGCAATATTGGACTTAAAGCCAAAGTCCCTTCAAATACCTGGAAAGCATTCTCAATAAGGACTGGCACAAAAAAAGCCTAGACTGCAAAGAATAAATACCTAGCTCATCAGGGCCCAGAAACAGATGAATATCTACAAGCATCAAGATCATCCAGGAAAACATGATCTCCCCAAATGAACTAAATAAAGGACCAAGGACCAGTCCTAGAGAAACAGAGATATGTGATATTTTAGACAGAGAATTTAAAATAGCTGTGTTGAGGTAACAAAAAAATTTAAGATAACACAGAGAAGGAATTCAGAATTCTATCAGATATATGTAACAAAGAGATTGATATAATTAAAAAGAATCAAATATAAATTTTAGAGTTGAAAAATGCAATTGAAAAATGCTGACAAATACATCTGAGTCACTTAATAGCAGAACTGATCAAGGAGAAAAAAGAATTAGTAAACTTGAAGACAGGCTATCTAAAAATGCACAGTCAGAGAATACAAAAGAAAAAAGTAAGAAAGCATGCCTACAAGATCTAGAAAATAGCCTCCAAAGGGCAAATCTAAGAGTTACTGGCATAAAAGAGGAAGTAGAGAAACAGAGAGGGGTAGAAAATTTATTCAAATAATATCAGAGAACTTCCCAAATTTAGAAAAATATGTCAGCACTCAAGTACAAGAAGGTTATAAAACACCAAGTAGGTTTAACCCAAAGAAGACTACCATAAGGAATCTAATACTCAGACTCTCAAAGGTCAAGGATAAAGAAAGGATCCTAAAAGCAGCAAGAGAAAAGAAACAAATGGCATAAAATGAAGCCCCAATAAGTCTGACAGCAGATTTTTCATTGGAAACCTTACAGGTCAGGAGAGAGTGGAATGACATATTTAAAGTGCTGAAGGAAAAAACTTTTACCCTAAAATAGTATATCCAGCAAAAACGTTCTTCTGGCACAAAGGAGAAATAAAGGCCTTCCCAGACAAGCAAATGCTTAGGGATTTCATCAACACCAGTCCTACAAAAAATGCTAAAAGGAGTTTTTCAATGAGAAAGAAAAGAATGTTAATGAGCAAGAAGAAATCATCTGAAAGTACAAAATTCACTGGTAATAGTAAACACATAGGAAAACATAGAATATTACAATGCTGTAATTGTGGTTTGCAAACTACTCTTATTTTAAGTAGAAACACTAAATGATGAACCAATAAAAATAACTATAACAATTTTTCAAGACATAGTACAATAAGACACAAAGAGAAACAACAAAAAGTTAAAAAGTAGAGGATGAAGTTAAGGTGTAGAGATTTTATTAGTTTTCATTTTGCATGTTTGTTTATGAAATCAGTGTTGTCATCAGTTAAAGTAGTAGGTTATAAGATCATATTTGCAAGCTTTATGGTAACCACAATTTGAAAAATGTACAACAGATACACAAAAAATAAAAAAAGAAGAAATTGAGTCTTACCACTAGAGAAAATATCTTTCACTAAAAGGAAGACAGGAAGAAAGGAAAGAAGGAAGAGAAGACCATAAAATAAAATGGCAAGAGTAAGTTTCTACTTAGTCATAACATTGAGTGTAACAAACTAAATTCTCCAATCAAAGACATAAGACTGGCTGAATAAATGAATAAAAAAGACCCAATTGATCTGTTGCCTATAAGAAGAACAATTCACCTAAAAAGATACACATGCATTGAAAATAAAGGGTTGGAAAAAGATATTCTATGACAATGAACACCATAAAAGAGCAGGAATAGCTATACTCATATAAGAAAAAATATGTAAGATGGAAACTGTAAGAAGAGACAAAGAAGATCATTACATAGTGAAAAAAAAGGAATCAAGCAAGAGGACATAATGATTATAACTGTATATGCACCCAACACTGGAACACTCAGATGTATAAAGCAAATATTATTAGAGCTAAAGAGAGAGATAGATCTTAGTATAATAATAGCTGGGGATTTCCACACCCTAGCTTCAGTATTGGAGAGATCTCCCAAACATAAATTCAACAAAGAAACATCAGACTTAATCTGCACCATAGAAGAAATGAACCTAATAGATATTTATAGAACATTTCATCCAAAGGCTGCAAAATACATATTATTCTCAGCAAATGAATCATTCTGAAGAATAGACCACATTAGGTCACAAAACAAGTCTTATAATGTTCAAAAAATTGAAATAACATCAAGCATCTTCTCTGAAAATAATGGAGTAAAATTTTTAATAAGCACATGAAAATTAAACAATATGCTCCTGGATGACTAGTGGGTCAATGAAGAAATTAAGAAGGAAATAGAAAAATTACTTAAATGACAATGGAAACACAATATACAACACCTATTGAATATGGTAAAAGCAGTACTAAGAGGGAATTTTACAGCTGTAAGTGTTAACATCAAAAAAAAAAAAAAAAGCTTCAAATAACGTACTGATGCATCTTAAAGAACTAGAAAAGCAAGAGCAAACCAAACCCCAAATTAGTAGAAGAAAAACAATACTAAAATCAGAGCATAAATAAATAAATTTGAAATGCAGAAAACTATAAAAGATCAACAAAAAGTTGTTTTTTTAAAAGAGATACACAAAATTGACAAATCTTTAGCCAGACTAATGAAGAAAAAAGCGGAGAAGACCCACATAAACAAAATCAGAGATGACAAAGCAGAATTACAACTGATACTACCGAAATTCAAAGGGTCATTAGCGTTACTATGAGTGACAATATGCCACTAAATTGAAAACTCTAGAGAAAATGGATAAATTTTTAGGCACATATAACCAACCAAGATGGAAGAAATCCAAAACCTGAACAGACCAATAACAAGTAACAAGATCAAAGGTGAAATAAAAAGTTACCCAGTAAAGAAAAGTCCAAAAGCTGATGGATCCACTGCTGAATTCTACCAAACATTTAAAGAAGAACTAATACCAATCCTACCTAAGCTATTCTGAAAAATAGAGGAGGAGGAAATACTTCCAAACTTATTATACAAGGCCAGTATTACCCAGATACCAAAACCAAAGACACATCAAAATCAGAAAACTATAGGCCAATGTCACTGATAAATAATGATGCAAAAATCCTCAATATAATACTAGCAACCTGAATTCAACATCACACTACAAAGATTATTCATCATGCCCAAATGGAATTTATTCCAGAAATGCAAGGATGCTTCAACATATGCAAATAAATCAGGTTATGCATTATGTCAACAGAATGAAGGACAAAAACTGTATGATCATTTCAATTGATCCTGAAAAAGCATTTGCTAAAATTTAACATTTCTTTGTGATAAAATCCATAAAAAACTGGCAATAGAGGAAATATAGCTCAACATAATAAAAAGCATATACAAAAGACTTACGGCTAGTATTATACTGAATGGGGAAAAACCACAAATCTTTCCTCTAAAATCCAGACCATGACAAGGATATCCTCTTTCAAAACTGTTATTTGACATAATAGTGAAAGTCCTAGGTAGAGCAATCAGACTAGATAAATAAATAAAATGCATCCAAATTAGAAAGGAAGACGTTGAATTATCCTTGTTTGCAGACGATATAATCTTATATTTGGAAAAGCCTAAAGACTCCACAAGAAAAGTATTAGAATTTATAAACTTAGCAAAGTTGCAGAACAGTGAACAATCTGAAGAAGAAATTAAAAAGTATTTCCATTTACAATAAACACAAATAAAAATAAATACTTAGAAATTAATTTAAAGAAGAGAAAGATCTCTACAATGAAATCTATAAAACACTTATAAAAAGAATATAAATTACCCAAAGAAATGGAAAGATATTCCATGTTCATGGATCGGAAGAATAAATACTGTTAAAATGTCCATACTACACAAAGAAATCTACAGATTCAATGCAATTTATATCAAAACACCAATGACATTTTTCACAGAAATAGAAAAAAGAATTCTAAACTTCATATAGAACCACAAAAGACCCAGAATAGCCAAATCCATCCTAAGCAAAAAGAACAAGCCTGTAGAAATCACATTACCTCATTTCAAATTATACTACAGAGGCATAATAACCAAAACAGCATCATACTGGCATAAAAACAGTCACATAGACCAGTGGAACAGAATACAGAACACAGAAAAAAAAATCCATACATCTACAATCAACTCATTTTCGACAAAGGTGCCAAAAACAAACATCAGGGAAAGAAAAGTCTCTTCAATAAATTGTGCTGGGAAAACTGAGTATCCATGTGTACAAAATAAAACTAGAGACATCTCTCTCACCATATAAAAAAAATAATCAAAATAGATTGAAGACTTAAATCTAAGACCTCAAACTAGGAAAAAATTGTGGAAAATCTCCAGGGCATTGGACTACACAGATTTCTTTAGTAATACCCCACAAGCACAGGCAACCAAAGCAAAAATGGACAAATGGAACCACATCAAGTTAAAATGCTTCTGCACAGCAAAGAAAATAATCAACAAAGTGAAGATGCAACCCACAGAATGGAAGAAAATATTTGCAAACTACCCATCTGACAAAGGATTAATAAACAGAATATATAAGAAGCTCAAACAATAGGAAAAAATATAATATTCCAATTTAAAAATGGACAAAAGATTTGAATAGACATTGCCCAAAGGAGACATACAAATGGCAAATAGGCATATGAAAAGGTGCTCAACATCATTAATCATCACAGAAACACAAATGAAAATTACAGTGAGATATCACTTCATCCCAGTTAAAAGACTTGCATCCAAAAGGCAGGCAGTAAAAAATGCTGGTGAGGATATGAAGAAAAAGGAACTACTGTACATTGTTGGTGGGAATGTAAGTTAGTATGATTATTCAAAAAACTAATAACAGCGCTACCATATGATCCAGCAATCCCACTGTTGGGTATATACCCAACAGAAAGGAAATCAGTATATCGAAAATATATCTGCACTCCCATGTTTGCTGCAGCACTGTTCACAATAGCCAAGATTTGGAAGCAACCTAAGTATTTATCAACAGAAGAACGGATAAAGAAATTGTGGTACATCTACACAATGCAGTACTATTCATCCACAAACGAGGATGAGATCCTGTCATTTGCAACAACATGAATGGAACTGGAGGTCATTGTGTTAACTGAAATAAGCTGGGCACAGAAAGACCATCATCACATGTTCTCACTTACTTATAAGATGTGAAAATCAAAACAATTGAACACATAGAGATAGACAGTAGAAGGGTGGTTACCAGAGGCTGGGAAGGGTAGTGGGGGTTGGGGAAGGGGTAGGTGGAAGTTGTTTGTGGGTATAAAAATATAGTTTGAAAGAATGAACAATACCTAATATTTTGCAGCACAATAAGGTGACTATAATGAAAATAATTTAATTGTACATTTTTAAATAACTAAAAGAGTATGATTGGACTTTTTGTAACACAAGGGGTAAATGCTTGAGGGGATGGATACCCCATTTTCCATGATACAATTATTGCACATTGCATGCCTGTATCAAAACTTAATGTACCCCATAAATATATAAACATATGTACCCACAAAAATTAAAAATAAGAATTTTTTTAAAAGGCTACTAAAGTCCATTTCTGATACTTGAAATTAAGGTCATCGGTTCATGAACAATTGAGACCCAGAAGGTTCTGCATGGGAGCCAGGAAGGTGCACCACCAGGATAACTCTTCCAGGAAAGTACTTTCCAATCTGCCGCAACTGAGGCACCCAGCTGAGACATACTGGAACATTTGGGCTAAAAACTCTCTTTTGCTGCACACTTCTCAGCCAATAGTCAATAAAGCATGGCAAGTGTGCTAGGGCTTGCCCATGTTTGCCCAACGTGAGACTTGTCTATAGACAATATTGGAGCTTGGGCTTCCTGTAAGTCTCCAAGACACTTTCAGAGCCACACTAAACCTGAAACTCTAACTTCTTATTCTTTCTTCATTCACTCTTCAGAGCTATCAAACCTTTATGATGGTCTGAAGATTTTGCTAGTCTATCTCTTTCCCTTTTACCTTTCACAGGCACTATTCCCAATAAATTTCTTGCACATTTTTTTTTTTTATTTTTTTTGAGACGGAGTCTCACTCTGTCGCCAGGCTGGAGTGCAGTGGCGTCATCTCAGCTCATCTCAGCCTCTGGGATTACAGGCATGCACCACCATACCCGGCTAATTTTTGTATTTTCAGTAGAGATGGGGTTTCACCATGTTGACCAGACTGGTCTTGATCTCCTGACATCAATGATCTGCCCACCTTGGCCTCCCAAAGTGCTGGGATTACAGGTGTGAGCCACCACACCTGGCCAATTTTTTGCACTTTTAACTCCTTCTTAGGTTGTGCATCCTGGTAAATCTAACCTGTATGTTCTGCCAAAAGCTGTCAGGAAAATGATGAGAATCAGAGGATTACTATAGGTCCCAATTGTCTAAGAAGATGATAAAAATACACCTAGTCATGGAAAGGATTATTTTTGGCAGCCACACAAGGGTAAAACATGATTAATTTATTATCTATGGCCACCCAGAATGAAGAATTCATTGAACAGAAGGCTTCGGTGAACCAATTAGCCACTTCAATGGAATTTAATAAATCAGAAGCAGTTTTATGTTTAAGAATCTTATCTAATGCAACATGCTTTCCTTCTTAAAATATATAACTGTCAACAAGAAAGAAACGATAATTTCTTCTCTACCTCTTTTATAGAATCCTACAGTAAGTGTGCATTCCCCATTCCTCCATAAAAAGTAAATTTGGAAATTAGTGCTCTACCACAGTAATAATATTTTTTCCTGTGGATGACAGTGTTTTAATGCAACAATTTTTCTTCAATGACAGAAAAATATGAGAAAACAGTCTTACCACAAAAGAACTGCTAATAATTTTGTTACTTCCTGAGATAACAGGAATATTTTTAAAATATTAACTAAAAATTATCTAGCATTATATACTACTTTCTTTTTATCACCATTAAAGCAGCCAGTCTCTGCTGCATTCAGTATCACATGACAAAAAATACATTTTGTTCTGAGCTTTTACTTTCAAATGTAGTCCCATATAGGAAAATAAATAGTGTATATTGTAGACAAATTTGGAGGGGAAAGAATTTTGAATAAGAGTAACTTATCTCTTATTGCCAACGTTAAACTTATTTTAGTTGGAGGGAGCCTAAGTGCTCACAGTGATTTTACAAACCCTGATGATCCCTGAGAAAAGGGAATGAGATCAAGCTCCTTTAAATGGTGTCTGGAGAGATGGCAAATCCCAAGCAGATTTTGGGATACAGAAGCAGAGAGTTCTTCATAGAGATTATGAGAAAGCAATCCCCCCAAAAAGAAACAACTCCTTGATTTAACTAGGCAGACCAGGCTTGAGACCATCTTAGAGTTTTTTTTTTTTTCCAAAATATAGAATGATTCCCATATCTTACTAAAAGAAGCAATTGGAAATGTGCCAGAATCAGAGACCCCTATGGGACTGTGTGATTAAACATATATTTCATTAAAAACCAAAGATAGTACATTCCTTGTAGGTAAATTGAATGAATTCCAAACACTACAGTCTACTCAACATTTTCTCAACCTCAAAATCATATTATAAATCTAGTAATGTAAAGATCTAGACTAATCTTCTTCTACGTAAACTATCAAAAAAATGTTTACTTAGTAACATAAAAATACTGAATAATTTTAAATTATTATTATATTCCTATCATATAAGAAATAATTTTGAATAACTCTCCAAGTACAAAAAGCATGGGCTTTAGATCACATATCTTAGTATGAATCTAGTTATTAGTTAATAATTGGCAGACTTCAATTTCTAGCCTACAAAATTTCTACAAAAAATACTTGTGAGATTAAATTCAATGTACATAAAGCATCTAACAGAGTTCCTAGCACATAGTTGGCTCTCAAAAAATTACAGCTGAAGATGTTCTTTAAAGAAATGAGTATTGGCCACCAGACAAGGCTAGGGAGTATGCTGGCCTGGGAGTGCTAACTGGCTGCCTCCCAGGAAGACTCAGCACCACATTTACCTCGCTGAAATTGTGTTGGTTCACAGTCTGCCCTTAAACTTTGCTTACTCAAAACTTGGTTTGTCAGCACATCAAGAATGCATCTGCTTTTTAGGTGTAGACTTACATAAAAAACTCCTTAAGACTGATCATAAAATACAGAAATAATTGGTTTATAGTGATGAGGATAACTTCTGAAACTACTACGTTGGTGTCCTCAGACAATGTATTTTCTACCTTAAAGAAAGAACTGCTTGGAAACTTAAAGGAAGCATTCCTTAGTTTCTATTTGAATGTGTTTACTTTTCACATGAAGGATGAGCAGAAAAATCATTAAAGTCTCTTTACTTTAACCAGCTCTTTGAACATCAATGGTTATAGAATAATTGCAGAAACTAACATTTGGCTCTGTCCAAATCCTGATTATACCATCACCAGGGCAAATGCAGTCGATGTCAATGGCTCTCACTTCATATCTAAAAAGTGCATCATTTTTGTTTTTACTTTAATTTGCATTTTTGGGGAATTAGTTTTGCCATCCTTGAAATAAAAATATTTAGAATGTCCTCTGATACATGATTTTAAAGATTGATTTACACTTTCTACTTTTCAAGACCCAGTAGGTTGCAAAAAGGAGGCAAAACTAACAAAGGCAAAGAAAAAACTTGAGAAAAGTAATGCGAATAGACAAATGGCAACTAATGTGCCTGCTCTGATAAAGTGGAAACTCAAGTGACACAGACACCAAAAAAACAAGCTGATCTCCTTTAGAACCCAGAAAAAGTAAGATGAATTGGAAAGCCTTCAGACTCTGAAAGCCGACGTAGCAGTAAGGATAGAAATGTGGTAATTGAAAGTTTATGTAAGTACCTATTGGTTTTCAGGATTCCCTTTTTGGTGACATTAATCACAAAGGAGTGGATGGTGGGGATGGAGGCCTAGGACAGGTGACAACAGAAGGTACCACATGGAAAACCAACCACATCCAACCCTTTCCCTCAGTCATTTTTGAAAACGTTTGCAGCCAGGTGTATATTTTCCAGGTAAGAGACAGATGATTTCATTATTAAGAATAACCGTTCCAAGAGAAAATAAGTACAAACTTTGAGTTATATGGATCTACCCAGAATTTTGGGGGTCCCACTAGGTCACCTGCATTAGTGATAAAATGACAGATAGAGAAAGAGAGAGAATATAAGGAATTAACTCACAAGACTATGAAGGCTAAGAGGTCCCAAGATCTTCAGTCAGTAACATGGAGACAGAAGAGAGCCAAAGTTATGGTTCAATCCAAGTCAAAGTCAGAAGTCAGGAGATCAGTGTCATAGCTGAAGACTGGCAGAAATTAACTATCACATTACTGTACTATGAATCCTACTTGACAACAAGTTTTCTTTTCCCCCAAACACGACATTTCCAATCAAAGATTCTGTGTGTTTGTCTTAACATAAACATATAAGAAAAAATCAGTAGTCATTTCAGAAAATCATTTGATGTGAAAGAGACCAAAACAAACAAAGTCAGAGAAATTAGGGAGGGAAGAGAGGATAAGAACACTCCAAAGGCTTTACTTAATATCCTAGGGACAAAATTGAAGATGTTGCCACTCTGAAAAAAAAGCATGGAAGACTACTAACAGACAAACATTCAGATTGCAAAAGAGAGACTTAAGAAATTAGAAATATAATAGTAAATATGAAAAATCTTTACCACAGGAAATATAGATTAAAATATAAAATAGGAAAGAAAGGATAAGAAGATTAGCAGGAGGTTTAATAGTAAAACAATATGAATTAAAAACAAAAACAGAAGAAACAAAGAGAAAGAAACTATCAAATAAATAATAAAATATCAAAGAACGAAAATAACTGAACTTTCAGATGTAGAGGTATAGTTTGCTGTCCAGCACAATAGATAAAGAAAGATACACATCAAGCACTTGATGGAATTTAAGAAAACGGTGCTTAAAAAGAAAGAGAGAAAGAGGGGGAGACAGAGAAAGAGGGAGGAAAAGCTGCAAGTTTCAGAAATCAGAATGGCCTCAGACTTCTCAATGGCAACATTGGAAGTCAATGAAGCATCATCATCAAACTTTAGAGAAAAACTAAATTTCATCCTAGAATTCTAGGCATCATTAAGCTCTTAAGTTTGAAAATAGGATAAAAATATTTTCAGATAATCAATAGATCAAACACTCATTTCTTAAATCACTTCTCAGAAAGTGACTTGAAGAATTGCTCTGGCAAAATGAAGAATTCAGCCAAGAAAGAAAAAAATTTCCCCTCCATCTTTCCCCTCCCCACCATAAGAGGGTTGCTACCAAGAAGAGCCTTGAAGGCAATCCATGGGATGGTGATAAATGTAGCTGCCGGGATGATGTTGCTTACTGGACCCGACAACAATCAGATTGGAACAGCTGGAGGAAAGACTCCAAGAGAGATATCTGAGAAAAGATAAAATTGATTAGTGAACTTGTTTTTTGTTTGTTTGTTTGTTTTTAGTGGCTACGAGGAAACATATTTGGTAGATGAATTGTGAAAGATGCATTAAAATAGTTGAATAATTAGAAAGAGGGTGTGAAATAAATTTTTGAACTCCAAAAATAGGAATGAGGAAGAAAGGAAATAAACTTGCTCTCTTGCACAGAGTAAATGGCAAAGAAGAATTTGTTGTTATTTTTGTTAGCTCATTCATCTCTTTACATCTTCATATCATAAGAACTGAATAGTGATAACTACAAAATTATAATACAACTGTATCAGAGGATGGGAGAGTTAACTACCTGTATCAGGGTTAGGTGTAGTAGAACTAAGTCAACATCATTCGTAATAGGATGTAAATAAGAAATAGCAATATAAACTAACTTGGATATTAATGCTAAAAGAACCAGCTAAGAAAGTGTGATGAAGGTGAGTGCAGAGGGAGGACTTGCTGAAGGCAGGCTGGGAGGAAGGCAAGTTAAAGGCAACTGCTTTTTTTAAGGAATATAGGTATGTGCCCTCGTGGATATATATGTCCATATAATAAAATGCAAATTTAAAAATTGTTAGTAAATTGCTTAAAATTATAAGCTAAGAAAATCCACATGCCCCACTCCAGGCCTGAGACATCCATGTGCCTGCCTCTAAAGAGATTGTCCTGTTGAACCCATCCCCTTCCACTTGCAGAGAGGTTCTGTATATACACCAGCCATGTTTACCTCTGAGACCCCCCTTTTCCTGTCTCTCAGGCCAAGCAGCACTTCTCTGAAACTATACAATCGAATCTTTCTTTAGATACGTTAATACATAAATCTGTTACAGCAAATCTTCCAGGTGAGGAAGTCATTCTGTTTCCAATGAGTAAATATTTGCACATCTGTGCTCTAATCCCTCTGTGGTAATTTTTATACTTTAATTTCCTAATTTTATTTGCTTCATTTCAAGCTTCTGGAGTATGTTTTCCTCTAACTCTTCAAAATTAGAAACAGTAAGAACTCTGATTCGAAAGCTATACCAGTACTTATCATCATTACCACTTTCTTACTCCTCAACAACCTGTTTTCAACATATTAACTCATGCTTATGCAATTTATTTTGCTCTTATGTTCCCACTTCCCCACCAGTATGAATGCAGGAGCTAAGCATCTGTATTTTTAAGACACTTTTGCAATGTACATGTTCTGTTCACAATAGAAGTTAATTGACAATTAAAAATATTTTTATAGCTGTTTGCTGAATGCTTAATATATTAAATTGACAGCAAATAGTATTAAATCATTTTGGGATTTATTATCTACAAATGTAATCTCCCTTACACCATAAAGAGGGTAAAAAATTAGTAGCCTATAAGTTTTATTAAAATTTAATACTTTAAGAACTAAACCAATTTTTACAATAATGTTAATATAAATTTGACCCTAGAGCTCAATTAATTTTTAACCGTATTCCAAGGACAATAAATAAAATCATATGAAGATATAGTGAGATAAATTCTGCATTTCTTGCTAGCTCAGTCAGTTCTGAAGACACTAACAGGAAAGAGGTTACACAAATCAGTGATTTCACCCCTTGTGGAATTGAACACGCCGTATCTCTTCTCAGCACTAATGCTCACTCTGTAGAATTCCTTTGCAAATGCTGACCAAATGTATTTGAGACAGAGGAGGGATGGGGCTTGGCTTCAGCTCACCCCTACTACAGCATTCTTTCGTGCATTCCCACTGATCACAAAACCCACCCCACTACTTCACTGATAAACCATGGTTAAACCATAATGTTTAACAATGCCTTTTGCTTACAGAATTCCAGGAACTGGCCTCAGGAAATCTAAATAGCAAATACACGTTGCATATTTACAACCTTGTTGCCATCAGCCAGACAACCAGGTGGCCCATTATTCATCATCACAACCAGATATGCTGACCAGCATACCCTCCCCCTAGCCCAGCTGGAGCACCTTACCTGTGATGTCAATTCCTATACTTTGCGTAATAAAAACTTCCTAAGTGCTTTGTCAGGAAGTCAGCCAGAGGATCCTTGCACCTTTGCTATCTTCCTTGTGTTTGAGCATAAGCCCTGAAATAAAACCCTTCTCTGCGAAATATGCTTGGCCCAGTGTTAATTTTCATTACATGTGGAGCTAAACAGCCTATGGTCTGTAACATATTAGCAATGGGTCTATCTATGAACAGTCTTTAAGAATAATGCTAACATAACATTTTCCTCCAAATCTAGATATAGATTACATGTCATTGAGATTTTAGGATAGTTTTAAGGATACACAAAAAAATATGTTCACTGTACATAGACCATGATTTTAATAATATAATTCTACTCCACATGAAAATATGACATATATCATATTCTTCTTATCAATAAATTATCAATTTAGTGATTTCATTAATTTTAAAAATTCTCAATGTATTTAGTTTTTTATTGGAAATGTACTTTGGATTTAGTGATTTCTAACATTTTCTAGAGTAAGTTGAGAAGGTTGCAGTTTGTTTCTTTAAGTCAATTTGAATTAATTTATCTGCCAACTAGAAATAATAGTTTTGTTTTGTTTTTAAATATTAGCATAGAAATCCTGGGTTATCTATCAATGAATGATTGGAAGAAACAAAAAGCTAAAAGAAAGCATGGAGATTCTCCAAAAAGGGAGAAACACTAGCTATCATTTAATGAAACCCTTCTAAAATGAGAAGTACTGGAAGTATGGTCTTTGAATTTCTGCCTAAATAATTTCAGGAAAATGATAGCCTTGAATTTGCATGTATTTAATCTGATTAAGTCAAAGTTCTTCCTTATGTGACACTGTAGTTTTTACTCCATGATTTTGGTTCTACCTTCTACTTCTAAATGAAAATCCTCCCAATATTTGAAGACTTACATTGAACCTTGCTGGTCTTCTATTTCACAGTATAAATATTCTCAATTTCTCATTTATTTCCTTATAAAACAAAGTGTCTTAATCCTTTGCTAAATGAAGATCGATTTTGTATGGTCTCAGGGTCAAATATCTCTCTTAAAATTCATTTTCCTGGATTGAAGAGAATATCTAAAAGCAGGACTCATCCAAACAAATGATTTTCAAGATTTAAACTCCCACTTCCCCCCTAAAAACTGGGGACACTTATTAGAGTGCTTTTGCTCATATATTGGTATATTTGGACTAGAATCTCAAAACCTAAAGACTTAAGAAATATTCCAAAGAATTCTGACCTCAATTGTTTGCAGAACACATTTTGAGAAGCACTAATCTAGGTTTTTGGAAACAAAAAAATTATATCAACATGTTCTTCATACTATTGGCTCACATTAAGCCTTAAGGTAAACTCAAACTGAGCTTCTGTTTATCCAAGTGTTCTAGTCCTGTACTTCTGGAATTTATATTTATATTGTAAATTTAGAATTTGAAGGTTTATCTGTTAAGATTCTTGTTAATTTAGGATTGCAAGTTAAGATTGTTGGGTAAAACCCTTGAACCTTGATTCGATCACCTAAAACATTAGTTTCCCTTGCCAGTACTGCATCACTGACAAATTTGATAAATGTTCCTTCATCCAAGTCACAGTTGAAAATTTATAAGGCTCAACAGAGAATCTTATACATGTCACAAGACATCTCCCTCCAAGGTGGCAATCATTTATTAAACAACACTTTTGGGGGTAGCTATGCATTTATTAAGCTGTTCTATCACTTAACACACATTTCTCTATCTTATCGACAACCATGCCATACCCATGGAAATTTACCAAGTGCTTTACTGGAATTCTGATAAAGGTTTTCTGTAATATTTCTCTGCTCTCACAGATGTGGCAGAGGTGGTTCTGGTGAGGAAAGCAGTGGACATTTATTAGGTCTTTAAACCTTCAAAATGTATCATCTAATAGATGACCACCTTCTAGGATAGCCTTTTTATGCCACACAAACAAAGACACAAATGTTTATGGAAGTTATATAGGTACATGATGTCACAAACTAGAAGGCTAGAGGTCCAAGTGCTTTTTTGTATCTCACTACACGCTAGCCCTATGACATCAAGCAAGTTATTTAATGTCTCTGCAATTCACATACTGTAAAGAGTATACTTAATAATGAGTTACATTCTTAATTCTTCCACCTAATTCACAATAAATGCAACAGAGAATCAGAGCAAAAGTGCGCAAAAATAATAGAAATTTAGCTGTCTCTTAAAAGTTTCAGATAGGCAGTCCAAAGCTAGTAGGAATGCTCTGTTCTACACAGTTCTCAACATTCTAGGTTTGTCTTATCTTGTTTCCTCATCATTCATAGACTCCCATCTTGAAACCAACTCATTATTCATGATGACTGTTCCAATTCCAATTATTACATCCACATTTCATGAATCAGAAAAGAGGAAAGATAAAGAAGAATGTACAATACAAATTATTTTAGGAAAGGATTCTGGCAGCTGCTACATGACACTTCCACTTATGTCTCACTGTCCAAAAGTTAGTCATATGGTCATATCTTACTGTAAAGAAAATAAGAAAGTGTAATCATTTATTCTCTATCCTCATGTTCCCAATTAAAAACTAGGTGTTCTATTACTATAAAATAAACAGAATAGATTTAGGGAGACAACGATGAGATTCTGCTATAAACACACTGTAAATATACAAAGGAAAAAGCTTATTTTCATATACCAGTTTTAAGGGAATTTCTACTGATTCCTAGAATGTGAACTTTTTGTATTGCTTAAAATATGTTATGGAAAGGTCCTAAGATTTAACACACTCATTTATTAATTTATTCATTCAATCAACAGCCATTAATAAAGTATCCCAGACATCACACTAGAACATGGATATTTCAACAATCAATACAAGACATGGTCTCTGTCCTTGAGGAACTCAGAATATTGTAAAAGAGATAGACTTGAAAAATACAGAAGAATCTGGGAGAGGAACAAAATTAAATTAAGCTTTGAATATTTGAGAAAGTCTTCAAAAAGGTCATGTTTAAACTAAATTTTTAAGAAAAAGGGAATATTTTATGAGTTATAATAGGGAGCAGAAATAGTGCTCTGGGTCAAGACAGTAATATATAATAAGGCACAAAGAGGTAAAAATAAAACATGTTATTACAGTAACAGTGCACAATTTTATGTGACTACAATGAATACCTGACAGAAATAGGTTGGAGGGAAATGTGGCTGCAGTTTGACAAGAGCCATGATTACCATTCCAAATAGATCCTACAGGTATCAAAGCCATTAAAGGCTTTAAATAGGGAGTTGTATGATGATCTGTGGAATTTCTTTTTTGGCAGTTGTTGGCAGAATAAATGGAACTTTGGAGCCAGTGAGAAACTAGAGGCTGGGGGGTTATTGCACCAGTGAATAATTCAAATGAGAGATAATGAGACCTTAAGTGAGGCAAAGGGAGAGGATGGCTCCTCAAAAAGTGATTGATTCTTGTATTAGCTTCCACATTAGTCCACTCTCATGCTGCTATAAAGAAATACCTAAGACTGGGTAATTTATAAAGAAAAGAGGTTTAATTGACTCACAGTTATGTATGGCTGGGGAAGCCTCAGGAAACTCACAATCGTGGAGGAAGGCACCTCTTCTCAGGGCAACAGGAGAGAGAATGAGTGCAGAGTGAAGGGAAGAAACCTTACAAAACCAGTAGATCTATGAAAACTCACTCACTATCATGAGAACAGCATGGAGGAACCACCCCATGATCTAATCACCACCCATGCAGTCCCTTCCCCAACACATGGGGATTACAATTCGAATTACAATTCAAGATGAGATTTGGGTATGAACACAGAACCAGACCATATTAGCTTCTCATTTATCACTGGCTTTAAAGTGCTTTTAACTGTTTATTTTGTTCCTTCTAGTTTTAAAATTATTCCTTTTGATGGGGAGCACGGAGCCTAACTAGATGTTATGTAAGTTTCCAATTTTCCTATATTTTTTACCCCTTTTGCTCTAAAAAGTAGCATTGCCCCTTTTGTCTTTTTGTTTTTTTGCTTAAAACAATTAGAAATTATTAAAGATAATTGTATACTACACTGTATGTCAATAGCTACCCATATATTATTTCATTTTATCTTAACATTATCTATAAATACCTACATACATTGTGGGTACTATTATCAAACAAGTTAAATAATTTTTCCAATGGTAGCCAATTGCAAATTAGTGGAGCTTAGATACAAAACCAAGTTTATCCATCAACAAATAGTGGTATTTTAAACCACTACTCTATAGTTGTAACGTTTCTATGTAGATAATTTGATAATTTACTAAAGAATAACAAACAGGTGTCAGCTCGTTCCATTAGTGAGCTTTTTGGATAAGCTCATCTTTTGTTTGTGCCTTCATCATAGTTGGGCAGGGGTCTGAGGGAAAGAGTGTTCTTCTGCTGTTCCAAATGTCCCTTCTTTCATTCCTCTTGTATATCAAGAAGATTTAACAACAGAGAATTCAATTATTTCTCTTAAAGAGTGAAAGCCAACATTAAACTTAGAAGAGAACAACTTATTTGTAAACAGGCATACAGCCTACCTGACCCAGAGAATTTTTAATGAAGATCACCTTTTGCATTTTGTTGAGATGTGTGGAATTTCACTCTCTTATATTCCTCTGCTTTCTCAAGCTTTTTCATATCAGCTTTCAACTTCACCCTCAAACACATAGCTTAGTATCAACCAACAGTTTTACAGATAGTTTCACTCAACTTTATTAAGCGCAGTTTGTTAGTAGTAAAGAAAATTGGGTTTTCAGCAACAGGTTATTAGAAAATGAAATCCAATAATTCTATCAAAATTATAATTGTAAGACTGATATGTTTATAGCACATAAACCAACTAAAAATAAATTAATTATTTACCTCATAATATAATTGTCTTCAGAAAATACTGCTTCTCTAAGTGTTATTAATTAGAGAAGTAATATTTCCTAAACATAATTTAGGGGGCCATGTTACTCCTTGCATCCTGGCAACAGGCTAAAGCTCAAAAGGCCCAGGTACCTCTCAGGCCACCAATCCAAAGAGTGCAAGCCCTAATCCTTTATGGCTTCCATGTGGTGTTCAGTCTGCAGGTACACAGATTTCGTGACTGTCTCAGACACTTTACTTCATCTTCTGGCATTTATTTCTTTCCATTAAGGAGCACCTTTGATCTCCAAGGTGGAACCAAGGTGGCCACTAGGTGTGGCCTAGTGGGAGGTGTTTGAGTCATGGAGGTAGATCGCTCATGAATGTCTTGGTGCTGTCCTCGTAGTAGTGAGTGACTTCTTGCTCTATTAGTTGCCATTACATCTGATTGTTAAAAAGAGCCTGGCACCTTCTCTCTTTCTCTTGCTCCCTCTCTCACTATGTGATGTCTCCTCCCCTTTCTTTTTTGCCATAAATGGAGGATCCTGAAGCCCTTACCAGAAGCAAGTGCTGGCACCATGCTTCTTGTACAGCCTGCAAACCACAATCCAAATAAACCTCTAAAAAAATACGCAGTCTCACGTATTCCTTTATAGCAATACAAAATAGACAGAATATTGGTAAATGGAGTGGGGCGTTTCTATAAAGACACCTGAATATGTGGAAGCAGCTTTGCAACTGGGTAATGGGCAGAGGTTGGAACAATTTGTGGGGTTCAGAAGAAGAAAGAAAGATGAAGGATAGTTTGGAACTTTTTAAAGACTATTTGAGTGATTGTGACCAATATGTTGATAAAAATATAAACAGTGAGAGCCATGCTGAGGAGGTCCCAGATATAGAAGAGAACCTTATTGGGAACTGGATCAGAAGGAACACTTGCTATCCCTTAACAAAGAACTCAGATGCATTTTGTCCAAGCTCTAAAACAAGCTTGTCCAACTTGCAGCCCACAGGCCACATGTGGCCCAGGATGGCTTTGAATGCAGCCCAACACAAATTCATAAACTTTCTTAAAACATTATGAGATTTTTTCACAATTTTTAAGTTAATAAGCTATTATTAGTGTTAGTGTATTTTATGTGTGACCCAAGACAATTCTTTTCTTTCAGTGTGGCCCAGGAAAGCCCAGAGATTGGGCACTCCTGTTCTAAGACTTTGCAGAAGACGGGACTTAAGAATAATTATGTAGAGTATCTGGCAGAAGAAATTTCTAAGCAGAAAAGTGTTCAAAGAAGTGGCATGGCTGCTTCTTTATCAGATGTGGGAGCAAAGGAATGACCTAAATTTGGAACTTAGAATTAGAAGGGAATCAAAGTGTAAAAAAATGAAAAATTTGCAACCTGGTCATATGGTAAAGAAAGAAAGAATATTTTTAGGGGATGAATAAAAAGTATATCCAAGCCTCTCTCTTCAAAAGCCCAATGTCCTAGGAAAACAAAGTGGTTTTGGAGGCCACGTTAATCCTCACATCCTTGCTACTGTAGCTTCAGCCAGAGCTCAAAAGGCCCCAGGTACTCCTCAGGCCACCCACAAATCCAAAGAGTGCAAACCATAATCCTTGATCGCTTCCATGTGGTGTTCAGTCTACAGGTGCACAGATTTCAAGGGTGATGGAGGCCTGGCAAGCTCCACCTAGATTTCAGAGGATGTAATGGAAAGCCTGTGTGCCTAGACAGAAGATTGCCTCCAGAGCAGAGTCCCTACAGAGACTCTAGTATAGCAGTAAAGAAGGGAAATGTGGGGTTGGTGCCCCTAAACAGAGTCTCCACTGGGGCACTGCCTACTCTCCTGGAGCTGTAGAAATGAGGCTACCACCCTCCAGACCCCAGAAGAGTAGAGTCACAAGTAGTGTGCAATCTCAGCCTAGAAAACCACAGGCATTGAATTCCAAGCCATGAGAGCAGCCACATGAACTGCAGCCAGCAAAGCCATGGGAGCAGGGCTGGCCGAGGTTTCAGGTGCCACCCTTAGCACCAGTGTGCCCAGAATGCAGGACATGGATTCATTCAAATGAGATTATGTTGGTGCTTTAAGATTTAATGTCTGCCCTGCTGCCTTTCAGACTTGCATGGGGCCCGTTGCCCTTTCTTTCGACCAATTTTACCATTTTGGAATGGGAATGTTTACCATATGCCTGTACCACCATTGTATCTTGAAAATAAAGAACTTGTTTTTGATTTTACAGGCTTACAATTAAAAGGAGCTTGTGTTGAGTCTCTGATGAGACTTTGGACTTTGGACTTTTGAATTGATGCTGGAATAGGTTACGACTTTTGGGGACTTCTGGAAAAAGATGATTATATTTTGCTATGTGAGAAGAACATGAGATTTAGGGGTCCAAGGGAAAGTGATATAGTTTGAATGTTTTTCCCCTCCAAATCTCATGTTGAAGTTTGATCCCCAGTGTTAGAAATGGGACTTAGTGGGAGGTATTTGGGTCATGGGAGTGGATGTCTTGGTATCATCCTCTCAGTAATGAATGAGTTCTCATTCTATTAATTCTTGCTGTGTCTGATTCTTTAAAATGGCCTGGCACCTCCTTCCCTCTGTCTCTCTCATTCCCTCTGTCACCATGTGATGCCTGCTCCCCTTCCCCTCTTGCCATGAGTGGAGGCTTCCTGAGGTCCTCACCAGAAACAGATACTGATACCATGCTTCTTGTACACATTGCAAAACCATGTGCCAAATAAATCTCTTTTCTTTATAAGTTACTCAGTCTCAGGTATTTCCTTATAGCAACACAAAGTGGACTAAGACAGAAAATTAAAGTCTAAAGAAGTGAACTGATGGCCAAATACACAAAAATGTCACATAGCATAGTTGTAAATCCCCTATCACCTTATTTAAGTTTCTCCTTTATCTACTATCTCATATTATTTCAACCAGAGGAAAACCTATTTTCAAATTCTATGCAAAATAAATCGCAGAAAGTATTTTACACCAACATGAAATAATTAAAACAAAATGATGTGATGAAAGAATATTACTATAAAATTCGAACATACTACTGTGTTGATAAAAAGAAAATTGGGCTTTTGAAATCTGCTTAACCGTCCTAGACCATAAGAATACAGCTTTCTGAAAGTGAAATGAGAATAAGAGAAAAAAACTGATGTAAAAGAAATTGAGTTCAAGGAAATCTATTTAACTGTAACTCATCTATAATATAAAAATATGCACTTTAAAGAGTATAATGAGGACATTAGAAATAGCCTTTTCAAGTTGTATTTATGGAAGCCAAAGCAGATGTAAGTAGAAAAAATACTAAGAGCTACTTTGTATAACAAATAGCTCTGATACTAATAATGATAGCTATCATATATTACCCAAAAATTGTATATTAAACACTGTTAAAAATGTATGTGTGTTCCTAGAGGTAAATATTTTTTCAATGTCTTAGTAAATTCAAATATTGAAAAATGTGACAAAGAATTGTATAAGTGATAAATCCAGATGCAAACACCCGATACTGATGCCCATAATCCCTCTATGACGTTCTTTCTGTCAAATCCAGAACAAATACCCCCTCCCCAATTTCTACCCTTGAGTGAGTACAGAAGCAATATTTCAATATTGCTTTTGCTTTTCATTCCTGATCATTTCTTTATTGGCCAGAGACCTTCCTTCTGCCACTTATTCTGTGATAGCCACTCTCCCAAGGCAGGGGCAATATAGCAAACCAGAAAACAATGACACTGTAATTTTACATTTATATTCAAAAGCCTTTATTTATGTAAGAGACTGAAAAATGAGAGACGTACTGGTTTTACTAGACTCATCTACCCAGTCCCATTCTCAGACTAAGTAAGATTATTTGAGGAGAAGGCAGAGAAAAGAGTTGTAAAGGCAGTCACAAGAAATTTGAACATACTTGAAAGCCATACCCCCTATCTTCCACCCCAAACCAAGGCCTAATCTGTAGCCCCTTTAAGTTTACGGATGCATCAGAGAAAATAGAGAATGTATGCCCAACTTCCTGGGTTAAGGCCCAGGAAATACCAAGCCATGTAGGAAAGTCTTCTGCACAGTGTATCCTGCACTCTGGAGAACTCCAGGAAATAGTTACAGTAGAATTGTGCAGTGGAACTCTGGAAGGTAGCTACAGAACTCAGGCTAACTCTAACTCTGACACCTATCTTTTGGGAGAAGAAAAGTCTATGTGAGGTATGAAGAGAGAAAGAAAGCTTGATGGAAGCTGCAAGCCACGAAGGCTCCAATTGACTGGCATGGACCAGATGAAACTTCTTCATTCCCTCTGGTGATTCCAGATTTGACTTAGTTGAAACCTGAAATGATTTACAAGACTCAGAAGTGACTCATAAAATTTGACGTTTACTAGATTACATTTTCTCTCATCATACAGAATGTGATCTTAATATAGAAACTACATTCAGATTTATAAAAATAAAGAAAATTTGCTTTCCTGGGACAACTTTGCTACTTGGAAAATGCATATCAAAAATAATAAAATTAAAGGACTAATATTTCAAATAAAATAATCTGAGTTCCTGATTACAGGGCTGTTTAAGTTTGCCATTCTTTTCTGTTTTTAAAGGACTCAGCTATCTGCACACTGCAGTTTATTTATATTGAATGAGACTGTAATAATTAAATCATCTGGATATTAATACTATAAGAAAGCCAAGGCTATTTGTCCTACATGTGAAATAATGAGCCAGTCTTGTTCCCAGTCTTTGCCATTATAATGTTATTACACAATTATTAAACTGAAATTCTTATTCCACTGCTGAAACAAATGACTAATATCCATTTCCATCCTCTGATTGTTGGAGCAAAGATGACATTATATCATAAATGAGCCCCAAATAAGGTAATGATTCTATTGTATTGATATATCTAAAATAATTCCCTGAGGTTTCTCATTTTCTTCTTCTTCTTTTTTTTTTTTTTATTTTTTTTGAGATGGAGTTTCACTCTGTCACCCAGGCTGGAGTGCAATGGCACGATCTCGGCTCACTGCAACCTCTCTCTCCTGGGTTGAAGTGATTTTCCTGCCTCAGCCTCCCAAGTAGCTGGGATTACAGGTGCACACCACCACACCTGGCTAATTTTTTTGTATTTTTTTAGTAGAAACGGGGTTTCATCATGTGGGCCAGGCTGTTCTCGAACTCCTGACCTCATGATCCATCCGCCTTGGCCCCCCAAAGTGCTGGGATTACAGGCATGAGCCACCGTGCCTGGCCTGAGGTTTCTAATTTTCTTAAGGGATGGCACAAATCATTAACAAAGTACTCCATGTAGGTGAAAAAATGTGCTTTAACATTCTTTAATACTTTAATATAATGTCCCACGTAATATTATATTATATTTGAAATAAAATAGTAGGAGAATACATTGTCCCACAGAGTTACTCCCTGCCACTTTCTCTGGAACTTACCTCATTGAGAGAGCTTCATTTCATTTTAAGTTGAGCAAGCTCATGTTCTAATAAGCCAGCTAAAATATTAGGACTGTAAGGCTGACTTACTGACAGTTTTTGTGTTTTTGCCCTCTCTGAAATAGATTTCTTATTATCAGTGCCAGGTGATTTACAGAAAACATATATAGCTTAAGTTCTATGCTTAGAAAGGGGTGCATAGAAATTCATTTATAATAATATGACAGAAACATGCTTTAATTAAAGTAGATGGCATAAAGTATATACAAAATTGTATTTGAAAATATACATTTACGATTTCATTTTAAAATGTCTGGTGTATTAATACTTTACTAGCATTTTTTTGTTGTCTTAAATACCAACAACATTTCAGATACTTCAACACAGTAGTTGTAGTACATATTAGAGTTGTGCATCTACTTCCTGCCTTAATCAAATTTCATATGTCAAAGTCCTAACTCCCGGTACCTGGGATGTGACTGTATTTGAAGATAGGATCTTTAAAGAGGTGAGTACATTACAATAAGGTCATTGAAGTGGGCCCTAATCCAATATGACTGATGTCCTCTTAAGAAGAGGAGATTAGGATGCAGATATACACAAAGAGAAGATAATGTGATGTTCCACAGTGCAGGTCTATGCAATCCTACTCCCAAAAATCTGAAGAAATGAAGAGACCGAAGAAAGATGCTGACATAACCAGTTTCTCAGAAAGAAACATGTAATACAAACTTAAAAACAGAAGCCATGCCTGTGTCTTAGATGGCAGTGAGACAAGATAGTGGATCCTCATGATTACCCCAGACCCAGGGCTTACATACCATAGGGGAAGGATAATCATGATTCAGAAGGGATGTGCAGGACAATTGAAGGATGATAGCATCAGTGTTGTTTTGACCATAGGGCAGAATTTATGGTAAGAATGTGCTCTTACACAGGAAATAATAGATAAACTGGAAATCTTAGTGGTCTTCCCAGGACAGGAGTTAACCAGAAGTCAATATGATGAATCTGCATCCAAGATGGAGTTGCTTTAGCCTCCACATTTGCATACCTGAGGAGAAGACAACCATCTACAAGCCAAGGAGAGAGGACACACAAGAAACAACCCTGCCAACATCTTTATCTTGGACTTTTAGCCTGAAGCAGTGAGAGAAAATCAACTTCAGTCTTTGTTGTGGCAGCCCTAGCAAACTAATTCATTCCCTGTGAACTGTGAGCATTAAACCAGTCCAGCATGCTCTTCCCTTGCCATAGTGGCAGTGTTCCATCCAGTATGCCAAAACTATGGCAGGACTCCACAACCTTGGTCATAAATAAAATAGGATGCAGTAGATAGTCCCAGTGACTTGCAATGGACATCACAGAAGCAAAAAATAAACCCTTTTTGTTCAAGAAAGACATTTGGGGTGTGTTTTTATACAGCATAACCTAACCTATTGCGAATGCTGCCTGTCTGTGCTCAGAGATTATTAAGATTAGCAAATATTCTTAAATGTCACACAATTGTATCTGTAATATGGCTATGAAGGAAAAGCACCACCTGTTTTTGATAGTAAAGGCACTTCGCATCAATTATGTTATTTGATCTAAATCTCAACCATTTCAGACACAGAAATGGTAAACTTTTTTCTTCTAGACTGCTAAGAAGTTAATTCTTAGAAAGGTGACTGACACTGGCCAGGTGCAGTGGCTCGCACCTGTAATTCCAGCACTTTGGGAGGCCAAGGCAGGTGGATCACGAGGTCAGGAGTTAAAAATACAAAAAATTAGCCAGGCATGGTGGCACGTGCCTGTAATCCCAGCTATTAGGGAGGCTGAGGCAGGAGAATCGCTTGCATCCAGGAGGCGGAGGTTGTGGTGAGCGGAGATCGTGGCATTGCACTGCAGCCTGGTCGACAGCACAAGACTCCGTCTCAAAAAAAAGGAAAGAAAAAATGAAACGTGACTGACATAGCCAGGCCATTTCATTGGAATATGATTTTAAAAAGGATGAGAATCCATATTTTTATTAGCTAGTTTCTAATATTCTTTTTACTATAGAAAAGGGGTATAGTAAAAGGCCAGGATATAGTAAATGGCAAGATTTACAACAGAAGAGCCATTCAACATAAACAATAACAATAAAAAATGTAGTAGTTTATCATCATGGATGTGTCCCTTTACCTAAAATGAAATGAAATATTTTTATTTCATTTTTATAAATAGTGTAATGCAGCAGTCAAAAATAGAAACTATGAAACTTCAATTTCCAAAAAATATTAAATATACTTGTCATTATTTAATTGCGATAAACATTATTTACCTAAAATAAAAATAATTATCTTCATTTCTGTTTCATTTCTGATCTGCCCTAACTCACATGGTTCCTAATAGAATCTGACTACTTCACATGCTAAGTTTTAATTTATTATTCCATTTGATAAAGATCCACTAAGCCCCTAGATGTTTTGTGTTTTATGTTAGACTGAAGGATCTAAAAAAAAGATGAGGAAAACTAGACCTAAAAAGATAAAACTTGTTAATTTAATTTATAAAGCTCTTTTCACTTCTGGACATGAAGCAGATATTTAATGAGTTAGAATATGATTAACTGTTTTTAATACTATAAGATGAGGCAAAAGATGAAGATTTTTCAAAGGGTATACATACAATGAAAAGAATTACATCTTCACACTTTGAATAACCAGCTTGGTTAAACATATAGTTTAAAATACATTGTGCTACAATGAAGATTTTAATGATAAATCTCACCCTGTCTTAGTGGTGAAATTAAAGATGAAACCTAACTGTTGCTTTATCTAGGCCACACCCCGGGGGACCAGCAGGATTGTTCTGTACAAGTTAATATCTTTGATTCTGTGCTGTCTAATTCCATATGCTCTGGGCAGTGGGGTTTCCACAATGTCCCTTGCAAAAGGCAATCTTGGCACAACTGATCTTACTCTTAGGAAATCTTTGGAGATCTTCTGAATCATTTCTTTATTCTCTTAATCATATATCTGTGAGAGTTCCCAATTTACAGCCACATACTAAATTAAGTAATGGTAATAACAAAAAACCATGTTATTTTGTTAGTAGTCAGTGAAGTAAAACATTATTAACAGATGAACCTACCATAAGTACCATTCTCTCAGTCTTCCATCAGAGAATGCAGAAAGAAATTGGCTTCTATATATTGTCTGCATTGCACTTCATTAACATTTATTTGTCTCAGAACAAGCAATTCACCAGCAGTGTTTTGAATTGTCCTCAATCCAAAAGTAATTACATAATTTAAATGGTGGTGTTGCAGGATCCTTGGGGTGTCACTTTTCTGTCCAAAAATGTCTGTGGCCAGTGGCACATTTGCCCGAGTTTTTCTCAGGCCCACTGGGCTCATTCCACCCGCTTGGCCTAGTAGGCTGTGCTTGGCACACACTACCGACCTGGATCTCATACGTCCAAGGGAGACTGTGAGTCAGGTGTGAAGCAGCTAGGGGTATGTGAGTGAGTGTGGGGTCTGGCCACTGTGCAGTCAGGCACACTAGCTGCTGCTGTGGGGCAGGCAGCTCCAGGTGCTGGCATGGGCGCTGGCTCTCTGCAAAGCTGTGGTTGGACCAGGAACACTGCAAGCAGCTTTGCTGGCTGGCACTGAGGTATGTGGTGGCACCCAGAAGCTTAGAGATGCCAGGAACTGCAGGGTCCCAAAGAGGGAGTCACAACCCTGGCTCAGGGAGCTCCCAGGTCTGGGATCCCCAAAATGCTGCTGCTCTTCTCTCCTTTTAGCCCTCAATGTGGCAAGCAAGGGACATGTTTCGGTCCTACTTGTGTTACAGCTCTTTTAGCCTCACCATTTGGCGGGTCCCAAGTTCTTGTCCTGTGACCAGGAAGAATGAGGTATGCAGACAAGTTGAGGGTGAGCAAGACAAAGAGGAGCTTTATTGAGTAATAGAACAGCTCAGAGGAATCTTGTAGTGAGCAGCTCTTCTCTGTAGCCAGCGTGTCCTAAGGAGTGTTCAGCTCTTCACAGAGAGGGTATCCCCTCTTTGCAGGCAGGTTGTCCCAACAAGTTTTCAGTTCTAAGCAAAGAGGGCAGCTCCTCTCTGCAGCTGGTTGTCCTTTCCCCTGCAGCTCTAGGCAGAGAGGAGGTCCTAGAGTAGGTAGCTCCTCTCTGCAGGCAAGTTATCCCAACAAGTGTTCAGTTCTCAGTAGAGAGGGTAGCTCTTCTCTGAGCTGGTTCTTCTAGCATGTGCAGCTCTAGGAAGAAAGGAATGCCCTAGAGTGGGTGGCTCACCTCTGCAGGCAGGTAGTTCTGTCATCTCTGCAGCTCTCAGCAGAGAGGAGGCCCTAGAGTGATTGGCTCTTCTCTGCAGCTGGTGGTCCCAACATCTGTAGCTCTCAGCAGAGAGGAGGCCCTAGAGTGGGTAGCTCCTCTCTGCAGCTGGTCTTCCCAACATCTGCTCAGTGAGCCCTGCACTTTTACGCTCCTCAAAGGGTAGGACAGGTGCACCAACAGGACCTTGGGATGCCATGGCTGGGCCTGGAAAAGGCACCACAAGTTCCCACTGTGATCTATGGGACTGGTAGCCAGGTTCCCAGCCTTCAGGCTCTCCCTGGTCCAAAAGTGGGGCCTCAATAGGGATCTGTCCCCTTCTGCCCAGGAACCTGTCTGCCTCCTGCTGCCGTTCACAGTGCCCAGGCTGTAGGTGCCAAGGGGTACCTACAGGCCAGAACTGAGCTGCCCTCAACCCACATCGGCTTCCCTCCTATATCCATGGGCACCCAAAATCAGGAGGGGGCGGAGGGAGCAGGGCACTGGTGTGTTAGCACTGCCTCAAGCATGTGCACACTCAGCCAGGATGTGATAGTGCCCAGGCTCGGTCCTGACTTTGCTCCAAGATCTGAGTGGGTGCTGACAGCAGAGAGAGACAAGGCAGTGAAAGCAGGCATTTCTGAGCCTGCAAGGGCAGGGAGCCTTCCAGGGCCCCAAAAGTGCAAGGATGCCTGCTCCGCAGCACAGTTTGAGCAGTTGCAGTTGCACCCAGTGGGGCAGGACTCCTACCTGCTTTGTGGAGCAGGAGGCTCAGATCTGCAGCCATGGTTTGAGCAGCTGCAGCTGGGTCTGGGAGGGTGGGGCTCCTGCCTGCTCTGTGGAGTGGGAAGCCCAAGTCTGCAGCCACGACTTGGGTAACTGAAGCTGCACTTGAGAAGCTTCTGCTTCACCAACCCAGAAGGGGCAGCACTCCCACTTGTCCCCGGCTCCCTCCAGCTCCACAGAATGTGTAGCCATGGCAACGTCTCCCTGCTGCAGCCAGCATGATGGCAGCTGCCACTCCATACAGGCCACCACTGCCATCAGTGGCAATTAAACTATTTAGAACAGGGTTTGAAAATAGCAGCACACGAATTATGTCCACTCCTACATATATGTTCTGTACGGCCTTCCAGCGTTTGTTTTCTTATATTTAGTTGGTAGCATTGATAATTGAGAGGCTGCATAAGATCAGTCATTCTGACTTCTACTGAAGAAAAGGCAAACAAAAAGGAAGAGAAAAGAAAAAGTAAAAAAATAGGTAAAGGTAGGGGTGGAAGAGAAGGGAATGAATGGATGGGAAAGTAGAAGGAAAGGGAATGATGAGAGGGAAAGCATGGGGCAAAGAAAAGAGGACAAAAGAATAGAACAGAATACTATTAGCACCTCTGAGCCAACTTCACTTTTTGGTAACAATTAGTTCCTGAGTAGCAGGCATTCCTTTTAGAAGTGTCTCTATTCTAAATTTCCTATAATCCTTTCTATTCTCTATTCTTTCTCATCTAGTTCATTTCACATTTTCTTAACCTACTGTATTCTGTACGGTTATTTTAATTTGTGTGTCTTATTTTAGACTACTAGCTCTTTGAAGCAATCCCACGGCCCAGCCATGCAGTGTCACATCCATGACAAAAGTTGACTAAACCAAATTGTGTATGGAGTCGAAGACTCACCAAATAACTGACATTGATTTTTATATCCATTTCCATCGCTTATAATAAACGAGGTCTTTTTATTTTTTTCTTTTTTATCCACTCTCAATATCAAGTAGCACCTCTATTTTGTATCTATTCTCCTAACTTCACCTCCACTTAGCAATTAGTGGAGTCTTTTTTTTAAAGGATTTTATTTCCTCTTATGCCTCCTGCTGAAGCCAGTAGCTCTCAGCCTTTCAGATTAGAATATGATTCATCTTAAAGAAGAAAGAAGAGAAATGATGCATCATAAAGTAACTCCTCTTACTCTGACGGTTTCCCTCATCAGTTAGGTTAGGAGAGCTATATCCCCTTCCGCCCAGGAACCTGTCTGCCTCCTGCTGCCGTTCACAGTGCCCAGGCTGTAGGTGCCAAGGGGTACCTACAGGCCAGAACTGAGCTGCCCTCAACCCACATCGGCTTCCCTCCTATATCCATGGGCACCCAAAATCAGGAGGGTGCATTTCCCTCATTTGGAATGAGGGAAAGTCATTTGGAATGACTTTGCATTTCCAAATATTAATTCAAGAATGGTAAATCAGCTCTTGTTTATCATCTTGCCAAGTAAGACATTTTAGTCTCATGAAACTTAATCAATTTAAACAATTTAGGGCCTCAAAACATAACTAGACTCTTCTCTCATTACTCACTTTATTTTCAATTTACAGCCTTCAACTCAGTTGACAGCCTATGTTGTAATCTTCCTTAGACCTAAAATGAACTTAAAATGCCATTTCTTGTATCAAAAAGATTAAATAAATCTAAATACTGTGTAATTTTTACTCTATTCATTATACAATGTTAAAAATTTTGGAGTTTTAGAGGATTTTTTTGTTTTAGTATTTGTGTTACTGAATATTTATACTTCTACTGGTCTCTAGAATGTAGAAATATTTTTCTCATTACACTAGATTTATTTTGGTACCATCTGGGAGTTTTTCATTTTTCCATTAGCATAATTCTTAACTACTTCAATTCATAACTCCTACCGCTAAATTATTATATGACAGTCAATTTTTAAAAGTACATTGATCTTTTCACTGTCCAGCTTTTATCTTCTTTAAATAAACTTTAAGATTTATGTGATTTTCCCTTTAAAGTAAGTTTCTGTTTTTCATATATCTTTATTATTTTAACACGGTTACTTTGTGCCACAATTTATTCTTTAAATATCTTTTAAAGATAAACATAAAAAATAATTAAATAGCTCTTAGACATCTTAGAGCCAATAATAGTTTCTTATCTCTCAGTTATTTACTCTCTATTATCTCTTTTTGCTGAATATCATTGTAAAACCTCTGCTTATTACCTATAATTCTCATGGCTAAAATTGCTTCTTTCAGTTTTTTTAATAATTTTTTTTTATTGAAAGCTTTCATTCATTAAAAAAAAGTAGTCTCTAGTCCTAATTTCTTTTCTATGCATTGGCTGAGTTGGTTTGGAAGCCCATGTTTCTTTCATATATAAGAAACCAACATATATATATGTCATATATAGTACATATGAAACCTATATATACTACATAATATGGTTCTCACATATAATATATACATATACCTATATATTATATACATAAATTATATAATACAGAAAACATTTGATCAACTCCAATTATATATAAAACATATATTATATATAGCGTGTTTTTCATATATAGTGTACTTGTTTTATATATAATGTATATGCTTCCCTTGCATTTCAGAACACACATATTCCTGTCTATTTCATTTGGATGAATGTTAAGAATATTAGATATTGTTACTAATTTCTTACTCTACTTAGCAAGCTAAAATTCTTTCTGATTGACAGGCTAAATACACTATATAATTAGAGTTGATCAAATGTTTTAAAATAAAGGTTGTAAGAAATGCAAATGAAAATAAACTCAACCACTTCATTCCTCCCATTAGAGTAACACCCACTTATTTCCTTTCTGGCAAACAGTGAAAGGGCTCAGAATGCCTCAGGGTCATTCATCCCAATAGATAAAGTGAGGTAACATTTAAGATGAGAATAGAGGCTATATTTCTTCAACAACTTAGCAATATGATTTGCTCTTTCAAAAGAGCAATCACCCCAAATGTGTTTTCTAAGGACTGAGAAAATAATCAGCTTGCAATATAATCTTAATAAAACACCTTGCCACTGTGAACTTCATGATGGACACTGCATTGATAGGTTTGAAACCAAAATTTGGGGCAAAAAGCCTATAAGTCTAAAAATGAAATTGTATTTACAGAGAGAATAGGACAAGTTCATTAAAATCAGGGCTGTTTATTAAATTCCAGAAGGTAGGACCCCCACCTTAAAATAGAGTAAATAAATGTCCCTTGCAGGGCTGATGGGCCCAGCTGGCTTGGCTCTGCCTTTCTTGCTGATGTGAGCAAGTACCTCTATCTATGCTATTTTAGTTCTTTAAAGGGTACTTGGGGACAAACGTCACACTGTCTTCCTTCTAAAAATGCTAACTTCAGGCCTTCTCTATCAAGCTTGACTGGATACTCTCAAACTTGCTTCAACAAAATGTATTTCATACCATATGTAATACTGTATTCATAGACTCACAATTAACTGTTCAATTGGCTAACAGGAAATATGGATGCTCTTTTTCCAATCTTTTTTATTAGTAATTTGCTAAAGTTCATTTTCTTAGCTATTTATTCACTGCTGTAAAACACAGCCAATGTGAAACTAATATTTAAAATTTTGAGGTGCTTCATCATATTTTGATGTAATTGCTTTGTACAGACAGGTTTATTTATTTATTTATTTTTATTTTTGAAGACAAGGTCTTGCTGTCACCCAGGCCGGAGTACAGTGGTATGATCACAGCCTACTGCAGCCTCAACCTCCCAGGCTCAAGCAATCCACCTGCCTCAGCCTCTTGAGAAGCTGGGACTACAGGCATGCATCATTATGCTGGGATAATTTTTTTTCATGTTTTATGGAGATGGGGTCTCACTATGTTGCCCAGGCTGGTCTCAAACTTTTGGGCTCAAGTAATCCTGTCACTTCAGGTTCCCAAAGTGCTGGGATTACAGATGTGAACCATCATGCCTGACCTGTACAAACAAGTTTAGAGAATAATATACAAATATCTTTGCCCCACTACATAGAATAAATTAATATTAACAATTTATTAAATTTGTTTTATAGATTTAGATAAATGAAATAAATATTCCTAATGAAGTTCAAGCCCCATTTATAATTTTTTCCTGGTCTCATCTCCATCTTCACAGACAAGCACTATCATAAATTGGTGTATATTTTTTAGTCTATATTTTAGTAACAAGAAAAAGAGTAATTAGGAGGAAGAGAATGAGAAGGATAAAGGAACACTTACTTTTTTACATTTGTTGAGCACCTACTAATAACAGGGACTTTTCTAAGTGCTTTCCACATATTACCTAATATAATTATCAAAACAACTGGTTTTGTACATGAGAAAACTAAGGCACAGAGAGCTTATATAAATTTTATAAAGTCACATACATAGTAAGTGCTGGAACCAGAATATAAACCCAGCCACTGTACTGCATATACAAGTATATGTGTCCATTAACAGTGTTTTTAGTATTGTTTTCTATGTTTTAATACTTTCTTTTTCATTCAATGGTTTATTTTCCAGGTACATGTATTATTTATTTTGTCAAAATAGGCATATCTTTGTAAATGTTTACAAAAAAGTATTATATGTAATAGAAAATTGCTAGATCTAGTGACATATAGTTCTATTTTCAGTAAGACTGTAAATTGTTACCTTATGAAACTATATTTTCTCCAGCAGATTTTAGAATTTGCAGCTTGTTTCAGATTCTTTCAAAAACTATACTGTCAGACTTTTTTCGTTCAGATACGTGTGAATTTTTTTTAATGATTATTCCCTTTGTTATTAGAGTATAGGAATCTTTTGGGATTTTTCCCCTAAAACTTGACTAGGTTTGTATTTTTCTTAATTATCCTTTGAATTGTTAGTCTCTTTTTCATTTATATATAAGCATTTTAACAAATTCCAGATATAAATTATTTCTTTTTTACAAATATATCCTTTCAGTTTTTCACAGGTTTTTTTAAATCATGTATCATTTTGTTTATGTTTCACATATATTTTGTGAATTTTAATAGAGTTTAATCCATAACTCTTATAATTTGTAGTTTTTAAAAACCCTTCCCCTTCTACTTTTGGTAGAGCCACTATTCCTTTTGTTTTTTTTTTTTTTTTTTTTACTAATTAATTGTAAAATTAATTAATTTATGTGTGTGGTATGAAATAGTTAAATTTAATTTTATCAGTTTTCCTATGAAGAGCTAATGGTCCCAATACCACTTAGTGAATAGCTTATCTTTTTCTTGACTTAAAAATTGCCAATTTAGAGTAAGTGGTTCATGAGGAAGAAATGGAAAAGCCATTTTTTTAGTAGTCTGAATTGTTTTTTGATAACTGTACATAGCATGTTATGAGAGATAATTAGTTCAAAAGCAGAAATGAATGAAAAACTGAGTTCAAAAGCTGGGTACCTCATAAATGTGAAAAATTAGGTGTGTAAAATTATATTGTCCAAAAATGTCACTAACAATATCATCTAGTCCCATTTGCTCTTCTATGATGTCACTTTGCTACTCCCAATGAAGATGTGGAGATTGTTTCTCCACCCTCTTGAATCTGTTTGGATGGGCCTTGAGACTGCTTTGCCCAACAGCAAATGGCAGAAGTCACTGTGTGCCATTTCCTGGCACAGGCTTAAAAACTTTGACAGCTTTTTCTGCCTCTCTATTAATGGCTGTAGCCATATAAGAAATAGAGCTACCCTGAGACCACTATGTCATCGGAAGCCCAGTCCACACAAGGAGAACTGCAGACTGAGATACCCTTTGGGAAGAGGTAGATGATAGAGCACCAAGGTACCAATTACATAAGTGGAGAAGCCACCTTGGTAGTAGATTTGCCAGCCCCAGACACCTCTGCTGACAGTAAACGTATCAGAGACAGAATAGCCAGCTCAGCCCTTCAGGAATTTCTGGCCCATAAAATCCTGATCAAAATAAAATTACTGTTTTGTTTTGTTTTGCTCTGTCGCCCAGGCTGGAGTGCAATGGCGTGATCTTGGCTCACTGCAACCTCCGCCTCCTGGGTTCAAGCAATTCCCCTGAATCAACCTTCCCAGTAGCTGGGATTACAGGCACCCACCACCATGCCTTGTTAATTTTTGTATTTTTAGTTGAGATGAGGTTTTGCCATGTTGGCCAGGCTGGCCTTGAACTCTTGACCTCAAGTGATCAAAATTAGTTCTAAGGCATTACATTTTTCAGTATTTTGTTATGCATAAATATATAAACTAGACATATTTCTTATAGACCTCAAAATGTAAGAAATAAAATTGAGAGAAGAAAACCTTTGAGCCAAGTCACTTAAGTAGAGGATATCAGCTCTACAATGATTGACTAAGAATAATTCCTTCCCACCTTTATAACTCAAGTTTCACCAGAGAAACAGATTCATCAGGATAATATATTAAGAGACATGATTATGAGGGTTGATGAGCCAAGTTCAAAATTCATAGGGCAGGCCTTCAGAGAAGGCCAGTTGCAATTCTTGAGCAAAGGTTAAAATTGTAGTTCACAGGCAGAATTTTTTCTTCAGGTAAATCTTAGTTCTGCTCTAATCAGTCTTATCCACATTATCTAGGATAATCTTACTAATATTAATTTAAAATAATCTGATTATAGAATTGAATCACAGTTACAAAGTCCCTTGACAGAAACACCTCTGGATTGGTAATTGATTGAATAACTGAGCAAGTTTGCCGAGACCAGCTCGGTTGGGGAGACCCTAACCCAGTGGCACTAGAGGAATTATAGACACACACACAGAAACATAGAGGTGTAAAGTGGGAAATCAGGGGTCTCAAGCCTTCAGAGCTGAGTCCCGAACGAGATTTACCTGCATATTTATTAACAACAAACCAGTCATTAGTATTGTTTCTATAGATATTAAATTAGCTAAAAGTATCCATTATGGGAAATGAAGGGATGGGCCGAATTAAAGGAAGAGGTTGGGTTAGTTAATTGCTGCAGGAGCATGTCCTTAAGGCACAGATTGCTCATGCTATTGTTTGTGGCTTAAGAATGGCTTTAAGTGGTTTTCCATCCGGGGCAGGCCAGGTGTTCCTTGCCCTCATTCTGGTAAACCCACAACCTTCCAGCATGGGTGTTAGGGCTATTATGAACATGTTATACAGTGCTGCAGAGATTTTATTTATGGCCAGTTTTTGGGGGCCTTGCTCTCCATACAAGTTGACATAAAACACCATCAAACCACATAAGTCTCCATTTCAGATGACCTCAAGATAAACACATCGCTAAGGTTTGTCATGGAGAAAGCCATAGCCAAGAGTTAGCAAAAAAAGAAGGCAGACTAGATATTCATATTTGGTAAATAATTTTGATTATGGTTTCTGTCAGAGAACAAATGGATGGAGAACATACTGTGTTTTTGTTTGAAGAATTGATGAGGGAGAAACCATGAGCCTGGTCCAAAGGAGCATATGTTTGTAAGATAACCCTTCTCACACAAACTTGCCAGGCAGAAAGCATCCCACAAATAAGGAAGCAAAGGTCATATTTCATGAAGCTAAATTCATAAGTGCCCAAGGAAAATAATGAATTAGGAAGAACTTTCCAGATGGTGGAACCAGCAGCATGAAGGGCTATGAAAAAGGAAGATTTGCTCAGATTACAAAAACAAGGAGCTTACTGCCAAGTGCTTGGTCCTCAAAGTCCCTGCCCTGGAAGATTACATCATTGTTATATTTCTCATTATTCCACATTCTTAAATGGAGTTATCTTTCTTTTCTCCATCTTTGTATAGTGGATGTGTATGTGAAAGGTGAGGCAATAGCCAGTATTTTAGAAGCTAGACTGCAATCTATGAGCCATAACCAGACTTAATGGATAACCTAGGGATTAGGTGATATAGAAATTTGGTGAGATTTTGAGTTGTCTCTTTTTGAGATGGATGAGTTCCTTCTAAGGGTGAGAATAAGAATGTGCATAGATACTTTTTGGTCAATGAGGAAGACTGCAGTAGCGATTGCAAATTATCTACCAAAATGTGTGATACCCCTGTGCCTTCCATAATATAGACTTCATGCTGGGGCACTGTTGTGCATTCAGGGAACAAATTCTCAACTCCTTTTGTGACACTGAGTAGATAGCAGAGTCACATCCAGGCCAAAGCAGTTAAAAATTCATGTTTGCTGATTCCATTGTCTCATTTGCCTTCCCCTTGATGAAGAGGAAACCAAGACACTAGGAGATAATGGGGCCATAAGAAGGAGAGTGCCTGTGTTCCTGAATTGATATACATTTATATACAAAAAATACCAAGAAATAAAGAAATCAGTACTGAACTGTTGTATAAGAAAGAAAAAGAGTCATCTATTATGTTAATCCATTGAAAGTTTTGAAAGTTATTATAGAAGCTGACTTATAACTAAAAAATGCAGTAAAAAACACAATTACCGAGATGAATAATGAAGAGCTCTGCTATCACTCTCCTTTAGTGGTAATGCTTCCAAAGCCTCTACTTAGTGCATAGCAACTTCCAAAAATTCAACAACCACCAATATTTTTGATCAGCTTTCAGCTTACATATCTCTTCTTGGTGCCAGAACAATACATTCAATTTACTATTGAATGTTTCCTCTTAGATGACCCATAAATTCAACTGTTGAAAATGGAAGAAATTAAATTCAGCACTCTTTTGTCACTCTTTCTTGCTTGTTTGTCTCTCTCTCTTTCTCGCTATCTTTATTTCTATCTCTAACTCTCTTCTTAAGTTTTAAAAAAATCTTTTAAAATGGCTTCAAAATCTATTTTGATCCTTAAGTTAGGATTCTGGAAAGAATTATTGAGTCTTTCTCACTCTATGAATTCGATTGGCTTCCAAATTATATCAATTTTACCAGGAAAATCTTTCTTCAAAACATCCTCCTATCCATCCTTGCTGCCTTAAAAATAATAGTAATATTATATCAGTAGCAATAGTAGTGCTTACTGTTTGTTTAGAGTTGTTTCTAATCATTTTATGTAGAATATCACATTTAACCCAAATATTAATTTTGTAAAGTAGAGTTCCAAATTACCTTTATTTTACAGAATGTAATTCATCTGGTTCATGGTACAGCCAAGATCCAGTAACCCTAAGCATCCAATACCAGAACTCATATTCTCAATCACAACACTTTGAGTTTCATCAATTCTCACCTCCATTTCTGCAGTAGCTCTTAACTGTCTTCTTCCCACCGCACTGACACCCTCCAATACATATAGCATCCAAATCTAAGTCATTTTACTCTATGTCATCAAATCTTGCAATGCCTTCACATTTCCTAATGTACATAAGATCTGTCATGCTTTGGGCTTTCCTCTCAATTCAACCTCATTTCTTGCTTATATTTTTTTCACATTCTCTGCCCAAGTGACAATTAACTATTTGAGGCACGTTCTTTGACAGGAATGCCTTTCCTAATCCCATAGCATGGTATATTGGTTGGAATAGATTTAACTACTACAAAAAATACATGAAAAAATAATACAATGACTCAGACATGATAGAAGGTTTCTTTTTCTTTTTTTCTGGTGGGGGGTGGTTATATAATAGTCCAGGGTGGGTGTTGTATCAGGACAGGGAAGTGGACAGATAGGACTCTTCCCTGCACAGTTATTCAGAATTCAAGGCTAATGGCGTCACTGCCATCAGAATATAGGTATTAAGGTTGCTGTTATAGTCACTATCCTGGTGCATGGTAAGTAGAAAGTTGTGGAAGAGTGTACAGCAGGTCCTCAAATAACATCAATTTTCTCAGCGTTGTTTCATTAAAATGAGGCCATAGTATGTGTGGAGTTTGCAGGGCCTCCCTATGTCTGTGTAGGTTTCCAGCAGGCTCTCCAGTTTCCTCCCACATGCCCAAGATGTGCATGTTAGGTTAATCCTGGTGTCCTGGTGTACACATGGTCCCAGTGTGAGTGTCAGTGTGTGGGAGTCATCCTGCTATGGGATGGCACTCTGTCCAGGGTCATTCCAGCCTTGCACTCTGTGCTGCAAGAAGAGGCTGCGGCCACTTATGACTCTAAACTGGAATAATTGGATAAAAATTACCCTATTTTATTCATCTTTCTTAAATGTATGTATAGCTCATATTTAGTTCAGTGGTCATTAGCAGTTTTGATCTTTAGAAGTTTGGTAATATTTTTGTGACCAGAAACATGCCAGAAGAATTAAAGTCTTCTTGACATCAATTAGCCTACAGTAGACTTTGTGTCTTTACATGTCGTCTCATTAAAAGCTGCCATTTCCGAGAACCTATCTACCATATTAAGTGATGATTTACTGTACTTCCAAATTTCATGGGCCATTCTTGGAAGTGACACAAATGACTTTTGCTCACTTTTTTTTGGCAGGAACTTAATCACATAATCTTATCACTCTCCAGTCAGCTGGGGTTGATAGCCTTTGGCTGGGCAACAATACCCCAGATACAACTCCATTGCCATGGAAGAAAAATATATAGACAATGGTGGACAGATTTGCCCAACACAGTTAACTCTTATTTGCCCATGAGAACCCAGATCACATAGCATCTTCCCTGAAGCACCTTTCCTGCCCCCATCGATTGTGGTGAAGCATCCCTTTTATGTGCTGTCATGGACAATTGTCTCTAAACCTACTCTCTCTAATGAGATCGTTACTTTCCTGCAGAGAAAGGCTGGCTTATTAATCTTAATGTTCTCGACACCTGACACATGGCTCGGCACACAAAATGGTGACTTTCTAGAATATAAATTCAATTGAATTGAAAAGAAATAATATGGAGTGGACAAAGATAAGAAGAAACAGAACAGAAAACTATGAGAGACTTGTTTGTGAAAGACAAGTGCAGGAAAGTCTACATCAAATACTTCAGAGAAACTGATTATGTTTACATCTGAAAATAAAAACATGTATAGTTTCAGCTAATGAACAGAGGTGAGCATGCAAAGGCAGTGAAAAAAAGGTGAGATGAAAGATGAAACTAAATGACCAAAATAATGTAGAGACTGCTTTGTCTTGTTTTTAAGACGGAAGTCATGGCTTTCCCAAAAGACATCATAGGATATGGAAAATAAGCAGTTTGCTCTATAATTGTTCCCAAGTGTCTCAACTTGGATTCAATTGTTTTACACTAAGCATAAATAACTTGTGCCCTCAGGCATTCAAGGTTAATGATGTCCAATTTTTTGTTTTCTCAATTGTCAAAGAAGTATACTTTTAAAAATAGCAGATGTAATTAAACGAGCATATTTTATTACTGGAATCAGGGTATTTTGAGTGACTTGCATTTTCAGAAGTGTTCCAGATTCTCAGAAGGTCATGTCCCCAAAAAGCCTTCTTTATCCTTGCATTCGTAAGCAAATGGTGAATATATTTTCAAAAAAATACATTTTATATCTCTTTATTAGCACAAATGCACAATAAACCATACGAATAATGTTTACTTCTTCTCCAATGAAGCCTTTCATCTCATTTGTCTAAAATAAACACATTACACTTTTTCCAGCCTTTTTGCGTCTCAAAAATGAATATCCTCCTCTGTGGTCTGTTTATAGTTTCTGCTTTTCCTCTCACTTTGGCCTCCCATAGATCCCAGAAATATAAAGGTAAATTCTGCTGATGTAAACTCATCAAAAGATTAGAAGATTTTGAGGGAGTGCAAGAACATCTGGAGCATCTCCCTTCTTAATTATCTCCAGTTATTATTGTATTCAAGAATACAAATTTCCATCACAGTGAAAAGAGTCTAAAAATATGAGTAAAGAAGACGGTAGAATAGCCCAACACTGTAGACTTCTTTCTCCAGTGGTCTTTTTATCTGGTTATGCACTCTGAACCACTAAGAACCTGTACTGTGTATACCCAAGAAATATTTCATTCATCTTGAAATATGACATAACACACTTGATTGGAATTCTGTATAAGCCCAGCTTATGTCAAATTTGTATCCCATGGCAATCACCTATGAGCAGGAGGATGGGGTCACAGTATATGCATATGGCTGCCTGGTGGGAGAAGAATTCTTAGAATAGGGATATCATGAGCTAGGGATGTGTTTCCTATAGAGACAAAGTTCTAGTCGGTATTGAAGAATACATATGAGGGTTGCCCATCTGAATCTGTTGGTAAGAGTAAATTAATTGCCCTCACAGATTTTGCTTTCTTTATAATATGAGATCTCAGATATATATATATATATTTTGAGACTGAGATAAATGTATACATATTTTGAGACTGAGTCCTGCTCTGTCACCCAGGCTGGAGTGCAATGGTGCTGTTTCAGTTCACTGCAACCTCCAAATCCCAGGTCCAAGCAATTCTCTTGCCTCAGCCTCCCGAGTAGCTGGGATTACAGGTGACCACCACCAAGGTCAGCTAATTTTTTTTGTATTCTTAGTAGAAACAGGGTTTCACCATTTGGCCAGGCTGGTCTCAAACTCCTGACCTCAGGTGATCTGCCTGCCTCGGCCTCCCAAAGTGCTGGGATTACAGGTGTGAGCCACCGCACCCAGATCTCAGGACATATTAACTGAGGATGGTAAAAGAATAAGACATGACCAGTAAATTAAGAAGACCCTAATTTCTTACAAAAGTAAAAAAACCGTGTTTTCTGTCTACTTAAAAAAAGCTTTCTTATTTGTTTTACCTTTTTTTCTTTTCCAATGTAGTAAATCATACTAGGAATAAATGTCACTGCAGCAAAGCCCAGTTTCTAATTAGCTGTCTAGATTTTCAGGTAGATGAATAACATAATTTGATGAATAATAATTAGAAAGAAGCAAATTAAAGCTATAATTTTTTAATTATGAAAAACATTTATAAAAGATGTGGATTGCTTTTTTTGAAGGTTAGTTAACTGCCTTCATATAACAAATCCTCAAAGCAACTGGACTAAGAAATATCAATATTATAATTCTGACTTTATATATGTTAGACCCGTGTTAAAAATGACTTTAGAATTTATTTATAATTATACCTCGACATTTTATTACAATCTTTGTTCAAATTAAATGGTCTTTAACAGGCCAATTCAAATAGTTCTCATTTTTAGACATGTTAATTGAGATGTAAATCACATATCATAAAATTAACCCCCATCAATGCACTATTTACAAAGTTGTGCAACCATCCCCACTGTCTAATTGTAGAACATTTTCAATCATCCCCAAAGAAACCCATAAGCACTAACAGTGGTTTTTCTACCATTAGGCCCACATCCCTGGACCTAGCTCTGCATAGTTGTTAATCTACTTTAGGTTTCCATTGACTTCTCTTTTCTGGACATTTTATATAAAGGGAATCATACAGCAAGTGGTCTTTTGTGACTGGCTTCTTTCATTTAGCAAAATGTTTTAGGATTCATCCAAGATGTAATATGTATTAGTATTGTATTCCTTTTTATTGTTGAATAATTTCCATTGTATAAATATACCACATTTTAATGCATTCATCAGTTGATGGATATTTGGGAGTTTCTACTTTGTGGCTATAATAAATAAAACTGTTATGAAGATATGTGTACACAGTTTTGTGTGGACATAAGTTTTCAATTCTCTTGGATTAGATTTGATACTATCTGGCAGTAGAATGACATCATATAGTAACCCTATATATAACTTTTTCAGCACTTGCCACTCTTTTTTCTTAAACAGCTGCATAATTTTGCATTCCTATCACAAATATATGAGGATTTCAATTTATCCACATTCTCACAAATATTTGTTATTGTTTGCCTTATTTATTATAGCTATCCCAGTGTATGAGAAGTGGTATCTTATTGTGGTTTTGATTTGCCTTTCCCTGATGACTAATTATGTTGAGCAACATTTTTATGTGCTTATGTGCCATTTGTATAACCTCTTTGGAAAAATATCTATTCAGATTTTTCACTCACTTTTTAAATTAGATTACTTTCTTATTTATTTGGGAGTTGTGTATGTTCTGTATGTATTCTGGATACAAGTTTATTATCAGATGTGTGCTTTGCAAATGTTTCTTCCTACTTTGTGGGTTGTCTTTCTTGATGGTGTCCTTGAAGTATAAAAGTATTCAATTTCAGTTAAGCCCTTTTTTGTTGTTCATTTTCTTTTGTCACTTGTGCTTTTGGTGTTGTATCTAAGAAACCATTGCCTAAACCAAGGACACAAAGATTTACACCTGTATTTTCTTTTAAGATTTTTATAGTTTTTGCTCTGACATTTAAGTCTATGGTCAATTTTGAGTCAATGTTTGTGTATGGTGCGAGGTAGGGGTTCAGTTTTATTCTCTTGAATGTGAATATCTAGTTGTCCCAAGATCATTCATTGAAAGAATATTGATCTCTTAGTAGAGATATTTGTGGGAAGAGACTTGGAAAAACCATTGAAAGAGTTAAGATTATAAAAAGTATTGTTGGAATTTACAGGAAAGGAAGGAATGTCTAGTTAAATACTGTTAGACTCTTGACAGGCAATCCTCTGGCTAACTAGGTTGCTACTTTACCAGAAAAAGGGCCAGTCCCATTATTTTTTCTCAGAAATTTGTATTTTATGTACTTTATCAGAAATACTATTTGCTTCCCAGAAGGAGATTATCAGTTTCCTCACCAAAATAGCTTATTTTCCAAACCAAATTTTTAACTTTTTTAAAACAGGTGCTAGCAAAAGGGAGATAAGGGTTCCAATCTACCCTCTTGTCCAACAAAAGTTTTGACAAATTTATATTTCTGCCACAGAAAGATGTATAAATTAATGTATTCATGTAACATTTACATTTAATCTAGTTTGAAATACTAGAAGAAGACTTATTAAAGTAAACATGAATCTTTTCATAAAAGCAAAAATTTTTTGGTCATTTAAATGATCACTGGCAAAGCTTCCAGGCTCCATCTTTCACTTTTTTGGCAGTTCAGGGAGGTTAGAATTTTGGGATGGCTTAAAGAAACATATATCAAGAATCTAAGATATTTGTTATTGTTTTGCATATTATTCATGCTGTTTTGTGCATTCATGTTTGAATTAGTTAATGTCATGGTCCCATATGCACTCACTGAAACCTGACTTCACAAGGCTTTTATAAAGCAAAATATAATATTTAAACAATTCTCCTCCTATGTATTTCACATCAAAGAGGCTGATTTTTAACAAAGAATGGAAATAATAGAAAAATTCTAAATCAATTTACTAGGCAAAAAGGGAAACAGAGAAGCAATTACGCAATTATCTCCATGCAAAGGCTCTCAGAGTTGTTCTGCCTAGAGGAGATAATATGCAGTATGGAGGGAAGGGACAAACAAAAATGGCTTTAGCTCACTTAATTTCAAATGGAATGCAGCTAATGTTCATATTCTGAATAGATATTAATTTGTCATCCTTTTAGCCACTTGTTTTGTATATTGTATTTCTGGTCATTATTCCCCTTATTTTAGGCATATTATTTTCTCTTAACACAAGAATACAAGTTTCAAGAGTATTGGGATATTTTAAAGTTATTTTCTGTATTGCTATATCCCATAATCTAACATGGCACCTGGCAAATAGGAGATGGTCAATAACAATTTTTCTCTGAAAGTTGAATGAGTTTATTCTATTTAGAAATACTGAAAACAGCCATCATGCTACACTTTAGGAAGGGGGAAGGAGAGAAGAAAAGAGAATTTCCAGCAAGTTTATAAATGTTTTGAATATGGAAAATCTATATGATATCCCTTTATATATTCAAAACCTAAAACCTTTCAGTAACAAATATGAAAATACCTAACATAAAATATAATAAATATTATTAGTGTAATTATCACCAGTTAATTCATTCCCAAAGGAAAAATATAACAAAATTTTGAGTTCTTTCACTTGCATACATTCCAAAAAATCCAATTCAATGGATAATTTCTTCATATCACTTCTTTCTCACAGGTCTCTAAAAGAGAAGAGAACTATATAGGCAATAGTGGTTTCAGAACAAGATGTGCTCATTATTTTACACTCTGGAAAACCAACTAACCCTTCTCAGAGAAGAAGCCTGCTTCAGGAGTCTCATTGCATTTAGGGAATAAAAGTTAGTTTCATTATGATTATTCTTCACTAAGAAATAAAGCTTGATTCTTTTTTTTTGCATCAATCCTAGCACAGTTCTTAAAGCACAAGATGATTTAAAATTCTTATTGACTAAATAAATGGTATGATAGTGAGTAAACTTTATCGTAATACAAGAGGACAGGAGAATTGAGAAATGCATTCTTCATTACTATAGATAACCCAAGTGTCACTTTTAGTTGATTTGAAGATATATATTCTGTATGCTTATTTACTGATGATGATTCTGCCTAAATATTGAAGAAATTTGGCATAGTGGAAAGAATTCTGATCCTAAAGTGACAAGTCCTGGGTCTAAAACCTAGGTTCTCTCATTCATTAGCTGGGTGATTTTGGAAATTTAGTGACCTCATTTCAATAACAACAACAAAATAAGAAATCTGCTGTGAAATATATCACAGATTTGTTTTAAAAATAAAAAGAGATAATGGATATAAAACAGAGGTATTGACTACTGACGCTTAGCAACTTACATGAATAAAATGTTGAATAAGATATAGTCCTGCTCTCACACCACTTAGCTAGTAGAGATAATAAGCACATAAACTAGAAAGTTCTGTATAAATGAGTCTTCGGCAAGATGCTGCAGAGACATGATTCTGGAGGAGCCTTGAAATGGTCTAATTTTTCACTTCAACTCCTTACTCAACAGTTTCTTGCAATCAACTTTCTGAAGTCTCTTTTTACTCTAAGAATGGACAAGTCTATTTTTGAAAGATGTTTTCTTTCCAATCCTGTCTTCAGTGAGCAATATCAGTTCTAAGGCATGGCCTATCCCTGAAATCTAAGAGAAATAGAAGATGGAAATATCTACATAGCAAATAAATATTTTTGGTTACTATTCACATTGTAAATGAAAAAAAAAGATTTAACTGAATAATTGAATTCTGAAAAGCGATAGCTTTTAAATATTCTCCAAATATTTAAGACATTTTATTAACTCAGATAACTAATTTCTATGATGCTTTCTTTATCTCTCACCACTAACTGTGTGGCCTTGGGCAAGTTATTTAAATTTTATATATTTCAGTCACTCCAAATGTAACTTGGGAATAATAATAACACATACCTCATAAAATAGTTGCAGGGTGCCATTTGAATACTGAGCATGGGAGTATATATTATGCAATCCATACATTTTAGCCTCTATTATTATTCTTTTATTCATAGAGAATATAAGAGTTCTTCATACATGACCTTCCTGGTCATATGCTGTGCTCTGAAATTCCAAACAAGTTCAAATAGTCATCTCCCTCTGGCTTCCTTCCATTGGACTAGCAAAGATGATGCAGTAACTTTACCTTAGTCAGGCAGAGGACCTGAAGGGAAAAGATACCCCCATTGTGAAACATGGGAGCTGCTTGAGTTTCCAAGGGAATTATTGAGCTAAATAGAAGGAATTGCTCTTTAGTGAGGTTTCTTAGGGTGTGTGAGGTGGGGGAGAAGTGAGAGCTGAGAGAAAATGCAAAGAGAGCTATAGAGCTGAGCTAGAAAACATAGGGGCTTCCTTTTTCTTATCATTTTAACCAGAAGAGTAATCAATTTCTCAATAATTCTTCTGGCTTAGGTTTGGTGGGCATTTTTTTGTTGATTTTTTTTTTTAATTTTTTTTTGGCTTCTCCCTGTGGTTGGCTTCCTTCATTGCAAAATGTTTCCCAACGTAATAGATTATAGCTCCAGATTTTCCCCATTCACACTTTTGAAGCAAGAGTGTAATTTTCCACAACTATTAAATAAAAGTTTGGCGTTTCACTTTGATTGGACCAAGATGGACCAATAACTGTAACCAGAGTATAGTCATTAGCCTAGGCTTGGGGTGACACTCATTCTCAAACCCATTCCTGTAGCAGCGTAGATTGGGATTGTGCCTTTTGCTTATGTCCATCAGTGTGTACCCACGGAGCTTGAGGTGGAGCTAACTCCCATCCAAATGACTGCCATACAGGAAAACAGAATTGGATTACCAAAGAACAATTCTGAGTTTTGCTAAAAAGGGGTAAGGAGGAAGAAATCGTGACTAAGAAGGCAACTAAACAATGATCACTTCAGACCCAATCGAAAAGTCATTTTTAGTGCAGGTGGTAAATACAATACTATCTCTTTTATTGCAAGTATATTTGCATATATTTATTTTTGCTATGCATTCTGTTACTAGCCATGTTCAAAATATCTTCTGTAAGTCTTGAAATTTCTTCGGTGAGGTTTTAGTTTCCTCATTTTACAGTTCACAGAATGGTGGCTCAGGGAATTTGAGAGACTTGCTTAATGAGCAAATTACAGATCCAGCAAATCTAGCAATTTATAGATCCAGAATTGAAGTCCAATTGTATTTGACTCCAAAGCTTGTGCTTTCTGTCTACCATACTGCACTACCTCCTCCTGATCTTGCAAAACCAGTGTAACAATGAGATAATTTCCAGACTAGAGAATAGCATATTTAAGATCCTTTACTAGAGGCAGAGATGGAAAACAAATTGTAGTTTATAATGTAATAAGCACCCATAAAATTAGTAAGAGTGTAAATTAATATAAGCTTTTGGAAGGGACTTTCCTAATATGCATCAAATTTTAAGTTACATGTAGTTTTGAATTACCAACTTCACTTTTAGAGAACACAGTTTTGTGACAGGCCAGGTCTCCTTATCAACTGAACAGGCAAGCCTCCGTAACAACTATTTCAGCACTGACTGAGTGATTAAGTTAAATATTAAAAGCCGAAAGAGCCAGTGTCTTTATACAAAGGCTGGAATGTCACAAAAGCCCACCAAGAGTTTTGCCTAGGCCTTTCCTGGGCCTTGAAGATTACAAAAGAATTCTTAGCAGGACCCATTTAGGATTAAACAAGTTTTATTGAGGGTCTCAAGGAACTCCCCAAACCTCCACTAACAAGTTTATTAGGGATCTGAAGGAACTCCTAAAACCTCCATAATTGAGCAGGAGACAAGATAAGGGTAATCACTCCTGTCACCTGGACCCATCTAGATTAAGTAAATTTACTGATAATCCGGAGGAAGGTCTTCAGGACTCAGAACTTAGTTATAGATTGGAAGAAATTAATCATTTATGTCTTTAGATGCATGCATACTTACACGTAGACATATAGATTAGAAGGTATATAAAGTCCGGAAAACTTTGTAATTTTGAGTTGGTCTGGCAATGTTTTCCAGACATTCTCGCTGTACCCAGTTATATAAATAAACTATTTTTTCTCAGTTCATCTGTATCTCATTATTGGATTGTGAGAATAAGCAGCCCGACCCTTGGTTTGGTCTGAGAAGCAACTTAATAATTAAAAGAAATGAGTAAAAAGATATTAATTGCAATGATTTTTAGAGATTGGAAATAAACAAAATGTCCCCAAATGAAAAAAAGATAATTAAATAAGTTATTTTGCATCTATACATTAAAAATCTTAAAAGTTTACATCTATAAGTGCTAACATAGAAGGCTGTCTGTGATGTAAATAAAACAAAGTTATAGAGTACTAGCTTTATATAACATGATCTGATTTTTTCTTTTCTTTTTTTTTTTTTGTTTTTTTGTTTTTTTGAGATGGAGTCTCCCACAGTCGCGCTGGCTGGAGTGCAGGAGTGCAGTGGCTGTGATCTCGGCTCCCAGCAACCTCTGCCTCCTGGGTTCAAGTGATTCTCCTGACTCCTGAGTAACTGGCATTACAGGTGCCCGCCACCATGCCCAGCTAATTTTTTGTATTTTTAGTAGAGACTGGGTTTTGCCATGTTGGCCAGGCTGGTCTCGAACTCCTGACCTCATGATTCATCCACTTTAGCTTCCCAAAGTGCTGGGATTACAGGCCTGAGCCACCGCGCCCAGTCTCTATTTTTTTTCTTTAAAAGGGGAGTATTTCTTCATCCAAATACCATGGAGTATCTACTATGGGTTAGAGATTATTCTGGGTGGTTGAGAGATATCAGTGAATAAAAAATAGCCCAGCTTTTGTGAATTTACATTCTAGTAGGAGAATTCAAATAATAAATAATATAATTGGTAATAATTTTATAAAGTGCATTAGAATAAAATGAGTAAAATAGATACAGCAAAGTAAAAAAATAAGAAATGAAGGCAGCAATGAGATAGAGGTCACAATATTAGAGAGTGGTGATGATGGGCCTCATCAGGAAGATGAGATTTGATACCTAAATAGGTGAGAAATTCAGACAAGCAGGCATCTGAAGGAGTGGCATTCCAGGCTGAGTAACAATTTAGAGCAAAATACGAGGGTGGAAGTATAAGTTCTAGAAACAGCAAAGAAGGCCAAGGTAGTTAGCACAGCATGAAGAGGTGAGAGTAAGCGATGGCAGAGAGGTATGCTCAGTAAATCATGGGAAGCCTTGAAGGAACCTCTACTTATGGACATATATTATGCTGCCTCTTTGAATACATGTTCCTATGTATAATGGTGCATATTTAGATTGTGTTAATCCATATATATGTATGAATTCATGTAGCTACAAGTATATGTACATATGTATTCATATTTATACATATATTTATATTTTTGTCTGTTTATATCAAGTTCTTCAAGTCCAGACAATTAACTCTTTACAATGTTTACTTGTAGCTGTGAAGGTAGAAATTACAGAAGAATTTCATTTGCTTTTATATTTCCGTATCATATAAATTTTTAAAATAAATAAGTATTGCTTTTTGTTTCTATTTTATTGTTTAATATAAAATACAGAGAAAAGTGAATTAAAATTTAATATACAGCTTAAATAATTATTAAAAAGCAAACTATTGTGTAACCACCTCCCAGGTCAAGAAATGAACATTGCCCATATCACAGTAGATCTCACCGGTACCTGCTCTGTTATACCAGCCTCCTTCTGCCCTAGAGGAAATCATACTCTGACTTATATGGTAATTGCTCTCTGGCTTTTTCTTTTTTTTTTTTTATTTTAACCTCCCAAGCATGCATTTCTAAAGAAAATAGATTCATTTTGCATGTATTATTTTGTGACTGTTTTTTTTAACTCAATGTAATTTTTGTGGGATTTATCTATGTTGTTACATTCTAACTGCTGAATAGTCTTCCATTTTATGAAAATACCAGCAATCAATAGTTCATTTTCTTATTGATTTCTTAAGACGCTACATCCATTTTTAACTATTACCAATAATGCTGCACTAAACTTACTGGCACAGGCCTCCTAGAACACACACACTGGCATTTCAGTGGTTATCTTGATATGAGTGGATTTGTGGCTTTTCCTAAGAAGGTAGACCAATTACAACACCACCAGTGGAGTATGAAAATGTTTGAGCTTAACTTTTTCATTCACTCTTATATTTTGGTTAGTTTTTGCAATTTCAGCCATTCTGTTTTGTCATAGATTACCGTGGTCTTAACTTGCATTTTCTTGTCTTGAATGAGGTTAGCAACTTTTCTTATGTTCAGTGGCCATTTGAATATTCTCATTTGTAAAACTCTGTCTCCCTTTCATACATCGTGCTCCATTTTGGCAAGTTCTACTAAAAGAAAGGAAACAAATATGATTGGTGGGAACTCTGTATGTATTTTGGATATGATGCCTTCATTAGTTGCATGTGTTCATAAATATCTCTCTGTATGTGAGTTACTTTTTCACTTTCTTCAGTGTCTTCATTAGCCAATAGTGCTTCAATTTTATGTAGTTAAATTTAATATAATTTCCTTAATGATTAATGCTTCTTATATCCAGTTTGGTTTCCTATCTTGAGGTTATAAAAATATCCTCTTTATTATCTTCTAAATGCATTCGTGTTTTAAACACCTTAACATTTAGTAATCATTCCATCCAGAATTGATTTACTGTGTATGGTATGAGGTAGAGATTAAGTTTTATTTTTCCACATGTGGATCCTCAATAACTAATGAATCCTGGATGATTTATTTTGAAAGTAATCCTTTCCCAACTCTTTTGCAGTGCTCTTTATTTTAAAAGAATTGTCCAAATAGGTATGGGATGTTTTTCTGGGCCCATTTTTCTGCTTCATTGATCTCTTTGTGTATCCTCACACCAGTGACAAACTTGGTTAATTATTGTATCCTATAAAGTATATTCTAGTATAGCAAATTCTTCCACCTTGATCATTAAGAGTGCATGAGCTATTTTTGGCCTTTTGCATTCCCAGGAAAGATTTTAGAATTGTTTGTCAAGTCCCACACACAAAAAGAAAAATACTAAGGATTTTGTTGGGGTTGCAATAAATTTATCAATTTGAGAACTAACATTTATTAATAGTTTTTATCATAAATTGATATATTTAATTTTATTAATTGCCTTTTCTACATCAAAATAATTTAAAATTTTCCAGTCTTATCAATGAGCTATTTATTTTCTAGTATTAAATCAACTTTGTATTTTAATAATAAACAATCTTAAATATAATGCATTGTGCTCTTTGTACATTTTCACATTTGGTTTGATAATACTTTGTAATTTTTGCCACAATGTTCAAGAGTGATTTTGAACAATTTCCTTTTTTATAACATATCTTAATTTTCCTTGTTGTTCTTTTCCTTTTTTATAACATAATTTATGGTGTTTAGTATCAAGTGTATGCTTATTTCATGAAATAAATTGAGAGGTCTTTCAGTTTTTGTATTTTCTGAAAAAATTACTGTAAGATTGACATGACTTTTGATTGAACGGGCCAGTAAAGCCATGTGAAGTTGGAGCTTTCATTGTGTGAAATGTTTACATTATAATTTTATATTCTTCAATAGTTTCAAAACTATTCACATTTTCTTTTCTTCTCAGATCTATTTTGGTAAATGGTAAAGCTTGGTAGCTTTATTATATGTTATATAATACAATTTTTTTTTATTTTCACAGAACTGAAACAGAGACTTTTTTTTATTCCCAGCATTGGTTACTTGTGTCATAACACTTTCCTGAGAGCTTACCTTTGGCTTTATTGTGTCTCCACAGGGAATTTTTAAAATTTTATTTTTTTTCTGGTTTTAGTTATTATTATTTGCCTCCTTCTACAGTTTTTGGATTTATTTTACTATTCTGTCGCTAATGTCTTAACATTAACTCATTGATGTTTTAATTTTTTATCTTTTCAATTAGGCACATTTGAGAGTATGAACTTCGCTCTCATCCTTTTTATTATTTTTCAATTAAAATATTTCTAATTTCTACTTTCTGCCTTTGATCCTTGTTTTCCCAAGAATTATATTTTCATAATTTATGAATATACATATTATTTTTAAATATAAAATTGTTAAAGTTTTGAAAAACTGATTTCTAGTTTTATTGCTTTTATTAAGTCAGCAACAGCTCCTTGTGATTTTAATATTTGCAAATTTATTATACTTGTGAATATAAATACTACAGTTTCGGAGTCCATTATTCTATAATATATGTTTTGAGAATGGTCTCAAATATATAGAGCAAATATTCTGTATTTTAACATTTGTTAATCATGTAATCTAGTGCTTCTATATCCTTAATGATATCTTTGCTATTAATTCTATCAAAAATGGAAAATGGGATTAAAATCTCCCATTAGGATTAGGATTATAGATTCTTCTATATCTCCTAGTAATTTGTTTAATTTTTATCAAATGTGGGTCTATATTATTAGGTACATAGACACTTAGAACTGTTGTATCTTATTGTTGAATTGAAAGTTTTATCATCATACTGTCTATTATTAATTTTCAACTGCTTGATATTAATCACTTTTTAACTACTTTCTGATATTAACATCTTCCTGATACTAATGTAGATACAACAGCATTTATTTGCTAGTCACTTAGATGATACATCACTTTTTATGCTTTTGTTTTTAAATCTTCTTTGTATTTATTTTAATATGTTTCTCTTTAAGTAAAAAAATGGAATGTTTTTGTTCGAGTTTAATAATCATTGCATTTTAATTTGTGCACATATTGTGTTTTATTTAGAGAAATTGACAATATATTTAAATGTTGACTGAGAATGCTGTTTTCTTTTGATCTCAGTTCTCTCATTTCTGCAATCTCCTATTTTTTTACGATTGAGTAGTTTTTATTATTCAATTATTTTTATTCTGTTAGTTTTGTAATATATATCTGCTACAGTTTACATCATGCATCCTTGACTCACGCAAAAAGAAAACTTAAAAACAATCTGTACTTTTATCCTCTTCCAGCCTAATTAAACTCCACTTACCCACTGTATGATATTGTTGGTGTGTATTTTAATTACATAGTTTACATTTCACAAGACATTAGTCATATTGTTTTATAGTTTTCTTGTTCATTTCAATTGACTCACAAATTTACATTTTTGTTACTTTTCCTTTCTTCCTACATATCAAGTTTCCTTCTGGGATAATTTTTTTTGTTGTTGTTTCCCTGACATGGATGAAGCTGGAAACCATCCTTCTCAGCAAACTAACACAGGAACAGAAAACCAAAAACCGCATGTTCTCACTTATAAGTGGGAGTTGAACAATGGGAACACATGGACACAAGAAGGGGAACATCACACACTGGGGCCTGTCAGAGGGTGGGGGACTAGGGGAGCGATAACATTAGGAGAAATACCTAATGTAGACGGCAGGCTGATGGGTGCAGCAAACCACCATGGCACGTGTACACCTATATAAAAAACCTGCACCTTCTGTGCATGTATCCCAGAACTTAAAGTATAAAAAAATAAAAAATAAAAAATAAATCAGAATGTTAGTGAGAAAAAAATTTCCTTAATGTAAATACACTGTTAAAAATTTTTATCAGTTTTCATTTTCTGAAATGCTTTTAGGTCATCTTGAATCTAGAAAGATAATTTTCTGTGAGTATAGAAGTCTATCTTGGCAGTCTTTTCCTTCAGTATATTGAGGATACCCTTTCTCTTACTCCTGGCTTCTGTCTACTTTTTGTAGATCTTATCTTGTTAATATGTAATAAACTTTTTAGGGCTCTGATGTCTTATAGTATTTTTGTTTTGTTTCATTTTTATTATTTTTTTCTTTTAAAAATTTTCCTTTTTGGGAAAGTTGGTTTAAATTACCTAGGGTATCCTTCTTGGAAATAAAAAAATCATTAATTTATTTTATAATAAGAAAAATCTGGTTGCTCCTGTATTGGGTGCATATATATTTAGGATAGTTAGCCCTTCTTGTTGAATTGATCCCTTTACCATTATGTAATGGCCTTCTTTGTCTCTTTCGATTTTGTTGGTTTAAAGTCTGTTTTATCAGAGACTAGGATTGCAACCTCTGCCTTTTTTTGCTTTCCATGTGCTTGGTAGATCTTCCTCCATCCCTTTATTTTGAGCCTATGTGTGTCTCTGCATGTGAGATGGGTTTCCTGAACACAGCACACTGATGGGTCTTGACTCTTTATCCAATTTGCCGGTCTGTGTCTTTTAATTGGAGCATTTAGCCCATTTACATTTAAAGTTAATATTGTTACATGTGAATTTGGTCCTGTCATTATGATGTTAGCTGGTTATTTTGCTTGTTAGTTGATGCAGTTTCTTCATAGCCTTGATGGTCTTTACATTTTGGCATGTTTTTGCAGTGGCTGGTACCGGTTGTTCCTTTCCATGTTTAGTGCTTCCTTCAGGAGCTCTTTTAGGGCAGGCCTGGTGGTGACAAAACCTCAAAGACAAAAACCATATGATTATCTCAATAGATGCAGAAAAGGCCTTTGACAAAATTCAACAACACTTCATGATAAAAACTCTCAATAAATTAGGTATTGATGGGAGGTATCTCAAAATGATAAGAGCTATCTATGACAAACCCACAGCCAATATCATACTGAATGGGCAAAAACTGGAAGCATTCCCTTTGAAAACTGGCACAAGACAGAGATGCCCTCTCTCACCACTCCTATTCAACATAGTGTTGGAAGTTCTGGCCAGGGAAATTAGGCAGGAGAAGGAAATAAAGGGTATTCAATTAGGAAAAGAGGAAGTCAAATTGTCCCTGTTTGCAGATGACATGTCTCAGCCCAAAATCTCCTTAAGCTGATAAGCAACTTCAACAAAGTCTCGGGATACAAAATCAATGTGCAAAAATCACAAGCATTCTTATACAGCAATAACAGACAAACAGAGAGCCAAATCATGAGTGAACTCCCATTCACAATTGCTTCAAAGAGAATAAAATACCTAGGAATCCAACTTACAAGGGACGTGAAGGACCTCTTCAAGGAGAACTACAAACCACTGCTCAAGGAAATAAAAGAGGATACAAACAAATGGAAGAACATTCCATGCCCATGGGTAGGAAGAATCAATATCGTAAAAATGGCTATACTGCCCAAGGTAATTTCTAGATTTAATGCCATCCTCATCAAGCTACCAATGACTTTCTTCAAAGAATTGGAAAAAACTACTTTAAAGTTCATATGGAACCATAAAAGAGCCCGCATCACCAAGTCAATCCTAAGCCAAAAGAACAAAGCCGGAGGCATCACGCTGCCTGACTTCAAACTATACTACAAAGCTACAGTAACCAAAACAGCATGGTACTGGTACCAAAATAGAGATATAGACCAATGGAACAGAACAGAGCCCTCAGAAATAATGCCGCCTATCTACAACCATCTGATCTTTGACAAACCTGACTAAAACAAGCAATGGGGAAAGGATTCCCTATTTAATAAATGGTGCTGGGAAAACTGGCTAGCCATAGGTAGAAAGTTGAAACTGGATCCCTTCCTTACACCTTATACAAATATGAATTCAAGATGGATTAAAGATTTAAATGTTAGACCTAAAACCATAAAAACTCTAGAAGAAAACCTACGCATTACCATTCAGGACATAGGCATGGGCAAGGACTTCATGTCTAAAACACCAAAAGCAATGGCAACAAAAGCCAAAATTGACAAATGGGATCTAATTAAACTCAAGAGCTTCTGCACAGCAAAAGAAACTACCATCAGAGTGAACAGGCAACCTACAAAATGGGAGAAAATTTTTGCAACCTACTCAACTGACAAAGGACTAATATCCAGAGTCTACGATGAACTCCAACAAATTTACAAGAAAAAAACAAACAACTCCATCAAAATTGGGCGAAGGATATGAACAGACACTTCTCAAAAGAAGACATTTATGCAGCCAAAAAACACATGAAAAAATGCTCATCATCACTGGCCATCAGAGAAATGCAAATCAAAACTACACCATCTTACACCAGTTAGAATGGCGATCATTAAAAAGTCAGGAAGCAACAGGTGCTGGAGAGGATGTGAAGAAATAGGAACACTTTTACACTGTTGGTGGGACTGTAAACTAGTTCAACCATTGTGGAAGTCAGTGTGGTGATTTCTCAGGGATCTAGAACTAGAAATACCATTTGACCCAGCCATCCCATTACTGGGTATACACCCAAGGGATTATAAACCATGCTGCTATAAAGACACATGCACATGTATGTTTATTGCGGCACTACTCACAATAGCAAAGACTTGGAACCAACCCAAATGTCCAACAATGATAGACTGGATTAAGAAAATGTGGCATATATACACCACAGAATACTATGCAGCCATAAAAAATGATGAGTTCATGTCCTTTGTAGGGACATGGATGAAACTGGAAACCATCATTCTCAGCAAACTATTGCAAGGACGAAAAACACTGCATGTTCTCACTCATAGATGGGAATTGAACAATGAGAACACATGGACACAGGAAGGGGAACATCACCCTCAGGGGACTGTTTTGGGGTGGGGGGAGGGGGGAGGGATAGCATTAGGAGATATATCTAATGCTAAATGACCAGTTAATGGGTGCAGCACACCAACATGGCACATGTATACATATCTAACTAACCTGCACATTGTGACACATGTACCCTAAAACTTAAAGTGTAATAATAATAAAATTTAAAAAAAAAGAAAACTCAATACATTCAATGTAAAGAACTAAGGGTACCTAGAACACAGAGACAACAGCCTGTAAGTATTCCCTTTTCGCCACAACTTTGCCAGCATCTATCATTTTCTAACTTTTTAATAATAGGCATTCTAACTAGTGTAAGATGGTATCTCACTGTGATTTTGATTTGCCTTTCTCTGATAGTTAGTGAGGTTGACCATTCTTTCAGTTGTTCATTGGCCATGTATATGTTGTCTTTTGAAAAATATTCATGTTCTTTACCCACTTTTTAATGGGGTTGTTTGGTTTTTGCTTGTAAATTTGTTAAAGTTCCTTAGAGATTCTGGATATTAGACCTTTTTCAGATCTATAGTTTGAAAATATTTTCTCCCATTCTGTAGGTTGTCTGATTCTCTGTTGAGTGTATCTTTTGCTGTGCAGAAGCTCTTTTGTTTAATAAGGTCCCATTTGTCAGTTTTTGTTTTTGTTGCATTGTTTTTGGCATTTTTATTTTAGTTTATTTTATTTTTTTGCAGAATCTTGTTCTGTCACCAGGCTGGAGTGCAGTGGCACGATCTCAACTCACTGCAACCTCTGAATCCCCGATTCAAGCAATTCTCCTGTCTCAGCCTCCTGAGTCTGGGACTACAGGCACGTGCCACCATGCCCAGCTAATTTTTGTATTTTTAGTAGAGACGGGGTTTCACCATGTTGGCCAGGATGGTCTCCATCTCTTGACCTCATGATCCTCCCACCTCGGCCTCCCAAAGTGCTGGGATTACAAGCATGAGAAACCATACCCAGCGTTTTTAGCATCTTTATCATGAAAGCTTTGCCAGGTCCTATGTCCAGAATGGTATTTCCTACATTATCTTCCAGAGTTTTTATAGTTTTAGGTTTTATATTTAAGTCTTTGATCCAACTTGTGTTGATTTTTTAATATTGTGTAAGGAAGTGGTCCAGATTTGATCTTCTGCATATGGCCAGCCAGTTATCCCAGCACCATTTATTGAATAGGGAATCCTTTCCACATTGCTTATTTTTGTCAGGGTTGTTGGAGATCAGATGGTTGTAGGTACACTGCCTTATTTCTGGGCTCTCTATTCTTTTCCATTGGCGTATTTGTTTGTTTTTGTATCAGTATCATGCTGTGTTGGTTACTTTAATCTTGTAGTATAGTTTAAAGTCAGGTAGAGTGATGCCTCTAGCTTTGTTCTTTTGCTTAGGATTACCTAGGCTATTCAGGCTCAGTTTTGGTTTCATATGAATTTTAAAATAGTTTTTATAATTCTGTGAAGAATGTCATTGGTAGTTTGATAGAAATAGCACTGAATCTATAAATTGCTTTGGGCAGTATGGCCATTATAACAATATTGATTCTTCCTATTCATGAACATACAATGTTTTTCCATTTGTTTCATCTCTGATATCTTGGAGCAGTGTTTTGTAATAGTCATTATACAGATCTTTAACCTCCCTGGTTAGCTGTACTCCTAGATATCTTATTCTTTTTGAGGCTACTGTGAATAGAATTGTGTTCTTGCTTTGGCTGTCAGTTTGGATGTTGTTGGTGTATAAGAATGTTACCGAATTTTATACATTGATTTTTATCCTGAAATGTTGTTTTATCAGATCAAAAAGCTTTTGGGCAGGGACTATGGAGTTTTCTATGTATAGAATCTTACTGTCTGCAAATAGGGATAGTATGACTCCCTCTCTTCCTATTTGGATGCCTTTTATTTCTTTCTGTTTCCTGACTGCTCTGGCTAGGACCTCCAGTACTATGTTGAATAGGAGTAGTGAGAGAGGGCATCCTTGTCTTGTGCTGGTTTTCAAGGGGAATGACTCCAGCCTTTGTCCATTCAGTATAATGTTGGCTGTGGATTTTCCATAGATGGCTCATAACTTCAAGTACATTTCTTCAGTGCCTTGTTTGTTGAGAGTTTTTAACATGAAGAAATGTTGAATTCTATTGAAAGCCTTTTCTGCATCTATTGAGATGATCATATGGTTTTTGTTTTTAATTCTGCTTATGGTGAATCACATTTATTGATTTGTGTATGTTGAACCAACCCTGCATTTCAGGGATGAAGCCTGTTTGTGGTGCATTAGCTTTTTGATGTGCTGCTAGATTTGGTTTGCTAGTATATTTTTTAGGATTTTGCCTGATGTTGGCCTGAAGTTTTCTTTCTTTGAAATGAAAAGTTTTCTCTTTTTGTGTCTTTGCCAGGTTTTGCTGTCAGGATGAAGTTGGTCTCATAAAATGAGTTAGTGGGCAGTCCCTTCTCCTCCATTTTTTTTGGAATAGTCTTGCACTGACATAAATAAATACCTGAGAATAGAAAATTTATAAAGAGGTTGAATTGACTCACAGTTCCACAGGCTCACAGTACAGGAAGTATGATGCTGGCCATCTAGTTGGCTTCTGGAGAAGACTCAGGAAACTTACAATCATGGTGTAGCAGGACAAGCCGCAGACAAAAGCCTTCAGACACCGAGTTAAAGAAGAAAGGGCTTTATTTTGCTGGGAGCTTCAGCAAGACGCACATCCCCAACAACCAAGCTCTCTGAGAGAGCAATTCCTGTCCCTTTTAGGGGCTCAGGACTCCAAGGGGGTCCACATGAGAGGATCATGATCAATTGAGCAAGCAGGTGGTACGTGACTGAGGGCTGCATGCACTGGTAATTAGAATGGAACAGAACAGGACAGATATTTTCACAGTGCTTTTCTATACAATGTCTGTAATCTATAGATAACATCACCAATTAGGTCAGGGGTCTATCTTTAACTACCAGGCCCAGGGTGTGGCACCAGTCTGTCTGCTTGTGGATTTCATTTCTGCCTTTTAGTTTTACTTCTTCTTTTGTTGGAGGCAGAAATTGGCATAAGGCAATATGAAGGGTGGTCTCCTCCCTTAATGACAGAGATGAAGGAGGAGCCAACATGTCTCACATGGCCTGAGCAGGAAGAAGAACAGGACAGAGGGGGTGCTACACACTTAATCAACCAGATCTTATGAGAACTCTATCACGAGACAGCACTATGGGGATGGTGCTAAATCATTAGAAACCACCCCCATGATACAGTCACCTCCCACCAGGCCCCGCATCCGGCACTGGGGATTACATTTCAACATGAGATTTGGGTGGGGACACAGATTCAAACCATACAAATAAGGTACCAGCTCTTCTTTATACATCTGATAGAATTTGGCTGTGAATCCATCTCGTCCTGGACTTTTCCTGATTAGTAGGCTTTTTATTACAGATTCAGTTTCAGAATTCATTATTGGTCTGTTAAGAGGTTAAATTTCATCCTGATTCATTCTTGGGAGGTTGTAAGTTTCCAGTAATTTATCAATTTCTTCTAGGTTTTCTAGCTTGTGTGCATAGAGGTGTTCATAGTAGACTATGAAAAGTTGTTTTTTGCATTTCTGTGCAGGCTAGTGGTAATGTCTCCTTTGTCATTTCTGATTGTGTTTATTTGGATCTCCTCTCTTTTGTCTTTACTAGTCTAGATAGCAGTCTATCTTTCTTATTCTTTCAAAAAACCAACTCCAGGATCCATTGATCTTTTGTATGTTTTTTTACATCTCAATTTCCTTCATTTCAGCTCCGATTTTGGTTTTCGTCTTCTGCTAACTTAGGGGTTGAATTGCTCTTCTTTTGCTAGTTCCTCTAGTTGTTAATCTGAGATCTTTCTAACTTTTTAATGTGAGCATTCATTGCTATAAACTTTCCTCTTAACGTTGCTTTACCTGTGTCCAGAGATTGTGATATGTTGTATCTTTGTTCTCATTAGGTTCAAATAATTTCTTGATTTCTGCTTTAATTTTATTATTTACCCAGAAGTCATTCAAGAGAAGATTATTTAATTTACATGTAATTATATGGTTTTCGGTGATTTTCTTAGCATTGGTTTGTATTTCCATTGCAATGTGGTCCAAGAGTGTGGTTGGTATGATTTCAAGGTTGTTTTGTTTTTTTAATTTGCTGAGGATTGTTTTATACCCAATTGTGTTGTCAATTTTAGAGTATGTGCCATATGCAGATGAGAAGAATGCATATTCTGTTGTTTTGGAGTGAGAGTTATGTAGATTTTGTTAGGTCCATTTGGTAAAGTGATGAGTTCAGGTGCCGAATATCTTTGTCAGTTTTCTGCCTCAATGATCTGTCTAAACTGTCAGTGTGCTGCTGAAAGTCTCCCATGATTATTGTGTGGTTATCTAAGTCTCTTCATAGGTCTCTAAGAACTTGCTTTTTTTTTGCTTTGAGCCTATGTGTGTCATTGCATGTGAGCTGGGTCTTTTGAAGACAGCATAGCATGAGTCTTGCATTTTATCCAATTTGCTAGTCTGTGCCTTTTAATTGGGGTACTTATCCCATTTACATTCAAGGTTATATTGATATATGTGAATTTGTTCCTGTCATCACATTGTTAGCTAGTTACTATGCACACTTGTTTATGTGGTTGCGCTACAGTGTCACTGGTCTGTGTACTTAAGTGTGCCTTTGTAGTGGCCAGTAATAGTCTTTCCTTTTTGTATTTGCCACTCTCTTCAGGGCCTCTTTTAAGGCAGGTCTAGTGGTAACAAAATCCCTTAGCATTTACTTGTCTGAAAAGGATCTTATTTCTCCTTTTCTTATGAATCTTAGTTTGGCTGAATATGAAATTCTTAGTTGGAAATTGTTTTCTTTCCAAATACTGAATATAGGACCCATTCTCTTCTGGTTTGTAACGTTTCTGCTAAAAGGTTCCCCATCAGGCTATCTTGCCCCTTCTCTCTAGCTGCCTTTAAATCTTTTTCCTTCAGTTTGTCCTTGGAGATTCTGATAATTATGTGTCTTGGGGATGATCTTCTTGTGTAGTATTTCACAGGGGTTCTCTGCAGTTCCTGAATTTGAATGGTGACCTCTCTAAAAAGGTTGGGGAAATTCTTGTGGGTGATATCCTGAAATGTTTTTTTCCAAATTGCATGACTTCTCACCTTCTCTCTCACGGATTCCAATGAGTCATATATTTGGTGTCTTTACATAATCCCATATTTCTCAGAGGTTTTGCTCATTCTTCTTTATTGTTTTCTCTTTATTTTCATCTGAGTTATTTTGGAGAGCCAGTCTTCAAGCTCTGAGATATATTTCCTCAGCTTGGTTGATTGTACTGTTAATACTTGCAATCATATCCTGCAATTCTTGAAGTGACTTTTTCAAGTCTGTCAGATCAGTTTGGTTCTTTTTTAAATGGCCATTTTGACTTTCATCTCCTGTATCACTTTATTGTATTCCTTAGAAACCTTGGATTGGGTTTCAATTTTTTCCTGCATCTCGATGATTTTCATCCCTCTCCATATTCTGAATTCTATTTCTGTCATTTCAGCCATTTCAGCCTGCTTAAGAACCAATGCTGGAGAACTAGTGTGATTGTTTGGAGGTGAAAAGACATCTGGCTTTTTGATTTGCCAGAGTTCTTGTGCTGGTTATTTTTCATCTGTATGGACTAATGTTCCTTCGATCATTAACATTTTTGTCCTTTACATTTTTTCTTTTATCCCAAGTCCTTGGGAATTTGACTGGGGTATAAAGTGGATTCAGTTCAACGGTGTTCATTTCTGAAAGATTTTAGGGGGTCAAAGTTCAGTTCAGGACTCCTGGGCTGTGTGTTCTAACTCTGGGAGGCTGGTATTGCATGCTTACCTTTGTTTTCTGGTAACTCAAGGTTAGGGAACCTGCTCTGCTGAAAAGGCCAAGGTGTTCCAGACTGCTAGTTACAACACCCCAAAGAGTAGTGCCAGCCAGAGTGCTTCATCAGGCAGTGGCAGTGGGATCTGGGCTCATTCACATGTGCTAGCAGCAGTGGCAGCATGGTTGGATGGGCACTTTTTGGTTGAGGAGAGAATGTTGGTGGGTTCAGGGTTCCTGGCCTCCAAGCCCATATTGGCAGTGGTGGTGGTATGGCACAGTGCAGTGAGGAGGGAGCATTAGGTGGGGCCACTGGCATCCTTGTATGCATTCTCACTGGCAGCAGTATTAGCGTGGGAGCAGGGTGCAGGTGGGCATGGGACTGGAGGTCTCCATATGCACATTGCACCAGCAGCTCAGGACGGGGATGGCAGTTCAGGACAGGGATCAGTGCCAGTAGTCTTCTTGCATGCATCCGCATTGGCATGTTAGCATGGTGAGGGTGGGGTGCACTCATGCTTACAGCAGTGGCAAAGTGGGGTGCACGTACACACACACTGGTGGGAAAGGGCAGAAGAGGTCTGCCTGCACACAAGCATGCCGGCAAAGCAATCTGGAAGATTTTTGTGGGCAAAGCCATCTGGAAGGTTTCCATGGGCAAAGCAATCTAAAAGGTTTCCATGGCAAAGCAATCTAAAAGGTTTTCATGGTCAAAGAGGCATAGGGGAGGGTGCAGTGGAAGGAGAGTGTGGATGGGCTGGTGTGCATCAGCGGAAGCTGCTTTACTGGAGCTCTCTGATGATCAGGCACAGTTGGCTGGCATGGGAGCTACAATGCAAGCCCCAAAAGGCACCTGGGCATTCTAGATAGCACTGCAAGCAGGCATGGCCAGGCTGGGTCCCAGGAAAGGCAAGCAGACAGGGGTCACTCAAGTGAGACTGGCCCTGTCTCATGGGCAAAACTGCCCTGCTCTGTTCAAGTACAACAGTTCCTCTAAGCTAAAGTTTCCTAGGAGAGCAAGGCGAGCCTTGAGGGATGGGCATCCCTGGCCATGCTCCACTTAGACACTCCCACACATGACCTCTGGGCTCCAGAGTGGCTGGGGTTCTGTTCTGTTCCCATCATCTCTCTAAGCAGCTCGCCCTGGCAGCTCAAGTGTCCATGAGGATCAGGGGTCTGCTGCCAGGATTCCAGAGGCCCATGGCGAGAATACGTTGCTCCTCACCCACTCAACTCACCCCTTCCCCAGGAGTTACTGGTGGCCAGGAACAAGTCCTGGTGCACAGTAGTCCCATGCAGGGTTCCCAGCTTCCTCCCTCTTCAGCTCAGCATCTGTGTCCTCCCTCTGACTGCTCTCAATGCCATACCTCTGAGGAGATCTGTTCAGAGTATGCCAGTCTTCTTGATGTCTCAGACCTTCAGTGGCACATGTTCAGCCATCTTACACTATGACTATTTTGAACAGTTATCTGTTAAATTAAGAATAAGAAAATTTGAAGTCTTTATTTTTACCTTCACCTATTCCTTCCTTAATGTTCTGTCTTTCTTTATGTAGATCCTAGTTTCTGATCTACATTGTTACCCTTCTCACTAAATAACTTTTTTGTTGTGTTTTGTTTTTTGAGAAAATTCTCACTCTGTCACTGAGGCTGGAGTGCAGTGGTGCAATCTTGGCTTACTGCAGCATTGACCTCCCAGTCTCAGGTGATCCTCCCACCTCAGCCTCCTAGGTCATTGGAACTACAGGTGTATACCACAATGGCTGACTAATTTTTAATTTTTTTTGTAGAGAAGGGGTTTCACCATGTTGCCTAGACAACTCCTGGGCTCAAGCGATCTCCAGGCTCAAGAGATCCACCGGCCTCCAGTGCTGGGATTACAGACATGAGCCACTGTGCCTGGCTTAAATAATGCCTTTTAATATTTCTTTTATAGCAGTTCTACCAGTAACAAAATCTCTTAATTTTTTTTGTCTAAGAAAATCTATTTCCCCATTACTTTTGAAGGATAATTTCACAAAATACAGAATTCCTGGGTAGAGGGATATTTAAAGATTTAAATATTTAACTCAACTCTTTTTTTTGCTTGCATGAATTCTAAAGGGAAGTCAGAAGTAATTTTTATCTTTCCTCTATAGGTAAGGCGTTACTCCACCCCACACCAGACCTTTTACAGGACTTTTTCTACATTTTTGATTGTCTGTAGTTTAAGAATGATATGCATAGGTATAGTTTTTTGTTCTGTTTTGTTTTTCTTTGTTTGTTTCTTTTTGCATTCTCCTCCTTCGTATTCTCCAAGCTTCCTGGATCTGTGGTTTTATATCTATCTTACATTAATTTGGATAAATTCTCAATCATTATTGTTTCAAAATTTTCTTCTGTGGCTTTACCTTTCTTCTCCTTCTGGTATTCCCATTACGCATATGTTACAATTTTTGTAGTTGTCCCACAGTCCTTTTACATTCTGTTCTGTTTTTCTTTTCTTTTCTTTTGTCTCTTTTCTTTTCTCTCTTTTTAAAATCTTGGATCTCTCTGCTTTTCAGTTTTGGAGGTGTCTATTGACATATCCTCAAGGTCACAGAGCCTTTCCTCATACGCGCTTAGTCTACTGATAAACCCATCAAAATCATTCTTCATTTTTGTTATAGTCCTTTTCATCTCTAGCATCTCCTTTTGGTTCAGTTTTAGTATTTTCATCTCCCTGCTTACATTGCCCATATGTTCTTGTATGCTACTTTATTTATTAGAGCCCTTAGCAGACTAATCATAGCCTTAAACATTTTCCAGTCTGTTAATTTCGACCTCTGTCATATATGACTCTGGTTCTAATGCTTCCTCTACCTCTTAAAATTGTATTTTTGGCCTTTCATTATGTCTTGTAACTTTTCCTTGATAGCCAGCTAGTAAAAAAGGAGAAAAACAAAACTTGCTGTGAACAGGCCTTTAGTAAGGCAGTGGTGAGGTGGGATGGGAGGGGAGGCATTCCATAGTGCTATGATTATATAGCAGTTTTTAGAGAATCTATGCCTCTGAATCATGACCCTGACAAATGCTTCTCAGTCCCTCCTTCATCAGGTGGGAGAGGATGGCTAGTGGGCTAGAGCATGCTAGTGGGTTTCAGAGTGGAAGGTTAAAGTGGGATGGAGTTGGGTATATCCCTTCCCCCATGTTAACTAGGCCCTGATAATAGCCCAGCAGTTTCACATCAGGTTAAACAATTTTTCCTGAGGGAAGAAAGAAGAAGAGTGTGCTCTAGCATTTATAAAAATGGTTATTTTTCTTCTCCTCCTGCCAGGAGCACGAGGACTTTTTCTTTGATGTTTGCAGTTGATCTTATGGAGATAAATCTTACAATATTGTGGGGGCCCTCCACTACTGGGTGCCCCTAAAATTTTTAACATTAGAATTGTCTACACTGTGCCTCCAGAACATTGGTGATTATAGTTCAAGTTTTTCTACTCTGGCCCTGGTTTCTAGGGTGATTTCCACTAATGATTCTCTGCTCCAATAAGCCTTGACTCTCTGTATTCACCTTTCTGTCTTTCCTTTCCTAGGAGCAGTGGTCTGCTCTGTGTCCTTGTCTCTGTTACAGATGCTAGAAGAGTTGTTGACTTTTAGTCTGTTCAGCCTTTTACTTGGGTTAGGATAGAATGATGACTTCCAAGATCCTTATATATAGAACTGAAAACTGGAACCTCATGAGATTTGAATGAATACTAGGGTTTGAGAACAATTGATCTAAGAATGGGGCAGCTGAAACAGAGCAGCAATAGATACTATTCAGTTCAAGAAGTTGAAGAGGTGACAGTTTTGAGAAGACGATGAATTAATTTATTTTCTTTATATCTTTCATTGAGAAGATATACATTATGACAAAACTTGAGTGAGAGAAAAAAGAAATAGAAAGCAAGATTAAGAGACTGCTTATTGAAACGCAATACTGGAACTTTGGTTAGAAGTGATAGCAGACAATAAGGAGAATGCTGATTTCCTTTCCTGGACATAGAAGTAGAAGGTGCACCATGTTTAGAGGGAGGTCTGAGGGAAGTAGCTGTTTTATACCTCATTTCATAAAATGTGAAGAGGTTGAAATTGTGTTTAAGAAAATTGTTAGAAAATGTAACATCTTGTAACAAAAAAGGAAGGATACAGAAGCCACTGTGAAGGAGCATAGAAATTGTGATTTCCAAATAATTTAGAAACTAAATAAAGTTTATTTTTGTAAGATTTTCTTTTTTAAAATATAGATTAACTTCTCTAATTAATTATCCCAGGAAAAATGCACTATTATAGTTAATTAATTTCTTTTCTGCATGAAATCAATGCACTGAATTTAGCTCCACTTTAAATTATAGAAATTTCACTAAAATACATAAAAATAAATTGCTAGTAGTAGTATATGGATTTCTATTTCTATTTTTATAAAAATCTCTTTAGCATGGAAGAAGTTGGTTCTTAATTGCTTTAGGTAATTGCTTCTTTCCTGATTACATTACCAAATAATTTATTACAGACAAAATTAAATGGATATTGATTACAGCCCTCTGAATTTTATAATTAATTTTATGATTTAAAAATGGAAGTTTAAGCTAAGTTTTGGATTTGCTGTGCAAGTCTTTCTTCCCTTTACTTGTATAATGTTGTCAAATTGCAGTCAAACCAGTCCTATAAAGTGATCCAGAGGTAAAATTTTAAAAAATTAAAAATAAAACAAAACTGAATGAAACAGAGGACAAGAAAGAGCCAAAGTTCCTGGGAGAAGATGGAAAGGATAGAAGGAAGGAAATTCAGGATATCTTAAAAAGGAACAAAAAAGGAAGCTTTTGTTTGTTCATGTGTTTGTTTTGTTGGTTGGTTTTTTGGTTTTTATTTTTAATTTTTGTGGATACATAGTAGGTGTATATATTTATGGGGTACATGAGATGTTTTGATGCCGGCATGCAATGTGTAATCATCACATCAGGGTAAGTGGGGTATTCATCACCTCGAGAATTTATCCATTCTTTGGTTTATAAACAACCCAAATATGTTCTTTTAGTTATTTTAAAATGTACAAAAAATTATTGTTGACTGTAGTCACTGTCTTGTACTATAGAATACTAGACCTTATTCATTCTAACTATAGTTTTGTACCCATTAATTTTCCCCACTCCCCTGCCAATACCCCTCCCAGCCTCTAGTAACCATCATTCTACTCTCTCTCTTCATGAGTTCATTTTTTTTTTTTTTAATTTTTAACTCCCACAAATAAGTAAGATCACGCAATGTTTGTCTTTCTGTGCCTGGCTTATTTCACTTAACATCATGACCTCCAGTTTCATCCATGTTGTTGCAAATGACAGGCTGTCATTTTTTTATGGCTGAATAGTACTCCAATGTGTACATTTTCATTATCCATTCTTCTTTCGATAGACACTGAGGATGATTCCAAATCCAGACTATTGTAAACAGTGCTGCAACAAACATGGGAGTGCAGGTATCTCTTTGACACACTAATTTCCATTCTTTTGGGTATATATTTAGTGGTAGGATTGCTGAATCATATGGTAGCTCTATTTTTAACTTTTTGAAAACCTCCAAACAGTTCCCACAGTGGCTGTGTTAATTTACATTTCTACTAACAGTTTACAGGAGTTCCCTTTTCTCCACATCCTCACCAGCATTTGTTATTGCCCATCTTTTGAATAAAAATCATTTTAAGTGGGGTGAGATGATATTTCATTGTAGTTTTAATTTGCATTTCTCTTATGATCAGTGATGTTCAGCACTTTTTCATATACCTGTTTGCCATTTGTGTGTCTTTTTTGAGAAATGTTTATTCAGATCTTTTGCCAATTTTTAATCACATTATTAGATTTTTTTCCTATTGCATTATTGGAGCTTCTTATGTATTCTGGTTCTGAATTCCTTCTCAGAATGGTAGTTTGCAAATATTTTCTTTCATTCTTTGGGTTATCTCTTCAGTTTGTTGACTATTTATTTTGCTGTGCATAAACTTGTTAACTTGATGTGAGCCCATTTGTCCATTTTTGCTTGGGTTGCCTGTGCCTGCAGGATATTATTAAAGAAATATTTGCCCAGCCCAATATCCTGGAGAGTTTCCTCAATGATTTAATTTAGTAGTTTCACAGTTTGAGGTCTCAGACTTCAGACTTTAATCCATTTTGATTTGATTTTTGTATATAGTGAGAGATAGAGGTCTAGTCCATTCCTCTGCATATGGATATGCAGTTTTCCCAGTACCAAGAGATTGTCCTTTCCTTAATATATGTTCGTGGCAGTTTTGTTAAAGGTAACTTCACTGTAAATGTGCAGGTTTTTTGTGGGTTCTCTTTTCTGTCCCATTGGTCTATGTACCTGTTTTATGACAGTACTGTGGTATCAGTTTTTATGAGAGTACCATGCTGGTTTTGTTGTACCGTATCTCTGTAATATAATTTAAAGTCATGTAATATATTTCCTCCAGTTGTATTATTTTTTCTCAAGATAGATTTGGCTATTCTGGGTCTCTTGTGGTTCCATATAAGTTTTAAGATTATTTTTTCTATTTCTATTTTTCTATTTTCTATTTCTATTTTTCTATTTCAAAATATCATTGGTATTTTGATAGGAATTTCATTGAATCTGTAAATTTCTTTTAATAGTATGAACATTTTCACATCATCGATTCTTCCAATTTATGAACATGGAATATCATTCCATTTTTTGTGTCCCTTTAAATTTCCTGCCTCAGTGTTTTATAGTTTTTATTGTATAGATTATTCATTTATTTGACCACGTTTATTCCTATGTGTTTTATTTTATTCATAGCTATTATATATGGGATTACTTTCTTGATTTCCTTTTCAGATTGATCAATGTTGGCATATACAAATATTACTGATTTTTGTATGTTGATTTTGTATACTGCAACTTTACTGAATTTGTTTATAAGTTCTAATAGGTTTTTTTGGAGTCTTTATGTTCCAAATATAAGATCACATTATCTGCAAACAAGGGTAATATGATTTCTTTCTCTTGTCTAATTGTTCTCACTAGGACTTCCAGTCTTATATTGAATAATAGTGGTGAAAATGGGCATCTTTGTCTTGTACCAGATCTTAGAGGAAAGCTTTCCATTTTTCTTCTTTCAGTATGATACTAGCTATGGGTCTGTTATATACGGCTTTTACGCTTTTATTGTGTTGAGGTATTTTCCAACTAGACAGTTTTTTAAGGGTTTTTATTATGAAGGGATGCTGAATTTTATCAAGTGCTTTTACAGCATCAATTGAAATGATCACATAGTTTTTATCCTTCATTCTGTTGATATATCATATGATTGATTTGCATATATTGAACTATCCTTGCATCTCATATAAATCCCACTTGGTCATAAGGAATGATCTTTTAAATGTGTTGTTGAATTCAGTTTTAGTATTTTGTTGAGGATTTTTGCATCAATGTTCATGAGGAATATTGCGCTTTAGTTTTCTTCTTTTGATGTGTCTTTGTCTGGTTTAGGTATCAGGGTAACACTGGCCTTGTGGAATGCGTGTGGAAATTTTTCATTCTCCTCTATCTATGGGAATAGTTTCAGTAGAATTAGTATTAGTTCTTTAAATGTTCGGTAAAATTCAGCAGTGAAGCCAATGAGTCATAGGCTTTTCTTTGTGGAGAGATGTTTGCTGTTACAGTTTTCATATTATTACTTGTTATTGGTAAGTGCAAGTAACAAGTGACGTAAGTGAGGTTACCATTGGATTTCTTCATAGTCCAATCTTGGTAGGTTTTATGTGTCCAGGAATTTATCCACTTCTTCCAGATCTTCCTATTTATTGGCCTATAGTTGCTCATAGTAAGTTCTAATGATCCTTTGAATTTCTGCAGTATTCATTGTAATGTCTACTTTTTCATCTCTGACTTTTTAATTTGGGTCTTTTTTCTTTTTTTCTTAGTCTTGTTAAAGGTTTGTCAATTTTGTTTATCTTTTTAAAAAACAACTTTTAGTTTCATACATCTTTTGTATTTTTTTTGTTTGTTTCATTTCACTTATTTTTGCTCTGACCTTTAGTATTTCTTTTATTTTACAATTTGGCTTTCGTTTGCTTTTTCTTTTCTAGCTCTTTAAGATGCATCAATATTTACTTGAAACATTTCTACTTATTTGATGTAGGTGACTATTGTTATAGACTTTCCTCTTAGTTCTGCTTTCACTGTATCCCATAGGTTTTGGTATGCTGTGATTCCATTTTATTTGTTTCAAGAAATTTTTCAATGTCCTTAATTTCTCCATTGACCCACTGGTCATTCAGATGCATATTGTTTAATTTCCACTTATTTGTATAGTTTCCAAAATTCCTCATTATTAATTTCTAGTTTCCCTCCATTGTGTTCAGAGAAGATGCTTGATCTTATTTCAATTTTTTAAAATGTTTTTAGAATTGTTTTGTGACCTAGCATATGGTCTATCCTTGAGAATGATTGATATGCTGATATTAAAAAATGTATATTCTATAGCCATTAGATGAAATGTTTATAAATATCTATTAGATCTATTTGATCTACAGTTCAGTTTAAGTCTAATGTTTCCTTGGTGATTTTCTGCCTGGAAGATTGTTGTCCATTGCTAAAAGTGGACATAGTTGTTGAAGTCTCCAGCTAATATTGTATTGTGATGTGTCTCTCTCTTTAACTCTAATAATATTTGTTTTCTATATTTGGGTGCTCTAGTGTTGGGTGCATATATATTTACAGTTGTTATATCTATTCAAGGCACCAGTATTTTACACATCACAATTACAGTGTTATAATATTCTGTGTTCTTCTGTACTTACTATAACCAGTGAGTTTTGTCTTTTCAGATGACTTCTTATTTCTCATTAACATCCTTTTCTTTCAGATTAAAGAACTCCCTTTAGAATTTTTTATAGAACAGGTCCAGGGTTGATGGGGTTGATGAAATCCCTCAGCTTTATTTTCACTTTTTTGGCTGGGGAAGTTTTTATTTCTCCTTCATGTTTGAAGGATATTTTTGCTGGATATACTATTCTAGGTTAAACTTTCTTCCCTCAGCTCATCAAATACATCATGCCACTCTCTCCTGGCCAGTAAGGTTTCCAGTAAAAAGTCTGCTGATAGACATATTGGAGCTCCATTTGATGTTATTTCTTTCTTTTGCTTCTTTTAGGGTCATTTCTTTATCATTGACCTTTGGGGTTTGATCATTAAATTTCTTGAGATAGTCTTCTTTGGGTTGCCTCTTCTTGGTGTTCAATATTCTTCTCATATTTGAATGTTAATATTTTAGAATTCTCTATTATTCCTTTGAATAAACTTTCTGCCCCAATCTCTCTCTCTAGCTCTTCTTTAAGACCAATAACTTAGATTTGTCCTTTTGAGTCTTTTTCTAGATCTTGTCATTATGCTTAATTCTTTTTTATTCTTTTTTCTTATGTCTCCTCTGACTGTGTATTTTCAAATATCCTGTCTTCAAGCTGGCTAATTATTCTGCTTAGTCAATTCTGCTGTTAAGAGACTCTAATGTCTTCTTCAGTCTGTCAGTTGTATATCTCAGCTCCAGAATTTCTGCTTGATTATTTTTAGTTCTTTCCATCTCTTTGTTAAATTTATGTGATAAGATTCTAAATTCCTTCTTTGTGTTATCTTGAATTCTATTGAATTTCCTCAAAACAGCTATTTTAAATTATCTGTATGAAATGTCACATAACTCTGTCTCTCCAGCATTGGTCACTGCTGCCTTATTTAGTTCATTTGGTAAGGTCATGTTTTCCTGGATTGTCTTGATGCTTATGGATATTCATTCATATCTGTGCATTGAAGAGTTGTAATTGTAATCTTTGCAGTCTGGGCTTGTTAGAACCCATCCTTCATGGAAATGCTTTCCAGGTATTCTCAGGGACTTGAGTGTTGTGGTCTAAATCTTTGCTCACTGAAGCCATATCTGCTTTAGGGGGCACTTGAAGCCCAGTAACACCATTGTTCTCATAGACGTGTAGAGGTACCACCTTGGTGGTCTTGGGTCAGCTCCAGGAAATTCCCCTCGATCACCAGGTAAAGACTCTTGTTCTGTTCCCTTACTTTTCCCCAAACAAACAGAGTCTCTCTGTCTCGTACTGAGCTGCCTAAATCTGTAAGAGGGGTGACACAGTATCCCTGTGGCCACCACCACTGGGACTACACTGGGTGAGACCTGAAGCCAGCACAGCACTGAGTCTCACCTAAGGCCTGCAGTGATCACTGCTTGGGCTATTGCCTATTTTCACTCAAGGCTCAAGGGCTAGGCACAGAAGAAACATACTGAAAATAATAAAGACCATATATAAAACACTCACAGCTAATACCATACTGAATGGGGAAAATTTGTAAGCATTTCTTCTAAGAACTAAAACAATACAAGGATGTCCACTTAGCATTAAGAGATTTATAAGACTAGACCAGTATATTAGTCTGCTAGGGCTGCCATAACAAAGTACCACATATTAGATGTCTTAAACAACAGAAATTTATTTTCTCATACATGTGTACCCTAGAAGTCCAAGATCATGGTGTCAGCAGTGTTGGTTTCTTCTGAGGGCAATGAGAAAAGGATCAGTTTTAGGCCTCCCCCTTAGATTTTAGATGGCCGTTGATTCCCTGTGTCTTCACATCATCTGCTCTTTGCATTTTTAGGTATCCAAATTTTCTCTTCTTATAAGAACACCAGACATATTGGATTACAGCCCACCCTAGTGACCTTATTTTCACTTAATTACCTCTTTAAGGTTCCATCTTTAAAGATTCCAGGCTGGGCACTCTGGCTCAAGCCTGTAATCCCAGCACTTTGGGAGGCTTATGTAGGAGGATCCCTTGAGCCCAGGAGTGCAAGTTTGCAGAGAGCTATGACTGAACCACTGCACTCCAGTCTCTGGGTGACAGAGCAAGATGCTGTCTTAAAAATAAATGAATAAATAACATCTTAAAAGGTCATTTTACCTCCAGACTTAGATGCAAAAATAACAATTCTTGCTTGTCTCATGCATATATAATTATGAAACTTCAGAATCTTTTCCTTTCTGATTTTTGGAGGCTGGAAGAAGATACCCTGAGGAGCATCAAAACATAAGATTTAGTATAGACTATAACATCTGCATTGGCATTAAATTGCAAAAGAAAAAAGAAGGATACCACACCCAAACCCGGGCCATGAAAAATATACACCAAGAGGATTCATTAAATAAAGACGTTATATGGTGATGTTGCATCCATAAAATGAAATATTAAGTAGTTATTAAAAATTTTGTCTTCAAAATATCTTATAACTTTAGAAAATGTTACTAACAGGTTAAATGGGAAAAGTATGCTCTTAATCTGAGAAAGGGTGGATTAATAAATAAAATATATTAAATTTGACCATTCACCACTAAGGTCTTGGAAAATTTTCATATTTGCTGTTGTCTTGATCCACTGCATAGGGTACTACTGAAACAAAATCTGTTACACAGCCCCTCAAAGTATGTCTAACTTGTGACTTAGACCCAGAACAAACTTAGAATTGATTGTTATGCATTGAAAATTAGAGCCAACCAAGTTGTATCTAGTTGTATTTAAGCTCTTACTCTTGCTATTTTGTAAAGGAAATTAGCTGCAAGGATGCTGAATTGAAAATGCTATCCTGAAATGATGAGTTCATGTCCTTTGTAGGGACATGGATGAAATTGGAAATCATCATTCTCAGTAAACTATCACAAGAACAAAAAACCAAACACCGCATATTCTCACTCATAGGTGGGAATTGAACAATGAGAACACATGGACACAGGAAGGGGAACATCACACTTCGGGGACTGTTGTGGGGTGGGGGGAGGGGGGAGGGATAGCATTGGGAGATATACCTAATGATAGATGACGAGTTGGTGGGTGCAGCGCACCAGCATGGCACATGTATACATATGTAACTTACCTGCACATTGCGCACATGTACCGTAAAACCTAAAGTATAATAATAATAATAATAATAATAATAAAAGAAAAAAAAAAAGAAAGTGGAGACTTACAAAAAAAAAAAAAAAAGAAAAAAAAGAAAATGCTATCCTGATTATTCACCCTTTGGGCCTTAAGAGTTTTTGAGTTTCCAAGGCCACTGAAAGCTAAAGATTATAAATGCTTGATAGCACACACACATAAAAACATTGCTGTTGTATCTATTAATCAACTGATTTTTTTTAAAGGCCGCATAGGAGACTGCAACTTAGTGTACAAAGAACAGAAGTTACTGTTGGGTTTTGTGTTGCTTTGAACACTCAATTCTTGATGACAATACTCTCTTGGAAATGAGGTCAGTTCAAATGGTTAATTTTTATAAAAATTCAGTATGAGAATCTGGAAGTTTTAAATGTTCTGTTTGCTAAATTTTGGTTCATTAGCTTTATCTTGAAACTAAACAAATGCACTTCAAATAAATTGTAATCATTTCTAAGACTGCTGGGGAGTCACTATTTTGATGATGTTCAGGTCATGACATATTTCTAAAGTCAAAGTTGATGGTAAATGATTATGGAGCTGATTTGCCCATCCGTTTTGCCTCCAGCATTTCTCTATGTATTCCAGAAGCCAGTTCAGAAGTTTCAAGTATCATATTTTGGGAACCCTTTATTCTGACTCCTGAAAAAATATGATGGGAATGGCTGTTTTCCTTCAAATCTTAAAACTTACAGAAATCTCATTTCAGAAGTTTATGAGAAATGGCCAGATGATTATTGAAAACCCCCTCAAAAGTCAACATCAAGCACTTAAAAATTAGCAATATTTCCTATTTCCTAAGATCAGAGTAAATATAGAAAAAATTAACAATGGGCAACACAGGATGCTAGCCAATCAGGTCAGAGTCCCTAGGAACAAATCACAGCTAGCTCTAGCCCTAAACAAGCAAGACAATTTTCCTGAAACATACCAGCTAACTATCAGGCCTATTTAGGATTCTGGCAGATGTAGCTACAAATACTTATCCTGCTATGTGACTTTGAGAAAGTCATTATATTCTTTGAACCACTTTTTGTTTTCTTTCTGTGTCCTGTATCCATGGGATTGTTGTGTGATGAAAATATAAATAGATAATTTAACAAGACAATATCTATCAAGCCCTGAACATATAACCATGCATAGATTGTGTAAATATATTTGTAAATTTGCACATTGGAAGTTTCCCAAGTGCTTTCTCATTTGATGTGGAGATTTTTGTTGCAAAAAGAATACTTGAATTGACTAAGAATAAGAGACTATAAACACTTCTGAATGTTATGAAGATATTGATTATTTTCTCCTTTGAATAATTTTCCCAGATGCTGCTTTGCTTAAGAAGAGCCAGAAATTATAAGATGTCTTGACAAATAAAAATTAAAGCTGGAGTTCCATTACTATGCTGTTGTGTTTGATTGACTTAAGGAATAAATATTTTGAAAACATTTAATAATGATAGCAACAATAACAATAGTATTAGTAAATACCTATATAGTTATTATAATGTTTCAGGCACTTATTTTAAGTGATTTTCATACATTCCACTCTTGTTTAATCTTGACTATAAAACAGTCATTCTAATTTTATTGATAAGGAAACTGAGGAACAAAGATTAAGGCACTGTGACCAAGATCCTAACCCCAGTAGGTGCTAGAACTGAGTCTTGAACCTAGTTGGTCTGATTCCAGAGTCGATGTGCCTGACAACTTCACCATTTTTCCCATAAGTATTTCCACTTGCCAGAAACTTTGACAGTATTTTTCACTTATCTTATAGCACTGATGCTCAGATAGAATCCCATATCACAATTTTGTGAGTGGGTGCAATAAGACAGAAGTTTAATGCTTTATACTAAGAAGGACAGATATGGCATTTTTACCTAAGATGCCAAGTCCTGTGTTTTATGTAGCAGTTTTCAGTATTACATTGAACTTTTTAAAAAACTTTTAACTGTCACATTTTGGATAATTTTTAAACTGGTGAAAGTATTCTGTTTCCTTTTCTCCAGTTAATTCGCCAGGCTGAGGCCATAAATGTAACCTGAAAGCAACTCAGCTAGTTATAACAGCAGAAGCAATGTACAAACAACAGAATGAACCATGGTTCTGACTGCAGGTTCTGATTTATAGTCACTGAAATAGAATTGCACTATTTGAGAGATTGCCAGTTTTCATTTGTGTGGCATCTAGATATTCCTGTATAATATCTAAGTCAAACAATGGCTAATAAAGTATACTGATAACTGAGAACTCCAAATAGAAGGTATAAATTGTCAAGAATGGTAGGGAAAAAAGTAAAACACACTGAGTCCACAGTTTTCCACTTTCAGGGCAAAACGTGTTTCCCCATAAAGAGAAATGAGCATGAGGTTGTAACTATAAAGGGCTGTGATTGATTTTCTGGGTGACTAGGAGCAATCAGTCTCTTCCTTTTGAATCACATCTCATATGTCACACCTCAAAGAGCTACTTAATGCCAACTAATGTCTGCACCCAGAAAGAATAAATAATGAATTCATGGATTGCCTTTCTTTCTACACTTCATTTAAGAAAGCTAATTGTTTAGAGAATAGACATTCCTTGGCTCATTGGCTTAATAATACAAGAAACTCTATTGGAATTTCACTCTAAGAAGCCAAACTCAACCTAAATGAACTATCCTTCCTTAGCTTGCACTTGTGATAAAAGCAGATAACCTTACTGGTTATTAAAATATAAACAGATAATGAATGAATTCACTAACTATTCTTCCCTGCTGGGGCATTTAGCCTTTGGATAGCCTTGAGCTCTAAACTATATAGAAAGTAAATCTTCATTAAGTCGAAGCAAAAGGAGATCACAAATAAGACATTTGTTCACCACAATCTATCTTCTACCTCAAAGGAACCCAACCGTAAGAATGACTCCATATCACCTATGAGGAATGTCACTGATATTTTATGATTTTACTTTCTTTAATTGATAAGCACGGACTCAAGGTAGTCCTGCAGTAACATCAATATCTTGCATTTGCCTCCTGAAATGCAAATTCAGAGTAGGAGAGAAAGGGTTGAAGTTACAGCTTCTATACCCAGAATTGCTTATAATCCTAGGTATATCCAAGGGAATATGTTTTATTTGTGAATATCGTTAATCGTGTCTTTCTAGAAATAAAATAGTTTGAGAATCACTGATTTAGTTGATTAATATTTTAAGTCTGAGTTAAAGAATCTATCAATTCTCATGGTCAAAAGTATATATAAGCATATATAAAGTACATATAAAACAAAAAATAACAGACATATTCCCAATCCTCATCCTCTGAGATTTATATTGTAAGTTAAGCAATGTTATCACAAACTAATAATAATGCATTCATGTATAATAAAATATAATGAGAAGATAGTGCTATTAATAATAACTATAATTTCTGGAGTATGTGCTATATAACAGATGCTGCATTTGGTTCCCTGCGTTCATGATCTCTCTTGGTTCTCCCAACAACCCATGAGGATAATGTTATTACCCCCATTTTAGAGGAGAAATATGAGGCTCGGAAAAGTCAAATAACTTACCTCAGTAGCCAATAAATAGTGATAGCAGGATTTAAACCCAGGACTTACTCTAAATTGTACATGTATGTTTTTCTCATATACCATTAAAATATGTCAATACCAACTACAAATCAAATTTATGTCTGATTTTTAGATAAGGGCAAAGATGAGTGACACTTAGGCAGAGAAACTGGAAAGGATTGAGTAGGGTAGTGTGGCAGTTAGAATGTTCATATTATTCCCAATGACTCATGCCCTTGCCTCATTCCCTCCCCTTGAGTGTGGGTGGGAACTGTGAAAATGATAGCATATTTCACTTCATATGCAAAGGTGAAGGGACTTTTCAGATATAATTAAGCTCTCTAATCAGTTAACTTCGGGTTAATCAAAAGAAGATTCTCCTGGGTTTTGAAGGTGAGCCCTTCAATAAAAAACATAGTCATGACTTCTTTAAGCACTGTTACAGAAAAAACTATTCTAACTCTTGTTAAAATGGTAAGGAATACCTCATTCAGAAAGACTGTTGTAACAGGAGAGACAGCCTGAGTGTAACTCTTGAGTACAAAAAAGACAACTGGAGATTTACGCCAGTGAGCAGAGGGAGTGAGTCAGTGGGTAGAAAATTACTAAGAGAAGACATCAAGAATAGGTGAATTCTTGCTAACTGGCCTAAGGGTATTTTTGCTAAAGGCAGGTCAAAGATTAAGACATCAAAATGGGGGATGAAGAACTTAATCAGATACCAAGGGTAGAGGATTCTCTCTAAACTGACCTGGTAAGATTCTTGCTAAAACTGGACTCGGCGATGACAAACACAGAAGCTAAAGGTCAAGGCATAGTGGAGAACAGAGCTCAAAGGAGCTCGAGCAAAGTTTGGTCACGGAGAGAGTTGTTTTCAGCACAGAAATGCTCTCTTGTGGACCTTGCAGGAGTGAGCTGCCAGGTTGTGAGAGGGAATATCGAAGGAGCTACTAGAAAAGACCTCAGGTGTCTCTAAGAGTAGAGAGTGGTCCTTGGCCTACAGCCAGCAAGACACCAAAACTTACTGATGTGTTTCTAAATCATTCAGAAAGATTTTCTAGAGAAAGAGAAATTCAGAAATCAACACTACATGATGTTCTGAGATATGGTAAATAGAGGCAATTTATAAATTGGCATTTGGAGAGTGCTACCTGGTAAGTGACATTCAACATAGTATCTAAATGCTAAAATTTTAAAATAGCATTAAGAAAAGAAAGGAAAAAAGTGAGTTTAATTATCTAGTTAAAAATAGTAACTATTAATAGTATACACAAAAATATAATATCCCTCCTTGAAAACCTGAGTGTAGAGTGAATATATGAAAAAGTTGGTTTAAAATACAAGTCTGTCTATATTCAATATTTTGTTGCCTTTATTTTATTTCATGTGACAAATGTACAGACATCTTGATGAGACTTTCATATAGAAAATAATACCTCATTTTGAGCAAAAATGTACATCTTACACCTGAGGCCAGGAGTTTGAGACCAGCCTGGGCAACACAGTGAGACCACATCTCTACAAAACATTTTTTTATTTTAAATTAACCAGGTATGGTAGCACATGGCTGTAGATGAGCTACTCAGGAGGCTGAGGTAGGAGGATCCCTTGAGCTCAGGAGTCCAAGGTTGCAGTGAGCTATGACTGCACCACTGCACTCCAGCCTAGGTGACAGAGAGAGGTGACTGTCAAAAAAAAAAAATCTTAAAAGGTTATTTCACTCTTAGACTGAAATGCAAAAATAACACTTCTTGCTTGTCTCGTGTGTATGTTTTTCTGAAGCTTCATAATCTCTGATTTTCAGAGGCTTAAAAAAAGGTGCCCTGAGCAACATCAAAATTTAGGATTATCACAGACTGTGACATGTGCACTAATATTAAATTGCAGGGACAAATAGGATACCACACACAAGCCAGGGTCATGGAAAATATGTGTCAAGAGGATTCATTAAATGAAGATATTGCATGATAATGCTGCAACCATAAAATGAAATATTATGTAGCTATTACCAGTTTTGTCTTCAAAATATTCAATGACTTTATAAAACATTACAATAGGTTAAATGGAAATGCATGATCTTACTTTGAGGGCTGTTTGTTAAAAAAAATACAGGACAATTTTAATTTTGCTCTATGAAAAAATATAGTAACATGTTAGCAGCTATTTGCTCTGGAGAGTAGCAGTATGTGTAATCTTAACGTTAATATATTATTTATACTTACGTATTTATGTATTTTTATTGTTCAGTAGTATGCAAATTTTAAATGAATTTTATTACTTTTAGAATCAGAAAACAATAAAGCTGGGGAAATTGAGCTTTATTAGCAAAGCACTAAAATTTAAAATGTCCTAGGTGATCTATATAAAATGAACAAAATTCAATCATTGAGTCATTTCCAGCTTCCAGATGCCCTAATTCTAAGTTCACATAGGGACATGTGCAAAGAGAAGAACTTTCTTTGGCATTTAGCCCATGTCTATAGTTCACAATGTATCATAAATGAAACATTACTCAGTTTCCTTAGCTATAAAAAGTGGTAGCCAAATCAGATGGGCTTTATACTCTTTTCCAGCTATAATGTTCTATAATTTCATATTCTGTGATTCACTGATATGGAGTTCTTGCAGATTTTCAGGTTTTGACAGTATTTAGAAATTTCATTTTGTTTAAAAAAGTGCAAGCTAATAACATGCAGCCTTAGAGACTATTATATAATGAAGAAGCTGGAAAGAAAGCAGAGAGACAGTCCAGCATGGCATTTTGGAGGCCATGGGCACTGGGGCCAGATCACCTCCAGCTGAATCATGTCACTACGAAGTATTAGGTGTGTGACTTAGGGCAAGTTACGTAACCTCTCTGTGCTTCAATTTTCTCATCGAGGGATAATAATACCAAATGCTGAACTCATTGGTTTGGTGTGAAGATTAAGTTAATTAATACATGTAAAGCATTTAGAACAATGTCTGCCATATGTTCAATAAATATTAGCTATTATTATTTTCCTCACCTGCTTAAGTAGAAAGAATAAAATGAGTACAATGAAAAACTCAGCCCATGGGGATTAAAGCAATTTATTCTGCATTAGAAAAGGCCAGGCAGGGCCATCTAAAATTTCTCAGTAATAGCAACCTTATTAACTTGCATGATTGCCTCCCCTCTGAAACCTGATATTTTAGTTTTAGAAAAATGTAGAGGAATAATTATGTAGGGACATTGCTAAAGATATTAAAAATAACTCTGAGATGCTAGCTGACAACAAAAAGATTCTGCATACAACTTGGTTTGCCAATTCCATTCTTTACCTTTCTTTCAAGGACACATTCAAATGACATTTTCTCTTTAAATGCTGGATTACATTTATTGATTTTTGTATGTTGAACCAGCCTTGCGTCCCAGGGATGAAGCCCACTTGATCATGGTGGATAAGCTTTTTGATGTGCTGCTGGATTTGGTTTGCCAGTATTTTATTGAGGATTTTTGCTTCAATGTTCATCAGGGATATTGGTCTAACATTCTTTTTTTGTGGTAGCTCTGCCAGGCTTTGGTATCAGGATGATGCTGGCCTCACAAAATGAGTTAGGGAGGATTACCAAAGACAAAAACCACATGATTATCTCAATAGATGCAGAAAAGGCCTTTGACAAAATTCAACAACCCTTCATGCTAAAAACTCAATAAATTAGGTATTGATGGGAGGTATCTCAAAATAATATGAGCTATTTATGACAAACCCACAGCCGATATCATACTGAATGGGCAAAAACTGGAAGCATTACCCTTGAAAACTGGCACAAGACAGTGATGCCCTTTCTCACCACTCCTATTCAACATAGTGTTGGAAGTTCTGGCCAGAGCAATCAGGCAGGAGAAAGAAATAAACAGTATTCAATTAGGAAAAGAGAAAGTCAAATTGTCCCTGTTTGCAGATGACATGATTGTATATTTAGAAAACCCCATCATCTCAGCCCAAAATCTCCTTAAGCTGATAAGCAACTTCAGCAAAGTCTCAGGATGCAAAATCAATGTACAAAAATCACAAGCATTCTTATACAACAATAACAGACGAACAAGAGAGCCAAATCATGAGTGAACTCCCATTCACAATTGCTTCAAAGAGAATAAAATACCTAGGAATCCAACTTACAAGGGATGTGAAGGACCTCTTCAAGAACTAAAAAACACTGCTCAATGAAATAAAAGAGGACACAAACAAATGGAAAAACATTCCATGCTCATGGATAGGAAGAAACAATATCATGAAAATGGCCATGCTACCCAAGGTAATTTATAGATTCTATGGCATCCCCATCAAGCTACCAATGACTTTCTTCACAGAATTGGAAAAAACTACTTTAAAGTTCATATGGAACCAAAAAAGGGCCCACATTGCCAAGTCAATCCTAAGCCAAAACAACTAAGCTGGAAGCATCACGCTACCTGACTTCAAACTACACTACAAGGCTACAGTAACCAAAACAACATGATACTGGTACCAAAACAGAGATATAGATCAATGGAACAGAACAGAGCCCTCAGAAATAATACCACATATCTACAACCATCTGATCTTTGACAAACCTGAGAAAAACAAGCAATGGGGAAAGGATTCCCTATTTAATAAATGGTGCTGGGAAAACTGGCTAGCCATAGGTAGAAAGCTGAAAATGGATCCCTTCCTTACACCTTATACAAATATGAATTCAAGATGGATTAAAGACTTAAATGTTAGACCTAAAACCATAAAAACTCTAGAAGAAAACCTAGGCATTACCATTCAGGACATAGGCATGGGCAAGGACTTCATGTCTAAAACACCAAAAGCAATGGCAACAAAAGCCAAAATTGACAAATGGGATCTAATTAAACTCAAGAGCTTCTGCACAGCAAAAGAAACTACCATCAGAGTGAACAGGCAACCTACAAAATGGGAGAAAATTTTTGCAATCTACTCATCTGACAAAGGGCTAATATCCGGAATCTACAAAGAACTCAAACAAATTTACAAGAAAAAAACAAACAACCCCATCAAAAAGTGGGCATAGGATATGAACAGACACTTCTCAAAAGAAGACATTTATGCAGCCAAAAGACACATGAAAAAATGCTCATCATCACTGGCCATCAGAGAAATGCAAATCAAAACCACAATGAGATACCATCTCACACCATTTAGAACGGCGATCATTAAAAAGTCAGGAAACAACAGGTGCTGGAGAGGATGTGGAGAAATAGGAACACTTTTACACTGTTGGTGGGACTATAAACTAGTTCAACCATTGTGGAACACAGTGTGGTGATTCCTCAAGGATCTAGAACTAGAAATACCATTTGACCCAGCCATTCCATTACTGAGTATATACCCAAAGGATTATAAATCATGCTGCTATAAAGACACATGCACACGTATGTTTATTGCGACACTTTTCACAATAGCAAAGACTTGGAACCAACCCAAATGTCCATCAATGATAGACTGGATTAAGAAATTGTGGCACATATATACCATGGAATACTATGCAGCCATAAAAAAGGATGAGTTCATGTCCTTTGTAGGGACATGGATGAAGCTGGAAACTATCATTGCGAGCAAACTATTGCTAGGACAAAAAACCAAACACTGCATGTTCCCACTCATAGGTGGGAACTGATCAATGAGAACACTTGGACACAGGATGGGGAACATCACACACTCAGGCCTGTCGTGGGGTGGGGAGAGGGGGGAGAGATAGCTTTAGGAGATATACCTAATGTAAATGAGGAGTTAAGGGTCCAGCACACCAACATGGCACATGTATACATATGTAACTAACCTGCACTTGTGCACATGTATCCTAGAACTTAAAGTATAATAAAAATAATAATAATAATAATAATAAAGAAAAAATGACATTTTCTCTGTGAATTTTCTGTTCATCAACAATAAAGTGGTCCCCATTCTGCCTCCAGTCATCTTTTGTTTTAGCACACATGACATTTTTTGTAGAATCTCACTTCTCAGAAAGTGTAAATGCTGTATATTCTCCAAAAAATATATTAGCAATTTATTTAATAAACATATAGTGCTGACTGTGTCCTAAGCTCTCTGTTCTAAGCACTATCCAAATATTATCCTATTTAATCCTTGTGGGAGACTGCAAAATATAGACATAATTTTCCCCTCTGTGTTTGCACACCTTTTACTAATGTTACTTTACCATGCCTGCCACGTGTATCTCTCCATCTCCCTGAATGTATGTTTCCTTGTGATTTGCTTTGACAATACAGTGCAGCAGAAGTGACATCTTGTGAGTTGAGAGTTGAAGCTTCAAGAAATCTTGCAGCTTCAGCTCTCCCTCTCCTGCTCTCCTGAGATTGTCATGTGAGGCCTCCCCTAGCATCCTTGAAGATAGGAGACCACATGGAGAGGCAAGTCAGCCAACAACCAGCACCATATATCAGATATTAATATGTGAGTGAAATTTCTAGATTATATATCCCCAGAGAAATAGACATAGGACTGTAGCTGTATGACAGACCCAAGTTAGAGCAACAAAGAGAAATCATCCAGCTCATTGCGGTCACTAAGTTTGGGAGGTTTGTTTTGTAGCAAAGGCTAACAACTATACACACCTCATAATATTAATATGAACTAGATATAACATCGTTTTATTTTTACAAATGAAAAAGCCCAAAATTATACCAGTGTTAAGAAAATAGAGCTTAACGTATGTCATCTTTCCTATATACATTGCCTAATGCACAGGCACCAAGTTCTATTAATACTTCAAGGTGCAACAGTTAGAATGTCTTGCACATAGTAAAAGCTCAATAAATAAATTCTTGAGGGTACATCATTTAACCCTGGCTTAATTTATTGTTCTCTTTCTTTTGTAAATAAGGTCATTCATGTTTCTTATATTTCTTCATTGCAGATTCCATATGCCACAAAATATGACGGCCTCCATAGCCATCGGGAGTAGTGACAATAAAGAATTGAAACCTAGAGAGAAATGAATACCTCTTCTTGCTGTTTCCTTCATGTTTTGATTCAGTATCTAGGGACTTTGGCAACAGCCACCTTAAAATGTGACAGCTTGTAAAAGGAATAGATAGGTTGGTAAAGGCATATAGACAGAACAATAAGCCATAGATTCAGGGATAACAAGTTTTTGGCATAAATATGTGGCAGGAACAGGAAGGTTATATAATAGGTAACCGCTCTGCAAAATCACAGGTTTGACCTCCACAGAGAAAAGTTACGAGTTCTTCATTACATATATACGTGTAATGTGTATCTATATATATGTAATGTATATATATAAAATAATGTACATATATGTACGTTATGTAGGCATGTTGCTAAAGATATTAAAAATAACTCTGAGATGCTAGCTGGCAACAGAAAGATTCTGCATATAACTTGGTTTGTCAATTCCATTCTTTACCTTTCTTTCAAAGCCACATTCAAATGACATTTTCTCTGTGAATTTTCTGTTCATCAGCAATAAAGTGGTACCCATTCTGCCTCAGGTCGTCTTTTGTGTTAGCACACATGACACTTTAGGTAGAATCTCACTTCCCAGAAAGTGTAAATGCTGTATATTCTCCAAAAATGTATTAGCAATTTATTTATATATAATAAATAAATAGCATATATATAATAACGTACATATATGTACATTACATATATCTACATTACATTTATATGTATCTTACATATATATGTATGTATTATTTATTTATTTATTCATTGAGCTCTTACTATGTGCAAGACACTCTAACTGGTGCCTCTTGAGGTATTAATAGAACTTGGTGCCTGTGCATTAGGCAACGTAGGTATGAAAGATAACAAACGTTAAGCATTACATATATATGCAATATAACATATGTAATGAAGAATTCATTAAGTTATCAATTCATACATATTTATAATGTGTACATATTACATGCTAAAGTAGGCCCATAAAAGACAGGCACTTTTTACCCAAGCCTATTATTGCTTTAATAGCACAGTTTTGGGCATAGAATATTGACAGTATGTGAGGGAAGCATGGAGATACATAATATAAAAACTATTAACTATAATTTCATAATAGGAAAACAGAAAACTCAGAGAGTAAGTAGAGCTCTCTCCCACCCATTTAAGAATTTTATATATACATGCATATATACACATTATGTATATATGTAATAACCCGTTACATATATATGTAATAACCCATTACATATATATGTAATGAAGAACTCATTATATATAATGAATGAGCATGTACGGTAGTTATAGAATAGCATATATGGTAGCTATTGACTAGCATATATGATAGCTTTTTATATAACTAACTTGAATAGTGTATATGGTAACTATTTTATTTAATTTCAGAGAAGAAACTTTAGATTACATGTGAACCTCAAGTGCTGGTAAAAGTACAGACACTTTTGATTTATAATTAACCGAATAAATATCAGAAATGCTTAGCACATTAAATATCAGGACTCCTGACCTATTCAGATGCTAATGTCTTATTGAAGTCCCCTGTCCATAGCCTCAGAAAAATAGGGTTTATGGGAAGTCATTAATGCCAGCCCCAGGAGGTTGAACTTTAAGAACCACTGCAAACACCAGGAAGGCAAGATCTATTTAAGCAGAGAGGATGTACAGAATGGAGAACGGAAAATGTAGATATAAATGTGCTATTCTTCCTTCCTCTCCCCTCTCCTCCCACAGCTGTATCTTTTGGGATGTTAGAAGCAATAAAGAGGTTCTTTCTCAGCAAAATGAGTTCACTGTCAAGCTTGAGAAAAAAAGTAAGAAGCAAACTGATAGTGTAACTATAAAAGTTTAAAATAATATTTCTAGTGTGAAAAGCCTTCACACTCCGGACAGGACCTATGCTACTCTAGGTCAAACTTAATTTTAGTTGTTGCATGTTACATAAGGCATCTATGTATTAATTTTCACTGCAGTTATGTTTATGGGTAAGAAACCCAGAAACCGAAGGGTAGAAGAAACAAGGTAACAACAGGAGATAACCAGACAATGCATTATAATGGAAGTTTGAAGCAACATTTCCAAGAACGTTGAGGATAATTTTTGTACTTTTTAATAATTTCTTTCCTGTCTTTATCTTTTTCTTCTGGTGAAGAAAGACCTTAATGGTGGGGATATTTAAATTATAAGATCTGGACTTAAAAGTGGAGTAGATTCTATACTGATACACTAAGTAAAAATAATTTATGTATTACCGTATAGTCAAGCATAGGTATGAAATTATATGAACCTAGAATAACGCTGCTAATTCTACTAAAAGCCACTCCTCTTCTCTCTTCCTACCTTGATGATAGTTTCAATACTCAGAAGATGGAGGGATTTGTTTCAGATTTCAGAGATCTCACTTATTTATGCCTTCTCTATGGTGCGTAACTAATTTAATAAATAGCACATAAATGGACATAAGAATTAAATGTAGCTTGTTACCTTAAAATGTGATAAAGATGTAGTTAAAGCCTAGATCCAAAGTGGAAGTATCTATACCTTTCCTTCCAAAAGTGCCCCTAAATTAGACTCTGGGGTCTGTCTGGGAAAAGGTTGAGCTTGCAGAGCAAACTCTGAACATATACATAGCCAACTGAATGCACAGTTAAGCCTCTTTCATGCTCCAAGTACAAGTTATGGAATACAAGAAGAGGAAAGTGACAAACCAACACTGCTTTTTAAAGCAATTATTCACCTTAACATGTCTCACAGCACCAGTGGGGTGAAAGATTACTCTTCCTGTGAGAAGAAATGAATGTGGGGAGTTCAGAAAGAGGCTCCAAGCACTTGATTACTGTTTCCTCTGGGGGAGTGGAATTGTAATTCCTAAGCAAATATGACGATAAGACATGAAAAGTCCCGCCTCTAAAAAACAGGTGATAGGAATTGCTACTTGCAACTCTAAGCTGACCGTAAGGCAAATGACTAAAGTAGGCCCATAAAAGACAAGCACTTTTTACCCAAGCCTGTTATTGCTTTAATAGCATAGTTTTGGGCATAGAATATTGATAAGTATATAGGGGAAGCATGGAGATAAATAATATAAAAACTATTAACTATAATTTCATAATAGGAAAACAGAAAACTCAGAGAGTAAGTAGAGATCTCTCCCACCCATTTAAGAATTTTAAAAGAAAATTTATTAATTTTGAAAATAATAAAAATTAGTAAACTAATGTCAAAGTGAAAATTTTACCAAAGTTAAACAGGCAAGGAAGACTTTATTCATGGCTACTGCAATAGGGGAGAAAGGCCAGAACCCAGTCTGACTTCAACTCCCCTGAAACAAAAAGCTACAAAAAGTTTTAAAAGCAGGTATTGGGGTAAGAAATCAGGGATAGAATCCTATCTCTGTTTATTAATTGCCTTTATCCAACTACATGAGGTGGTTTTAGGACTTGGAGAAGGCTTCATCAGAAGTTAAGAACTAACCCTCCCACAGAAACTGGGCAATAGGCTATATTCATTGATTATATTTCAAAGAGATAACTTCCAGGTCCTTGAGAAAGACATTTCTGGGTTGAAATATTGGCAAAGGGCTTTCCAAAAGATTTACATCTCAAAGGGGCAGAGAAAAGATTCACGAATACAAATTTTCTATAGTTAATGCTGTAGGAAAAGGGTGGTCAGGGCCTAGAGTGAGGAAAAAGCCTTTCTAAAGTTTAATAAAGCTGAGGGCAATTTTTTTTTCTTGTTTTATTTTGATTTTTTATTTTATTTTGTTTTATTATTATTATACTTTAAGTTTTAGGGTACATGTGGCACAATGTGCAGGTTAGTTACATATGTATACATGTGCCATGCTGGTGTGCTGCACCCATTAACTGGTCATTTAGCATTAGGTACATCTCCTAATGCTATCCCTCCCCCCTCCCCCCACCCCACAACAGTCCCCAGAGTGAGATGTTCCCCTTCCTGTGTCCATGAGTTCTCATGGTTCAATTCCCACCTATGAGTGAGAATATGCGGTGTTTGGTTTTTTGTCTTTGCGATAGTTTACTGAGAATGATGATTTCCAATTTCATCCATGTCCCTACAAAGGACATGAACTCATCATTTTTTATGGCTGCATAGTATTCCATGGTGTATATGTGCCACATTTTCTTAATCCAGTCTATCATTGTTGGACACTTGGGTTGGTTCCAAGTCTTTGCTATTGTGAATAGTGCCGCAATAAACATACGTGTGCATGTGTCTTTACAGCAGCATGATTTATAGTCCTTTGGGTATATACCCAGTAATGGGATGGCTGGGTCAAATGGTGTTTCTAGTTCTAGATCCCTGAGGACAAGACAGGGATGCCCTCTCTCACCACTCCTATTCAACATAGTGTTGGAAGTTCTGGCCAGGGCAATTAGGCAGGAGAAGGAAATAAAGGGTATTCAATTAGGAAAAGAGGAAGTCAAATTGTCCCTGTTTGCAGATGACATGATTGTATATCTAGAAAACCCCATTGTCTCAGCCCAAAATCTCCTTAAGCTGATAAGCAACTTCAGCAAAGTCTCAGGATACAAAATCAATGTACAAAAATCACAAGCTTTCTTATACACCAATAACAGACAAACAGAGAGCCAAATCATGAGTGAACTCCCATTCACAATTGCTTCAAAGAGAATAAAATACCTAGGAATCCAACTTACAAGGGATGTGAAGGATCTCTTCAAGGAGAACTACAAACCACTGCTCAATGAAATAAAAGAGGATACAAACAAATGGAAGAACATTCCAGGCTCATGGGTAGGAAGAATCAATATCGTGAAAATGGCCATACTGCCCAAGGTCATTTATAGATTCAATGCCATCCCCATCAAACTACCAATGACTTTCTTCACAGAATTGGAAAAAACTACTTTAAAGTTCATATGGAACCAAAAATGAGCCTGCATCGCCAAGTCAATCCTAAGCCAAAAGAACTAAGCTGGAGGCATCACGCTGCCTGACTTCAAACTATACTACAAGGCTACAGTAACCAAAACAGTATGGTACTGGTACCAAAACAGAGATACAGATCAATGGAACAGAACAGAGCCCTCAGAAATAATGCTGCATATCTACAAGTATCTGATCTTTGACAAACCTGAGAAAAACAAGCAATGGGGAAAGGATTTCCTATTTAATAAATGGTGCTGGGAAAACTGGCTAGCCATATGTAGAAAGCTGAAACTGGATCCCTTACTTATACCTTATACAAAAATTAATTCAAGATGGATTAAAAACTTAAACATTAGACCTAAAACCATAAAAACCCTAGAAGAAAACCTACGCATTACCATTCAGGACATAGGCTTGGGCAAGGACTTCATGTCTAAAACACCAAAAGCAATGGCAACAAAAGCCAAAATTGACAAATGGGATCTAATTAAACTAAAGAGCTTCTGCACAGCAAAAGAGGGCAATGTTAAGGTTCATCTTGGCCAATATCATACATAAAAATTATAGAAGAAGACATTTTTAAAAATCTGATTGAACAAATGCTAATAATCTAAATTAAGCATAAAAACATGTTGGCTGAAGGGTAATTGTGACTGCTTGGTGAGCTTCTTTGATGAGCACAGGTGTACAGAGAACTTATGTGTAAAGAAGTTGTGAGAACACATGGACACAGGAAGGGGAACATCACACTTCGGGGACTGTTGTGGGGTGGGGGAAGGGGGGAGGGATAGCACTGGGAGATATACCTAATGCTAGATGATGAGTTAGTGGGTGCAGCGCACCAGCATGGCACATGTATACATATGTAACTTACGTGCACATTGCGCACATGTACCATAAAACCTAAAGTATAATAATAATAATAATAATAATAAAAAGGAAGTTGAGGCTGGGTTCGGTGGCTCACGGCTGTAATCCCAACACTTTGGGAGGCCAAGGCAGGCGGATCATTTGAAGTGAAGAGTTTGAGACCTGCCTGGCCAGCATAGGGAAACCCTGTCTCTACTAAAAATACAAAAATTAGCTGGGAGTGGTGGCATGTGCCTGTGGTCCCAGCTACTCAGGAGGCTGAGGCATGGGAATTGCTTGAACTCAGGAGGCGGAGGCTGCAGTGAGTTGAGATCTCCCCACTGCATCCAACGAGACTCCATTTCAAAAAAAAAAAAAAAAAAAAAAAAAAAAAAAAAGAAGAAGTTGAGATATGTAGCCAAGGCTGACCAACATCAAAAGAATAATATCATAAAATAACCTCAGAGATATGAAAACCAACAATAAGCCAATGATTCAGAAAGCCTTGACTCGGCATTTGCTTTTGTGGCTCTTACATTTTGTAATAATGACAAGAAGAAGACTCAAGGTCTGCTTTTCTAAAAACAAGATAGTTCATTATAGTTTATTAGTATGAAAAAAGCAAGAGGACAACTGTTTGAATTGAGCACTATACCATTAATAGAAAGAAAGCAGTCCAGCTAACCACAGAATTCTTAACTAAAGAGATTTATGTTAAAACAGAAAATGCTTTAGCAAATATCATTAAAAAGAAATTAAGCCTCAATAAGAAAGATTATAGTGAGAGTACTCAGCCATTTAAAATTAATTTGAGTCCAGGTCCAGATCTCTAGAAAGAATTTTAAAGATCAGCTGTTCAACATATCCAGGAGGACTAGAGTACTTGCAGAAAAGATTGCAAAAGCTGTGTTAACAGTCTTTGAGAAACTGTAATAAAATAAGGGGTATGTTGAAGGGTTTTTTCTTTTAATTTAGAGTGCAAAGTGAAATTTTTCTTTAAAATCTTCTTAGCCAGACACAAACTTACATATGGCTCATGTCCAGCCTTGACATTTATTTTAGTTGGTAGTTATAAAGACTACCCATATATAAAGAGAATTAACTTTTTTTTAAATTTAAGATTTACAATGATGCCAAATACAAGACTATTTTGAAAAAAGAGAGATGAGCCACAGGTATTATCTGCCTTCTCATAGTCTTACAACTTCACAAACTGAAAATTTATTCCACATTCATGTCTCTTCTTTCTTATTTTTAAAATCATTTCCAATATTGATATCACCTTTGATTCTCTAAGATGCCAAACTTTTGATTTTGACAGATCTTGCTTACCTCCTTCGAACAAATTACAATTTTCTATCACCCGCACTCCCAACAAGCTCCTACTGCACTCACCTTCTCCAATGGAGAGGGCCACCTGCGGGACTGTCAGAAAACATTTCTTATGGAGATGTGGGCCTTTCTGCACATCAGTGCTAGGACAAAAAAAAAAAAAGACAGAAAATGGTCTTCTGGAATTTTTTTTAACATATATAGTATATTCCTGAACTATATATTATATAGTATATGATCTATCCAGACTAGGTTAAACAATCACTTCTATATGAGTTTAAAAAATTAAAAATTATTATAATAAAATATTACTAGATTCTATTTTTACTTATTGAAAACCCTCTGGTTTTAGAAGTAATACAAAATAAAAGAAACCACATCCCAATATTTGTTGTCACCTTCATGTTACTGGTACATTTTACATCTCAAGAGAGTCAAAATATACCCTCAAGAAACATACTGGTATTAGTAATTTATATTTGATTATAAACTTAATTTCTTGTCTCCTCCATATTGATTCATCTATACTTTGTCCTTTAGTTTTGGATTTTTTTCCATTCTCTAACACTATAGGGTAGTTTAGGTATTACAATATGGATTCTTAAAGTATTAGTTTGTTTGCTTATAATTGTTAAGTCAGTTAGGCAATTCCATCAGGTCTGCAAGTCTCAAATTTCAAAAACTTAGACTCTGTAAAATTCCACTGACCCAGCCCAAGGCCCTCCAAGAATTATCTTATTCTTTATTCACAGAAAATAATAATAATAATAATCCTTCAGTGCAAATTTTCCCATGTTTTCTGTTAAATTAATTTATACATATTTGTTTAGCATAGTATTCTTAGCCTGTGGGTAGAGTCACTGCAAGTGCAATAATGGGTGGTTGAGGCTCAGTGAGACATGCTCTTTCACTTGCTCTTTGTTCTTGGCTCACTTCACTCTTGTAATCACAAAAATGCAAGCATTCTGCAGTTTTCTCCTTTTTTATCCTGCCCTGATTTTCCATAAGGTTGTAATCTGGGTATGCTCCCCTAAATTCACTGATGCAACACTTCCTATTTCTACTAGCTAAACTTGATATACTGCTTCATCCAAGTCAATAAATTTCTGTTCCAATCTGTTCTGCTGAACTAAATTTACTCAGCTGGTGCTAAAGGTATCTCAGACAACAGGAAACAGTAAGACATATATTTAGGGAAGACAGACCTTCTTAAAGTCCTTGAAAAAGCATTACTTTGACACCAGGCTTCCTTGTATATCAGTACATAGCAAAAGGCAAGGAAATCTATGCTATTTTCACAAATCCCTTTCCTTCACTCTTTCTTCCTTCCATTGCTTTAGGTAAAGTCTCACCTTTCCTCACGTGGTTTACTGCCCCAAACTCTTGTTTTTTGTAATTCCCCGCACCCAACTCCCTACCCTGCCAACTCTGCTGGAGCTCCATCTCCAGATTCTTGTTCTTGTTACCTCCTTCTTTTTGTTTCTCTTTCCATTTTCCCTGAAGGGCTGCCGGTCTTCTCAGATATCTGCAAACCACAAAGAAAAGATGGAATACAAAAGGCATGGTCTGGAGGAAGGGAAAATGGAGGGACCACAGAAAGTCCAGGAACCACAACCTCTTATCCGGCCTCACTATCTTCAATATTCACGCCCCAAATTTAACCATCACAACGATGCTTGTCTAACATTTAGAACTAATCTTGCCACTTCGACTTACCTGCTTAACTAAAATGTTAAGGCTTCCTGTGACACATAAGTCACCTCATGACCTGTCCTTCATGTCCCCAGGATCTACCTCCTATCATTTCTGCACTTATCCTATGAAAAGCCAAGCAAACACATACCTTCCAGAACACACTCACCATTCTCCATGTGCCTCCTTGCCTTTGCTATTCAATTCTTCTGTCTGGAGTACTTGTTCTTCTTCTTCTCCTGCTGGCTGATTCTTATGGCTCTCCAAAACTTAAGTTCAGAGACTATCTTCCTGGGGAAGTTTTATGCCCCCTCTTACCTCTCCGCTGGGCTGTGACTCTGTAACAGCCTATGAGTCTGTCCATAAGAGCACTTGCCATATAAGAGAAGACGTTTTGGTCTGTGTCTGTGTTTTTTCCACTAGGCTATTAGTCCCTTGAAGTTAAGGGCTATGTTTTTCTCTTTAATGTACACACAGCATTTCTCAATGTAAGTGTTATTAACTTAAAATTTGGAGTGGAAAATTTTCTCTTTATGTAAAATGTTCTCTCTCTCTCTCTCTTTTTTTTTTTTATTTGAGTCTGTCACCCAAGCTGGAGTGCAGTGGCATGATCACAGCTCACTGCAGCCTCGACCTCCCTGGGTTCAGGTGATCCTCCCACCTCAGCCTCCTGAGTAGCTGGGACAACACATGCCAATATGCCTGGCTAATTTTTGTGTTTTTATAGAGATGGTGTTTTGTCATGTTGCCCAGGCTGGTCTCAAATTCCTGGGCTCAAGTAATCTGCCTTCCCTTGGCCTCTCAAAGTGCTGGTATTACAGGTAAACCACTGCACCCAGCCCCCAGTGAAATGTTCTTAACTTTGTAAAACACTTAGTTAGTGTTCATGGCCCCAAGCCAATACATGTTTGTAAGACTCCAAGTCAAAGTTCTACATTCCCATTAGGTGAGTGCTATTATCCTTGGTTAAAACCATTATTGAACAATACAAATGTGTGGTACAAAAAAGGCACTCAAATGTGTGCTGAATAAATGAAAGAATGAGTTAATAGATGAATTCATGAATGGATGAATGAACACTTTTGCCCTAAAATTAATTAGTTATAATCTATCTTGGTTGCCAACAAATTCTCAGTGATTTAGTTGTTTTCCCTCAAATATCTCCAATTACTTTGAAGCAAGTCACTTCAGACAATTGCTAAGTGACAACTTTGTAAATGATGCTGATATCATTAATACAGATATTTCAATTATTTTAATTTCATAGCCAGATAATTTTTTAATTGATATAGGTTTTTTGTTAACTTTAAAGCTTAGTATATATATACTTACAACTGCAATAGATAGAAATGACTTTTCTTTGCCATAACAAATACTGTACTACTTCAGATATAGCTATTATTAAAATATGGCCATTCCACAAAGCATGACATATGCCATGTTTCTAGAAGGGTAATTATAGTTGAAAATGTATTACAAATTCCAACAGATTCGTCCCTAAGATTTGAGAATAAGTGTTGTTTTGGCAGAAGGGAGATAATGCATTATAAAATAGGCTTTTATCAATACTTTAGAGTTTCAAATCATGTCTTTCTGGCTGCATAAAAAAGTAGCTTTTGTAGGTATGAAAATAGTAGTTTTCTAGTCAGCAGAGAATTATTACTCTACCAGTCTCTCACAGTAAAAGTAAAGTTATACATTGAATGTTGTTACAAAAAAAATAATTTCTATGAAAGTTGTGAATATACATAGGCTAAGTCTTGGAGCTTAACAGAAGACTTAGAAGACTATAGAAACTTAGTCATCATCTGATTTAAAAATTTATAGATACACACACACACATATAAATATATGTATATATATATATACATGCACCTTGAAAATACAAATTTTACCTCTCCTTAACTGCTTCACACACACACAAAATACATTGATAGTTTTAATGAAGAAATATTCCTAATAGATTCTCTAGAAAACACATTATATAAATAATTAATTAATCCCTCCTCTCCGCCCCTGAACACTGTGAGCTTCTACAATAATTTATTTTTCACTATACCCTATACTTTAGCCCTTTTTGCTCAATTCTCTCACCTCTCAGCACTGCCCTTCCCCCAGCACCTCATCCCTGGAGCTGGAAACCCTAGCATGGAAGTAAATTACAAAGAAAGAGCATGGGATTTAGTCAGAAGATAGGTGTCTGTCTTTTATTACCTGTCTGATTTTTGAGCTGGCTACTTAGCATCTGAGTCTGTTCCTTCATCTGTAGATTGAGGATAAAAGTAAGTTAACATTAGAAACAGAGAAAAGTTTAGTTTTGTCCAAATAACCAAACTGTGTCTCACATATTAGGTTATAACAGGAAAATTTGCAAGTTTGCTCCTTGTCTCTAATATTTAACATTAAAAGCTGGAGAACAGTCCATTATCAAGGTACACTCAGGTTGGCTTAGTGATTCTCTTCTTAAATTTAGACTACCTACCTACATATTTTTTTATCATGAGAGAGAGAGAAATTGGTGTTAGGGTTCTCCAGATAAACAAAACGAATAGTACATTGGTCCCACGATCTGCTTATCTACCGGAAACCCAGAAAAGCCAGTACTGTAATTCCATTTAAGTCTGAATGCCTGAGAGCCAGGCAAGCCCATGGTATTAATCGCAGTTCTTGGCAGCAGCAGTAGATCAATGTCCTAGCCCAAAAAGGCAGGCAGGAAGCAAAATGGGCAAATTCTTTTTTCCTCTGCCTTTTTTTTGTATTCAGGCATTTAATGGATTGGAGGATGTCCCTCTACACTGAAGAGGGCAATTTACCTTAATGAGTCTACAGATCAAATGCAAATCTCATCCAGAAACATTCTCATAAACACACTCAAAAATAATGTTCCATCTTAGCACTCAGTGGCACGGTCAGAAAATTAACCATCACAGGTATCTAGACTCCATATGTTTTTAATTAGCTAATTATTTTTACTTTCGAACTTGGTCGTTCTTATATGTTCCTGATCTCAGTTAATAAGACATGACCATCTACCATGTTACACAATATATGAACTCAAAAGTCATCCTGGATTTCTTCCTCCTTCTCACCTTCACTTCAGTGTTCCACAAGAACCTTAATGCAATGTGCTCAAAATTGATCCTTCATCCTTCTTCCAAAATCTGTCTTTCCACTATTCCTTATTTTGATGATCATCTATCCAGTCACATTAGTCAGAAACTGACAATTATTTAGGATTCTCTCTCTCTCTCTCTCTCTCTCTATTTGAGAGGTGGTATATATATATATATATATATATATATATATATATATATATATATACACACACACACACACACACACACAACAACAACACATATACATACACACATACATATGTAGATAGATAAATACATAGGTAGATGATAGATTGAGCAATCCTTTGGCTATTATATATGTATAGTATCATGTATATATCCTTTGCCTCTCTAATAGCCATTCCCTCTTTTCTTGCCCTTCAGCCTTTCCCATTTCTTCCCGATGGAACTCTCCCAATAGACTACACCAACGTAATTCTCACTGTGTTGTCAGAGTGATCTTCTTAGGCACTACCTGTTCTAAGAGAAAAATAATTTCTATTTATAAAAGTTGTGAATATACATATGCCAAGTGTTCAAGCTTAATGAAAAAACTACATAAACGTATGCATTATCTGATTAAGGAATGTATGCACATACAAACATATATATATATACTCTATCATATACTCAATTGCTCTGTATTGCTCACAAGACAAAACACACGCTTCTTTACAAGGTGCTTCCAGATCACGTTCTCTTCCGCCTTCCTAAAATTCCCCATATTTGAATCACATGTCATTAGGTTACTACCTACTATCTTTTTGGAGCTCTTACAGATTTTAAAAGATCCTTAAGATTCTCTCTCATTTGTTGAATATTTAAACTTTTAGCTGCAGGCTATTTTCTCAGCATAATGTCTGTCCTTGCTCTTGATAATTGCAACTTTCATGTAGATGACATTTTTGATATCTAGGCTCATTAGTTCTTAGTGTATCAACTATACTTCTATTCTATCCTCTTTTTAGTGATTGCCCTAGAGTTTGTTATATACATGCAGAATTAATTCAAATCTATTTCTAAATAACACTATTCACAGGTAGTGCATATACCTTATTATATAGCTTGGCTCTACGTCCCCACCCAAATCTCATCTTGTAGCTCCCATAATTCCCATATGTTGTGGGAGGGACCCAGTGGGAGATGATTGAATCTTGGGGTAGGTCTTTTCCATGCTGTTCTTGTGGCAGTAAATGGGTCTCATGAGATCTGATGGTTTTAAAGATGGGAGTTTGTCCACACAAGCTCTCTTTTTGCCTGCTGCCATTCACATAAGATGTGACTTGCTCCTTCTTGCTTTCTGCCATAATTGTGAGGCCTCCCCCACCATGTGGAATTATAAGCCCAATAAACCTCTTTCTTTGGTAAATTGTACAGTTTTGGGCATGTCTTTATCAGCAGCGTAAAAATGGACTAATACACCTTATAATAACAAAATATTCCTAATCTCTCTCTTTCTCCTTTTGTATCATTTTTATAATTCATTTCATTTATATGTATGCTATATTCCTTAAATATATTGTATTGAATAAACCATTATCTTGAACAACTATGGTGTTGAACCATTGTATTTGAACAAAGCAGTTCAAAATTGTTAAACAAACTGTTATCTGTTAGATCAATTAAAAATAAGAAAAAAGTGTTAATTTTATCTTCACTGATTTCTTCTCTAATGCTCTTTCTTTATGTAGAGCTGAGTTGTTGACTTATATCATTTTTTTTTTCTCTAAAGAACTACTTCTAATATTTCTTGCAAAGCAGGTCTACTGGCAACAAAATTCTTCAATTTTTGATTGTCCAAGAAAGTCTTTATTTCACCTTCACTTTTGAAGGATAATTTCACAAAACACAGAATTCTACATTGGTAGTTTTTTTTTTTTTTCTCAATCCTTTAAATATTTTACTTCACTCTCTTCTTCTTTGCATGGTTTCTGAAGAGAAGTCTGGCAATTCTTACTTTTTTATTGGTACAGTGATTTTTCCCTCTGGATTTTCTCAGGATTTTTTTCTTTGTCTTAGATTTCCTACAGTCTGAGTACATTATATGCTTAGGTGTAGTTTTGCTTGTTTGTTTTATTTTTGTTTTGTTTTTGGCATTCTCTTGCTTGTTATTCTCTGTAGTTTCCAGGTTTGTGGTTCGGTGTCTAAAATTTGTATTTTAGGAAACTCAGTCATTATTGCTTCAATCATTTATTCTCATCCATTCTCTCTCTCTCTCTTTATTCCCTTTCTTGTATCACATTATGCATGTTATGTCATTTGTACTTGTCCCACAGTTCTTGGATATTGTTTCTTTTTTTCTGGTCTTTTTTTTCTTCGCTTTTCAGTTTGGGGGATCTCTATTGTCATATCCTCAAGCTGAGAGATTGTTTCCTCAATCTACTAATGAGCCATCAAAGGCATTCTTTATTCCTGTTTGTGCTTCTGAGCTCTAGCATTTTTTCTTCATCCTTTCTTAGAATTTCCATCTACTGGCTTGCACTCCCCATCTGTTCTTGCATGCTATCTTATCCATTAAAGCCCTCAGCATATTAATCATAGTTGTTTTAAGTTCATAGTCTGCCATAACTGACTCTGGTTCTGATACTTGCTCCTTCTCTTCAAATTGTGCATTTTGCCTCTTAATATACCTTGTAACTTTGTGGAAGGCCAGCCATGATGTACCAGTAAAAGAAACTGCAGTAAGTAGGCCTTTAATAATGTAGTGATACATGCACACCTATGTTTACTGCGGCACTGTTCCAAGCAAAGACTTGGAACCAACCCAAATGTCCATAATTGATAGACTGGATAAAGAAAATGTAGCACATATACACCATGGAATACTATGCAGTCATAAAAAAGAATGAGTTCCTGTCCTTTGCAGGGGCATAGATGAAGCTGGAAACCATCATTCTCAGCAAACTAACACAAGAACAGAAACCCAAACACCACATGTTCTCTCTCGTAAGTGGGAGCTGAACAATGAGAACACATGGACACAGGGGCAGGGGGGTATCACACACCGAACCTGTTGGGGGGTGGGGGCTGGGGAGGGATAACATTAGGAGAAATACCTAATGTAGATGACGGGTTGATGGGTGCAGCAAACCACCATGGCACGTGTATAACTATGTAACAAACCTGCACATTCTGCACATGTACTCCAGAACTTAAAATATAATTTAAAAAATAGTGTAGTGATAAAGTATGGGTTAAGGTGAAACATTCTATTATCCTATGATTAGGTCTCAGCCTCTTAGTGGGCCAGTGTCTCTAGATTGTGATCCTCACAAGTGCTTCTCAGATTTTTCCCCTCTTCGGCAAGACTAGATGGCTAGAGGAGGCTGGAATTGGGTAATTCCTACCCCCTGGTCAGTTAGCTTCTGATAAAACCCCAATAGTGTAGGTGGTAAAATACATTTTCTCGAGGGCAGCCCTGCTGGAGAACAGAATGCTCTGGCTACTTTTGTCCTTTCCCTGATGGAAGCTACTGGAGGGAAAACACACAAACATGTCAGCATACACCCTAAGACTGGAGTTTTTAACTCCAGACTTGTTCACACCGAGCGTCCAACAATTCATCAATTGTAGTTCAGATTTTCCTACCCCACTGCTGGTCCTCACAAAGGTTTCTGCTAGTGGGTCTCCAGTCTGGTAAACTTGGTTATCTGTATCTGCCTTTCTGTCTCACCAATTTGGGTGAGAGAGGCCACAGTTTTCCTTGTGACTTCAATTTTCTGAGCGATCAAAGAAAAGTTGGGGATTTCAGTTTGTTCAGCCTTTTACTTGTTGTAAGGCGTAATGGTGACTTCCAAGCTCTTTAAGCACCAGATCAGAACCCCCCCAACAGTTCTTTGACCTCTTCTTTTTAATGCTTTGACCTCCACCCCACCTCAGATAGTTACCCCCATAGCTTGTCTTAGACTTTGCCAACACCAAAGACTGGAAGTCTCCCCAGATCTCAACTTAAAGTATGCCACTTTACATAGTCACTTCTTTCTCTCCAGTTCTTTCTCTCATACACCAACTCTTAAATGTTTAACTTCAACAAGACCTAAAAGTAATTGACTGTAATATCTTCTGTCTGACCCTCACCCCTGAAACGTGCTCACTTCTGGCTTACTGTTTAATATATGGTCCATTCCTATAGTCTGTGCCCTGTATATTTATCCAATATTCATCCCTTCTTTCATTTCTCCAAGTTATCTGAAAAAATTACAACCCTAGTTAAATTCAGTTCTTTACATTCTCTATTCCTATACTCAATTAGTTGGATATTATTGAAAAAATGATCCATGCTAACTGATTTTACTTCTGCTTCTGGCCACAAATTTCAAGTGAGTCTTCAATGGCCTCCTGCATCATTCTACATTTACTCATTATTTACATCCCTACTCTCCTAGACAAGCATTTTCCTACCTGCTTTCTTCTCTTTAAACTTCCAACCACTATCACTTCATCCCTACTCTGATATGATAACTGCTTCCTGTTTCACTGAAAAAATAAAAGCAATCAGAAGATAACTTTCACAAGTTCGCACTATGACATTTTCCCATCTAGATATACCTGTCGCTATACAGTCTGTATTCCTTCCTATTATTACAGATAAATGACCGTAGTGAAGACTAACCCATCCACTTTTGCACAGTAACCTCAAACCTACTAAACAACTTCACTTTAGCCATCTTTCTCTTCTTCCACCTAAAAATCAAAAACAGAAACCTCTGTTGTTTCCATATTACACTACAGCTGCTATCCTATTTCTACATGTCATATGGTAGCAAAACATTTTTGTAATGTTATGTATTTGGGCTATCTTTACTTCTTAAACTCCAATTCCTTCTTGAGCCCACTACAATCAAGATTTCTTTCCAACACACCTGTAAAATTATTTTCAATATCATTGATGATTTTCACATAACTAAAACCAATAACTGATACTCAATCCTTTCCTTGACCCATCATTGAAAATTTCATGGGTCAAGGAAAGGATTGATGGATTCATCATTGAAAATCAGCAGCATTTCCAATAGCTTTTCAATTATCTGTCTTCTTTAAAATAATTTCTTTATTTGGTTTCTGGGACACACGATTTTTCTCCATCTCATTAGCTCCTCCTCTGGAGTTCCTTTTTTTTGCTTTCTTCTCTTTTACCTAACCCCAAAATGTTGATGCACCCTAGGATTCAGTTCTTAAATCTCTTTCTTATCTACATTTTTTTTCTATTCTTAGGTCCTTACTGACTACACTGGACAGCTACTAAATTTATAACTCTTGCCAGACTGCTACCTAGAATTGAATATACAAGTGCCTAATCAATACTTTGATGCTGATGTCTATTAGGTATCTCAAGTTCAGCAGCACAATCAAAACAGAATATCTCCTTTTATCTTCCAATGTTTAATTTTCATATTTTCTTCTACCTCTGTAAAGTTTTACTCTATCTTTCTAGTTACTCAGGCCAAAAATTTTGGTCCAAATGTTCAAGTCACCATTATTTCTCTCCAGAATTATTTTAATAGTCTTTTAAATAGCCTACCTGCTTTCCACCAGCTCCTACCCCACAATACACTCAACACTGAAGCCAAAATGATTCACTTAAAATTTAAGCCAAATTATGTCACTCTTTTGCTAAAAAACCTTTCATGATCCTCACCTTAGTCTTCTTGGGCTGCATATAACAAAAATACCATAAACTGAGTAATTTATAAACAACAGAAATTTATTTCTTACAATTCTGAGGGTTAGGATGTCCCAAATCTAGGCACTTAACACATTTAGTGTCTGCTTGAGGGCCTTTTCCTCTTAGTTGGCTACTTCTCTCTGCATCCTCACATAGTGGAAGGGGCTAGCGAGCTCTCTTGGGTTTCTCTTATAAAATTATTAATCTCTCATTACCTAGTCACCTCCCAAAAGCCCCACCTCTTCATATTGTCACACTGGGGATTAGGTTTCAACATATAAATTTTGAGGGGACACAATAATTGACACTGAAGCCACACCTCACTCCTGACATGTTGGCAGGTTCTGCTTCAGGGTCTCAGCATTTGGTCTTCCCTTCGGCTAGAATTCCATTGCAATGATTCTCCAAATTAATTTTGCCTTCACCTTTAAAAATTATTTTTAATAAACTTCACATTTTTAGAGGAGTTTTGAGTTTACATAAAAATGAAGTAGGATGTATATAGAGTTCTCATATATTTCCTCAACCCTTCCAATCCCATTCTCCTATCATTATTTTTCATTAATGCGGTTCATTGATACAATGTATGTATCAATATTGACATAATATCAACTAATGTCCATAGTTTATATGTTTACACTTGGGCCCACTCTTTGTGTTGTAAACTCTATAGGCTTTGAAAAATGTATAATGACATGTATTTGCCATTATAGTATTATACAGAATAGTTTAGTTTAATTTCCCCAAAAATTCCTGAATTCCACTTACTTATTTCTCCCAACCTTCTTCAGAAGCCCTGGCAACCACTGACCTTTTCATTGTCTCTCTAGTTTTTCCTTTTCCAGAATGTCAGATAGTTGGAAAAATATGGTTTGTAACCTTATCAGAATGACTTTTCACTTACCAATATGCATTTAATGTTCATTCATGTCTTTTCATGGCTTGATAACTCATTTATTTCTATTCCTTAATAATTCATTGCATGAATGTACTGCAGCTTGTTTATTTATTCATCTATTGAAGAACATCTTGGTTGCTTCTGTTTTGCTAATTATAAATACAATTGCTATACAATTTGTTTGCAGGCTTTTGTATGGACATGAGTGAGTTCTCATTTGTTTGGATAAATAACAAGGAGCATAATTTCTGGATTGTATAGTAAGAATATATTTAGTTTCATAAAATAACTTTTAAATGGCCTTCACTTGTTTTTCTTAACTTTTAAAAGTCTTTATTCAAAAATCCTCGTCTTGTTTTGGGGCTTTTCTAAAGATCCAATTTAAAATTGCAAGCCACTGTTCCTCTACCATGACCTTGACACTTGATACACACTGAATGTTTGTTTCCCCCAAATTAATATGTTGAATCCTAATCCCCAGTGTGGTGGTCTTAGGGGGTGGAGTCTTTGGGAGGTAATTAAGTCATGAGTGTGCAGCCCTAATGAACACAATTAGTGCTCCTGTAAAAGAGGCCCAACAGAGCTCCCTCTCCTCTTCTACCAGGTGAGGATGCATTGTGAAGATGGCCATCTATGCACCAGAAAGCAGGCCCTCACCAGATACTAAGTTTGCTGGTGATTTTTTATTGGGCTTCCAGTCTCCAGAACTATGAGAAATAAATTTTTGTTGTTCAAAGCCACAAGTCTACAGCATTCCATATAGCAGTCCAAGTGGACAAAGATGATACTCTCTACCCATTGTGTTTACTTCAAAACACTAATCAATATCTAACACACCAGATATCTTACTTATTGAAGGGTCTCCTCTGACCTTTTCTCATCTCATGCCACTAGAGTATAATTTCCATAAGAGTGAGGAAATTTTTCTTTTTTAAAATTAAATCCTCTGTACCCAAAGCTTAAATGATTAGGACAATTTAAAAATATTTGTTAGCCGGGTGCGGTCGCTCACTCCTGTAATCCCAGCACTTTGGGAGGCTGAGGCGGGTGGATTACAAGGTCTGGTGTTCGAGAACAGTCTGGCCAACATAGTGAAGCCCTGTCTCTACTAAAACTACAAAAAAATTAGATGGGTGTGGTGGTGTGCACCTATAATCGCAGCTACTCGGGAGGCAGGAGAATTGCGTGAACTCGGGAGGTGGAGGTAGCAGTGAGCCGAGATCATGCCATTGCACGCCAGCCTGGGTGACAGTGTGAGACGCCGTCTCAAAAATAAAAATATTGTTAAAAGGATGAATAAATTGAAGGTCATATAATTATCAAGATAGGAAATGGCCTCACAAGCTAATACATTAGTTTGCTATAGTTTCATGGATGCTGGCAGAAGACATGAGACTTCTGGGTCAGAGACAAATAATTTTATACTTATGGCACAGTAAACCATATAAGCTTCATGTTTGTACTAATTATCTTTGTTTCCCATGTCCCATGGAAACAATATGGAGATGGGCCCCATGTGTTTGTTGCACGTGCACTGGGCTTGTAGAAACTTCAAGATCTGAGAAATCCGATCTTTCATAGTAGACCACAAGCAAACCTACCAGACCTTTGCCCTGGAAAGAGATATTATCTATTATACTGTACACCAAACAAACTTCATCACTGCTTTAAATATATTTTATAACATCTATGAAAATATAGTCTACAGCAAAACCTGTCAGGGCTTTGGCAAGATGTGCAGAAGTACAAGAGACCAATGGAGAACTGTCTCCCAATTATAATGATCCAGCTCCGTTTTATACCCTATAGTATTTTCCTACTCATCCCTGTATGTGTATCTGGCATTCTGAACTATTTAGACATTCCCACGTGCTTCATGTTACTTTACGTCTCTCAATGTCTTTGCTTTCTTTCCCTGAAAAATCTGTTGATATCCCGTCTTATCTGGTGTCCCCCATATCTAATTGGTACGTATTTTTTCTTCTTTCAGAACTGAAGTGGAATGTTAAATCATTAAAATCTTTCCTCAGTACCATTGGGAACAACGATCATCCCACATTGGTACCTGCATTGTTTCCTATCAAACAGATGTGTACAAATTATGTGTACAAATACTTCTTACTGTCCAGTGGTTCTCTCTCACTGGATTTTGATATACTGAAGAGGCGCAATCTATGATGGAGAGTTGTATGCTAATTGTTACTAATAATTAAATACAGGATTTTTCCTCTGCTTTGTCATTTAAATTGGAACAGCTTCAAAATCATCTTTATTTTAAAATGTCACCCTCATATACTTGTATTTTCAAATGCTTTCTTAAATGAGAAAGAAAATGGTACAATAATAATCACAAAGATTCAAAATGGCTAGATTATTAAGACCCAACACTTCTCTGATTGTTTTCATATATCATTGAAACAACTGTTTTATTGATATAAGAAGAACAGAAGAAAAGTTATGTTTTTCTTATTTGCTAAATTATCTAAAATCTTGTTCAGTCTTGACTTGACATTGTGCTATGCATATGACCCCAAGCTTGTTACTAAATAAGACTTTCATAGTATAGTATTAAGTTGGCACCAGATGGATTATTCTACTCCAAATAATTTTCCTTAAATTTCAGATTACAAGAGTAATATGATGTCATAAAAAGTGATGCTTTTTTTTTAACAAATATCATTCATTCGAGAAAAAAACAAAATAAAACATCTGTTTTTATAACTTTGTGTCAGAGCTTCTCTTAACTCAGTGTACCGTTAGAGTGAAGCAATGGCATTATATTTCATTGTTCGCTGTGCTGACACCACTGCAATTTCTTTTGGAGTGAGTTAATAGCAGGTTTAAAGGTTTTACTCTCAGTTGCCTTCCTTTAATTTATTTCTTACAATGTTGCTAGAATTTTGAAAATGCTAGAATAATGAAAAGCTTCTCTTTTTTGCTAATGCTTTTCAGATAGCTATCTGGCTTTTCTAGATACAGCATGTAATATTTATTCACACTATTGGCTCATACCACCAAATGCATCCTTGAAGACCCCAAGAAAATTAAGACTTGGGGACTTGGGGGAAAGGGTGGGAGCGGGGTGAAGAATAAAAGAGTTACAAATTGGTTCAGTGTATACTGCTCGGGTGATGGGTGCACCAAATTTCACAAATCACCACTAAAGAACTTACTCATGTAATCAAATATCACATGTTCCCCAAAAACCTATGGAAATAAAAAATATAAAAAGAAAGAAGGAATGGAGGTTCTTCCAAATTTTTCTGAAGATGAAATTAACAAGCACATAGTAAATCATAAAAATGTCTGATTAATTTTTAAAAAAGCAATTAAGACATTTTATAAAATAAAAGAAATATGGCTATGGAACTCTGAAAGCTTAAAAGGAGACCCAGTATTATTTAATATAGTGCTTAGCTTAGAATCAGTTCACATGTTAACTTAGGGCATATCCTCTCATAAAAGCAAAAATAAGTAAGTAATATAAAATGAAATATAGTCTTATATTCTTCTTTAAAAATTATTATCCTTGGGAGAGTGGGAGAGGTGCATGGGTTAAAAAACTACAGATTAGGTACTATGCTTACTGCCTGGGTGACAGGATCATTTATACACCAATCCTCAGCAACACGCAATTTACCCATGTGAAAAACCTAAATATGTACCCCTGAACCTAAAATAAAAGTTGAGAGGGAAACTCACACACCTCCCCCCCATCCCCAACAAATTGTTATTCTCGTTTACGGTTAGAATGAAAGTGCAATATACACCTTAATATCAGTCTCAAAATTATTTAGGGGGATAAGGTATAAGATATATGTTCCTTTAGTTCAGAAGATCATATCACTTATTCTGAATTCCAGAGGTAACATCATCCTTAGTACAGAGCTGATGTTCAATATACCATCAGTTAGGAGGCAATAAAACAAAGTGGTTAAGACTTCAGACTTAAATGAAAATTCCAATAATGTAACCTACCAGTTGTGTGACCTTGGATAAATTTTGTAACTCTTCTGAGTTTCAATATTTATATCTATAAAATAGGGACAATAACACATCCTTATTATAACCTAGTCATATGCATTATAGCAACTTATATCTCTTGAGTTTTGCCTACCTTCCTATGTGCCAAGAGTACTAGGGATACTAAGCATTTTTTATATATCATCTTATTTAACTCTCAGAGAAACACCATCAAGTGTGTGTTAGAAATGAGGAAACTGAGACCCAGAAAGCTTATAATGTGCTAAAAATCACATAGGTGGAAAGAAGCAAAAACCTAAATAAAAACCTGCTTGTGTCTGAGTTCAAAATCTGCCCATTTATCCAAGTTATGGGACAAAACATAAGAATGTATATCAAATTTTTCAGCACAAAGTCATAGAGTAAGTGCTATGCTGGATGTCCCTAGAGCAAGTTCCTAAACTCAGAATTTTCTGGAGGTGGCAGGATAAAGGAGGATGCAGGAGGAAACACTCACAACTTGTTCTTCCTCTTTAGTGATTCATATCATGAGTCACTCCCAAATAGTTTTAGGACAGAGAGCCCCCAAAACACCTAACAAGCATGAGCATGTGTAGAGGAAAGAAGAAAATAGACTTTACCAAAGACAAAAATTGGCAAAGTGAAACATTTTCCTGGGGGAGTCAGTCAACAGTAACAAAAAAAAAAAAAAAGAAAGAAAGAAAGAAAGAAGAAAAGCGGGGGCACTAAACTTCTTCCTAACCTTAATTATTTTGTTGGTCTTACTTAGAATAGAATGTAATTGTCAGGAAGAATAAACATCATGAATTTGCTGCAAATTCAGGCAAACTATGCATGGCTTCCCACTTGCTAATCACTCAACTTGTCCTTGCTTCATTTTGGCATTGCTAAAACCTAGTCTGCTTTCTCCATTTATGGATCCAAACCACAGATAGCAAAATTTGGGGTCAAATCTAAACCCCAAGTTATGTATTCCTATATTCCTGTATCAAAGTTTTGTCTTCCTGCAAAGTTTGTTTTTCTTAGCTCACTCAGTGGCACATTTAGCTGTTTTACAAATATTTCCCCACTCAGAGTCCCAATGAATACAAATTCATCCTAATGATGTAAGAGCTGGGAATGTGTTAAGCATAATTTCTTGCCAATGAGCAAGAACTGACAGATGTGTAATTGCCACGTGGAGTTAGGCATTACAAGATGTGTTTGTGTGCCAGGGCTACCATAACAAAGTACCACAGACTATGTGGTTTAAACTACAGATATTTATTTTCTCACAGTTCTGTAGGCTGGAAGTCCAAAATGAAGGTGTCTGCAGGGTTGTTTCTTGTGAGGCCTCTCTCCTTAGCTTGCAGACAGCTATCTTCTCCCTGTGCCTTCACAGGTTCTTCCCTCTGTCACTGCCTCTGTCCTAATTTTCTCTTCTTATAAGAACACCAGTCATATTTGATTAGGGCCACTCTAATGATCTTCATTTAACATAATTACCTTTCTAAAGGCCTTATCTTCAAATATAGTCACCTTCTGAGGTTTGGGGGGGTTACAACCTCGTGGATACAATCTAGCCCATAAAACAAAGCATAGATACGCTGCATCTGGGCCCTGATTTCAGAACCAGTGCCAAAGACAGATTGACTAGTTCCCTTCCTTCTCTTCCTCCAGATTCCCTTCCATCTAGGATTTAGGCCAACCTTTAAGTGGTCCCCAGGGAGGCAGCGAGATAACAGGGAAACGTACTGGACTGCTTTCCTAAGCTGCTTTCCTTGGCCTGGGAGCTCCTCACTGTTCAAGTGCCCATGAATGAATACTATGATTTACTCATACTAGTAATTTGCTTTATTCATTATTTTTTGGCATGGATAAAATTTTAAAAGGGTCTGTTGAGTCAATTACGCATCTAGAGACAGGAAAAAATTGGCAAAGTTAGTGCAGGGCTCAGTGAAACAATCTATATCGAACCAATAGACACAAATGTCTTCTCTGCAAATATCCAAGGGATTAAAATGGAAGAGGAAAACTGAAAACCCTGTCTCTGTTTTCATGGTGCTTTCTTCCAACCCACAGCCATCCCCACTAGCCTAATGGGAACACACAGCTCCATGTGGTTGTAACAGCTGGTTCTTGTTGCAGAGAGAGGAAGATGTGGGCAAGCATCCCTCCTCATCTCAACCCACACTTACTAATTCATTGAGGACCCAGATGTCTGGGAGGCAAAATTCAAATTTGCATCCCTTTTGGTCACCAACTCTGATGGTAGAAACATGCCATTTCCCATGCATCATCTGCACTAGCAGCAGGAGGAGTCTTTCTGGTTTTACAAGCACTGTTTTTCCTGGAGAATACATACGTCCGTGTTTCTGTGTTATATTTACCTTTCTTAACACTTTCCAGTGCTTAAATAAAATAACTTGGATTCTTTTTAGTGGCTTTAAAAAAATTATGTTTTGAGGGCAGAAAGATGGGTGCCTTGTGTGAATTCAACAATAAATAAACAGATTTAGCAAAGAGGAAAATGATATGTTGTTCTTTGGAAGTGCTCCTAGGGGCTCAGCTTTAGGCACGTTTTACAAATCAGTGATCTTGGAAGTCATTCAGTTAAAATAAATTAAAATCTCTAGTGAGTGTGGGCAAAGCTGTTCTCCCGTTCCTTGTCAGAAGCAACATCCAGAAAGAGAACTGGGCTCCTTTTGGAGTTACTCTAGAGCTATTTTGACAGATTTTGCTTTTATTCTTTGTATATTCATTGTTCTTGCCTTAATTATTTTTTTTACCACTGAGGCTTATTATTTCTTTCTGTAGCACAGAAAGCAAATTTGCAGAGAAAATGGCTCATTAATCACATTGATCCTAAGTCATTAGCAAGTGTTAAATACATAACAACAAAACCCTTTAAATGTACTCTATTAACTAATCATAAAACCTCTGCAACACTTTCTCTGACCATTTGAAAATTGCTTTGTTTCTGTCATTATACAGATGTCTTATATTGCATTTGTAAAATAATTTGAACTCTGGATCACAGCTACCTCCACTGAAATAAATGATTTTTCCGTCTCCTGTGGGCTATTCAGTCTCACGATTTCCTTTTGTCTCTGGTTGTTAATATCACAGAGGTTACAGACAGCTATTTCCTGATAAAAACAAATTTTAATTTACTAGCAGAGGTTTCACTCTACTGGGAAAATTTTATTAATCACTTAAAATCTGGCAGTTCTCTCTTTGAAAACCTCAAATTGGTAGTATCAAAATGAATATTAAACTCACTGCCTTCTTCTATGTTAACTTCCTTAGAAAATTCCAAATTAATAATCATTTCTGTCAAAAATAAAGATATAGCTGAACATTACAAGTGGAAGTAGCTTTGAGTCTATAAATACACATACAAATACATACAAGTAAAATACTGAGAGAACCAGGAATGATGAAAACAAAATTATTTTCTTCATGAAAACTATACTTTGAATAGTTTGCATTTTGTTTATCTTGCCCATGTGAAATGCCTGCAAGTGCACTGAATTACTTTTGATATAAATCCAAATAAAAAACTGTTGGATATGATATTATTGTTTCTATGTGTATCTCATTAAATTCTACAATTTGTTGATTAATTTAATATTTCATCTGTTTTTCTTGTCTCCTTATTTTTCATCTTTTTTTCCTACCTTTTCTTCTGCTTATTTTTCTTTCCCTCTGTGCCATTTTTTTCATGTTCTCTTTCTTAAATTACCTTCTTTTGAATTTCCCTCTTTTTTTCTTTGTTTTTCCTATGGTACTTCCTCCTTTGAATTACTTTTCTCAACAGCTTTCTTTTTCTCCAGTGTATTCTACATTCTACTGCTTTTCCCTTTCACTGCCGTGTTTCGGCATATCATCCCATAATATAAAATGATGTCATAGTTTTCATTGCTCTTGTCTCATTTCAATGCTTTATTATTTCCCCTATGTCTCTCTCTTGGCCCTTAAGTGATGATTTTTGTTCTGGGTTTTACATTTCATTGCCTCAAAATGTAAAATTCTAATAAGCAGGAGTAGCATGGCATCATTAGTAAAGTCTGTCAAATGTTCAGAATGGAGAATACAATTTGAAGACTTTATCAAGGGGACTCCCAACCACTGCTAATCAGAGCAAAAGATAAATTTACCAGAAATATTTATTTCTAGGCTTCATTTTAGAATACATATTCAGTTAAGCACCTTGAGACAGGAGCTTCTAAAATGCTTTTATTGTTTGACTTCTCTTTTCTCTGCTCCATGAACCACGTAATAACAAAACAAAAAACGTAGGCTAGCCCCTTACATCTTAGGTACCAGTTTTTCTGCAAAACAAGTAAGCTAGTTGTATAAAAGAGGAAGGAAGAGAGGGAGGGAGAGAGGGAGGGAGACAGGGAGGGAGGGAGAGATGGAAATCAGTGCCTGTGAGGTAATGAAGAATTAAACTCTTTTCAAGATTAAAAGGTTTATATCCAGAAACTTCTGAATTAGGGAAATAAATCCTTTTCTTATGAATGCACACAGTTATAAAATGTTAGTACTAGGTATAGTGTGGCCAGTAGAAATCTGATGAGGTCAAAAGAATGGAATTTGCAGGAAGGAAGGCTAAGCCTGTGTCCCCACAATCTCTCTGAATAACACCTTAGTCTTAAACACTGTAATGACTGTGACCATGCTAGATTAAAAGTAGTAGAAGCCACCAAAAGAGGCCCAGGAATTATTCATATTGGACTATAAATAGTATTTAAACACACCTCTAGGGAAATATAGCAATGGCACTTTGCCCAAATTGAGAAAGTTATGATAAGTCACATGCTTGTAACATTGAGAATTATGAACATGCCTGGAAGATGATTATTCTGTTTGTAAGAGGAGTTACGTGGAATTTTTCCTTACTACCGAGCTTTCAGTGACATGACCTAATGTGATGATAAAAGGTTCTAAATATGCCTACAGTCTAAGCACTGAAAGCTTTTTTGAGAAGCACTGGAAGTGGACAAATACTTCCTCTTCACCCGACTCATTTGGTTAACCTAAAAATAGAACTGCAATGGAGAAGTTTAGGTCTTGGAGAAATAGAGCATCATGAAGTTAGACTATTCTCTTTCCATTCTTCTCCCTAAAGCAAAAGTATGTGATGAATTGTTGAAGAGAATCACTCGTAAACACTTGGGATACTGTCAAGAAGGAGAGATCAAGAACACTTCCTTTGGCTGAATATTGAGCTATGGAAACCAAACTCCCCTCGTGCCTCCATTAAAATAGAAAACTAGGAGAACTATATTTGAAAGGTGATATGAGAGCCTAGGGGAGAAGTTTGGAGGAATACTTAGGTATAAAGACTTATACAATTTTTAATCAAAATCTCCAAATGCAGGAAGTCTGCTTTATCCTGTTGGAGTTACCAACAATAGCAGGACAAACACCATTCATAGAAGTTGTACAATGCAGAAGAAGGAATCAGTGGTTTATGTGGATTCACAGGAAGGAGCACTTGGATCAGCAGAAGGATGGAAGCCATGGTCATGGTACTATCCATTTGTGAGAGCAGACCATGACAGTATAAGGGAGAGACTATCTGTAGGGTGATGAAACTAGTCAAGGAAGCCTAGGGAAAGCTGCCATTTAAAAGGTGGGAAAAGGAAGAGGAGCCTGAGAGAAGTGATCTGTGTGGTAGATAAAATGTAAGGTACTATATCAATGCTTGTAAAACAATTATTACCATATTTTGGACATATGTTACATAATCTGGATTTGGATTTCATAGTTCTCTAGTGTAACAGTTCATTATTGGATACAAGACCAATGTTAACAATTATTAAAATGAAAAAACTTGGCTGGGTGTGGTTGCTCATGCCTGTAATCCCACTTTGGGAGGCTGAGGCAGGAGGATCACTTGAGCACAGGAGTTCAAGACCAGCCTGGGCAACATAGTAAGACCACATCTCTGTTTTTCTAAAAACATGTAAAAAAATTAAAAATAGTCACCTTTCCAGTGAAAAAATAAAGACTAAACATACAATTAAAAAGAATAGAGTGTCCCCTAAAATAAGAATAGATCATTTCAAAATGACATAAAATTATATAATAATATCAATAATTAATTAAAATAAATATCAGAAACTTCAACAATAAAAGATACAAAACATGAAAAATCTCTAGTTTTTTAAAAAAGAAATTAAAGTTCTTCTTGATTAAAGTGCCTCTTCTTACTTCTGTCTTACACGTAATATGAAAGCAAAGACTTAGGCATATTTGCATGAAAGACAAAACTCTTAAAAAATAGAAAATCTAAGAATCCTGAGGAACAGCGTAAAGAATGCTTGTGCTTATCAGCTTTATGTAATTGAAGATTTTTCTTTTACTCAAAGATCTTTTTAAATTCCTACTTGCTGACCAGAAGCATTTGGAATTTCCTTGATATTTCATGACATAATTGAGATTTTTAGCAAGATTTTGTGTATCATCAAAGCTCCCAGTAGGAGCCTTTTCTTCTATTTTTCATATTGCTAAATATGACTAATGTTGAAGATTTTTAAATGGAAAGGATAATTTTGCCTTGCTTGATGAATCTTGGTAACTTAGAATGTGCATATGATTCAATAAAAGGAAAGTAAAATGGAAACAATTTAGGGAAAATACATTACTAAAGAGATTATTTAACATTATACTTCAAAAAATTTATTTTTTGGCTGACTTTTTTACATTTTAACCATGACTGTAATTTTAAAATTGCATAGATGCAACCAATTCTGTCACGCCAGCCGGCACCAGAACCAGTATCCATTTCAATTGCTGGAGGCTGTAATGGTTGTTTGCTAACACTCCTGAACACAATTTTGGTTATTTTTATAAAATTCATCCTTTGTGCATTCACAGTCTAGAAATGTTACTCTAAAAATTAAAATCTGTCGGTTATAGCAGAAAAGAGGAAATAGTACCACCAGCTTTAGGGATTTTAGTTAAAAAAAATGAAAGAATGAAAGCTAACTAGGTGCAATGCTGATTTCCATGAGTAGTAATTCAAAGGAATGTTTTCTTATTTTGTACATGCAAAATAAAGTCTAATAATCCTTGTATCAACAAGGTTATATAAAACCAAGCATGTGATGATAAATAGGATTTCATTTAAAATTACTCAGACACAAGAAAGTTGACAGGGCATGTGATGTGGAAGGGAAGAGTTATTGACTCTGAGATGCAGAGCACAGAAAGAGACAGATTAAAATAAAATTAGAGAGTATTAGTGACATATAATTGTCTACATTTAGTGTATTTCTGCATAAATACTGAAGTTAAAATGAAATTGCTATCTAAAATGAGTGATGCTATTAAAACAACACTGAATATATTGCTGAATTTTATATGTATATATATTTGATATATACATTCATTACATGGTTGCAACTACAACTGAAAATGAGAATACAATTTTACAAAATATAGGTCATTCAAATATATACATTACAAATACCATTTATTAGTGCATTAAGACATATGTACACAGGAGTACATCTTGGAAATCATGCTTTTACCAATGATTTCTTTTCCAATGCCTTGTGACTGTGTAGACTGAGCAGAATGGTTAGGACAGAGATAATGCTGTTCCAAGAGATCGTTGTCTAAGTCAGCTAAACAAGCCTTCTATTTCTTTGAAGTTAAGTACATGGAATTATGCTTTGGACTCTGGAACGTCTAAGAAAAATACAAAGTAAACACCTCCCCTCTCCACCTCTTTGTAGACAAAATGGACAAAATTAAATTATCATGTCAGTAACTAATTATGTAAATGTATTATTTATTCATTTTCATATCAGGCAAGGAGCATAAAGCCTTACTCACATAGATACTGCCAAAATATTGAAAAAATAACTGTTGAACTAGAAAGAATACTACTTATGGCCTGGGGGAAAAGCGTGGGAAATGGAAACCTGTATGCCAAAGAGTTACTATGCTAAAGGTAAATTTTAATTAATGAAGGGCATGAAAATTAAAATGCTATAAAATGTATTTACCATCAACTTATGCACAAAATTCAAAGATTAGCAGCATCATATATGGAGCAGTAAGGAAACAGGTACTGTTAAGTACAACTATAATCTCCATTGAATTTAATTACGTGTGACATATTAAAAGTGTAGTCACGTATACTCTATTTACAAAATATCCCACCTCTAAGAAACTATCCCTAAGAAATAAAATTTGAGAATATTGTTATACAGATTCAAGAATATTTCTATCAGTATTATATACAACAGCAAAAACTGGAGGCAAGCTAAATGTCCATCAGTAAATTATGACATACCACAAATTATAGAATATGATGCAGTCATAAGGTCAGCTAGTTCTTTGTTTACTGATGTACAGCAATTTTGTTTTAAATTGCTAAAAGAAAAAAGCAAGTTACAAACTAATGTATATATGTGATTTCAATTTAATAAAAATAAAATATAAGCATGTATGTACTATTAGGAACCTATAGATATTTAAATAAATGTATGAAAAGCTTGGAAGCATGCACACATTGTGGGTACTCAGTAAGTGTATATTGGACTTGATGTTTAAATTCACTTGCCCTTAGGTTTTTTTCCAAACGCAAGCTAATTCTGATATTTTGAGCTAAGTTTGTTAGTAGTCATGATGTATAAATATTGCTTTGCTTTTATTTTTTATTTCTTCTGAATGATACGCATTTGTTATTTCATCATTCAGTTCAACTTAACTTTAATTATAACAAATATAACTTTATACACACACACAGTGTAGTTTTGGGCCTGTTAGAAGTATTACATACCAGGAGAGGAATGAGACAAATACACAAATGACTATTAATGTAAACCATTATAAATCTGTAATTATAGAGATACAAGTCAAGTTCTGTGGGAATTCACATGAGGACAGATTAGGTCCTGCTTTGTCAATTAGGAGGTGCCACTAGGGATTATTTTGAAGGAATAGTTGCCTCTTTTTGGGTGAAGAAGGAAATTCCAGGCAAAATAGTGTAAAGCAAGGCTACAGATAAAAAATTTTGGCATTTTTGTAAAATAATAACCTGTTTGTCTAGAGAATAGGTATATAAAATTGAAAAGTGTTGGAACTGAAAAAAGCACAGGACTACATTGTGGTATGTAAATGTTATGTCTTGCCAGAGGACAATGCTAATGAGGAGACAAAAGGAAAGCCATTGAAGCAGGTGTATTGGGAGAAGAACATGCTCTGTCTTCATGCTGAGGCTATCCAAGTGACCATTCAATGCTGATGGATTGTAAGTCTCAAAACTAGGAAAACGTCAGCTCTATGAATCTCCTAGACTAATGGCAGTATTATATGCCCATGCAGAAAAATTAACAGATAAAGCCGATAATCTAGAGATGAACACTCCATTTGTGACTATTTGGACTTTAGGATCTCCAAAGTGTGCAAAGTTGGAAGATTTTCTCAAACAGGCAAGCAGTTTTACCTTTTTGTGATAAATGTCCTCAGAGATACTTTTTGACAAAATTATTAACAATTAACTCCTTAGAGATGAAAATGATCATACTGTAGAAATATAAGTAAATTATGTGAATTTCTGAAATAGAGTAGCATATAATTTGGGTTAAATTATTCAAAGAAAACAATAAAGATATTGAAAGAAATTTGCAGTAAATTTACTTATTTTTAGTACATAATAATTGTTCTACATTTTGCCCCCAAGATTAAGGAAGTCTCAGGTATGTCTTTTGTTCTGACAAAGCTTCAAATTAGATATTTTTTAATAAATCACTGAATGAGTGAATGGCAGATTCGCTTATTCAAGCCAGAGACATCAGTTTTAAGAGTCACCTTATTTTCTATTTGTGATAACATCAAGTAATGATCAAATATTACCTACTGTTTTTTCAGACCTCTGACAAGGAGTTTTATTTGAAACAATTACAATACGATTATACAATAGCCCTAGCGCACTATCCACATACAAGGTTAGACGACATGCTCTAGTCACTGCTCTCTCCTTTTCAGTGACTTACTTTCTCCTTTTATTTCCAAAATTAACAATATAGTGTCTAGTTACATCTTTTTCTTTATCATTTATTGCACAAAGAAGTGTGGGAACCTTCTATTTGCTAACAGAGCTATTGCAGAGTTGCAAGCGAACAAAATTTTCTCTTGACAGTGAAAGATGGGAACACTGAAGAAACGTTAGGCTTTCTTTTGTACTCTTTCCCTCTGTTATAAATTATATAAACGATTTCTTGGAAATAAAATGTCCCAGGTTTTACAGTAACTTAGACTCAGGAACAGTGTGCTGGGTCCATGCGCTCATAGTTGAAGGAAACACTGTCTCATGGCAAATATCCAAAAAGGAATCTCAGCGTGCACAGGCTGGATTTTTTGAGGACCCTCTGGCACAATGATCCAAGCTATAAATATGCTCTGAAATGAAACAAGGGCAATGCAAAATAAGACTGTACTCAATTTTAAGATGATAGGTTAACTGAGGAAGCTATTAAATCTTTACTGGGTAGACTGGGGATTAAGAAGACTGAAAAACTGAAAAATGGCTGAGGACAAGCTCTCTCGTTGGTTGTTTCGTTTGTTTTTGTTTTTGTTTTTGCTTGAGTAATGCAGACCTAGATGACTATCACTGAGCCCAAGTGACAGCCACTCATTTCATGGACACACTATATGTATCAGTCCGTTTTCATGCTGCTGATAAAGACATACCTGAGACTGGGTAATTTATAAAGAAAAAGAGGTTTAATAGACTCACAGTTTCACGTGGCTGGGGAGGCCTCACAATCATGGCAGAAGACAAAAGGCACATCTTACATGGCAGCAGACAAGAGAATGAGAGCCAAGCAAAAGGGGAAAACCCTTATAAAATCATCAGATCCTGCGAGACTTATTCACTACCACGAGAAGAGTATGGGGGAAATCACTGCCATGATTCAATTATCTCCCATTGGGTCCCTCCCACAACATGTGGGAATTATGAGAGCTACAATTCAAGATGAGATTTGGGTGAGAACACCACCAAACCATATCATTATAGAATCAATCAAGTGTGCTTTAGGGGCACCTCAACTCCTCCTTCTTTATTTCAGCCTTCAACCATCATAACACAAATTCCCAATACTCTCTCTACTTGCCTCTTTCCTGTTAGAAGAAAAAATGACTTAGGTCACTTATACCTTGATGTAAACCAGTTAATTTCTTTTATCTACTCTAGAATTATTGACATGTTTAAAGAGAAAAGAAGAGCTAATATAGTTAAAGGAAAAGGGAATGAGTTCTTAGTGGCCAAATTCCAGACACTGGTACCAGATAAGGTGGTTATTGTCATATTGCTGCAATGGAGTCCTCCATATGCCCTTCAAATCATTCTATACAATAAAACAAAGTATTTTTCTTCTTCTTGGCCTAAGGAGTCATTGTGTGTTTATGACAAAGAGGCAAAAAATGGTAATTATATAAGGATTTTATGGTAACTAGTTGGCTAACAAATATAAGGAAAAAATTATAGCAAATTAATCATATCTTTGATATATTGAGAGGCCCATAAATGTTCAACTGACCCTCTTGGCCTGTTGACAGAAATCTATATAAGTAGCTGAAATCGTAAATAAGTTAAAGCTGAAGCAAGGTTCTCACTCTTAAGAAAAAGTATGTCAGTCATATTCTATTAGACTTATTATGATAAGTATATCTACAGGAAAGTAGATTTTCATAACTTCTTTTAAAAATAAAAACCATCAGCAATAAAGTCTAAAATGAAGGGGGCACTTAGCTCAGTTAATCAACACCTCAAACTCTACCATAATCAACACCTCAAATTCTACCAAAATACAGGGCAATGAAACATTACCATAATATATGTCCCAGAATTATTCTCATTTATCTACCTATGACCATTCACATAGCAAGATCCAGCTCATTTAAAGTATATAAACAGTTATGGTTATCTGAAGTTCTTTGGAAATTTACTAGCTACAATTGTCTGGGAATCAAACCAGAAATCACACCGGCGGATGGTTCAAATGAGCACAAAGGAGAGCAGATTCAATAATACCGCTGTCCAAGCAAATAGCCACTGATATTAGGGTAGTCAGGAGACAAGGGAGTGAGATTCCACCGAACAGCTTTCATTAGTTGCTTTTCACACTAGAGGGTGTTAGACAAACATTACCAAGCTTGGTGATAATATCACGTATTTGTGGCACCACAAATAAAGACAGAAAAATAATGCATTGCCAGATGGACTAAAGGTGAGCATGAATAATGTAGCAAAGTCAAGCAGGGAAGAAAAAGCAAATACAAAAAAGCCCTCTACAAGGATCTCCATTGACATTAACTGGCACAATTTTAGGATCAAAGGCATATTTGCCTTTAACCCGTGCCTTATAGCATTTCAAGCCAAAGCAAATGCACGAGCCTCCCTCAAGAAGAAAGAAAGTTTTTGGCAGTAAAATAAAGAGTATCCCTCTATGTATTAACTGGTGTCTCATATCTAAACATCTCTACATCTGGAATCCATCCAAAAGATTATTTAGTGGAATCCAGAGCAGCATTCCAATGATCTCATCTTCTCAAATAATAGAAGAATATTTGTATGTGGCCATTTAGAACGACTCTTGCAGCAAAGAGTGATTTAAATGAAAAAAAAAAATTCAAAGTCAGTCCTTAATTATTTAAGTTATTTCCTAATAGGGAACTCAGAAAACATACACTTATGCCAGGAAATTCTAAAATAACTTAATTCAGAAGTAGTTGTAAATTTTTTTTGCCATTATCAAAGAGACATCAATGTTTCCAGTAAACAAAAATATAAGAAGTATGCCCATTAACCTTAGGACACTTGGGACACTGGCCATGCATTTTTCTGGCCCTGCAGATGCATGGTATAAACAACGCAAATGCCACAGATATAGCAGCTAGACAATACTGGGTCAGCTTTCTGGTGGTCTACACAGGAGGGGAGGGAAATGCTGTGATGTTCATATAATATGTGATAGAAAGAGAGATTGGTATTATAGTTGCAAAGCCAGACTCCAAATTGGTTTGGGCAGGCTAAGGGGGTTTTTGCAGATGTTTGATGTGATGAATAGGTGAAGAAACCAACAGGCTGTTGTGTAGTTTGTGTGATGGAGTATTGAATTTCTCCTTCACAAATGGTCCTTTGAGATAACTTATACCCCTTCTCTACACTCCTATTTTCCTCAAGGTGCATAATTATTGCTATTAATCTACTTGAATTTACTTTCTTTGAATAATAGTGGTATTTTTATATATTATTTATAAAATACTCTGTGCATGTATTGTCTGCTAGACATTGTAGATCTCCACTCTATAATCTAGAAAGAACTAATTCCAAAATGGTAAGTGACTGTTGGTAGGTAGTAAATAACCAAGCTGAGGTTCCAATTGTGTCCACTGCTCTCTTTTATTGACAGTTTGATTCCCACCAAAAAGCTACTTATAATGGTTATACAAGGCTTATGAAAGGGTTAAGTCTACCAGAGGCATTTGAGTCAGAGGTATGGAGACATCCTAAGAAAAGAACATATTCCGAATAGCCCTGGGTCTTTCCAATTACTTCACTTTTTCTATACCTAATATTCACCCCCCTGTTCAAGTACTGTACATAATCTCTCTCCCGGGATAACTGTGACAGAATTCCAACTGGTCATACACAAACTTTTACCTTCCTCTGCACCCAGAATGATAGTCTGAAAATTTTTTGTTCATTTACTCTCAAGTTTTTAAACTTTCATTGGCTTCCCATTGTCCTTAAGAAAAAAATCTTTGAAATAGCTTTTGAAATAGCCTTTGAAATAGCTTAAAAGTCTCGCCATGTTCCGGTCTCCACTGACCTCTGCAGCTTCACCTCTCTACATTCTGCCTTCTGGATTTCTTTCATTTTCTCATTTGTGCAATCTTCTTTCTTGAATTTGAAAATCCATTCTCTCCACAAAAGCATCGAGTAATCCCATAACTCCCTTGTATAGAAAATGCCTACTAATTCTTTAGATGCAGGGCCAGATGTCTTCTGGGAGAGATTTTTATCCCAGATGACTATTTTTTAGCTTTATTTATTTACACTTGGAATTGTTTACTGGTGATAAACTCTATAAGGCCACTGTGTCTTTATTACTTATGACTGCAGCATTAATGTCTAATTTTGTAGTAAAAAAAAAAAACTGGACTAAACAAACAAAAACACAGCAATGAGTAAGTGGATGTACAAATAAAATACTAGGTAGAAATATGAATGCAAACTAATAATTCAGGATTCCATTTAGCATTTTTTTAATTGCTTAAGTTAAAAAATACTTAAAATCTAATATAACAAGCACATGCCAACCTATGGGGTATTTTCTATAGTCGTGGTACCTCATCAGGTGGCTATTAACATGTAAGATATGATGTTTTGCAAAGAGAGAACAAATACACATAGTGTTGAATGCAGTGAAGAGGAACACTAGAGCAACATAGGAAACTTTGATTATTCAGAACCATAATTTCAACAGTGTTTTCACTGTGCCATGCATGCATCTGTTTCAACATCCAGATATTGACAACAGTATATGTGAAATAGAAATTTCATCCTAATTTGAAGACAGATCCTGTTTACTCTCCAACTGTGATTTCCAATCTCAAATGGTGGAATTTAGGAATTTCTGCTTTAAAACACACAGACAAGCAATTTAAGGGTTTTCAGTTAAATATGCAGAACACTGAATAATTTAATGATACTTTACTTGGTTCCTTTCAATGCTAGGAATAATGACCTACATATTTCCTTAAGATAATAAATATTCTTTATATAGGACTGTCACGATAATTGTTAAGAGCAAGATTGACAAATACAAAATAACATATTTATGGCACTCTTTAATTATCTTCATGTCCCCAGGTGGCAAGAAACAACATTTTCAGTGAAGAGTTATTTATTATTTGGAAGATTCTGGCTTGAGATTAGATAAGTTTAATTAAGTGTGTTTTATGTATAGGTAAATTCAGAATTTTATGCTGAAATATTGCTGACACTGTTTATGCGCAGTTCGTGTGATTATGAAAAGGCTGTCTTATCCCCACATTTGCAGTTTCTTCAGTACAAACCATAACAAGTCTGAGGTTGCTGAAGTCATGAGGGGAAAGTGAGAAAGTTGCCCATCAAATACGCTAATGATATAGTTGGATTTAGAGTTTATTACTATGATACTGAAAGCATTTCACTTGGGCTTCCAAAGGATTTTTTTAAAAAAAGATTCTAAAACAATGTTACACTATCTTGTTACCAGTCAGTCCATGTGTAGCTGTACATGTCCTGTTCAAGGCGAATCAGACTCTCACTCATAAACCGAGGCTTTGAACCTCCACTTCCCGTGGTTGCTGGTGATTTTGTTTCTCTTAATAGGACTTTTCAAGCTAAATAATTATTCCACTGGCAAGTGTTTTGGAAAAGGTGACTATTCTAAATAGCAAACTTTTTATAGCAGTCTGATTTAATCAAGACTAAGGTAGGAGCTCTTTTGAAGTGACTGGATTTTTTACTTTGTCACAGCTGCCGGTTAGGCTTCTATCATGCAGGCACATGATTTCTAGGTACTGAGGGAAGTGATTATTATGATGTTTAGAATTCAAGGAACTCTAGAACAATGGAGGTAGTTATGAAAAATGAATTTTTTGCTGATTACTATCCTTCTTTGTCCAGGAAAGAAAATCTAGATACAACAGTCAGTGCTTTTATTATTATTAGATCAGAACTGACAGTACTTTCAGTTATGAGAATGGTAACTTTCAACATATCACCTGTTCTTTGATTTATGTTACTCCACTGTACTGATTTTGTATGGTGCATAATTCATGATAGAATTTTAATACAAGCACAGAGTGTTAAAATCAAGAACAAAAATATGACTAAAAAGGAAAACGATTGTTCCTATGGTCTCTCTTCCATACAAATTAAATTATGTTGAATTTGAATACGGGCTTCTGAGAAGACAGAAAGAAATGACTTGATCTAGGAAGATTCTATGTAATACCACTGGATGTGCACAACTCTTCTGTGAATAGGAAATATGCGATTTCCTTTCAATGAAAAACTTTCCTCAGGAAAAGACAAACATTAAAATTATATCAATTTCAAAAACAGTAATAGAGCTGGAATGGATAAAGTTCCCCCCAAATCCTTTCCTTTTATTATGTAGCTCTGAAATGATTCCAAGCATGTACAAGATTTGCTACCTGTGTGACATAATGTTTTGCTATGGTAAGAACATGGAGTGTAATCCCTCTCCCCTCGAGAATGTTACCTCATACCTTATCAGACCATAAATGTGAATTATTGGCTTCAGCTGCTGTACTCCAAAACATATATAACCCAAGATTCTGACAAACACATTGAGAGAATAGGCTGTGGCAAGGCTACTCTTGTCCAGTCTTTGAGCTGTTCCCCCAAGTCCTCCCTGCCCACACCTGCAATGCTTGCTAGTGCCAAAGGATGTTGTGTGTTTTCCCAGATCTCCACTGTGTTGGTCAAATTGTCTCTTCTGAAAACATCTCATAGAAAAGTATGCCTCAAACTTTGATTAGGCTTTATATCCAAAGAGGACTGCTTCCATCCTAACTGAGCAACTAGACTTTAATAATTGGACTCTAAATGAAATTGGAATTCACTGTATGGTTTAAAATACCTCCTCCATCAAGTGTATTTCCTGTGAGATTTGTTCTCATTATTCTCCCTCTTTTTGAACATTGTGGAAAAAAAAAGTCTCTTTTTGTGACAATAAGCCATGTGGATTGTGAAATCATACTTTGATCATTTCTCTATTTTAACCATAGAAAATATCACCATAAAAGCTATAAAAATACTGGCAAAAATGCTCAAAACCAACTTTTTTAATACTCTAAAACTTAACCAGAAACTTGTAACAGTTAGGAGAGTCTTTACTAAGAAAAACAGCAGAATTCCAGTAAAAGAAATGAGTTTTGTGGCATTTTAATGCCCTAGTCCTAGGACCCTCTCCCTAGCTCTGTGAAAAGCAATAGCTACCAATCAAAGTGAAAACTAACAGCCTAGCCTCTTCTGAAGGGGGAAAAAATGGGGCTAGAATTCCTTCAAAGCAATTCCCATGGTTTGCTGGGAAATCCCACTGATAAAGCTTGTTTTTATTTGACCTGACTCAGACTTTCCCCAGTATGAACAGTCTTTTCCCGAAGGTGTTTTTGGAAATAATCAGTGACAATTGTTTATCATCACAGTTACCTGAGGCAGTGATAACAGTTGGGGCAAACAATAAGCTAAACAAATTAATTAAAAGAAAAAAATGAGGAATTAGATATATACAGAGGACTTCGGAAAGCTCCAAAATATTTCTGGGAATCTGGAAGATCACATACATATGCAGGGCTATGTACATGCCCAGGAAAGACTTGAGAAAGTTCTAAGCTCTCACTGCTGGCTGACCTTCAGACTCTGAGTAAGCAGTGTGTGAACACCAAAATGGAGTGATAATCTGTCTGCCTGAATGTTGAAGGCATGGTCTCATATGTACATAGTTCATTGGCAATGTCTGGGAAACGTATTAATTTAAACATTTAAGAATATATTTGTAAATCATGTATCTGATAAGGGTCTAAATATCTGATATCCAGAATATACAAAAAATTCTTACAACTTAAAAATAAAAAGACAATCCAATTAAAAAAGGTGCAAAGGACTTGAATAGGCATTTCTTCAAAGAAGAAACAGAAATCATCAAAAGCTTATGCAAGATACTCAATTTCATTAGTTATTAGCGAAATACAAATCAAAATCACAATGAAATAACACTTTGCACACATTAGAACAGTACTGAAAAAAAGAGAAATAACAAGCATTGTAGAGGATGTTGAGAAGACTGCATTTATGAAGCATGTAAGACTGTAATTTATGAAGGCATAAATTACTAGTGGAAATGTAATATGTTGCAGCCACTTTGAAAAACAGTTTGGCAATTCTTCTAATAGTTAAACAGAGAGTTACCATATTACCCAGCAATTCCACTCTAGGTATATACCCAGAAGAATTGGAAACATACATCCAGTGAAACACTTGGACACAAATGTTCATAGCAACATTATTCATAATAGCCAAGAGTGGAACTAATACAAATGCCCATCAACTGAAGAATAAAATTTTGTAGCCCCGTACATTGGAATATTAGTCATAAAAATAAAGTACTGATTCATGATACAACATGGATAAATCTTGAAAACAGTATGCTAAATAAAGGAAGCTCCACACAAAAGGCTACATATTGTATGATTTTATCTATCTATCTATCTATATATATATATATATATATATATATATGGAATAGGCAAATCTACAGAGACCAAGAGTAGATTAGTTGTTGCCAGGGGCTGCCTGTGGGGAAAGGGGATTCATAAATGACTTCTAAGGATATGGCCTTTCTTCCCAGGATGATGAAAATACTCTGGACGCTGATAATGGTTGTATAACTTCGTGAATATGCTAATAACCACTGAATGGTATACTTTAAATAGGTAAATTATATCTCAATAAGAAAACACTGATAAATTTTGTTCGTTAAAGAAAAAGAGAAAAGAAATTCACTTTGTTGTCAAATTTCATACACAGTTAAAATAGCAATTAGTGACATGTCATAGTATTAAACAAACATTCAGGGGAAATATTACCTTTAGGATAGTAGCAGCTCCCTGCCCCCTATTAAAAAAATCCTCAGCAGAATATTTGCATTCTGATAATTCAGTTTTTACTACACTGATATGGATAGATAGAATCTCAGACTGAGTGAATATTTACACTAATAAGTATTTAAGATGTCAACATTGATTCGTGTCAGAGTTTACTTTTTAAAATTTCCTCGGTACATAGACGAGCACTATGCAGCTTAGGTATCTTTTTGAAACTTCTCTAAAATTGCACATTTCGTTGAAAGTTTATATAACAAATTAACTTTACTAACAAACAAGAGGCAACTATAATGAGAAGAAGTACACATGCTTTGGTTTTTTGAAACAGAAAAATGATGCATAATTAATTGGATGTATAACTCAAGAGTGTTAATGTTGAACCCAGAGTGAGAAATTAGCATCCTACTTTAGAACAAGTTGGGAATTTGAGATAGTTTATTTCTCTGAAAACTTCACTTGATAAATTTATGCTATTTTGTTTAGTAATTCATTCTTAGATTCCTTTATTAATATATTTGTTTGCTTCTTTTATTTAATTTATATATTTAACATTTGATTAATCATAAGCATTATTAATTATCATAACTAATGGTGCAAAACACTATTTAAACATAGTGATACAAGGATAGTAGAGGTTGTAATTATTTTTTCATGTAATTATAGAACAAATCTATAGAACACCATGGGTAAATATTTTGAGATATAGCAATTCTGTATCTCTACTAAAGGGAATCAAATAAGGAAATATGGCAAAAAGGGCTTCTCATAAGCAGTTGGAAAAATGGTTGAGTAATGGTGAGTATTGTTTTAAGAATCTTACATGTATTATATGTAATACATGTAAGGTTACATAAGGATAAGTACTCATTATCAATCCTTAGGATAAATACTAATTATCACCACTATGTTGCATTTGGCTAATATGTGATCAAGCTAGGGTTTGAACCCACACAGACAGCTTTTGTTATGCTGTGTTTATCTCGGTTTTGATGGGATTATTGATTTGATGTGAAAAACATTAGGGAAGAAAAGGAATTCAAAATTTAGAAAACAAAAAGAAAAGAAGTAATAGGAAGATGTGTCTTCTTGGAGCTGAGGCTGATGAGAATTAGCAACTGGGAAACAAAAATGTACAGGGTTTCGCCACTTAAGAGAGGCCTGGGAATGACAGGTTCAGTCACACTAGACTCGCAGATGGCTCCTTGTTCTGAGACTCTTGTGTGAGGGAGTACATTATGAAAGCAGTGTTTTATGAAGAATAATGTTGCCTGGTACAGATTATTTGTTAGAGAGGTTATAGGAAGAGCTGTTAGAGAGCCATTACAGTAATCTATCATGCAACACGGTCAGAACTATGTAAGTCAAATAATTAGCCAAGAAAGCTGAAATAGATTCAAGTGATTTTTGGCCCTTCTGGAATGCCTTCAAAATATGAAGTATTAAAATTATAAGTTAAAAGAATCCTTTTAACTGACCACAATCACTTCTAGATGTCATATGCATTCACTTTCTCTGAGTTCATGCTTTGATTCATAAGATTTCCAGGCTGGTATCTATTCCATTTCTCAATCTCCAATCTATTACCTTCTTTAATCACTTCATTTAAAACAATCCAGTTGAGTTTACAAGGTCCATAATTTAACTAACACCCTCACCATTACTTGTATCTCTCTTGCCGCTCTATATTTCATTATATTTCTCCGATGGTTAAAAAAACAAATACAAAGCTAATTACTTTTATACACATTATGCTACCACCCCCCACACCTACTCTCTGCCACAGGAGCCTATACTCCTTCAGAAAGTTATGCAATAAGATAAATTGGTATCACTATAAATTCTTGTTTGCCAACCTCAAAAATGCTCTTAACTTTCTCAACCTTGCTCAAAATTCCTAGGATATTTCTTGGGTCAATATTCTTCACCTTCTCAAAATGCTTCTTTTTTATTTAAAAGGCTAATTTTCCATTATGAGTTTCTCGAAACATATGCTAAAGTAGAAAGAAACCATGAGTATCTATCACTTGCTTCATTAATTATATATATGGCCAACCTTGCTTCATCTAGTTGAACACATTGCTCCTCCCCCATGGGTTATTTTAAAGGTAAACGTCTTAGATTTTAATCCATTAATACTTCAGAGAGTATTTCTAAAAGATATGGACACTTTTTTCAACATATCCATGGTATTATTGTTAACAAATAATAATTTGTTATTACCATTAAACATTCAGCTAAGATGAACAAACTCCTTGATGATGATGATGGTATTACAGTTGGTTTGATGGGAACTGGGATCCACATGAACTCCCAATATAGCATCTACAGGATATGTCTTTTGACTATAGATCCTCTTCCCTCTTTGTTTTTCCCTGACCACTTTATTGTTGAAGAATTAACTTGTCATGTAGAATCTCCACCCTAGAAATTATTGACTGCACCATTTTGTTGTTATTTAGGTTTCTTTATCCCCTGTTTTCCCAGCAAACTGGCAGTTAGATCTAGGGACCTATCAGATACATCTCTGTTTTGGGCAAGAATACAACAGAGGTGGTACTGTGAGCTTCCTATTCTTTTGTATCAGGAGGCACTAGTGTCTGGTTGTCTTCCTATGCATAATGTTAAGATTTGGCAGTGGGATCAGATACCACCAGTCTGATCCTCCCATTATAAAGTTTTCATTATCCCTTCATGTAATTTTTGCTGTCATGGGTGGCTGGTGTTTAAATCCATTATTTCATTAGGGTTTGCAAAATAGTGAACTTCTATTTCTATAACTTATTCTGCTTGAAGAAAAAGATGAGAAAAAGGAAAGGTGAAAATGTGGTAGGAATGGGGTGTGGTAGGGATTGTATCCACAAACTCTATTTTATGTCACCAAATAGGTAAGGACTGTGCTGGCAAATCCTCATCTTTAGTTAGTGGGAGATAAAGGAAAACATGCGCACATTAGAAAATTGTGTCCCTGTCATAAAAATATTGTATTGGTGAGCACAATGAAAGGAGCAGCAAATTCTACTTGGGAATTGCAAGTAGTTAAAAATAGCTGAAAAAAGGACGTGTGTGTACATGTGAATACATGGTGATAAGTCTGGAGAAAGAAAGGAGACAGAAAATGGAGCACTTTATTAGTTATATAAAGTAGTTTGTCTTTTTCCCCAGTTGGCAGTGAAATGAAGAGATTTAAGCAAGAGGATAATAACAATGAAAAATTTTTGTTGTAGGAAGATCACTTCTCTAGCAGTATGAAGGATGGACCGGAAGGGAAAAGATTGAAGGCAGAGACCAGTGTAGTCATTATTACTGTAGCTAAAGTGGAAAATGATGAAGGTATGTATTTGCAGCTGCAGGCAAGACCGTCTTTTTATGTGTTTCTGGCTTAGCACTTGTTAAACTCTACTATAACTGTTTTCTGCCTTGAACTGCAATAAGTGTTAGGCACAGTTGATGAGAGCAATCTACCCTAGGTAGAGGAAATAGGGGTAGATAATTTTAAAATGTCAATGAAACTAACTAAAAATTAATCTGCTTTTTATTATCACTATGCACTGGCAATTCAAAACACTGTGAATGTTAAAATACTTCTCCCCTCAAAAATGTTATTTTTGGGTCCAAGATCTAATTGACTTATTTATTTTCACCAGTTTTAAGTGATCAGTTTCCATTTCATCTTCTTAAAGGCATTTTAAAGAGAATTTAATTTGCCTCTACCTTAGCACTCCGCTGCTGCAACTGGAGACTGGAGAAAAAGACTGGGTGAGTATAAAAAGAATTTACTCATAAGAATATGATCTTGAATATGAAAATTATGATTAAAACAGTCAGCATTACTATATTCTTCAACGTAAGAATGGTATATTCATTAAAACTTTGAAATATATTCAATAATATTTTTGTAAAATTTTTTCTAAAATAGCTTCATCTACAAGTTATCTTACACATTCAAACTTAAAGACTTGGCTCTTTCCTTACACAGTCCCCTTTCAACATCCTTATATCTACAAATCCAAATCCCCTTTCCTTCAAGTCCCATGTCACAGTCCACTTCCACCATAAAGCCGTCTTTTCCTCTAAATCCATATAACAATATTTGTGCTTTTATTACGGCCTACCGCCCTGCCTACCCTGTATCATAGTCATTGTGTACACATCTTATAGTTGAAATTAAACCCATAAGCTCTTAGGTGTCTTTATTATGGCTGTATCTTTGATATTACCTGATAAAGTACTTAGCCCATGGGAACATTCTAGAAATAGGCATAGATTACTTTAATTTCATTTATGTAGAAAATGTACATGATTTTTAAGAGTCTTTCAATTCTGTAGTTATGTGATCTTTTTAACCCCTGTATGTAATGTTTCAAAGTGACGTTTTTAGGACTATGGAATGGAGAGAGAGGGTAATTTGAAAATAGGTTTGATGTTAAAGGATTTTATAGGAAACTCTTTCAAATTTCATCCTTTCATAAACAAATATAACTAGGCCTTCGTAAAATTTATTTAATACTCTAAACTACAGATCACTAACATACCAGGTCACAACTTATGTTTACTGTATGCCAAACCAAAAGGAAACACTGTAGGAGAGAAGAAATAATTTTCAGCCTAATCACTGCATCTCAAGCAGGAGATGCCAAAATCACGTTCATCCAAATTGAAACAAACTGTGAAATATTTTTAAGATATCCCTTTGAGTAATCTCTCTGAGAGGGATTAGGAATGTAAAATCAATGAGTGAGATTTGGCCTGGAAACACTGTAAAACGGCTTTTAGCAAGCCTAGGGAGGCAGGAAGAGTATCTATCAATGGCTGTTAATGATATTCTTGCATTGAAAAGGATGTTTATTAATTTGCAAAAATTATTGTGCCCACTGTGTGCAGAAACTCTCTACTCATTATTTTTCCCATTCAAAGAAAAGTAAGATCTTAACCTACATGAAACATCTTTCAATCTAATTAAAAAGACAAGTGTACATCATTACCCTTATATATTATGACATAAATGATAGGTACAGAAAGGATGTTTTTAAAGTGATCAGAGATATCTGAGAATGAAATGATTAATAATTCTGTTCTGATAAATTAAAGAAAGCTTGGAAAAGTAGGTGTCATTTGAACTAAAACACACAGTATGGGTAGGATTTCAAAAGGTGGATGAAGAAGTTTGTATGTGTTTGGGTTTTAGAGGAGTTGGCGATGGTATTGATTTTACGGTACAGGTAATCATAAATCCATAGTAATTGGTGTGCAAAGAGTTTGCTTCTAGATGTGAAAGCCTATGTCAGAACTATGGTAGGTTGCAAATGGTCACAAAATCTTCGCTGCTCTTCCTATCAAGAAGTAGAGCTATTTCCACACCCCCTTTAATTTGGAATGGCTTGCTTTGACCATTCCAAATAGAATACAGAGAATATGATGCATAAGTTCAGAGCTACACCTTCAGGGCCTTGAACACTCTTTCATACACTGCCACAGTGTGAATAAATCTGAGCTAGACTATTGGAGGGGCTATATGGACAACTGAGTCACTGTAATTGAAACATGTCAATGGCCATTCAATAAAGACATTATAGATTATTCATCCCCTTCCAAATAACCAGGATTATCCAGGTAAGTAAGCCGAGGTGAGATCCGTGGAAGAACAGCCCAGCTGATCTCAGGACAAATTGCCAATTTACAGAATTGGAAGCAGATAATTTTTTTTTAAGCCACTATCCTTTCGAGTGGTTTGTTGTCCAACAAAGGTAAACTGATATGGAGCCATTTTATTGAGAACCTATATTATGGTCTATACGGTGTTTGAATTTTATTCTATGAAAAGTGGGGAGGCTCAAAAGAACTAATGCAATTTTGTCCACTTCTCCCCAACCTGACAAAGCAGAGTTTATCTAAATGTTTTCTGTCTTGCTACCCCTTTCCTGGTCTTTTGACTAAAGAGAACAGACTTTTGTTGGGGCTTTTCTGCACCTATTAGTGTTTCTGGGATGTGTGAGGCTCAAGTCTGGGATGTATGAGGCAAAAGGAAACCTAAGGGAACTTACCACCCAATATCCCTAGCTAGCCTTTCCTCTTCTTTCAGCCTTTTGGAGTCTTACTTTTTTTTTTTTTTTAAATGTAATGTAAAGGGATTTAATTACATTTAGTAGGAAGAATAGGAAAATGTAGTCTACTCCATTTTTCCAGAATCAAAATATCACACTTGACTTATATTTTTTTCTCTCATCTTAGTTAGTACTAAATGTTTCCATTTAAACTAGCAATGGTAACACATCAGGTCACAAGTTCAGTATCTATTGTGTACCAAACAAATGTAAAACATGTGGCGGAGAATAAATACTCAACTTCAGTGCCTGATTCCAGTCTTCTGACTTGTGGTGATTGTCAGATTTTATCTACTGTGTTTTTGGAAAGGGAGTTTTATATACCAATTTTAGCCCAACTCACCATTAAAGTTTGGTGTCTTCTTTTTCTTTCAAGGAAGAATCCCTATTCTTGCTGCATCCCTTGATCCCTTTTTAACCCAAATAGAGACCAGCCAAGTTTTAGCTTCTGGGGAAAGCATGATGGTTTAGGAGAATCAGACCCACTGTAAGCTTCCTTCCAAAATCAACAGCTGGTCATTTGTGTTTCTTGAATTTGCTGTTGACCTTTGAAACAAATGCTTGGTGTATGATAAGTGCTCAAAAGACAGTTGTTGAAGTGGGCTCCCTTCTATCCCCTGGTTCAGAACTTTTATTCTAATTTAGCAAGGACTGTAAGAATAGACAACTATCACTGGCCTCACTTATTTTACAGTGTAGAGATATGAAGAGATGACAGAGTTCCCAGTTACCAAATTATTTCCATTGCAATTCGATTTGAGCTATTTTATTGGGGAAAAAAAACAGAGCAAGGTGCAAGGTTTTCAGATTTATTCCTTGATTCCTTGCCTTTTGCAGTTGGACTTTGTGTCTCAAGGGGAACCCTTGTACAAATTACATTTCCTAGGCTGCTTAGACAATGGGCTCCTACTTATATTGGGAAGAGGGAAGGTGCTGATGTAAAATTAGAATGTGGGGAAAGTGGAAAACTAGAGTAATATTCTCTTCTGTGCTTCAGGAAGCATCTTTGAAAGTGATTGTGACTCCTTAGAGGCTATAGTTCTTACCAGACAGCTTGCCCCCGAGTATTACAAACTCCCCATTTGATAGTGCTGGCTCCTAGACTCCAGTAAGACAAACACCTTCCTTTTTTCTCTCCAGCTCCAGTAGTACTGGTGATGCTTTACTTCAATTACATCATTTAAATGTTTTCTATGGTATTATGCCCCTTTATTTTCCACATTATCCCTAAGATCACAGATAGTAAGTGGTACAGGTGGGATTTGAACTGTGGAAACCTTACTGCCAAGCTCTATCCTTTCACCAGTGTGTTGCAGCTACATCAAGCCATGTTGGGACTGCCAACTTTCCCAAAATGAAATGCAGAACTTGAGAGCAGCTGTTTGCCTAAAATCTGATAGATAATTCAAGGTAAATCATATATATTAGTTTCCTTTAATAGTCCACTGTAGGTGATATTTTACATAACGGTACAGTGAGAAATCTAACAATGCATCCAAAAATGAATGAAGATTTTTTAAACTTTGAGTTGATAATGCTCATCTTATTGTATTGTGCTGAAAGAAATGATACCACAAATGCTGCTCAACTTCCATTTTGACCAGCTACAGAGGAGAATGGGTTCTTTAATTCTTGAAGATAGTTTTACCCTCTCTCAGCCTTTCCTTTAGTGAAGTTTCATGATGTTATACATTTCTTTCTGTGGATATGGCAAGGCAAAATTGTGTGGCTTATGATAAGAAAGCTTCTTTCCACATGTACAACCAGGAAGAAATCATTTTTCATAAAGCCTGGCCTTTTAATTTGATATTGCCATTTTTGTGCCTTGATCTGTAAGAGGTAACTTACTAGTTGTTTTTGGAGAAGCATTCAATCTGGTTAATAGGTAAAATAACATTTTAGTGTATTTTTACATGAGGACTTTTTCTCTTGTGGGCTGTGTTTATTAATCCATACCAATGCTATCTGGATCTGACTGTCTCCATTTTAAATTACGTTTAAAGTTGTCAACATTAAGTCTGAACAAATAATTCTACAGCTTAGAGTTTTAAAGGAAAATTGAAAACAAGATGACAGTTGAATATTTTTAAAGAAGAGTCAATAGAAATCAAGAAATTCTAATACATTTTTTTTTTTAATAAATACATAAAGCTCTTTACCATTTCCCTCTATTATTTTGATTAACATGATAATAGGATCTTTCAAAGCATCGTTATACCAATTTTCACAGCCTGTTGTAAAAGACTCATTTCACAGTAATAATCATAAGTAGCATTAATAAATGAATGTTGATGCCATAAATAACAGTATAAGGCATATTTACACCATCTTAATATACATAAACACCATACACATACACAAAAAAGTCACAGATCCAGAACAAAGAAAATTCAATCTCCTAGACAGCTTACATTTATAGGCTTTGTCTAAAACATTTTTTTTGCTTTTTTTGTAATTTTTTTCTTTCCAAGCAACAAACAGATCTTCCCTATTTCTTGTGATTTATTTGTAACATTGTATTCATGCAAAAATAATACTTGTTTTATTGCATTAACATTTAGACAGCTTTAGATTTGGGTCTTATAACCCTCGTCTAAAATTTTACTTGATGTTGCTTCATCCATATATCATTTTAGTTGGTATGATATGGTGGTTTGTTTTTGGTAAGTTACAAAATGACAAACATATCCAGTTGACCAGAGTTCAAAAACCAAGATACTAAGCTTGATCATGCACATTTTACTTTCATTCTTGTAAAATGGTTTGAATCAGATATTCCATTTTGATTTAACACTTATTGATTTAATTTTTTTCCTTTTTAATCATGTTTCTAAAAAGAACAACAACAAAAACATAAAAGAAAATACTGTCCCACATCCACTGTTCACAACAAGGAAGAGCAGCAAGAATCACACTGACCATTGTTAGGACATCAGTCAGGTGGTGACACTGTAGTAAACATTGAATGTCATCAAAATACTGCAGGAATGTGATAATTACTATAACCCATACTTCTGCAACAGTTCAGATTGCCATTGGCGTTTGCGCTCTGGAAAATAATCTGGAATGTGGATTTTTTTAAAATCCTGAATACACTTTTTCATTTCTTCTTCCACACTTAGCTTCTCACAGACTTTCTTTTTGGACAGATTTGTTTCCCGGGACTTGCTGATGAGTGTCTGAAAGAGTTCACTGTTTCTGCGTTTGTCTGGTTGGGGTATCCATTGCACAGGTGCTTTTTTAGAGGGGCGATCCAATGTTAAAGTGTTAGGTTGGTGAGCTGTTGCCTGCTGGGCACTGGACGGGTTGTCCTGGGGAGTGCTTGCCTCTGAATGGCTGTCACAACTGGAAGTGGAGAGCTCATTACAGGAAGTCCCACTTTCACTTCCTTTATCAGTGACTTTGTCATGTTTCCTATCTTCATGTTCTTGTTTAGGTGATACTATTTTCTGAGGTGGTCCTAAAAAGGAGGAAAAAAAAAAAGAAGAAGAGTAGAACAGATGAATAAGAAATGTGAAGGTAAAATTAAATGAACTCTATATTTTCTATTTTAAACCAAGAACATTTATTTTAACAAAAATGGTGCTTGTTGTACTAGTCTAGGTTTGTGAGATTAAATACAAGACATAGGGTCTTTAGTATACACTGAAAGATGCAGCATGCTGATTAATTATTCAAAACAATAAATTTTGAGAAATTTGTTTAATGAGAGTTTCTGTCTTAGACACCATCAATAGCTTCATACTGAAAAGAAGATTTTTGTTATTTTAATTACTAGTTCCTGGAATATAAAAAAAATTGTAATGTTTTGTTAGCCCTCTATCTGTTTTGTTAGACACTTAGTTCATTTTTGTTCTACCCACTGCACTAGGTGTCCTTTGTATATATATTCTGCCACTGTAAAAGCAAGAAAGTACCATTGCTATATTTTACAAAGCTGCAGTATTCTCCAGGCCCAGAGCTGCAATCACATCATTTATGCTTCCAAAGGGGAGGCTGGTTTAAATCTTATTCTTAGTCTCTTAATCTTATTTCATGTCTATTTCCTAGAGGAAAATTGTGAAAGTGTTATAAGATATATAGGGGCCTAATATTATGGTGTGAAAATATAGTTGAAATATGATAATTCTCTTAAAATATAAGGCTACCATTTGGTGGAAATTACTTAGGAAGACAATTTTCAGAAAGTGATAGTTTGCCAAGATAATTATTTCAAATACACAGTGTGTTTCCAAAAAGAGGCATATTTTATTCTCCCTGACTCCACTGTGGGATTAGGATCTCCATTTAACATTTATTAAACACTACCACATACCCAGAGCTGTTCTAAAACCTTCATTAAATGGAGCCCAACAATTCAGAGATCTAAATTACTCAACTCTTATTTTATTTTCTTAGAGTCAAACTTTTGAACAAGTTGTATAAATCAGAATCAGGAGGAAGGCATCAGTGTTTTTAAACAATTGCCCAGGGGTTCTATTGTGCAGCCAGACTTGAGAACAACTAGTCTAATTTAGAGGGTCTAACCTTGGATGCATACTATAATCACCTACAAAGCTTCAGATTATTGATACCTTGGAACCAACCCCAGGCCTCCTGATTTAATGGGGTGCCACCTGGCCATCAGGTCATTTAAGATTTCAATGTGCATCCAAGGTTATGAACCACTGATCAGTCTAATATATATGAAATGAGTTAATAGCCATCATGGGTAGTTGATATTACTCAGAAGGATTAAGAGACAAAAAACCTTTTCTTAAAAGCAGCTCCTATGTGCAACACTGCTGGTTTCTATCACCATTTTTTTTCTATTCAAAAATTAGAAGAAACATAAGTCAATGCCAAATATTGAATTAAAGATTTTTAAAAGTTTTACAACTTTTTGGAATTATGGAAATATTCTATCTCTTCATTATGGTGTTGATTATATGACTGTATACATTTGTGAAAACTGATAGAACTGTATACCTAAAATGGCTGAGCTTTTATATATGTAAATTATACCTTGACTAACCTGACTCCCTCTCCTGAAAAACACAAACAACAAAGAAACATAAAGTATATATGTCTATATGTCTATATCTCTATATCTATCTATCTATCTATCTATCTATCTATCTATCTATCTCTGGGAAAGTCTTAAGCAATATTTCAAACTTCCTTTGTCTGCAATATGATAAAACCAGGACAAATGCTAATGTTATAATTGCTTAGTAAGGAAATACACCATTACATTTCAGAAGTATTTGCAACCAAATATTTTTAAAAAGTTGTTGGGTTTTATTTGTTTTTTTTTTTTTTTATATTTTTATTTTTTTTCTTTTTATCATTATTATTATTATTATTATTATTATACTTTAGGCTCTATGGTACATATGCGCAACGTGCAGGTAAGTTACATATGTATACATGTGCCATGCTGGTGCGCTGCACCCACCAACTCGTCATCTAGCATTAGGTATATCTCCCAATGCTATCCCTCCCCCCTCCCCCCACCCCACAACAGTCCCAGAAGTGTGATGTTCCCATTCCTGTGTCCATGTGTTCTCATTGTTCAGTTCCCACCTATGAGTGAGAATATGCGCTGTTTGGTTTTTTGTTCTTGCGATAGTTTACTGAGAATGATGATTTCCAATTTCATTCATGTCCCTACAAAGGACGTGAACTCATCATTTTTTATGGCTGCATAGTATTCCATGGTGTATATGTGCCACATTTTCTTAATCCAGTCTATCATTGTTGGACATTTGGGTTGGTTCCAAGTCTTCGCTATTGTGAATAATGCCGCAATAAACATACATGTGCATGTGTCTTTATAGCAGCATGATTTATAGTCCTTTGGGTATATACCCAGTAATGGGATGGCTGGGTCGAATGGAATTTCTAGTTCTAGATCCCTGAGGAATCGCCACACTGACTTCCACAAGGGTTGAACTAGTTTACAGTCCCACCAACAGTGTAAAAGTGTTCCTATTTCTCCACATCCTCTCCAGCACCTGTTGTTTCCTGACTTTTTAATGATTGCCATTCTAACTGGTGTGAGATGGTATCTCATTGTGGTTTTGATTTGCATTTCTCTGATGGCCAGTGATGGTGAGCATTTCAACATAGTGTTGGAAGTTCTGGCCAGGGCAATTAGGCAAGAGAAGGAAATCAAGGGTATTCAATTAGGAAAAGAGGAAGTCAAATTGTCCTTGTTTGCAGATGACATGATAGTATATCTAGAAAACCCCATTGTCTCAGCCCGAAATCTCCTTAAGCTGATAAGCAACTTCAGCAAAGTCTCAGGATACAAAATCAATGTACAAAAATCACAAGCATTCTTATACATCAATAACAGAGAAACAGAGAGCCAAATCATGAGTGAACTCCCATTCACAATTGCTTCAAAGAGAATAAAATACCTAGGAATCCAACTTACAAGGGATGTGAAGGACCTCTTCAAGGAGAACTACAAACCACTGCTCAAGGAAATAAAAGAGGATACAAACAAATGGAAGAGCATTCCATGCTCATGGGTAGGAAGAATCAATATCATGAAAATGGCCATCCTTCCCAAGGTAATTTACAGATTCAATGCCATCCCCATCAAGTTACCAATGACTTTCTTCACAGAATTGGAAAAAACTACTTTAAAGTTCATATGGAACCAAAAAAGAGCCCGCATCGCCAAGTCAATCCTAACCCAAAAGAACAAAGCTGGAGGCATCACGCTACCTGACTTCAAACTATACAACAGGGTTTTATTTGTTTTAAGCCTCTCTCTGTCAAGGAGAGTCAGCTGAGACTTTGGGGTAGGGTGGAGAAAATGCACTGCTAACACTCTGTGCTGGACTTAACCAGATCCATTCTCTATTCTCCTTTGTCCACAGTGGCTGATGGGTACAGACTATGTTCTTAAGCTCCCTTGCCTTCTGGCTCTCAGTTGGATTCAGTCAACAGCAAAGACTAGCAAGACAACACCCTAACCCCACCCCACTCCCAGGAATGTGACGATCTGGTTATATCCCTGGACCTAGAGGCACAGCCCTATCAGGAAGCTCTCTCTGTCTCCCTCTCCCTTCTCTTCTCCTTCCCTCTTCTACCACCCCTCTTGAGGCTCATAGTTTTAGGCCTACAGGTGTTGATGTGGTTTGGCTGTGTCCCCAACCCAAATACCATCTTGAACTGTAACTCCCACAACTCCCACTTGTCATGGGAGGGACCCAGTGGGAGGTAATTGAATCATGGGGTTGGGTCTTTCTTGTGCTGTTCTAGCTATAGTGAATAAACCTCATGAGACCTGATGATTTTAAAAAGAGGAGTTCCCCTGCACAAGCTCTCTCTTTGCCTGCTGCCATCCATGTAAGACATAACTTGCTCCTCCTTGCCTTCTGCCATAATTGTGAGGCCTTCTCAGTCATGTGGAACTTTAAGTCAATTAAACCTCTTTTTCTTCCCAGTCTCATGTCTTTATCAGCAGCGTGAAAATGGACTAATACAGGTTTTAACCATTTAGGTACCATAACTAATCTTAGTATACTTCCTACACTGGTGTAAACTGTCCCATATTAAATGTTATTTAATGTCCCAGCTGAGTGTGTCTTCTCTCTCTTCCTGGGTTTCTGATAGACCCACTCTATCAGACCCACTCTGGCCACCAGCCATCTTTTCCATTGACTAGAGGGATGTTACTTGAAGGATCAGTTTTTAGTGGCACCAGATTTATGTGGCAATAAAATTTGAAAATAAATAGGTTTTGAGTCCTACTGACTTGGATTCAAATTCTGGCTCTCCAGAAAATACTAGCCTTGTGGCTTTGAACAAGATACTTAGCTCCTCTAAGCATTAACTTGCTCATCTATAATATGAGTAAAACTACTTTCCCCATAGGAGCATTTTAAGATTAAATAAGATATCATGTAAAAGGATCTAGTATAATGATTCTCAACAATGAGAGTACATCAAGGTATATCAGTGGAATTTTTTGAATGTGCATATGTCATATACATCCCTAGAGGTTTCCAGTTCAGTGTGAAGGGCTGGTATGTATGTGTTTATATGAAGCTGGGAGTGGTGGAGGAGATGCAGCATCTCTTTAGTTACCTTTATGGCTGAACGTGATCCCAAGCAAGCATGAAATTCAACACCCTAATACAACATAGTATATAAATAAATGTTGTTTTTTTTACCCTTTCTGTCAATATTTTGCTATACTTTAACCAAAAGCCTCTATCAAAGGAATCTATGATTTTCATTCCCAATAATGACTAAAGGATTAAACTGCAAATATCTAAGCAAACCAACTTACATTAAGGATAAATAAGTGAGCAAAAAAATAATTTCCTGTTTATTGGCAGGGCAACAGAGCATTAGATAGAGTTACTCAGGCAGAAAAGCAATCATATCAAAGTGAAAGACAGTTCAGAAAGAGAGTACTAGATACTACCAAAGTAAATGCCTTATTCTATTTGTTTCTATTCACTGGGAGGAAGAAAAAAATGCTTAATGACAATAGAATGTAACATTTGTGTCTTGAAAACTAACTGGTCTTGCAGTGCAAGATAGAAGATTAAGGAAGCCCTCTTTGAAGAAGGGATCAATGAATTCAGCTGAGAATTTTGTACCCACCATGTGCCAGACATAGTGCTAGGTTCTGGAGGAGACACAAATATGGATAAGATGAGCTCTCTGCCTGATGAAGTTCACAGGCTTTCTCCAACTCCAAGTGGGTGAGGACAAAAAGATGTAGAGAAAAGATTTTACATGTGTGGCCAAGGATCCCCATAATTTTCTGGGAAGATGAACTAAGATGCACTCCATACCAAATGGGTCTAACTGAATTTCCTATACTAGCTTTTTTTTTTTTTTCACTTTTTACTTTCAAATTTTCTTTGCCACCTTTGAAAAAGTCATCTATGTCTCTCTCTTCTCCTCCCTCTTGTCTTTCCAATGACAAATAATATGAGCCAGGGCATGGTCGGAAATAGAGTCTATTAAAGAATAGTATTTTATAATTATACAGTGTTTGAAATGCTTGGGATATTCTAGAATATCTCTTTCTACAGACTTCAAGAACTATGAAGAAAAGGGGAACCTGAATTTACTGTGATTTTAAGAGCTTTAAAATTAAAAATAACTTAAAATAGTTATACACATTAATTAGAATTAACAAATATATATTAACATATAACATATATTCATGTTATGTATATGTTTTATATATATTTTATATATATATATATATTCATGTTCTTTCACATTTTGCTAATCCTATTTAATACAATATCTTTAGGCAAGGTGAACTCCCAATCAGACCAAATAGATTCGGAGGTTTATATAATGACTTAAAAGAGAATGCTTGGCTTTATTTTGTGTACATCTTTGAAAGAATAGAATAATATGACTGCTCTTTGTATAAATCATTAGGGATCACTAATAGTCTTTTTTGGATTTATGCTATCAGTTTTAATTGCTATCCATTTAAGCATACTTTAAATTATTATTGATCACTTAGTAGATTTAAATTGGGACTAAGATACAATAACTTAAACTGATTTATCTGCTTTTTATGACATGAAATTGAGAAAAATTAATTAGGTAAATAATGATTACTCTAGTTGCCCAGTTTTCTTGTGGATGCCTGCTAATTGCAGGCTTCCAGGGATAATTTAAAACTTTAATTTTATATTATTTTATTCAGTCTCCCAAAGCCACTTGACATGCTTTAAGCACCACACGAATGATAATTTAAATATCACCAACTAGTGAATATATGGGAAAAACATGACTATTAGAAATGTCTCTGTGTCTCTTCAACTAGTAATAGAATCAAATATATACCTGAAACATCTTCCTGAAAGCATTTTGCCCTGTGAGTTAGGGCACCCAATATACTTGGTTTAAAAAAGAAAATATAAGTATGTTTTGGTGATCTCATCAGCTAGGATTTCTTCCATCATATAAAGAACTCATCACCATTTATTGAAGTGTAAGCAACAGATTAGTGAATAAGCAAGTCTCATATTAACCTAAGATTTATCTGTAAAAACAAGAGTTAATTATTTTAAATAGTTAGATAAATAGGTACACCTAGAAACTTTCAAATATTGGAACAATTAATCAACTTTTCATTTGATTATTTGCTATTAAATAAACTAGGATATCCATCCAGGAATGCTCCATCCATTGAGCATTTGTAAATGGCAAGTACAGTCTTAACTAGGAGATCTGCAAACTAGCTACCTAGGTCATGCCTCTCCAATATTATTTTTGAAGAACAGTCAGTATACATACATGCACATACACACATACACACACACACACACACACACACACTTAGATGCATTTATTAGGCTGACATTTTTTCATCACTAGGGGAATAACCTTGGAAGATCTGGGTTTGAGCCCGGTTCGGCCACTCCAACCAAGCAAGAACTTTCTGTTGGTCATGTAACCTCTACAATATTCTGTTCTTTTTGGTTAATATTTTGGGGTTGTCCCCTAAGTTCTTTTATGTTATAAGAGTCTGTAATTCTAAATTATATAATGAATAGGAGGAGATTTTCCAAGCTGTAAAATTCTGATCAAATATTAAGCGTTAAAAGGTTACCATGAATAGAAATTACCACAGAACAAGGAAACAAATTCGATTACTACTATGATATTTAAAAGAATTTTAGGGGTCAAGGATAATTTTCTGCAAGTTCACTGACAGTAAGTATAGTCCTAGAAAACATTATTAATTTATGTCTGTTTAATTACATCTATTCTTACTGGTGAATTGCCAGCAAAAAGAACGATACTTAAGGCCGCATAGTGCAGACTGTCTGGGTTCACATCTCAGTTTAAAAACCTACTAGATTTGTTATTCTAAGCAAGTTGCTTACTTTCCTTGGGCCTCAGTCTCCTCATGTTTAAACATCAAATAGTTTTAGCTAGGATTAAATGACCTAACATATATTAAGTACTTTAAATCAGTCTGGCATGTATAAATGCCGAAAAATGCTAATTACTATTATTCAATGTAAATATCCATGTGCTAATTGGCCATGACATGGTCAATTTGTTCACCTGAATACTGAGAGTACTGATTGGATAATTGTAATGTTTCCACACTGATTCTGGGTCTGCACGTAACACCTATGCACATATGAATTGCAGACAGATCTCTTAGTTTCTTTTGTTCTCAAATTTTTATCTATTAAAAATGAAATTAAAATAGAAATATCTAGTCACATGGCTATGGTAAGAAGCAAATGAGATAATATATGTGAATGCAATTTGTAAGCTGTAAAGTTCTATACAAAGTAAACTATTAGTTTATAGTCAAGAATCATCTATCACACATGTAGATTTGAGAGGCTATGAAATATTACATTTTTATGTTCAAAAGGGTATTTAAGAAAATAAAACACAAAGGCCCTGGTATAAGCTATCAAAAATGTGTGAATTAAGAGCAGTAGTAAAAAACATTATATTAAGTAAAATGTCACAAATAGAAAATATCACAATGGGCCCAAACTTGTAAAACTCAGCAAAACAGGGCTTTTGATCAATTCCCTTGGGTTTTATTATATTAAAATAGAAAAGTGGAAAAGATAGCTTTTCCCAGTCATTTGAATAGATACTGAGGTAGAGAAACTAAATGTCAATATTTTTGTCTTTAAAAAGGCTGCATGATTTCTGGGTAGTTCTAAGTGTGGGGATGTTTATAAGAGTATGTCTATATTTTTTCCTTGAATACACAAGCATTTCCAAATGAAGTCTATGTACACAGCTGCACATTTGAAAAAAAAAAAACTTTTCATTTTAATCTCTTTACCTGCCCAGTGATGATAAAACATGATAGGTATGTAAAATGTGTCTGCAACAGTCACAATTCCTAGAAGGGAAATTATCCTTTAATAGTACTAAACTCAATGATGTGTGAATGGTTATGTGGTACTTAAACAGAATGAACCAATCTATCTTAAATATTAGCACCACATGCTTCTAAGTATTAAGCACTTGAGTCAAAAGGGAAAAACTCCATTTTGATTTCACAAACATTTACTGAGCGCCTACTATGTATAAGGCATAGTGTTAGCTACAACGGTGGGGACACACACACATGTGCACACACACCTGCACGACCATGGTCCCTGATATCAAGTAGTTCAGGCTTGGGGTGACAAGTGCAGATGTAGCTAATATGTGAATAGGGCATGGACGAGGGAGCAAGGAGTAAAATAAAAAGAAGTTGATTTGTGATTGGAGTGAGCTAAGGAATGGGGTCATTTTTAATTAATCAGTAAAACTGCCACGCTACATTGAAACTTACAGGTCATAGAGGAGACGTTTTCATTTTAGAATTGAAGACAAATGAATAAAATTAATTTATATTTGAGAAAAATTGAACTCATTTATTTATGTTTTCTATAATTTCCATTAGCATTACTTAGCCACTTCTATGAGTGAAAGAGTATAACAAAAGAAAAGAAAAGAAAAGAAAAAGAAGAGTGACTTGAAAAGAGAAACATGGTCATATTCCTTTTTTCATCCTGACATGGTCAGCCCCAACCCACTGTTCTGATACTCCCTGAACTTGTTAATTTTTATCATATTTACCTACTCATAGTGTGGCTCTCAGTCTTTAATTGTAAACTCCTCAAAGGCAGAAACTGTGCTTTTCTATTCTCTCACGGTGCCTTCATCAGAATAGTTGCTTAACAAAATCAGTAAAATCATTTTCATGCCTCTGAATTTCTATAGTATTTAATACTAATTGCATCACTCACTTGGCAGTTAGCATTTACCATCTTTTAGGTTAGTAAATATTCATTTTGATGTCCACAGAGTAGCAAGAATGCTCCCACCACCCACACATAAAAATTGGTCCCGAGGTCACACTTCTGGCGTCCCATATCCCTCAGAGTTTATAATTTCCATGAGGGCTTAGATGGCATGTATTACTCAGACAGTTCAGGAGGCTGATTTGTATTATCACTGATTAAACAATACTATAATAGTAATGTGCATAAGCAAATGTAATGCAGCATAAGAAAAGAAATATCAGAGAAAACATAATGCAGCACAAGAAAAGAAATATCACAGAAAATATATTTGTTTAGTAAGACATATATTAGAAGAGGTTTCCAAAAACAATTTTATTGCCTTTCTCTCATTCTACAAGTCAGTATCTTCCTATGACCCAGTTATTTCCGTAGACCATGCGCACATTCACCTTTGGCTATCCAGTGGATTTATCTTTTATTTGCAAACACTTGTCATGTCTTATCAATTCTACCATTACAGCAACTCTTGAATCTATCTGTTCATCTCTGTTCCAATTTCCACCACCTATGACAGCTTTCTCATTATTTCTCATTATATTTCCTAACCAATTCTCTGACTCCACTTTAGTCTTACTTCAAACTATTCTCAACGCCATTGCTAAATATGTATTCCTGAAACCTAATTCCATTAAGTATATCCTTGTTCAAAAACCTTCTAAATAGTTCCTCTGCACATAGGATAAAATTTGATTGTGACATCTTGGCTCTGGAGACTATCTTCAGCCTAACACAAATAACCCCAGCCCATATTTTAGTGCTCACCCTTTGGTGACTCCAATATACTTGTTTCTGGTGAATGCCTCGCTCTACCAATGCTTGCTTTTCTCTGGACTGCATTCTTTTCTTGCCCGTGCCCCTTTTAGCTATCCTTCAAAGCCTAATCCATATGTTGCTTTCAGCATAAAACTTCTCATTATATTTGGATGTAATTCCTTGTGATATCCTGCTTTTTTTTTAATAACCCATAGCTGTTTGTTTTAATCCATCTCAAGGTACTGAGCCTATTTTGTCTTAAATAATAGTTATTTCTGTACTCAGTTTAACTTTCATCCCTGTGTTCTGCCCCATCACACACACACAAACACACACACAAAACACATACACACTAATATAGTTAATACTGGAGCGGCACAGGGAAGTGCTGGGAGGAAAAGGGCGGGGTCCCTGGCGAGGTCTCCACCGTCGGGCCTGTGCCCACAGACCTAGGTAAAGACAGGCACCCCTGTTTTCGTACCCAAATGTGCATTTTCCAAGACTACTCTGGTCTGTCACGCCCCCATCCTGGGCCTAGAAAAACCTCAAGACCCTAGCCGGCACAGACACAAGAGGCTGGACATCGAGAAGAACACACTGGCAGAACAGCACACAGGTGGCTGAATGTCGAGAGGAGCGGAGGAGCGGAAGAGCGCACCGACAGGCACTGGCAGACGCCGGCAGGTCCTCAACTGGGGGAACGATGTGGCGGCGGCTGAGGGGAATTTGGCGGAAGCAGTCGGAGGAGAATTGCGTCGCCTTACTCCAGGCAAAAAACACTTCTCCACTGCATTCCCCTGCTGGCTCCCCATCATCTGCAGAGAGCTACTTCCAACACTCAATAAAAACTTGCACTCATGCTCCAAGCCCACATGTAACCCAATTTTTCTGGTACAGCAAGGCAAGAACCCTGGGATACAGAAAGCCCTCTGTCCTTGCGATAAGGCAGAGGGTCTAATTGAGCTGATTAACGCAAGCCGCCTATAGATGGCGAAACTAAAAGAACACACTGTAACGTGCCCTCTGGGGCCTAAGGAGCTGTAAACATTCACCCCTAGACACTGCTGTGGGGTCGGAGCCCACACTCCCCACGACCTGCCCGTCTGCATGCTCCCCCTAGGGGTTTTGAGCAGTGGGGCAGTGAAGAAGTGAGTCACCCCCGCATCACATGCCCTGCCAGGGGGACAAGGGAATTTTTCCCGTTTCATAGTCACTTATGGGATAGAGAGTTTTTCCTTTTCGTTTTGGTATTTCCTGAAGCATCACCACATGGCTAGGCTCATAATAATTCAGTAACCGTTTATCTAACTGAATTAAATGAAATTAATATTATCTACAAAATATTGTCTAAGCACACAGGGGATTACTTTATTCCTAAAGAAGTTTCTTTTTGTTTTATTTTATTTTGTTTTAACCAAAATATATAAACCCGAGTGTAACTCAGCTTGAGGAGTGTAACTCAGCTTAAGGAGTGTAACAAAAACAAAGAAATGGGGGGAGTTGAAGATAAACCATTTAGCAGTGAGTCATAAGAAGAGCCTCACAGTCTCTCCAGTTAATGAAAATATTCCTTTGGCAAAGTTCCTACCTTATCCCTTTTAGTTTATTAAAGAGAAATAAATTACTTGAGAAACACACATAATGTGGAAAAATAATTTTCTTTTTTCTGCAGAAGAACGCTACCTTACTTACATGATTGTACCTCATACTCGTAGTAGAAAACATATTAGGTGTTCATTTGTCCTCTCAGAAGCCTTTATCACATACAAAGTTGTTACAGACACCTTGCAAGAGCTCTTCATTTAAAACTCGTCTCTTCATTTCCCCCATGGAAGCTAGGATTCTATCCACATTCACCCTTCTCGTGCTTAAATCAAAAACAAAAACTCCACACAAAGATGCCTAGGCTCCTTTTGGAATTTGGAATGAAGACTACCGAACTACTCTCTGCTTCTTCCAAGGTTCCCACGTCTGAATCTACTATTCTTTATCACTGACATTGGCAAAGTTGTTTTTCACATGCCCAGGTAGCAACCTTCTAATGACCTTCTTTTTTACAAGTACATGTTTTATGAGAAGGATGATTTATTTGGTTTTCTAATTTGTGAACACAGCCTATGCTTGCTTGTTTCACATCTATAAAATGTGGATCATAACACCTACAAGGTGCTTGGCAAGGATTGAGATGTTGTCTCTACAACATGTCTGGTGGCTCCGGGAGGGAAAAAGAAGGCACTCTGTTAATATAGGTTGGGAGTACACTTACGAGGGCTGTGTATAACAAATTTATATGAACATAAAACCACTCTGGTTGTAACTTATTGTTGCCTGTTGTGCAATACCAAACAGCTGCCTTAGACCTGAGGAAAAAATCTCTCAGTGACAATAAGGGAAGCAGAGGTTGTGGAAGAGGTAAACAGACACACACACACACACACACACACACACATATATATATATATACATGCACACACACAAAAAACAGTCTAACACTCTTGTGTTGCAGGAGCAGCAACAATTGCCAGCAGGAGCCATAGTTGAGTGGATTTTTATTTGTTGGATCTCTTCAGATCTTAAGTGCCTGCCTGCCAATAAATGTTTTCAAGTATTTCCAACAATCCTCAACCATACGCAACTTCTTGTAGCTGTCATACTATTGAAGATGAGTGCCGCTTCCTTTCACTTTGAAATTTATAAAAGTGTGCCTGTTAAGGCAGCAGCTCGGTGCAGAATCATCATGATGAAGGAAAGATGAAGGCATATATGTGCATAGCAGGGCTTAATTTCATTTCATAGTACAATAAAAAAGTGCCCAGCTTTTGAATGGAGCAGAATTGTGCTTGATGTGAAGTTCTGACATGTATTAGCTAGGTGCCAAATGTGTCTTTAAGGTTCATTTTCCTATTCTGTCTAAAAAGGAATAGAAATACGGCACCTGCCTCCTGGGGTTACTTTAAGTCAAGATAAATGTGAGGAAGGCCTTTGTAGTAGGCTAAAAAGTGGTTCCATAAAAGATAGCAGGCCCGAATCCCTGGAACCTATAAATGTCACTTTCCACGAAAAAGTCTTTGTAGAGGTAATTAAGGATTTTGAGATGGTGAAATTATTCTGGATTATCCCACTGGACCCTAAAGTCAATCAGTGGTATCCTTACAAGAGGGAGGCAGTGAAAGATCTGATACTTACAGAGGAGAAGGGGGCAATGTGTCCATGGAATCAGAGGTTGGAGTGATGCAGCTACAAATCCTGGAATGTCAGCTTCCATCAGAAGCAAACAACAAATTTTTCCCTAGAACTTCTCGAGATAGTGTAGCCCTGCTGACACCTTAATTTCAGCCTAGTGAAACTGACTTCAGACTCTGGAGTCTGTGAGAGAATAAATTTCTGGTTTTGTAAGTCACCAAGCTTATGGTAATTTGTCACAGTAGCCAATAGAAACGAATACAAGTGATTTAGTGTAATTCTTGGCCCTTGGTAGATATTGAGTTATGTCATCTTATATAGGTGAACATAATATTGTCCTTAATAACTGCATGATATTGGATCTGAATTGCAGAATCTTAATTGTTCTATTAAAATAAAATGTTTTGCAGGCTCTATCGAATTATTATCCTGTTCTTTAAGCTCCTATAGTAGTGATAAGCCCAGAATATTGTACTGCAAATCATTCTACTTTGTGGGTGTCCTTAATGTTAAAAATTTCCTATACTCAGCCATAATTTGTCTCCTCAAATAGTGCCATTCACTAATTCCATTTCTACCTTCTGGAGCAACATAGAATGAATCTATTCCCTGCTTTCAACTAAAGGTCCTTAATATTTTGGAAAACAATTATCATATCTAGTCAAAGTTCTCTCCAATTATACAGATCAACCATTACTTGAATAATGAGGTTAATAGGCATAGCCACTTCACCTTATTTCTGTTCCCATAAGACTCTATTTTCTCTTTCTACAAACATTCAAACATAGCCACCCATCTACTCATTCCAACACACATGCATACACACTCACAATCACAGAACTGTCTCTCTCTATAGCCGACTCTACACATATTTCCAGAACATGATCATTCCTTGTCATTCTAGTCTCATGTTTTTACTGCCTTTGGACATCTTCTAAATGTCAAAAAAATCATGTCAAAAAATAACCTCTATTATTCTTTTTCTCTTAAACCAGTTCCTCCTCTTATGCTTTCTATTTTCCTATTTTTATAGAAGCACCACAGTCTTCTTAACTACTCAGGTTTCAAATCTCAGAGTCATTTTTGCTATTCCAATTTCTACCCCTCTACTGATTCCCTCCCCCAGCGAACAGTTATCTAGTCCTCTTGATACTTTGATAATACCTCAATCATTTTCCTCACCTTCAGTCTTCACTCTCATGGTTTTGATCCCCATTAACTCTTACTGAATCAACTGTAATAACCTTCTAGAGATCCTTTCGTTTCTAATCTTTATAACCTTTTATCCATACTAAACAAAGATGTCAGCAACATTGCACTGAAACATAGCTCTTATTATAGCACCTGTTCTCAGAAAACCTGAATGGCTTTCAGAAACACATCCAAATCTTTTAGCTCCACAGACAAGACTTTCCTTGGCCTAGTTCCAGCTTAAAGTCCACACTTCATTTTCTATTACTCTCACCCTTCATTCGAGTCAAATTGGAGGAATTAATATTAGCCTAAATATCACATGCATTCCTGTCTTTAATTCTTCACCTATGTGAATGATAGGTTGAGATCTGTTTATAATGATACTTGTTTAGATGGAGTAAATTTCTTATTGGCTGTGTGGGTATGTGTGTCTGAGAATACAGGTGGTGCTCTATCTATCTTATATGACAGACCCTAATCGCCAGCTAAAATACTGTTTATAACCTAGACTTGGCCAATCATAATGCCCTACCAAATCAGCCCCCTAATCTACAGTAAGGATGATGGTTGCGAGGTAAATAATCTGGGTGATTCAATAACATGAAATATGTGGAATATTTGAAACTGTTCCTGAGGGGAAAGAATGAGAATGCCCTTACATCTTTGGCCAAAAAGCTCTCAGATATGACTGTAGGGGACTAAGTCCCCCAGTCCCAACTACAGTAGGGGAGAATGAGAGCTGAAAGGGAATCCTGACAGTATTTGGATGTCTGGTTCAGTGATTCCTATGACCAACTCCACTGTTAGACAAGTATTTTAGACCAAATAAAATAGACATTTTATAAAACAAATTTATCTTATAAATGTAGGTATTTTATTAGATGCAAATACCCTTGAAATATAACAGACCTCTCTTCCTGAAACAAGTTGAGTGATATGTTGTTTGTATTTGTTATTAGAGAATTCTAACACTTAATGCTGTTGTGGGAAGTCAGGGACCCTGAATGGAGGGACCGGCTGGAGCCGTGGCAGAGGAACATAAATTGTGAAGATGTCATGGACATATATCAGTTCCCCAAATTAATACTTTTGTAATTTCTTATGCCTGTCTTTACTGCAATCTCTGAACACAAATTGTGAAGATTTCATGGAAATTTATTACTTCTCTATTAATACTTTTATAATTTCTTATACCTGTCTTACTTTAATCTCTTAATCCTGTTATCTTCATAAGCTGAGGATGTACGTCACCTCAGGACCCTGTGATGATTGTGTTAACTGTACAAATTGATTGTAAAACATGTGTGTTTGAACCATACGAAATCTGATTGTAAAACATGTGTGTTTGAATAATATGAAATCAGTGCACCTTGAAAAATAACAGAATAACAGCGATTTTAAGGAACAAGGGAAGATAACCATAAGGTTTGACTGCCTGCAGGGTCAGGCAAAAAGGGCCATATTTTTCTTCTTGCAGAAAGCCTATAAATGGACGTGCAAGTAGGAGAGATATCGCTAAATTCTTTTACTAGCAAGGAATATTAAATGTTAAGACCCTAGGAAAACAATTGTATTCCTGGGAGGAGGTCTATAAACAGCCTCTCTGGGAGTGTCTGTCCTATGCAGTTGAGATAAGGACTGAGACAAGCCCTGGACTCCTGCAGTACCCTCAGGCTTATTAGGGTGGGGAAAAAATCCCACCCTGGTAGATTTGAGGTCAGACAAGTTCTCTGCTCTTGAACCCTGTTTTCTGTTGTTTAAGATGTTTATCAAGACAATACGTGCACAGCTGAACATACACCCTCATCAGTAATTCTAATTTTGCCCTTTGCCTTGTGATCTTTGCTTTTGTCCTTGCCCCGTTTCCTCAGAAGCATGTGATCTTTGTTCTCCCTTTTGCCATTTGAAGCATGTGATCTTTGTGACCTAATCCCTCTTCGTAGACCCCCTTCCTTTTTGAAATCCCTAATAAAAATTGCTGGTTTTGTGGCTCAGGTGGGCATCACGGACCTAATGATATGTGATGTCACCCCCGGCGGCCCAGCTGTAAAATTCCTCTCTTTGTACTCTTTCCCTTTATTTATCAGACTGGCCGACATTTAAGGAAAAAGAAAGAACCTACATTGAAATATTGGGGGTGAGTTCCCCCGATAAATGCTTAATGCATAAACTAAATTTTTAATGCACATTTATAGTTACTGACCAAAGAAATTGGAGAAATTTGGAGAAAATCAGACAAAAACAAATCTAATCATTGTGTATTTATGAGCAAATTATTATGACGGCAATATAAACAATTAAAAGAGTCCTAGAAATTTACATATATTACTAACAGGGTCATGTGCCCACATTCCTTAAGGCTAGGATGGGTATTATTTACCCTATTATTACTGGCCTAGACTGAGCTCCTCATCCACTCCTATGTCCTGAGGGAAAAAAAATCTATCTCAAAAAGTAGATGGGGTGCAAGGTAAGCAAAGATACACATACACACACACAGACACACACACACAGAGAATTGATAAATACTTCATTATGCAAGTGTGGTTAAATATAGAAATCACTATGTTTTGTAGTAAAGTAAGTTTTTCATACCATCTTTCAGCAACATGTCAGTATGTGTCACCTTTTCCTGTATAGCCACTTGTGATGGTTAATATGAATGTCAACTTGATTGGATTGAAGTATGGATCCTGGGTGTGTCTGTGAAGGTGTTGCCAAAGGAGATTAACATTTGAGTCAGTGAACTGGGAGAGGCAGACCCACCCTCAATCCAGGTGGGCAACATCTAATCAGCTGCCAGCATGGCCAGAATAAAACGAGGCAGAAGAACACGAAGAGATTAGACTGGCTTAGCCTCCCAGCCTAAGTCTTTCTCCCATACTGGATGCTTCCTGTCCTTGAACATCAGACTCCAAGTTCTTTAGCTTTGGGACTCAGACTGGCTTCCCTGCTCTTCAGCTTGCAGACAGCCTATCATGAGACCCTGTGATTGTGTGAGATAATACTTCTTAATAAACACCCCTTTATATATATACATCTATACAATTAGTTCTGTCCCTCTCGAGAACCCTGACTAATACACCACTAGTTGAAAAAGATAATAAGCTGAGATAAACAAACCTAGTAATAAGTACAATTTTACTTAGTTTATATTTTAACAAGTAAAGTTATAATAATATTTAATATTTATTGAATACTTATGGATCAGGTACCATGCTTAGTGCACTATACATAGCATCTCATTTACATCTCACAATAACTTCATAAAGTAGAGGCCTCTTATGTTTATTTTACAGATTACGAAACTGAGGTTTAGAGACGTTATGAAACTTGACAGGTCATATTTGGAAGAGGCAGAGGCAGATGTAGATCTGTCTGACTTTAGAACTGATGCTGAGTTAAGCTCTGAAAGACATATGCTGCCACAAAAATCCTGAAAATGGTGTTAAAATCAGCTTTCTTTAAATTCTAAGCTAGAGATATAATTACTCATAATTTCAAGCTCTTAAAGATTAAACTAAGATGCATATCTGAACATTTGGGGATAAAAGTGTGCTTAACTGTACTTGAGTATTATCATTTATTTAGATAGTTTGCAATATAACATTATTTTATTTTACATCTAGCTATTTTAACAAAAAAAAAATTTAAAGGCTATACATATGAAAATGTAGACATTGCTTTCTACTCAGTTCATTGTGACCTTTACTGGGACCGAGCCTCTTTAACAAAGCAATGTCTATTTAACAAATGTAAGGGTTTTTGTTGTTGTTGTTGTTGTTTCACAAAGAAACTGTTAAGTTGCAATATCCTCTGACATACATATTTCTGTGAATTCAGACCAATAAAAAGCCTATTTTATATTAATTAGAAGAACCATTATAAGAAGCAACTATGGTTAAAAGGAAAATTATATATTTAAAATGTAAATCCTACAGTAAAATTTACAGAGTGAAATTAGGAAAATAGATGAGATGTAGAGGGAACATAACAGAGAAAGAATAGAGAGGATGAATCCTAAGACTATTCTTAGGACTATCTTAGAACCCATGACTTGTCAGGTACCATAATTTCCAAAATATCAAAATTATATTTCTACGAGAAGATACATTTAAGACCAAACTTTTCAATGATATGCAGCACATGATCCAGAAAGGTTCTGACATAAGGCCAGAAATTTCTGCTAAGAGTTTTCAGACCCTAATTAAATAATGAGCAGATTCTGTCAGTGTTGAGATGCCTTGAACTTTTCCTGTCACTTTATAGTGCACTTTAGTCTAAACCTGATATTTCAATAACCCCATTAACATCAATCTTCTCTTCTGACATTAAAGCCTTACAGATTAAAAGTAAAAGATCATGAAATGCTACTAATGAAACCATTATAAGTTAAAAAGATGTACTGGTAACACCTTCTATGTAGATCAATGGAAATGTTATGTCAGGGGTAAATTTGCACTGGAAATACTTTTGGAAAAGCATACTTAATTATGAGATACATTAATGGTTATTTATTAAAATCTTGGAGGTAGAGAAAAACAGAGTATGCTTTTGGTATGACTCATGTGACTCATAACTTTCCTTGAAGTGCTGAGAACACAGAATTCACAGAGATGAATATTTTCCTTTGACTTCATGTGGTTCAGTGAAAGTAATCGGGTGCCAACTCTTTGTTCACTTTAGAAAAATTACTTAAAAGAATTATGTGCTACTTGAATGAAAAATTCAAATACTTTCTCTCTCCGTTCTCTCCCTCCCTCCCTCCCTCCCTTCCTTCCTTCCTTCTTTCCTTTCTCTCTCTCTCTTTTTTTTTTTTTTTTTTGGATGGAGTTTCATTCTTGTTGCCCAGGCTGGAGTGCAATAGTGCAATCTTGGCTCACTGCAACCTCTACCTCCTGGGTTGAAGTGATTCTCCTGCCTCAGCCTCCCTAGTAGCTGGGATTACAGGCATGTGCCACCACGCCAGGCTAATTTTTGTATTTTTTATTTTTAGTACAGACGGGGTTTCACCATGTTGGTCAGGCTGATCTTGAACTGCTGACCTTAGGTGATCCACCCACCTCGGCCTCCCAAAGTGCTGGGATTACAGGTATGAGCCACTGTGCCTACCCAAATACATACTTTTTTTTTTTGAATAAAAATTTATATAACATGGAACTAAACTAGACATAATTATCCAATTATAAGGATTGACTAGTAAAGACTCCTAATTAAGAATTATGATTTACAATATAATTAATTTTAATACAATTGTAGCTGTATATTGGCATTAGAGAATTACAAAATAAAACGCAACTATATTAACCGACGACTAGGGACTCATACTCCTTTGCTTGAATAGTCAGCTTTTCTGTTTGCCTTTAATGTGCTATGACATATTTTGCAAGTGAAACTGTAAGGTTAAGAGGAAAGATCATACAGAAGACCAAGAAGATTCTGATTTTGTAGATCAAAGAGCAAATGAGAATTGTTGATGTTTGTTTTTTATTGGTTTCATTCTACTGATTTTTCTTTTTTGTTTATAATAGCAATAATATGCATATAACTAGAAAAAACTTTATAATTAAAATCTTTAGTATTATGTGTCCAAATTGCTCCACCCTTTAACTACTTTATTAATAACAAATAGAGTATTTTATATGCAGTTTTTGGTAACAATTTGAAAGGTTACTAACACTCTAGAACCAAGATCCTGACTATTACAACAGGGGAGGTAAGAGGACTGAGAGGAAGTAACAGCATACTAAGGATATTGTCTTGTTAAAAAAGAGAATATAGATGCTGGTTAATTCTATTGGAAAATATGTAAAACGTGTTAATTTTTAAACTACCTACTAGAATAATAAAAATACAAGGGATACATAGTCAAATAGTTAAAAGTAAAAGGTAAAATGGAACAAAGTGATTGAACAATAAAACAAATATTAAAAGTTTATGTAAGATAAGCATGTTACATTAATACTAAGTAAAGGGAAAGTAAGGGTGGGGGCACTAACAGCCCTCCAGAGGCCACATCCTTTGTGCCAACTAGAACTTTCTTGAATGCCGAAAGAAAGCAATTACATTCTAAGAAACACAAATGACAAAGCAATACTATCATACTCTTTCTTTCTCATCATTATGGTGAAAATGATGGCACTGAAAGAAAGAGAAAGATAGAAAAATCCATAGTTCTTTTTCACACTCCTTCTTTACCTACCAGTAAGCCAAAGGTAAAGAGTTTTAGTAGAATGTACACATATGAAGAAGTAGAATACAAATAAAATGTTAAGTTAATTTTGTACAATCTTTTACTTTTCTGGTAAGACACGATATGCAAGGGAATACAAATTGTGTAATTTTGGTGATTCTACACACAGATTAAATGCTCTTATATTTGCATTTAAAACCTTCCTTGGAGAAGGGGGTTCAAGATAGCAGACTGGAAGCAACTTGTGTGCACCTGCTCTCATGAAGAGGAAACAAAGTGAAGAGTAAATACTGACTCTTCAGGTGAATTGTCTAAAAAACCATGTCAGGATCCATCAAAGGAGTAAGAGAACACATGAAGAACAGAGAAGAGTGAAACTGGGCAGCCACCCACCTGGGACCAGTGCAGAGCCAGAAGAAGCTTCCTAACACAGGGAAAGGGTGAGAGAGGAAGAGCTCCTAGGGAATTCACACTTCCCACAAGGATCTGTGAAATCTTGGGAATGAGAGAACCCCCTCCTTCCTTGGGCCTCTAGAGTGATATGGAGAGCCACACAGAGATTTTGCAGAGGCAATACTCAAGAACACAGGGAGTCCCAAAGGTCTGGATCCCTGAATAGCCTAGTATCTGCTGCCATAAGACCAATAGAGGCCACAGTTGGGATGCTGGGGAGCAGTCAGACTGCTTCACTCCTTGCCAGACGAGGCTCCGCTCTTGCTTCCAGCACAGTGACTGAGCTGCTCCTAGCCAAGTGGAACTTGCTGGCTTGGGCTTCCAGCCCAGTGGCCCTACCCCTGCCTGAATACTGTGGTCAGGCACAGCTCTGTGTTCCCCCGGAAAATATGCAGATGGCAGACTGTGTGACTCCCTGAACTCCTGATGCTCTTGGCCTGACAGGACTCATTGGTTTGGGTAATGTCCAAGCAGGAGAGAAGGCCCCACTCTCAGAACACCAAGAGTGATAAGAAGCCCAGGTTCATAGGCCAGCAGAGGAGTAGGGTATGCCTCCCTCCACAGGGCAAGTCCAGGAGGGACAGACCCCTGGCCTCTGCCTGAGGGAGCCCCACAGCCTGGAACCAGTGAAAAACGAAATGCAAGAACAGCAACAGCAATCAAAAGGGGTTCCTCCAAGGCCCAGGAGCAGATCTGGGGAGGGGGTCATATCTCTCTCCCCCAACCACCCATTATGTCTATGAACATGCTAAAATACAAAAGAGCCAATCTGCTGGCCATCATGCTTAAGCAATATCTATTGAATCGCAGCTCAAATTAAAAAAACCAATAATAATTTGCCATGATACAGCACCTGTGACACATAAGGCAAAAATTAGGCCACAAATAAAGATCCTGTACAGAGCCTTGGCCTTCTGAAAGTGCACAGAAACAAAACCAACTGACTAAAATTACACCACAGTAAAAGGAATACCAGCCCTCTCAGATGAGAAAAAATCAGCCTAAGAATTCTGGCATTCAAAAAGCCAGTGTGTCCCCCTAACCTCCAAAGGAACACACTATTACTCCAGCAATGGTTTTTAACCAGACTGAAATGACTTAAATGACAGACACAGAATTCAGAATCTGGATGTCAAGGAAGCTCATCACAAGCCAGGAGATGAAACCCAATCCAAGGAATCCAGCAAAATAATCCAAGAGCTGAAATAAGAAATAGCTATTTGAAGAAATAATTAAACTGAACTTCTGGAATTGAAGAATTCACTTAAAAAATTCATAATACAGTCAGAAGCATTAACAACAGATTAGACCAAGCCCAGGAAAGAATCTCAGAGCTCAAAGACTGGTTCTTCAAATCAACTCAGTCAGACAAAAGTAAAGAAAAATGAATTAAAAAAAATAAACAAAACCTCTGAGAAATATGGGACTATGTAAAAAGACCAAATCTACAACTCATTGGCATCCCTGGGAGAGATGGAGAGTGAGTAAGCAACTTGAAAAACATATTTGAGTATATAGTCTATGAAAATTTTCCCAATATTGCTAGAGAGGTAAACATGCAATTTTAAGAAATATAGAGAACCCCAGTTAGATACCATACAAGGTGACCATCCCTACAGCATATAGTCATCAGACTCACTAAGACAAATGCAGAAGAAAAAAATTCTTAAAGGCAGATATAGAGAAAGATTGGGTCACTTACAAAGGGAAACTCATGAGGCTAGCAGTAGACCTCTCAGCGGAAACCTCACAAGCCAGAAGAAATTCGGGGCATATTTTCAGCATCCTCAAAGAAAAGAAATTCCAACCAAAAATTTCATATCCCACCAAGCTAAGCTTCATAAGGGAAGGAGAAATAAAATCTTTCTCAGACAAACAAACACTAAAGGAATGTGTTACCACCAGACCAGCCTTACAAGAGGTCCTTAAGGAAATGATAAACATAAAAACAAAAGATCAATACTTGCTACCACAAAAACACACTAAGGACATAGCTCACAGACAACTTAAAGTGATTACACAATCAAGTCTACAAAACAACCAGGTAACAAGATGATGACAGGATCAAAATATCACATATCAATACTAACCCTGAATACCAATGATCCAAATGCCCCATTTAAAAGGCATAAAGTGGCAGGCTGGATAAAAAGACAAGACCCAACAGTCGCTATCTTCAAAAGACCCATCTCACATGTAATGATGACTCTAAGTAAAGACATGGAGAAAGAGCTAACAGGCAAACAGAAAACTAAAAAAGAGCAGGAGTTGCTCATCTTATATTGAATAAAACAGACTTTAAACCAACAACAATCATGAAGGACAAAGAAGGGCATTATATAATGAAAAAAGGTTCAATTCAACTAGAAGACTTAACTATCATAAAGATATATACACCCAACAGTGGAGCACCCAGATTCACAAAACAAGTTCTTTTTGACCTACAAAAAGACATAGACAACCACACAATAATAGTAAGGTACTGTAACACCCCACTGATAGCTTTAGACAAATCATCAAGGCAGAAAACTAACAAAGAAATTTTGGACCTACACTTGACACTCAACCATTTGGACCAAATAGATACCTATAGAATACTCCACCCCCAACCCAAACCACAGAATACATATTCTTCTCATGTACACTTAGAACGTATTCAAAAATCAACCACATGTTCGGCCATATAGCAAGTCTGAGTAAATTAAAAAAAAACTGAAATAATACCAAGCATACCCTTGGACCACAGGGCAATAAAAATGTAAATCAATACCGATAAGATCTCTCAAAATTACACTAATATGTGGAAATTAATCAACTTGCTCCAGAATAACTCTTGGGTGAATGACAAAATTGAGGCATAGATCAAAACATTTTTTGAAATTAAAGAAATTAAAGATACAACTTCCCAAAACTTTTGGTGCAGCCAAAGCAATGTTAAGATGAAAGTTTATAGTATTAAATGCCTTCATCAAGTAGTTAGAAAAGTCTCAAATTGATGATTTAACATCACACCTAGAGGAACTAGAAAAAAATGAACAAACCAACTGCAAATCTAGCAGGAAAAAAGAAATATCTAAAACCAGAGAAGAACTGAATGAAATTGAGATGCAAAAGACCATACAAAAGATGAAACCGAGAGTTGATTATCAAAGGAACAGACAAGACTGATAAACCACTAGCTAGATTAACAGAGAAAGAAAAAAGAGAAGATCCAAATAAATGCAATCAGAAATTACGAAGATGACATTACAATTGATTAGACAGAAATATAAAAAGATCCTCAAAGGGTACTGTAAACACCTCTGTGCACACAAATTAGAAAATTTAGAGGAAATAGACAAATTCCTGGAAATACACAACCTCCCAAGATTGAAACAGGAAGAAAGTGAAAACCTGAACAGATCGATAACAAGTTCTGAAATTGAATCTGTTATAATAAAAAAAAACCTATCAAGAAAAATGTCCTGGACAAGATGTATTTACAGCCATATCCTACCAGATAGATAAATGAGAACTGGTACCAATCATACTGAAACTATTCCAAAATATCAACAAAGAGGGACTCCTCCCTAACATATTCTACGAAGCCAGCATCATCCTGACATGAAAATCTGGCAGACACAATGAAGAAAAGAAACTACAGGCCAATATTCCTGATAAACACTGACACAAAAATCCTCACCACAATACTAGCAAACAGAATCCAGCAGCACAATAACAAGTTAATACACCACAATCAAGTAGGCTTTATCTCTGGGATGCAAGAGTGCTTCAACATAAATAAATCAATAAATGTGATTCACCACATAAACAGAATTAAAAGCAAATACAGTATGATCATCCCAATAGATGTAGAAAAGGCTTCAGTAAAATCCAACATCCCTTCATGATAAAAACCATCAACAGACTAGGCATTGAAGAAACATACCTCAAAATAATAAGTTATCTATGACAAACTGAGAATGAACATCATACTGAACAGGCAAAAGCTAAAATCATTGCCCTTGAGACCTAGAATAAGACAAGGATGTCCATTCTCACCATTCCTATTTCACATAGTACTGAAAGTCATAACCAGAGCAATCAGGTAACAGAAAAAAGTAAAATGCATCCAAACAGGAAAAGAATTAGTTAAACACTATCTCTCTTTGCTGATGATATGATTCTATACAGAGAAATCACTAAAGACTCTGCCAAAAGGCTCCTGAAACTGATAAACAACTTCAATAAAGTTTCAGGATACAAAATCAGTGTACAAAAATCAATGGCATTGTTATATATCAATAATGACCAGGCTGAGAGTCAAATAAAGAACATAATCCCATTTACAATAGCCACAAAGAAAATGAAAAACCTAGGAATACAGCTAACCAAGAAGGTGAAAGATCTCTACAATGAGAACTGCAAAATACTGCTGAAAAAAATCAGAGATGACACAAATAAGTGGATAAACCTTCCATGCTTATGGATTTGAAGAAAAAATATTGTTAAAATGGCCATGCTGTCCAAAGCAATTTACAAATTCAATTATAGTTCTATCAAACTACCAATATCATTTTCCACAGAAATAGGAAAAAGGATTCTAAAATTCATATGGATCCAAAAAAGAGCCTAAATATCCAAAGCAATTCAAAGCAAAAAGAACAAAGATGGAGGTATCACATTACCCATTTTCAAACTATACCATAAGGCTATAATAACCAAAACAGCATGGTACTGGTACAAAAATAGACACAGACCAATAGAACAAAATAGAAAACTCAGAAATAAAGGCACACACCTACAATTATTGATCTTACACAAGGCCAACAAAAACAAGCAAGGACAAAGGACTCCCCATTCAATAAACGATGTTGGGATAACTGGCTAATTACATGGAGAAGAATTACATTGGACTCTACCTTTCACTATAGATGAAAATTAACTCAAGATGGATCAAAGATTTTAATGTAAGACCCCATACTACTAAAATCTTAGAAGACAACCTAGGAAATACCTTTCTTGATATAAGCTTTGGCAACAAATTTTTTTAAGGCCCCCAAAACAATTACAACAAAAAACAAAATTGACAGTGTGACCTAATTAAACTAAACATCTTTTGCACAGAAAAAGTAACTATTACTAGAGTAAACAGACAGCCTATGGAATAGGATAAAATACTCACAAACTATGCATCTGACAAAAGTCTAAAGTCCAGAATCTACAAGGAACTTTAAACAAATCAACAAGCAAAAATCCAAATAACTCCTTTAAAGAAAGGCCAAAGGACATGAACACATACTACGAGAAAGAAGATGTATTGGTGGCCAGCATATGAAAAAATGCCCAACATAGCTAATCATCAGAGACAAGTCAATCAAAACCACAATGAGATACAGTCTTATACTAGTCAGAATGGTGATTATTGAAAAGTAAAAAAAAAAAAAAAAACAGATGCTAATGAGGCTGTGAAGAAAAAGGAAATACGTGTACACTGTTGGCAGTAATGCATATTAGGTCAGCCACTGTAGAGGGCAGTTTGGAGACCTCTCAAACTACTTAAAACACAGTTCCCATTAAATCTAAAAGTTCCATTGCTGGGGATAATAAATTGTTCTAACAAAAAGGCACATGCACTCACATGTTCATTGCAGCACTATTCACAATAGCAAAGACATGGAATCAACCTAGGTGCCCATCAAATGGTGGATTAGATTTAGAAAAGTAGTATATATACACCATGAAATACTATGCAGTCATAAAAATGAACAAAATAATATCCTTTGCAGCAACATGGATGCAGCTGGAAGCCATTACACTAAGCAATTTTAGGTAGAAACAGAAAACCAAATTCCACATATTCTCACTTATAAGTGGGAGTTAAACATTGAATACATATGGAAAAAAGATAGGAACAATAGACACTGGAAACTACTAGAGTAGGAAAGGAGGGAGGGGCAAGAGCTGAAAAACTAACTATTGGGTATTATGCTCACTATCTGGGTGACAGGATCACCTGTACTCAAATCTCAGCATCACTCAATACACCCACATAACAAACCTGCACATGCACCCCCAAATACAAAATCTAAACAAAAAGTAAAATTGAAAGGATAAAAAATAAAAATAATACTTGCATTGCACAATATAAAAATAAGTATTAAAAGTCATGTTAATAATTGTAAAATTGAAAATTTTCTTTAGTTAGAGCAGTATTAAATAGGAAAATACTAGCACACACATACACACAAAATCTATGACAAGTTGAGGGACCAAAGACAAAAGAAAAAAGCCTTATCTTTTAGTACTTTTAACAGCTTTTTTCATGGTTTTTGAACAAAAGATCCTACATTTTCATTTGATAATGGGCCATGCTAATTATGTCAATGAAAGACTTTAACCAATTTATTTACAAATGGAGACTAATGAGCCTGTCACATACCAAAATCTGTAGGGCATACCCAAAGTAAAATGAACTATATCCTTAAAGACAGATCATTGTAGTCTTAAATATATCTAATTAAAATTAAGAAAGAATAGCTGGGGGCAGTGGCTCACACCTATAATCCCAACACTTTGGGAGGCCAAGGTGGGTTGATCACCTGAGGTCAGGAGTTGGAGACCAGCTTGACCAACATGACGAAATTCCATCTTTACTAAAAATACAAAAATTAGCTGGGTGTGGTGGTGGGCGCTTGTAATCCCAGCTACCTGGGAGAATTGCTTGAACCCAGGAAGCGGAGGTTGCAGTAAGCCAAGATCATGCCATCGTGCTCCAGCCTGGACTGGGCAACAAGAGCGAGATTCCATCTCAAAAAAATAAAAAAATAAAAAATAAATAAATAAATAAAAATAAATGAGCTAAGCATACAACTAAGCGTTCAGCTCAATGGACTGAAAATAGAGCAAAGTAACACAAAAATACATAGGAGCTTAATATGAAAGAAAGGCAGAAAATAAGAAATAATAAAATACAAATATAAGAAAATAAGTAAGACGAAAAGCTTTCTGTTGAGAAAATGAAAGATTTTGTGGTATGTCTGATAAACAGCAAAGAGCAAAAACATAAAGACTGATAAAGTGGGAATAATTAACAAGGAGAGTATTTAAAATGAGAATGATATAATATTAATAAGTTTACATAAATAAATTTCAAATTAATAATGTTCTAAAATATATAAATTACCAAATTAGGCTCCATAAAAAATAGAAAACATGAAGTAATATATATAAATAAAAGAAATGAGAAATAATTTCAAGATTTAGTCATAAAAAAAAGCATGTGCAAATGTCTTTATGGAAACAAATATCTGGGGAGATGATAAAATCTATGTAACTTTACAGTTACTTCCAGTACAAAAAAATGAAGGCAGTTAATCACTCTGAAATACATATTACATTATCAGATAAAACAACAAAAATAATATAATTACCACAATAGTTCTAAATAAATTTTGAATATAATCTAATATCCATAAATGATTTAAATTTTAAAAATAGTAAACAAGAAATTGGGAAGAAAAAAACCTTTAACTTCAGAGTGAAGTACCAGAAGTATTTCCATTTAAGGGAGGAGACCACCCCTCATATTGTCTTATACCCAATTTCTGCCTCTAAAGAAAGAAGAAATAAACAATAAAAGGCAGAAATGAAATCCACAGGCAGACAGCCCGGCACCACACCTTGGGCCTAGTAGTTAAAGATCGACCCCTGACCTAATCTGTTATGTTATCTGTAGATTATAGACATTGTACAGAATAGCACTGTGAAAATCCCTGTCTTGTTCTGTCCTGTTCTAATTACTGGTGCATGCAGCCCCCAGTCATGTACCCCCTGCTTGCTCAATCCATCACGACCCTCTCACGTGGGCCCCCTTAGAGTTGTGAGCCCTTAAAAGGGACAGGAATTGCTCACTGGGGGAGCTTGGCTTTTGAGACGTGAGTCTTGCTGATGCTCCTGGCCGAATTGCTCACTCGGTAAGCTCAGTTTTTGAGACGTGAGTCTTGCCGATGCTCCTGGCCGAATAAAGCCCTTCCTTCTTTAACTAGGTGTCTGAGGGGTTTTGTCTGTGGCTCGTCCTGCTACACATTAAACTCAGAAATAAGCTAAAATTTTCTGCTATTATTTCCACTCCTCAATATTATACTAAAAGATATGTTAATAAGATTTTTTAAATTAAAGAAATATAAGTATAAATATAGGGAACAAATAAAATATTGTTTTCATTTGATAGTATGGTTTATCTAAAACTGGAAAACTCATAAGAGAGTTTTATATGGAATCTAGACACAAGATTAAATCATCAATATTAATTTTTTAAAAATATAGAAAATTAATTACACTTAGTGTAACAACAAAATTTCAAAGAAAAGCATAAACCTTTGAGTCTAGTGGACTTTATTGATGAATCTGGAGAGATTGAAAAAATAGAAGTAATGTGTTCTTTACTAGAATAATACCATAAAGATGTAATTATCTTTCAAATAAATGTATACATGCAATGCAAGACTAATGCAAATCTCATGAAAATATTTCATGTAACTTGACAAACTGATACTAAATAATATGGAAAAGGAAACATGTAAGAATAATTTACAATATTTTGAAACAGAAAGAAAAATTGAAGTGCCTTCCTAGATACCAAAGCATATATAAAACTTTATCATGACTGTAACAATCTGGAAAATTACATCAGTGAAGTGTAGTGGATAGTGTGAAATGTACCTGTAGAAATTTGGAATTTTAGTTTGATCAAAAAAGAATGCACTATTCAATGAATTGTTTTAAGGCAACTGTCTATCCATTTGGAAAACATATTTATATTTCTACCTCACATCACATACAAAAATATATGCTGGATGAAATAAAGAGCTGAATATGTGCAATAAAGCTATTAATGTACTGGAAGTAACTGTAAAGTTCTTTAAAAATATTTTTTTTTAAAGTTCTTTAAAATATTTTTTTATAAAAATAAAGCTTGAGAGATTTGTTTTATAAATATACAATTTCTATAAGATAAGTTACCATTGTAGTGTTAAGGACAAGTAACAAACCAAGGAAATAACAAATACAATGTATTCTAACCCAACTGAGACATAAACAAAGCAGTCAGGCTGACGGAGATCAAAATGTCACATATTTTTTGTGATAAAATCATTGGAAGACTTGGGATTAGGTGTGAGGGAGAAATGATTTTGTTATCACTGTTTGCAGAATTAAACTTACCATGTCGTAGGTAGAAATGAACAATTATAGACCCCCTTCCACTCCCCATGGAATGCTGGCCCCTCTAAAGCTAATGGCAAAGAGGAGAAAAGCAAAATACATTTTTTTCTGGAGACAGGCAAGTACTAAATAAAAGATGGCAAAAGGCTGAAAAGAAACACATCAATCTAATAATGAGGGTCCCCCTAGGGAAAAGAGCCTGGTAATGGGAACAGTGAAGGCAAGCTTTCTTATATTATTTATTTTTTTAAATTTATAATAAATATGTATGCATTCTTTGGTGATTAACAATTTAGGTGGAGAGACATAACAAGAGCCCTGGCTTCAAGTCTCGGATTTGCTAACAAGTGGAGTTATCTTCGAGAATGAACTCCATCAGTTTGGACCCTAATTCAATACTGGTTCAATAGCAGAAACAATTACAAGGTAACCAGGTGACCCTTTTCAGCCCTGAAATTTTCAAACATCCTAGTAAAAAGATATGGGAATTTAGGGCCAACGTTTCCTACAAGAAAGGGCTTGATATCCACTTGACTCCAACAGCCCCAGCCACATGCCCACAGCAGGTGTACCAAATGTTCATGGCTAGTGGCACTCAAGATGAAACTTTTGCTCATTAAATATGTAGGTTATTGCCACCTCTTTTTACGACCTTCCATTGATTGATGAGTGAGAAGGAGAGCTGTCTATCCAGTGACCCAAGGGCTGCATAAAGTGGTCCCTGGTCAGACCTGCTGACTGCTCTTCCTTTGCCCTCTGGGAGCCAGAGGCCTCTTCCAGATTATCTCATTTAAATTCCTATGAGTCTCTGCATATCTCCAATTAGATTGAAAGCTTCTATTTAGAAGGAATTGTGCCTGGAACAGTTGCTATGAGCTCAGGCTTTGAAGACCTGAGTTTTGACTTGGGCTTAACCACTTCTTGGCTGAAGGTGACCTTAGGGAAGTTATTTAAACATCTCCCTATGATCAGTGTTTTCATTTGTGAAGGATTGTTTTAAGGATTACATAAGGTATGCTATGCAGGTTAAGTATTTGTCTCACAGTAGTCTTGCATTATTATTGTAAAAGTTAGAAAATAAAAAAATAACAATTCAAAATGAACATTTACTATTTGTCGGGTCCTTTTAAGAGCTGACTTTACAAGTTGTGAGATAGTATATTTGTGGCCAAGTATCAGAGAAGCAACCTAATACTTGGAGATGTCAAAGGTCTTTGTTCTAACACTTGTGCTCTGACTTTCCAGCTGTGTAACCTTGAACAAGTTACTTGAACTCTCCATACGTTGGATTCCTAATATGTAAAATAGAGACTAAAATGTGTCATTTACAAGGCATTGTGCCTGCACCCAATAAGTATTCAATAAATACTGTAAAATAAATTAAAGCTCCAAATGCAGGGCAAATGGTAAAGTTACATGAATGTTACACCATCTCTTTCATATATTTGATCAATATCATCTTCCTGGTAAGTTCTACCCCGGCCATCCTATTTTAAATCATACCCCATCTCCACCTCTTCCTGATTTCCCTCCTGATCTTTCCAAGATATGATAGAATTTTCATTTTATGTTTCTTGTTCATTTCTCCCTCTACCCTATTATAATAAAAGCTCCAGCACTGCTCTCTCCCGTCTACCTTACATATTATAGGTATTTGACAATATCTGTTGAATTGTTGAATAAATAAACCAATGAATGAATTATTGAAAGTCCCTGCACATCCATCTCCTCTTCTCCTCTCTCTTACATCTTTGAAGTACAAAATAGGTTTTTCACCAAATGTGTGTGTCAACATGTCAATATGTAAAGTTAAATGTATTTAAACAAACATGTATCTCCTTAATTCTGTGGGCAGGGGGCATAGTGGGGAACCCTGCCAGTATATGACACCTCTGTCAATGCTACACAAGCACTGAACTTAATACAGCAAAAACTCTTTTGTAACAGAAAAACGTACTGTTTTCTCTACGGGAAGCCTAAGATAATGCTGGAAGATGAAATTGCTTTGCCTGAGCAGTTTCGTTAGGTGCTACAAGCATGGGGAATGGCTTGCTGCTGAGTTGCTAGTAATACAAACACAGGCAGAGTAAGCAGGGATGAGAATCAAAGATGCAAAGACCTAGCTGAAATGATCCCACTTGACCTATTTGGTGACATCAGAACTTCTGGAGCTCAAGAGAGAAGTGCTGAAGAAATTCCAGGAGATTGTGATAGGCTAAGAAACCCTATGTCCACCACAGTTTTCCTCTTTGGGTACAAAAGGTGATCACAGCCTTTAAGGAGGGGTTCAAATTAACTTTCTTAGAAATTTTCTCCATTTCCCCAGCAATTATCTACTATTCTTTTTCCATCATTGTAATACAGTAATTGCAATGTGTTTAACGAAAGGCACCATTAGTAATTATTTTTAAAACAGTTTTACTGAGTCAATACCAATTGGTATCACATCTAACATCTGCCCCTGTGTATCCTGGCACTGTGAAGGACCAACTAGCAGGGGAAGTAATTACCTGAAAGTACAGCCACAGGGATCTTCAGAGAATGGCAGCACCCTCAGACTGCATCCTAATGAGTAGCCTTTTAATCTTCACCTCCACCTCTTATCACTACTTCCATAACACGAAGCATTTCCTAATTAGGATCATCATATCAGGTGACAAGATAGAATACAAATTATATTGAAAACCACAAAATAATACCAAATAAGAAGTTTGGTATGCTCCAATAGTACAATGTATGCAAACTTTTCACCCCAAAAGAAAATGATCTTCTTGTCCAGGAGGTGGAATAATTGGGCTACAGAGATTGAAGTCCTATGCCTCTCAACTTCTTGCTCATATACTGCCCTGCCCTTCAATTCATATGTCCTCATAATACTCAACTGGAATCTCCCCTACCTATAGATACTGTAAATACTAAGTAAAGCAAAGGCTGCATCATTACATTAGTAGTTAAAAACAAAACTAGAGAGGATATGTTTATGTCTGCAATGCTTGTTGGCTCTGACTTGGTAACCGGCATCCAGAAACAGGAAATTACAAAACAGTTTAAGGTTCATCTTTTGTCCATGATCTAAATCTCTAGGTAATAAGGGAGGATTTTGTTTGTTTGTTTGTTTGTTTATTAAAGAGCATTTGATTTCTTTGGATATGGATTTTATTTGAAGGTTTGTTATTTTAGAAATGTTATGTACTTTCTGTTTAAGTATCCTACTAGAAAGATTAAAACAAAAAAATAAAAATGCATTGATCTGGAATCTTGGATTTTTACCCCCTCACAAGCAGTAATATTTAATGATCTGTTAAAATGGAGTTTTTGGAAGGGTTTTTTATTATGCACAAACAGCAGGGAACCCTTTAGAATGGCTTCTCTTGCAATGTGGAATAGAGAAGCTCTGTGATGGGTTGGAGCACTTAATAAGAGAACATGAGATTCAGAACTTCTGTTCAAAGGCGAGATACCCCTAGGACATATCAGGTTCAAATATGATTTTCATCTCTTTTATTTCACCCTATTGAACTAGCAAACATTTTACTTTATAGAGTTTAGAAAAAGATCTCCTTTCTTCTTCTATTACCACATACATAATTTGTTCTCTTTCTCTGTTTCTCTCACCATGTATAGAGATGAAGGTAGATACAGCTACACACACACACACACTCACACCTCCCCCAGACACTCACACCCACCCACACACACACAGATGACTGATTGATTGATTGATTGATTGATGTAATCATAATGAACATAGATATAGACATAGACATACCAGCATTCATTGAGCTTGTTCTACTTGCTAGACGCTATTCTGGATTCCTTACATACATTTCTATTTTGTGCATGATTACTCAGTTCATTGTGTGTTAACATTGGATGTGAACATTTTCAGGAATGGTAGGACTTGAACTGACAAGAACAAGTAAGTGAGAAAAATACAATAAAATTTAAGACTGTGAATGAAAAGCAAAAAACAAAAAATAAATAGATGGGAAGAGATGCATTAAGGAACCTGCAGAGATTGAGGTAGTAAAAATGTAAAATTAGCTAACTATAAAAAAAGCTACACTATGGAGACTGATGGAGATTATAGAGTTCTGACTAAATAACTTTTTGAGTTGAAAGTGGCTGTGAGTCTTCGAGAGGAAGAAATGCTACTTAAAAAGTGGAGCTCTAAGAGAGACCAGAAAGCAAATTAACCTATCTGAATTCAGTTTGAGATCTTCCTATTTGAATGCCCAACATATATTATCCTGGGCATTATGTAAATATTCAACAGTTAACCATACCATACCTTCTCAACATAATTTTTTTCCCTGAAAGTATATTCTCTTTCTCTGTGAAATGTTTGAGTGTCTTCAGTAAATATGAATCCTTTAAAATTTTTGGAAGTCAGATTATTACAGTAATCAGCTTTCCCAGTTATCTAATCCTATCTTGTATTTCTGTGGCAATAAAATAATACGCTAAGGCATTTTATCTTATACATGTATTGTCTATCAGTCATAGCATTTTTGAAAGCGAGAAGATAATCTGGACAATGCTTTTATAAAATAACCAAGGAAGAAGTCTAATCCAATGAGGTTATATAACAATTAGGAAATTACAAAACAGTTTGTTATAAAAGGAAGTGGTTGTTTTACTGTTATTTCATTCTTTTTGTCTGCCTCAAAATACACCTATCCACCATGCATTCATATAATCACACAGGAAACGTTTTTTTACTAAAAACTCCCATAAGATTTCAGTTAAATCTGATAAATGAATGCTGGAAGAAAGAGCTTCCTGAGTGGGAAAATAAGAAGGGGATAAAATCAATTTCCTGTAGTAATATAGAGATGAGACACAACCTCATTTATGATAGGAAGACAGGAGGGAGGGGCACCACTTTCCTCTTTTAAAGTATGCCTGGAAGCTAGGGCCTGGAGCCAGACACTAAGCAGTTCTATTCCTAGGAGAGTTTCTGCTTCAAGCTATAAGAGAGAAAGATGTAGGAAAGCTTGCTCTCTGAAGGTGGGCAGAGCATTAATGTCATCGTCAATAGCAGTAACAGCAGGACTAGGCATGCAGGCAAGTTAAGACTGTAGCAGAGAGGAAGTTCACCAGTCCTCTAGAGGCAGCAATGTGTTTCTCATGACTTTGCCTGATACTTGTACCCAGTGTTATATTTGACAAGGAGCTTTCCCTTTCACCAGTTGTTTATCCTTAAAATATCCTTATGACACCATTAGAATGAGGGAAATATTAGGCTCATTTTATTTATTTTTTAAAATTTTGTTATATATAAATTCATATATACAAAGTATATGTAACATGTGATATAATGAAGCATGATATCACAAACAATGGTTATCACACCAACAAGTGTAAGAACTAAACTTTGTCAGTAACCTTGAAGAAACCAGTGACTTCTCTCTAATGTCATACATCTACATATTTCATAAAGACGGCTGTTATCCTGAGTTTTTAAGTTAACTTTCCCTTGTTTGTAAATTATTTTAGTATACATAAACATGAACACATATATAATATTTGGTGTGGGTTTTTTTGTATTTTAGTTTAATAAAAATGCTGTTATAACTCATTAGTCTTTCTCAATTCAACACTATATTTCTAAGGGTCACCCATATTGTTGTGAGTTGCTATAGTTCACTCACTTTCACAGCTGTATATATGTTACTGTGTGAAAATACCTTATCTATCCTATCCTCTCATCAATGGTTATTGAGAGAGCTTCCAGTTTTTTGTTATTATGAACAGTGCTTTTGTGAACTTTCTAACTAATGCTTCCTGGTCGACATACACAAGAATTATGTAGAGTATATCATGAGCAGAAACAATACAACTTTATAAGATAAAGCCATTTTTTTAGATTGTCTTTGCTAATTTTTTGTCTGCTTAACTTATATATAATTAAAAGAGGAAATTAAAAATATCCCCAATGTTAGTAATCTGTAAAATTCCGTATGTGTATTTGTATATTTTATACTATTTGTTATAGTTATTTTATTATTTTCATTATATTTCATCATTATATAGTTTTATAGTATTTTTACCTTTCCGGAAAATTCAAATTTTTATAATTTTACAGTTTTCCTCTTTTTTTACCTAATATATTTGATACATTAAAAATTTATCATTCCATTTAAGTGATGTTTTTGAAACAACATTATACACAGAGAATAGATTTGGGATTGCCATAGGATAGAGACTAGGGTTGGTATGTGGCTATCGAAAGATAGCACAAGGGATATTTGTGGTAATAGAACAGTTCTTGTACCCTGAAAGTGGCGAGGGTTACATAAATCTACACATGCGATAAAATCACACAGAAATAAATGCACATAAAACCAGTGGAATCTGAACTAGGTCAGTGGATTGTACCAATGCTAATTTCCCAGTTGTGATACTCTAATTACTCAAGACTTTACCATTGGAAGAAATGCAGGGAGGGTACATAGGACCTCTCTGTATCATTTCTTGCAACTGCATATGAATCTACAACTACAGTCACCCCTTAGTATATGTGGGAAATTAGTTCCAAGACCCCTGCATATACCAAAATCTATACATATCTGAGTTCCATAGTTTGTTCTATGGAACTCACATAAACCAAAAGTTGGTCTTCTGTATATGTGCATTTTGGATCCCAAGAATACTAGATTTTCAATCAACATTTGGTTGGAAAAATCCGCTATGTGGACCAGCACAATTCAAACCCATCTCGTTCAAGGGTCAACTGTATTTCAAAATAAAAACTTTAAATTCAAAAAAAATTCCAGTGCTTTCTTTTTTTAGACTATACCTGGTACTTCTTTTTCCATTCTTTTACACTTAAAATTTATGTTTCCTTATGTTTTAGATATGTCTCTAGTAAACATTGTTTAGTTGGAATTTCATGTTTTAATCTCATCTAAAAGTCTATAAATTGTAGCTGGCAATTTCAGTCCATTTATATTTATTGTGATTACTGACAATAACTGGTTTACTAACATCTCATCTTTTCTTTTTCTTCATTTATTTTATTTATTTTTATTATTATTATTATACTTTAAGTTTTAGGGTACATGTGCACAATGTGCAGGTTAGTTACATATGTATACATGTGCCATGCTGGTGTGCACCCATTAACTCGTCATTTAGCATTAGGTATATCTCCTAAAGCTATCTCTCCTCCCTCCCCCCACCCCACAACAGTCCCCAGAGTGTGATGTTCCCCTTCCTGTGTCCATGTGTTCTCATTGCTCAATTCCCACCTATGAGTGAGAATATGCGGTGTTTGGTTTTTTGTTCTTGCAATAGTTTACTGAGAATGATGATTTCCAATTTCATCCATGTCCCTACAAAGGACATGAACTCATCATTTTTTATGGCTGCATAGTATTCCATGGTGTATATGTGCCACATTTTCTTAATCCAGTCTATCATTGTTGGACATTTGGGTTGGTTCCAAGTCTTTGCTATTGTGAATAGTGCCACAATAAACATACGTGTGCATGTGTCTTTATAGCAGCATGATTTATAGTCCTTTGGGTATATACCCAGTAATGGGATGGCTAGGTCAAATGGTATTTCTAGTTCTAGATCCCTGAGGAATCGCCACACTGACTTCCACAATGGTTGAACTAGTTTACAGTCCCACCAACAGTGTAAAAGTGTTCCTGTTTCTCCACATCCTCTCCAGCACCTGTTGTTTCCTGACTTTTTAATGATTGCCATTCTAACTGGTGTGAGATGGTATCTCATTGTGGTTTTGATTTGCATTTCTCTGATAGCCAGTGATGGTGAGCATTTTTTCATGTGTTTTTTGGCTGCATAAATGTCTTCTTTTGAGAAGTGTCTGTTCATGTCCTTCGCCCACTTTTTGATGGGTTGTTTGTTTTTGTCTTGTAAATTTGTTTGAGTTCATTGTAGATTCTGGATATTAGCCCTTTGTCAGATGAGTAGGTTGCGAAGATTTTCTCCCATTTTGTAGGTTGCCTGTTCACTCTGATGGTAGTTTCTTTTGCTGTGCAGAAGCTCTTGAGTTTAATTAGATCCCATTTGTCAATTTTGGCTTTTGTTGCCATTGCTTTTGGTGTTTTAGACATGAAGTCCTTGCCCATGCCTATGTCCTGAATGGTAATGCCTAGGTTTCCTTCTAGGGTTTTTATGGTTTTAGGTCTAACGTTTAAGTCTTTAATCCATCTTGAATTAATTTTTGTATAAGGTGTAAGGAAGGGATGCAGTTCCAGCTTTCTACATATGGCTAGCCAGTTTTCCCAGCACCATTTATTAAATAGGGAATCCTTTCCCTATTGCTTGTTTTTCTCAGATTTGTCAAAGATCAGATAGTTGTAGATATGCGGCGTTATTTCTGAGGGCTCTGTTCTCATTTTTACTTTGTTTCACTTTTCCTTTGCATTCACTCTTCTTTTGTCTTTGTTTTTTGTTTTTGTTGTTTGTTTGTTTTTTGAGATGGAGTCTCGTTCTGTTGCCCAGGCTGGAGTGCAGTGGCACGATCTCGGCTCACTGCAAGCTCCGCTTCCCCTGTTCACGCCCTCCTCCTGCCTCAGCTACCCAAGTAGCTGGGTCTACAGGCGCCCGCCACCATGCCCGCTAATTTTTTGTATTTTTTAGTAGAGACGGGTTTCACCATGTTAGCCAGGATGGTCTCGATCTCCTGACCTCGTGATCCGCCCGCCTCAGCCTCCCAGAGTGCTGGGATTACAGGCATGAGCCACCGCGCCCAGCCTTCTTTTTTTTATTGACCAAAATTTTCAATTATATTTTATTCTTGTTTCATATTTTTATTCAACCAATTTAGGATTACAAAGTCTGTTTTTATTCTTTTAGTCCGTATGTAAATTTACTATGAACATGTAATATATTTAGATATTAGGAAAGGTTATGCAATTTTTTTAAGCAACACATGTAATAAGTGGCAGGGGTGGCAGTAGAACTCATAACTTCTAATTCCAATTCCAGTGTTTCTTCTGTTTGTTAAAATATTACAATTGACTTACATAAATGAAGTTCATTATTATCTGCTCCTATGAACTAAACATGTAGCATAATATGAATTTTCCAATTAGTCATCTTTAATGTATGTTCATTTGTATAGTTCAGTTATTGTTAATGTTTATAAGTTTTATCTGCATATCTAAAATGAAAAATCCCTGAGGTATAAGGGCAACATACCTACTCTCATACCTTTACTCTTTTATCCCTCGAATATCTAAGCAAATTTTTTGCACCAACACTTGTTGACAGACTGTTTATAAATCAATATGAGCCATATATTTGGGCTCAGTACATACAACCCAAAATATGACTAGAGGAGATGTGAATATGCCTCCTTAAAATGTGGCATACTGATTATTTTGAGCTGGTTATGTTGGGAAACCACAGGCCCAGGAGTAGCTCCGAAAAACTCCCCTTTTGTAAAGAAATTTACATCTATAAAGAAAATTTTCATTAGTAAGGGTATCTATACCAGAAAGAGAACAGGTCTCAGCCAACTTTTATCAGCTGAGGGTCTTTTATATGCCTAACAATGCAACCTTTACTCACCATACATTTCTTCCCTTCACCTTCCCATAATTTAGTGCTACCCACTTATTCATTTCTGTAAGCCCCAAGCTCCTATTCTTTTCTAAAAAGCTCAGGATCCTACATAAGTTTCAATCATCTGGCCCTTCTTTGAATCTCATATTTTGTAGGACTCCTGTGTGTATGGATGCAATGAAAATTGTTTTTTCCAGTTAATCTGTTTTATGTCAATTTAGTTTGTAGCCCAGCCAAAGGAGCTAGGAGGATAGAGAGGGAAAATATTTGTTTCTCCCCTACACATGTAAACTCTTTAGCTCCTGCTTTCTTTACTCTGTCTCTCGTTTCCGTCTACTTTAGGCAGTGTCTCAAGTATACAAAAATATAATCTCCTCCATATCAAAGGTCTTCTCAGTTCTGCTTAAAGAGGAAACCACATATATCAATAACCTGTACATACAGTAATAAGAACAATGATACACAGCTTTGTGTTTTACCAGTATAAAATTAAATCTATAGCAAACTATTAAATAATACAATAAAACATCGTAACCCAGAGATAAAATGAAACCGCCTTTGCAAAAATTATAACTGAGAAGATTATGATGGTGAAAGAGATCTGACCTAACCGACCCCATGTTGGTTCCAAGCTGTCCTTGTTCATTGCTGTGCATAGGCTGAACTAACTTTGGGAGAAACTTAGTTTATAGTTTAACTTTGAAACAAAGTCGGTAACAGTCCTTTCCCAAAACAAACTGCCTTCCTGCCTGAAGACTAGACTCCCTTTTTAGAACTAACCAATTAGCCACAAGATGAAAAGTAATAGTTTAGGAGTCTTGCATCTGGAGGCTGCAAGATTCTGAACCTCCCCAAACTGCTCCTGGGGAAAACATCACCATTGTAAAACCTAAGATCAGTACTTGAGATATTTTGCAGACTCTATATTTGACAAATCAGCTGGCACCATTCAAATCAATAAAATGGATCATCTAGTCTTGTGGCCCCCACCCAGGAAGTGACTCAGCTCAAGAGGGCAGCTTTGACTCCCTGTGGTTTCCAATCAATCAACACTCCACACTTTCTGACCCCTTACCCACCAAATTATCTTTAAAAACCTCCATCCCTGAGTTTTCAGGGAGACTGATTTGAGTAATAATAAAACTCTGGCCTGGTCTCCTGTACAGCCAGCTCTGTGTGAATTAAAGTCTCTCTCTGTTGCACTTTTCCTGTCTTGATAAATTAGCTCTGTCTAGGCAGCAGGCAAGGAGAACCTGTTGGGCAGTTACAAAAATATGGTTCATTTTAAAGGATTTTTTCTATTTAAAAATATAGATGAATCATAATTCAATTCTAAATAAAATTTATATAAAATGAATTATTGACTAAGAAATAGAAAATAGGATCTTAGTTGACCTCATGATTGTGACTGTTAATAACATTCTTTTAAATCATTTATAACTTTTATAAGGAAACTTTTATCAGTTGTAATTGAAAACTAAAGGCATTTAAATTTCCCATTTCTATACTCTAATTGTGATACTTAATTAGGAGGTCAATAAGTCAAATCTTTAATTCAGAATTCTTCAGAGACTTAACAGATAAGACTGCATGGACTTGATCATGAATTTTAGCCAAGGTCTGTATTGAGAACTAGTTATTTTCCCAATTTGTAACAAATCATTAACCTAACACAGAGATTTAATGAATCCAAAACTACATAATACAAAAACGCCTTCTGGAAACTAGGGGACCAATATTAACCTGTCTAGTTCTCCTGAAAAGAAAGAGCTCAAACATGTGAAAAGAGTAGGGTCTGCCTTAACTGATACATCTTTCTTAGATTATAAGCCCAGAAACAGGTACCCTGTGTGATGTCACATGTAATAAGAAGCTTTAAAAAGTACCTAAAGGCTAAAAATATGGTGAGGTACAGAAGGAGGCAACTGTTAATATTCACTGAAACCAAAAGGCACTTTAAAATTTTATTAAATATATAATATAATATATAGAGAGACTGAATGAAAGAAAGTAGCATAGTAGCAGGAAATTAGGATTTGTGAAAATTATCTCCGCTATTAAATTTTTCTGAGTGGCAATTCTAAACAAGAGTTTATAACAATATTGGGAGTTCACTATGCTATAGATACAATCAGTATAAATATCTTAGAATTTCAAAATTTAGTTTTCTAATTCCCATTAGCTAAAGTGCCATCTAAATTCATAGATATGGGTGGGTATGTTCAAATGTTGGTTTTCCACCTTTTACCACTTTATACAGTAAGTAGATATATTAAATCGTATTGTGATATTATTACTAGGTTTTGCTGGGATTAAAAGATAAATAACAGTAACAATCATAAGGGCAACTAAGATCCTATTTTCTAACCTCAAAAAGTACAATATACTGACACAATAAAGTAGAAGGCACTATTAATCCAATACCCGAACCTGATAAGGTAGAAGGCACTGTTATCATAATTAATGAAGATATCCCAATATTTCTGAATGAATAGGAAGTAGGATATAGGGTAGTGTCTGGGGCTGTGGGAAGATGAAAACCATACACACAGTTCAATTGTGATTTTTCACTTCAGGATGAGAGAAGTTAAAAAAAAATATTTTCTGTTATTGCAAAACAAAACCTGTGTGTCACAAGATCAGGCCTCAGAATACCAAAAGAAAAAAAGTTCATGAACAGGACTTGAACAGTTCATATACATTGAAGTCATCACTGACTTCCATCACAGTAGCAACTTCAGTCTGTTCTGGCTATTTTGTTTGTTGTAAAATTTTGTATATGTATGCATTCATGAGTGTGCATGAGACAGATGGCACAAGTGACTCTATACACTTCAAAAGTTATTTTTTTTTTGTCAAAGGAGATGCATCTTTCTTGGTCTAAAGATAAAGTGACCTTCCCACTAATCTAGAAATAATTGCTAAATGCAAACATGCACCTATGTCTCTCTTTCTCATATGAGGTAGCAATGAACAATTTTTTTAAAAAACTAACCTTTAGAACTCTATGAATGATAGAAGATTTGAGAAAAGTCAAGCTGGAATCAAGGGTCATCCTACTATGCAGAGTAAAGTGAGTAGTTCTCACCAGGGCTTTCATTTGTTGAGAGCCCACTATGTGATACCTTATGGACTACAGTAAAAATTAGAAATTCCAGTTGGCAAATTCTCTTCACACACCCCCAAAATCATTTTAAAAAGAATATCTAAGACTCTTGGGAGAAAAATAAAGGAATCTCTTGTATTAACAGGCCACAGAAATAATTTTTCTTGACCCAAAATTAAGGGTGGAACTGGGGAAGTGTAGAGACTGTCAAATTGGTCTGTAGGAAGATTTTATTGGCTAAAAGAGAAAGAAAGAAACATTAGCACTCCACACAGAAGTCTCAAAAGGTAAGAAAATAGAATGAATAAGACTGTGATGGTTAAAAATATTAGGTGTCAACTGGATTAGATTGAAGGACGCCTAGATAGCTGGTGAAGTATTGTTTCCGGGTGTGTCTGTGAGGGTGCTGCCAGAGAAGATTAACATTTGAATCACTGGACTGCAGAAGGAAGACCCACCCTCAATGTGAGTGGGCACCATCCAACTGGTTGCCAGTGCGGCTAGAACAAAGCAGGCAGAAGAAGGTGGGATAAGCTAGCTTGCTGAGTCTTCTGGCTTTCCTCTTTCTCCTGTGCTGGATGCTTCCATCCATTCTTCCTGCCCTTGGACATCGGACTCCAGGTTCTTTGGCTTTTAGACTCCTGGACTTACACCAGTGGTTTGCCAGGGGCTCTCAGGCCTTTGGCCACAGACTGAAATCTGCACAGTCAGCTTCCCTACTTTTGAGGCTTTTGGACTCATTATGAGACACTACTGGCTTCTTTCTCCCTCAGCTTTCAGATGGCTTATCATGGGACTTCACCTTGTGATCACATAAGCCAATTCTCCTTAATAAACTACTTTTCATATACATGTATATTCTATTAGTTCTGTCCCTCTGCAGGACCCTGACTAACAGAGACCTACTATGTGATAGCACAACAGGGTGACCATAGTCAATAGTAACACTGTACATTTTAAAATGTCTTTTTTTTTTTTTTTTTTTTTTTTTTTTGAGATGGCGTCTTGCTCTGTCACCCAGGCTGGAGTACAGTGGCACAATCTCGGCTCACTGAAACCTCCACCTCCTGAGTTCAAGTAATTCTCCTGCCTCAGCTTCCTGAGTAGCTGGGATTATAGGCATGCACCACCACACCCGGCTAATTTTTGTATTTTTAGTAGAGACGGGGTTTCGCCACATTGGCCAGGCTGGTCTCGAACTCCTGACCTTAGGTGATCTGTCCGCTTTGGCCTCCCAAAGTGCTGGGAGTACAGGCATGAGCCACTGTGCCCAGTCTAAAATATCATAAAGAATGTAATTAGATTGTTTGTAACTCAAAGGATAAATGCTTGAGGAGATGGATACCCCATACTCCATGATGTGCTTATTTCACATTGCATGCCTGTATCAAAACATCTCATGTAACCCATAAATATATATGTATGTATATATATATATATGTATATATATGTGTATATATATATATATATATATACACACACAGTATGTACCTATGTACTCACAAAAATTAAGAAATAAATAAAGAAAAAAAATTTTTAAATGTGGCGTTCCAAAATATCCATGTTTGGTTACTGCTGCAAAATCAATGGCTTGCACAACTCTCCTTCCTAAAGCCCTATACTCTACTATTCCTGGGTCAGTATAGCCTAATTATACAAGAATTAGAGAAATACAATATAAAGTAAGATTTTGAGCTAAATAATAAATTATAATAAATTATAAAATCTTTCTCTGCTTCATGAAACTGTAACCAGATTCCTATGACACTGACTTTCATAACAGTGGAATGATGTTTTCCTAAGCATTCTTAGACAAGCAGTTTCATTCTTTTCCACTCAAAGCACATTGTTCACATGTTTCACATTGCAAAGCATGGCACCATCCTTTCCTGACTTATCCTCCATCACCTCTCCATGAGATAATAACACAGGTTCGCTTTATTCGCCTCAAAAAGTATTCTGAAGGAACCAAATCTGAAAATATCCTTGGTGGGTATTATATATTTCAATATGCTTCCTGATTTTATTCCCAATCCATTATTTTAAGAATTTACCTAGATAATATTTTTAAATGTCACAAGTATAATTTTATTCATTTAGAGCAGATAGAAGTGACAACACGAAACAAAAACCAACTAACAAATTCTACTTTTCAGTTGCTTTATGTTGTGGATTGAATTGTATATCCCCAAAAGGTATGTTGAAGTCTTAACTTCCTGTACCTGACAATGTGATCTTATTTGAAAATCCGGCCTTTGCCAGTATAATATAGCTAAGAGATGATCATATTGGACTAAGATGAGCCCTAATTGCTCTAATCTAATGACTGGTCTCCTTAAAGATGGGGGAAGTTTGGGGCCCACAAACATAGACACAGAGGGAAGAATGCCATGTGAAGATAGAAGCAGAGACTGGAGTTATACACCTGAAAGTCAAGGAATGCCAAGGACTGATGGCTGCCACCAGAATCAAGGATGAAGCTAGGGACGATTCTACTCTTAGTCGCAGAGGAAGCATGACTCCTTGACTTTAAACTTCTATTTTCCAGAACTATGAGAGAATAAATGCCTGTTGTTTTAAGCTGCCCAATTGTGGTGATTTGTTACAGTAACTCTAGGATACTAATGACTTTATAATTAAATATTTGTAATGATGGAAGCTATTAGAGATATTTTTTGGTCATCTCATCTGTATAAAAATAACATTTATTATAACTGTTCCAATGACTGATCTGTATCAGCGAGAATGAAGTTAGGATAATCTAAACGTTTTATCAAAGACAAATTATCTGTAAGTTTCAGGCAATACTAATGTATAATTTATGAATATAAAAATGTTGTTTTTTATTTCTAGTAAACAAAAACTATTATTTGAAGCATGCCTATTCTGTTTTAGAAATAATGGTGGGGATCTGAATAGTAAAGCAGGAAAGGTTAAATGAACTTCAAAGGCAGGACAGAGCCCTTCTTTATATGAATAAAGCCCTCCTTTATATTAATCCCAATGTTGTGCTTACAAGAGTTGACTACCACGTAGAGGTCTACAGAAAAATGGGATAGCTCAGGGTTTCTTTGAATATGGGGATATAGAGTGGGGGATAGACTACAGATAATCACAGTGATGATGAAAGATTTGCTTGTCTTTTCTACAGTAAAAGAGGCAAGTCTGGGAAGGATATACTTATGTTGTCTAACAACTAGAATGAAGTAGTAATAAAAAAGGAATTGATAAATCTTCAGAAGTGGGTGGAAAACACATAAGAAACATCTTTGAAGAGTTCACCAATATTTGATGAGGGGAAGGTGTGGTGGAAGGAACACCATCCTCTAAATCTGATCCTATCCAAAACACTAGTCACTGCCCTTTTCATATTCCTTTAATTAAGATGTGATCATCTAAATGTATGTATTACTAGACACTTTAATTCTGCAATCCACTAAGGAGCATTATGATTTTGACCTCTCTGTATTTCTCCCTCCAAAAAGAGATGTATCTTGCCACATTACATTCTTTGGGGCTTCTTAGTATTGAACAGAGACAAATACATCAAGACATAAGAACAACAGTTATGTGGAGGTGGGGCCAAAAGTGGAAAGTTTAGGGGTATTTAGGGTAAAGAATTAATTACTCTGGTATGCGAGGGAAATGAACTGAATAGGAAAAGAGAATATTTAGGATGAATTCTCTGTCTCCCTCCATAGTCTTTGAGAAATTGTTTTCAGTGGAAAGGTTTATTTACTTATTTATTTTTACCATACTACCATTCTCAGCCTAAATCATGAGAACCCTGGCTTTCTACTTCTTATATTTTGGAATACATGTGATGAATTTTATACCCAAGAATCAATACTCTTGTATATCTGAATAAATCCATCATCCTGATATGAACTCGCATTGTATGTCATCATCACTGCTGAATGCTGGACAAATGGGGAAAACAGAGTCAGCAGGACCCATGGTTATCCTTGGAATTCTACTAAACAATCAACAGGCTCTGTGGCATTTATCAACTTATTGTCTCTCAGCTCCAAATTCACCCTTAAGTACCTTCTCTGCTAAAATAGACTGGAATAAACATTTCTCCTTTACAATAAGCACTATGTTAAGCTTTGACAGCACAGGATGGTGGAACATTGCAGGAGGAATGATGGGGCTATTTGTTGTTCCATTGAGCTGCATTTTGCTTCTCCTTGTTTCTGCTGCAGGGTCCATCAGGTGTGTGTGTGTGTGCATGTGTGTGTGTGTGTGTGTGTGTGTGTGTTTAGGAGCATCCAGTGGACATACAAGTTGTATTAGTCAGGGTTCTGTAGAGGGACAGGACTAATAGGATAGATGTATATATGAAAGGGAGTTTATTAAGGAGTACTGACTCACAGAATCACAAGGTGAAGTCCCACAATAGGCCATCTGCAAGCTGAGAAACAAGGAAGCCAGTCCAAGTCCAAAACCCTCAAAAGTAGGGAAGCCAAAACTGTAGCCTTCAGTCTGTGGCAGAAGGCCCCGAAGTCCCTGGAAAACCACTGGTGTACATCCAAGAGTCCAAAAGCTGAAGAACTTCAAGTCCAATGTTTGAGGGCAGGAAGCATCCAGCATGGGAGAAAGATGGATGCCAGAAGACTTAGCCAGTGTACTCTTTCCACGTTCTTCTGTCTGCTTTTATCCTAGCCAGACTGGCAGCTGATTAGATGGTGCCCACCCAGATTGAGGGTGGGTCTGTGTCTCCCAGTTCACTGACTCAACTGTTAATCTCGTTTGGCGACACCCTCACAGACACACCCAGGAACAAATACTTTGCATCATTAAATCCAATCAAGTTGACACTCAGTATTAACCATCACACATGTTTTTTCACTCAAAGAGTTTGCTTTCTAGGGGCAAAGAGATATTCAACAATAAAATCAATAACCATGTCTGTGATAGGCACACAAAGGAAAATAAATGTAATGGAATGGATCTATTTAAGATGAGGGGTCAGGAATGATCTCTTTAAATACTTTACATTTTTATTAAAACCTGAAGTAGAATTCACTCAGAGAAGCAGAATTGCTGTGAGATCATAGAATAAGGAATTTATTATAGAGGTTAGTCATTACGCAAGTATGGAAGCTGATGGGACAATCTAGGCATCCTGCTATCTTTGTTTGCTGAGTTGAGCCTGAAGTTGACATACATCAAGCAGACTGGCAGTCAGGAAGGAACACTCAATGTGGACAACTTCAAGGACAAACTGAAATCAGCAGAGACAAATTGGAAACCAAAGAGGCTACTGAAATCATGTCCTGTCTTTCATTAACCCCAACCTTGATTCTGTAGGTGACCTGCAGGAGTAGCTAGCACCTACCTTCTCCACAGTTGCATATGTAGGATTAGTAATCAGAAAAGATGAAGGAGATCTAGCCAGAGCTGGAGAATCCATGGATTGGGATGCTGTCATACTGCAAAATGTGAGCTGCCACATCAGTAAGATACCTGGTGTACCTGAGTACCTGGTGCCCTGCATCATCTTTCAGAGAGTAAAAACAATGCGGCTGCAACTTCACGTCCACCTTTGTAATCTCAGGCAAATTATTTCCTGTGTCTAAGGCTGTGTCTGGAACTATACACAGAGGAAATTCTGGGAATTCTAGTTTTTGGACCAAGCGCAAAGACACTACACTTGCCTACTATGCAAAGAGAGTAGGAAAGAGCTGGGCAGGAAGAAGAGAAAACAAAAATACTTGGAAGCAAAAATGAGCTTGACTATTATTAGGAAACAACAGTAACAATAGCTGATTAGTATTTGATAAGGTAAACAGTGGCCCTGAAACTAGGTTAGAGATATGGTTAAGAGACCCATCATGGTCCTTGTAGGTTATGATGTGGAATACAGATTTATTCCAATTCAATAGAAAATCATTGAATAGTGCTAACCAAAAAAGTAACTGGCTTCATTATGTAGAGAATGCAAGAAGGGCAATATTGGAAGCAGGGGTGTTTTACAGTAATCCAGATGAAAAATGCTAGTAGAGTGAAATAGATGGATTTTCAAAAATATAATTTGAAGGTAGGCCCCAGAAAAACGTCTGAAGACTTGGATTTCGCCCTAAATTGTATTGTCCTTATTCCTCCAAGTAAGGGGACAACAGTGGCTCAGGATTTCTGTTTCTAGCGACTGGATAGATGACAGGCAATTAAGATAGCGAACACTAGAAGATCATATTTTGGGGTGGAGAAGGAAGGGAAAACTAACACAGCATTTTATAACTGGTAACTTTGAGATACCTTTGGGACATGTAGGTGTAGAAGGGTTAAATAAGTTTATCAGAGTCACAAACATTTCTAATAACAGCATGACTATTTTCCATTCATTAAATCTTAATAGACACTGAAACGCTTGGGAACTTTGTTCATGCTTTTGCACTCTCCATATTCAATCAGTAAAAACTTATCGAATTGGTTAAAGAAATATTTCATTGAATATTTACTATTTTTTCAATAAAAAGGGAATACAGTTACACCTTTACTTCACACAGCTCCTAGTCTAGTGGCAGAGTAAAAGGTATGTCAATTATTAGGGTCAATGTGCAAAGTACTACACTGGCATGGCAATTTCTATTTGATTGACTTCTAAACATGTGTCACATTCCTTTCTTCTTTGTTTCCACAGTCGAAGTCTTGTTACTGCTACATGTAGAGCAGTAGGAGCAAACTTAGGCCCAGAGGCTGGCCACCCATTTTTATAAAGTTTTATTGGAACACGGTCATGTTTATTTAATTACATATGGTTTATGACTACTTTCATACTACAAAGGCAGAGTTGAGAAGCTGCAATACAGATTATGGACTGTAAGCCTGAAATATTTATTATCTGGCCCTTAAGAAAAGTTTGCAGATACCTAATTTAGACTAAAATATGCCAATATTCTTTAATGTTTCTTGCTTCCTCTCTCTCTTCAATTCAATCCTTCCTACACATCACTGCTAGATTAATAACTCAAAAGCTGCTATGATCTTTTCTTCTATGAGTAATGGTATACTTAAATAAATATTAAAAATCATTATATGAGTTCCTTTGAATATATAACATCCAAGCTCACAATTTTGACAGATCTCTACTGCCTTATGAATTAAATATACATACTTATTCTGGTACTCAAAAGCCTCCATTAAACGACAAAGACCTAACTGTTTATCTCAAGTTACACCTCAGCAGAAGTGCTCTATCAAACTGACCTCCTCTTTATTTATTTGTTACTTTTTTTCACTGTCCACCAACATGCAGAAAACTCCTTTTTTTGTGTGTGTGTAATTTCTCACCTCAATGCCTTATTCATTATACAATCTCTATCACAGGGCCCTTCATTCTGCCCCCATCTTTGCAGTTTCAGTGATATCCATCTGCGTTTGTTAGGATAATGTCAGCTTCTAAAACAGACCATCTCTAAAATTTCAATGATTTAATATAATAAAAATATATTTCTTGTGTGTGTAATTTCTCACCTCAATGCCTTATTCATTATACAATCTCTATCATAGGGCCCTTCATTCTGCCCCCATCTTTGCAGTTTCAGTGATATCCATCTGCGTTTGTTAAGATAATGTCAGCTTCTAAAACAGACAATCTCTAAAATTTCAATGACTTAATATAATAAAAATATATTTCTTGTCCACATAATAGTTCATTGCAGCTGTTCTTGGTCAGTGATGTGGGGCGAGATAGTGAGTATGGTGGTCTGCTTCACAGAGTCATTCAGGACTACCATTTTCAACCTAAGTCTTTCAAGGTCAAACAGGTCCATGTCCACCCAGCCAATGGGGAAGACGTACTGGAGAAGGAGACATCACTTCTTAACCCCCTCAGCCAAGGAGGTCACACTCATTGCTTCTGCCCACATTTCATTGGTAAGAACTAGTCATATAACCCCACATAATTTTAAGGGGGGGTTGAGAAATATGATCCCTATATAAGCATCTACTCCCCAACAGCAACTCCACCTTATCAGCAGGGAGCATGACTCTTTGATGGGCAGTTAGTGGTCTCTACCGAACCTTTCATGGCACGTCTCCATACTACCTTCCTAATCAGATAAGCTCTGTCCCACATTCAACCTTTGTAACATTTCATTTTTATTTATCATTAAGTTCTAACAAAGTCTATGTGGAAAGTGCTACACCAGCATGGCAATTTCTATTTGATTGGCTTCTAAACATGTGTCACTTTCCTTTCTGTTTTGTTTCCACAGCTGAAGTCTTGTTACTGCTACATGTAGAGCAGCAGGAGCAAACTTAAGCCCATAGGCTGGCCACCTGTTTTTATAAAGTTTTATTGGAACACAGTCATGTCTATTCAATTACATATTGTTTATGACTACTTTCATACTACAAAGGCAGAGTTGA